>NW_028233276.1:0-1250000 GCF_057557595.1 Rhyacophila brunnea
ACCTAACCTAACCTAACCTAACCTAACCTAACCTAACCTAACCTAACCTAACCTAACCTAACCTAACCTAACCTAACCTAACCTAACCTAACCTAACCTAACCTAACCTAACCTAACCTAACCTAACCTAACCTAACCTAACCTAACCTAACCTAACCTAACCTAACCTAACCTAACCTAACCTAACCTAACCTAACCTAACCTAACCTAACCTAACCTAACCTAACCTAACCTAACCTAACCTAACCTAACCTAACCTAACCTAACCTAACCTAACCTAACCTAACCTAACCTAACCTAACCTAACCTAACCTAACCTAACCTAACCTACCTAACCTAACCTAACCTAACCTAACCTAACCTAACCTAACCTAACCTAACCTAACCTAACACCTAACCTAACCTAACCTAACCTAACCTAACCTAACCTAACCTAACCTAACCTAACCTAACCTAACCTAACCTAACCTAACCTAACCTAACCTAACCTAACCTAACCTAACCTAACCTAACCTAACCTAACCTAACCTAACCTAACCTAACCTAACCTAACCTAACCTAACCTAACCTAACCTAACCTAACCTAACCTAACCTAACCTAACCTAACCTAACCTAACCTAACCTAACCTAACCTAACCTAACCTAACCTAACCTAACCTAACCTAACCTAACCTAACCTAACCTAACCTAACCTAACCTAACCTAACCTAACCTAACCTAACCTAACCTAACCTAACCTAACCTAACCTAACCTAACCTAACCTAACCTAACCTAACCTAACCTAACCTAACCTAACCTAACCTAACCTAACCTAACCTAACCTAACCTAACCTAACCTAACCTAACCTAACCTAACCTAACCTAACCTAACCTAACCTAACCTAACCTAACCTAACCTAACCTAACCTAACCTAACCTAACCTAACCTAACCTAACCTAACCTAACCTAACCTAACCTAACCTAACCTAACCTAACCTAACCTAACCTAACTAACCTAACCTAACCTAACCTAACCTAACCTAACCTAACCTAACCTAACCTAACCTAACCTAACCTAACCTAACCTAACCTAACCTAACCTAACCTAACCTAACCTAACCTAACCTAACCTAACCTAACCTAACCTAACCTAACCTAACCTAACCTAACCTAACCTAACCTAACCTAACCTAACCTAACCTAACCTAACCTAACCTAACCTAACTAACCTAACCTAACCTAACCTAACCTAACCTAACCTAACCTAACCTAACCTAACCTAACCTAACCTACACCTAACTAACCTAACCTAACCTAACCTAACCTAACCTAACCTAACCTAACCTAACCTAACCTAACCTAACCTAACCTAACCTAACCTAACCTAACCTAACCTAACCTAACCTAACCTAACCTAACCTAACCTAACCTAACCTAACCTAACCTAACCTACCTAACCTAACCTAACCTAACCTAACCTAACCTAACCTAACCTAACCTAACCTAACCTAACCTAACCTAACCTAACCTAACCTAACCTAACCTAACCTAACCTAACCTAACTAACCTAACCTAACCTAACCTAACCTAACCTAACCTAACCTAACCTAACCTAACCTAACCTAACCTAACCTAACCTAACCTAACCTAACCTAACCTAACCTAACCTAACCTAACCTAACCTAACCTAACTAACCTAACCTAACCTAACCTAACCTAACCTAACCTAACCTAACCTAACCTAACCTAACCTAACCTAACCTAACCTAACCTAACCTAACCTAACCTAACCTAACCTAACTAACCTAACCTAACCTAACCTAACCTAACCTAACCTAACCTAACCTAACCTAACCTAACCTAACCTAACCTAACCTAACCTAACCTAACCTAACCTAACCTAACCTAACCTAACCTAACCTAACCTAACCTAACCTAACCTAACCTAACCTAACCTAACCTAACCTAACCTAACCTAACCTAACCTAACCTAACCTAACCTAACCTAACCTAACCTAACCTAACCTAACCTAACCTAACCTAACCTAACCTAACCTAACCTAACCTAACCTAACCTAACCTAACCTAACCTAACCTAACCTAACCTAACCTAACCTAACCTAACCTAACCTAACCTAACCTAACCTAACCTAACCTAACCTAACCTAACCTAACCTAACCTAACCTAACCTAACCTAACCTAACCTAACCTAACCTAACCTAACCTAACCTAACCTAACCTAACCTAACCTAACCTAACCTAACCTAACCTAACCTAACCTAACCTAACCTAACCTAACCTAACCTAACCTAACCTAACCTAACCTAACCTAACCTAACCTAACCTAACCTAACCTAACCTAACCTAACCTAACCTAACCTAACCTAACCTAACCTAACCTAACCTAACCTAACCTAACCTAACCTAACCTAACCTAACCTAACCTAACCTAACCTAACCTAACCTAACCTAACCTAACCTAACCTAACCTAACCTAACCTAACCTAACCTAACCTAACCTAACCTAACCTAACCTAACCTAACCTAACCTAACACCTAACCTAACCTAACCTAACCTAACCTAACCTAACCTAACCTAACCTAACCTAACCTAACCTAACCTAACCTAACCTAACCTAACCTAACCTAACCTAACCTAACCTAACCAGTATAAGTTCAACAGTGACCGTGGAAGGACGTGCTCCGGTTGATGGTTGATACGTCATCGGGGAAAAATTTTCCTTTTTTTGGAAAATCATCCGAAACCAAGACTCACTACTTTCTTGGAAAAGCTCGGAAAAATCCAGGAAAATCTGGGAGAATCTCGGAAAAACTTTTTGTCACTTTCCTGAGTTTTCTTTGCTGGCTTGTCTGCGCGTCGAGGTCTCTCATCGGTTTTGGGTTTGCCCGATCGTTGAAGTCACTCGCCTGTCGTATGGACGTTAAGCATAAATTCTCGCTCAGATTTTCGATACAGGGCTGCGATCGTGGTGTATCTGAGGTGGAGATCGAGCTGGTCATCCTGTTCTTCGTTGGCCGTTGGACGCGGTGACGACTCACAACCATTCCAAACCGCTCTTTGAGCAATCCTAACCTAGAGCAGCGACTCAGGTGTCAAACCCTATTTCCGCGCGAATAGCGAGAGTTGGTATCCCGATTGCGGTCTACTTGTCGCCTGCACGGCATAGGGGCCGCGAAAGGGCGAGTCTGTTCTGGCGTTTGAGTTCCGTTGTAAGGGTATCAAGCCCCTGATTCGGTGACTTGACGTTGGGGCATACGGTTTCCGCTGCGTACTACCTTTCTTCTGAACCCGGTTGTCTGCTACACTCCCAGAGTGGTGCAGATCATTCGGGGCCAGATAGACTGGTTCAATAGTCTCGCGCACTCGGTTCACCGAAGTTCGCCGAAGACGTTCCCCTGATCCGTCAGGAATTGCACGAAGGGGAGTTGAACCTCCATCACTCCTCTTCCCAACGACTATGCCTAGGACACTGAGGTCACCACCCTCGACGCCGTCTGGCGACATGGATAAGGCTGGGCTCTCCAGATCGAGATCGAGTCCGGATTTGGAGGAGCATCCGAAAATGACGGCGCGCCTGACTGCCGAAGAACGCAAGAAGCCGGATCCCGAGCTCAAATCTGGACCATCGAAAAAACCGACGACCAAAAAGCAGTCCCCCGCTACATCTCTTCCTTCAAAGCCAAAGACATCCCAAGGAATTAGCCCTGACCCTCGAGACAAAGTGGAAGAAAGTGCCTCCACAGGCATTCAGGTAGTGGAATCCCTCAAAGGAAATATTACCAAGGAACAGAAAGAGGAACTGGTAAAAATATATTTAGACATCATGAAAGAGGCCAGGAAAATGAAAAATTCTATTGCAGACCTGAAAGAAGAATTGGCGATGACAAAACTTACAGCAGCCGAAGAATTACTCAAAAAAGAAGAACAGCATGCAAAAAATCTTCGAGAGGAAAAGCCAGTGCAAAGCCCTCAGGAATCATATGCCACAAGAGCAAAAAGGAACCTGCCAGAAGCGATCCATAAGATCCTCGTCAGCTCGACGAAGGAAGCCACCGCAGAAGACATAGCCAAAGAAATTAGGGCAAACATCAAGCCTCAAGATTTGAAAATCGGGGTCAGCTCCTTCAGAATTGGCAAAGAAAGCGTCATAATTGGCTGTCCCAAAGCTGACGACGCACACGCGCTCATCGCCAGAGTTAATACGCATTCAAATGGAACATTGGCAGCCAAGGCGGCGCAACGACGGAATCCGATCGTGATTCTGAAAGGCGTTGGAAAAGAATATGACGACAACGAGATTTCAGAACTCCTGATCCAACAAAATGAGGCCGTTGCAAATAATAGTACATCAAAAATGGAAATAAAAATTGTAAGGGTCCTAAAGAATAAAAATGATAAACTTAAAAATTGTATGTTACAGGTAACCCCGGCCATACGCACAGCCATGCTGGACTCCGAAAGGGTGAATCTCGGATTTATGAGGGTCCACGTTGAAGATGTTTCACCCCTCCTGCAGTGCTACAAATGCCAAGGATTTGGGCATACGTCCTTAAAATGCACAGAAAAAATGGAAAGATGTGCAAAATGCGCAAAAGCTCATAGCACCAAAGATTGCACCGCTACTGAAGATAAGTGTTGGAATTGCTGCAAGGCAAAGAAAACAAGCACAAATCACAGAGCGAACAGCAAAACATGCCCGTTCTTGGTGATGATGGAAGCAAGAGCCTTGGAGAGAATTAACTATGGACAATAAAGATTCCATAAAGCTCCTCCAATGGAACGTCCAAAGATGCAGAGCCGCTCACGAGGAGGTCATTAACTTTGACCAATTTGACGTGGCTCTGCTCCAAGAACCGTATGTTGGCGCATCGAACTCCATGCCGTCAAAAGCAGGACTAACGGTATTTCAGTCGCCGGGACGAATCGGCGAAATTTCAAAAGCCGCCGTAATCGTCTTCGGTGGCTGGGGATCGCCCATTCTTCTCACGCAGTACTCGGGCCCTAACATTGTTTGTGTCAAATTAGACAGTGCTACGGGACCAATAGTACTCACATCTGTATACGTAGAACCAGGTGCAGATCTTGCCCCTATTCTTCGAATTCTGGAAAAATTGATTGATTCTGAAAGTACAGTTTTGATAGGTGGAGACTTCAACGCAAAGAGCATTTGGTGGAACAGCAGCAGAACTGACAGCAGAGGAAGGGAGTTACAGGACCTCATTGCTGAGCTGGATCTCCAGATCCTCAATGAGGGCTCGACTCCAACCTTTCAAACTGTCAGAAACCACACAATCTGCAAGAGCGTAATTGACATTACAATATGTTCAGCTCATACCACTAAAGATGTCACCAGCTGGCGAGTGGACACCGAGATGAGTGCACTAAGCGACCATCATCCGATCACATTTGAATACGGAAAACAGAGCTTAGTAGAAACAAGCACTGGGACGAAACTCTACAAGACCACAAAAGTAAATTGGAATGAATTTGGGAAACAGGTAGAAGAATACCTTGAAGCAAAGAAGATAAATATCAGCTCCTTCAACGACGTGCATGACGAACACACACTTCGAATGAATATCAAGACGACAATTGAATCTTTGAAATTATCTTGCGACAAACTTATGCTACCCAAGAAGAGAACCGACAAGAAATACCCGAACCCGTGGTGGAACGACGAGCTTACTGAGCTGAAAAAGGCAGCGATTAAAGCAAAACACAAGCTGCAAAACTCTGGATCAACAAGAAGATTGACGATCACTTTACCAGAATATCTCGAAGCAAAAGAAAAATACAAGAGTGCCATCGATAAGGCAAAAACCGAATCTTGGAAACTCTACTGCTCGATTCAAACACGAGAAACAGTTTGGTCGACCGTCTATCGAGTATTGACAAGGACTTCAAAGAGATCAATCCCTGTAACGATGAGGACAGCAAGTGGAATGTGCAAAAATGCTGAAGAAACTGCAGAGGCTCTTCTACATCAATTCTTCCCAGATGATGATTCAACGACCGAAGGAAGCGAACACGCTGAGATCAGACGGGCTTTTAAAGCCAATATTTCTTCAGCGGATGATCCTCCTTTTACGAAAGAAGAATTGATTGACCTAACCTAACCTAACCTAACCTAACCTAACCAGTATAAGTTCAACAGTGACCGTGGAAGGACGTGCTCCGGTTGATGGTTGATACGTCATCGGGGAAAAATTTTCCTTTTTTTGGAAAATCATCCGAAACCAAGACTCACTACTTTCTTGGAAAAGCTCGGAAAAATCCAGGAAAATCTGGGAGAATCTCGGAAAAACTTTTTGTCACTTTCCTGAGTTTTCTTTGCTGGCTTGTCTGCGCGTCGAGGTCTCTCATCGGTTTTGGGTTTGCCCGATCGTTGAAGTCACTCGCCTGTCGTATGGACGTTAAGCATAAATTCTCGCTCAGATTTTCGATACAGGGCTGCGATCGTGGTGTATCTGAGGTGGAGATCGAGCTGGTCATCCTGTTCTTCGTTGGCCGTTGGACGCGGTGACGACTCACAACCATTCCAAACCGCTCTTTGAGCAATCCTAACCTAGAGCAGCGACTCAGGTGTCAAACCCTATTTCCGCGCGAATAGCGAGAGTTGGTATCCCGATTGCGGTCTACTTGTCGCCTGCACGGCATAGGGGCCGCGAAAGGGCGAGTCTGTTCTGGCGTTTGAGTTCCGTTGTAAGGGTATCAAGCCCCTGATTCGGTGACTTGACGTTGGGGCATACGGTTTCCGCTGCGTACTACCTTTCTTCTGAACCCGGTTGTCTGCTACACTCCCAGAGTGGTGCAGATCATTCGGGGCCAGATAGACTGGTTCAATAGTCTCGCGCACTCGGTTCACCGAAGTTCGCCGAAGACGTTCCCCTGATCCGTCAGGAATTGCACGAAGGAGAGTTGAACCTCCATCACTCCTCTTCCCAACGACTATGCCTAGGACACTGAGGTCACCACCCTCGACGCCGTCTGGCGACATGGATAAGGCTGGGCTCTCCAGATCGAGATCGAGTCCGGATTTGGAGGAGCATCCGAAAATGACGGCGCGCCTGACTGCCGAAGAACGCAAGAAGCCGGATCCCGAGCTCAAATCTGGACCATCGAAAAAACCGACGACCAAAAAGCAGTCCCCCGCTACATCTCTTCCTTCAAAGCCAAAGACATCCCAAGGAATTAGCCCTGACCCTCGAGACAAAGTGGAAGAAAGTGCCTCCACAGGCATTCAGGTAGTGGAATCCCTCAAAGGAAATATTACCAAGGAACAGAAAGAGGAACTGGTAAAAATATATTTAGACATCATGAAAGAGGCCAGGAAAATGAAAAATTCTATTGCAGACCTGAAAGAAGAATTGGCGATGACAAAACTTACAGCAGCCGAAGAATTACTCAAAAAAGAAGAACAGCATGCAAAAAATCTTCGAGAGGAAAAGCCAGTGCAAAGCCCTCAGGAATCATATGCCACAAGAGCAAAAAGGAACCTGCCAGAAGCGATCCATAAGATCCTCGTCAGCTCGACGAAGGAAGCCACCGCAGAAGACATAGCCAAAGAAATTAGGGCAAACATCAAGCCTCAAGATTTGAAAATCGGGGTCAGCTCCTTCAGAATTGGCAAAGAAAGCGTCATAATTGGCTGTCCCAAAGCTGACGACGCACACGCGCTCATCGCCAGAGTTAATACGCATTCAAATGGAACATTGGCAGCCAAGGCGGCGCAACGACGGAATCCGATCGTGATTCTGAAAGGCGTTGGAAAAGAATATGACGACAACGAGATTTCAGAACTCCTGATCCAACAAAATGAGGCCGTTGCAAATAATAGTACATCAAAAATGGAAATAAAAATTGTAAGGGTCCTAAAGAATAAAAATGATAAACTTAAAAATTGTATGTTACAGGTAACCCCGGCCATACGCACAGCCATGCTGGACTCCGAAAGGGTGAATCTCGGATTTATGAGGGTCCACGTTGAAGATGTTTCACCCCTCCTGCAGTGCTACAAATGCCAAGGATTTGGGCATACGTCCTTAAAATGCACAGAAAAAATGGAAAGATGTGCAAAATGCGCAAAAGCTCATAGCACCAAAGATTGCACCGCTACTGAAGATAAGTGTTGGAATTGCTGCAAGGCAAAGAAAACAAGCACAAATCACAGAGCGAACAGCAAAACATGCCCGTTCTTGGTGATGATGGAAGCAAGAGCCTTGGAGAGAATTAACTATGGACAATAAAGATTCCATAAAGCTCCTCCAATGGAACGTCCAAAGATGCAGAGCCGCTCACGAGGAGGTCATTAACTTTGACCAATTTGACGTGGCTCTGCTCCAAGAACCGTATGTTGGCGCATCGAACTCCATGCCGTCAAAAGCAGGACTAACGGTATTTCAGTCGCCGGGACGAATCGGCGAAATTTCAAAAGCCGCCGTAATCGTCTTCGGTGGCTGGGGATCGCCCATTCTTCTCACGCAGTACTCGGGCCCTAACATTGTTTGTGTCAAATTAGACAGTGCTACGGGACCAATAGTACTCACATCTGTATACGTAGAACCAGGTGCAGATCTTGCCCCTATTCTTCGAATTCTGGAAAAATTGATTGATTCTGAAAGTACAGTTTTGATAGGTGGAGACTTCAACGCAAAGAGCATTTGGTGGAACAGCAGCAGAACTGACAGCAGAGGAAGGGAGTTACAGGACCTCATTGCTGAGCTGGATCTCCAGATCCTCAATGAGGGCTCGACTCCAACCTTTCAAACTGTCAGAAACCACACAATCTGCAAGAGCGTAATTGACATTACAATATGTTCAGCTCATACCACTAAAGATGTCACCAGCTGGCGAGTGGACACCGAGATGAGTGCACTAAGCGACCATCATCCGATCACATTTGAATACGGAAAACAGAGCTTAGTAGAAACAAGCACTGGGACGAAACTCTACAAGACCACAAAAGTAAATTGGAATGAATTTGGGAAACAGGTAGAAGAATACCTTGAAGCAAAGAAGATAAATATCAGCTCCTTCAACGACGTGCATGACGAACACACACTTCGAATGAATATCAAGACGACAATTGAATCTTTGAAATTATCTTGCGACAAACTTATGCTACCCAAGAAGAGAACCGACAAGAAATACCCGAACCCGTGGTGGAACGACGAGCTTACTGAGCTGAAAAAGGCAGCGATTAAAGCAAAACACAAGCTGCAAAACTCTGGATCAACAAGAAGATTGACGATCACTTTACCAGAATATCTCGAAGCAAAAGAAAAATACAAGAGTGCCATCGATAAGGCAAAAACCGAATCTTGGAAACTCTACTGCTCGATTCAAACACGAGAAACAGTTTGGTCGACCGTCTATCGAGTATTGACAAGGACTTCAAAGAGATCAATCCCTGTAACGATGAGGACAGCAAGTGGAATGTGCAAAAATGCTGAAGAAACTGCAGAGGCTCTTCTACATCAATTCTTCCCAGATGATGATTCAACGACCGAAGGAAGCGAACACGCTGAGATCAGACGGGCTTTTAAAGCCAATATTTCTTCAGCGGATGATCCTCCTTTTACGAAAGAAGAATTGATTGACCTAACCTAACCTAACCTAACCTAACCTAACCAGTATAAGTTCAACAGTGACCGTGGAAGGACGTGCTCCGGTTGATGGTTGATACGTCATCGGGGAAAAATTTTCCTTTTTTTGGAAAATCATCCGAAACCAAGACTCACTACTTTCTTGGAAAAGCTCGGAAAAATCCAGGAAAATCTGGGAGAATCTCGGAAAAACTTTTTGTCACTTTCCTGAGTTTTCTTTGCTGGCTTGTCTGCGCGTCGAGGTCTCTCATCGGTTTTGGGTTTGCCCGATCGTTGAAGTCACTCGCCTGTCGTATGGACGTTAAGCATAAATTCTCGCTCAGATTTTCGATACAGGGCTGCGATCGTGGTGTATCTGAGGTGGAGATCGAGCTGGTCATCCTGTTCTTCGTTGGCCGTTGGACGCGGTGACGACTCACAACCATTCCAAACCGCTCTTTGAGCAATCCTAACCTAGAGCAGCGACTCAGGTGTCAAACCCTATTTCCGCGCGAATAGCGAGAGTTGGTATCCCGATTGCGGTCTACTTGTCGCCTGCACGGCATAGGGGCCGCGAAAGGGCGAGTCTGTTCTGGCGTTTGAGTTCCGTTGTAAGGGTATCAAGCCCCTGATTCGGTGACTTGACGTTGGGGCATACGGTTTCCGCTGCGTACTACCTTTCTTCTGAACCCGGTTGTCTGCTACACTCCCAGAGTGGTGCAGATCATTCGGGGCCAGATAGACTGGTTCAATAGTCTCGCGCACTCGGTTCACCGAAGTTCGCCGAAGACGTTCCCCTGATCCGTCAGGAATTGCACGAAGGAGAGTTGAACCTCCATCACTCCTCTTCCCAACGACTATGCCTAGGACACTGAGGTCACCACCCTCGACGCCGTCTGGCGACATGGATAAGGCTGGGCTCTCCAGATCGAGATCGAGTCCGGATTTGGAGGAGCATCCGAAAATGACGGCGCGCCTGACTGCCGAAGAACGCAAGAAGCCGGATCCCGAGCTCAAATCTGGACCATCGAAAAAACCGACGACCAAAAAGCAGTCCCCCGCTACATCTCTTCCTTCAAAGCCAAAGACATCCCAAGGAATTAGCCCTGACCCTCGAGACAAAGTGGAAGAAAGTGCCTCCACAGGCATTCAGGTAGTGGAATCCCTCAAAGGAAATATTACCAAGGAACAGAAAGAGGAACTGGTAAAAATATATTTAGACATCATGAAAGAGGCCAGGAAAATGAAAAATTCTATTGCAGACCTGAAAGAAGAATTGGCGATGACAAAACTTACAGCAGCCGAAGAATTACTCAAAAAAGAAGAACAGCATGCAAAAAATCTTCGAGAGGAAAAGCCAGTGCAAAGCCCTCAGGAATCATATGCCACAAGAGCAAAAAGGAACCTGCCAGAAGCGATCCATAAGATCCTCGTCAGCTCGACGAAGGAAGCCACCGCAGAAGACATAGCCAAAGAAATTAGGGCAAACATCAAGCCTCAAGATTTGAAAATCGGGGTCAGCTCCTTCAGAATTGGCAAAGAAAGCGTCATAATTGGCTGTCCCAAAGCTGACGACGCACACGCGCTCATCGCCAGAGTTAATACGCATTCAAATGGAACATTGGCAGCCAAGGCGGCGCAACGACGGAATCCGATCGTGATTCTGAAAGGCGTTGGAAAAGAATATGACGACAACGAGATTTCAGAACTCCTGATCCAACAAAATGAGGCCGTTGCAAATAATAGTACATCAAAAATGGAAATAAAAATTGTAAGGGTCCTAAAGAATAAAAATGATAAACTTAAAAATTGTATGTTACAGGTAACCCCGGCCATACGCACAGCCATGCTGGACTCCGAAAGGGTGAATCTCGGATTTATGAGGGTCCACGTTGAAGATGTTTCACCCCTCCTGCAGTGCTACAAATGCCAAGGATTTGGGCATACGTCCTTAAAATGCACAGAAAAAATGGAAAGATGTGCAAAATGCGCAAAAGCTCATAGCACCAAAGATTGCACCGCTACTGAAGATAAGTGTTGGAATTGCTGCAAGGCAAAGAAAACAAGCACAAATCACAGAGCGAACAGCAAAACATGCCCGTTCTTGGTGATGATGGAAGCAAGAGCCTTGGAGAGAATTAACTATGGACAATAAAGATTCCATAAAGCTCCTCCAATGGAACGTCCAAAGATGCAGAGCCGCTCACGAGGAGGTCATTAACTTTGACCAATTTGACGTGGCTCTGCTCCAAGAACCGTATGTTGGCGCATCGAACTCCATGCCGTCAAAAGCAGGACTAACGGTATTTCAGTCGCCGGGACGAATCGGCGAAATTTCAAAAGCCGCCGTAATCGTCTTCGGTGGCTGGGGATCGCCCATTCTTCTCACGCAGTACTCGGGCCCTAACATTGTTTGTGTCAAATTAGACAGTGCTACGGGACCAATAGTACTCACATCTGTATACGTAGAACCAGGTGCAGATCTTGCCCCTATTCTTCGAATTCTGGAAAAATTGATTGATTCTGAAAGTACAGTTTTGATAGGTGGAGACTTCAACGCAAAGAGCATTTGGTGGAACAGCAGCAGAACTGACAGCAGAGGAAGGGAGTTACAGGACCTCATTGCTGAGCTGGATCTCCAGATCCTCAATGAGGGCTCGACTCCAACCTTTCAAACTGTCAGAAACCACACAATCTGCAAGAGCGTAATTGACATTACAATATGTTCAGCTCATACCACTAAAGATGTCACCAGCTGGCGAGTGGACACCGAGATGAGTGCACTAAGCGACCATCATCCGATCACATTTGAATACGGAAAACAGAGCTTAGTAGAAACAAGCACTGGGACGAAACTCTACAAGACCACAAAAGTAAATTGGAATGAATTTGGGAAACAGGTAGAAGAATACCTTGAAGCAAAGAAGATAAATATCAGCTCCTTCAACGACGTGCATGACGAACACACACTTCGAATGAATATCAAGACGACAATTGAATCTTTGAAATTATCTTGCGACAAACTTATGCTACCCAAGAAGAGAACCGACAAGAAATACCCGAACCCGTGGTGGAACGACGAGCTTACTGAGCTGAAAAAGGCAGCGATTAAAGCAAAACACAAGCTGCAAAACTCTGGATCAACAAGAAGATTGACGATCACTTTACCAGAATATCTCGAAGCAAAAGAAAAATACAAGAGTGCCATCGATAAGGCAAAAACCGAATCTTGGAAACTCTACTGCTCGATTCAAACACGAGAAACAGTTTGGTCGACCGTCTATCGAGTATTGACAAGGACTTCAAAGAGATCAATCCCTGTAACGATGAGGACAGCAAGTGGAATGTGCAAAAATGCTGAAGAAACTGCAGAGGCTCTTCTACATCAATTCTTCCCAGATGATGATTCAACGACCGAAGGAAGCGAACACGCTGAGATCAGACGGGCTTTTAAAGCCAATATTTCTTCAGCGGATGATCCTCCTTTTACGAAAGAAGAATTGATTGAGATCACTTGGGGAATGAACCCAAACAAAAGCCCAGGACAAGATCACTTCACCGCAGACATATGCTCACACTTCATTGATGCATTCACAGAAATTTGTCTCGCAATGTTTAATGCTTGCCTTAGGCTGAAATACTTTCCCGACGACTGGAAAATCGCACAGGTTGTAGTCATCCCGAAACCTGGTAAAGAGGACTATTGCGACGTCAAATCGTACCGACCAATAGGCCTTCTACCGGTTTTCGGCAAGATCCTTGAAAAACTCATGATCAGAAGGATCAACTGGCACCTTCATCACAACAATCTCATGAGCGAGGAACAGTATGGCTTCACTCCACAAAAATCGACAGAAGACGCATTAACCGACGCGGTCAATTTTATAACAGAGCATAGAGATAACAAACGAATAGTCATCGCGGTATCTCTAGATATAAGCGGCGCATTCGATAATGCCTGGTGGCCGATGCTGCTAAAGCAGCTCGCTGACAAAGACACACCGGCAAATCTCTATGCGCTGGTCCGCAGTTATCTTCGAAACCGAAAGGTTAACATAACACATGCAGGAGCAACAATGACCAAGCTCACGACGAAAGGATGCATCCAGGGATCGACATGCGGTCCGTCATTCTGGAACATCATATTGGACGATCTTTTAAAAATAGACTTCGGTCATGGCTGCAGGGTTCAAGCCTTCGCAGACGATGTTCTTCTTTTAGTAGAGGGACAAACTGTAGAGGGTGTAGAACTCTGCACTAATGAAGCTCTGAAGATAGCAGCGGCCTGGGGAAGAAAAGCAAAACTGCACTTCTCGGAGGAAAAGACCAATGTGATGATAATGACAAGGAAAAAACTCACCGCCCTGCCGAAGATAAAAATGAATGGAGTTGCCTTGACGCCAGTAGAACACTTCAAAATCTTAGGTGTCACAATTGACAAAAACCTGAATTGGTCCCGCCACATCGACAACGTTGCGAAGAAGGCGGCTGGAATTGCTTCCAAATTGATGAGAGCCGCTAAACCTACATGGGGATGTGCCCCAGAGGTGACGCAGCAACTCTATCATGGAGTGATCGAGCCGATAGTCTTGTACGCGGCGAACGTGTGGGGCGAGGCAGCCAATAAGAAGACAAACAAGAAGAAACTGGACGCACTCCAAAGGCAGATGGCCATCAGAGCTTGCCGTGGCTACCGGACAGTCTCCCTGACATCAGCTCAGGCACTCACAGGATTCACTCCACTGGACCTCAAGATTAAAGAACGTATCACGATCTCCAAAATCAAACGATCGGGAAAAACAAACTTCTTGCCTTCGGATAGAAGATACCAAGGAGTTGAACGATTCTATGATCTCCCGCATCCATCCACGCGTATGACACAAACCGTCCGCTACTGGGACCAAGACGTCCCAGACATAGAGGATGAAGAACTGAGAATCTTCACGGACGGTAGTGTCCTGGATGGAAAAGTAGGCGCAGCAATAGTTCCATGTGAAAAGGGTAAAGAATACCAGGCGAGAACACTCAAGTTAGCTGACTGTTGCTCGATATTCCAGGCGGAATTGACGGCAATGAATAGCGCCTTAGATTGGATCCTCAAAAAACGAAAACCCTGGAAAATTGCAAGAATCCTCACGGATTGCAAGTCTGGGGCACAAAGCATAGCATCTGTATCCGTCAATCCTCTTGTCGCGGACGCCCAGCGAAAGCTGAGAGCGATAGGAGAGACTGGACTGACAGTGGAAATTTGCTGGATCAGAGCCCACGTAGGCCTAAGCGAAAATGAAAGAGCCGACGCCAAAGCAAAAGATGCTACGCGTAAAAAGACGGCACCAACGTACGATAAATTTCCACTCAGCTATGCGAAGAGAAAACTTAAGGAAAGTACCCTCGACACCTGGAACGATCGCTACAGAGCCTCAAGTACGGGAAAGATTACGAAAATGTTTTTCCCAAACATTTTGGATGCCTTCAGCTACCAGAATTTCTCTAAGCCGAGCTTCGAAACAACGCAGATCTTCACCGGCCATGGAGCCTTCAATGAATACCTTTGCAGATTCAAAGTGAGTCAAGCAGACGGCTGTCAGTGTGATGGTAACATCACGCAGGACGTCCCTCACATTTTGAGGGAATGCCCGATGTTTGACTTGCTGAGATACAAGTTCCAAATGGCGCTTAAATCTGCAAAGATAGATTTTCATGACATTTTCAGAAGCAGACAAGCAGCAGAGGAATTTGAAAGGTTTGTTGTTCAGATAGTTAGGCAACTAAAAGAGTTGAATAAAGGAGTAAGTATCACTGAGCAGGAATAGGAAAGATAGATAGAAAAACAAAAAGCCAACCATCATGCGATGGCTGGAAGGTCCCTTAAGTGTCTAATAAGCTTAAGTTCCGTCTTCTCTGACATAGGTTTCTATGGTTCCCTATGTCTCAAAAGCGAATGCGGAGAAGTTCCCAGCAAGGCCATAGCCAAACGTCAAGCTGTTCCCTACACAAAAGCTAGCTCCAAGTAAAATCATTACCCTTCCAGATCCGAAACCTTGTACATAGCAAGCAAGGTACCCTTTATGTCATAATAAAAAAAAAAAAAAAAAAAAAAAACCTAACCTAACCTAACCTAACCTAACCTAACCTAACCTAACCTAACCTAACCTAACCTAACCTAACCTAACCTAACCTAACCTAACCTAACCTAACCTAATCATACCTAACGTGACCTAACCTAACCTAAACTAACCAATTTTTTTTTTCATACATCATTCATTATTATGATGAATACCATAAAAAATATCAATATCATATCGTTATAGGGCATAAACGTGATCAACGAGCGTGTCACCGATACGCCTCACCTGAAAGAATATTTCATTGTCTTCATTTCGACGTTCATTATAGGAATAGGTAAGTAAAGCGCGAGGGCGAGTTCTAGCGGTATAATTTGATGTTAAAATAATTTTTCATTATTTTTCATCCATCATATATTATTATGATAGATATCATATACCGTTGACATGTCGATAACATAATATCGTCATAATACGCACGCCGCCGAACCGGCGAGAGTCGGACGTGAAGTGCACGATGCACGACGATTTAGCTCGCCAGGCGGGCCACGTGTCGCGCTCTAAGCGGCCCTCTCGTGCGTCGTCGACGGCCGAAACGGCGATGTCTCGCTTTAAATGGCGCTCTCGTCGACGACGTTCATTCGCAGACCTAACCTAACCTAAACTAACCTAACCTAACCCAAACACAAAAACTAATCTAACCTAACCTGAACTAACCTAACCTAGACAAAAACTAACCTAACTAACCTAACGTAATTTTTTTTTTTCACCCATCATATTTTATTATGATAGATATTATAATATACCATTCTTTTCATTTCATTTCTTTTATATTTTATACTTTAATATTTTATATAATATCTCATATTTTAATATTCTTTATATTTTCTTTATGTTTACAATATTGTGCTTAACTGTAAATAATGTAAATGAAATATGAACAATGTAATACTTAAGTAATAACCCTCGTACGAAAAAGCAAGGAATTCAATAAACGAATAATTTTAAAAAAAAAAATTAAAATAAACCTTACCTAACCTTACCTAACCTAACCTAAGCTAATTTAAATTTTAAAAAAAATCTTTTTTTTTACATCCATCATATTATTACCATTATATATATAACGAAGAATTAAAAAAAAAAAAATCCATTTTGGTATGTAAATTTCTCAACTGTCACTTTGTGTTTTGGTTTCTTTTTTATCGTCTGTATTTGGGATGAAGGTGGATAATTAAGGCACCGGAATTATGATGGAAGACGACGAGTTTATTTACTTTATATTATACTATATGGTTACATTTTGAATAATTTATTTTATCCGTACGAAATCGGCGTGCTCGCGGTTTTGCTGTTTGTCGCGATCTCCGCGCCATCTTGTGATTTTTTCCAACGAAACCGTCGTCAAAAAGAAAGCGACGTTGCAAATCTCCAACGGTTAACAAAATTGCCGGCTGGGCTCTTTTATTATTATTTATTTTTGTAATCAGCGCTTTATTATTTGTTGGCTTTGATACCGATTCGGGCGTCTCCAGATACACAAAGACATCCCCAAATGGGGACCATACGGGGGTGTCACAAGCGCACCTCTCAGGAAAGGCCCGAATGGGGATCGGGCCAACTAAGGGCTGATTACGATAGCGTGTGTAACTGGACAGTGCGGCGGCTTGATAAGGGGTGGTTGCGTCTCTAGACGTTGAAGGATCGAAGCCCTTCCGGTACGTCGGCGGCTGGAGAGACTCGGATGCAGCACTGTAGCATAGTGGTTCGCGGTTCCCGGGCCCACCGTAAAGCTGCTGAGAGAGGAGGGCGTCGCGCCCAGCCCTCTCAACACCCTCGGACCGTCGGCAACCGGAGAGTTTCGGATGCAGCACTACGCCGCTTTGTGGGCGTAGTGGTTCGCGGCTCCCCATGTCTACCGTACGGGCGGATGCTGAGAGAGGACGTCGCACCCAGCCTTCCCAACAGCGACCGTCCGAAAATCAGTCGATCCCTCACGAAAATGCATACCGGCGCATTACTCGACCCCCTTTTTTGCTCGCTTGCCCTGCCGCGGCTATCGAATTACACGCACTGCACTGATATTATACTAATATAATTTGCAGAAAACTTAATTTAATACTTAAAATGGCTTTAAAGTTTATAAAAATAATTTTAAAAATATATCAGGGCCCAAAATGGACCGGAACGCCATTCTGCCTCATACAACCGCTCCGGGTTGTAAAATTTTCCACTTCGAGCACTGAAATAACTTATTATACATCGCTTCCAAACACAAAACACTTAAAACTAACTAATCTATGATGCTAATGGCTGAGGATGCTGCTTGGCTGCTTTCCGCTGATGGAGGCTGTTTTGCTCAGCTGAAGAAGGCCGCTTTGTAGCTCTCTTCATCCTGGTGCATCTGGGCCAGGGCTGATTGCAAGGCTCACAGACACGCTGCTGTTGACGAAGAGGGCTCAAGCGGCTGATAATGCAGGGCATTTGACGCCGTTTTCCCTCGTTGGAGCCAGGGTCTTGCCCGATACACTCGTCCGTGGGCCAAGTTCGCTGGCGGATGCAGTTGGTCGGGAGTACATTGGGAGCCATGACTTCGCAATCCGGGTGTTTCTGCTCTTTTCTTCACTGGCTTGGCTTTAGCAGCATCCTCTTTCTACTGCTTTTTTATTATAGTTTGTTGAGCGCCACCAGAGGCAAGCCTCTGGATGTTTTTTCCTCGCCGTTTCCTATTCCAGTGTTTGGATCTCAGGGTGTGTGTCCGGGTGAAAGAAATTTCACCTGCTTCTTGATTCCAGACGATCAAAATCAAGAAGCGTAGTCCCACGTTGACTGGGGCCACTTATCACTTCCCTCCATTTTGGTATTTAAATTTCTCAACTGTCACTTTGTGTTTTGGTTTCTTTTTTATCGTCTGTATTTGGGATGAAGGTGGATAATTAAGGCACCGGAATTATGATGGAAGACGACGAGTTTATTTACTTTATATTATACTATATGGTTACATTTTGAATAATTTATTTTATCCGTACGAAATCGGCGTGCTCGCGGTTTTGCTGTTTGTCGCGATCTCCGCGCCATCTTGTGATTTTTTCCAACGAAACCGTCGTCAAAAAGAAAGCGACGTTGCAAATCTCCAACGGTTAACAAAATTTACGGCATTGCCGGCTGGGCTCTTTTATTATTATTTATTTTCGTAATCAGCGCTTTATTATTTGTTGGCTTTGATACCGATTCGGGCGTCTCCAGATACACAAAGACATCCCCAAATGGGGACCATACGGGGGTGTCACACTTACCTAACCTAAAAAAAAATCTTTTTTTTTACATCCATCATATTATATTATTAGAATTATCAATATTATATCGTCATAAGGCATGAACGTAATCGTAAGATAATTTCATTGTCTTCATTTCGACGTTCAACATAGGGATATGTACGTAAAGCGCGAGGGCGAGTTCTAGCGGTATAATTTGATGTTAAAATAATTTTTCATTTCTTTTCATTCATCATACATCATTATGATAGGTATAATATACCATTGACATAACGATAATATAATGTCGTTTAAATACGCACGAACCGGCGAGAGTGGGACGTGTGAAGTGCACGATGCCGGCGGGACTCAGATTTAGCTGGCCAGGCGGGCCCGTGTCACGCTTTAAGCGGCGCTCTCGTCCGTCGTCGACGGCCGAAGCAGCGACCTCGTCGTCGACGGATGTCTCGCTTTAAACGGCGCTCTTGTCGACGACGTTCGTTAGCCAACTTAACCCAACCTAACCTTACATCATTATGATAGGTATAATATACCATTGACATAACGATAATATAATGTCGTTTAAATACGCACGAACCGGCGAGAGTGGGACGTGTGAAGTGCACGATGCCGGCGGGACTCAGATTTAGCTGGCCAGGCGGGCCCGTGTCACGCTTTAAGCGGCGCTCTCGTCCGTCGTCGACGGCCGAAGCAGCGACCTCGTCGTCGACGGATGTCTCGCTTTAAACGGCGCTCTCGTCGACGACGTTCGTTAGCCAACTTAACCCAACCTAACCTTACATAAACCTAACCTGACCTAACCTAACCTAACCTAACCTAACCTAACCTAACCTAACCTAACCTAACCTTACCTAACCTTACCTAACCTAACCTAAGCTAATTTAAATAAAAAAAACCTTTTCTAGGTACATGTTTTGAAAAGGGGCTGTGAATTTCTTGGAATTATTATTACCTACTACATTTCTTTGCTTGTTAGGTACATATTTTGAAATACCTTACCTACAAAATGAACACAGACATATTCTTATAAATAAAATCTTAATATACATAATTTAAAACTAAATACATTAGACATTGAATGGCTTGGAATGAATGAATGTACAGGTATTTAATTATTATTATGCATGACTTTAATATAAGTAGGTAAGTAATTTTACGGATGTTCTTTTTTAATAAAGCTAGGTCAATGATTTTTTTATGCTAAGGACGAATTTAATGGCAAGGTTTCTGATAAAATTATTAATGCTGAGAAAATAATTATTCTTAATACTTATTTAGTTTAGACTTTGTTGGCCAAGTTTCTAAAGGGTGACTATAAAATTTTCTTACATCTAAGCTTACGGGCTAGAAATTTGTCTCGCAGTCAATCCGCTCATGTTTGCATGAATCCGCCCAATGACGATTTAGGCCTCATGGCCTTGGATCCTCTGAGGATGCCATGGTTTAGGCGGTAACAGTATGATGTATGTTGTATGTTACAGCGAAACAGAAAGTACTAATATTGATATTGGAGAATTTACATTGTGTGAAAATGCTCAAAAGTATTTGAAATCTGCAATTGCAGGCTTTAGTAGATATGCAGGCGACGCATTCAATTCTTTTTAATGTTCGATATATACGGTGCATTAATGGAGATATTTGATGACCAATATTGAATAATTCATCTGGAAATTCTTCCCGAATTGAAGCAAAAGCCCTTCCTTGTTGATGTAATTTGCAATTTTAAATTTATGGTGTCAATTGTAGCATGGTACGATATTCTTTTATACTTACCTAAGTAAACATTGCATGTAAAATATTACAAGGAAAAGATACTGATATTATATTCTGCTTCAAATCAATTAGAGCTAGGTACCTAAAAATATTTACTAAGATGCAGGAGTGATGAAAGTTATAAACATGTTTTATTTGATGCTGCTGAGATTGCAAAGATGCTAGAAACAGAACCAAAATTTGACACAAAACATGTTCGAAGGAGAAGACAGAAACGTCACTTTCAATATGAAGCTGAAGACGAGGCACCCCAAGAACCTAAACAGCAATACAAAATAGGATTCTACTATCCAGTTTTAGACATGGCCATGTAATCTATCGAAGAGAGGTTCAAACGATTGGAGCAATATAATATTTTATTTGGCTCCCTGTGTGACATAAATATAATATAAACAAAAAGCCACCTGCAGATACTTGTCGACTGCAAATTTTTAGAAAATGCTTTGACTCATAATGCTAACAAAGATATTGATGCTAACGATCTGTGCAGTGAGCTTCAAGCAGTAGCTTGAGAGACCAGAAGTGCTGATCTTTATAGTGGAACAAAATATTGAAGATTTATGTAGGTACCAAATGTTTTTGTAGGTCTAAGAATATTAATAACATTTCCTGTCGTCCCCTGATAAACACAAAAACTTATCGACAAAAAATGCGTTTTTGAGCTAAGTATGCAGTTTTACTCATAATAACGGTTTCTAACAAACAAATAATTTTAAAATATCGTCACAGATCGAAATAACTTAATGAGATGTGATACACCCCTGTTACAGGCGGGCTTCTCCCGGTGTAAAATAATCATTTAGTAGCTATAAGTCGAAACGTAACCCTGACCTCTAGAAACGGCTTCATAAAACATCTAATCTGATTCCTTGCTCAACCACGTAAGTATTTTTTTATTCATAGGTAAAGGCCTTCGTCCGGTGTGTGAAAATCGCATATTGGGCGGAGGTGTAATTAAGATAAATTTAATTTAATTTAAAAAGTAAAAATGATGATGGATGAAAGAGATAATTTTAAGACTAAATATAAGGATTCAAAAATAATAAATTTTGCCGCACTTGCCGGCTACGTCGAAATATCTGCGCGCCTGCGCCGAGGTGGTCCTCGTGATTCGTCAAATCAAAATCATGCGATAAAATTTGGCCAATCACGAGAGTCCTTTTTGTAGAATGGCGTGGGTACGCGAAGTTTGAAAAAGAAAAAAAAAGGTTAGTAAGTGTCCCTTTTCCAATAGGATAGGACCTGCGACTATAATCGTAAAAACCCAGATAAATTTGTGAAACTAAAAATCATAAGAAAATATAAGACCACGTCACGAACACGAAAGACCGAGTTTTATTTCCACTCTAACCGTTTTTTTTTTTTTGTGAATCCGGGGTTCGATGGACACCTGAGCTAGCCGCTGGAACCCCGGGTATCTCAAATGGCGCCCTGGCAACATGAGGCGTGAAGAATCGCATTTATTCTTCCGAACCCGCGAACGCTAAATAAAAGTTTGAGTATTCATGTGTATCAAATGTTAACGAGATCCAGGAGCCGGAACAACCAAGAAATGGCTAACGAAAAAGCGGACTCCGACGTGACCCTCATCGAAGAAGAAGTGCTGTCTCCAACATCAAACCGGGAGAGCCCTTCTCTGGTGTTCGAAATGAGGCCGCACGAGGACGTGAATTTGCCGACTGTAGCGTCATCAACAGCCCTGAAGCCTACGTCAGAAGCAGTGCCGGTCATACCACAATTGTATCAACATTGGTGCTTGAAGCCGGAGCTTGAAGTCTTCTACACGGGACACCCACTATATCAGGTGTCAGATTTTATCAAAGGGTGTGAGGCGTACTTCGCCGCAGCTAAGAGCCCGCCCGAAAGTTGGACAGGACTCGCACTAAATAGATTAAGAGATGAGGCAAAAACATGGGGGAAGACGATATCTTCGAATACCTGCTGGCAGTCATTTATTCACCTGCTGCGCCAGCAATTCGAATCATCCCTCAAACGTCGCCAACAACGGACGGAACTACAAAACTTGGTACAACGACCGGATGAAGATGTCTT
Source organism: Rhyacophila brunnea (assembly GCF_057557595.1). NCBI lineage: Eukaryota > Metazoa > Arthropoda > Insecta > Trichoptera > Rhyacophilidae > Rhyacophila > Rhyacophila brunnea. The sequence goes on from NW_028233276.1 coordinate 22,752, forward strand.
CGGGTTTCTGTTGAATAAGAAGGATCTGGCGACAATATTGCTACCATATATCCCCGGGAAAGAATTGGCGAGTTATTTTTCGACCTGCTAAGTGAAAGGGATCAACTGCGAGTGGGCCAAGCAGGCTGGTCCAACCTGGACGAACTACTGGTGGTGGCTCAACGCATTATACCAACTACGATTAGACCTCCCGTAGCGATAGCCACGCAACGATCGGGACGAAAAGAATGCGGCTGCCTATGCGACTGTAATCAAAATTTAGAACAGTCGAGCGCACGCCCGAAACCACGTCAACAAATATTTAAGGCTGAGACACGCCCTGAACCGCCTCCGCAACCGCGGGAATCAACAAATAATAATCAGGCCAGAACCCCAAACGGAGCCTTTCTGGCTCGAGGAGGCCAACAACGCAGAGGTGCTTTCCATGGCGGAAACCGTACGCCACTTTATGACGCAAACGGCGTTCGCAAGTGTCAGTACTTACGAAAAAATGAAGAAAATAGTGACAAGTGCTTTAATCGGGACCCTCTTAAAGTGCCCGTTAAATCTAGTGATAAGTTTATAGTTAGTGACTTTCTTATAAAGCCTATTGTTGCTAGTGTTAAGTTAGATAATAATTGTAAAAATGTGTCGTCAAGCAACACCGATTTTCATTCAGAACAATTTTCCGAAGTAAACTTTCCGGTTAACCATAAAACGAGAGTATTTCGCTCTAAAAATAAAGTTGATGGCATAGGATTTAACAGTACGCCGTACGATAGCGGAGCAATTAATTTGAATCCTGGCCTTAACGATACTCCGCAAAGAGGGAATGAAAATCAGCTGGTGTTGCTCGTTGAAGATACAAACTGTACTAGGATTAAAAAGGTAAGAAAGATGACGGATGAACGAAGAATGCGTGACGCGCCAATTTCTTATGATGAGTTTCTCGGAGCAGACCCTGCGGCGGACATCGGTGAAGCGCTAACAGTGAGTAAAGAATTAACCGCATCTGGTAATTTCGTTGATAAATATAACCAAACTGCTCAAGTAAAGCCGCTTATTGATTCCCTTCAGGCAAATACAGTAAACTCAACATTCGAATCTGTAAATGTTGACAAAAACAACATTGGTAAATTACGAATAAATAATTTGACTTTGAAAAACACTGAAAATATTGATAATAAATTTAATCTTAAATATGCCGCCACTGGCCCTTTTAATTGTATGCGAATCGAATCTGATACATATAAAGATGTATTTGCAAAAACTACGTCGGCTCAAGACGATATTAGGTGTATAAACGTTTCAAACACAACGAATAATATTATCGGGAATAAATCGATACAAAACTCGCACGGGAGTTCTAAAAATAAAGTAGTGAGCACGAAAACGTTCAGCGAAACCATGACCTACCGCAGATTGCCTAGGTCAGGATCAGCTAGCAAACTCGCGTCGCCGCAAACGTCCGACGATGCTCGCGAGAAACTAAATAAACGAATGTCTTCATCCAATCGAGGGGGAATAAATATTCTAGCTGTAATAAATAAGATAAATAATAAGAAACGTAAAATAAGTAATAATAAAAATGTTAGTTACAAGGAAAGTCTTGATAAGAAATTGAATAATAATGAAATTGGCAGTACCGGGTCAACTTAAATTATGGCGTGCGAAAACGTACTACCAAAGAAGATCGCTATTGCCAATAGTTTTAGTGACACCTTAGTGAATAATAATAATGTTGTAGCTGATAAATTAGATGTTTTAAATAAATGTTTACTGGATAAAAGTGTGAAATATGATTACAAAAATTTAGTGTTAAATAAAAAAGTGAACGGTAATAGTGTTCAATCACATACTGATAATAGTAATAAGAGTGTGGATAATGCCAATAGTGATAAAATATATTTAAATACACTGCGTAGAAATAGTTTTAGTAGTGTAAATAATTTAAAATACGGGATACAAGACGACGTAGCCTCTGCTGGGGTATGTGTGTCTGGGTATGGGGTCAGCTCATATAACGGAGGTGCGCCCCTTCTCAAACTGCCTTTGAGCATCCACGGAGTAACCGGACGTTACGAGGCCGTCGTCGATACTGGAGCCACGAGAACTCTCGTACGGAAGGCATTGGTATGCCCGCCATACAAAGTTAAGGGCGCTCCTCAAATGCTCGTTACCGCGAGTGGCGAAGCTTTGAGCACAAGCGGGGACGTTTTACTCAGCGGATATTTACGTGACAGCCCCGTGGAATTCGATGCTCTCGCCTTGAACAATTTGCAGGTAGATCTTCTCATCGGCATGGATTGGCTGGACAAACAAGAAGCGGTCATTGACATGAAGCGTCGCTGTGTACACTTTGGAAACCACATACGACAAACTATTGAAGTTAAAGTCCCTCCACCAAACCCGCCCCGTACCACCCTCGGTCTTAATCGAGAGTATCACGGGACCCATCAATTGGTGATGTGAAGCATCTAAGAATTGGCCTGGGAGTGTCCTGGGAGAAGATGCCCAAGACTTAGATTGCTACGCTCAAAGTGAGCTCTGACTGAGTTTACTGAGTTTACTCTAATGCAAAGTGCCAGGGAGAGAAAAAGCACATGGAAATTACTAAAAAAAAAATGAACCTACTTGTTTATTAAATTAAAGAACGAAGCTAATCATACAGGCAGCAAAATTTATGTGAAGAGATCTTCACGCCCGTAGTAAGACGCCGCAAATTTTTTGAAAGCAAGATAATTGGCCTTAGTAGCAACCAAGTCGGACGGGCCGATGGGTCCAACAGCTGGTTGGACCGACCTGAGCATTTCCTCCCGTTCGGAGCACATACTCAGACACTCCCATAGGATGTGGTTGGCATCCTGTATTTCCCCTCCGCATGGACATGTCGGACGGCTTACAAGTCCAAGCTCGAAGAGCTTGCCAGCGAATCCACCATGACCAGTCACAAATTGACTGGTGTAATGGTCTGGAGTCAGATATTTGGTTATCTCCATTCGCCACTGTATGTTTGGAAAAAACGTATATGTGTGCCGGCCCTTGGTCGATTCGTCCCACTTTCGCTGCCAGGTCGTAATGGCCGCGTTAAGCGACATGAGTCTAATTCTGCGCCTCAATAATGCTACTCCTTCGCCAGCTAGCCGAGGGGGAGGGACGAGGTGAAAATCACCAACGTCGGCCTCCTCGCCCTTGAGGAGCAATATTGAAGCGCCGCTGACCTGAATATGCAGGTCAAGTGGGAGAATGCCGGCCAGGACCGGGAGCGCGTCAGTTGAGGTAGTACGGTAGGCCTTGGTAATGGACAGAAGCGCGATGCGCTGTCCTCTTAAAAGAGAGATTCTAAGTTTGACACTTTTGGGAATGCGCGGGCACCAAGCACTGGCAGCATAAGCCGCGATTCCCATAAAAATAGCGCCGTAGGCGATCTTGAGCGCCCTTACTTTTAAGCCCCATCCTTCACCAGCCATGCGGCCGATCCTCTGGAAGGCCACCCCAGCCTTGTGGACTTGGGTTTCGGCATGGTGTAGGAAATTTAACATTGTGTCCATTTTGACGCCTAGATAGGTGACGATCTTCGACACTTTCACTCTCGTGTCACCGAATCGGACTGTGGGTAGTCTCGAACAGCTAAGTCGTCTCGGTCCTTTAAGGACAATGGCTTCTGTCTTGGAAGGTGCGAATGATAGTCTAGTTAATCTACCCCAAGCCTCAATTGATGCTAAAGCTTCGCCAACGGTGCTCTCAATCTTCGCCCTGCTGTCGGCCTCGACCAGCAGCAGCGCATCGTCTGCGTAGGCAATGACAGTACAGTCGGTTGGAAGCGGAATTCTAAGGAGATCGTCGAAGAGTACGTTCCAGAGAAGGGGCCCGAGGACTGAGCCCTGGGGACATCCCATGCTGGTGTTCCTCTTTATTGTGGTTGAACCAACTCGAAACTCGATCGATCTATTGGTGAAATAACTTTGAATTGACGCGAACAAATTTCCTGGTAGTCTCTTCAGCCGGAGCTTTCGAAGTATAAGAGGCCAAGACGCACTATCAAACGCACCTGCAATGTCCAGGAAAACTTCTAGGACGTATTTACGGCGAGAATTTTCAGCAATGGCAATCACGTTCCTTATGGCGTCGACTGTTGATTTGCCTCTTCTGAATCCAAATTGCTTATCGGAAAGCGGCGAGTGTGTCTCCAGGTGGGCTTCAATCCTGTGGCACAGTAGCTTCTCCAGCACTTTGCCCAGAGCGGGCAGAAGTGTTAGAGGGCGGTAGGCTTTGGGGCTAGACGGTTCTCGGCTGCCAGTTTTGGGGATTACCTTAAGTAAGCCCCTCTTCCAGCAGTCGGGGAACGTGCCGCTTCTGATGCAGTCACTGAGGAGGGCTGTAATCTCTGGCGCGGCGATGGCCCATGTGCGTTTGACAAGTAAATTGTCAATGCAGTCCGGGCCCGGGGCCTTGCCAGCAATCAACGTGCGTATGATGTGGTTGTTCTCCTGTTCGGAAGGCAACGATGAGTGATCCGTGTCGATGGGAAGAGAAGCCTCAAAGCGGGCCATCCTCATGGCGTTATCATCCCTGGATTCGTCATCCAGGGGGATGAGGGCCTCGAGTAGGACCGCAGCCGTTTCAGACTCGGTACTGGTGAATCCGCCACCCGGTTTCTCGATGCCGCACAAGAGGCTCGTCGGTCTGAGTCCCAGCCTCAGTGCACGGTATGGAGGACCCCAGGGGTCCGAACCTCCCTCAATGGTGACGAAGTTACGCCAGTAGTCTTTCTTGGCTTGAGTAATCGCTTTCTTGTATTCCATTCGGGTGGATTTGGCCATGGTTGCAAGGGGATCGATGGAGGCAGGTGGTTGCTTGCGCAGGCGTGCACGTTGATGGGCCTTGCGTGCTTTTCTGAAAAGGTCACGCAGGCGCAAAACATGCTGCGTCCACCACGGCGACTGGCTTGGTGGCTTGGGCTTGCAGCGTCCGAGTGAAGCTTCGGCTGATCCGGTGATGTCTTCAGTCAGTCGTGAGGTGGCCGAGTGTAGGTCCGGAAATCGGGTTCTAGATGTCCTGTCAAGCTTTTTGGAAAGCACCTCTTCAAACTTTTCCCAATTCCCGTCGCGCGTTCTAAATCGCGTGGGCGGGGGTGGGGATACGTCAGAGACGCCATCGATCAACCGGTGATCACTCATGGAAGCGCTCTCATGGACTCTCCAGCCGCTGATTCGTCTCGCGACGGACTCAGTGGCCAGGGTGATGTCGATGTGGGTGCTTCCGGAGTTTGCGTGCGACACAAAAGTCGGCATGCTGCTGGGGTCGTTGAGGACGACCAGGTTGTGCTGGTGAACCAACTCCGCGATGACGTCCGCGTCGCACAGGGGGATATCCACGGGCGCCCAGAGGGGGGATTGCGAGTTTGCATCCGCACAGATGATGACATCCCTGCCACCAACTGCGCGTAAGATGCCGTCGAGCACTGATGCCACGTGTTCCTTTGTGCTCTTAAAGCTGAAGTAGGCGGAGATAACCACCACGCTGCCTCCTCCGGGAAAGCTTATATCTGCACACGCGACTAGCTCAGTTGACAGGTGCGAGAGCGACAGCACGCCAAGGCGAGGGTCAAGAGCGAAGACGCAGGCTTTTGGCTCTAAACATCTGGCGCTGACGACAAGGCCCGCGCACCCGAGTCCCTTTTCAGTGACTTTGGGGCCCTTTTCAGAGCCCCAGTGATACGGTTCCTGCACCAGTGCCAGAGACAAGCCTGTGGCCCGCATAGTCTCAATTAGCTCCGCCGAGCCGGCGTCGCTCAGGTTGACGTTCAACTGAGCGAAGGCAATCATCGCGTGGCAGTGTAGTCCACCATCGCCCTCTCGCGCAGCTCAGCGTGTAGCCTTGCTGGGCAATCGAGACTGCCGGTGGAATGGTCAGACGGCTGCTTGTGTTTATGGCAGGCCACGCATTTGGGTGGGTTTCCTTTGTTGGGGCAGTCCTCGCGGTCGTGGCCGGAAATGGCGCAGTGGCTGCACGTCGGTGTTTTGTTTGAACATCCTTTGGCCATGTGTCCAAAGAGATGGCATATGTTGCATTTTACTACCCCAACGTAGTCCCTGAGAGGGAAGGATTCCCACCCCATGTAAAGTCTGTCTTCTGCCATTAGGGCAGACCAGATGGCCGCCGGGGCGAAGACCACAAAGTGGCATCTGCCTGTTCTAGGCCCGGCTTTGTGACTCAGTCTGATATCTTGGTATGCCCTTTCTGGCAGGCTGGTCTGTTCCTTAGTGGAGTTGAAGATAGCTTCCCGGAGTTGTGATTCTGTGAGAGTCGACGGAAGGTTAAAGATAATTACACGAGGCTGCTTTTTCCCGGCGAGCTCGGCTCGTAGGGCAGCCTCCGAGGTCTCCAGGGCTTTCATAAGGGCCTTGGTCTCGACTTCAGAATGGGGGTGAACAATTACGCCTCCGTTCCTTATATTACGGATACCCGTAATTTGAACCCCAAGGGACCTGGGGTCGAAGGCCTTCTTGAGGATCTCCTTCGTGGTATCCGATTTCTTCTCCCCAGATCCGGTCGGGAAGAAGAGAACTCCCGGTCTGGGGGCGAGGGGAAGCAGGGACGGAAACTGTTGGTTGGCAGAGGCGGAGGAAGTAGAGGGTGCTGCATGTGTTGCTATCGTGGCCGTAGGAGGGCGGCTTTTCCTGCCCAATGCTGTGGCCCATGACATAGGAGCAGGTGTCGTGGCGGTGGGTTGGGCATTTGTGGGCGCTTGAGGCTGGATGGTCTTTAATATTTTAGTTTGCGCGTGCAAGTCCTTAATAGCCTTCTTCTGTATTTTGAGGCCAGAGGTCCTATCTTTCAACATTTCTTCCAAGTGCAGTATTCTAGCCTCTTGGACGATAGATTTCCGTTCAAGCTTGGCCATGGCTAGATTCTGCCGGCTGTGGGCTTCCGATAGGCTCAGCAGTGCATTATTTATTCGTTCCTTGGCGCCGGCCTGTTTGCCGCGGAAGGCCGTTATTACCTCGTTCAGGCAGGTTGAAACGTCGGTATATATATCGTCATGCTGGTCGGGGTCTATCCTGGAGAAGTCCATCGGTATCTCAATGTCCTCACCAGAGGAGGAAGAGTCTTCGTCTTGTGGGGGGGGCGCCTGATGGTTTCTTGATTTAGGTTTTTTTGCCTCCGGTTCCGTGATTGTGGTTGGAGAAGTAGTTTTTGTCGTTTTCTTTGTGGGTGTTTTGGGCGAACGTTGCTTTGTTTTGGCAGTTCTGGCCGAAGATGGTGCGTAGGCAGTGGATCCTGAAGTGGATGCCGTGAGGGTTGGGGAGTTGTCGGGGTCGATAGGATCAGGGTCCTCCTGGGGAGGAGTGCGCATCATTTTGGGCATGCGATAGCGTGATGGCGAGTAAATAGGGATAAAGAAGCGAACGGATGGAACCTGTATTGAGATGGATTGTCCGTTACACGGCCGGTAGTTTGGCGTCTATACAGTGTTAGTGTTTTAACACTTTGGCACTTTTTGGGATGGTGTGAGCGGCCGACGCGAGGCGGTAGTAATGCTATGTATATAACGCGGCTACCCACCTGGCTATCAGGGGTGCTCAAGTCGGGGGTCGGGGTCCAGATAGGGTCCCTTGACTTCCAGTCAGGGAAGGTCAATTTGGGCCCGCGGTCCAAAAATGGTCCCTATCCAAAATTGGACAGGGACACGTAGGGGGATTGAGCGGACCTCAGAAACGATGAGTTGTCAAAATTGACGTAGGTATATCGTGTATAGAATGAAAAAATGGGGTGACGGGAGGAAAAGCGTGATTTGGCTAAGTGCCGTAGGTATTGAGATAAATTTGAGAAAAAAGTCCAAAGTGGGCTTGATGTAGGTATAGAGGTGAGGTGATGGATTGAGAAAAAATTGCAAGTCCAAATTGAGAATTAAAAAAAAAAAAAAATACGATGCGCGTAGGGCAAAGTGACCGCCCGCTTTGGACGGCCGCCAAAATGCGACTGACGCAAGAAATTTTAAAAAAAGGGCGTGGATTTTGGAATATGGATTTTTGTTGGAGGGGGCTTAATGATTTTGTTTACTTCTGCAGTGTTGGCTTGTCAATCGTTAGACGGTGATTGCTTGGTAATCACTCGGCGGTCTTGATCGTTGATTGAAGAACACTTGTAAGTTTTTTTTGTAAGTAAGTTGTAAGTTGTTGATAATTGTTTTTTAATGTGGTAGCGATGGCAGTAGACGGCGGGTTCAAAGTTCAATATTATAAGTTTTTGGCGGTGAATTACATGAAAACCGTGGAAATCCTTGTGATTATCACACATTCACGTATGGAAAAACCGTTGCTTCGTTGGGCAGACGGTTGCTCACTCGCCATGCGAATTTGAAGCGCTTTTGAGCGTCTAGTTTGCACACAAAAGCAGATTGGTATCACTTATCACAAAAAGTCACAAAAGTCATAAATTTCCGGGAAAATCCCGAGAGGAAGCGCTTGGAAATATGTCAGATCGAAGTCCAGGGGCAGGCACGGGTAATAGAGTGAAAACGGGATCAAAAACAGTAGAAAGCTGGATCAGAAGTGAGATATTATCGAAAAGCGGTGAGTTGGCGTAAAAACAGTTGCGGAGCGACACGAAACACGTCTACACTCGGCAAGAGACAGTATGAGACGTTTTTGACGTTTACGACAAACTGTTCACTGTCAAACGACGAGACCGCCATTGCCTAGCCAACAAATTACCTTGGCAGAACTGTCACCTGACATCCCTGAAAGGGCGCGCGTTGCTTTAACTGAAGTTATGACGGACTTTAGCGGCCGGTTTGCCGAACACGGACCACCGAGTAGAACCACGGAATTTCGGATTCATTTAAAGGATACTACACCCTTCAGGTTGGGACCTTTTAGACAATCCGAAAATAATCGAAGACAAATTCAAGAAAGCGTGCAGCAGATGCTTGCGGACGGTGTAATAGAGCCTAGCAACTCTCCGTACTGCTCTCCTGTACACTTAGTACTCAAACGCGACGGTACCACCCGGTTTTGTGTGGATTACCGAAAACTTAACGCCCTCACTAAAGAGGAGGCTACTACCCTGCCTCTTATTTTAGAGACACTCAAGGACCTAGGCACTGCCACCATTTTTAGCAGCTTAGATTGCGTAGCGGTTACTGGCAAGTAAAACTTGATAAAAATACTCGACCACTGACGGCTTTCGCTACGGCTGATGGTAGCTGCTATCACTTCAACGTTTTACCATTTGGTTTGCAAGGCGCCTGCGGCGCATTTCAGAGACTTATGAGCCAAGAGGTGCTGGTTGGACTCATAAACAATATATGCTTAGCCTATTTGGACGACATTATTGTATATAGTCGGTCGTGGGAGGACCACGTGAACCATTTACGAATGGTATTTGAAAGACTACAATACCATGAACTGAGAGTGGCACCAAATAAGTGTCAAATTGGTCTCAGAGAGGTCGACTACCTTGGACACCGCATTACGGCTACTGAAAACGAGCCGCAGTTACACCATCTGCGAGAGGTAGAAGCGGCCGCTCAACCAACGACCAGGAAAGATGTGCGTAGCTTCTTAGGTTTATGCAATTGGTTACGGGAGTATATACCTAGGTTTGCAGAAATAGCAATACCTCTGACGAAATTACTTCGAACCACGGTAAAATTTCACTGGACCAATGAAGCTACAAATGCTTTCAGACAAATAAAAGAAGCTATGAAACAACCTTTAAAGCTGGCCAGACCGGATTTCGAAAGGCCTTTCTGCTTACAAACCGATGCTTTAGGACATGGAATTGCGGCCGTGCTGTTTCAACGTAAACAAGACGGTGGACGCGATGTCATAGCCTATGCAAGTAGACGCGTGAATGAAGTTGAGAGTAGGTATCACAGTAATGAACTTGAAACCCTGGCGGCAGTCTTCGGTATTACAAAATACCGAGGTTACCTTGAGGATCGAAAGTTCACGCTGATTACCGATAACCGGGCACTCACGTGGCTAAATACAGCGAAAAATCAGAAGGGTAAATTGGCAAGGTGGGCGATGCTCTTGAGCGAGTTTCGTTTTGATACGGAACATTGCCCCGGTATTGAAAACCACCTGGCCGATCACCTTTCAAGGTTCCCTCAAGAACACGCGACCAACGCTAAGGATGCTGAGGAGATTAACAAGCGGATGGAAGCGCCCACGCGAAAACCTGAGCCCCATACCGCTATGTTACTAACAACGGTCACATTGCGACAAAAGATTATGGATAAACAACGAACGGATACTACGATACAAGGATTAATACGGCGCATAAGTTCGAATGCTGGACCGAGTAGAGAACCCGCCGGCTTGATTATGAAAAACGGGTTGCTGGTACGGTTAAGTGGAAGTCAGACACCACAAATAGTAGTGCCGGCCTCGTTAAGGAAGGAGGTGATGAAAGTTTTTCACGACGAAAATGGTCACCCAGGATCGTTGGAAACGGACTACGCTATCCGCGATGAGTTCGTGTGGCGCAGGCGTAGACGCGAAGTGGAAGCTTACGTACGGGCCTGTGACATATGTGCCACCCGGAAGCGTGGTGCGTTGCAGCTTAGGGCAGCTGAAACTTCTCATATGGAAGCTAAGCGGCCATGGGAGATCCTGGCATTAGACCTGATGGGACCTTATACTACCACACGTTTAAAAAATAGATTCATTCTGGTAATCACCGACTTGTTTTCACGGTGGGTTGAAGCCTTTCCGTTGCGATCAGCGGTTGTATCAAATATCATCCAGTTAGTTCGCGATCAGATCATCCTGCGTTATGGAAGTCCACGGGCGCTTTTAACGGATAACGGAACGCAATTTAATCACCCGGCATGGCTCGCAGCCTTGGAAGAATGGGATTGTTTACAATGGACAACTGCCATCTACAATCCCAGACAGAATCCGACTGAACGCCGTAACCAGGAGATTAAGAAAGGGTTGCGTATTCGTTTAGCAGGCTTGGACCAAAGTACGTGGGATGCCCATCTCACAGACGTACTGGGTGATTTACGATGCCGGCGCAATGCAGCCACGGGATTCACCCCTGCTGAAGTACTTTGGGGAGCGAAAATGTGTAGGCTTGGATATTGGTCCAACCCGTTAAGGTCGAGAGCGAGTAATGGAGTTGAGCGGAACCGTGAAGGTATGAATGAGGCTGTCTTTGCAAATCAAGAAAGGTATTTCCAACGTCGAAGACAGGATCGTGTGGCTGAACCACCGGCTTAACAAGTTGGGGAATCAGTATACACGAAGGAATATCCCAAAACAAGACCAGGAGCAAGTGCGGGACTTGAACCTAGATGGACAGGACCTCATAAAATTATCTGGAAAGTTGGCAAAGTGACGTATTACGTAGCTCGGCGTGGCCGACCTTATAAATTTCATGTCGATCAAATCCGTAAACATTACCCTCCCGCTGAGACGGAAGCGGATGACGATATAGGAGATGACGAAGAAGATAATTTGGAAGCACTAAGTGGGTCTCCTCTCGATGGTGTGGAGAGTGCGCACTCTCCTTTCTCGTCGCAGGTTCATGAGGAGGCTAGGGACGTGACACCTGAAAGAGGTCGTGGCACAACGAGAGGTACTCTCGAAGCGTTGCCATACACGAAGAGAAGAAAAAAGAGGAAGTGGAAGAGAATACTTGCGGCTAAGAACCATCCTACTACCGGTGGGAAAGCCATGCCGTCAACGAGCCTGGCCGTTGTACCGCTAAATGACGCTTTGCCCACAGCGGTAGGAACGGATGCAAGCGCAGTATCTACCCATGAGGTGATGCTACAGAGACCAGCAGACGAGTGGGAAATTTTCCATAGAAAGATATCCGCTGCTCGGGACGAGCCTGGCCCAGGAGACACGCTACTATCTCGCCCTCGTCGCGAAGGCAGACGACGTCCAGCTAGGTATGCTCCTATTGAGCAAGAATAAAATAAAGGTAAAGCGTAACACGAAATAATAATTCCGAACGAGGGCCAAACGTCTACAAATGTAGCCTCTCGGAATACAAAAAAACTGGACAGCCCAAGAGTCGAAGACTATAGCTCCACGACCCCTCCGCTGACTAGTATAAAAGAACGAGAAGAATAACAAAAACATTACGAAAACAAAATAAACGCATGACATTACAGGAGAAAAATAAAATAATAATAAATTATGACAAATGATAATAAGAAAGGAAAATAAATCAAACTCTGACTTATTCAGGAGCATTGCTTTGAGCAGGAAAATAGTAATTAAAATAAATATAGAAACAATACGTAAAGTTAGTTGTGTAGAGTTTTTTTTTTTTTTAGAATAGTTAGATTGTAGTTGAATTTTTTTTATAAACTGTTATCATGCCATGTACTTAACGGATGAACAAGGAATTGGATGGTTGGCCGATGAGATCAGGGCGTACCTTTCGACTTTAATCCAGATGGGGCGAATTGATACACCCCTGTTACAGGCGGGCTTCTCCCGGTGTAAAATAATCATTTAGTAGCTATAAGTCGAAACGTAACCCTGACCTCTAGAAACGGCTTCATAAAACATCTAATCTGATTCCTTGCTCAACCACGTAAGTATTTTTTTATTCATAGGTGTGTGAAAATCGCATATTGGGCGGAGGTGTAATTAAGATAAATTTAATTTAATTTAAAAAGTAAAAATGATGATGGATGAAAGAGATAATTTTAAGACTAAATATAAGGATTCAAAAATAATAAATTTTGCCGCACTTGCCGGCTACGTCGAAATATCTGCGCGCCTGCGCCGAGGTGGTCCTCGTGATTCGTCAAATCAAAACCATGCGATAAAATTTGGCCAATCACGAGAGTCCTTTTTGTAGAATGGCGTGGGTACGCGAAGTTTGAAAAAGAAAAAAAAAAGGTTAGTAAGCGTCCCTTTTCCAATAGGATAGGACCTGCGACTATAATCGTAAAAACCCAGATAAATTTGTGAAACTAAAAATCATAAGAAAATATAAGACCACGTCACGAACACGAAAGACCGAGTTTTATTTCCACTCTAACCGTTTTTTTTTTTTTTTGTGAATCCGGGGTTCGATGGACACCTGAGCTAGCCGCTGGAACCCCGGGTATCTCAGATGCCCGGGGTTCAAGCGGCTAGCTCAGGTGTCCAACGAACCCCGGATTCACAAAAAAAGGATTTATATATGTTGGTAAAATTAAATAAAACACTAAGTCTTTCTCGTGCGGTCTTAGCGTTATATATTTTAATATTTGGTTGGACAACGTTACTTTATAGTCCATTACATATTTTGTTTTTACAATTAGTTACGCAGGTCCGTACACGGTTTTCAAAGGACGCTTACTAACTTTCTTTTTCTTTTTCAAATTCCCCGTACCCACGCCGTCCAGCAAAAAGGACTCTGGTGATTGGCCAAATTTTATCGCGAGATGCTTTTGATTTGACGAATCACGAGCACCACCCCGGCGCAGGTGCGTGGAGATTTTAACGTTGCCGGCAAGCGCGGCAAAATTTATTATATTTGAATACTTATATTTAGTCTTAAAATTATCTCTTTCATCCATCATCATTTACACTTTTTTAAATTAAATTAAATTTATCTTAATTACACCTCCGCCCAATATGTGATTTTCACACACCGGACGAAGGCCTTTACTTATGAATAAAAAATACTTACGTGGTTGAGCAAGGAATCAGATTAGATGTTTTATGAAGCCGTTTCTAGAGGTCAGGGTTACGTTTCGACTTATAGCTACTAAATGATTATTTTACGACGGGAGAAGCCCGCCTGTAACAGGGGTGTATTACTAAGACGTATCTCATATTATGTTACTTTGATTAGAAACACACAAACGTATCGCTTGATAGGTTTTCGTGATAACAATATTCGTCCTAAATTATTATTAACACACAAACGTAACAGCATAGCGTTTTACAATTCGTTTCACTATTTTAATGTTTATGAGAAGTTTTTCTGAAAGTAGAAGTAAAAGAACTATTGAATACATAATACGCACCAGTTGCGTTGGACGCAGCGAATTTAAACTATACACCTACTGCAAGAAAATAATTTTGCTGAATTTGAAATGGAAACGGTAAGGTATTGTGGTAAACAGAAAAGACTTTGCTTTTTTTTCGGACACATGCAGTGGGCAGAACCACAATATCACAAGGTGTGCAATGTCTTTGATGGCACTAAAAATCTTTGATCATTGCTTTTTTGAACCCGGACACTCCCAAATGGAGTGTGATTCAGTGCAGACTCTGAATCTGCACACGCAGATTGAGAGAACACGAAAGAATATCGATATCTTTAACTCATCTGGTTAGTACACAGTGGTTTGGATATCATTAAAAGGTGGAAAGTTCGCCCTCAATGAACTTGACACAACGGAATTCATTGACTTCAAATTTATTCCCAAAAAAGATTGACTCAAATGGACACCAGGGAAACTAGTTAAAAATTTCTTGATTCCAATACAGAAATGATGAACCAAATAATACTTCATGTATGAAAAATCTGAGCAAGAATTTTGCAGTACATCAGCATCATACAGCAGCGCCTCAGTACAAGACAGAACCCAATTGATTTTGATTTCAACCAAGCATATTATTAAACCACAACCAATAGCCAATTATGACGCTCTGTCAGAGCGGTGTAGATAATAAGACAGCAACACCACCAGTTTTATAATATTTTCATAATTAATACAACTATTGGTGGTGATATTCGTGAGAATAATAGTGAAAATGAATCGGTCTGAAAATGTTATAGGTATCCTAAATACAATATTATTTAGTGTAAGTAAGTATTGTATTGTATTAAATTTATAATCAAATATATTTTTAACATGTATCATCTACCTGAACTGTCGATTCTACCTTTTTTTTTTAATGTCTTCCATATTTGTAATCTTAACATATAGTGATTGTATTAAGTTGTTTGTCTGTATATTGAGATTAATGTTTTTCCATCTAAAAAAAGTTTTTATTAATCTGTATGAACCAGAATTCCATAAATTATTTCGAACAGGTCTATTTTTTCTTTATTTTTACCATTAATGATATTTTATATTATTATTTTTAACTTTATTTCTAAGAAAACTATATAAATAATAGCAATTGAGATCCCCGGGGTTCCAGCGGCTAGCTCAGGTGTCCATCGAACCCCGGATTCACAAAAAAAGAAATTCAAACGGTTGGAGTATAAATAAAACACGGTCTTTCGTGCTCGTAACGTGGTCTTCTTATATTTTACATTTTCTTTAAACGTTTACATATTTTGTTTTAACAATAAGTTTCGCAGGTCCTATCCTATCGGAAAGGGGACGCTTACTAATTACTTTTTTCTTTTTCAAACTTCGCGTACCCACGCCATTCCAGCAAAAAGGACTCTCGTGATTGGCCAAATTTTATCGCGTGATCTTTGATTCGGCGAATCACGAGCCTGACCCTGGCGCAGGCGCGTCGAAATTTGGACGTTGCCGACAAGCGCGGCAAAATTTATTATATTTAAATCCTTATATTTAGTCTTAAAATTATCTCTTTCATCCATCATCATTTTTACTTTTTAAATTAAAAAAAATACTTACGTGGTTGAGCAAGGAATCAGATTAGATGTTTTATGAAGCCGTTTCTAGAGGTCAGGGTTACGTTTCGACTTGAGCTACTAAATGATTATTTTACACCGGGAGAAGCCCGCCTGTAACAGGGGTGTATCATTCGCCCCATCTGGATTAAAGTCGAAAGGTACGCCCTGATCTCATCGGCCACCCATCCAATTCCTTGTTCATCCGTTAAATACATGGCATGATAACAGTTTATATAAAAAAAAATTCAACTACAATCTAACTATTCTAACAAAAAAAAAAAAACAACTAACTTTACGTATTGTTTCTATATTTATTTTAATTACTATTTTCCTGCTCAAAGCAATGCTCCTGAATAAGTCAGAGTTTGATTTATTTTCCTTTCTTATTATCATTTGTCATAATTTATTATTATTTTATTTTTCTCCTGTAATGTCATGCGTTTATTTTGTTTTCGTAATGTTTTTGTTATTCTTCTCGTTCTTTTATACTAGTCAGCGGAGGGGTCGTGGAGCTATAGTCTTCGACTCTTGGGCTGTCCAGTTTTTTTGTATTCCGAGAGGCTACATTTGTAGACGTTTGGCCCTCGTTCGGAATTATTATTTCGTGTTACGTTTTTCTTCTTCTGGTGCAATAGGAGCGTACCTCGTTTGGCGTCGTCTGCCTTTGCGACCAGGGCGTGGTAGTGGCGTTACTATTGAGCCAGGCTCGTTTCGAGCAGCGGATATCCTTCTGTGGAAAGTTTTCCACTCATCTGCTGGTCTCTGGAGTATCACCTCATAGATGGACAGGTACTGTGTCTCCATCTGTTCCTATTACTGCGGGCAAGGCATCGTATAGCGGTACAACGGCCAGGCTCGTTGACGGCGGCACGGCTTTCCCACAGGTACTAGGATGGATTTTCACAATAAGTATCCTTTTCCCTTTCTTTTTTTTTATAGATGGTTACACTTCGGAGGTACCTCTTGTTGTTTCACGATATCTTTCAGGCGTCACGTCCCTAGTCTCTCCATGAACCTGCGCGAGAAAGGAGAGTGCGCACTCTCCACTCCATCAAGCTTTGGTATCATGAATTTTCGGCTACGCTGCCTTTGGATGCGCTTACTTCGAGAGGTGGCTCCCTTTGTGCTTCCAAATTGTCTTCATCTGTATTTATTCTTTTTCTTTCTTTAGTAATTTATTCGTTCATTAGACTTCCTGTACTTTAAATTTATTCGAATTTACTTTATTAATTACTCCTACCCCATACATTAAATAGCTACTAATTTTATATAAAATCTTCCCATTGTACTTATGGTACTTACTATCACTTTTAATATTTTACCCTAATACCCATAATTATTTTGCAACATTGTATTGACTGTATAAATCACATTGATATTAAAAATTTAAATATTCCACCCTCTCATTATATTTATTTCTGAATCAGTACACTTAAAACTGTGTAATTAACTTTATTTTTAGTGAAACCCGTTTTATTTTAAAAAAAAAAAATTGTTGTTTCGTTTTACGCGCCCGATATCCTATTCCAAGGCGCGCCGCGCCGATTTGCGGTGCCTCTCACGTTTTATTATTATTATTATTTTTTCATTATTGAAACCCCGTTGAGAAATTTACGGCTTATTGACTCATTTTTTTTTTTATCACAAGCATACAATCTCTACTTTCATCCTCTTATACCTAATTTTAACTTGTTATTAAAATTTAACATAACAACTTTCGTCGAGTGATGCCTTATTATTCCCGTTCCGTTTTCGCTGTGTTAAATTTACGATTGGTAATTTGTAAAGAAATAATAGTGACGGTCGTATACTATTTTCCTCGTTTCTCTTTGGATTCAAATTATTAACACGGCGTAACTTTGAAACAGGTTTCGCGCTACTGTAGAATATCCTCTTTCCCGTTTATAAAATTGTTTGCGATTTTCAATGTTAATGTTTTCGAATTCATTCATATTTACTTTATTTGAACGGAAAGAATTGGCGTCACTTTGCGAAGTGTTATTTTTAAAACTAGAATGTACATTTTTCGTACTAATGAACTTAAGATTACAAGGCTCAGAAAGTTGGTCCTTAATTAACTTTATATCCGTAATTAGAAGAATTTCCGGATGTTTTATTCGTATAATCTACACATTTCACTTCCAACAGCAACTCGGCGTTCACCCTTGACTCGAGGTTGGCGACTGGTCCTGCTTCATCTCCTCGTGGTCGAGCCTGCGCCCGCACAGATTCGATTCATCTCAGCTTGCGCGCCTTTTCAGCCCTCTTGTGAGGCTCCCTGGCCTCGCGTTTCCTTTTTCTCTCCTCACCGAACATCCCGTGGTCGACTAGGGTACACGACATGATACCCTAGGAAAATCGGCATTTTGCTCGCCGTTTTTCGTCGTGAGTGGGCCGTGGCCTCTACGAGCCCTCCTCGCTGGATACCGTCGATGATGTGTCTGGTCTCCATAGGTGGGATTTGTGCAGCCATTCGTCGTACTGGAGACGCGCTGGAGCTACGGTCTCCAGCACGACGCTAGGCGCGGTCAGCTCCGTATGTGGACTGTCTTCGAACACCAGAGGGCTCTCCCGGTTTGATGTTGGAGACAGCACTTCTTCTTCGATAAGGGTTACGTCGGAGTCCACTTTTTAGTTAACCATTTCTTGGTTGTTCCGGCTCCTGGATCATAAACTTTTATTTAGCGTTCGCGGGCGTAAATTTTATTTCGCGGGTTCGGAAGAATCCATGCGATTCTTCTAGCTTCACGTTGCCAAGGCGCCATTGAGATCCCCGGGGTTCCAGCGGCTAGCTCAGGAGTCCATCGAACCCCGGATTCACAAAAAAAAAATTCAAACGGTTGGAGTATAAATAAAACACGGTCTTTCGTGCTCGTAACGTGGTCTTCTTATATTTTACATTTTCTTTAAACGTTTACATATTTTGTTTTAACAATAAGTTTCGCAGGTCCTATCCTATCGGAAAGGGGACGCTTACTAATTACTTTTTTCTTTTTCAAACTTCGCGTACCCACGCCATTCCAGCAAAAAGGACTCTCGTGATTGGCCAAATTTTATCGCGTGAACTTTGATTCGGCGAATCACGAGCCTGACCCTGGCGCAGGCGCGTCGAAATTTGGACGTTGCCGACAAGCGCGGCAAAATTTATTATATTTAAATCCTTATATTTAGTCTTAAAATTATCTCTTTCATCCATCATCATTTTTACTTTTTAAATTAAAAAAAATACTTACGTGGTTGAGCAAGGAATCAGATTAGATGTTTTATGAAGCCGTTTCTAGAGGTCAGGGTTACGTTTCGACTTGAGCTACTAAATGATTATTTTACACCGGGAGAAGCCCGCCTGTAACAGGGGTGTATCACAATCTATATAGTTTTAAGAATAAACAAACTTAAAATAAATAAATAATGATTATCATTTTTGAAACCTTATTGCTTATCCAGTGATAGACTGAATATTTGTTGGTAACACGAAAACCTTTCTACGATACTTAGTTTTGCTAAAAACCTTGTTTAAACAAAAAAAAAAGTTTGTTTTGCCTCTCCTGAAAAATCGACTGTTTGTTGACACGTTTTTGTGTTAATTAGGGGACGCTGTAACAGTGGCAAGTGGTGAACGTAGTTTCTCAAAATTGAAGCTTATTTAAACGTACTTGCGCTCAACGATGTCACAAAACAAACTAGTAGATTTAGCAACAATTTCAATTCAATATGACCAAACTACGACATTAGATTTGAAGGAGTTGGTTAAATTTTTTGCAAAAAAGAAGGCGAGAAAAATTTAATTTTGTGTAATTAAAAAATGTGCATTTTTGTTTATAATTTGGTTACAAATTCTTTTTTATTTAAATTAAACTGTATATTTGAAACTGAAAAATAGAGAGTTAATAATTTTCTTATGATTTTTCTCTTATGTGTGTGTGCATGCGTGTTTTATAATAATTTAATAAATTTATTATTAAATGTCTATTATAAATGTCTAATGATCCCTTTTTTTATTATTTCAAAAAAAATGAGACAATTTGTTATAAAGGGGGCACGCAAATAAACGTTGCTAGGGCACCAAATAACCTCGCGCCGGCGCTGCAGGTAGAGAAACTAACCTCCACGAATACTTAAACTAGCTAAAAGATAACAGAAATATCAATATAATTGGAAGAAAATCCTGAATCTAAGGGTAGTTGGTTGACCAAAGATTAGAAAGATGTCTCAATTCAAATCCAAATGTAAATTCTGTAACGTAAGTTTTATCCGAGAAATACAGCATATTCTAACGATAAAAAACATCTAAAATATTCAATTTTAAATAACATAGCTACAATCCCTCAATAATCTACACCTCCAACTTTTTTCATCGATAATACTAATAATATTACCAGTGGCGGTGCAGGGGCAGGGTCAATGGAAAATCTTTTTTACAATATAAATACTGGCCTGCATGACCATCATCAGTGAATTCAGGGCAGGGCAGACTTCTCGGATTGCCTGCGCCGGAACCTCTAATAATTATATGGTAATAATATTATAGCCTGTAGGAAGATTTGCAACCTGGAAAACGCCATGATATTTGATCAGGTCAAAGGTCACAGAGGATAAGGAATAGCTCTTTCTAAATAGATGCACCAAATCAAGAGTACCACAGTCTTCAATTTCAATTTATTTATATATATGTACCTAGTGGACCTTTAACATTTAAGACGTTCACAACAAAAACATGTTGAGTATCTAAATTCTTAAAAATTAAAAAGAAATACTTCACTCACTGTTACACTGTCACAAATAATCATGGTATTTCTGCCTTCAATGCAAGAACCAATCTATGCTATATCCATTAAACATTCATTCTCTACTCTCAATTTTCTCAATAGCCTACATTCTGTGCGACATATTGCTCGTCTGTTATTATTACTTCTTTAGTTTTATTATTGTAATCACATAATTTTCAGAAAATTAAAATTGTTTGAATCCTTTGGATTTGGTTACTTTGACAAATAAATTTTCTTGCAAATTTGGACAACCAGCATTCAGAGAATCAGTAGGTAAAGCATGTTCCATGTTGAATTATTTTATCCGTCAGGATTTAAGTAACCACATATGAGGGGCCCAGGGGGGTGGAGCCCCCCCCCCCCCCCCCCCACCCGCGAGGCGCAAAGCACCGAGTTTTTTTCTTCAAAAATTACCATCTTTCTAAATTCTATTGTTAGTTAAAATGATTAGAAGTCAATCGCTAGATAAATACAGTCGAACTCGGTTATTACGATCACGGATATAGCAACAGCTCGGATGTAATGAGGAAACATTCGTTGACACAAAAAGTATACACGCAAATGGTTGAAATTGCATGTAAAAAATCCAAGGTTTGTGAAGTCACTAGGTACCTACCAGCGTTCATTACACAGTCTGTATCATTCAACCTGAATCAAACAAACGAAATGGAACCGTTTGGTTTGGGACCATTTGGTAAATGTCCACGGAAACGCTTTTCTGACGACTAATTAGTGTTGCCAGTACTTAAAATTAATTCATAACATATTAGTCTCTAAAACAGAAACATATTTATTGAAACGTCAACTTCTTATGAAATTCTAACCTCCTATCGTTGTCTACAATAATACAAATTCGTATTCATTCATTTTAAATGTACAAAATATAAAGAATGCTTCGTGAATAGGTAGCCATTTAGTTAATTTATAAGATTTATAGGTATGACAAGTTTTTAAAAATTACTTTTGATAAGAGCTTTTTATAATTGACCACTTGTTCATGTCGACAGTATGATTTTGTGACTTAGACAACAATCGAACATATTACTTAAATTGATAAAATTCGTTAGGTAGGTAATATAAAGATCATTCCGGGTTGATTTAACACAGTTTGTAGTTTCGAATCTCCGTTACGATGAGATAATAAGACCAAAAGCGGCTTCTTGTTCGCGAATGGTTACTTATGAATAATAGGTATTGATTATTAATCTATAATATACATTATTCAAGTAAACTTCTATGGTGTAAATGTCTAATATATTAACATGAACACCTCACGATATATAAATGCCGAATAATGCTTATCAACACTTTGACAGATTGCCATTAGTCTATGGATCGTCCGAATCGGTTTGAAGTTTCATGTCAAACCATTTCTGATGGTCCGAGAACGGTTTGATTTTCAATGATACACTGAACCAAACGTCAAATCTCAAACCATTTCCGGTCAACTTTCTACTCATACAATTTGTATGTATATTGTCTATGGTTTAATTTGATTTGTTTCGTTCAGGTTGAAAGAAACAAACCTACAATAAACAACTTCTTTTGTAGTTTATAAATGCCATGCTTGTTTTGGGGAAAAATTCTAATTGTATATTTTTGTTTGAATTGCGACTTTTTGTGTTATGTGACCGCTCATTTAAAAATACCTATTCTCTGATATAACGAGTAACGCTTATAACGAGCGAATTCAGTCGGTCCCATCTTCCTCGTAATAACCAAGTTCGACTGTAGGTATTTAATAATAGAAATTCTGGAATATTGATAAATGGTTTCAGTGGTTTGAAATGACTATATTAAAAACAATAAGTGCAAGTGAAACATCTGATCGCGGTAGATTTAGTTACGTAAAACGATTAATCTATTTTAAGAACAAAAACTCAATGCACAAACACGGATTTTGAAGATTTTATTGGAATTATTAGCACAGGCATCTGAACGCCAAAATCGTCACGGACCACCGGTTGCAAAACACTGAGCTACTTAGATGGTTTTGAAAAATACCAGATCTTTCAAGAAAAACGCTATGTGGGTAAGGAAGTGTAAGGCATAAAGCCCATTGACGCAGCGAGTGCGGCGCTCGCGCAAATTTTCTACAAGTGGCGCGTAAATCATCAAAAATACAACGTAATCAAATACGCCAGCGCCCACTGGACTTAACGATGCCTTGCGCGCCGCCTGCCGCATGAGTCACCGTTTTTCGCTTCTCGGCGATACAATTTAATGAAAATACAAAGAAGTCCATTCATTGAACACGGCTACCAAAATTACGCTGCTTGAGGCGTCGTCGTACGACGGCCGAAAAGCAATTATTTAATTACAGAGAAGTCATTGTTTAATTTTATTGCGTGTTCAGTTTATCGCTGGTTGAATAATGTCGTCGTAAATATTAATGACAAGCCCCGAAATAATATAATATTTTTATTGCTTTGTTATGAGAGACGCTGTAAAAATAATTGTTTTGTGCTGCTTGGGCTGCTTATTACATAGGTGAAGGGTAATGCGCGGCGAGAGACGTGTGATTATGGTTATGAATAAACACTTAATACGCCGACTTCGCGCGCTCGACGCGTTCTGTGGGCACCATCGCTAAGTAGGAAGATTCATATAAATTTGAAAAAATTGACATTTTTTATTTCTTCCAAAGAATTTTATTGTTTACATCAAAACATTTTATTAATAAAGATGTACATATTCAGATTAGTAAACGTTATTAAAAATTAATAATAAAGTACCTATTCACTTGATGGAAGCTAAATAAATTATCCATAATTAACCGAATGCTTACGGGCCCTTTTAATTAATTTTGTAATTAACGTGTTATTTGCGTTTGAAAAGCAATTAGCAAAAACACAATTTTGTGCGGCCCGTAAACAAATTGTTAATAATTACACTTATTAACCATATCGATTGAGCTGTTAAACCCTCCGATGTGAAAATTTTGTCAGAATGTGTTTTTATTGTATTTCATATTATTTTTTCTACAACACATAGTTTAGTAAAGTTATAAATTTAAATTTTGTCACAGAGATGATGACATAAACCAAAATGCACAATTTTTTGCCATTATTCTTCTGGCTTTAATCTGTCTTTGAGATTTCTCAATTTAACTATAGCTTTACATGTCGAATCTAAATGTCTTTGGATGTTTACACATTCCACCACATAAGTCAATGCATTTTGAAATATAGTTTGCGCTTGATGTAAGTTTTGCGGTACTAGTAAACCGAACCATTTGATTGGATTAATAAATGAGGAATCGGGTTCACTCTTGTGTTGTTTGAGGCTAAAGCTTTCAACTGCTAGGCTGCTGTCACTGTTCACTCGATCAACGGTAGATAAAGAAGTAAATTCTGACGTGTGTTCTGTGGGCAATTGAACTGAAGACACAGTTTGTTGTCCCATAATATAACGTGACTTTGCAATATGTATGCTACCATTAGCGGTTGCCTTTTCAATGTTGACTTGACACTGGACTTTTTCCTCTATCGATCGTAGCATATCTAAATAGAGTTTGTCTAGCAAAACACAAACCTCATGTCTTTGAGCCATATTTTATACCTAAAACAAACACAAATATTTATTAAGTTTTACAGTATACATTGACAAGTACCTTACCTCTTGATTATAGGACATTTAATATGGATTTAGAAGGCTTTAATTTACAACATAATCTCAACAAATTACATCTGTGGCTGCCATCAACACTAAGTAAATGAATTAGTAACAGTACCATGAAAGTACGTGGACCTACTTGGGAGTCATTGGAAGTGAATACAGAAATGTTTCTTACCGTTAATTAATAAAATAAAGATTATTTAAATCGAATGCTTTAAACATATATTTATTCTGACGTTCGCTAATGTCACTTTCAGAGTAAATTAACCATAAACTATTTTGCATGTCTGTCACATGACACTCATGCAGTGTTGCCATATTTTGAAAGTGGAATTATAGTACAGTGACTTCAAAATTATAGTATTTCGGCAAAAAATATAGTACGCGTTGAATGTAATAATTTTCTGCATACGTGGGGTAATTGACGTCTTGTTTTTTTTAGACAAAATTCAAATGTTAAGTCAGTGGTATCCAAACTTTAGGTTACTACTACTCCCTTTTAAAAAATCTAATCTAGACGCCTCCCCCCCTTATTTCATGTAATAATACAGACACCTTTTTAAATAGTCAATAATGTACCTACTTAAGAATACAAAAATGAAAAAAAAATAAACAAGGTTTTACTACTTATATTACATTATTTTTTGACGAATATGCTCGATTATTAGCAATTTCAATAGTAATCAATCCAAATTCATCTTCGTTCATTGACAAATGGATTCTATCATGGACCCCACATCCTGAAGCGGATCCCCCGGGTCAGGGTTTTTCAACCACATATTCAAAATATTTAATAGCTCTGAAATAAAGAAGCGCCGCAGGCGACTTTTTTTGCTATTAATAAAATAATGTGAAAAGTGCATTAGCAAACTAACCAAGAAGAAACTAACCAAGAAAGTGCATTAGCAAACTAACCAAGAAAAGAAAGAAAGATAGATTTTTATTTGCTTTAATATATCTGGCGTAGAAATCATTTAAAAGTGGACACATGCCGAACTTTTTTTTTTGTCATTTTGATTTCGCATCGATTATGCATTTGCAAACTGCAAACCTGTGGCTAACGTCACTTTCTTTAAGACATGGGGATTATTTTTTTTGCTTCTCACGGATTATTTTGACGTTGTTTTTCTTCTATTGGCAACCTTTTTTCCGATTTCTCAAAATTATAGTATTTTGGGCGTACTATACCTGTTTTATATCGTACATAGTACGCAGATGAAAATTATAGTACAAATACTATAATTATAGTACGGTTGGCAACACTGCACTCATGACAGTAAAATAGGTATAGGTACTTGTCAGCTCCAAATTAATGAAATTCCTTAACACGTAAATATTCCATGAATATTATATTATAACAGTATACTCGTAAGTCGTAATTAATTACATGCTGGAATTTTTATTATTAATTGTTTCACATCTATTAAAAATATATAACTATTATTCATGATATTGGAGTACATATTTTATAAATTTATTTTTCAATGCTAACAATACCATCGACAATAATTTACAATCATTTTGTACAATTTTCGAACACCGTGTACAGATGTTTTTGGATAAATAATCGAACCGTCAATTTCTGTGTATTTGTCAATTCGGATAAGATTTACATAAATTTTCTGATTTCACTTACCATTTTATAAATATGGACAAAACGTTAGAATTACGCTTCTTAACTATGAAATCGTTTTATTGATACCAATTACAGACGTCAACTTGATGAATAATACGAATTATTTAATGACGTATGACGATAGGTCATGTCTGTGAAACTTGGAATTGTGACGATTGTGACAGATATTATGAGAAAATGAAGGGTAACGATAGATTAGGTAAACAAGCGAGCGGGATGTCGAATAAGCCTATCATAACATGTGAGTAAATATTTCTATTAAGTTCTAAAATATTAGTTACGTGTTTCGGTGTAAATTGGCTATTAATAACAACATAATAATTGGTTTAGGTGCTGGAGACTGGAACCTGTTTTGTACACTAGAGGCACCATTAGTAGCTGCTATTCCTCAGGATTCAAGTGAGTGGCGACGATCTTTCGGAAGAGTTGTCAAGCAAGTGTTTATCGAAGCTACATTTGAGAAATTTACAAAGGATATTTTGCCTGGAGAAAATGATTGGATGTTAATGAAACAACCAGTATTTCATATATATTGGACAGACTGCACTGTAAGTATTGAGAAATTTAATAACTACTACATGCCAAAGATCAGCTAAATGCAAAGGCGTTAAATAAATCTTTCTTTATATAAACAGAGTCTAAACATTATTATGAAACTTGAGCTGAAAAAAAAGTGGTGCTTTTTACTAGTTCTCCGTCGACTTTATCTATCAGTCGCCATTTTGGAATTCAGCTATCTTTTTGTCATCGAATTATAGTACGCGGTCCAAGACATTGTAGTATTTCAGAAATAATTATAGGACGTGTTGAAAATGTAAGTTTTTTGTTTGTCACATAAACATAACGGAGAATTCGAGAAATTCCGATGTCCTGCTTTATTAAAACACCTCTTACGACCGAAAAATGCCAACAGCGGCCGCGAGTATACAACGCAAGACCACGTCCATAGACTAATATCGCACACAGAGATCTTATAATATTTATATTATATAGATTATACTTACTACGTCCCTCGCTTCACGTTATTACGATTTGCTGTGATTGAAGTACGAACATTTTACGGAACTTTAAACATCGACAATATAGACAACTTGTAAACGCAATGAAATAAGCAATGGGGAATATTCGCACAACCTGCGAATTCAATTAATTCCATTTTTCAAAATTGTGGTATTTTTTACGTACTATACTTTTTAATAGTACGCGGAAGAAAATGTTACTTTTTTAATAGTACGCGAACCAAAATGAATTATAGATATAGTTCGGTTGGCAACACTGCGCTCACTACACAGATGACAGCGAGCGGTGGCGGAGAACCAGTAAAAAGACCCAAAAAAGTCAGTAAAACTATTGGTTAAATTAAATTAACTGTAATTCATTTGCAGCAAACTTCACACATACTATGACTAGTATCTGTCAAAATCTACAAACATTTCAACAATACTTTAGATTCACTCAAATTGTCAGAGATAAGCCCTGAAACTGGAATTTGTTATGGAGTAATGGTATTGTTTAATTACTATATACATACATAATAGATATAACTGCCTGTGACAGGACAGACTATGTCAATTATTGTATGTAGAGAGAGGTGGCCAAATGCACAATACCATCATTATTTGTAATTTTAGCGTAACCCCACTGACCAGTCGTTTATGGCCTATTCCATGCGTTGCTGCGGTCAGCCGCGTAAGATTAAAAAAAAAATTATTAACATATTGTGGCGAAGACTCGATAGCAAATGATTATTTGACATTGAAAGTTTACTGTGACTTACACACTAAAATTTAAATTAGGTAGTGAAATCCCCCTGAATCATAGAAATCCATGATTATTGCAGCTTTTTCCACATATGGTCAAAATCTAACAAAAAATACATACATAATATTATTTAATGTGTTATTTCACACAATATGTAGGTATAACATCCAAAAAACCCGCCAAAAGCCAATGGAAATGGACTTTATGAGACAAAATAAATACCAATATATCTAATATTTTTTTGCCTATATTTATTACAATAAAAGGTGTACAGTAAATACCCTGACTTACGCAAACTCGAAGTTACACGATTCTTGATTGTGGCGACACTTCAGACCCAGTTCCATTGAAATAACTTTTTTACGTAACTCATTTATTTTTTTAATATTTCGTACATATTATGTACAAAGAACTGCAAATCTATTAAATATTTTTCATCTAAACTAGTGTTTTTGTTAACCTTGATCTCAATTAAATAAAATTTATGACTTATGCGATTTGAAATAAAAACAATGGATAAATGATAAAGAAACTAATGTTAAGATTAACCACCTATGCTTGGCTCGACTCACAAAAACATTGTTCGCCACAAATATTGTATTGTGGACATATCGGTTGGTGAAAACAGATGCCTCATGATTTTTCATATTGAAATTAATTGTTACAGGATGTCGAATCATACAAAACGACCACTAGAGACGATATTGAAGCCTGGTTCAAAGTATTAGCACAGAACAACATCACTGATTGGATGATAGTATTAGTAGAAACGTACGACATTAGAAAGACTAACAAATTGCTGCCGAGGACCACCGTATTGGACAAGATCCGCAGCGACTTTGCTTCCAAGCACGGAGACAGGTGTCTGTCCGTTATAAACCCAATTAAATCTGAATCGAGGTCTGCGGAATCATGGAGAGGCTTGGTGTCCCGACTGAGACATCTAGTTTTGACGGCGTACAACAAGAGCTTGATACGGTTCGAAGAACACATGCGAGAGCAGAGGGAACGGAGGATCGAACCGGGGTGGAATTATTGTGAATATTTTTTACTACAAGTAAGTTGTTGTAACGTAAAGTAATGTTGACAGTGAGTTTCTCTTTAAAGCACAGGGGTTAAGGCGGAGTCCGACTCAAGAGTCTCATAAAAAATCTTCACCCTGTAAAAGTCTGTATGCGTCACTGAGGAGCGAAAATTGCCTTTTGGTTAATTTTTACCAAGTTTTTATTAGCTCGTATTCTTGTTTGTCCAGTACAAATTTTTTCTTGTTTGTCCAAGATTTGTATTGGACGATTGAAGATTTTTAACTAACTTCCCGACTAGCTAGACATTTGAAACTTTTAGAATATATCAGAACACGATTACAATCCATTCTTTTAATACTTTTAGCCATCTTTAAGCAGAATTGAATTCATTTTCAGTTAATTCTGTTTTGTATAGAAAGTTATTTCGGAAAAAATTTGTAAAAAGTAAAACACTATTATTGGTTGCTAAAGGGGTCCTAGCAACTAAATTATTAATGTATACGTGCATTACTATGGAAATCAATATGAAATGTCAAAATGACATTTCAGTATTCTATATTTTTATTCAGTATTTCTATCAAGTACAAAAAAAAGTATTTATTGATACATAGAATTCTCAAGTTTATATGATTCAACAGAAAATTTAAAAACGTGGTATATAAAAAGTTCTTTTTATCTTGTTATTATTATTGATTTATTTCAATATTTTGGTAATTAAATTTTTTTCAAATAATCTTCGTTGTCTGTTTCAGGAACAACTAGCATTTGTTTTAGAAATGCTCGGGCTATACGATGAGGCATTGGTCCAATACGATGAGTTAGACGCTCTCTTTACTCAGTTCGTGCTGAACTCATCCATCGGACACAGCCCGGAGTGGTTGGCCACATTTCAAATACCCATAGAGATGTGGCAAGGAATCAACTTGACTCCAAACATACCACTAAAGAGACGAGAGCTGTTGAAAGAGTGCAAAGCCACTTTAATTGATTTCAGAACTTATCTGTTTCAACGTCAGAGCGCTATGCTGCTATTGACCTGCCGACCCTGGGAGGTATGTGACCCGAATAACAATTGATAATAAATTAACAGCGATTGTTATCATGCGTTACTATTTTATGTCGAGTCATTGTCATAGTTAATTTATTGGGTATTATTTTATTCCGTTTTACTGATAGTATTTTATATTCTCAATAATTCATTATCATAGTTAAATTTAGTCAAATAATTATCATAAATATGAATATTGAATAGTTAATAGATTACCACCATTTATAAATTCAAAAACTATACATGAATTATAAAGTATATTATGTCAATGACCATTGAATACTACAATGAGTAATTTATTATAATTTAAATTCTCTTTAAAAGTGATTAATAATTTGGCCCAAGTAGAAACATCAGAAATGATTTTTAGTTAAGTTATCAAATGTTCTGAGATTTTTTTAAAAGCTATGCCAAACGAATTATCATATTCGCATCGAAATATTGAAGAAATAAAAGCAGTTATCGTATGTTATTTTAAACTGACTTTATCGTAAATTTTTTTAACTATTTAGACAGATATGTTGTTTTTTGATTAATTGAGAAATTATATCGCTGAGACATGAATTTTGACTGCAATATTTTCTCCCACGGTGGCCGCGCGGCTTAAGCGTTGGACTATAAAGCCGTGGGTCCCAGGTTCGAATCCTGGGTCTGGCAAATACACATATTGTTTTTCAATTTGTGTGTGTCAGGGTATGGACCTAATAGGTTGAGCAAGTGGCTGACATCCATTTCTCGTAAAAAACAAAATCTGTCAATACAAACCTCCACTCTGTGGAGGCCCATATGATCCTATCAGGATCGGATATGGTCGGAAAAAAAAAAAAAAAATTTTCTCATATACAAAAGTTTTACGGTAAATTTGCGTAGGGAGCAATTCAAAATATTTCATTCATCGATTGAAAACTCTATGCTTGGACTCGCAAAATACATCAATCAACAGTTGTCCCAGCACGAAAATGACGATAAAATAATATGTACATATTTAGATTTAATAATTTATTATAACTATGTATTGCCTAAATTCTTATATAAAAACTTGCGTTTGCGTCAGCCGCATATTATGGAATATTTTGAGACAACTTGGGGAGCCTTAAATGTTTTAAGGCAATTAACCTTTTCATAGCCGCAAATAAATTACGCTGCAGTGCTTATCGGGCCGAATATTTTTTGTAAAAATAAAAGTTGTCCAAAAAAATTTTTTTTTTGTTGTGTTATTAAATTATAATTTACTTACCAAATTTTATATCCCGCATCGATTGTTAGAGTTTTATTCTTGAAGTTAAACCAATTTAAAATTTTCATTGTCAGACAGGGTTGTCACATCTATGGTTGCCACACTGAGTCAAACACGCATGTTTTTATTAAATTTAATATTAACACTTAACTATTATTTATCAGGTATCTTACAATGAAATATAGTTTGAAATGTGAAAAATTAGTAACTTTCCATTGTGTGGTACTTCTCAAAGCACGGTACAACACAAAGAGCCACCTTGCATTTTTTACACCTATAACTAGACTCTTTTCTTAGTTTGTTGCTAGTACACACAATGCACTTCGCAGTCGGGGACGATTTTTTTTCGGTCGGTGGTAGTTTTTCCAAAAAATGTCTATCTGTAAGTCGTGATGGAAATTCTGCCTTTCTTTTTCTGCCATGAGAAGTACTGGGTTGTTCTTGTTTATGCGTATATACCAACTGCTTTATTACTGCTAACTGGAAGGTGGCAAGAGGAACTCTTTTCCCGGTTTTTTCCGTGTACAGGATATGCGCGTTGAGCAGAGATAGGTCCATCAGGTGTATAAATAATTTTATGTACCACCTCAAAGTCTTCCTTGAAAAATGGACAGATGATAATACCATATCACATTTATCTACAACCCCCATATGTCTATTATAATCCTGTACAGATTCTGGTTTTATAACTGCCTCCCCTCGACGTGTTTTTTTCCCCTGTATCCGTTAAAATTTCTGGGTGGAGCGTGGTAAGCATAGCTACCTCTCGTTTGTCTTTCCATAATTGGGCTGATATAATATTTGTGTGAAATGATTTCATTTCACCCTTTTTTAGTTTTTTGTTGAATTTGGGCATACCTTTTCTGTTTCTTCGGACGGTTCCACAACCATTCGTTTTTAGAGAGTGTAATGTATTGAATAATGTTGGGCTCGTATACCAATTATCGATATACAGTAGGGTTCCAAAAGCGTCATTATTACGCTTCCGGACATTCCTAATGTTGGATGTTGGACATATTCAGTGGTTTCCCCTGTGTAGACAATGAAGTGCAGAACTAACCCTGTTGCACAGTCACATAATACGAAGAATTTTATACCGAAACGGCTTGCTTTAGACGATATATATTGTCTAAAAATTAAACGCCCTTTGAACAAAAGCAAGCTTTCGTCTATACACAAATTCATGTAGAGGTATAACGCATCTTTGAACATTTTTTTTAAATGGTCAACTACAAAACTGATTTTGAAAAGACGATCACCAGGAACCTGCTCCTTATTGTCACAAAAATGCAACATTCTAAGAATGAGCTGAAATCTATTCCTCGACATGGTTTCAGAATAAATCGGGCTGTTTAAAAAGGGATCGGTAGACCGACGGTCAACTAGTCTGTTTCTTGAATTAACGGCCATCAGCATGCACACTCCGAGGAATAAATACATCTCATTCAAGGAAGTCTCCTTCCATTACATCAGCCTCCATGATAATGTCTCGCATTGGCTTTTGACATATAGAAATTGCTTATTTGTTTCATTGACTATAAAATTGACCAGTGTAGTGTCCATAAAAATTTTGAAAAAATCCAACTCTGTCATTTCTTGATTACCAAGTTTTGCACCTGATAATGAACAATCAAACTGATGTATGTTCGGAGTCTGCCATTGAAAATGTGAAGATTGTCCAGCAGACTGATGAAAGTGCCTTCTGAATCATCCATTTCTACATCGCTGTCATCTGACTCTAATGTAATTCCAAGATCTTGTTGTAACTCACTCAATAAGTCTTCTGCATCCATTTTTAGAGGAATATCGTAAATAAATAAATGTTATTATTATATAGAACAAGTACCGAAACTTAATACGAATTACTAAAAAAATAGCAACATTCACAAACACTTAGCATAAAGGAATAGGTTATTTTTTTAAAAGTTATGAAAAGAAACCGATATCACTAGCAAAACACTGATAAAATCGGAGCGAACAGGTAATAACAAATATTTTCGTAATAATATTTGAAAATAGAACGAAAAACGCACAAAAATTGAGCAAAATAGAATCCCGCGCATTCAAAACAATCGATTGAAATAATGAATATCTTAAAAGTCAAGTGGCAGCCCTAAATATGACATCTGTATACTATCAGCGGAAACAGTTTTCGAAATTTACCGATAAATCGCAGAAAAGTATTTAGAAACTTTATAAAACATTTTTGAGAACTTCAACAGATGTCAATGTATGTTCCGTTTTTACCAAATTGTCAATAAAAGTCAATACGGCGCAAGAATACGCCGCCAAAAGTACTTCCGAGATATCTCGTCTCTGGCCATACGGGTACTCCGCCATTTACCGAGATATCTCGTCTCTGGCAACCAAAAAGTTAAATACCGTAATATTAGTAGGCTATTATAGTAAATGTGAAATAATATTCTTTATTTCCTATTATTCAATTTCTATTTATTTATTTTTATCTCTCTTCTTCTCTCTTCTTGATCGTGCACTCACGGCTGAGGATCGTGACCACATTTAAATTTCGCCATCCTTTGAGCGACCGAGACTTTCCATCCTTCTCGATCTTCCGCTTCTCTCAGTGCAGAATGGATGGTGCCCCCAGTCAGCTCTTTCACTCGGTCGCTCCATCGCGCAGACGCTCTTCCTCTGCATCGCCTTCCCTGGAGGCTACCCAAAACTACCAGTCTTCCAGGTTGTCCGGTCCGCGCCTGACAATATGTCCAAAAAACTGCAGAATTCTTCTCAGACATATCGTCGAGAGCCGTTCCTTTATTTTCAGTCTCTGGATGATTGACTGGTTCGTCCTGTGCTCCGTCCAAGAAATGCGAAGCATTCGGCGCCAACACCGCATCTCAAAGGCATCAATTGCCTTCCGTTCTCTTGCCTTCGGGGTCTTTATTTTTATAGATATTGAATTATGTTAGGTACATTTTGGTTTGATAGTTAAAATTGTGAAACATACAAAGTGATAAGAAATGGGTGTATGTTTGTGTCACCTTTTTATCAAGTGTAATTTTTATAGTAATACAATACTTATCCATGTTATATTAAAATCATTTTCCACATTAAGTACTAGGTCTATTGAAAGCAAGGTCGGCTATATTCAGGCCATACAATGAATTACGAGTTACGATGGCAGGACTAGTTATTGATTATCTTCAAATGCAATAAATGAAGATTTTCGATGCATATTTTGTTCACATTATTACCAATTTTATTTCAATATAAAAACAGTATATGAATCAATATGACAGTCGAATTTTTAAATTAATCTTTATCTGATTTAAAATGAAAGTATCTTGTTTGCCAAATTTCTAGTTATGATTTATAAATCTGAAGATATAATTTATATGCCAAGAGAGATTTTCAATATAAAATTAGAATTTTGAATCTGGGAAATACGAATTTGTAACAAAATAACATTTTATTTTGTTTTTACCATTCAACGCCCTAGTATTGTCAAATGTCTTCTTCTGAGGAAGATTTTTGCACAGTAACGATAACACATCTAATCATTTCAAAAATTAATCCAGAGAAATTTCATAATTTGTGTCCATACACTTACAAAAGAATCGTAATATTAATAGACCGTTAAATACTTTCAGATTGCGAACAGATGCCTGTCGGTGGTCCATAATACAATAAAAGAGATTCAATTATTAGAAATAAACGTGCCGGTGGGTGCCTTTGCTTGCTGGGCACTTTTGACCTGCCTGGAAGTATTGCAGACATGTGAGAGACTCGCCACCAACGCCTCTCATCAAGTGGTGCAGCAGTGCGCCACTCACCAAGCGCCGCTGTGGCACTATGCCAAAGACAAGGTCCTACATAACAGTTTTCACTTTGATTATTTCTATATACTTTTACTGGTATGAAGAAAGAAGAAACATAAATGTCATATTAAAACAGAATCTGAATTAGCACCCGCGATGGCCGAACGGGAACGTGTTCGCTTGAAGTCATAGGTCTTCGGATCGAATCTCGGATCTGGCCAATTCTCATGTTTTTATTTTTATATGTGTGTTTGGACACAGAGCATTAACCCAGTAGAATGGCTAACTTTCATTTCTTATAGAAGTATTTTATTTATAACAGTAATTATCTTATCGTTTTTCAGCTCTGCGAGTTGGGAAAATTATGTGGTCTGCTACCGGGAACTCCTGACCCATCTTCGGCTCAATTACATTTAGTTCTAACCCTGTCGGCCGGGATGGGTGACATGGAAACCATCAATACTCCGAACGCTTCCATTTGTACCACTCCAATCGATAGGTTAAAAGAGACCCTCGGCTCCAAACAGGCGTTTCAAACTCACTACCTGGAGCTAGCGGAATTAGCTATGGGGACTTATAAACATATAGGAAGATTAAGGTATATCACTATTGATGGCTTATCTGGCATAGATTTGCTTAGTTACTTTACTTCGCAGAGTGCGTTCTCCAAATCACTATTACTCTTTCCAGATGTGCCCGTTTGATTGGACGGGACCTAGCCTCCTTCTACAGCGAACTCGGAGAGACGGGCAAAGCGTGTGTGTTTCTGTTAGATGCCTTACGGTCGTACGAAGAGCAAGGATGGAAGGACTTGGCCGCTCAGACGAGGATGGAACTTGTCTCTTGTTATCACAAAATGGCTGACAATGAAAAGTATGTGTAACTATACTTTTGATTAATGTTTATTTAAATCAGATGGTTCGACGTGTTCAATTATATACACAAAATTATTGCAATACAGTAACTCGTTCATAAGAACACGGATAATTCAAAATTTTCGCAAAAAAAAAGTCCCTTGAACATTATTTTCATATAAAACCATACCTTTAATTAATGTCCTGTAGAGTCCTGGCATATAAAAATATTCAATATATCGTAATAAAGTACACTATTTCGTGAGCCAGTCATTGAAAATTGTGACAGACTTTTCTTAAAACATCATAAATGACTTATTTTAACCCAATCGCCGCGGATGGGACATAATATGTTGTTTTAAACATAAGCTCTTATACTGGGCGAATGTCGCACCACCTGATATCGAAAATTGAAATGTCGGTAAAGTAGGAAATACTTCACGCATAGTATTGATTTTTGTATTGAAAAATGCTCTGATTCGTGTTCGTACCGCCATATCGATAACTTTGTCAAAAATATGTTGTTTTAATTTCATAAACATCAATCTTTCGAACCCCCTCGATCTATTGAGATTCGCCGGTACGATTGCATCAGTTCAAATCTACGCGGTATTTTTCTGCGTCTGCGCAGTAGGTATACAAAATATATTTCATTCGAGTTGAGTGTGCGCCGAGTATTTACCGTGTAAAGTTGAATATTCATCAATATTCAGCACGATTTTTACATCATGTGCGGGAATATGAAAAAGACAACCAAAAAATGAAAAGAAATTTGTCGTAATATTTCTAAAAATGTACTTGAACTTGTGTTCTGGATTATGTCATTTATTACTCATGTGTCACCCCAATTGTTTCAAAGTCATAAATCGAGCTCATTATTGAAAGTCGTAAATATGCGTACACACGGAATGAAAAAATATATATTACTAGCTGACTCGGCAAACGTTGTTCTGCCATATAAATTATTTCTAGTGAATATTTTGGTTGTTAAATAAAAAAATAACGAATGTATCGTAAGTGTGTGGGGATTGGATCTATGACAGAAAGAGGAATAGAGCGTTATAGACGATGACCGCCGATAAAAACAAAAAATATCAACCATTCATTTTCTCAATTCAAAATGAGTAATGATGTTCATAATGAATGAATTACCTGTGACAGGATCTCGTTGTTTACTGTTTATGCAATATCCGTCTTGTGACTTACAGAAAATTAGCGGATATTGGAGAGCGTCGTATGAACGGTGTGTGTCAGCGATGAATTCCAGATTATTGTTTCTTCTTCGAATCACGATTTCTCGCGTCGATGTGCGGTCGCCAACCATGATTCCAGCAATGTCGTCAACAACAGTCGCATTGAATCGACATACGTGCTCTCCAGCTGGTGTTTTATCAGGATTGATGACAATAGCGTGATTGTCACTTTGCAATTCGTGCATGTGTGCTTTGAAGAATTTCAATAATTCATTGTGCTCATTCAACAGGGCGTCCAGTTCGCCGACGATGCGCCTGGCATTAGGCAAATTGAGGCTATTGTAGCCGCAACGTACATCCACATGATTGATGTCCTCGCCGCGCCCATGAAGTAGATTTGTAAAAATGTATGTGGTTCGTTTGGCATTGGCAGCCTACTTTGTGGTATACTTGGCCTTTGATTTTGAACGTAGAATGGAATTGTTGACCATTTGCCGCAGTATTGTGAACTATTTCTGTTGCTCCGGACGAAGGCATTTGGAAGCATGAATTGAATGTGTGAATGGACTTCAGGAACAGGTTTGAATCTGGAACCGTGCCGATGAGCAAGCCGTTCAATGGTTCTGGTGATATCTCAATTTCTGGTAGTTGCACTTTTCCTGATGCGCAACACATCCCGGCTGACTCATGTTTGAATTCGAGCGCATGACAATGGGGACATTCTTTGTCCATAGCACCAATCAGCACTTTCGGATGAGCGGAATATTCAATATCTGGCTCGTACTCGAATGCGAGATGAAGGAACGAAGCGGATGTTAATGTTCGATGTACTTGTTGGCGTTGTCGGTCATTTGCTCTGCGCGTGTTAACTATGAACCGGCGCGCTTGGCTCCGTTCCAATTGTCGTTGTTGATTTCGTTCAGCTCGTGCCTCTTGTGATTGAGATGCACGCAATTGCGACATGCTTACACGCAAGTTTTTGTTATCTTGTTGGATTTGTTCGTCTGTTCTTTCTGCTCTACTATGTCGCATGTTTGTTGCTTTATTAGTTCGACGGCCCAAATGGCCCCCCTTGCTTCTTGCTGGCATTGTGCACTGTAATACACGCACATAAAAATAGATAAATTAAAATAAATCGTACAAAATTTTGCACGCACTGCGTTGTGATATGCCGAATGAAATGTCAAAATGACGCGACGCTTCTCTTGAATTCTTTTCGAACCGCTATCTGTCATTCAACAACATAAATAATTTCGTTCTGTTTGAAATACGGTTAAATTTGTTCATACAAAAATAATAAAATCGCGATTTAAAAATGGGAGGGTTGGAGTAGGAGGGTGAAAATTTGGGGTTATAGGTATTTTTTTTTGCCAAATAAAAAAAATACAAAAAAAAGATAGTCAAAAAAATAAAAGAAAAATTTTCTGGATAGAGATACCCTAATCACCTAGCGATATGAAATATACTTGTTGACCTATTCTCATACCTATCAAATATACATAAAAAAAATCATAAAAATCGGTCGAGCCATTTCGGAGGAGTTCGACCACAAACATCGTGACACGAGATTTTTATATATATAGAGATTATATTTTAGAGGATTGCAAGTTTTACCAATAAATTACGAATTATTATGAAGGAATATACAAAATGTATAAATTTTTGATAAAAAAACACACACGGGTAGGTATACAATATAATATAAAATATAAATCATGGAATATTGACTTTTCAACTATATTACATATTATCTTCGCGTGCAATTTAATGTTTATAAATTTTTAAAACCTTACCCATAAAAATGTTTTTATAGCACTTGGAAAAATTTACGCAATTTAAAAAAATAAATATTGTTTTTTTTATAAAACATAAAATGACAATCCATAACACAATGCTCAATAAAACTGAAAAGTAATCTATAAAATCTAAGTTTCACTAAAAAAAAAATAACAAAGAATTTATTATAATATTTTCAACCAGTATGGACTCAATCGTGAGTCCCAGACATTTCGCATCGAGTTGAATGTTGCTCCAGCCATTCCCATTCGGATAGCGAGCTCTTTCTGCAAAATGCCATCTCCCGTGATGTGTATCCCCAGGTACTTGAAGCTGTCGACGCTCTCGATGCTCTGTCCATCGCTAATCAGAGGGAAATCTGGATCAGGACAGGTGCTATTGCACAAGACGTTGGTTTTCTTCGCGTCAAAACCAAATGCCGCCTATTCGACGCTTGCATTCTGACGGTGCTGCTTTACGGTAGCGAATCATGGCACCTTACGAAGGCTCAGAGCAACCGTATACTGAGCTTCGAAAACAGATGTTTGCGACGAATACTGGGTGTGCGGTGGTATGACTTTAGGAGCAACGAGGAGATAAGAGAACGTACCAAGCAGCCTCTCATCACGCTGAAAGTGAAGAGGCGACGTTGGACCTGGCTCGGCCACGTGCTGCGGATGCCAGAAGAGAACTTTAACCTGGCTTGCCTGTTCTTCAAGCCGACCGGATTCCGGCGTCCTGGAAGGCCGCTAAATACAATCTACAGAGTGTATACGGCGGAGCTACGGGATGCTGGTTTGACCTGGAACGAAGCAAGAAGACTGGCGAGCGACAGGGATTCTTGGAGGCGCCGCGTGGTGTCCATATGCTCCAGTTAAGGGGCGGATATGGGCAAAGAAGAAGATGGACTCACCTTTACGCTTAAATTAGTATGGCCCATAAAACATGTAAAATGCTGAAATCCATGCCACGAAAATAAAACTGGTGACTAGCCATCCAATTTTAATGTATTTGTCATCAACAAAACTTACACTAATTAACAATAACTCAAAAGTCACCAATAAAAGCTATTATTTTCTATAATTTTTATGGCATTTTTAAGTGTTTTTAACATGAGTAAAATAAAATTAGTGAGTGATTAATGTCTTCATCGGCGCACTTTCAAAGCAGTCTTTGAACTCGTGTTTTGTCATCGAAAATGGCTACAGAGTTTATCAGAGCAAAGCACTATGGTTGATTTTATTAAAGTAAACACAGCTAACTTCAACACTCCATTATGTGTTTTTTTTTGTGATTTTACCGAGGCTTTGACTGCGACTCGCTGTCATATCGCCTCTTCTCTTCTAGAAGGGGATCCGTCGATCAGGTCCTCACTTTTATTCTGTTAAAAAAACTTTACAATTTTGCCTAGCTCTTCCGTCTTACCCACCACCAGGACACCCTTCAATTCGTCGACATTCTCATAGATATCTGCAATTCGCAGCTGTACTCTGTGAATTTCATATTTGGGGCATTGCAGTGCTATATGTACAATGTCCTCTAAAACATGACATTCATCGCAGAGCTGCGATTCGCTTCTTCCCATGAGGACGTCAAATCTTTTGCCCATGGTGTGCCCTGTTCTTAGCCTCAGTATTAACTTAAGCTCATTCCTCGTCAAAGAAGACTCTACAAACCAGGGCACCTCTCGTGGTGATGGTAGAATCGACTTACTCCATTTCCCCTTTTCTAATGATGCCCTATGGTGAAAATCTATCCACATACTATGGCACATTTTCTTTATAGCCTCATTCCAGTCCAGGTTTTCTGGTATCCACTGATATGGTACCCCTGATTGGCCGGCTTCCTTTGCCAGATCATCTGCCCTTTCATTTCCCTCAATGCCCATGTGCGATGGGATCCATTGAAGGCATAGATCTCCTCTATTTTTCTTGGCGTCGATCTGGTCAAGGATGTGGTATGCTATGGTTTTACTGTTATGTGAGCGAGTTGCTGCGGCAAGATGTTGTAAAGCGCTTTTGGAGTCTGTTAAAATGACAGCGGATTGCGCCGAGAAATCATCGCTTAAAGTGAATTTAATTGCTTCGTTTATCGCGATGAGTTCCGCCGTCATTATTGGTATTGCTGGGCTTAGCTTCCAGCTCTTGTTTATACCTACTTCTGGCATCACAAGAGCTGCTCCTGCTCTATTCTGATCTTTGGATCCATCTGTATAAAGGTGGCTCCATGCTGCGTACCTCTCTGTCAGCATTTTTTCGACACGCTCTCTTGCTTTATCAGATACTATGCTCCGTTTTGGTTTGTCTATTCCTTTGACCTCTAGTTGGATAACAGAGCTGATGTCGTAGGTACCAACTGGCCTCCTCAGCGAATACATACCTAGGCATTTTGTATTTAATACCTCCCAACTTTCTGTGGCTTTAAGGATTCCTACCAGTAGTGGGAGCTTTCTTTTCTCATAGTATATATTGCTTTCAACAAGCTCGTATAGGAGATTCACCTTTGCCAATATGGGGCTATCTATTATAGATTTCCACTTCATCCATGTCTTGGTAGCCAGTGCCCATCTCCTGACATTCAGTGGAGGTATGCTGAGTTCCGCTTGTAGCACGTGAATGGGTGTTGTCCTGATAAATCCTCCACATATTCTTAATGCTTTCGACTGGATGCGGTCTAGCCTCACCGAATTAGTTTCGGCACCGGAGTGGTAAAACATGCTCCCGTAATCTAATCGGCTTCTAATGAGTGCCGTGTATAACCTTCTCATATGAATGGAGTGTACGCCCCACCCACCTCCCGCCAATACTTTGAGTATGTTCAGAGGTTGTGTCAGGCTATTCGCGCAATGACTAATATGATGCTTCCACGTTAGTCTATAGTCCAGGTTCATACCTAAAAATTTATAAGTGTCTACTCTTTCTATTATAGTGCCGTCGATTTTTTAATTAAGCTGGTTTTGTCTCTTGCCTCTGGCAAAAAGTACCACCTTAGTTTTGCTGGGAGCTACTTTGAGGCCTCGAGTTTCCAATAATAATTTCATTTCGTCAAGACTCTTCTGCATTAACCTTTGACATTCATCTACTCTTTTTCCCGAACAAAAAAGTGCGAAATCATCTGCATATTGTACAATGTTGACCCTTGTTATTAACTTTAATATGTCAGTTGTAAGAATGTTGAATAGTAATGGGGATAGGGGGTCTCCTTGCGGAAGGCCTCTTGAGCATACCGTACTCTTCTTTTCATTATTAATGCACATGGTGATTTTTCTTTCATTTAAATACTGCTTAAGATATTTAGTGATCTTCCCACCGATTCCCCATTCATTCAACACCCTTGACACTTCTTTCACATGCACATTATTATACGCATCCTGGATGTCCAGGAATGTTGTCAGAATTACTTTGTTTTTGACCTGTGCTGCATTGATGTCTAGTATTAGGTTGCCTATGTTCTCCAGAGTCGACTTTTGCCTTCTGAATCCCGTAGTATTGTGATGAAATAGTTGATTTTTCTCTGCAAACCATTCGATTCTTCTTGCAATCATCTGGTTGAACGTTTTGCACATGCATGATATGAGTGCAATTGGTCTGACTGACGACACTAGGGTAGGGTCTCGCCCTGGTTTTAAGATTGGGATAATCATCGTTTCCTTCCATTGCCTAGGGACTTTGCCGGTTTCCATGATTAAGTTGAATATCTCCACTAGTTTATTTTTTCCGGTCTCTGGCAGCTGAGCGATCATGGAATATGAAACTTCGTCCATGCCGGGGGCAGTGTCTTTATTTTATTTTTGGTTACTGATCTTAGTTCCGCCACTGTAAGAATTTCATCCATTGTATCATTAGGATTATATGTTTCCTGTTCTGCGATTTCTTCCTTCGTTTCGTCACTTTTACTTGCTAGTTGTTGAAGGAGGAGTGACGCCATGCTTTCATCCAGTTGATTTTTGAATTTGTTTCCCGATTTGCCCTTCATCCAACTCATTTTTCTCCACATTTCTGAGTAGGAAGTCTCCGAGTTGACGGAGTCACAAAATGCTTTCCAACTTTCTCTTTTGGCTTTTAGGATTGCTTTTCGAGTTGTGGCTTGCTTTTTCTTTAGTTCTAGGTAGTTTTCTGTTGAACTGATTTTTTTGAAGCGAGTATAGGCAAGCCTTCTCTCAGCGATTGCCTTTGATACTTCGGAGTTCCACCATGGTTTTGGTCTAAAGTTTGGGTGACTGCATACTTTGAGTCTCGGAATGCTTGAATTTGCCCCATTATTCAATATTGCCTCCAATATATCATACTCTACTTGTACATCTCTGGTAGGTTCTGTAAGTCTGTCTATGTCATTTGAGATAATTTCTCGATATTGTTCCCAGTTTGCTTTAGGGTAATTTCTTCTTGGGATAATTTCTGTTTGGCATTGATTTTCCACAAACTCGATGATAATGGGTAAGTGGTCACTGCCCATCGTATCGGAGTCTATTTTCCAATCGGTTTCCAGTACCAGCTCATTGGAGATAAATGTTATATCCGGTGCCGCTCCTCTCTGATTTGGAGGGGCGACCCTGGTACTTTGTCCATTGTTAATCGCTACTAAGTCAGAGTCAAGGCAAACGTCAGCGACATCCTCTCCTCTTGCGTCTCGAAGTATATGATCCCACATTGGGTGGTGTGCATTGAAATCCCCACCCATAATTGATCCCTCTCCCATTTGATCGAAGAGCCTGCTCCATGCGTTTTTCCGAATGGTAACATTGGGTTTACAATATATTGCTGTCACTGTTTTTAGTTTTTGTGTCCCTCTGATTTCGACTTGACATGCCTCCAGTTCAGTTGGAAGGCCTTGTAGGGTCTTTTCTTTAGACGCCAGTGTTTTATGCACCAGAATCGCTATTCCTCTGTATCCATCCCCTCTGTCTTTTCTATACATCGTGTAATCATTGAATTTCAGATAGTCTAATTCAGACCTCAGCCAAGTCTCTGAGATTAATGCTATTGATATTTTTTGTCTTACTAAGTAGAGTTCTATATCATCCTTTTTTTGCTTCATACTTCTGGCATTCCATTGTAAAATCCTAATTTGTTTTTTATTATCCATTTTGCTGCAGAACCTCCCCTAGAATTTCCCCTAAGTGTCCTTCTTTGAAGTGTTTGCATACCCAGTCCACTGCTTTAATTATTAGTTGTTTAATGATCTGCTGCCAGTCTCCCCCTTTCAGCAAGACTTTCATAATTTCTCCCATCGCGTTAACCTCTGTCTTCCCCTTTGAATTTTTCTTATTTTTTGTAGGCTTTACGCTACTACCTGTAGCTATTATTGTTGAGCCTGAAGCTTCTACCACCGCTTCTTCTTTCTTTTATTGATTTCCTTAGTTTTTTGAATTGTTTCGCTTTCATCTCTTCCTATGATTTTTTTTTGTTTTAATATGTCCGCATAGCTATTATTTAACATATTTTTTTTTTGTTTCCTTGAAAGGTATGTTCATTTTTTTCATTGCTTCTTTGCAATTCTTTTCCTCTTGCCACTTTGGGCATTTTTGGCTGTTTGCCGCGTGGTTACCTTTGCAATTGATGCACGTAATTTCCTCATTTTTTTCGCAGGTTTTGTGGTTTTCACCACACTTAGGGCACGTTTCTACTGTACGTCTGCAATTGTTCGCGATATGCCCATATCGCCAGCATTTGTAGCATTGCATAACCCTGAATACATACGGTTCTACAGCAAAAGAGACTCCATATATGTAAATTGTTCTCGGCAATATTTTCTCCCCAAATTTAATACTGACTGACGAGGTCTTTGTCAGCTCTCCTGTATCACCTTTTCTTGTCAACCTCTTAAGGTTGATTACTTTTGCATCACTTTTGATTTCCATTTGCAGTTCTTGGAGGTCCATATCAATATCGACTTTTCTTATTACTCCATAAGAGGAGTCATTCTCTTTGGTCACAAAACCTGAGATCTTTGAGTTCTCCAGCTTGTTTCACTTTATCTGCTTCTTTTTCGTCTTCTACTTGGATGTACGTCTTTAAATTTTTATTGTAAATTTTCTGTACTTTTACTCCTGCCTTGTTATGTTTTGGTTTCCCTTTGGAGTGACCCCAGAGTCTCTTCTGGGTTTTTTTCCAGAGGTCACCGTCTGCCATTCTTCTTCTTTTTCTCCAACCACTTCCTCTCATCATCGTTTCTTTCCTTCTTCGTTTTTTTGGTTTCATTCACTTCCACTGCGGTGTTTTCCATTTTATTGTTTTTGCCGTTCACGCGGTCTTGGAATTCGCGCAACAGTGTGAACAGATAA
Source organism: Rhyacophila brunnea (assembly GCF_057557595.1). NCBI lineage: Eukaryota > Metazoa > Arthropoda > Insecta > Trichoptera > Rhyacophilidae > Rhyacophila > Rhyacophila brunnea. Next base: position 67,277 of record NW_028233276.1, read on the forward strand.
CAGTGTGGACAACCCCTCGCTTCACAGCGTTTGACGCACTCACCATACAAAGTGCACTATCCGTGCAACAATAAATATTCTTCACTTTTTCTCACGCACTGGCACTGATTGTCAAAATCACATGGGACAACACATATTGAGTTTATTGTCAAATTCATTTACAAACAATATTATTTTTGTTGTATCACGTATTTATAAACGTTCGCGAGTAACCAGGCGAATAGCGAAAAGAATACGCAAGTGAAGTTGTACAACCTCACTCCACCGCTGTTGGCTTCCGACTGATTATGTGTTTTAGTGTGGCACTTGGATCCTTATGTATCTAGGCATGATAACAGTTGTACCCACAATTTTTAACTACCGTATTTATTATAATACAGCGAAGAATAACATTTCGAAAAACCTACCGCGGACAATATATTTTATGTATGGAAACTTTACGCACCGCGCCGATCGGGTTAAGAAGGTAATAAAAAAAATCCTGACATTTTATGACCCATTAACACACGGAACCAGAAATTTGGTTGGCACATCTGTGATCGTAAACAATATTAATGAAAATCAAAAAAAAAAAAATTTTTCAAAATTTTTATATTTTTCCCCCATACATTTCATAATTCATAATTCGTAATTCGAATTTATTTTCGATTTTCGGTCCCTTGGAATTCGTATTAACGAGGTTTTACTGTATTTCCATATTTTGAGTTATGTCAATTAATATATTTGATTACAAATGAATATCATTGAATAATACACAAGAATTTAGAAGTTTATTGAATATACGTACTGTCCGACAAGAAGATCTAGGCAATAACCGGAAGTCGCTGGAGTCGAAGTGCGGTTAAAAGTAGGAGGGGCTCGTTAGTTCACAGTTTTATAGGGTATCCATGGAAATAAGCCGAACCGAATCGTTTATGATGGTTTCACCTTACGCCGGAACCGTTTATTGCCGTAATAAAACTTGTCAAGTGTTCACCCACTTGTCAAAAAAGTCTTGTCTTTTTCAAAAAAGGATTTATACCCACCACCAGCCTATGCCGGACGAAAACGGGAGAGATTATAGGTGATGAAGAAGGAATTAAACGAAGATGGATGGAATTCTTCAAGGAACTCCTGAACCCTAACTTACAGGATGAAAATACTCCACCGGATCCGCGACTACAGCACCAGTGCAACGAACTATGCATCTCTCCACCCACGCTTAGTGAAACCGAAAGAGCTATTATGACACTAAAGAATCATAAAGCACCAGGAGCCGATAACATCCCTGCAGAACTTCTAAAGTATGGTAGACACCGATTAATAGCAGCAGTGCATGAGTTAATGCTTAAAATCTGGGAGTCCGAAAGCATTCCAGCGGATTGGCAGATCAGCATTATCTGTCCAATAAATAAAAAAGGAGACAGACTGCGATGTGAAAATTTTAGAGGGATATCACTCCTGAGCACAAGTTATAAGGTATTCACAATGATCCTGAAGACAAAACTGGAAGGTTACGCGGAAAACATAGTAAGTGAATATCAAGCTGGCTTCAGGGCAGGAAGGTCTACAACGGATCAGCTCTTCACAGTTCGCCAAATACTGGAAAAATGCTGGGAATTCGATGTGGACATTTATCAGCTCTTTATTGATTTTAAGCAGGCATATGACAGCATCGACCGGGAAAAACTATTCACTGTCCTTCTGGACTTTGAAATCCCACCAAAACTAGTCAGGCTTTGAGGAGGGCTTTGAAGTATCTCGGGGTCTTAAGCAAGGAGACGGATTGGCTCCCATGCTGTTCAACTTAGCCCTCAAATCCGCTATCAGAAAGTCTCAAGTGAACAGGAGCGGCACTATATTAAGCAGACCGAGCCAATTGGTTGGCTACGCAGACGACCTCAACATGATGGGTAGATCCATACAGATTGTGAAGAAAGAATTTGACCACCTCCAAAGGGCCGCACTAGAGATTGGCTTAAGAGTAAATGAAAACAAAACTAAAGTCATGGTACAAAGCCGACAAAATCAGAGTAGGCTGGGCCAAAGTTCCAGTTTTGGAAACCATCAATTTGAGGTTGTCAACCGGTTCACATACCTGGGTTCCAATATTACAAAAGAGAACGAGGAACTGGAAGAAATAAAAGCCCGAATAACCGCTGCAAATAAATCGTACTTCTCATTGCTGCCCATATTCAAATCCAGAAATGTCCACAGAAAAATTTAGACGCGGCTCTATAAAACCGTCATACGCACAGTCGTTGCATACGGGTGCGAGTCATGGACGCTAAATGTGAAAGCAGCTGAAATGGTGGATTGCTTTGAAAGAAAGATCCTTAGGCGGATATACGGACCCATGAATGATGGTGGGGAGTGGAGAATTTGGTACAACACGGAACTATACAACTTCATAAAACTCCAGAGGCTAAACTGGGCAGGCCATGTCCAGCGCATGCTTGAGTCACGGATACTGAAGAAGATCCTCGAAGGAAACCCAGGAGGGAAAAGGCCAGTGGGAAAGCCACACACACGATGGGGTGATAATGTTACAAAAGATGCCAACCAGATACTAAAAATCAGGAACTGGAAAAGACGTGCGGAGGACCGTTCCGGCTAGAGGACAGCGGTGGAGGAGGCCAGGGCTCGACTTGAGCTGTAGCGCCATCGAAGAAGAAGAAGTTCACCCACTTGTCTGCGAATTTGTATATACGGGTGCTGCCGTATTCCATTATGCTCCATTCAAATAACGGTGTTTGTACATGCGCGTCTATATGAAACAAGTATTCCTTATATTAAAACAGAAAAATATTTATCTCTATGGTCAGTTTTTGATGTCTATGGGCACTTAACTGTCAAATAAATGATAATTTTTCACATTTTGCCGCTAGATATCTCTAGTGGTCCATATATTTTGAACTCGCTATTACATTTACTTTCATATTATTTCTTTTATTTTTCGATTAATACTACATTATGGCCGGATAATTCGAATGCCGAATAAACGTTATTAAATAAATAATCATTACAATATAAACAAATGAAAGTAAATGGTTATCGTGATAGTATACCTACCTACCATATAATTATTATGCATAGGTACATTGATTCCAGCATAATCATGTGAATTGAGTTGTTCAAAATATTATATTACTTATATTTATTTGATTTTCATGAATCTGCGTTTGATGTGTATTTACTAACGAGACTCCTAAATTTGAAAGCGTCGCCGCTTTTACGAAATTTGCGGTATAAAGCAAAGTTTAGTACCTATAAATAAAGCATTCATGATTGAATAAAATGAAGCACCAATTATAGGTTCAATTGTAAAATAGATAATACCATTAGACAATAATCAAAATAATTCACTGAATCAAAATGAAATACGGAAGAAAACAAGTACCTATGACAATTATCAACAAACGCGGGCTGTCAGTTGCGATCTGTCAAAAATGGACTCTGCCGAATTTAGCAATCGGTTCGCTCAACTTATGGTAGAGGGGCATTAGGTGTTCGGGTTCGGCGAGATGCTTATGTACAAAATTTCCATGAACGGAATTATATGTTTTGCACGCCATCTGGCGTAAAATCGCATTCGAAAATATTTCATGAACAGGGTATTAATATGTGGACAACTCGTCGATAACCGGAAGTCGTTGCAGTCGAAAGGCGGTTAAAAGTAGGAGGGGCTTATTAGTTCACAGTTTTAACACGTTGACAAGACGATCTTGTTCGACAGTAGTTTGAAACACTTCTGTCGTATGTATTTCTGAGGTGTTCCAAATTATGTGTTATCTAGAGTTTTATTATCTTTGTGGTAATAGAATACGTTTTATGGTATGTATGTATAATAATATCCTTTCTAATCACAGATATACAAAACTGTCGGCCACCATATCATGCACATTAGAACTGGAAATACTCGTGAGAAATTTCTACTTTGACGAAATGATGAAATCAATCAAACACAAGCTGGCAGACACGAAACAAACTATCATCGCGGAGCTCGGGGAGTGCTTCAAAGTTGTGGCAGTAGAAGTGTTACCGTCCGAGCGAGAGAGCCATATCAAAGACAACCCCGTGAGGGTGTGCCTCTGCGTGGAGAGTTTCTTCCCTCGGGAGGTGGTCTGCCGGAGGGCCGCCATCAGCCTGGAGACCGTCAGAGATCACGACCCAGCCAAGAAAGGCGATAAGAAACTTCAGGAGAAGGGAAATAAGACTGATTTAGTTCAAATAAATAATGTTGGCGCCGCCCAAGCAGCGTCATCGCCCGTGAAGAAGGGAAATCTTCCAGTAGGCAATAGCACAGAGGTTCCGGATTTTGTTTCCAGGTAAGGCTCGTGTTTATATAATATATCCTTTGCAGTTCTATTTGGTACTCTCTGGACCACTCACAATACAGCTTAAAGTACTTTTTTCGTTCAACTAATATTTTATAACTAATGCGCGTAAGTACATTTAAACTAAAACTTAGAGAGATCTTGACATTCTCTATGAAAGGTTAGTACCTATTATTAGCACGTTGATTCCACATACAAAATGATGGGTCACCTTTAAATTAAAATTTAAAATTACACCTTTGTTGTATATTGTTAGGAAATTTCGGTGTGATTAATGATTGCGTCTATGGTCGGTAGTGCACAGCAGCCGGATTGCAATACTTGTGAGTTCAAATTAAATTCACTACAAATATTTTATTTAAAGCTCTATAACTATTTATTTTTAAATAAATTTTTTAATTTATCATTACAGCTGTAGACTCGATGATTTAAAACCTCGAAACCCTTTGATGTGTTCACTCAAAATGTCACTACACCTCGACTGGAAAGAAGACAAAACCTTAGACACCGCATCGGTTCAGTGCAACAATGCTAAGGCGAAACTGAAGCGAACCGACAGCTATAAGTACAGAAAGCAATCGGCCACCACACGAAGCGACTACACCCACTCAATATCACTAGACAACTTCTCCATAAAGCCAGGAATGAACGATATTTTTCTGGAGACCATCGCTCACGAAGCAGGTCTGTTCAGGCTGGGACAGATATCTCTCGTAGTGGAGGAGAAGCTGGAGTATCTCTCGAACGGTCTCACGGCCAGCCGAGTGTGTTATGAAGTCGTCACACAAGGTCTGAATGTGGCATTAAATAAAGTCGACCCTAAAAAGGACTTATTGGCCGGTATTGAACATGCCATGGAGCTGGTCGTCACAAGCGGTAGTATTAATATAGCTCAGGTGAGATGACGAGTCAAATAATTTTATATACATAATATATCTTTCTTCTTCTTGAATGCTTCCTCCAAAAATCTCGCCAATCTTCTAGCTTCTTCCCAGGTCATGTCAGCATCATGCAGCTACACCGTAGTTGTATTTAGCGTCTTTATTTAAATCATTATTATAGTCAAGCGAAGTCTCATCTTCATTTTTGTTTCGTTGACATGGAAATAATCAAAATGCTGATCAAAAGGCATTTTGAAATCACAGACAGACACTTGAATGCAGAGAGTTGGAGTGGACCCTTTTTTGAGTTGCTCTGCTCCAGCTCCTCTCCGGAACCTAATACTTGCTCCAGCTCCGCTCCAGGGTCTGCTCCGCTCCGGGTGAAATGTATACAAATGTTAAAAAAATTAAAATAAGTAGTTTTAAAATAATCGTCATTTTCATTAATAATTCTATTAAGCAAAATTTCTGACAGCAAATCGTCTTATTTGCTTCTTCTGTCAAAAAAGGTGAGGTTATTTAGCACTCAGCAGTGTTGCTGTAGTTCAAATAATTCAGTGGATTTTAGGACAAACATTTAATAATAAAAAAAAAACTTCTGGAGCAGTCGAGCAGTACAAATTTTCGATGCTCTGGGTAAAACCACATTGCTCCACTGCTCCATGCCCGAGTTCCGAACTCCGCCCCAACGCTCTGCTTGAATTTTATTATTAGTATTGATTGCAGGCATGAAATATATGTATTTTATAACCAAAGATAAAGTACCTGTTATTAAACAAGAATCTTTATTTGTTTCAGAATTGCTCGATTCAACTGAAGACTTCCAACGGACTCACAGTCAAATTGGCAAATTCAAATTATCACAACTTAGTTAGGGAATTGGACATAAGCATACCCCAATGTCAGCCTTTCAATACAGTCAATGTCCCCCTCATAGTATTTGCTCATTTACCTCCCAAGAAAGACGATAAACCTATTGAACATAAGGTAATTATTAATACATATTAGTAAAAATTAATATACATGAATAATTATTGTGAAACACTATACGGTTTCAGGTATATTAAAAGGTTTATAAAGTTTTAAAAAGATTTGGCCGGACACTAATGGTATCATTTGCGAAAACGGAATAATAGTCTAAATTTCATATCATTTGGGTTGCTGTATACATTTTCTTGAATATTTTTATAAACATTCAACACTCGCAGCTTTGGAATCATGGTCAAAAAATCAAAGCTCGATAATTAACACTAGTGTTAATCGATATTTGTAAAACAATCAGATTTCAGTGGCGAAGTGTGTAGCAGTGGCGAAGGGTGGAGGTAGGCTGTTAAGATTCGCTATAAATAGTGCACACTAAACTTTTTTAGTCATATGTATTTGTTTTTATTGAACTAAGACTACAATTTACAGATGGTGTTAGTTAGTTTTTAAAAATCAATTAAACCATGCATAAACGAAACCATAATAGTTTTGGTCTAATTTGGGCAATACGACAAAATTGAGTATACTTTTTCATTCATAGTTATTTGTTTTCGTTGGATTAAAAATACATATTACACATATTGTTGGTTAATTTTTTAAATTCATTAAGCCCTGACTAAACCAAACTATAATAAATAAAAAATATTATTCTATTTATAAAATATTCAAAGTTATGTATGATTTAATTGCATAATTTTAGATATTTTATAGATAGACATGTATTTTTTGACTATTATCTATTATGGCTTGGTTTCTCAGGGCTTAATTGAATTTTAAAAACCAACACTATCTGTAAATTGTAGTATTATTTCAATGAAAACAAATATGTATGTCTGAAAAAGTTAATTGTGCACTGTTTATGGCGGATCTTAACAGCCTACCTCCACCCTTCGCCACTGGTGTGTAGGCAGGCTGTGGAGATCCAACATAAATATTGCACATTAAACTTTGTCTGCAATTTGTATTCTTAGTTCAATAAAAACAAATAAGTATGTCGGACAAAATTTACTTTGCACTATTTATGTCGGATCACATTTATCATATTATGCATTTCAAACAACTAATGCATTTTTCGAAAACTGAGGCCCCTAAAATGGTTAGGCGCTCGACGAATTGCTTCTGCTGACTAACCCCCATCCCCATAATATGTCGTGATTATATCATTCACTGACGATTTCTTTGATTTATTTAAAAATTCCGTATGTTCGTGAAGTGTATATTTCAGTTAATTAACTATAACACATTTTACGATTTCAGGTATATTTGCAATGTCCGTGGTGGGAAAACCCGGTGGTGGTAGCTCTTCACTTCTCGCCTCCGATATCTGCGTTGTGGCGACTTCTCACGTCGAACACGCGTAAAATTATACACATCACGCTGAGCACGTCTTCTGACCAATCGGGAATGGCGGTATCAAAACCTAACCTTCAAACGGAAAACAAAGTAGTACTTGTAGATTTGAATCCTAAGGGAGACCAAGAGTATGTAAGTATTAGATGTTTAAGATGTTATTATTAATGTTTCATGTAATCAATTAAATGAGAACGTAGGTACTGTGTATTTGCGCAACAATGGGACAGCTACTCAACTAATCATCAATCAGTATAAACAACAGCTCTTAGTAAACCGTTAAATTAAATAAGGAAAAGAAATTGAAATCATGTTTCTTTGAAATAAAACTTAATTTAACAAAAGATAAACATTTATAATTAAGAAAAAACAAACTTTAAAACTTATCGCAGATTCCTGCAAATGTTGCTTGATTGAAAAATTTCAAAATTTCGATTTACAGCGAATTTTGAATTAACCGTGTTCGTATTAACTGTACTGCTTGAACCTAAGACTCGGGTATTTTTCTTGCAATTTTAGAGATTTAACTTGTGATGTATAATGTGGTCTTTCAATTGTTTCCAGATTTTGGGATCAACGGGAACGACCGTATCATTCATGTGGGAAATCCAGATGGATCCTTTAGAGAAACCTATGCCGATAAAGACCATGTTCTCGATGGTGTACCGCATGAATGGGGCGAACTCTTCGAAGGAGCCTCACGAGTACAAATGTCCATACGAGATGCATGACTACACAACGTTATTCCTCGTCAAGTCGAAGGTTGAGCCGACCAAGGGAAGCGAATTCTGTAGAGCCTCGCAAATGTGCTATCTGCAGCTCTCAGTGCAGAAGGTACAATTTTAGTTTCATCAACCAATCCAATACAGTGACTCAGTGGCTTCCAAACTTTATGTTACTACGCCTCCCTTTTAAAAAAAAATCTAATCTTGGCGCCTCCCCCCCCCCCTTTATTTCATTAAATAATACAGACACCTTTTTAAATAGTCAACAATGTACTAATACAAAAATGAAAAAAATATATTATATTAAAATAAACATGGTTTTACTAATTATATTATATTAATTTTTAAATTAATATGTTTTTCATGCGATGAATGTGCTACACACACAACAGCACAATCAATTTCAATAGTAGTCAATCCAAATTCATCATTGTTCATTGACAAATGGATTCTATCATGGGCCCCACATCCTGAAGCGGGCCCCCAGGCCAGGATCTTTGGCGGGCCCACCTACCTATCGCTGAGGTTAAGGGTAGTGTGGTGCTATAATGTAGTGTTTCCTAAATTATACACAGGAGTTATCATTTAAATATATCAATCATATAGGTATCATCAAATTGCAATGCACAACCACATATTTAAAATATTTAATAGCTCTGAAAAAATGCAGCGTCGCAGGCGACTTTTTTTTAAATATTAATAAAATAATGTGAAAAGTGCATTAGCAAACTAACCAAGAACTCAGTAAATAGATTTTTGTTTGCTTCAATATATCTGGCGCATAAATCATTTAAAAGTGGCGAACTTATTTTTTTGTAATTTTGATTTCCAAAGCTCCAATTCTTTTATGAATGCCTTCACTTTGTCTTTTTATATCAGTGAATGCATTAGTGGTCCTTGCATTGATTTATTAATTTTTTTTTTTTTTAAATTTCCCCCAAATGGATAAGTTTAACAACAAAATTATCGTTCCTATACAAATTTGCCTCAAATTTCAATATTATGATTTGACCCTTTTATTTCATTTTTTACGAAGATATCCAGCGCGCTTCACAATAGTATAGAAGTGAGGTATTATAAAATTAGTCTCCATATTTCACTTCGACAGGTTTGCAAACAATCTTTTATAGGACTGTTTTTTTATGTAGTTTATAACTAGCCGCCGTTTTATAAACTATGCGTTTGCAAATTGCAAACCTGTGACTACATTAATTGTGTTAAACTTTTTGCGCCTTCCAGTTTGGAAATCACTGTATACAGAATACAGATAGCCCTGACAATAGTGTACCAAGCTATTAATATCTATAGTCTATGGTTAAACGATACTCATTTGGGTTTGTTCATTTTTACTTTCTGTTTTCTCATAATTGATGAAATATGTTTTTAATTGACTTGCAGTGAAGTGATTGCAAAATAGATAAATTGTGATACCTAAACTATCACATCTTTCAATGCCAATTCACCTTTTCTATATTCATGACTGAAACCTGAAAATCCTAAAACCGTAAAATCGAAAGCCTGAAAAAACATGAAAAATTTTAAATAGCGTTTTTTTTTTTTTACTTAAGATAAGTATGCTGGTACAAAACCAGGGTATAAAAATATTCTCTCATGTCATCCGGTAATATATTTTCAGGTGAACGAAACTGATCACAACTCCTTGATGTATGAAGTATTGGCTGATCAAACAATGTGGGCTGTCTGTGGCAGAACTGCAGGTATTTGAAATAATATACTAAAAAGTATGCAAGAATCGTATTATGACAGTTATGTGATTTGGGTTAATGTGAAAATGGTTTGAATTGTTCCAGGTGTTATCACTATGGACAATTGCGAGCCGCAGACAGTTACATTGGATGTGATGCCTCTAATCGCTGGACATCTCCCTCTGCCGGCTGTCAGACTTTCCAAATACATCGCGGCCACTCAGCAGTCTACCACTAAAGGTTTGAATACTCTTTTGCAATAATGTAACAAAACCCCAGTACATTCGGATCAAACATTTTTCATCTTGCGTTCATTAAGAGCAAAAAGGTTCACTATAAGAAAAGGTAGGCTTATGAAATTTTAGTATCACTTGGCGGTATTTCTGAAACGTTTTTAGTGTGATAGATTTGGTAGCAAAAGCAAAATTAACAATTTTGTCAGTTAGCGGATTGTAATTGAAACACGGCAGCTCGCTTATAACCGTTATCTTTTTTTCGCTTTTCCATACGAACAATGTACGCGTTTGACATATTTGTGATTGTTCAGGTAAATATTTTCTATATAGGTATCATGGCAAAATGTTCCGCTGAACCCGTGGACTTGCCTAATATGTGAATAGGTAATTATGGTTGAATAGCATATTGAGAACCCATATTTTGACGATATTATTCATCTCTTAGTAATGATTTTAGGATAGCCAGTTTCTCATGTTTACTTATCATTCCCTTGTATTTTTTTGAAATAAAATGTCCTTACTATTTTTTATTACTGATTTAAGATGGCCGCAAACCCGATTCTATGAATAACTCTTCACATCCGAGGCTCGAACCGTTCAGCCCCGGACAGGTCTACCACAGCGGGAAAGCACAACAAGTTCACGTTCTCGCCAGCACCAATAGTAGCAATGATCAGCACTGAAGAAATCTACAACCAACCCCTGAATATTACTTGAACTTTCACTTTTGAACATCTATTAAAGTTGATTTCATATCCAATTTCTTATTATGTTAATTGATTTTTTGCAAGGTTTCTTTTTATTTCTATTGCTTGCGAGGCCATTTGATTAATTCACGGTCAGAAGCATTATTTTGGCTGGATAACTTAAATTGTATGTCATTTTGTGTAAAAAACTATTGCTAATAAAACCGTTATCCGAAAAACAGGAAATGAACATACATAGAATTTTTTTTTTAGAATTGTACTAATTGTAAAGACATTTAAAAAAAAACCATTTAATTTTAATCTCAGTTTCATGAAATCTTTCGGTGATCTATAAAATACATAATGCCTTCCACTTAAAATTTTGTATGTAAGTGCACAAAGTTATCTCGACCTAATAATGGGACTTAAAAAGTTTGATCAACAAACCCCCGAATGTCGGTGAGTGTGATTTGTGAAAATTCTCTTATGCTTTACATCATTACCGACGATGGCGATCACTGTAATTATTAAAGGCTTTGCCAACAATATTCTTCCATTTTGAACTGCCTTTGGCTGATTACTTCAATCTTACCGAATAAATTGCTTCATTTAGAAGGCACACTGCATCAAGCAAATGTAAATATCGAGTACAAAACGGTGTAACTTCATTCATGCAAACAAAACTTTGCTCTGTACAGTTCTAGAAACATGAGTGCATTGCTGATGCTCTTGTCATGTGCGTGACTTTGAGTGCATTAAAAATCGTCTATATTCATTTGAATCGACACGTGTGTTGAAGCTGTTCGTATCCCGGTTGTAGGCTTATTCTCTGTGACATTTCTAACTAAGTATTAAATGGACTGTTGCAAACTGATTGTATTCAATGAAAAAAATATGGCTCTATATTATAAAGATTAATAATTATTTTATGTATAATATACATATTAAGCTAATCTCAATGTATCAAATGTAAATACTCAGTATTCTATAATAATTCATTTATAATGTTGCTATTTTAAGCCTAAATATTTTTTTACGAATGTTTGAATACAGTGTTAATAAATATGTATATTTTCTATTAAAATATGTTTCTTTAGTGGTAATTATTTTGTTTGGAATATTAATTGAAACAACTATATATTATCTTTGATGCAGATATCTAAAATTCCATCTGAGTACAGACCTACAAACTTATCAGTAGAATGGCCAAAAATGGAACTACAAACTACCATAGGACGCCATTTTGAAAATTTCATTTGAATGTCAGATTTTGTTCAGGTACGAGTCTTGATTGGGTAATTTTCGACGGCTCCCCCATCCCATTCTTCAGATAAGTTTGTAGGTCTGTGTGTCATGTTAATTGGTTTTTATTGTCTTTGGATATCCTTTGAAAGAATAACCATAAAAGCACTGTTGTTTCAATTATTTTCTTATTAGAATATATCGTCAATAATATTTATACATTTATGTGCCATTTTGTGTGCATTATACAAAGTCAAATAGTAGTTTCACAATTTTCAGTTAATCTAAAGTCCGATAGATTGATTACTATTTTTATAAAATTACTCAATTTCATGTTGATTATTCAACTTTGGAAAGTCCTACATAATAATAATATTATGTCCTCTTTGAATGATTGACAGGTGATTATTCACTATCTCAATAATTATTTTAGTCTGTTCAGTTATGCACATTTTTCAATAATAATTATCAGTTTCATATTTTTTTTAGCACTGCCTCTAGTATAAATACATACATATTATGATTTAAACTTTAAAAAAAAATCTTTTTAACGTTAATTGACCACATATATGAATAAATTATATACCATGAGAGTAATCAATGATAACGATATAGCTTTTAGGCTTATCACAAAGTATAATATGATATATATTCAAAATATTGATTAGCAATATGCCAGTATTTTAATTTTCAACATGTTGATTAAGTTTCTGGAGTGTGCTCTAACACTTTAAAATTGAATTTCTAAGCTATTAAATTTGGCCTCATTTATAAACATACCTCAAGTATAATTAAATTTTAACACTCTTAAAAGACAGAGTACGCGTGTTCTTAAGGCATTTACCGAAGCCCTCTGTAGTCAGGCCGTGGCACGAAACTATTAATTTCGGTCGTAGTGCTAGTTATTGCTTATATGAAATATGGTAAACTTTTTGTAGAAAATGATGATTGCACCATATTGAAAAAAATTTTATAGGTACATTAATTAATATGACCAAAATATGCAATCGAAAATGTTCATTTATTGTGAATAGATTACCGCAGTGCTTTTGAAGTTAAGCAATAACTGGAACTACCATTCGAACTCGTAATTTAGTGTCGCAGTCTGACTATAGACTGCCTTGGGCATTTACATTAATTTAGTTGTTTTTGTTCTCTTCTGATTTTGATATTTTTTTTATGTGTAAGGATTAGACAAAAAAAATGATCAGATACATAAATTATTAAATATTGTATTGAATTGTCATTTTATGTGAAATTTTTAAATATATTATTTTAGAGGTCGTACATATATAATGTCACATACTAAAGGGAGGGAGGGTGTCGGAGGGTGATGTATTGCGTTGGGGGGGTGGCCTGTTTGTAAAAAAGGTGACATCATAAAACCAAGTAAACAAGCAACGTCTTTTTTTCAAATATAATATAACATATTTCATATATAATAGATAACATAGATAGTACTGAAATCGCTCATTTCAACATTAATTTTTTAAACTCTCAGGGCTTAAAATTGTTATATCATTATTTCTACGAGATAAAATATTTTGTGGCTAAAACCTTCCGCTCAACTTGCGGCAAAACTTGAATTTCTTAGTTTCAAAACGTTCACTACTAAACTGAAGAGACGCGACATGCTAGTCTCCCAGTCTCCCATAAAACAATGGTGCCAATATCAGTAGATTCGATGAAAAATCATATTTTCTTACCAAAATTGGTAGCATTGAACTGAACTGAACAAGCAATAACAAGTCAAGATATCAAAAGTTAGGAATGGGCGAACCGATTTTCAATTTAAAATTTGTGGCAGATGTTAAGAAATACTCCTGCCTGTATAATTACAGGCTGCCAGAATATTCCCGTAAAGATATTACGGTAAAAGGTTAGAATGAAGTAGGTAAGGTAATGGGTTTGAATGTTTGAGGTTATGAGATTATTATTGCAAGTGGGTTTTAGCAGCGGCATGTGCGAGGCATCAGTTATTAACCAGTTTATGAGTTCCATCAACAACCAGTTCATCGGATCTTAATTTCTACATGAGCGAAAGGCCGAAATGTCAAAAAATACCCAAAAACATGTGACATAATTTATGGGCGATCCCCGATTGGATAGATTTCTTTAAAGATTGATTCATTTTGAATTAGAAATGTAAAATAATAATCTGAAATTGCTGCTAAATTGAAGTAATATTTATAGGTTTAAATTAAGGTAAAAAATTTATGGGAGCGTTATTCCAGTGAAATGAAAAAATGGGTTTTAATTATAATTTTTTTGCTTATTAAAAATCCACTGAAGTGCCAACATTATAAACATAAATTATCAAGTATTCCAACTGTGGGTAGATTAGCAATAGACTATGTTAGATTATTAAGCATCCATTTTTTCACAGCTTTATAGCGAACATCGATTGTAATTTACCTACGGATATAATGTTATATTATAGTCAATAACCATTGTGAAGATGATGATTTTTAGTCTGTGTAAGGAGCTCAATAGAATTTTAAGTATGTAATAATAATACTCGTATTATGTGTATATTTTTTATAACTTTTGAGATTAATTTTTAATTCTTACACAGATCGGTAATTCAGCGATGGACAACACATACTTTTCTGTTGTATATATATTTTCGTTGTTGTTTGCCATTACAAAATCTGTCTATTCGGGCCATGCTCTGGGTCCAAACGCACATTGAAGAAACAACATGTGATTTTGTCACTCAAGATTCGAACCCGAAACCTATGACATTAGAAACCGACGCGTTACCGCTTGGCCATCGCGGGCATTTTAGAATTTTAAAAATGAATCAAAGAACAAACTATAAAATGAGGATTCGAGGTATTTACGACATTTACAAAATTTTCTTTTGCATCGACACGTTTAACATTTTTGTAAATTGATTTTTGATATGATTAGACGTCATAGAAGTGCAAGAATCATACACAGAGGTAAATATTTGATTTATTGCATTCAATAAAAATCTCATTAGACCGATGATATAGAAATATAGGAGTGATAACTATTACTTGAGGTATGATCTTGGCGCTGGTGTCGCGATGTGAGTATTGCAAGCTATTATACCTCAAGCTATATTTGTCTCTCTCTATCTTTTATGAGTATTGGTTGTTGCAAACGCTCCAGTATCTGCTCCACTGTAGTCAATATAAATACCCATGCATTTAGTATTTGACCCTACGTCTGTTACGTGCATTTGATAAAAAACATTTTAAGTTTACGCTTCTTTAAAATTCTCTTGCGTTATAATAAACGGGCTAGATCGTAATTGAATACATTGATAAGTCGTGTTGGTTTGATTCAAAATTACACATCGGTATTCAGAAGACAGTAAATAAAAACGTTTCACTTAAGTGACTGTTGGGTTTCAACCTTTCAAAGGTTTTATATGAACGGGTAATTTTAAATTCGGTTGTTTTCACATTTATTGTAGTTGTCTTTTATAAGAATGTTTTGTAATTATTCTAGTTTTTAGTTCATTGTTATCAATTTTTATTAATGTAGTATTTTGTCAGATCGTGTTACTTTTTTTTCAAGAACCAGACTTACATATTATGGAAAAACGAAATGAAGATTAATACTTGCTCTCTAGTTGAAAAGAAAGGCCGTCGAGAGATTTTTTTTATCATAGTTAAATAAAACCAGTATATTAGGGTATATTAATTTTGTATATATAATAGTATTTTAATTTACGGTTTGTGCTGGGTTATATTTCAACAAAAACAATAAAAGCGCGGAAGTGTCTTTGGTTTAATTTTACTTTCCCATATCCACTTTAACATTATTCTGAGACGCTTCTATCTTTTATATATACGTTGTATCTCGCTCAAGATGCATAGTCTATTGAATTTATGACCCACCGAACATCTACAGGTCCCATATGCTTATATTTTAAAGACATGTTTATATAGTTTGGTGTAATACTGTAAAATTAGTCCATGTATATAAATACTAACAAATAATATATTAAAGTAGGACAATGTCCATCATGTTATATACAAAGTTGTGAAAAGCGCAAATTTTATTCACATAAAAACAATATATAACTTACGTAAGTCTTGCAAAATATAATGCGTAAAGTTCGGGTGAATTATTTTGGAGTCACGATTGTATCGTGTCGCCATTTAAGTCAAATTAAATTTCGAGAATTCTTCATCGGTATCCAAAACACCCCTGCCATTATGCGCTGTATTTTATTTAATTTTGTCAATATTTGTTCATTATGATATATTTATTATCGACATTATATATTATGTACATTAAAAATGTTTAAAAAAAATACTGTTTCAATGAAAAAATACCTATCCCCACTATATAAGGATAAATCCGTAGCAAATTTAAATTAGATAAATTGTCAAATCAGATGTTAAAACACACTACATTTTACATCACCATGTGCGTTCCTCATATATCATAATATATGGGCCTCCATAGTGTGGAGGTTGTATTAAATTATGAGAAATGGATGTTAGCCACTTACTCAAACTATTAGGTCCGTACTCCGGGTCCGATCACACCTTGAAGAACAACATGTGAATTTACCAGACCCGGGACATCATAAACTGACACTCATTAAGTGAAAAGTAAAAAACTTAATAAACATAGAGTAATCAGAAATAAAATATAATATAACATTTTTTCCTTTGTAACTTTATCTTATGAGAATAGAGGGGTAGATTAGGGCTATCATATCGAAAGAAAAAGTATCTATACCAGCGCCTTTATTCCATTGTACCTACTGCGAGTAGAATGTATCATTATCATTCAGTTGTTGAGGTGTCCGCAGACCAATCTGACTATTCACAATGCTACCGCTTGCCATCCGCTTACATTTGATGCGAATTTCGTGTTTGGCATCACACCAGTGCGTTGGGTCTAGGACGATTTGGCTCCGGTAATTGGCCGCCGGTACAATCGGACGCCGACCCAATTGGCCTCCGGGACGATCGGACGCCGGTACAATCGGGCGCCGGCCCAATTTGACACCGGCATAACTGGCCTCCGGGAGATTGGACGCCGCACGGCTGAATAAAATGCGCAAAGGAAAAGACCTACGTAACGACTTGGTAGAGAAAGTAGACGCGACACTTTAATATGCTTCTATCTACTTAGTGGTTGTACCTAATATATTTTGCGCTTAACGTATTTTTATTATGATTAATAATAATTATTACTTATGCTCTATGCTGTTTATAAAAAGAAAAGAATTCTTTCCTCGTCAGAACTTGAAGATGTGCATAATTAAGTGGTTTATTGTGTTTACCTACCTATTCATATTAAAAAAAACAAATATTAATAATGAATTGGTTGGTTAAAATAATATCTTTCGGCGTTTTTTCGATTTCATGTTATTATAATTGAACTTTATATGTGTACATGATCCGTAAATAAGTATTTTGAAGATTATGAAATTACAAACAATATAAGTAGGTAAACTACTTGAAAGGTACCTACATATTACATTGTATATTATGTTGACAAAGCGAATTTTTAACTTTATTGGAAGCTTTAGTCATTTAAACACGATTTTGAATACTGGATAAGTCAATCCTCCCCAAGTAATCGTTTTATACCTTATCATATTATAGGGTATCGATAATTTTACAAATAACATGTTTTTATTTGATGTAAAGTTAAAAATCCATACCTACCCAATAATTAGTTAATGGATATCTCCAGTTTTTTTTAAATTGTTTTATTTATAAAAAAATTGACAATTAGGTACCTTTTTATTGTTAAAGGTTTTCAAATTAACTCTCGCATAGAATTCTTAAATCATTGGTTTTGTATAGCAATTAATTATATAATATAATTCATATTATTTATTGTATCTAATACCTCATTCTTATAAATATATAGGTTATTAAGTAATAGGCCTACTTGGAGTTATACAAAAACTATCGGACGTATTGAGACATTTTGTAGTTGTGAAAGAGTCCATTATAATATGCAATTGGATTTCTACAACCATAATCCTGTATAGTTTTTAAATACGGTTATCAGCACCTTTAAATGATTGTATTTCTGAAGCCTTTCCTTCTTCATTACATTAGAATCTACTAAATAAATAATATATATACCTCAGAGGCAGACGGCGGCAACTGCCATATTCTCAATTTTTTTCAAAGAGCAAAAAAACAATTTATATTTTTGATGAATGCCTATAACTAACAAGAACTAAAAACATAAACAAAAGGCGATCATCTTTTTGGTAACTTTAATTCATTAAAGCACTGTTAGAATATTTAAAAAAAATTAAACGTTTCATTAAATTTAGAATATAAACTAAATTATTATTAAAATAAGCAGTAATGATTAGCATCATATTGCCTCTTACGCGAAAATAGCCCATCATTCCGACACATTGTCTTGATCCCAAAGTCAACCGACAAGAACTTGGCAATCATTTAGTTAGATAGTCACGAAGATTGACTGTAGGACATTTTTATCAATTATTAAAAATGGTTTCATCTTAATTATTCTGTCAAAAACTCATTTCTGAAAAAAATGGAGTTGCATTAATCTGCTTCCGAAGAACAGGGATAACGTTGTGGAATTTATATTCAATCGTGAATTTATCATAAATGTCACAAATTTATATAAGTAATATTACACTGACACTGACACTGCCACAATGATCAAAGAAAATGTCTATGACGAGGATTATACATTTTTTTATTTTACCATTTTTAGTTGTTATGAAAATCTGCCCCGAAAATATACTCCGAAATTATGGTCTATGTATACAAAGGTAAATAATCATTAGGTATAGAATAGATAATGCAAAAGTTAAAAGCATTAACCCTACAGAATGCACCTAGATCAGTGATGGTGAGCCTGTGACACTAGTGTCACGCGAGATAATTTTTCATGGCACGCGAATGTTTTATTTTCAAAAGAGAAAAAAAACTACAATAATTTAATAATATACAAGAAAGTTTTGCAAATAAATTAATGTTCCTATAAGTAAGTATATAATATTAAAAAATGATAACGACAGAGCAATGCGTGTTTTCTTCGGTGTTTAATATTATTTTTACCAATCGACGAAAGTCAGGCAAAAATGACAGATAAAAATATTCAACCAACAATGATGACAACTTGATAAAATTTATCGGCAGTCATTCAAATATAAACAGCTGCTTATTATTTTACCTCAAACATAATCGCTAAAAACGGAAAACAGCTTAGTGATAGGGAATATTATAATAATATGAAAGAAGCGTTGCTAAAATGCTTCCACGATCTCACGGTGAAAATATAATTCGAGAACTTCATTATATTATTTAAACTTTTTTAATAGCATTTTTAAAAACTGGTTTTCATCTTTTTCTCATGAAAAACTGCTCGGTGTGTCAGACAGTCGAAAAATTATAATAGGGAAATTTTGGCCGGCGTACGTAAAAATGTTCGCCAACCCTGATCGAGATAATACTATTAAACCTATTTTTCTCCAAAAAAGGGGTTTTCAAACTGTGTTCACTCCTATAATTCTGTTTAATATAATATTTCTTTTATTGTGTTAACTGTCAATTCATGGTAGAAATGAATTGTGTTATTGATTAAATTTAATAAAACGCAATTTTTTATCGTACTGACTAGACTAGCCACTGGGTGGACGAAACCGGTCGCAGTTATAAAGGTTCATCTGATTGGGTCATCGATATATTTAATATACATATTAAATTCTGTTCATTTCTACATATTAAGTCATAATTTGTGTTATGCTAATAATTATTTAATTTATAAATACGTGCTGCAATATAATCAGTTAATGTCGATTTAATGATTTATTTTCTTCCAAACTCAATAATTACCCAGTATAACCTAACTAAAAAAATACGACATCCAACAGGATTCGCGCCCAGACGCGTTATTGGCAATCGGCTTTTGTATTTTAAATCAAAGTAGGTATTGAATTATCGATTTCGGGATCACTCCAGTGTTTTATATTATATTTTGCTGATATTTTTGTTTGGCTAGGTATAATGAATCTGGACGAATCCACTGGATGGCCCTGCCCTTAGACTATTAGCCGATGAGTTAGGCATTTTTCGAAATTCTTGTCCTATTAAAAATATTTTAACGCTATTATAATATTTTGTATGATTCTCATGAAAATGACCAGTCATTTTTAACCCCTGACTAATGATGTAGTTAGATTAGATTATTTTTAAATAGTATTTATATTACAGGTATTTCCACAGGTAAATTAAAAATAATTCCCTATCACAAACATCGGCTTCCTAGTGATTTATATAATAGGTATTATATATTTCGACGTAGTTACACAAAAAAATACAACTCGTAAAAAATAAATAAAATAAAATCGAGTTGGCTTGAAAAACAGCCTTGGTCAAGTGACAGGTGGTAGTATTGACTTTTGTTGTCAAAGAGGATATATAATTATTAAGTTTACACTGTTACTTATTCCAATTCTTTATACTATTTTTGTTATATGAGGTAGGTATACGTATTCATATTCCGACAGTGAATTTTGACCTTTTTGACATTTTCATTTTTTGTGACATTTTCTTCAGAAATAAATATTTATCTTCTTCTTCTTAGTGTGCCATCCCCTAGCGGAGGTCGGACACCATCAAGGTAATATTAGCTTTGTCGTCTGCTACCTGGAATAGTTCAGTGAAGCTGCACTCGTACTAATCACGGAGGTTTTTAAGCTACGCAATGCGGCGCCGTCCTCTGCTACGCTTACCATTAATCTTTCCTTGAATGACAAGTTGGGGAATACTGTACTTTTGTCCTCTCATAATGTAGCCGAGATACTGTAGTTTCCTGGTTTTGATACTACGTAGAACTTCGTGTTCCTTCCCTATTCGAGTAATAACTTCAACATTTGTCACCCGGTCAGTCCAAGAAATTTTGAGGATGCGTCTATATAGCCACATCTCGAAAGCTTCAAGTCTCCGTGACATTTCTTAGTATAGCGTCTATAATAATGTTTATAATAATGTATTAATGTTAGCTATACTATCTATCTTTCAACAAAAATATGTATTGATGAAATACACATTTAAATTAAAGGTGAAATTTTTAACATATGAACATTTCGACTTAAATTAATATCTACTTCACTCTACTCCAGTTATTATTAAAATAATGTAAAAAAATATACCACACTATGAAAAAATATTCATTTACCTATGTACCATGCTGAATTTTTTAAGTCAACTTTTCTTGAAATTCATCTAATGTGAGTTAGCGCGTTTTTTATAAAATACGTTTAGTAATAAAAATGGAATAAGCAATTTTAAGTCGAAGATACCTACTACCTATTTCAAACGATGGTGTATTAATAATAATATACACCTACATACAAATCCGCTTTGTCAACATAATATATAATAAAGTAGGTACTGAATACGGTATAGTTTGCTAATTATTATAGACTTATTTTATTTATTACGTATACGGCGTGATTAATATAAATTGCACCTAATTATTAAAGATCGATCGACCAACACATTTCAAACAATAATATAATATAAAAATTAGGTATGTGGGTACCTTTCAAGTGGTTTACCTACTTATATTGTTTGTAATTTCATAATCTTCAAAATACTTATTTACGGATTATGTACACATATAAAGTTCAATTATAATAACATGAAATCGTACAATAAATAATATGAATTATATTATATAATTAATTGCTATACAAAACCAATGATTTAAGAATTCTATGCGAGAGTTAATTTGAAAACCTTTAACAATAAAAAGGTACCTAATTGTCAATTTTTTTATAAATAAAACAATTTAAAAAAAACTGGAGATATCCATTAACTAATTATTGGGTAGGTATGGATTTTTAACTTTACATCAAATAAAAACATGTTATTTGTAAAATTATCGATACCCCCAAACTGCGTAACCTATAATATGATAAGGTATAAAACGATTACTTGGGAGGATTGACTTATCCAGTATTCAAAATCGTGTTTAAATGACTAAAGCTTCCAATAAAGTTAAAAATTCGCTTTGTCAACATAATATATAATGTAATATGTAGGTACCTTTCAAGTAGTTTACCTACTTATATTGTTTGTAATTTCATAATCTTCAAAATACTTATTTACGGATTATGTACACATATAAAGTTCAATTATAATAACATGAAATCGAAAAAACGCCGAAAGATATTATTTTAACCAACCAATTCATTATTAATATTTGTTTTTTTTTTTTAATATGAATAGGTAGGTAAACACAATAAACCACTTAATTATGCACATCTTCAAGTTCTGACGAGGAAAGAATTCTTTTCTTTTTATAAACAGCATAAAGCATAAGTAATAATTATTATTAATCATAATAAAAATACGTTAAGCGCAAAATATATTAGGTACAACCACTAAGTAGATAGAAGCATATTAAAGTGTCGCGTCTACTTTCTCTACCAAGTCGTTACGTAGGTCTTTTCCTTTGCGCATTTTATTCAGCCGTGCGGCGTCCAATCTCCCGGAGGCCAGTTGGGCCGGTGTCAAATTGGGCCGGCGCCCGATTGTACCGGCGCCCGATCGTCCCGGAGGCCAATTGGGTCGGCGTCCGATTGTACCGGCGGCCAATTACCGGAGGCCAATCGGCGGAGGCCAGTTCGCGGTGCCAAATCGTCCCATTCCCCAGTGCGTTAGCTACGCAGCCGTAGACTAGATAATTGTATTTCCACGCCAGATTTAAAATAGTAAATAGTTTGCGACCTGGAATACGCTGTCCTATTCGAGGGCATTCAGGAGACAATCGACAGGTTGCATGACAACTTGTCTCATGCTGGTTTGAAAATCAACGCGAAGAGAACCAACATTTTTTGCAACAGCACCTGTTTCAGCTCCAGATTTCCCTTTGAATAGCGAGGGGCAAAACATCGAGAGCACGACAGCTTTAAATACCTGAGAGTACACATCACGGGAGATGGCATTTTACAGAGAGAGCTCGCTATCTGGCTGGAGCAATATTCAACTCGATGCGGAGTGTCATCCGCAGCACGTAGTTAAGCCAGGTCCAACGTCACCTCTTCACTCTCATCGTGATGAGAGGCTGCTTGGTGCGTTCTCTTATCTCCTCGTTGCTCCTAAAGTCATGCACACCCAGTATTCGTCGCAAACATCTGTTTTCGAAGCTCAGTATACGGTTTTTCTGAGCCTTCGTAAGGTGCCATGATTCGCTACCGTAAAGCAACACCGTCAGAATGCAAGCGTCGAATAGGCGGCATTTGGTTTTAACCGAGTACAATCGTGAGTCCCAGACATTTCGCATCGAGTTGAATGTTGCTCCAGCCATTCCCATTCGGATAGCGAGCTCTTTCTGCAAAATGCCATCTACCGTGATGTGTACCCCCAGGTACTTGAAGCTGTCGACGCTCTCGATGCTTTGTCCATCGCTAATCAGAGGGAAATCTGGATCAGGACAGGTACTATTGCACAAGACGTTGGTTTTCTTCGCGTTGATTTTCAAACCAACGCGAGAGGCGTTGTTATGCAACCTGTCGATTGTCTCTTGAATGCCCTCGATTGAGTTGTCGAATAGGACAGCATCATCGGCGGTCAACGGCTGGTCGGCCCCAAGTGGACACATTGACGCCAGTAGATATGTTCATAGCAAAAGTTGGGAAATGCCAAAATGCCAGCAAGTCCCATCTGCTGGCCTCCCGGCGGCGACCTCCGGGCAATGCAGGGTACGCTGTAGCTAACAGCAGGGGGCGAAGGGCGAGTGACCGGCGCTATAAAACTGGCCTTCTGGCTAAGGGAAGGAAATCCCCGACAGAAAAACCTGGTCGAGCCGACCTTCAGGGCCCTCGGGAGCGCTGGGCTAATCACCTTGCCTCCTTAAACGAAACAGATTAACAAAAAGCAGCCTCGGACGACAACCAGCTCTGTAAAACGACGACTTTGCATGGAAATGGACAATGAAACAGGTAGAGTAATCCTCTCTAACAACTCGAGTATGCGCATTGGGACATATAATGTTCGCACCCTGCGTACCCCCGGAAAGGACCTGCACGCCACACGCATCATGCACACCTACGGTGTGGACATCCTAGGGCTGAGCGAAGTGCGCTGGAAAGGAGCCGGGAGAAAGTTGATTGAGGGTTACTCTATTGTCTACTCAGGTCAGGACCAATACCATCGCCAGGGAGTGGCAGTTTTGATGTCAAAGAGAGTGGCCCGTTGCCTCGTGAAATGGGAACCAATCTCGGAGAGACTGATACGTGCCTCCTTCAAGACGCCTGGTAGCTCCTTGACCGTCTTTCAGTGCTACGCCCCCACTGAGGATGCCGACGCGCAGGCAAAGGATGCTTTTTACGATTCTCTCCGTGCGGCAGTCTCCGCCATCCCCCGAAGAGACCGCGTGATTGTAATGGGGGATTATAATGCGAGAGTAAGAGCAGACCCGGTGCTTGGCCCCACGGTGATGGGATGACACGGCCTCGGTGACCCGTGAGTGGTGACATGGTGAGCGGCTCGTAGAATTCGCCACTCTGAACGAGCTTGCAATCGGAGGCACTGTTTTTCCCCACAAAGACATTCACAAATATACGTGGACGTCTCCTGATGGACGCAGATTGGCCACTTCTTGTACAGCTTGAAGCACCGAAAGGAACTTCTCGACGTGCGTACTTACAGAGGCGCCGATATCCATAGCGATCATGAGTTACTTATTGGAAACATCCGAGTAAAACTCAGTCGCCAGGCGAGGCCTCCAAAGAGCGAACGAATTGACGTCGAGAAGCTCCGACACCGAAGAATTCGGATCGACTTCAAAACTGCTGTACGAGATAGTGTAGATCGTATCTACGAGCGGCACAAAATTGAATCCGACCTCATTGAGGCGGATTGGAGCCTCATAAAGAGTGCGATTGTGTCGTCGGCTCGTACCGTCCTTGGTACCAGAAGGAGTGAGCAGCCAAAGTGCATGTCTGACGAAACGTGGGTTGAAATTGGTGAACGAGCCAGGCTGAAAGCCCTGAGAGACGAGGAGACAGACCCCGACCGAACCGAGGACCGCCGGACTGTCTACCAGACCTAAGACAGGGTAGTCAAACGATCCGTGCGGTTGGGCAAGCGCAATTTTATGAGCCGGCAGAGGAGGCAGCAAGCAGAAATGACACCAGGAAACTCTTCCGAATCACCCGTGAAGTCTGCGGCAGGTGACCACCGACTCCCGGAGCCATTCGTAGTCCCAGTGGAGCAATAGAGTCTGACGCAAAATGCGTCAAGAAGATTTGGAAGAATCATTTCTGCGGAGTGCTGAACCGCCCACCCCCTTTGGATCCCTTTGACATATCTGCGAAAGCTTTACTTTTGGACATTCCCCGAGCGACCGATATTTCCGATTGCCCGCCCACGCACACCGAGATAAAATCGGCTGTGAAAAGGCTCAAGAACGGAAAGGCACCGGGGGGAGACGGGATTCATCCTGAATTCCTCAAGTACATCTTGAGCGTAATCCTGCACCCTATGTTTCATCTGATGACAAAGGTGTGGGAAGAAGAGCGCTGCCCAAGGGACTGGGTGAACGGTGAAATCATCACACTTCTTAAAAAAGTTGACCCTCTAAGCTGCGACAATTACCGAGGCATTACGCTACTCAGTGTTCCGGGAAACATTTTGGCAAACATCATTTTGATGAGATTAAGCGACCCAATAATGCACGTCCTCAGGAAAAACCAAGCCGGGTTTCTACCTGGTCGCGCGTGTGCAGACCAAATCCACAACCTTCGATGTCTTCTCCAGCAGAGCCATGAGTTGAACAGTCCGATGGCTTGCTGCTTTGTGGATTATGAGAAGGCTTTCGACAGTCCGCACCGCCTCCCTCTGGAGGATACTGGGAGCATACGGGATCCCTCCAAAGATCATTGCCATAATCAAAAGCCTGCACGAGAATAGCGAATGCTGTGTCAGAATTGGAGACACTGTCACGGAATGATTCGGGGTCACGACCGGAGTCAGACAGGGTTGTGTCCTTGCACCGTTTCTCTTTATCATTCTCTTTGACTTCATACTACGGAAGTCAATACCACCCGACCGAGGCATACCTGTTACCCCCACGGTGAAGCTATGCGACACGTCATAATTATTACCAGTCGAAAAATATATCAACCTTAGAATAATATAATATTTTAAGTGCAACATTTTGATTATTTATGGTGGTAAATTTCCTTACGGAACAGAAGATATTAAATAAAATCAAATAAGTGCGGCATATCGTCGCTTAAGAAACAACACCGCGGAAGTCAATTAATTAAAATTTTCAGGGGAAACAAAAAACGTCTCAAAAAATTGAAAATTGATACTTTTAACTTATTTTTTTGTTTATTTAAAAAAAAAAAAACATTTTTTCATCCAAAAAGAATTTTTCCATAGAAGGAACACGGTGTAGGATTTTTTTACCTACCGAATGTTATTCAAAACCGCCAAAAGGGGACTTATGCAGTGTTGTTTCTTAAAAGACGATATATAGCACTAGTGACTGTGATAAAATAAAATAGGTAACTCGTTATTTTTAAAATATTTTATTTGCTAAATAATTTGAGATGTAGGTACAATGTAAAATTCAACATGTTCACAGTACATAATATGTTACAAAAAATGTTCTTTTTGATTTTTATTGTACCTAATTACACAGTTGCCACCATCAAAACGCATTTTAAATATAATTTCTCCCCTTCGTCCTGTAGTAGGTGTTGGTAGTACCAAAATTATGCTCATGGCCAATTTCGTATATATCCTCTACTTTAGGGTATGACAAATTATTGGCCCTCCCATGCGATTTTCTTACAAATTTTACAGTTTTATTGTCCAATTTCATAATTTTTCCAATAAAATGTTTTTAACACTTTTTGCAAGGCGTTTCAGAAGTATTTCTTTTAGTTGACTCACTGGTGGAATTTAATGGAATATCAGCATTCCACATTTCATTAGTAATTACAACCCCTTCCTCCATTTGAAAATCGTCAAGCAAATTGTTCTAATAATCTTCTTCGAATATAAGACCTTTACCTATAAAAATCGACAACATTTTCCTCTTCGGAGGAGGATTTCCATCCAGACTCACTCTTGTCTGATCCACTGGTTGTAACTGATTTTTTTTTAAATTTGTAATGTTTTTTGTAAAAACTTTTTTTTTGTTTGAATTTTTGTCTATCTTCTTAAACTGTTTTTTGGTTAACGGATGTTTTCAGACGGTTCAAAACATCGTCATAGGTAATTATTACTTCTGCTGCTTGATTTTTTAAATTTTACAGGATCCTCCCTTTTTATCCGCAAGAACAGTTTTTTTTATATCAGTAGTTCCTACTGGCGGTTTTATTATTTGACAATCCAAAATTTGTATTCGCTTAGTGGATTTCACTGGTGTCATTCATTCATTAGAAGTAGAAGGTGCTTGAATAAATATGTTATTTTCCTCGCCAAATATTGAAGAATCTGTTGATTTTTGATGTGTTAATTCATCCGCAGATTGTGTCATTGCAAATGATCCCTGTGTACCATACAGTGCTCATAATCAATTAGAGTTTCCGTAATATTTTTACTGTCAATCATAGGGTCAAACTTGTCTTAGCCTATAACATTTCGATTAAATGGCTGAATCCTCCCTTTTTAAATCCGTAAGAGATGAAAGCGAAACAATTCAAAAAACTAAGGAAAACAAAAAGAAAGAAGAAGCGGTGGTAGAAGCTTCAGGCTCAACAATAATATCTACAGGTAGTAGCGTAAAGCCTACAAAAAATAAGAAAAATTCAAAGGGGAAGACAGAGGTTAACGCGATGGGAGAAATTATGAAAGTCTTGCTGAAAGGGGGAGACTGGCAGCAGATCATTAAACAACTAATAATTAAAGCAGTGGACTGGGTATGCAAACAATTCAAAGAAGGACACTTAAAGGAAATTCTAGGGGAGGTTCTGGAGCAAAATGGATAATAAAAAACAAATTGGGATTTTACAATGGAATGCCAGAAGTATGAAGCAAAAAAAGGATGATATAGAACTCTACTTAATAAGACAAAAATTTCAATAGCATTAATCTCAGAGACTTGGCTGAGGTCTGAATTAGACTATCTGAAATTCAATGATTACACGATGTATCGAAAATACAGAAGGGATGGATACGGAGGAGAGCGATTCTGGTGCATAAAACACTGGCGTCTAAAGAAGAAAGAAAGAAAGACGGAAGAGCTAGACAAAATAATTATAAAGCCATTTAACAGAATAGGAGTGAGGACCTGATCGAAGGATCCCCTTCTAGAAGAGAAGAGGCGATATGACAGCGAGTCGCAGTCAAAGCCTCGGTAAAATCACAAAAAAAAAAAAAAAAAAAATCCGTTTTTTTATTATTTGGTAGTCAAGTTTTTTCTAGGTTTCTGCGATTATTCTTTAAAATTCATATTTGGGCAGTTTTGAGCCTACGTGTAGTCTTTGTCAATGATTCATCCCAAGCATCTTTCAGGAGGCAATTTTAAAATTGTGACATTATTTTTTCTTGCTTCTTCTATTAAGTTGTCAGTCAAGTGTGACGTATGACCTCATAAATCAATAATACAGGCCGAGATGCTCCTACTTCTACTTATACTTCGCTCTACTGAAATGATAACATTTTAGATTTGGTGTATTATTCTATGAAGTATTCGGTCATGTCGATATGTAATATGCACTGCACGATAGGTATTTAATCTGTGGCCTTATAGTTTAAGTAATGTACTGTATGAATCTAGAGGTTGTATTAAAAAATGTTTAGGTACCATAAATTACAAATTCAATACATTTTTTATTGCTAGGAACATCACTAGCCAAAAACTTGTCCATACAAAAAAAATAGAGTATATGGGGTAAGAGCATTTGACGCTCTTACCCCATGCTATATTTTTGGTGGGGTAAGTGCATCTAGTTCAATAAAACATAATCATTTGCATCAATCATAAATCTTAGTCGGAACACAAATCACAATTCAAAACAAAGGTACTCACCAAATATCTCCTTAGCACGAAAGATTGTTGAAATACAGATTGATTGAAAAAAACACGTCCAACTTGATTTTTGACATCAAACGAGTGTCAAACTCTTAGTTGTCATAGTGCACACATCAAACATTATTATGCTGCCATCTTTGGGTGTTGGCATACATTTATGGATTTGTAATAGATTCCTATCGACGGCAGTAATTACATTCATTGCAGTAAAAAGTTATTTAACCTATATGCTCTTCCCCCGTAGACGCACTTACCCTAACTCACCTTATGTTTTTTATTTGTGTGTTTGTATGAATTTGTTATTTAAGTTAAAATTGACTGCATTCGTTGTCAGTGTATATTTACCATTGATGAGTATGCATAGTGCTTGAAGATGCTGAAAGACGAAACTCAGGTCGCAAAAAACGACTCCCTCGAAACGTACCCTCGGTCGATAGTATTAATATTATAAAGGAATAAAGCACAAATATTAATCTTGAATAACAAATGAATCAAAGAAAACTAAAGTTTAAATCTCAGAATTATTGACTTAGGTTTATTGCAGAATCAAAGAAATAATATTATCTATATTCTATGTAATAATTCTAATAAAAGAACCACACTGTAAGAAAAAGCAAGAGTCATAATAATTTTAATAATAGAAAAATAGGTAATACGAGTTGAGATATAGTGAATGGTGAAAGATATCTTAATATATATTTTTTACAAATAATGAATTGTGTTTCGGTTCTAAATAAATAATTGAATAAATAATAATTGATTCTTCATAAGAACATAATATAATAACTTAGATGCAATTTAAATATATTGTTTAATTTAGTTGACGTAACTATCAAACCTTAATATAGTCCGATTTCTATAAGCTGGCATAAACATCATCACGGTTCTTTTATGAACTAGTGGAACTAAATTCCCCCCGCTTCAGCATCTTAACACTGCATTACGTTCGCCCCCGCCAACTCCATCGTAAATTCGACGCGATGACGTGTACACTAGCTAATAGAAATCAGAGTCAAGTGCAGATAAATGAAAATGCTTGTATAGATTTAGACTACATTTATTTTTACATTAACAATAATATTTAAAATACATTGGATAACAATAAATGGTTGTTTTGCTTGCTAAAAAAAAATTCGAAGCTAATTAGAAACATCAATGATAATAATCAAGTTATTACAGAAATAAGGAAGTAAATTTTATTAATCAACTATCTATGACATTATAACGTTTTTAAATAAATACAGAATATAAATCAGTTTTAAAAAAGTACCACTGTAAATACGTAATATGAAAAATATAACTAGCAATAACTAAAAATCTAGGAACGAGTAGGTTTTACACACGTCTTTCGCCCAGCAAGCATAGTAGGATTTTTCGATACTATATTTATGAGTACTTCTTCTTGGATTATTTACTAACGGCCAAAATATTTTAAATTAAAAATATTGCAAATATTATACATATATTTTTTAAACCTTAATCTAAAAAAACTACAATTCTTTATGAACCAATTATTAAAAAAAAATATTGGGTACTGTTCGGTTATACGGAATACAGCAGAAAACACATTTTGAAAATAGCCGATAAACTGGATTATTTGTTAGGTTAACCTAACCAAACCTAAACTAACCCAAACTAACAAATAATCCAGTATATCGGGTATTTTCAAAATGTGTTTTCCGCTGTATTCCGTATAACCGAACAGTACCAAATATTGTATTATAATATAATCAATACCTATGTAATGTTATCATAATTTATATAAACAAATGATTTCGGTCAACAATGTATAGGGACCTACTGAAAATACAATGTGAAACTCTGGATTTTCATCATCATTTAAATGTTTAGCATTTAACCTTAATATGTACAGCGATAATCATAATTATTTAAAAAAGAATTTCGAAAGATATGATGGTACTCAGGTATTAAAGGATTAACCTCACATTTTGTCAATATTAAGAAAAGTATGTTGAAAATATGAAGATGTTGATAGGTATTAATAATTAATACATATTAAATTAAGGACTAGGACATTTGGTAGTTATGAGAGAGTCCACTTATCTTTTTAATTTGACTGGTGGTTGATACCCAGCCACTAAATGCTCCATATACACATCTCGACCTTTTTGTACCTTTCGAGTCCATCAATGAATTTCCAAATACATGGATTTTTCATACCTAGTTCTACTTGCAATCGGCGATGCGGTGCCTCCGAATAATTATTTGTTCGATCTTGTCCACACAACGTCCTATGGAGAAAATAGAAGCTGATGTATGCCAGTCCCACGTCTATTCCGGCGGCCCATATATGTGTCCTCAAACCAATTAATTACAAGGCTTAACTCTTAACGGTAAATGTTCATATAGCGCATCTAGGTATACATCCAGGTCTTCAGTTTTCACGAAAGCCAGGGCAATGATCATTCGAGCTTTTAAACTAAAGTGAGCATCATTATTAAATTCGCTAAGTACATTCTTTACACAACCTTACCGATATTCAGTATTGGAGATGAAATAAATGAGGCCCATCTGTGCCACATGTTTCCTTAAATTTTGTGATGGATGAAAGAAACATCCTTCAATAGTCACCCCTGGAAACACTTCTAATGTTGCGCTGATTGCTGCCTGCTCAAAATCACAATTAATTGATTGGGGTCGCAAATTCGGGTGTAGCTGTTAAAGCGCAGCAAACATCCGAATATATGTTGTCCGTTTCTTATTCGGAACAAGTACATAACATCACCGGTAATATGCCACCGTGTCTCTCACACGTTATAGTAACTTGTGTAAACATTATTGGTCCAATCGAAAATGTACCCTCCATATACCATACATAGCTCACGTTTAAATGCTCAACCCAACTTTGTCTACGAAATATCAAGATTCTATCTAACCCTTCTCCAATATCACGTAATAATTTTTTTATTGTATTCCTGGTTGACACACATATTGCTTATCTACCTCTGGTATAGTAAGGCTTTCAAGGTTTGCGGGATCTGTCGGATATGCATGTAGACTCAGTACAAATTTATAAGACGGTTGTGTGTAGAACGGCTCAAAAATAATAGTTTAAACTAAAAGATTAAATACAATAAAATTTAATTAAAATAAAATGATATTTTTTCAATTTCAAAACTTTGAAATTAAATTTAAATATTTGATTTTTTTGAATCGAATATCTTGAGTTTCCATTAAAACTTTTCTCTTGTCTTCCATTTAAGCCATAGTTTCTGAACAACATTTCTCAATTTTGACACCGAGCATCTAAAATTTATGTGTTCCACTAATTGTGCATGTATTTTTTTTATTGTCGGCAACTGGTGAGTTTCTTTATGGAAGTTGTATATTTTTCTCCGAATGACGCAATTATCAAAATCATCGACAGCTGTTTTTTTATGTATACTCTTCCACTTTTTCTTTGGTGATGATACGTTTCCCTTCTTTCTTTTTTCTGCATCAAATCTTTTCACAGACGTTAGTGACACTAATGTAACTTCTGCAACACTACAATATACGTCTTTCGCTTTTGTGTGAAAATTCCTAAAAAAATCTATTGCATTCAAAATAATTTCCTTACTCTGCCGATTCAAAGCAATACCACGTCAAGTTTTGACCAAGTCAAAGTTTTTGTCAAGTGTTCAAGTTTTGCCAATGTCATTTTATAGTTTAATTATTAATTTCACTTCAAACGATGCACTAATTTATTTGTCAACACTTTGTAATAGTGTCGATTCTTATTTAAAATTCCTTAATTATTTCAGAATAGTTTTGCACAATTATCATTTCACTGGAATGGCTACGATATGTACTGAATAAGTTGTCTATGAATGTGTATTCATCTATTTTTTATGTGAAATATACTTTCTATGTGTATAAATAATATAAAATGAAAGCTTTTTTATGCTTATCGAATATGGATAATAAAGTAATAATGATCAAAATTTCATTTTAGCCGAGTTTGTTACTCACATTCCGATATAGCCACTTTTGAAAGTTAAACATCTTGCTTTAGCCCTGTTTGATACTTAAATGTTTTATGTCATTACGAGAATTTTGGAAAAGGCATAATGTGGTTTTTTTTATGGGAGAAAATTAAATCACGGAAAGATAATTTTACAAACCTAAGTTTCAGGTTTTTTATTAAAATTTACACTTATTAATGGGAATTCTAATTAATATTTAGAAAAGAAAAATGTAATTCACGTTTAAGGAAAAATCACTGTGTTACAGAAACAATGAAAATAAAATCACTATAATTACGTAATTTCAAAACGAAACCGAGTAAGAAACATGAGATGTAATAAACCTTTTGGAAAACATACCATTAAGTTAAAGTAAATTATTATTTTTAAAAGTCGCCAATGCCCTTCTTTTTAGCATGGATACATGTTTTTGTCTTGACCTCCCGGGCGGATTCGTAACGAAAAAAAAAGTCAGAAAAGTAGCGCGGCCGCGAACAGCGCTTCGGGAATGAAGTATAAGCCCGCGCCCCGCAATTTATTCTATTGTCTTCCGAATTTGGACGACGAGCATTCAGAGAATCAGTAGGCAAAGCATGTTCCATGTTTAATAATTTTAGCCGTCAGGGTTTAATTTTTCACATTATTATCAATTACTCATAACAATTTGATGATAATATGTTGTTTCTTGTTCAATGTTTTTTTAACCCCTTTTTCACGAATTTCAAAAAATTAGATTAAACTACTTGATTACTTATTTATATTTAGAAAACGAAATTATAATACACGTTTAAGGAAAAATCACTGTGTTATAGAATCAATGAAAATAAGATAACTTTAATTAAATAATTTGACATGTCACTGTGTTTTTTATCAAATTTTTTATGTCGCCAAAGGCACTAATATTTACCTACCTACCGATTTCAGCATTCTACATTTGTTTTCCACACATGTTCATTGTGTAGACGCATCCTTGCCCACTTTGGATTACATTTCGCCATATTTTATAATTGAACCTCCATTATTTATAAAACAAAGTTGATAAAATGTCGAGAGTAAATAACGCAAGATTCACAATGTTGACTTCTGGCAGCCATAATGATTTTGGGGTCACATGACCTTCAACGCGTGTTGCTCATTGGGTGTTAGCCGATTTTGAAACTAAGCTCGATTTTTAATAATTAATATTGACGTATTTAGACAAGTTATGAAATTAAAACCAAGAACATACTGTGGTAAACAAATATATTTTTCAAAATATATATCTAACTCAATATACTTGAAAAACCGTTTTAGCCGCTTTTGAAAGTATACGCTTCATATGCAGGTTTATCAACCATGATGAATGTTTAAACTTCAACAAAATTTTGTCCTGAATTATTTCGTGCCTTCAAGAAGACCAATAACTTACTTGGAACTTCATAAAGTCTTAATAGTGCTTTTCCTCTGGATAGCCATCCCACTTCAGTATGTAATAAAAGTACTTTGTATCCACTACCCATTTCATCGCACAAAATTTTAAATAATCTGGATTGAAGTGGTCTTGATTTCACTTTCACGGCTTAGTCCATAACATTTTTTAAATTTGTGGAAATTTTTTTAGTCACCAGTGCTTGCCTATGTAAAATACAATGACTGCTGGTGGCTCTTGTAGCTACTTTCTGGATACGTGATACAACACCTTTCATCTTTCCTACCATTGCTCGAGCACCATGTGTACAAATATCAATACACTTCTCCCAACCTATCTCTTTATTTGTAATGTAATCATTAATACAGTCGAATATATTATCTTCTCCTGTAGTTTGTCCATGTAAATATGCACGCATGAGTAAATCTTCTTCGATACTTTTATCATGTGTAACGAACAAAAATACTAGTGGTACAGCTAGTCCTGCGACATCTACATTCACGGCAAAGTTCAAAAACGATGAATTAAATCTTTCTCTATGCTAGTAGAAAGATCTTTAATGCGTCGTGAAACAGTATTATTTGATAATTGTATTGCATCTATTTTTTTAGTAGCCTGCTCGTTAAGAACACATGACACCATGTCTTTCGTCTCTCCAATTGTATGAGCTTCACCATTAAGTGCAATGCGATAATTCACGCGATAAGATGCCTCTGTTGCATTTTCATTTTCAGTTTTAGCCATTGTAATCATTTTAAGTTTGGACTTTTCTAGTGAGCCACGTTTTCTCTTAAAAAATTGCATGTCTTTTCCTTTGTAATAAGAATGTATCGTTTCAAAGTGCCTGAAAACTTTTGCTGGAGCCAAAGAACTGTTTGCGAGTATTTTATGACATAAAACCAATGACATTATTAATGGACGACGCACTCAATACAGTAGCTAGCAAGTAAATTCGCATGTATAGGTAGACGTCACACAATTTCCATTATGCGATATCACGCATCGGGAATTTATAGCAATATGACCTTTATTGTAATGGCGTTAGAGCAGTGTTTCTAATATCAATGTTCATATGAGCGAACCCGTTCGAACCGAACCATTTGGCAGACCCAATAAAAAGCATCAGGAATTTATAGCAATATCACCTTTATTGTAATGGCGTTAGAACAGATTATGCCATTCGGCAGACCCGATAATAAAGTGAGTGTCATTTTCTTTTCCAGATGATTCGTCCATATTAATGTCATTGCATAAAACACACATTGCATCAGGAGCATCTGAATTGCCAATATACATAGATCCTAAGTTTAAATAGCTTTCATCGTACTGTTATGTCTCTCAGGTGAGTGATTAAAGGAAACAGGTGGTTTGAACTGGCAGGTACCCTGTGTGCCTTGATGGTGTTAAGCTTCCTTACGTTTCTTACCAAAGATAGGACACTCTGTGAACTCCTGATGTAATACTCACAGTTGTACGTTTAGAGACCGTAAAAGTATGTATTACATCAGGTTCTTCCAATACTCTTCACATATACTTGATGACGTTTTGGCGAAGGTAAGAAATGGTCAAAATGACTCCATTTGGTCGACCCACATCCATTTCTTCTTATTACTTAATAGTTGCTTGGCCATTTTACGTCTTTCTGGACCGGAGATCCTTGGCATAAGTATCGCGTAAATTCCTCCCTGTCTCTTTTCGGCTTGTTTACCTAAACAAAAAATATTTATTTTACAGATTTCTTGCCAACGGTGAGATACTTTCTACGCAATTGGCCATAGTTTTTGAGTTGGATTTTCAACAGTGAGTGCAATCGTGACACAAGTTTGTGAAGCTATATGCAGAAAATTAAAAAGTGAATATTTACCCCAACCTACAACGGAAACTCAGAAATAATCTGCTGAAGGGTTTTATGGCAATTCCCTAACTGTTAGGCAGTGTTTTATGGCAGTGTTGACGATAAGCACGTCACCATCAAGTGTCCAGACAAAACTGGCTCCAACTACTGGTGCTATTTATATAAATGAGTACCTTGGTATCAAAGTGGGACATAAGCCATTTACAAAATTTTACAGGAGACTCACAAACATGTGTGAAAAGTGACCGTTTTTCATACAACATACCAAGTTTAAACTCAAAAATCTCTATGAAAACTACCGTTTTTGATACTTTTGGTGGATATTTTTAAAAGAGCATCACTTGCACTACCATAATCAATTAAAATATGAATTTAGTGGCAGGTGGCGTTTGTCCCACTTTGATACCAAGGTACTCAAATCTTCAAGTGCTTATGGCTATCGTTGGACCAGATTATAAATTCATATGCGTCGACATTGGTGTTTTGGCAAGAACAGCTATTTAGAGATTTTCGAGATTGAGAAGACGGTTTGAAGCAAATACAATTGAACCCTGAACAAAATGGACTTTTGCGAGCATGTCTTAATCGGACCTTAGTGCTTTTACTAATTTAGACAATGATCCAAGACGTGCAGCGAGATTATCATTTTCTACTCCAGAAAAGTTTGGGTAATTGTGCCGCAGATGCTGTCATGGGCTTTTATAATTTTTTTTTTACGAAAACAATTTATTCTATGTAGACAATTATAATAAATACCCTTTTCTGTCGGCGCATAGGATTTTCGATCCAATAATTGTTAATTGAAGATTTGAAATTTTCATAAATTTTCATACATTTTGATGCATCATTATCACAAACAAAGATTATATTAGGTAATATTAGGTTGGGTTAGGTTAGATTAGGTTAGATTAGGTTAGGTTATGTTATGTTAGGTTAGTTTGGTTTGGTCTAAAAAGAAAGTTATAAAATCTCATGACGGCATCTGCAGCACATTTACCAAAGTTTGTAAACTATTTTAATGAATGAGTAGGTACTAATATAAATTACAGGTATACCCATAAAACTTCTTAAATCCAGAGTAAAGCCGCGTTGACACGGTCCAAGTACGATCCAAGTACACTTGGACCGAGCGCCATCCAAGCGCACTCGTACGGGACATCTTCATACAAATTACTCCTATCCAAGCTACTTGGACCGCGTCCTACTCATCCAAGCTAGCTTGGATAGGAATAATTAGTATGAAGATGTCTCATACGAGTGCACTTGGTCTAAGTGTACTTGGACCATGTCAACGCGGCTTTAGATTAAGTATAATCCTGCACTGCTATT
This sequence comes from Rhyacophila brunnea, assembly GCF_057557595.1. Classification (NCBI taxonomy): domain Eukaryota; kingdom Metazoa; phylum Arthropoda; class Insecta; order Trichoptera; family Rhyacophilidae; genus Rhyacophila; species Rhyacophila brunnea. The sequence goes on from NW_028233276.1 coordinate 104,955, forward strand.
GCTGCATTTCAACGCCTTTAATAAAACTTTCTGTCACTACATATCAAATATCATTCTCATATGCATATCCAATAAATTCAACTTTATTATATTGCAATACTCAGTATGATTAATCGGTGCAGTTCGGTTATGAGGAATACAGCAGAAAACACATTTTGAAAATACCCGATATACTGGATTATTTGTTAGTTTAACGTAACGTTGTGTTTGCCGCTGTATCCCTCTATTATGCATAGTTTGTGCACATAACATCTATTTAAGACTGACACAATTATTTGGAATCAATACTAAGTAGTTAGCATTAAAACAATTGATTTAACAAAAATAATTAATGTTGTCTAAAATTGTGTCTGATATGCCTAAGTAATTGTAATAATATGGTGTATGCAGATAATTTTCTTTTAAAGTAAATCACTACTTTCTGTCCTAAGTGGGACTTATTATAAGCATCCAAAAACTGCAGGTCATTTAAACGGAGCGTTTTTGGATAATGGACCACCAGGATACAAAACTTTGATTTATCTGATGAAAATTCGCAATAAGTAGGTCGTGTTAAGTTTTTGGTTATTTTTCAGTAGATTGTGTTAGGCTTAGGTTTGGTTTTTGTCTCAAAACACCTTAACCAAAATGACGAAATGGAGTATTATAATATTAGCTAATTACTTACCATAGTTCCTTGGCTTCTGCTATTAAATTCAGCCGGCGCGTCTCCATCGAGCTTTGATCACCGGATCATTACCTACCGATACACTTTTCCGTCGGCCGCTAATTATGGCAGTTTGGCAGTCCGCAGTATCGAAAAATGACAATAATAATAACATGTCAAATTTTCTCAAGCGCGCGAAGATTGTATTGCCATTTAGAAATATTTGTTGGGAATACTTTATCCGCTTGTGCATTAGAATTATTATAAAATAAATGTGATAAAGTACCTAACTAATACCTAGGTAGATTATTCAAAGTTTATATTAACTACTCATTTACATATAATTATCAAATTTATGTCGTACCGTCCGCACACTTTGACACCACTCTTGACAATTTCAAATTATTAAATTAATTAGGTAAGGTGAGTCGTGGTAAGTGTGACATAGAATTTAATGAAATGAATTTCAACCTGGTTCATGATGAATAAGTATGTTTTAAACAGTTGAAAACTTTACCATATGATCTACAATATCATTACAATTAAGATGTACAGAAGGAACCCACTGTATATCTTACTATAATACGACATTTTAATATTTTTTGATTACTAGTCAGTTTGTTACACCTACCCCAATATTGGGGTAAGTGTAACTAAATTCACCATTATTCTAAAAGTTCTTCAAAACCATAACGTATTACATGCATAGAAAGGTAAAATATCATTTAATGGACATTGATTCTTAAATTAAAACTTTTGTATAGATTTTCAACAAAAATGATCTCTATCATTTTTTTGGGGTAAGTGTGTCATACTAATGTATGTAGAGCTAGTGATGTCCCGAAACAAAAATGACGTTTTTTATTAGGTAGGTATTTAATTATTTAATGTGGTTATCTCAGCAACAGGAGTGGTAGGTAAATCAATCAAAGGCTTTTGAAGATTAACCTATAATTTTATTCGTCTCGAAAGAGCACAAATGTGTCGCTACATTTCAAAATCAGCCAAATCCACCTTTAGGTATTTTTGACTTTTATGTAAATTGCTGAAGGACTACTGCTTTCTAACATTTCTGCATTATCAAAATGTGGAATTTATTAATTTTATATATTCTATACTCAACATAATATAAACTTTCACCCTTGTATTTGAGAAAACAAAAAGCTGTTTTCCTCTTATTCATATATTATGGACTTGGCTGATTTTGAAATCTTTTTTTTTTTTTCGACCATGTCCGATCCTAATAGGATCATATGGACCTCCACGGAGTAGAGGTTTGTATTAACAGATTTTGTTTTTTTTACGAGAAATGGATGTCAGTCTCTTGCTCAACCTATTAGGTCCATACCCTGACTCACACACAAATTGAAAAACAATATGTATACTTGCCAGACCCAGGATTCGAACCTGAGACCCACGGCGTGATAGTCCAACGCTTATGCCGCGCGGCCACCGTGAGTGAAATCTAGCGACACGTCAAATACAAAGTATACAATACAGGAATGCAGAGTAACCCTAAAAATAGTCAGTACTTACATGACAAAGACGTAAGCACTTTCAGTAAAATCAAAACGATAAAGAGGTTTGTCGATTGTGTGCGGCGTGAGAATAAGTGTACGAAAGAATGAGTTAAATTTGAAATGTTATAATAGCTTCACCAAGAATTAACAGGGTAAAACATTATTTTTTTAGCTCGAAACAGTGAGCATTAACAAACAGTTGATGAAATTTAATATACCTAACATGATTATTTTCGTATTATTACAAAATTAAATAACAATCAGCAAAAATAAGATGTGGATACAAATAGAGAGTAAGATATAAAAGAAAAAATAATAATTAATACACAAAAACATTAAATCTCTAGTAACGTTTTGAGTCTCATTCTCGAATCATTCTTTCGTTTTTACTGTACTTACAATAACTCAAGTTAAGTGCTTACTTACAAAACTATTTATTCTAACTTAATTATTTCGAATTGCAATATTTGAAATTGCATGACTAGGTACCTACTAAATATTGTAACCAGAGATTTTTGTTTTGACAATTATTTCGCCTCTTCGTCCAGTTGCTGGTTGAGGCAATATAAAGATGACATCCTCTTCTTTTACTTCGTAAATGTCTTTCACTCTTGGAAATGAAAACATAGTTTCGTTTTCTTTTTTAATCGTCTTAAGTTTTCGAGCAAACTTTGTCAGAATTTTGTCATCTTGCTCAAGTTTTATTATAACTCCGACAAAATGTTTCACAGTTTTTTTGTAGCAAATTGTACTACAATCCATTTTCCAATCTCTAACATTTTTGAATTAAATGCAACTGCAGTATCGTCAAACTGATCAAACATTGATATATTAAGCATATTAATTGAAGGATCGTTTTCCTCATCGCCGAGTAAATCATTAATTATATAGTCTTGCATATTATTATTTTCGTTTTCGTCACTTGATGTCTTCTTCCGATGACATGGGTTCATGTTTTTTTTTGTTTTGGTGTACTTTTATCGGTTTCAATACCTTCTTCTGCATGTTAGTTTTGTCTTGCAATGGCTTTATTTTCTTTTCTATTGGGACATTATTTTTTCATTCGCTCTGTAACATCATAACATGTAATCACTTCTGCTCCTGGGGCAACCATTTTTCTCTTATTCTTTATAGGCGCCTTACTACTGTGGTTGGTGGTGGTGTACTATGGTTTTTTCTATATTTTCTGCAAGAAACTTTTGTAACAGTGGCATTTCTATTAAACTTTCGGTAACTTCTTTATTTGGTAATTGAACAACTTTGCAATCCAGAATTATAGGCTTAGAAGAACATTTTTGAGTCGAACAGTCCCCATACAAATTGACGATTTTTTTCTTCTTCAGAAAATTCGATTTATAGCAATTTTCGCGAATTCGAAATCAAATATTCAGAGTCCCTTGGATTTAGAATTATCTAGGTTACACTGGTATACAAATTCTTACATATAAACATTCTATTTCAATTACGAACATTTTCGATCTTCGATACTTCGATCGATATAAATAATGCGTCATGTCCCATCACTAGTTAAAATATCGACTTTGCAAATTCATAGAAAATATATGGGGGCAGTGTGACACAATACAAAGGCACACTTACCCCACGTGTTTACTTTCGTGGGGGAAGTGTGTCTACTTGATTAAAGGTTTCAAATGCTTATAATTCAGTAAAACGATAACACCACGTGAAGCAGCGTATTAAAACACATATACTCACCAATTTTTACAACTACAATGTGCAGATTTCCGTGTTTAAAAAAAATATTTTAGTAACAGCTACCATCTCACTCGTCGACTTCAAAATGTCGTCTGGAGAATAATCCATGTAGTCACCTCAAAAAATATGGTATCGACACCATTTATGATTATTTTTATAAATCTGTGACTTTGCTATCATCTTTCCATAGATGGCATCATCCAATTTGTAGTAGATACTGAGATATCTTAGTAGCTACACTTACCCCAAAGTTACACTTACCCCGACTCACCCTACCTATCAAGGAATCGAAATTGAAAAATTGGCTATAAATCAAAGACATTACACAGTGACGAGTCTAATCTCTTTGCTATAAATGTCTAAATGATAGCTATGATCCTATATTTTCTTATTTCTATTATCTGACTGTTTTAGTTGTATTTTCGTTTATGCATGTAAAATATGGATGTCGATGATAAAGATTGAAAGTATTTTGACGCTCTGTCGTCTCTTATTGATGTTTTTCTTTCGTAGCAGTTTGAAAACAGACTTCATTTCTGAACAATTTTCCTAAATTAGGTAGGTGGTACTCAGGTAAACCCGGTTTAAAGAAAATCGGTATGGAGAGAAGAGGAAAGAAAGAAAAACTCTCGAAATTCATGAGAAATTTATTTACCAATCTCGAATTCTCGTACAATTAAATATTATCTTACTCGAGAATTACCTCAAAAAATACTCAGTATTGTTTTGTCAATAGGTCGGGAGCATAACAAGTCCATCCGTTGGCATTTTAATAACGCGATGTTGACGTACCTAATTCATTGATAGTCGAAGAAGACGTAATATTCAAGAGAATACATAATTCTATTTTAATTAGGTAGCCTACAATGAATCATGACAATTATCAATAAAAAAATTAATCGTTTGCATTCACTTATCATTTATTTTATTTTATTGTTATGTTGCGATATAAGTATATTTTCTACCATATTTTTTTAGACATTTTATGATGCTTCTAGATAGCCCGGCGCCACGCTCCGAAACCAATGGTGACGCTGCACCGCACGGCCGTAGTCTCAATTTAAAAAAATAATATAATATTATAAGTTATGAGAATTATGTCAAAATACTTATGACATTATTAAAAAGTATTATTAAGAATTATGTAAAATATAATGATTTCTTTACCCTTTGAATTTGACACACATATGAGTTTTGACCTACCTACGACAACTGAAGTGGGAGTAAGATCATGATAACGCGCGTGTTTGAACCTGTACCGAAACGAAAAAACCTATTTTTTTAGGTTCGGTTCCGGTTTTACAAAAATAACGGTTTTTCCGGTTTTCGGTTCAGTTCCGGTTCGAAGCCCTGCACGAAATATTCAAATAATATCGATTTATCATCAAAATAATATATAGAAAAGATAGGCAACCAAAAAATTATTCGTAAATAATTGTTATTTCATTTTAGTGGATACGGTAAGATGAATATGCAACCAATAATGTGAAAAAACCTGAAGCCGAACTACTCCATATTCTTTTTTTCAGTCGCATAAGCAATGCTATTTTATTTTTAAGTAATGGCAATTAATCCAATGTTTTGATTTTGCGAAGAGAGTTGTCATACTCATTAGGTGTCGAGAAAAATTTAAATGATTCAAAGATTATATCATTTTCATTCACAATATTTTGCAAATTAAATTTCGCAGACATGCTCAGCAGGTTTTCGGAGGCTTTGCAGACGGCGGCGGATGTGGTATGTTGCATAATGGCACATGCCACCTATTTGTATCGGCTAGCGACTGGTCATCTCCCCTGTTTCCAAATTACTGGACCATTAAGATTTAATCGCGTTCAAGCTTTACCTGAAATATGTATAATAACAACAACACATACATGATTCAATATTAGTCCCAAATAAGCAGATAAAATAATACATGGTTTTGTTGGCCTAAAACACCAGCGCCAATTGAAACTGATTAATTACCTTAATTTATGTTTTGCAGAGATGTTCATTAATAATTAATTTAGGACAGCTATGTCATCGTTCACATCACCTTTCCAAGATTTTTAATTTTTACACTTTGTCAAATTTATTATTGTATCTTTCTTGTAATTTCAGTAGACTATGTGTGAGCTATTTAAAAGATTTAAAAAGCACAAAATTCCATCCTTGAATATACCATTGAAAAAAATCAGCATTGCATGCGGATGTATTATCGATTAAACTATACATGTGCCTTTTGATCTGGGGGAGGGCAGTTACTGATACCAGAATTGGGCTGAGCCATACAATAAATTAATGATACTGTGTTAGCTTATAATGGAATAATTTAACCTTGAATATGCACACATGCAATTTTTTTTAATGTGCACGAATTACGTAAGGCGATTGTGATTATTGTTACGGTTATTATTGCTAACTGCTCGTACATCAAGTCTATTGCGTCACTATCTCTTTTCTTGGTTATAGTGTCGCAGATGACTGCATGACCATTTTTATCATTTTTTTTTATTGGGAGAAACAGTTTATGTAGACAATTATATTATTAAGTACGCTTGCTTTTGCTGTGATGCTTTTCGATCCAATAATTGTTAATTTAAAGTTTGATATTTTCATACATTCGATGCAGATATTATTATCACACACTAAGGTTAGGTTAGGTTAGGTTTGGTCTATAAAGGAAGTTATAGAAGGTCATGCGGTCGTCTGCGGCACCATTACCATCCAATAATACTAAGTTATTCAATAAAAATCTCAATAATCACATACAAGATATACCGACGATGTGCTCTCCAAAGATGTTAAAAGATGTAGACAAGACTATGTCTAAAACATATTAGTTTTGTGAAAACGTTAATTGATCTACAAATGTCTAACGCATTTCATTATTGTTACGATTTCAGCTGGCACCGCCCGCATCTCGTCTTGTGGACTTCCAGTATCATTGGAAGCTAATTCAACATTTTTATATCAATGAAGCCATGCCCATGAAAGTCCATGTTGAAAATACTAAAATTCCTTTACACCTCCATCAAATGTTACAAGTAAGTATCAAGCGAATGTTAGTGAATGCGTGATCCATCCATTTGATTAGACCACATAGTAATATGGTCAAAATCGAACAAAAAATATGTTCATATTCTAACTATAATTTCAGAAATTATGTGATGATCTATAACTTCCAAAACTCGCCGAAAACATTTGAAAAACATGTTTAAAAACGTAATAACTTCGATAACCCAATTAATTAAAATGATAGAAATAAATTTTGATACGTCATGTCATATTTATCGATTAATGAATATTGGCATATTATTTTAATTTGAAATTACAATATGATTGAAAATAGAAACTAACATTAAAACTGACCATTTACACTTTAATCATAAAAATTATGAACTTAACGGTTTTTTAAATAGTTTTGTCATATATACAGTAGGTTTGTTCTCATTACAATTGTGGATGTTTCTGGAAGTCAAATTCTTACCAAATCACACCAAAATGGTGTGAAACAATCAGAGACTGGCTCAAGCTTGGATGCTTTAACTGTTTTCGTAATGACTCAGAATGTTGTTGTCAACCGACAGATCACACAACTTAAGGGCGGAACAGATTACGAACACGCGACATGACGTACATGACATACATGACGTTTTATGGCATAGTGTGGAGTGTTCCTAATCTGTACCCGCCTTAAAAATAATCCTGAATGTCACATGTGTGTTCTTTGAAGCCACAATTTCAGTGGATTATAATGGGTCGTTAATCGAAACTTGTATTTATGAGAATATTTGGAGCTTTTAATAAAGTATTTGTCATCGTTGTAATATTATATAAAATGTCATTCCAGTGATTTTATTAATACTAAAATTGTTTACATGTCAGTTTCTTGTGGACGAAGAATTGGAGCAGACAGATGGCATAGGGCCGTGTCTCCAGGATATAACTGATGCCACGATTGGTATTTGCGAGTGCTTGACGGGTCTGGCGGAGAGTGATCGGCCCACAGGCCTCAGATCCACTACCCTCGCCTGGTACACGGCACTACTGCGAAGAGTTGAAAAGGCACCATTACATGAACCAGCCATCTATAGACCCATTTTGGTAATGATTAAAAATCTCTAATATATCGCTAATGTCATATTTAAAATGTGGATGTAACAACATGGGTACTCGAAAAATATTAAGCTGAGTTTATTGTTCGCTATTTTTTCTATTCCATTCATATAATCATGCCCTACAGTAGAGTAGTGCCAGAGTGCCTGTCCATAAAGCCAGCAGTTTGGTACATATTTGAATCTCGCAGTTAACAAAAATCACATATTGTTTTAAAATGTTTGTTTGATCCATAGCGTGGATTCAATGGGTTGGGGGAATAGCAAACATAATTAATGTATGCTGACTATTGCTTGTGGAGATGGAGATGGAGATGCTGTTGAAAAAAAATATATAATAAATATACGTAGTCGATTATTTCTGGAAATGGTCTACATTAACAGCCGCTGCCACTGGTTAACAACCATTCCTCGTAAGGGAGTCTGTTACTAGTTATAATGCTGAGGCTTGTAATTACTATAAAATGTGGCTAGATAAAAAAGATATTGAACTATCGTTTTAAAGGAAGGCTTTGGGTTCAGTACACAACTGTGTAAATATGCAATTTCATATAGAATAGCGCTGACATGTGATGGTTACATTCATCCATTTTCTCAACCAGTTGAGCCCGTGCTCCTAATTAAACACTTGAAAAAATAACATGTGAATTTTGTCAGATATGGGATTCGATCCTGGGTACAAAGGCTTGAGAGGTGAACATTGCCACTTTTATTTATGACTTTTATTTAAAATTGTGTTTGATGTTAAGATTTTGGGTTAATTCAGATGTCTTTAAAATTTAAAAAATGTAAGCATTGACATTTTCAACACAGGTTTAGATAGATAAAAAAATGTTTTCCTTTACGATGACTGCTGATAATTTTTTGTAATTATTTTCCAGAAATTATTAATATCGTGCAATAACAACTATGCATCTCCAACGGAAAAAGAAGAAGTGGAATTGCTTCTGACGCTTTGCGGTCACGTCAGAAAAAAGCCGTCGCTCGCCAGTCTGTTCCTGTCGCGTAACTATGAAGAGGTCATCTGTCCGGTGGCGTCCATCGCGAAAATGAAAAAACCCAAAAGAAATAAACTGTTTGACTTTGACACGCTGCCCGTCGCAATGAGACAAGTGTCGATTATTTCTCAGTCTAACAGTCAATCGGAAAAGTCACCAATAGTGTTGAACTCTGAAAGCCATGATCTTGAATCTACATCATCTGTTAATGAAGATGATTTGTCGGAATCCAAGAATTTTAATTCTTTCAATGAAAACGACAGGTTTCTGCTAATGGATCTGTTACTCTCGTATCTATCAAGTGCTGTGAGTTTATATATCTTTTATTATTTAAGGTCATGAGTGCCATAGAACGGTCGAAAATAACGAATTTCCGGTAAGTTAAAATAATCTACGATGTGATTAATAATACACTTCAAATAACACTATTTTTTGGTATATGTAATAATTTTTTACGCCCTCATTAAATATTTATTCCTATAATGGGAAAAGATAGGGCATCATAATGACATGAATTCTATCAATGTATAAGAATTGTTCCGGTTCTTACCCTTCCTAATTCTTCATTTTCGACTTTCATAATACAGTGGAACCTCTCATGAGGATAATTCGTTCCAGAATCTTACTCGTAATGTGAAACACTCGTTAAGCGAAACAATTTTTCCAATATAAATTAATGTAAGTTATGATAATGCGTTCCATGCAGACAAAAAACATTCATTTAAAGAATATTACTTATTATTTATGAATTTATGACAATAACTAATTCTTTTTTACTGGAAAGCTATTTGTTTTTCCCCGACACTTCAAAATTTGGTGAAAATGTGACACAGCATTATCATTGAATAAATTTGTAGCGCGCATAGCCACTGGCTTATTAGGGTGATGCTTCTGAATATACGACGCAACAGTTTCTCATGCTTTCAGCATTTCTCTTATTGCGCCAGAAGATTGTTGCTTTGCTACCTCCTTCTCCTCCACTGACAAACTCTTCTCCACAACTTCTCGCTGTGAAACACGATTCAACTCTATAAGCTCTTCGGTGGTCTGCTCTTGGCTGTGCTCTTCCACAAGTCATTCGTTATGCTAAATGTCGCTCGTTAAGAGAGCCATTTTTTTACAATTTGTTTTGCTTATTATGAGATGTTCCACTGTAATAGGTAATGTACAGCATATTACGCATGGCATTGTAATGTCATTTAGATGAATACAGACAAGTGGTCATTCAATTAACATTGCAATGATAAATGGCAATGTACACCAACCGAATCTTCAAATATGACCCAATTGGTCCGTTTATTTGTGCATTCCAATAAATATGAAAGTTTTAATTGGTTTATGTAATTGGTAGCGTACTATTTAACTCTATAATTTTATAGTTCAATCACCTGTGTGCCAGGACCTATTCAAAAGCTAGTGTTTATTAACTAACAAAAAACTTGTATACTATGCCATGCGTGACATTCCAAATTGTAATTAATTTTATACTAATGGCACACGAATATAGTACCAGGGTGATGGCAGATGTGGCTTTTTATTAATCCTTTTTAACGTTTAATTGAATTTATTAGTTTGAGTTTACTATTTTTGAGAGTTTGTATGCAATACTGGCAACCTTTATATAACAGTTTTAGCTACAAAGCTGACAGCGAACTTATTACTGACATGCTTATTTACAGTTACATGCAGAAGCTGAATTGACGATTTTAATGTTTGGACACTCATTCATGTTTATTGTATTATTTTTAAAACGTTTCTATTGTCATGTATTGGCCATGTTTAGCTATTTGTAACTCTATTACTGGTGGAAACTAACCAATATTCCATACAAGTAAAATTTATCGTTAACGTTTAATCGGTACCTTGTAGTTTTGTTTACATACAATTAATGCAAATCTTTTAGCATTTTGTTGATATGGTGTTATCAGTAATTTTGTTATTGTAAAATTACCAACATTATTATTGCATTTTTGATAACAGTTCTATAACAGACGGAAACATTAACATTTTGATTATCTTTTTGATATAATTAAATAATTAATGAACTGACATATTATGTTTTTTATTTGTTTTACAGGACAATCACATAATTCTGCGTGCGTGTGAAGGAATAATGATAGTCGCGTCACTGCCGGATGATAGCATAGCTTACCTGATCGCCAACACGAGCTCGGTTTCCGATTACCTCATTGATATATTAGTGGACAAATATGAATGTCTTCCAGCCAATACAGATCCTTGCGATATAGACCAACTGAACATAACATGGGGGTAAGATCATGATATCAGTAATGTTTTTTCTTCGATGATGCCACAGTTCGAATTGGACCATGGCTTCCTCCGCACCTGTCGTCCAGTCTGTTATACACGTATTATCGTGCAAATTGCAAGATTGCATGCATGAAACAAAAAAGTCAATTGGACTGTGCAATATCTTAGAACGTTGCCTGCCGGTAAAAAAACGAACTATACCTCACAGACTCATTTTGGGTTTAAACAATTTTCACAACCTGTCAAATAGTACCATAAAATGACAGCATCGCGTCTCGCTTACTCTTGAAGAATGAGATTGGCGACACAGTCAGCACTTTTACATGTAAACAGTTATTATATTATTAATACTTTCGACCGAAGGTACTTGATGGAATTTGAATTTAAATTCTAATGGATTCAAGCTCTGTACTATTCCATTTAAGTCGTTTCTCGCGACCCGGGTTTCGCCTTTCGGCATCTTCAGGCGTCGTGTACACTCGCCAAAGGCAAACACACACTGACAACGAAAACTCTTAACTCTACCTTATATTGTAAATCAATACAATAGAGTAGGTAAAAACTCCATTACCTACCTATCTAGTCAGAGGTTACAAAAAAAGAGAAAAAATACAACAAACAAATTATGAATAGTTGAATTGTCAGTAAAAACCTAATTAGTAAAAACCCTATCTTATTAATAACAATACCTGGATAGCATATTATTATAATAAATCGTCAAACCTAATTAGGTCATTATTCTTTATAAACAATAAAAATACTACACTCAAGAGGTGTAAATCGTCAATTCTAAGAAAATAATTAATGGAGTTAACTAATGAGATATTAGTCTTTAATAATACTCTTACATGGTACCTACTTTTATAACATTTTTTTTTTTTTTTAAATATAATATACCGCCCACGATGGCCGCGTGGCTTAAATGCCGGCCTATAGAGTCGAGGGTCCCAGGTTCGAATCCTGGGTCTGGCAAGTACACATATTGTTTTTCAATTTGTGTATGAGTCAGAGTATGGACCTAATAGGTTGAGCAAGTGGCTGACATCCATTTCTCGTAAAAATAAAATCTGTTAATACACACCTCCACCCTGTGGAGGCCCATATGATCCTATTAGGATCGGACATGGTCGAAAGAAAAGAATACATACCTAAATCCTCATCCATACAATCTCATACAAACATATACAAATTTTGTGTCAATGACATTGACCATAATATTATAGTCTCATATGTAAAACATCATATAGGATATAACAAAGGGCTACTAGGAAAGTTAAGTTGATCATTCAATATAGGTAAGCGCTGCAACTATGCTCTATTTATTTCTAATATTTCTTGGTAGAATAATTTATAATCACCCGTATGATTGTGAAGTAGTTTTGCACCCTTTTCAATGTCAAACGTGTGTTTTTCATTTAATAAGTGGCTACGCCTTATGGCTACTAGGACTTTCATCTCTCGGCCTCTAATAAATAAAGCCTTTAGCATGACGATTCTTAAAAAAAATCATTTTCCCCAAAAATGGAGTTCCATCCGTCTGCCTCTGAGGTACAGATATGTATATTAAAAAAAAAATTGACGATTTACACCTCTTCAGTGTAGTATTTTTATTGTTTATAAAGAATAATGACCTAATTAGATTTATTATAATAATATGCTATCCAGTGTATTGTTATTAACACATTTTTCATAACAATTTTACAAATTCGCTCTATCTTCCAAACTATCAGTTATTTTTTAATGAAATTTGGAATTCACACTCGCCATATATTGCTCCTCAGTGCTGTGTTTTTTTTTAGAACAAATTGTTTGAAATAACATAAGTACATAGTGCTAATCACATATTTACAGGAGGGTTTCGTAAAAAATATTCCATTCACTATAAATAAATTCCCGCACAAAAATTATAATTCTAATATTTGGATAAAGTATGATATTTATGAAAACACTCACCCCTGTGTAGGGGGACGTCACAAAATGTACACATATAACTAGTCAAACTTTTCTTTTTGTGCACCGAACACACTCGACACTGTCTTTGTGGGTATTTTTTTTTACCATCTGTAACAATTTTTATCACTCGATGCTTCTTCATATCGAGTGATAACCTACCAGGATGATCACTTTTACCCACTCTTCTTGGTAATCGTGATGTAGATGGCCCCGCTTCTTCCAAAATTGCGTCGGTTTCAACAATATGGTCGGCTATCCAAAATTTGCTTATACTACGCAAAAACTGTTTATAAGTTAGCCTTTTGGTCGGATTTAATACTTTATAAACTTTAAAGAATTAAAAAAAGCACAATTTAACAAATACATGACAACTCTCTTTGTCCATTTTTTTGTTCTTCGTATGATCGAGTAGTAAGAGAGATACTGATCCGCACGGTCAACCCCTTTCATATATTTATTGTATTCTATAACACATAGCGGTTTCCAAATGTGTAGTCTCGTATTCCAATCGATGTTGTGACTCTCTAAAATGGTAGATGGATGTATTGTTGAAATCATTCGAACATCTCTCTTTGATTCCCAGAGTTGTAACAATAAGTCTGTATCATTCAACCTGAATCAAACAAACGAAATGGAACCGTTTGGTTTGGGACCGTTTGGTAAATGTCCACAGAAACGCTTTTATGACGACTATTTAGTGTTGCCAGTACTTAAAATTAATTCATAACATATTAGTCTCTAAAACAGAAGCATATTTATTGAAACGTCAACTTGTTATGAAATTCTAACCTCCTATCGTTGTCTACAATAATACAAATTCGTATTCATTCATTTTAAATGTACAAAATATAAAGAATGCTTCGTGAATAGGTATCCATTTATTTAATATATAAGATTTATAGGTATGACAAGTTTTTAAAAATTACTTTTGATAAGAGCTTTTTATAATTGACCACTTGTTCATGTCGACAGTACGATTTTGTGACTTGGACGACAATCGAACATATTAAATTGATAAAATTCGTTAGGTAGGTAATATAAATATCATTCCAGGTTGATTTAACATAGTCTGTAGTTTAGAATCTCCACACGTTACAAAATATAAATAAAATGTAAATAAATTCTTGGTCTGACATAATAATTATAGTAATGATATTAAATCGAACTCTTTGCATAGAAAAGATGGTTGGATTTTGAGATTTTAAGACCAAAAGCGGCTTCTTGTTCGCGTATGGTTACTTATGAATAATAGGTATTGATTATTAATCTATAATATCCATAATTCAAGTAAACTTCTATGGTGTAAATGTCTAACATATTAATATGAACACCTCACGATATATAAATGCCCAATAATGCTTATCAACACTTTGACAGATTGCCATTAGTCTATGGATCGTCCGAATCGGTTTGACGTTTCATGTCAAACCATTTCTGATGGTCCGAGAACGGTTTGATTTTCAATGATACACTGAACCAAACGTCAAATCTCAAACCATTTCCGGTCAACTTTCTACTCATACAATTTGTATGTATATTGTCTATGGTTTAATTTGATTTGTTTCGTTCAGGTTGAAAGAAACGAACCTATAACATCCTTTCGCCGACAGAAAATACTCTGTCCTGCACTAAGATTGACGTGTTTAAAACATTCTGGGAAGCCTCGGTTTATTCGCATTGTTCCACACGTCCTAATTTTATTTTCTAAAAGTGCTTCACTGGTTTTTACACTATTATAATAATTGTCCATATAGGCATGATGCCACAAATTTAAATACGGACCAAGAAGCAATTGGATGGTGTCTAATAGTGGTCTTCCTTGCCCACTGTAAATGATCAGATTACAGATGTATCCCGTAGTGGCTTCACTGACCATGCGCACTAGGATACCGTATTTTATTATCTTAGATGCATTATAGACTTTAAATACAAGTCTTCCCCGCCACGGTATAATACCTTCATCTAAAGAAAGTTCCCTTTGAGGCTTATAAACCGAAAAAAACTTCGGTATTAGGTATATCATAATTGGCCTAATCTTTTCAAGGCGATCGCTGGAATCCATAATGATATCGTTATTTGAAAAGTGCCACGATTGCCAAATTTGTCTAAAACGATCACAACTCATTGTTTTAGAATATATTGGTGTTTCTATACTCGGATCAGTAGATCAATAATCATCTCTTGTGTCTTTTCGAACTTGTCCCATAAGCAAAATTAGTCCGAGGAATTTTTTCATCTCACCAAGATTTACAGGCTTCCATTTGATAGATTTCTTCATTTTCTTGATTCGGGATTCATTTTGTGTGCGGTATCGATTGCTTTCTTCTACCATCATGCTAAGTAAATCATCTCCAATAAATAAACTAACTATATCCATCACATTTTCAGAATTGTTTGGTGCTACGCAAACACCAACGTTGCCTAAAAATGGTTCAATTTGCGGTGGGTTGTCTATTTCAGACCATTCCATGACTTCCTCTTCCTCCACTTCACTGTCTTCAGAATCACTGATTTGTAACGGTATCACTGGTACCCTTCTTGTGCGAGGGAACTCTTCACTATCGCTGCCTAATTCTGGCAAATCTTCACCAGAATAGGCAGACAAATTATCGGCAAATATTTCGTCATCGCTTTCATAATTGTCTGAAGCCATTTTTTAAAGATTAAATAAAATATCGATTACTTAAATATATTTCACTTGTAAAAACACACGCGTTCTATAGCGCCGTATTTCAAGACTGAAAATTCAATACTGATATTCAATATAGATCGTAGTAGATTACAGACATCTAAATAATATTGGTTTCCACTCATGTTATAATTTATTGCTCCGCTCGCATACCAGCGTTATCGCACCGCACAATATCACTTACAACAAGTGCGAAGAATGCATTCCGTCTATCACAAATTGTCGTCTTTTCACTCGCTCACAAAGGATAATATTATAGTATGAAAAGGAGGCCTATGTATTTATCACACATCATAAAAATATACATATAATCGCATTCACAGTACAGCGAACAAACCATGTTTAAAGAATACATCGATATTTCACAAAATGTTGTCTTCCTGCTCACCCATCAAAAAATAAACAAGTGTAAAAAGAAGACGCATATAGTTTTAGCATTCTTATCGTCTACAGAAATATAGTTCGCTGATTTAGTGACTCTAAACAAATTTTCTGATTACGCACAAGCTCTCATATGGGCTGCGCAAGAGTGTGTGTGTAAGTAAATGAATCGACGGTAAATTTTTTTTTTTTGTAGGTGTGTGTGTTGTTTGAAACATTTTCAAACCGTTGACATAAAATATTCGTATGCAATAATCGGGTAGAAATACCTTTCCCGCACTTCAAGTGGAGCCGGCGTAAAAGGTATTTCTACCCGTCCCGCCGACGAACACCGGTACGGCGCGCGGGTAGAAATACCCTTCCCGCTCAAAATGTGTTAATAAGATAGGGTTTTTACTAATTAGGTTTTTACTGACAATTCAACTATTCATAATTTGTTTGTTGTATTTTTTCTCTCTTTTTTTGTAACCTCTGACTAGATAGGTAGGTAATGGAGTTTTTACCTACTATATTGTATTGATTTACTATATAAGGTAGAGTTAAGAGTTTTCGTTGTCAGTGTGTGTTTGCCTTTGGTGAGTGTACACGACGCCTGAAGATGCCGAAAGGCGAAACCTGGGTCGCGAGAAACGACTTAAATGGAATAGTTCAGAGCTTGAATCCATTAGAATTTAAACAGTTATTATCGATAATTGAATTTATACACTATTGATGCCAGTAAATCCATGTACATGTACAGGCGTTATTAGTACATATATTCAATACAATTTTCAATATTTGTAATAAACAGATCAATATTTATGGAATACTTATTCCATTAGGATCACCTATCACACCTTAAAATGACCAGATAAGAAGCTATAAACATACATACGACATTAGTGTGAAACCGATAGTTTGACAGAAAATACATCATAGACGGAGGGGATGCAATAGGCCCGATGCAAATGAAATTGGGAATAGAAACTGTAAGAATAATTAAAAGAAATGGCATCTGCTCATGTTGAAAGTAAAATTGTTCCTCTACTGTAGACAAAAAAAATGTTACTATGTAAGATTTATAAGAGGTTGCTCTTCAACCTCAGGTGGTTGAGCTGCGTAAAAACAGATGAAATATCTCCCATGTTGCAGGAGTGAACGGAATTTCCGTCAAACAGACGGGAGTGAAGACGTTTCCTGGAGGCATAGATTTCATTGTAATTATTCAACAATTGTTATGTAATATCTTTTTAGGTATGCAAGTCAAGAGTTCGCCGAGAGATATGTGAAAACCATTGGTCTCCGTGAGACGACTTCATTCTTGTCTTGGTTGGATTATTGCGACACTCTTGCCAAAGAGTGTCATGTACTGCTAGCGACATGCCTTGCTAGAACACTCAGGTTTGAATAGAACCCATATTTACTTCACTCCATGAAACAGATGTTTTATTTATTTTGTATCAATGTCAACATTGATATAGGCACCGTGACAGTATGTAGTAAATTTTGTAATTTGTGACTTTATCTTGGACTTTGTTTAAAAGTAAGTAGTATATTATAATAACTAAAAGGTCAATATGTACCAAAGTGTGATAGGTATGTATTAAGATGTGAAATCATTATTATATGGTTGAAATAATTGTATTCCAGTGGCGAAGGGTGACTTTTGGGAAGAGGTAAGCTGTAGAGATCAGAGAAAAATAGCACACTTGTAAGGTATACTTACAGGAAATAAGAAGATATTACTTACGATATTAGTACTGATGAATAATAATATGTGCACACTAATGACAACGCCACACTGAATCGTTGAAATTTCAATAGCTCACCGACGGTATAAAATTGAGCGATGAGTTTAAATTATGTATTTTCATAAACATTCATACACGTAACATACGCCCAAAAATATATCATTGGTGGCTTTGAAAAAAGCCGTTGTTGTCATTTTGCCATTCAAAACACTACAAGATATTTCAGTAGGTAATTAATATAAAGGCTTACTATATGATCATTTGTACTCTAAGTCAATTCGTCTGTTTTTCTGAAGATTCGATAATCTAGTTTGATTTTGAGTATTTCGACAATATGTGTGGACACGTTTTAGAGTAGAAAAACTCCTTTCTGCCGTCGCTGTCGTGGTCGGTAGCGTTAAAAATAATTTGACTAGTTTATAAGTCTGTGAGAAAGCTTCCACTAGACATTTTTTGTTTTTAAAATATTCGAACAACTCTCTTAAATTTGAATCTTGAAATTCTGGTAAAGAATAAATGACTTTAACTTCGTTTTTCAATTGACTTGAATCAAAAATACCAGAATAACTGTTTTTCAGGGATTCAAATAGTTTATCTGGAAATTTTCGTTTAAACGATTTAAATAGCGTCGGTTCAAGTAATTCTAAAAAATTTAATTTTTCAAATGAAACAAATCTATCGTTCATTTGCATTAAAATGTTATCGCAAACCTCCTTAAAAATGATTTTAAAATATTGCTCATCATTTAATTCATTTCTGCGACGTTTTTTTGGTGGTTCACAGAGGTTTTTATATTTATTATATAAATTACTAAAACTATTTTGGAAGTCGGTCTCTAACCATTTTTTAAATTCGTTAATTTTTTTAATGGAATAAGAAATGTTTACAGTTCTACTTTGAATAATTTTAAATAAAATATCCGTTCGGGCATAGATTTCGGAGAATATTCCTAAGTAAAAGTTAAATTCAAATTCTTTAAATTTACTATCATAAGCATCTGCAAAGGTTAAAGAATCTTCATCCCATTTAGAAGAATTATTCTGTATTGTCTCGAATGTCGTTATGAAATCAGATCTATTGTCATGTATTACATTAAGTATACGAGAGTGGTAGTGCCACCTGGTCGATGCAACACTTGGAAGACGGCGATCCATTATTTCATTGAGCAATGCACTTCTCTTTGTAGATGTATTAAAAAACCTCACTAATTTATTAATGTGTCCAAAACATTTTTTACATTCCGCAACATTTTCAACGGATCTAGATAAAACTAAATTTAAAATATGAGCATGGCACGGTACAAATATGGCCATAGAACATTTTTCTCGAACTTTTGATTGAACTCCGTTTAATTCTGAAGACATTACTGCAGCCCCATCATAACTTTGCGCTACCAATTTTTCACTACAATTAAACTTTTCTAATATGGAGAATACATGTGAACTCAAAACAATGGCAGTTCTCTCTGAACTTACGTCTACATAACCTAAAAATCGTTCTTCTACAGAATTATTTGAAACGTATCGCAAAATGGTTGTTAACTGTTCACGGCGACTAATATCTGGTGTTTCATCTATCATTATAGAAACAAAACTAGCTTCTGCAATTTCAGCCTTAATTTCTGAAATAATTACGGATGATATTGACGAAATTAAATCATTCTGAATCTCACCTGATAATCCAGAAAAGGCGCACGAAGATTTTAATGAATTAAAATGTCCTTCAATTACAGAATCGTAAGATGATAAAAATTGAAGAGATTCTATGAAATTTCCACGATTATTTGATGATTCACTTTCATCGTGTGCTCGAAAAGATAATTCTTGTTTACCCAAAAAAATTGTTGTATCTATCAATCTACGCATTATATTAAGGTTTCTGTCGGTTTTCTCATTGTGTACTCTAGCAATTGCCTTTTGTTGTTTATCAACGGCAAATTCGATTCTAGTTTTACCAAAAGATTCCAGATTTACGATTGAATGTAAATGTTTTTCCGTAGTCACATGTTTTACCACTGAATTTGTCAAATTATTTAAATCACTTATACCAGAATAATTTCACGCAGACTTATCTGTGGCAAATAGCATACATGGCCAACAATATAGTTTATTTAATTGACAACTGCCAGTCAAAAACGAATATTTGTCATATAAATTGTTGTGGAAATGTCTAACATAAGTTTTTTTTGCTGTATGCAAATTTAAATGAACGGTTGATCTTCCAGCTTTGATAATTTCTGATTTTTGGATAAACGTCAAACTTGAAAATGATATTTTTAAAATTTGATCTGTACTACAGCAATGACAAATTTCAGTTGGAAAACTAGACATTTTTACAAATAATTTGTATTTGAAGCACTGACGAATGACTTAGGGTACAAAAAAAGATAATCTATCCACATTCAGAATACAATAAATCACAGAATTGTCTCACAAAATAAAACTATACCACTATGTTTTGAACAACAATCTGACTGAATTAAAACGATATAAATTATGTTTGTCTATGACTGAACTAATCTAAATAATTATCACGAGATACAATTATTTGTTATTTTTAAAATCAATTAATAATTATATCTGATTGAACCCAATAGACATTATTTTTTTAAATCATCTTATTTATTTATTATTATTTAAAGCGGCAGGCATAGACAATAAACTTTGCAAAAAGAGTTGGAAGGCGGTCACTCGAACGCTTCCAAGACGTGATAACATTTGTAGACTTGCTCGAAGAGATGAGTCATAAAAGGTATAGAAAACAATTTTCGATTATGAAGTCAATAATCGACAATCGTCATTCAAAGAAAAACAACAGATGTCGTTACTCGCTTGTAATTTTTTGTTTGATTCTAAACTTGGCTAATTTACATAGTCTACATTCAAATTCACACAATAGATGACTCTTAATATTTAAAAATTTTCTATATATTTTTTATTGCAATTTGAAATAAATACTTGAAGATATAGTTTTCTTAGAAGGTAGGCTTTAAATAATCGCTTAGTATGGAGCCTTCGCCACTGTTGTATTCTGTTCCAAATTGAACTAAATATTTACTTATGTAATCATCAGTGAACTGAGTCGCTTAAGTTGTGATTATATTGAGGTGCACGTGGCGTACTGTCACGCAGTCGCGGTGACAAATTTAGTCTATAGTTTCGTCATTTTGCAGAATATTTTGAATGATCACCATCTCTGTACATATAACGATGGAGAGTGCCAACTCTTATGTATTAGTATTTTGAATTATTATTCATTATCCTTGCTAATTTCAATTAATTTTAACAGTTTCTACGTGTGTGTAGGTATGTTAAAATTTGCGATATTACATCCATAGATAATATTTTGAACTGAACCCAACCTGCTGACTATAGATAATAGACAATAGTCGAAAATGTGTCGGCTGTAGAAAATGATAAAAAATGTTCATTGAGTCATGCAGGTGTCGATGCAGTGCGGTACGCGTGAGCTGACCTCATTGTTGTTCTGGTGATTTCGGCAGATTTTGACTGACAATGTTCATTTAAAGGTTCAAAATGTGCTACGGGATGGCAGCATCAGTCTGATTATATTTTAAACACCGAGAAAAATGACATTTCACACTTTTCTCCCATAGCGGTAGCTACTGTGTGTGAATATAATCACAACTTTAGTCGATAAACCCACTCTGGAGGTTTTTTTGAGTTTCGAGTAAATCACGAAAAACTGTTTTCTGCATTTACGATAATGTTGATGCTAGTAGTGGTGACATTTGTATAGTCATAAAAATCTTGGTTTGAATCGTGATCTCTGATGTATAGCGGATGTAGTAACCTGTTATTTATCCTAGAGCGAATTTGCCGACTCAAGTCAATATTCATTTTGATTTTTTGACGAAAACTCGCACCTCGATCGGCTGATAGACCTATCGATATAGCACATAAGTACATTCAAAACTAATTTTATTGATAAATCGCCAAAAGCGGGTTTGGCGACTATGCGATTCAAATTCTCCAATGTGAGAAAAATAAAAATTTATAGAAGGGACAAAAGTGCTCTATGTATTATTATGGCCTTAATTAAAATTAAAATGAGACGTGTTACATTGTAGGTTTCTATGATTAAATTTTGTTGGTATATTGAGGGTACAAAACTATGGGGTCTAATATAAATACAAAAAATGAGTTTCCTAGAGTCATAACTCGCATATTCCAAAAATCGAGTTTTGAGATAATCGCAGAAAACCAACAGAGCAATGTTTTTGTAATTAGAAGAAAAGTATTGAACTCCCTTGAATATGAATGAGTGAGTGAGTCAATTTACATTATTTTTTCAAAATACATGTAATACTCCTAAGGCTGCAGACACAGCATAATTATGAGAAATAGGGCTTCCTGATTGTTAGAAAGGCATCGATGACAGAACTCACATTATTCATTGAAAAATGTGAGTTATGACACCAACAGTTTTATCAACGATTTTTACATAGATTAAAGTGACTTTTGATAGCCAACTATTTTTCTTTATATAGATTAACACCTTTAGAACCACTCAGTATATTTAACTCAAAAATGACAAAACTGCAAAATGTGAGTTTTGACTCTAGGCTACTCAAAAATAAAAAAACCGTTTCGATAAAATTATCACATCGGAGACTTAATGCTATTTATGGCACAATAAAACTGAATCTGTGTTATTGGTTTTCCAGATGGTAACTTAATAAATAGTGTTGCCATAAATTGTTTTGGTACATACGTATTGTTACAAACTGAATTTAACATTCCAGATGGCACTTTCTGGCTGCTGAACTCGAATTAGGATTAGCGGGAAGGCATCATGCTGTTCTGGTCACGGCTGTTGTAGGAAAATGTCTCAAATCAATCGACTCAACAGAGCTGCTGAATGGTATGATTTCAAACAGACAATGATTAAAATTACATTACTATTGCTGGACAATTAAGGTGAGCGCGTCCAACTTCTTGCCGTGCGCATGAAAGAAGTGGGGCTAGTATATTTGTTTCTATGGTCGCTATCACTGTTGTATAGCCTTGTGTCGCTCACCCCCTCCCACTCTTGTATACGGTCTAAACAATGGGATTTTACTAATTATAATGTGGTACATTTATAATACAGTTAGACTTTTATATTCTGGCCGATACGTCTCAAATTCTATGTGTAAAGTAGCGATGGCTGGGGCATACAGATAAATAGGGTTTTTATAGTGTGGCTTAGCGCGGGTGGATTTTTAGTTCCCTAGATGGTCGTGGTGACGAATCAGCCAGAGTATAAAGTCGTACTGTACGCATATACTCTTGAGCGTTCTTGTTATGGAAGAAACAGAAAGAAAGCATTTTTTAGTGGTAGGAATAACAATTAACACCAGTATCATCTTCCATTTTGGTTTTATATTTACAGTGGAACCCCGATCTACCGTTCTAGCATAAATCGTTTTCCCGCACGGATCGTTAATTTTTGAAAGTCCCGCCAAACACCCATAAGAACAATGTTTAATAATCCCGCATACCGTTCCCCGATTTATCGTTTTCCTCGATCTATCGTCGAAATATTATGGTCCCGTCACAAGTATTATCTATCCCGATTGACCGTTTTTGTTGAATATTTTTCATTTCGCTTTCGTAAAATTGTTTATGATACATACAGACCTTTCAGTCGCGTCGCTTTGTTTGCACAGGTCGGTCGGCGCTCAAGCTTGTGTTGCATCTCATATCACGAATGTTTATAAGTCGCAACTAAAATGCTCCCTATGAAGAATACTAGAACTCTAGCTGAGATACTGAAAATAATTTAAGACGTCAAAAAAAATCAAGGAGAAAAGGGAGTTTAAAAAAAATATATATATATCTGCATTTATTGTTTTTTTTAGGGTCCCTTGAAAACCGTAGAATCGGGGTTTCACTGTACATGTTTATACATAATTGGCATATGGTATATTTAATTTAGTGAAAGAGATTTTGGCATACTTGCTTTGCTACTGCGTTCACAATATTTGCCCGAATGCAACATAATTAATTTTCGCTGGTATTTCAGAAATCAGTCGGTGGGTGGTGGGGGACTGCGCCAATGTGACTGTGAGAGGTCCCAGCCCCGTCTTACAGACCCTGATTGAAAACTGCTTCGAGGGTGGAATCGAATTGTGCTTGGAGACTCTTCGACTATTTGAGGTTTATCTTATTAAATATCAACCAATAATTGTGCAATATATTTAAAACGAATATCACCGTTTCCCATTCATCTCTTACTACTACAGTTCCTCAATGTATTTAGTGTGGTTGCATTGGTACACATGGATGTTGAGACATTGAAAAATGGCAGTTATAAACAAAAGTTTATCTTTGGCATATTTTGACTTTACTATTACGTCCATATGACATATACGATTTTTGGTGATGTTCATCTAAATATTCAAAATAATCTTGGTCATTTATAAATTAAAGTTTCAGGGTTTATCTTGGCAATATTTAATAGTTTATAGAGTTGACTGACTGAGTGAATCTAAACTTATACGTAATGAAATAATCATGGTTTTTGACAGATGCTACAAATGAATCTGCAATGCGAAATGACTTCTAACCATTTTTCACTTTTAGACTGTCGAATATAAAAGGCTTTTATGTATAACTGTGCTTATTATTTTTTAGACAATGTTGGAGAAAGCCTCCGAACACATTCTGCACTGTCTGGCCATCGGTTTCTTGGAAGGCAGAGGGTATCACACTCCGCCTCGCCCGTCCTATCATCCCGAAGACGAAGAAAGGGACAGATTAAATGCGCAATCACTACAGCAGGAGAGAGACAGCAATCGGTTAGTTTTTATTACACATTGCGTACCAAGGTTGTCTTCAGTAACTATACCACGACGGTAGCTAATTACGATAAATAGGTGTTAGTCACTTGTTTGACCTATTTCCACACTTTGAGTCTAAACACACATTAAAAAACAACATGTGGATTTTTGCCAGATCCGGGATTCTAACCCGAGACTCGTAACACTATAAGCCTGACACATAGCCCCTTGGCCATCGTGGACGCTTTTGTTCATATTAATAAACGTATTGCCAATTTTTCATAACTAGACTATGATCAAAATTAACAATTTCGCTCTGCGGCCTGACTACAGAAGGGCTTGATTGTGTTCGTACCTACATAGTATTCAATAATTAAAAACACCCCCCCGAACAACGATAAGGGGCACATTTCAATAAGTTTGAGGGTGAAAAAAACGTTTTATCAAACATTTTTACGGGAAAATAATATTTTTTATTTATTGATGTTATATTATTAACATAGAAAACATAGACTTGTATACTTCTAGACTTCATAGAATCTTCCCTTTTCTGCCTTTATTTAATTGATTTATGCCACTAGATGACAAGCTCACATCACTAACATACGTCTTCTTCGTTGTGCCAATCATTGTTCTTGGATTAAGCAGTTTTCAAAATCTTACAGGATCTAGGAGTGAAGGATAAACCTTTTCGACACATTGAAATGTTCACAGGGATCTATTTATCATTGTTCTAATACTTAATATGCGAAATATGTGCCGCTTATCGTTGTTCGGGGGGTGCCTTCAATTGCATATTTCAAATTGAAAGTCAAGAAACTTTTTCTTTATGGTACGGAGTCAGTAATTAATCATTATTACTTTAATATTTCAGACAAACAATGAAAAAAGTTTGTGAAGGCTTCACGGATGGCACTATTGCGCCGTGGTCTGAAAATATTTCCAACACCAGCAGTGCAGGTTGCCAAACTGTCACTAGCACAAACATTCACAAAGTTATCAATAGGTATGTATAAAATGTGAAATAACCTTCACTTCTGAATCGTATTCACGAGTAGTTGTTTATAACATAATTAGATTATTTATGATGTCATGTTAATGTTTTCCAGTTTTCTACTAATTCTCCCGAGGAACCTTCTGTCAGATCCTGCTGGATTAGGTTACGAGCAGTACATGCAAGACGCTCACAGACATTATCTGGTAAGTTTCTTCGTCATCTGAAATGTTATCAGGGAGTTTTAAAATACCTGTCATATAAATTTTGACATGTGTTAATGCTTTCAGGGTTGGGTGGAGGCTACCTCAACATTTCACTGGCCAACGGAAGCAGTATGGCATGACCAAGCCGGAAGTTCCACCCACAGTTGTGATAGTAGACCGGAAGCCGACCTGCATATAAACTGTTCGCCCTGTAACCCCTGCCAAAGAAATAAAGATTCGCCCGAATCCAACGCCCATCAATGCGATGATACGGTATTCAACGATGAAACTGTCACCGAAATAGAAGTCAATGAAACTCGGCCGCTTATCGATGAATCAAACAGTAATATTGATGGTTCGACCTTCAAAGTGCAGAGCAACGAAAGTGATTGTAATGAATTGAATAAAATTACAAATAAATGCCGTAAACATTTTGACAGTCAGTGTGCAGATTTATCGAGTTCTTTCCATCAGCAATTGGTTCTCAGTCAAAAGGATCGGTGCAGCTTGAGCGAAATGGCGGAAGACGAAGATATGACGTTCGACGAAGGCCCCTTCTTCCGGGCGCTGTTCAAACTGATGCTTAACATGCACCAGCAGCCGTACCAGATCAATTTACAGTTGACGGCCATATTCTCCAAGCTGGCCATGATGCCTCATCCGTACTTGCATGAGTATCTGCTGAATCCCGTTTTACCGACGGGAAAAAACGTGACGACACTCTTCAAGACACTGCAAAAGCTGGCGAAAACTTTTCTGTCTCAGATTCCGAGAGTCAAGAAATTCGAGACAATCATCGAGCAGACCAGGCAACGATTGCTCGGCGATGAATCTAATGATGACGGGTGAGTAGATTATTATTGGTATTTGATGTATTTGTACGGATAAGACTTCAGACAAGGCATTGATAGTAGTCAGACTAATTTGTGATAAGTATCTTCAGCATATTGGTACTAGGTGTGTATTATTCTACCTATTGATGCATCTTTTAATGGCAATTTATAATAAGAAAACCATCATGCATTTTAAAGCATCTAGCTAGGGAACCACTTAACAATTAAGGTACTCAGATCCAGTTTCTTCCCATACAAATGACGTACGGTTAATTTGTTTATTTTTTATGGTTGCTATTACCCACAGTGCTTAGATTGCACCTGTTACTACAGTAGTATCGCCATATCATGGTCGGTACCCATTTCCCCCCCTTTTTTATGACAGGACAAAACAAAATCCATTTATGACTTCAGTTACATTTCCTTAATGCAATCATATTGAATTGCACTTCTGTCATTCGCTTTTTGATAGTCTCACAAATAATGTCATTGAAATCAAATCTGTACATGCTTATTTATTTATATTTCAAATATTTCAGTGATAAAACAGAACCACTTTTCGAGAGTCTGATTGTGGTGGAGGAGTTCTGCAAAGAGCTCGCAGCGATTTCCTTCGTCAAGTACCATCACACCTCACAGCAGTCAGCGATATGAACTTAAAGACTTACAGGATACTTCTTGAATTCGAATTTTCGGCTTTCACATTCAGTCTTTTATGTCACCACGGTCGTTTCTGGTATTAAAACCCTCTCCCTGTGCATTTACTCTCACCGCTGCTACATACCCCGCACCTGTAATTCAGTGTGTTCGATATCACGTGGTGGAAGTTTTATTAACATTAAAATGCCTAAACCTTTGTGGAAGCAGACGAAGAGCATTATTTAGAATGTAGAAGTTTTGTGAGGTGGAGAAACATAAAAGAAAGCTTTTAATTGCTCTCAATAGTACTAGAGATAGAGTATCTGCTATGACAAGTCAACACGCGACGAGAATGAGACGTAGCGCACAAAAATCATGTGACATAACAATGCCAGCACATGCAGCGCTGTGACGTAGAAAGAAGACTTAATATAGAAGTTGGTCTATAGTTATCATATGTTCACAATCTAATAATATTAAACTATTTTTGATTCACTTAAGCTGATACATAAATTATTACAATTTTCAGGGCGTATTTACATGAACAGCAAGCTCTAACTCAGAGTCAAGACGTTAGCTTTGCGTCACATTTTTTCAAAGATCTCAATTTCGCGAAAATGTCTTTTGATCTTTAATTGAATAGTGTCATTCAAATAAAGAATGTAAATCCAAAAATTGGAGATGAAACAAGATGAGAAATGGCTTATAAGATACTCTATAACAGGGGGGGGCAAACTGCGGCCCGCCAGGTATTTTTTGCGGCCCGCCATCATTAATTGTACTTCTGATTACAAATAATTTTTTTATATTTTTTTAAAAAAATATTGAAAATAGATTAAAATTTGAAGAATTTGTTGTTTCGTATATGTATTATCTCAGTACGTCTCCCTTGCGTCTCGTCTCACACTATGTAACCACTATTTTCTACGTTGAACTTCGTGACACATTTAAATACTTTTAACTCCGCGTTGCAAGGAAAAAATATATGCCCATGATACGGTAAAAAGTTTGAATGGATTTCAATTAAAACTCAAGTTATTCCTTCGACAAATATCGAATAACAACGTGGACTACTTTCCAACTTTGAAGTTGCTGAATATATCTGAATATAAATTTGAAGAATATGGTAAAATTATTAAAGCTCTGAATGACGATTTTTCACAAAGATTTGGTGACTTCCGAAAAATTGAGACAAGTTTAGCAATAGTACGCGATCCATTTTCAATAGATATTGATAGTGTACCGACAGAGCTACAACTTGAGATTATTGACAATGATTTAAGAGAATTGCATCGTCGTGAAGAAATCTCCAAATTTTACAATGCCCTTAATTCAGACAAATTCGACCAACTTAAAGATTATGCAAGAAAAATGTTCGTTATTTTTGGATCAACCTATATATGTGAACAAACATTTTCGATAATGAACCTCAATAAAAATTCTTTACGATCAAATGCCTATTTACAAACAGTTTTGAGAATACCAACTACAAAATTAACACATGAATTTAAAAAAAATGTTAAAAAATATACAGTTTCATTCTTCTCATTATTTTTTTAATGTTTATTTTTCGTGATAATAAATAGTGTATATCTAAAAATGGTATTTTACTTGCGGCCCGCTGCTCATTTTGAATTCTTGAATTCGGCCCTCCATCCAAAAAGTTTGCCCCCCTCTGCTCTATAAGATGCATTTGAGAATCATTAGAAAATCTGGCCAGTATTTGTATGTATGTAAATTTCAATGGTGCTTTTTTTTATCAAGTTTATAACGTAGTCATGCATTTCTTAGGTCATAATAATAATATTAAATTTGTAAATATGAATTTATTTTAGAAATAATATTGCTTTTGAAGCGTTTGAATATAATATTCACCCACAATTTTATTTTAATGTTGAAACTATTGTAGGTATTATGTTTTATTCTTTAATGTTACATATTGCAGGCATTCTGGCAATATGTCCTATCAATGTCACACAATTATTAAAATAGGTACACACTAATCATAGATGATCAAAAAAATGTATATTTTCAATGAGTTAAAATGAAAATTATCTAAAAATAAGATTAAACCCTTTTACTCCTATTCGCCCACCATACCTATGCGAAAACTCCATCGGCTGAAAGTTTGGAACCAAATTTACGATTTATTCCAATTTTTTTTCGTCATATTTCGTCTGGCGTGGACAAAGTACTATATTCGCTCTGTGTTAGGTGTGACTAATATTTATTTTAGTGTCACACTTGTTTATAATTGTATCATAACCCTAATAACTCAGAGTCATAATTGCTTTTGCTGTCAAACTCGAGACCAAGAGGGTCATAAAAATAATAAAACATTATTTTTATGACACATTTTAAGTTATGATATTTCTTTTAGTTGTTTTATGATTCATTACATTATGAATTTTGTATTTTTTATGAACTGACCGAACAAACAATGAATGCCCACTGTTCTTTTGGTAGATTTAGTGATTTGAAACTTATTTTATGAAATTACTTCATTCCCATTTCGATACTTTATCGAATTCTCGTGCGATTTCGTGAATTGAATAATTCTTGAATACCTTGACACTATACGATTTTTTTTTTGATTACTTTATAAAAATTCTATTTCATAGAGAAATAATATGTTTATTTTTTTTCTGTTACTAGGTAAGAATAGATTATACTATTAAATTTAATATATCAATTATAAATAAAAAAATGTCATCACACTTGTTTTGTAGTTCAAACATAGTTTTATCCGTTCATTTCTAAATAAATATTGATACATTATTTTTTTCTTTTGTTTTATTGATGTAAACTATCAATATTATTACTTATTATTGCTTTATACACCATTGAGAAGACACAAAAAAAGTTTCAAATTTTTAAAACATGTGTAGAATTATTTATTTACAAAAACTAAATCGACGAGTTTTTGGCAAAAAACGCTTGGGAGTTTTCACATATGCTAGGCTGAATCAGCTAGGAGTAAAAAGGTTAAACTCTGATAATTACATAATAATATCATCAATGCAGTCAATAAAAAAAACGCCTTTTTTTAGTTCATATCAAATATTGGCTTTCTTGTAAAGTTATGTAGTTATTTTGTTGATTAGACATATTGTCAGAATACCTAGAGCCATAACTCACATGTAAATATACCAAGTGTTTTTAAAGACATTTATCTATATAAAGAAAAATAGTTGGCTATCAAAAGTCACTTTAAACCATGTGAAAACCGTTGACAAAGTTTACTGTTGGTGTCATAACTCACATTTTTCAATGAATAATGTGAGTTCTGGCATCAAGGCCTTTCTAACCAATCAGCGTATCTATATACAAGACTGCTATCGGCAGCTTTCGAGGATAGCTTGGTATCGAAGTATTTGTAGCACTTATTGTAACAATTATAATACTTCGATACAAACATATGAAAAACTACCCTCGATAGCCGCCGATAGCAATCTTGTGAATAGAATAGATGCACAGGGAGCTCTATTTCTCATATTTAAAAAAAATAATGTAAATCAACTCACTCACTCATTAATATTCAAGGGAGTTCAATACTTTCCTTCTAATTATAATAAACAGTGCTCTGGTGTTTTTTTCGATTATCTCAAAACTCGATTTTTGGAATATGTGACTCATGACTCTAGGCGACTCAAATACTGTTTGCATATTATTATCTAATTTTATTGTCTATTGAGAAAATACGAGATATAGTTAAGTAATTGAGAAATCCTTTTTTTATTCGGTGTGAGTCCTGCATGTAGTATCTAAAACTATTACCATAGTCCACCAGAAATTGATGTTTTAATGGTTTTTTTAGTCAAAGAATGTACAGCTAATATGTAAATAAAATGAAAAATAAAGGTTACGTTTATCGAATATTTGCGTTGTGAAATTATAGTAGTTTATTCTCTGTGCTAATCACAAACCAATTTAAGCCAGTTTACATATTTTTTGTTTAGTTTGATGAATATGTAACTAAGATTTGCTAGTTTTATACAAGGT
Source organism: Rhyacophila brunnea (assembly GCF_057557595.1). Classification (NCBI taxonomy): domain Eukaryota; kingdom Metazoa; phylum Arthropoda; class Insecta; order Trichoptera; family Rhyacophilidae; genus Rhyacophila; species Rhyacophila brunnea. The sequence goes on from NW_028233276.1 coordinate 136,417, forward strand.
GTTACTCGACATTGCAGCGGATATGTCACAATTAAGATATCATATGATTATGTCATCTGTCACTTTGACTGTCGGTCGGCAGTCCCCGATCGTTTCCAACTGCTTTATTAGGGCTGCCGGATCAGAGTTAAAATCACTGTCCATCACCATCACCATTCACAGCGTTAGCAGGAATAAACCTATTTATATTTTTGTTGCAATAAAGTATACATTCTTAAATCCATATTAATTTAAGATACTGTCATTGCATTTTTACGACTATGTATTGTGTTTTTATTCTCATGATAAACTATATTTTTAAGTACGTACATGTTCATTGCAATTATGTCAAAAGTTGCTATCAGCATAAGAATAGTTTTGAAGGTTAGTGGCATACTCTATGAAAGATTGAAGATGTATAAAAAAATCTAGCTTTTGACACGTCTTTTGTTCTCTAATTAGCCAGGCTCAGTGTTTTGTAGTGGCCATGGCCCGCTTGAAGAATATATACCTATTTCTGAATGTATTACCTTAAAACAGCCATTTTTGTGGTTGGTGACTTTTGCTTGAACTGCAACGATATTATGTACGTAAATTGTATTATTAATTACTAACATTTTTATTTCGCACACGTTATCTTGTCAGATTCGTAAAATAAAAAAATATATATTTGTACTTACAACATAAATTTTTTTGCAACTATGTAGTTATGTATTGTAACTTTTTGTCAGCGGATTACATTCCGATGGATGACAGAGAGCTATGAACTATAATTTCATTTCAGGTGGAGTGGTAAATGAATTCATACATGTTTGATTTTTATTTTGTATATTATATTTTATTAAAAAAAATATATATTAAACAGAGACTTAATTACAGAATTGGGGCTGGGGGTGAGGTTAAACTCACCCTTAAGCCTCACAACAATAAAAATAGTGTGGATTACTTCATTTAAAGTAAATATACATTCTAGTTTTTGTTAGCGGTCACATGTGCAGGTATTATACTCTCCGCTGTTTAAAACAGTGCCGGCAATCGAGCTGCCAACTCACTATGATTTGGGAAGCGTATGTTGGTTTTCAGTAGAACCTTGCTTGTGTCAAAACCATGCGAAATCAAAACATTACATTGGCTCACATGTCTTGACAATGCATTATTGTTTGTCGGTAGATATGTTTATGCTTTAAAACCTGATATTGTTTTGCTGATCATAATTTGACCAAAAGTTAACTAAAAAAATTACATCATTTTAAATGTATCATGATATAATATATATAATGTACAATTTTTGTAAACTGTAAGTACTAAACAAATTAGTTATTATTAGTATTGTAAATGTATAATTAAATAATAACTTGTTGTGCCTTGTCGTTTTGTTTGACCTCTAATTATGAAATAAACTCAAATATCTAATCGTAGAATAGGTCAATTTACTAAAAACTATCATTTATTTACGAGAAGTTTGCGGGAATAAGCATCTGTTCTAACTAAATTTCTTTTTATTAGTTTGTGAAATATTTACTTATAAAATCTGTTTTAATTGATCCTCTCTAAAGATGTTATCAATCTATCATATCTGTAAATACTGTTTGCAACCATAGATTTCTATTTGTAGAAAACATTTAATATTTTTATTATAGGTAACCATATCCAAGATTTTCAGCTAACTTAATATTATGTAAAGTATTTTTTGTATCTTGCATAAATCAGTTTTATTTTATGTACATAAGTCACATATGTATTTGTGTATTAATATTTTATTAATGAGTTTGATTTTGATTATTTTTATGCGATTATATATTATCTAGCAATCATTCCATGTAATGTGTTAACAGTTCTTAAATGTGATATTTATTTTTTATTGTTTTCTTGTCTAGTCTTGTATTAAAAACATGTTATTTCATTTTCTATAAAAAAAAAAATTAAAAAGTTCTGCTTGTTTTTTTCTTTATATTCCCTTTTCATACACTACAAAATGTGTGACTTACAAATTCAAATTTACACACTGAACTACACGCTTTCTGTCTTATGACAGATAGCAAAAATAGAAAACTTAATCGCGTTGTATGACGAATAGGACATAGATGTCCTCTTCGTTCGATTCTATTTGGCCATAGAATAAAAAGACCATCACAGAACACAAGATAAAAAAAAAAATATTTTGATCCTGTCTACCAGAGCTGGTCCTAGCGAGTGTGAGGCCCCTCGGTATGGTAAACCCAATGATATGAAAATTTTGGCATTCTGAATACAGATTTACTGGAATTTAGAGTATTGAAATATCGTGAACGCCGTACGTGAAAACATTTCCCATAAAATGTGCTCAAGGAAACTAAAAAAAAAATGGGAAATGCATTACCTTTTGGGTGTGGTTGTAAGAAGGTGTGTACGATTATTCTTGAGTGGAGAAATACAATTAATGTTTTCTCAACTTACTTGAAAATATTTTCTTAGAGCCAAGGAAAACTACCCAAAATCATTTGCCTTACATTTACCAATGTCTTCGACTCTATTATCAACTGTCTTCACTGAATGTCTGATGATTTAAATACATTCTATCTTTCCTGGATACATTTCTTCGACTGCCTCGTAAACTTAGTTTAGCTGTAGCAAAGAATTGAAAAAAACCTTATGCAAGATCTTTTGAGTAAACTGTGACCTCTTTTTCATTCTGTTTTAAAGTTTCCAATTTATAAAAAGAGGCGGAGATGCAGACAGATAAATAATTAGAAATGTGAAGCCAGTCATGACAGTTTGGCCATTCAGTGGCTCTCGTAGTGCAGTGCGTAAGGCGCTGGCCTTCCATCCGGGAGCTCCGGGTTCGAGCCCGGTGAGGTCAAAATATATTTACATAAGCTAATATGTAAATTCCTCGAGCGGGAGTTTTGCCACTGTAAATGGGCTTCACAGCCTGTTGTGGTGTGTAACTAAGAAACAAATAAAAATAAATAAAATAAAAATATACAAATCCTCCAGAATATGTATCCTCAAATATTACCAATATTTAATGCGCGTTTCGTTTACGTGATAAACTTTAACACATATTATTACAATGGAGAAGTAATTATTGAAAATAATATAATATTCTTTAATACGTGTTTAAGTTTATCCTCCCTAAGTAAAGTGCCGCAATTAAGCAGAATGCCGTCCCCTTTCATTTTCACTTTCAAGGCGCTAAAGATGTTGGGCTTTGTCTTGCGTACTTCCCGGGTCTTTTCGGATGTTACGGTACTAAAAATTCTCTATAACTCCTTAGAAGCAGACTTGAGAGTGGGTCTATCGTTTGGGCACCGCATCAGTTGAAGTACGGCCTTATGGTGGAGAGAGTCCAAAAGAAATTTTTGAGACTCCTTTACTTTCGGCTGTATGGATATTATCCGTGGTTCTATCCGACTGACTTTCTCTTAGGTATGCTTACATACTGTAGCTTAAAATTTAGAAGGGATCTTTATTTATCTACATATTTTTTCAGACTTATACACGGCGTAAATGTGAACTCTGCCGTTCTTGATGGTGTTGGCTTGTGTGTCTGATAATTACCTTAGGCATCGAGGGCATCCGTTGTTTGTTCTCCCAAGGTGCAGAGCTAACCTGCCATTAGTAATGCCAATTGGGAGGGAAATAACCATGATTAATGAAATCACTTCGGATATTGATATATTCCACTTACGTGAGGGTGAATTTAGGTGGACGTTGTTTTATTAGTTTTTAAGATAGGGTCTATCAAAGTTCACTATGTGTGCTTCCATCTACTTTTATTTTTGTTATTTTATTTTATTTCTTATCTTATTACTTATTGTATTATTAACTCACATTTCTCTCTATTTTTATTTAAAAAATTGTTAACACTTATTTTATGTCATGTCGTGAACGCTTTGAATTTATAATTTGTTATGTTCATAATATGAAAAATAAATAAATTTGATTATCTGCAAATTCGTTAGGTAGGCATTGTGGTCACGACGAAATCACTGCAACGGTGTTGGGGTCATTTGAAAGTAACGATACCAACACCTGAATGAGTTGCCTGCACTGCCGCAAGAATCTGACATAGACAAATAGGTACATCAAAAATCTTTATGCCTACACAACATCTAATGAAATTTTAAAACATTTCCACGAAACCTACTCTAAAACAGTGGTGGTTTTAGTTCGTGGAGGTTTGTGACGCTAACAGGCTTGGAGGCACCCTTGTGGTAAACCGACATTAAAATATGCATACAGTGGATATTACAATACAATAATAGTTTATGTTGTCAGGATTTTTGATAGTCTGCTTAATGGAAAACCGCAACTGTTCTCAAAAGTTATAATATTTGTATTCGTTCCTTCATTCGCCGCCTTTTAGGTAAAATGTGCGCTCCCTATGCAACGCATGACCTACCTACTCCCACGTGACGTCACTGACAGTCGGCTCTAAGCCAGTTCGCACATCTAAACTCTTCTCTTCTGCGGCACAGTCATAAATCAATCCTTGTAGAAATGTCGCGAGCATGTTACATATTTGACTGCGCACAGCGACTAGCAACAGCGACGCGCGTAACTCTCGAAACGTCAAAGTAGTCAAACGCCAAAAATGCCGTCAGAGTATCACCGATTATTATGTATTAATTGGTACCGTATAAATTGAAGTAGTAGGCGGTTATATTTGGTTCATCCTTCAATTAGGCACGATATCTCCTAATATATTCATAGGTCTAATCATGTTCCCCACACCCTGAAGCGGGCCCCCAGACCAGGATCTTTGGTAGCCCCCTATCTATTACTTAGATTAAAGTCAGTATGGCGCTCTACAGTAACGTTTTCCAAATGGTGTTTCAGGTAAAATTAAGTGTATTTAGTATATTTTTAGCGATTTTTAAAACATCCACTTGAATAATTATTGAATTGTCGAGTATCGACACATCAAAAATTGCGTCGCATAACCAGATTTTTTAAAACCATAATTAACATTAACATTTCAAGTAAATTAACGACTCAGGCGACTTTTTTACTATTATGGTCAATTTGTGATGTTTGTCTATCTCACGTATCTGGTTGACCCACCAGGCCGGGCCCCTCCTGAGCCCGGACCCCCAGGCTAGAGCCCTGTCAGTCCCCTCCCCCCTTGGGCCATGGGTGTAATACCTATATTACACGGATATTTCTCATTTTATTGAACGAAGTAAATGGTAAATATATTGTTATTGTTGGACATAAAACATGTAAGTACATATTTCATTCAGGAAGCGTATGTGTTAAATTTGACGTAGGTACCTAACTACGAGTATATAATAATATGGTAATGACATTATATTGTGAATACTCGTAGATAGTATTGGGGGTCATTTTACTTGAACTTTCATCAGTGCGTTTCCAATAAGGTACGAGTACCTACCTACCTACTCAATTTGAAGTTTCACGGTAATACAATAATATGCTAATCATATTGGGTTATAACCAATAACACTCCAAAACTGACGAGTAGTTTGACCTAATACTATAGGTAACTTTATTTTAACTTCATATCATTTTCAGTCGATACAATACACTGGGCAAACGAAGTGTCTTTACGATGTTTTACATTTGAGATCATACTCGTACGCTGCGTGTCCGGAAATTTGTACGTATGCAGTTCGCCGTATCACACTTCACCGTGAAATGTTGTATCGGTCGTATATTAAAGACCGTCCAACCTCTTTGGGTTGTATAGTACTGAGATAAAATTCATGTCTAATAAAACACGGTTTTTGTCGGTTTACAGAAGCCAGCGGCAAACAAATTTTGAAAATAGCCGATATACTTAAGTACTGGTTTTTTGTTATGTTAGTTTAGGTTAAGTAAAATTGGAACATTATTGTTTGCAATGTTCCACAAACAACGCGTATTTTTTTCATCTCGGTGCAATAGAGATGACCGTATAGTAAACGGTCATTCACTACACGAAAAAATAAAAGTTGCTGGAGTGTTGAACAGAAATAAAAATTAATCGTTTGTTTACGTAAGGAATTGCAAATACTAAATTCGCTGTCTAGGCAACGGAACAATTCTAAACTATACTATTATACTGTATAATCGTCACGATTTCAGTATCATACTGTGGCGTAAAGGTAGTGCGTTCGGCTGATAACCGAACAATCGGTGGTTCGAATCCGATCGAGTGCGTTTTTTTCGTGTGAAAAAATAAATTATGTGTTACATGTCACACGCCAAAAATACACTCTGATCTGATTTCCCAAACGCGCCAAAAGAAGTATAACTTTAAAAATAATATCCCCGTCGAAAATAATATGACGTTACGTCGATACAAACGAAATCTTCTGATAGATGGAAAGTACTAAATCCAGAAAATATACTCATAAAGGGCGTCTATCTTCGAATTTTATCATGTTTTCGAAGTACATTTTTATATTTATATGAATTTTCATTTTCTCGTATGACATTTATTAAACCAACATATCGAACGCATTTGACGGATGATCACCTTGACGACTATTTTGAACTATGAACTATTTTCCTTTCGATAATTCGTCAGATGATTATTTTCCGACTGCCTTTCTACAAGGCATGCTTACTTTTCACTCTTTTGAATCTTGTCGGTCTCTTCTGCTGTTGAAACACTTTTACCTGTAATCGCGAGGGATGGTTTCCAATCCTGGTGTCCTAATGAATTTGAATTTACATGCGCCTGTCAATTACCTACGTGGTCGCAGCCATGATTTATTCTGGATTGGAACCGTTTCCTCGTGTCAAGCCTATCAGGCACCATTAGCGAGGGGTGCAAGATTAGTAAATGCGCTCCCTGAGGACATATACATTTTCAATGATGTACTTTGCATTTTGTTTTTGAAACTGTATTTTTCTGTGTAAAATTGTATGTTTTTTGTTTTCAAAAATTATATTTTTCTGCATTAAATTGTACTTGTATGTTTTGATTTTTTTGTTATTATTATTATTATTGTTATTATATATATAATGTTATTATATAGGTAATGTTTGACTTATAATGTAAATGTCATGTTGTGTACGTCTTGAATTTAGATTTGTTATGTCCACAATGTTTTGTATTCTTAAATAAATGAGTGTATTTTGCAGTAAGTAATTATTTTAAGATTGCCAGTGATACACATTGTCAAATATCTCACTAATTATACATACCTACATATTAATAAAATATATTTGAACAAATGAAAAACTGCACGAATATTTTTTTATTCTTCCTTGCTTCTCCAAATCTATACAAAAATACGAAAATATTCTTACTTAATTATTTTGCCTTTTAAAAAAATGAATATTAAGCTTTGAAGAACTAAACAAACCAACAACAAAAATTCTTATAAGATTGTTATTTGAAGTCGATCGCCATGAATATTAAGATACAAAGTAGCTCCCAACCTCAAAAAGGTTGGGCACCCTTGGCCTAGCTGGCCTAGAGCATACAAACCCAGTGACTACGATATTTTTCACCTATTATAAAAAATTACATCGAAAGCGAACAAAAATCCAATCAAAACAAGCAATTAATTTTAAATGTTTATATCCTTACGTAAGGTCGTCAGGGAAATCATAGAGCGCTACCAGGAATACAAACTGCCATTATATCTTGGCTTTATAGACTATAAAAAGGCGATTGATTCCATCAAAAAATTCTGAATTATAGACGCCCTTAGCAACCAAGGAATTTCCAGACGCTACATAAACATATTGAACAGTATATACAGTGATGCCACAGCATGCGTGAAACTCCACAAACGGTCGTATTTAGGAAACTTGATTGGGAGGAAAAAGGTGTTCCAATTAACGGAGAGCACCTCAGTCACCTGCGCTTTGCAGATGATATTGTTATACTCTCACAAGACCCGAAAGACCTCCAAGGTAGAATGCAAGAACTCGCGGATGTCAGTCAAACGGTCGGTCTAAAGATAAATGTCTCAAAGACAAAAGTGATGAGGAACTGTTTTTCGGACCCTGCGATTATCTGTATTTCTGGCAACCAACTCGAGCAAGTCAGCAGCTACATCTACCTCGGACAGCAGGTGTCCATAGACGGAAGCATGCACGATGAAATTGCTCGAAGAACAAAGCTGGGATGGAGTGCTTTCGGACGTCTGAATAGTATCTTCAAGAGTGACCTACCATTATGTCTTAAGCGTAGGGTGTTCAACCAATGTGTGCTACCCGTGCTCACGTATGGCTGCGAGACGTGGACCCTCAACACGAGAGATGTCCAAAGGCTAAGAGTCACACAGCGAGGCATGGAGAGGTGCATGTTGGGCATCACGCGAAAGGACCGTAAGAGAAACGAATGGGTTAGGAAGCAGACAAGAGTACGCGATGTAATAGACGTTGCCAAACAGCTGAAATGGAGATGGGCGGGGCACATTGCTCGCCGAAAGGACGGCCGCTGGACAAATGCCGTCATCCAATGGTACCCAAGGGGTACGAAACGGCCACAGGGTCGCCCTAAAAGCAGCTGGATTGACGAACTGGTAAAGTTCGGCGGAAATACGTGGCAGCGAACGACACAGGACCGACAGAGTTGGAGAAAGCTTGGGGAGGCCTTCATCCAGCAGTGGATTGACCCCGGCTGATGATGATATCCTTACAGATACAAACACAGAGAAGTGTTATGTGAACTTTCAGTTAAATGTTAATTTTGCGATTTATAATAAGATTTGGATACTGAATATGTTTTAATCTTTTTAAAAATATAATAGTGATGGTTTTGTGTGAAGCAGTTCAGCAGTTGTATGACAATTTTGAAATAGTATCTTTAGGTAGGTACTTAGCTACTAATAGAATGAACACAACCAACCAGATTATAAAACATCCTGGCGTGTATTTTCACGATGGGCCCTCAACACCTGTTGGCGCCTTGGGATTCTACTTATCTAAAACTGCTAATGTACCTACTTATCGACATGACTACGTAACGGACCAGTGGCGTAACAAAAGGTGTGCAAGCGGGCGGCCGCTCCGGAATCTGTTCGAGTAGGGGGCGCGAAGTGGAGTTTCGTTGAATGTGCAAGAATAAAAAAAATAATAAACTCAAATAGAATAGTACAAAACTTAAATCCATTAGAATTTAAATTCTAATTCCATCAAGTACCTACCTTCGGTCGATAGAATTAATATTACTAGTTTTGTATTACATAAGAGGCGCATTTTTAGTTACTGCACCGGGTGCTAAAATACCTTGCTACGCCCCTGCTATGGACTATCAGAATGTCACAGACATCGTTGCAGTTGCGAACTTCTGAATTAGGGCACATTCACTTAACCATGTTTGACGTAAATAACCTTGTGAGACTATTTGTTTATTTAACTGAATACTAATACTATGTAATGATATTATCGACATCTGATTGAGACTGACTAAATTAATACTATGTCCATTAGATATCTACGTATTTTCCTTTATCAAGATTTTGAATGAGTTAACAAATTTTCCAAGCCTGAATTATTTAATATTTATTATTATTTTATAAATTATACCAAAGTCAAGTAAAATAGTACCTACTTCCTTACATCCTTACTTCTATCATATTAATTATTTATATCCTTCATCAAAATATTACCTGTGCGAGATTTTTCATTGATGGAATACCAATCTAGTGACTAGTGAGTAGTGAGTAGCGAATCACGGCGCGGAGGCAACTTTACTGTTTCCTCTGACTCAACATATTTTCGTGGATCTTTTCAGTTTGTTTTTTCTGGTTCCGTTTTCATAATTTATATTAGGATATTGTAAATTTTGAGTTTACCAAACATACGCTTTGATACTGAATTATGTAAGTACTGTGACGCCCCCGTATGGTCCCCATTTGGGTGTGTCTTTATGTACCTGGAGACGCCCGAATCGGTATCAAAGCCAACAAATAATAACGGCTGATTGCGAAAATAATTAAATAATGTATAATACCACTAATAAATAATATCTGACCGGCAACATTGTCCAAAAGAAAAACACGTATGGCAACGTCGCATTGTGCACAGCTCGCGAGTCCAACGGTTTTTTTTTTTGGCGCTGAGATCGCGACAAGCAGCAAAATCGCGAACGCGTACATTTTGCGCTCCGTAGAATTAAATGATAAAAAATGTAACCATATAGTATATATTAACACCAAATAAACCTCGTCGTTTCCGAAACCATTCCAGTGTGTCAATTATCCACCTTCATCCCAAATACAGACGATAAAAAAGAAAACTAAAAATAAAAGTGACAGTTGAGAAAAATTCACACACACATATCAATATGGAGGGGAGTGATAGTACCTACCACATACTAAAATTTGTGAAATTAAATCGATATCAATAATTATTGTGATAAGGTATATTATGTCTCTATACTTTATTTGTAGACGAGTGAAGTGAAAGTCGTTAATTTAATTTCAATTGAGGGTATAGGTTGAAAAGTCAGTTATCTCCACTTTTTTGAAATTCGTTATTAAATTTATTTGCAAGTATTTTCCTGCATACATTCATTTCATGTCTATAATAACATCTATTAAACTCAACTCGTTTTCATAGTTTGTACTGTGTACACTGTATGTAATTCCGCATGATACAATTGACTCTTATCCTCCGTGTTCGATAAAGATCATAATATACTTATATAGTTTTCTCAAAGTCTGTGTATTTATTTAATTTATGTTTCACTACACTACAGTCATTGGGCCTCCTGTGGGTGTATTTTATACACAAGGCGACTATCGACGGTAGTTTATCATATTTATTATTTAGGTATTATAATTGTTACAATAAGTTAGCCGTCTAAACTGTCAAAACTGTCTATCTTGCTCTAAAAATTAACACAGCCAAGAGAGGGGTTGTTAAAACATAGCGCTTTTTGTCAGTTTAGAGACGGTTAACTTATTATAGCAATCAATCGTCGATAACCAGCGATATCCGCCTTGTGTATCGAACATACCCAATGGTATGTTATACAGTGGAACCCCGACCTACCCTACCGTTCTCGCATAAATCGTACCGCACGGATCGTTAATTTTTGAAAGTCCCGCCAAACACCCTTAAGAACAATGTTAAAATAATAATCCCGCATTAACCGTTCCCCGATTTATCGTTTTCCTCGATCTATCGTCGAAATATTATGGTCCCGTCACAAATATTATCCCGATTGACCGTTTTTGTTGAATATTTTTCATTCCGCTTTAGTAGAATTGTTTATGATTACAGACTATTACATTACAGACCTTTCAGTCGCGTCGCTTTGTTTGCACAGGTCCGTCGACGCTGAGTCAGGCTTGCCTCGCATCTCGTATCACGAAGTTTTATAAGTCGCAACTAAAATGCCCCCCATGAAGATAGCTAGAACTCTAGCTAAGAAACTGAAAATAATTCAAGACGTCGAAAAAATCCAAGAGGAAAACGATTTTTTTTTATATAGGTATATCCCGCATTTATCATTTTTTTTCTGGGTCCCTTGAAAATCGTAGAATCGGGGTTTCACTGTAGTATAGGTACTATGTATATTACATTATTATATAATATTTATTTTAATTAATATCATAGTAATATAATTATCATATCAGTAGCGAATATCGTATTTTTTACTATCTACGTAATATTTAGATTAAAATCGGAATCGGAAGTAAGATGCAATGTCGGTTGCAAGTTGCAATCCAGCAGATAATAATAATTATGTTAATAATAACTATACTTAATATATTAAGAATTATTATTGATAGTTTTCTAATATTTATATTGTGCCAAACGTTATTATATTATATTTCACCATTTACATTATTTGTAATAATTAGACCTTGTTCGAAAGGCGGTTTATGCGAGTATAAAACTCGAAATGACCGTTTTGCAGATAGTTCTCTTTACAACCAGTGGCATCAATCATTATTAACTATTAATTAATAAGGGTGATCTGTGAAAACTAGCATAATATTGAATGTGATAGGATAACTTTATTTGCTGCTGGCTTTCAAGAAAGAAATAATTATCTATCATGCAGGAAGAAAAAATATAAATACGAAAAGAAAACTACTTTTGAAGGAGTTTAAAAGTACATGTTACAGTGCTATGTAGTAGCATGAAAATTGGAAATTAAAAAAAAAAAACTTCAGTTGTCGCGAGTCCTCCGATTGGTGTAGTCGCTTGTTTCATATTTCTTGAAACACAGCATTATGAATATTTATGCTAAATAAGAAATTTAATTCACGGAACAAACAGACAAGGAAAACCGGTGCCAGTGATTTATGTAATTCTAGTATTTTATTGTAATATATTCCGGAATATTAACCATTGTTATTATGGAATAAAACAGGTGGAATTTAAAGCAGTGTTACTTTTTGTTTCTTACGGGAATAAGTGAAATTTGTGAAAAATAATAAAAGGTTTAGTACCTACTTATGTATTTATTATTTTTGTATAAGAGAATTAAATTAACTAGTATTTGAGTTAAACAACAATTGATATTATGATATTCTGTATATTTTGTTTTTCTTATATCAATACATATTGTAATAATTTGTAAACTATTTTTGATTCATTTAAAAATTAAACAGATGCATACATAAATTACTGCAATTTTCAGGGTGTACTTGCATGAACAACAAGCTCAGAGGCAAGACGTTAGTTTTGTGTCACATTTTTTCAAAGATAATTATCTCAATTTCGCGAAAATGTCTCTTCTAATGATCTAAATAAAGGCTGTACATTCAAAGATTGGAGTTGAAACAAAATGAGGAAAGGCTTATAAGATACTCAGCATTTGAGATCATTAACAAATCTGGCCAGTATTTGTATGTATCTATGTAAATTTCAATGGTGCTTTTTAGTTTGTAAAGTAGTCATGCATTTTGTAGGTCATAATAATAATATTAAATTCTAACTAATACTTGAATTGATATTATCAAATTCTGTAGGTAATACGAAGAAGCTTTAAATAAGGAAGTGGTGGTTTTACGTACCTCGAGGTCCGAGGAACTCAATCACTGACTTGAAGTCCCCAATTGCTACAAAAAATCACGTTAAAATTATACCGATAGTTAAATTTCTGGGATTCGATGTTTCACTCTCAAATTCCGAAAAGTACACAACTGTTTCAGACTATGGTATTATCTGATGAAGCTCCGGCTGCTTCATGAAAAATCGTCACTGATATCAGGTATTAGCGCCCACTTAGGCTCCTAATTATTGATGGGGTGTTGACCTGTGTGTCCCTGATAACTATCTTAGAAATATAGAGCATCAGTTGTTTATTCTCCCAAGGTGCAGAACCAACCTGCTACTGGTAATGCCAATTGGGAGAGCGATAACTATGTTCAACCAAATTGCTTCGGGTGTTGATATATTCCACTTGCGTGAGGGTGAGTAGATGGACGCTATTTTATAAATTCTTAAAATAGGGTCTCCTTAACAAACTCGGTGTACTTCTTTGAACCTCTGTATGTATAATTGTATTTTCACTGCTTTTGTATGTTTATATTATGTTCCCTTTTTATATTTTCATTTTTATCGCTTTTATTACTTTTCTTCTTTATAATAAGGTTTCGTGTCATGTTGTGAATGTCTTAAACTTATAATTTGTAATGTCCACAATATGTTAAAAAAAAATTGAAATCGAAACTGTCATGGGTTCGAATCCTGCTTGATGTAAATGTTCGTTTTTATCAATCATATTACTATAATATCATTCATTATATGACACGCATCTGGTCCAAGCAGCCCATTGAACTTAACTCTTTCCCCTCTGCGGGCCAGACAGTCTGGCCCGAAAGAATCTAATAATATAATATAATATATGTCATATTATGACCCAGTATAATCTGGTAGGAAAGTTTTTTTTATTTTTTATATTTTCATTATAAAAATAAGGATTTCTTTGAAAGTACAGTGAATTAGGAATATTGACATTTCTTATTCACTCGTTGGATCGGAAATTAAATTATTCTTTTATAAATACCAATATTATGCTACTTTAAGTTGTATGCCAGATTCTATTTGGAATAGGTACCTAACACTTATTTTGAAAATTATCAGAGTGCAATAGGTAAAAACGGTTAACTATTGTGGTAAAACGTGCCTCATATCAAAGCAGAAATGGTGATTTATTCTTCATCCAAGCCAATCAACAGACATAGATTATGTACCTACCTATTTTTGATTTGATAAAAACTGTTAAATAGGTGAGGTAAAGTAAATTCTGTTATCTATCACTAAACTTATCACCTACCCATGTCATCACGTCATGTTTACACTGAAAGTGACTCAAGCCCCAGTGGCTAACAACCTGTCCTATTCAGTTATGAATTGAATTTAAATTCAATCGATAATACATTACCAATATGCAGCGTATGGGGAAACAGCCTCAGAAACATACAAAATCTTGGACCTCGCGAGACTCGAAAACAAATCTATTGTAGTCTGGCCGAGTGCTTTACCAGTTAAGTTGCCGACTACATATTATCCGTATACTCCATATATACTCCAATTATCCATAGAGAAAATTACACATAGAAAGAACTTACGTGAGGGTGAGTTTAGATGGACGTTGTTTAACACAATATACACAGTATAATGATTATATTAAGTATGTATATAAACTATAAAGTATAATAATATAGAACAGGACCGATTTCTTTAAAGCAAATGAAGAATCCATTCGTAAAAAGATTTTAAAGGGTGCCTCGAAACAGTTCAAACCAGTCATAAAATTGAAAAATTATACTGCAATCATAAAAAATATATAACACTAGTATTTATCATAAATTATTAATTAGGTAAGTACAACATATTAACCAAAGCATAACAACATCCCTGCGATATAGTAACCAAATAATAATTAATGAAATAAGACCAAATGTTATACAAATCCCCAAAATCAGTCAGTGCGTCGTTCCATGTCCCTAAACCCGCCATGGTATACTGTATCTGTATAGTATTAGTGTATTAATAATATATATGTATACATAGGTAGGTATATTGTGAACACATATTTGTTATTATTCTATTACCTACCTATTGCTTCTATATATTTGTAAATTGTTCAGTAAATACAAAGTGAAAGCGAAAATTGCATATTTGTCTATTTTGCAAGTGATAAAAATTGTGACTATTAGGTATAACGTATGCATCATTTTAGTATCTTGTCAACAATGTTCGCATCGGTACTGTAAGTCGGTATTTGAAATATCCAAAGAACAAAACGGCATTCCCTGGAAATATCCATAATTATTAGGTACACATTCCTCATAATAATAATATTATGATGGGATTTTTTTAATTACCTACAAAATATTATAACTTTAATAAAAAAAAAATACAATGAGTTATAGTAAAGTTATACAGTTTAATTTATTTAGTCGATAGCTATATCTCTGTGACACCATTGTCAAAACTAAGTACTTACCCATTTATTACTACATTAGCGGCAGCGCTCGAAATGGACTGGAACGCACCGGAGCGCAGCTCCTGTTCGTGAAATCCTCGAGATTATCGCTCCGTCTCGTGGAAAAATAAAAGTTGCATTATAATTCGTGAATTATTTAAAAGTAATATAATCATTTACATATTTAAATATAGTTTTTAAAGTTTACACGAAACATATGGGAATCATATTAAAAAATAATATTTATGACGTGACACGTAAACCTCAATTATTGTTTTATTTTATTGTCAATTACCTTGCCAATTATGCCCAAATCTCGCACACGACACAAAACTGGCCCGTTAAACCGTATAATCTTGGCAGGTATATAACAAAAAATCGAATGCATACACAATTTTTATATAATATCTACTTTCATAAAATTATTACATAAATATGTTAATATTTTCGGAAAATTATCGAGCGCTCCGGTTCGTCAAATTGTCCATTTCGAACGCTGATTAGCGGTAAAGCCAATTTTGGTAAAGGTATGTCAACCAGCGACGAATTTCTTTGACACAATCGATTCATCAAAAGATTTAAAAGGAGTCTCGGAACAGTCCATACCAGTCATACAATTATTACATTGAAACGGTACTTATAAAATTGATCACTGATCAATTTTATAAGTACCGTTTCAATGTAATAATAATTGTATTATCACTCATTACTGCCATCTTCAATAATAATAATTATATTTTGTTAGATGATGTCATGTGATTCTATGAAAGAGATACCTACATTGTTATTTTTTTTAAGCAGTTGGTAGTTGTAATTTATGGTTTTTTTTTTATCGTGGAGGCCTCAAAGACAGTCAATTTCTCGGGCTTCTGAGTCCCTCAACCCGCCACAGATGGTAAACAAAAAATATATCCATTTTGTAGAATTTACTATATTATTACAGCATCTGTTTATGAAATATAATTATTCTACCAAGTAAATAGATACTAACTCAATTGGTTAAAATTTGATTTGCAGGCGAGAATTTTTTCTACTTTGCAATGCCGGCAGATTCATTATTATCATGTGAAATATATTTTATTATTTATGAGGTAAACGTAAACTACTGACACGTGATATTTGACACCTTGGGTTTATTATAATATTATTATTATTATTGAAGCTAAAAACAAAGCACTTGCAGTCGGCCATGGTCAACTTTTGACCGACACAAGAAAACGGTTGAAATATGGTCACAATATTAATTGAATTGGCGTTTACGTGGTACAACTCCATTATATTTGTTGTCAAACAAGGTTATTCTACTTAATTAAAATAAAATTAAGAAAATAGTTTTGTTTCAAAACCAGCACAATATTAATGCTCGAATTGATATACATAAAAAGGATTTCAAGTTTTACGCATTTCTACAGTGGGTATAGATAAACCGACGTTTTTTTAATATTAATTGAGTACCTATAAAATATGAATTATTCAAAAATATTTTTTATAGCGTGATGGTTAATAATTAAACTGCATTTTAATGTGAAACATAATAATAACATAAGTGTGATCGAGAAAATTCTAGAAATAACCAGAAAAGGTGAGTTTCGAATCTCGAGAAATATTTTTTACGAAATTATCAGAATTCTCATTTCTTGATAAATCATCAGTGAGAACTGGATTAAAAAGTTAAAAAATATTTGAAAGAAAAGCTCTTTTAAAAAAAAAGAAGTTTTAAAATTCGCAAGTACCTAAATAAGTTTTTCGTAAGAAAAGCAAAAAAAAAAAATATGGTCTCGAAAAGAGTAAGAAAATAAATAAAGATATGTTTTGTAGTCTCGAGAAACAAAAAAAATCATGAAATAACAAATTCTTACCATATCGGATGATGACTCCCTTTAAGACACACACATTTTATTATCATTATTTTTTTGATTATTACTTTGTTTTTAGATACGTATTGATAAATTAAAATACTATGTGAATAATATATTGCCATTGGATGCTCCTGGTAGGTTGAGCCTTCACCTTAACTTTAAAATGTGCAAACAAAACAACATTGGTAGGTGGGTAGGTTAGGCACCTGTATTATTTTATCCCGATATGTCACTGTAAAGACACATCTAATATGAATTTTCTGTTACTGTCTCCAGGGAAGTGGACAACCTTTAACCTCCTTCAAGATGGAGTCACTCCATGATGATGCGTCCATTCCTACAATTCCAGAGTTCTTCAAAGGAAAATCTATCTTCATCACAGGAGGAACAGGTAACAGCTGCTTAGGATGCATTAATTCTTTGTATTTTTTTGTGTGGTAAATGGACTCAAGATCAGTAGAAATATGGGTAGCTGCAGTGATGTTCTGCGTGGGTAGGCATGTCATACATTGCTTGGGGGCGACAAATTAAGAAAGGAATCCGAATAACCATTGAAAGTAAATCCTGTGGAGTCATCATTCTTTTCGCCTGCGGACCTTATATTGTGTTTATGAGTGTAAATCTGTTTGAGTATCGTGAAATAATAAAATTTAGTGAAAAAAATAACAAATTTACATCAAATTTGAGACTAAAAATAGTAAGGGATGACACTTCGCTTGGGTGAGTCTACTTTGATTACAATAGTTGAAGAACAGGCTGATAAATAAAGTGCTCAACCATCCCATTGACCGTTATTATTTTATGGCGGTGTGGAAAAAACCATTCACTAAGCTGGCTCTCACAACTAAGCTCACCTCATCTGCTGCACAGCCATAAATCAAACCTTCTAGGGACGTCATTTCGATGTTGCATATGAAGACCACGCAAATCTACTTAGCGAAAGTAGCTCGTAACCATAAGCGGTATAGGAATGACCAATTCGTAGGTGTGCATATGCATTCTGGTGTCTTCGACTTGGAGCCCGAGACGCATGCGATTTGTTGATAGCTGCACTTAACTAGATATTTTTTTCAAACTAAAAAGTCACATTCGACCAATCTGCGGAGCTCTATTTGGCAACGTGTGGTTTGTGAATAACGATGACGTCACATCGACGTATTCGACACGTAGTAGACTAGACGAATTTTGATGTGCGAGCCTACAGCCTAGCCACAATAAATAGCCACGGTGTCTACGTCTACAAGGGCCTAAAATATTATACTTAAGAAATAGTAGGCACTGAAACAACAAACGAACGAAAAAATTAATGAGTGTGTGTTGGAAAGTGAAACTTAACTTAAAAAAGTAGGTAGCAAAAAGATTAACAAATGGTATATATTTAATATCATGTCATCTCATAAACAAAAAGCTTAGATACCAAATACCTAATACTGCCATCTGTTTTAATAATTGTTATTGATTTTAATCGCAATTATTACCTAGGTATATTACTTTTCGCTTCGGACGCGAGAGTCCTAGTATTTTTTTTAGCTTGACATGAAATATTTTTTCTCACATGATCCATCTTTTTACAAGGAAAAAAGTATTCCATAATATTTATTTAATAGCTGAGAAAATTTACTCAACTCAGCTACTTACTGGTCACTTGTATCCATTCAATCTTACGTGGCTATTACAATTTATTGATTCTGACAACATTTTATTGCTTACCATTAAAAATAGTAGGCAATAATGTAGTAATATAGCAATAAATCATTATTATCTACGGTACTTATTGTAATAGTTACCTGTATAGTTTTAATGCATTTATCAAACAATGCGTAAATTTAATAATAAAATATCATCTGTAAGGTCAAATGAATAGGTCACAGTAAAGTGTCAATAGTGACATCTAATAGAATAAGTATGCCGTGCTGCATTTCTGTCATAATTTATGATAATATATAGGACCGCCACAAGCAGTGCAGCTGTCTGTGTTCTAAAAAAATACCACCCTAAGATAGAATTTAAAAAAGTAAATTACTATGTTCGATTCTAATCAGAGTATATGGGGCTCGGCGGAGTGAAAGTTGTATTATAATATAGATTTTTTTACGAGGACCTGTTAAACATTTGCTTAACTGATTGGGTCCTTTCACTGTATCAAATACACATTGAAAATAAACTTGTATTTTTGACCAGCTGTGGGTTTAAGCCGGCGACTGTTCTACACATTATAGGTCATGGCCCCCACAAGGGAGGGCTGATAGGGCTCTAGCCTGGGGGCTCGGGCTCAGGAGGGGCCCGGCGTGGCGAGTCGAACAGATAAATGAGACACATCACAAATTTGCTTTAATAGTAAAAAAGTCGCCCACGGCGCTGTTTTCTTTCATTAGTATTATTATTTAAAATTATGTGGTTGTACGATACAATTTTTAATTGTGTATCAATACTCGACATCTCCATAATTCAAATGGATGTATTAAAATATACAATAAACCACTAAATATACACATTAATTTTACCGCGTACACCGTTTGGAAAACGCTACTGTAAAGTGTCACACTGTCTTTATCCTTAACGATAGGTAGGTGGGCCTACCAATGTGGGTGCTAAAAAATAGTCCAGTAATTAAAAAAAAATGAGTGAAAACACAATTCAGCCTTAGAAATTCTATCTTACTCTAACGTATCTTGCGGAGATATAAGCATGCCGAATGCTTTCTCATCAGCACTTAATGGTTAATTTTTGTTCAGGCCTAAGAATGATGCTATATTCTTGTATCAAAACATAGAGCTAAGAATGAACCTTCTATGCCACATTGCTTTAGTCATACCCAGTAACAATACATTTTCTTGAGCAATTTTTAACACAGTTAATGCATTTATCATAATAGGTCAATGAACTCTTAGGGTATAGTTAGGAGGTTTTAAGTCATAATGTAGATAGCTGTTACGCTTTTATTATAATTAGGTAAAAACTATTATATGGCGTAGACATAGACATTGACCTTTAAAATAATCAATTGTCTATTGAATCATGTGCATACCTACCTAAACAATAGATTTTGGTAATAGAGAATTTGAATTATAATCAAGAGTGGTGCGTAATAAAGCTTCTTCATTTGTTATCACTGTTATTAGATTGGAAAACAACATTTTGAATTCTAAAGTAGGGTCAAATAATATGTCAAACGTAAATCAACCACACATTTGGGGTTTTTTTTGTAATAGGTATATACATACTTAACTAGAATCATTAATAATTTATAAACCTATGTCTTTGAAGTCTTCATTATTATAATATTATATGCGTAGACGCATATAATGGCGCCCGACGCACTGATTAAAAAAAACAACAATAGAATTTTAATTTCCCAAATAAATACACGCGTTCCAATGATTTATTATTTTTATTTTATATAAATTAAATTAACGTGGTTTAATTGCATTTATTTATTTAAGCACTTATTTTTTTTAACAATTTTTACAATATTCACAATACATAGTACACACTGCTTACTCCTCCACCTACAAAATAAAGGTATGTTGATTTCTTTTATGCATTGTATTATTGATTTAATTTAATAACACGCAAAAAAAAATTATTGCTTATTCCACTCTTAATAAATAAATCTGGACCGGTTTCGTCCTCCTCAGAGGGTCATTTTCAAGTGAATAATGAAACAGGCATTTGTCAAAACATATTCAAAAGGCGACACAAATAATCTACCAATAGGTACATTGAATTATCCGTCCAATAATACTTTGTCAATAACAATTAAATTTAAATTAATGAAATTGAATATTAATATTTCATAAATAAATATTCTAAATTAGGTACGGCATGTCAAATAAAAAATCTTTATTTAATTATATCAGTGGCAAAGACTCCATTCAAGCGATTTTTTAAAGCCTATCTTCTTAATAAAAACAATTATTAATTGTCTATTAACATTTAAATAATAACTTCATCATTTCATATTCTATAAAAAAAATATAATTTGCGAACAACCTGTCTGTAAGTATTTATTATAAATTGATTGTTGATTTAATCAACCAGACAGGAACATAGAAGTTCCACCAATACGTAACGATCTATAACACAACCTTATAAAGGCTTCAACTAATTTGGTACATGTCATGTATACAACACATACAAACAATTACACACATATTATTGTAATAGCGCCTGTACACATGCATGGAATTACTGTCGGCAATTTTGCTTATTTTAAACTGTCATGACAATAACTGTTTATACGTAAAAGTGCGAGGTTGTCATTTTATACTACTATCTGACAGGTCGTATTGAAAATCGGAGCTCAAAATGAGTAGTTTGTTTTTTTACCGGCATGTTCTCTATCGCTATCTCGCTCTCTATCGCTCTACTGCGCAGTTGCAGATCGAAAATAATCTTACTTGGGCGCAATAAATCATCACAATTTGGAATCTTCCAATCTTGTTTGATTTATGCACGCAATCTTGCCAACTGTAGGATAATACATATTAATTCCCCATACATTTTCTTACTGTGCACAGTACATCCATGCATATGTAAACGGGTATAAGAAACACGCACACAATGTTAAAACCAGAGGCTATAGGTATAAAAGCCTGACATGTTTACATTGAAGTATTTTTGTATTTAATATTTTCGTGCTGGACTAGTAAATTTTATGAACGAAAAAGGTGGTTAACACCATCTATTGGTATTTATTCTAATTTAAAAATAAACGATTATTGCAATATCTAATTGCAAAATGAACCCATTGTGATGATTGTCAAAGAAAGCAAGATATAATAACATCTACGGTGGATGATATAGTTATGTTACTTATTGTGCTATTTTTTTACATTTTCAGGTTTTATGGGAAAAGTATTAATTGAGAAGTTGCTTTGGTCTTGTCCAGATCTGAAAAAAATCTACTTACTTCTGCGGCCAAAAAAGGGAAAAGAGGGACACACCAGAATTGTGGACCTTGAAAAATCAGCAGTGAGTAAAATACATACGAAAACATAATTTCACTTTTGATTCCACTCAAAACTGGATCAACCCAGTTGTTTAAAATGTCCACATTTGACAAGTAAAGGAGACAAATAATATGAAATCTGTCTTATATTTTCATTTCAGCTATTTGGCAGATTAAGGGAGCGAAGTCCTGGTTTCTTTTTAGATAAAGTTACGTTTATTAACGGAGATGTCACACAAATCGGATTGGGTAATAAAATCTTCTTCATACTTACATTTATTACGTTGATTGAGAATTGTTTTGAGAATTTCATTAAACAAAATAATTTAATTATTTTAGGACTTTCCCCGGAGGACAGAAAGCTTCTCATCGACAAAGTTACGATCATATTCCACTCTGCGGCTAGTGTGAGGTTAGAAATTATTTCTCTATGTATGTCATAATTTGTACAACAACCTAAAAAATGCTCATAAATATAATGTTATGTTATAATAGAGAAATTGAATAATAAATGTTCTGTTTGTAAACTAAAAACGAATTTAAAGTTATTCAAAATATCATGTCATTATAAAAATATTCTGGGCTTCTTTGGCGAAGTTTGAAACACCTCTAATAGTGCAATTATTAGAAAAATTAATTAGCATTAGTCAGGGGCGGATCAATTGGTCAAAGGATAAGAGCGTTCATCCGGGCAGCGAAAGATGTGAGTTGGAATCTCACTCACACATTTTTTCTTATTGGTATGTTTCAGACGCATTAATTTTGTATTTTCAATTTCTTTTATTTTGTTAACTGTCAATTCATGTATTTTCAATAATACGAATCCAACATTTTTAAATCTTTTGTATAGTCAGTATTGAATAAAAAAAAAATTAAATCAATATTTTAATTATTTTCTAAGTTGATGTCTGAACCATTTCAGATTTGATGATACTCTTAAAGATGCAGTCATTATGAATACCAGAGGCTCCAGGGAAGTCATGACTCTAGCTAAAGAAATTAAAAACTTAGCTGTAAGTTTAAAATGCCATTTATTACAATAATCTATATGCTGTAAAGATTTATATACTTACATCAAGAGACAATAATAATTGTGATCTGAGGGTATATCCCAGATAGACATACAAGCAGCACCTTGGCCCTCACCAAATAAAAAGTTATTAATACAATTAATTAGTTATATTATAATCTACAATGGGTGTTTTCTCTGTTGTAGATTAATAAGAATATAATGTGTGTATGGATGACGATCGACTTATACAGAACAGTGAATATAGTATTATTCTGACTTGACCATTGTGTAACCATTGACGTCCCGTGGAGGTAGGCAGATTGAGCGTTGCTTGGGGGCGGCAGTTACTCGAAGGGCGGCAAATCGAGAAGAATCATTAGATATATATAGAAATAGGTACCTAAACTTAGTAATCGCGGAAATATCTCTCCAATAAAAAAATCAGCTCACTGGTTGGAAACAATATGTATTAATTAACGTACAATATTTAACCGGAGTGTTTCTTTGTCGGATTAGCGATGTCTAGCTTACTTCCGTTGTCCTTGGACGTCACATCCTTGATGACCAGCAATAACACATGCAGATCTGAGAATTATATTTGAATTATCGTTAGGAGCATACGCACCTAATTAATTTATCCATATATGTTTGCCAGTCACTCGCGAGTTTTGAAAGTTGTCAGGTGTATATTTAAATGTATTTGAAAACCGTGGACTCGCAATATTGTCTATTGAAGTAGAGATGGTATTTAAATTAGATTTAGTGGTATATATTTTGTTAGTAATGTATCCATACAACACATTTCTTAGATATTGGAGTCATGGAAGGGTGATAAAAGATACTGTATAAAAAATGGGGTGGCATTTTGGCTAGGGACGTCACTGTGTGTAACACATCTAGTGATCAAGCTACCGAGAGGCATGCTTGTGATACCTACTTGTTTGACATACAGTAAAACACCAATTTAACATTTTCTAATGGAAATTTAGTTTTTATGAAATAATCATACAAATTGATTTTGAGCATTTTATGTCAATGTGTTCTTTTACCTTTTCAAGAATGTTGCTTAAATCTTGAAGCGACAATGTTTTTTTTACAGAGACATTATTTGAACAGGTAGCCTTGGTCTTAAATACTGCAGACATGTCTATAAATAGAAACACATAGCA
This sequence comes from Rhyacophila brunnea, assembly GCF_057557595.1. Lineage (NCBI taxonomy): Eukaryota > Metazoa > Arthropoda > Insecta > Trichoptera > Rhyacophilidae > Rhyacophila > Rhyacophila brunnea. The sequence goes on from NW_028233276.1 coordinate 160,727, forward strand.
TGACTATGGAATTGATTTCAGTGAGTTCATAGAGTTCATTTTAATTTTAACACTTAATTTTAATTTAATTTCCAATATTTCAGATAAATTACAGGAAATAAAAATGTAATACCGTGAATCATACTAAAATGAGCTGTATTAAAACGGACTGCAGAAACTATATGAAAGAAACAGCAAAATTTGAATTCCGGGAATGTTAAATGGGGGTTCCACTGTATTATTTGTTCCGACCATGTCCGATCCTAATAGGATCATATGGGCCTCCACAGAGTAGAGGTTTTGTATTAACAGATTTTGTTTTTTTACGAGAAATGGATGTCAGCCACTTGCTCAACCTATTAGGTCCATACCCTGACTCACACACAAATTGAAAAACAATATGTGTACTTGCCAGACCCAGGATTCGAACCTGAGACCCACGGCGTGATAGTCCAACGCTTATGCCGCGCGGCCAACGTGGGTGTTGTTATTTATATTATTTAAGATGTTTTTATTATACTTTCCATTAACACAGTAGTAGTCATCAACCTTGTTATACCTACCGCCCACTTTTGTATCTCTGTTAGTAGTAAAATTTCTAACCGCCCACCGGTTCCACAGTAATGGTGATTTTGATCTTTATAAAACAACTTACTGTAGTTAAATCCATGTTTTTATTTATACTTTGCATACATAGAAGCATGAATTTTGATGAAATTACATTTAATTAAATTATTAATGGGATCCCTGAGGCTGATGCTGCGCTAAATACTGGATATCCGGCTCAATTTTTGTGAGTAACAAACGAAGGTATTTTCTTTCGGAAATATTCAGGCACTTTGCCATAGGTTTTCATATCCACCGCTATCGAGTTTATGTTTACTTTCTTCATCATATCTAATTTCTAACAGTATTTCTTGGCAAGTTTTATCAGCCTCTCCAATATTTGCGGTAAAAGGATTTTCCATCCTTCCTTCAATTTCAAAATATCTTCAACCCTTACCGCCCACCATGAAAGCTGGAACGCCCACTAGTGGACGGTAGGGACCAGGTTGACTACCCCTGCATTAACACATTGATGACACTTTCTCAGTTAATAATGTCTTTAAAATGTATTTAACAGGTACTGCTGCATGTGTCTACAACATATTGTAACACGGATAAGAATCCCGTTCTTGAAATTCTCTATCCTCCTCACGCTGACTGGAAAAGCACCATACAAATGGCAGAGACCATGGATGAACACATGCTGAAAATTCTTACACCTAAGTAAGTACGTTAGTTATCTTTTTCACTCTTAAGCGGAATATATGCGGATCCACACTTACCTTAACAGGTTTTTTTTTACAATGTTCACTCAACTTTCTCGAGCTAAAACACAGGTTGGAAAAATAAAATGTGAATTTCGCGAGACACATTATTCAAATCTGCATGCACAGCTCCAGAAACGGGTACTCTACTACTACACCATCACGGGTGAAACGTATTGGTTTCAATCTTGGGTCTGACAAATTCTCATTTTATTCAATGTGTGTTTGAATCCAGAGTATGATCCTAATGGATATTATTCTCGTAAAAATAAAAATCTGTCAATTCAACCTCTATTCTGTAGAGGCAAACAATATGGTTCTCTTAGGATCAAACATGGTGATGTAATATTGTGCAATGTACCTACATAATTATTTTTGTAATTTATATGCTTTCAGGTATATTGCTGGTCTTCCAAACACATACACGTTTAGCAAGAGTTTGGCGGAGCATGTTGTAGAAGATTTGAGGGGAGACATGCCGGTTGTCATCTTCAGACCATCTATTGGTAATTAAATGCACTAACGATAATAAATAAAATAAATATTCTTTATGTTGTGGCACTGAATTGCGAATTACAATGGTAGTGCTAGTTATTGGTTATTTTGAAATGCAGCGTGGTAATGTGTCCACAATAAATAAAGATTTAGAGCCGACTAATAGTGGGCCTTGAGGTAGTTATTAAATTCACTTTGTTTAATTATGATTAGTAGCAGTTTTATCCACTTGGAAGGATAATGTGAACTAAAATACAAAAACAAAAAGTATATTCTAAACCATTCAATCTTTGAAATTGATATGATCAAAATTAAATGCATTTTGATATTGAAAATAAAAATTGGCTATGATTTCTCATTTATAGTAATCCTTATTAATGACACATCTAACTGCTCTTATAGTTTAAACCCATAATCTTGATGTGCGGCTTCAGTCATTATGTAATATAATGACAATGATTTTAGTTCAAATAAATTAACACTCTATGACTCTTGTTATGTTTCAGTTGTATCGTCACTAAGCGAACCAATGCCTGGCTGGATAGAAAACTTCAATGGACCGGTTGGATTGCTAATTGCCAGTGGGAAAGGTATGCCCTACAATTATTGTTTTAATTTTTAATCCCATTCAAATAATGAAAGAGACAGATCAGGTAATTCAATAAAAGGTTATCAATAATGCCAACAATGATGTTAATTATTTTACAGTGTATGGAATTCTTACAAGACGACTATGTAATTTTGAAGCCCCCCCCTTCAAAAATATCAGTTGCACTGGGCTTCGCAGTCTCTCAGGATAAAATTGACTATGATTGCTGAATTTTATTTTCCTATAAAAGCACAATGGCCAAAGAATCACTCTGAGTGATGAACGCCAAAAATTATATGTCCAAATGTAAACATTAAATTACTTATAATAATTGTGTTGCAGGAATCATGAGATCGATATATTCAGAACCGGATATCAAGGCAGACTACATGCCGGTGGACATAGCAATCAAAGCGATGATCGTCGCAACATGGAGACACGGAGTTCAAAAGTAATATATTAAATTACAAACTGTTGCCTGTCAAAGTCACTCAGTTCATTTCACTGACACGTCTTGTCAGATGATTACGAACGATATAATTATAACTCTAATTCCTGGTAGCATATTTTTAGAATCCTGGTAAACGAATCTTCAACATAATTGTGGAAACAAAGCACCTTCTGTATTGGTATAATGTTTGCAGGGGCAGCAAATGTAACCCGATGCCTGTGTACAACTGCAGTTCAAGCACATTAAAAGACGTCACTCTTCAGGAAATCATAGACATGGGTCAGACTATGGTCAGCGAACTGCCGCTAAATGATATTCTGTGGATTCCGGGCGGCGGAGTTACTCGTTACAGGGCATTGCATTTTATCAAGGTAAGTATCTATTATAAAAAATAACACTAAAAAATATTAATTACAGTTTTCTCTTAACTCTCAGAGGTACAAAATCATCAGATTGAGGCTTATGTAACATTTTTTGTGATACCATGTATTCCAATTTATAAGCCTGAATTGCATGGTGTTGCCTTTCAACAACAAACTGTATTATTCTTTATACTCTTTTGTACTAATGAAATTTTATTTTAAAACTTGTATTTCTCTGCAGTTGACAAATAATTATTATGCGGTCAAAATAGTTCTAGTGTTTATTCACAGGTGTCACTGTTAATTTATTGTGTGATCGATTAGAAAAATAATTATGTAAATCAAAGAGGTCCCATTTAAGGGTTAAATACTAATTCGATGACAGATTTTCAAAACTTAGTGCTGCTGTTATTTTCATTAGGCACAGTAAAATGAGTTCCTAATTAAATTATATGTGGCTATAGTCAAATATAGTAAGTTCAAAACCACACCACATTTCCACTGCAGTACTGGGCAGCCAGTATTAAATATATTATACTTACTTAATTTGGATCACACCCACTGTGGTGACAGAATGTTTGCTTCTTTCTGTAGACGAGATGCGGGTTTCAATCCCTCGTTTGGTAAATTTACATATGTGATCCAGAGCATGTATAATATACTTACCATTTTGTTAAGAGCATGTTTAATGAAGAGCTAATAGTAGGCTTACCATACGTCCCGGTTTGACCGGGATCGTCCTGGTGTCACACATTGGTCCTGGCGTCCCAGCCGGTTTGGCATTTTGTCCCGGCTGTTCCACGTGTATTGAATATTAAATTGTCATGATTAACCGTAGTAACGTATATGTGATGAGACAACGGGGAAGGGTGCGAAAAAAGTTCATTCAATACAATAAATAATTTAAATTTCTGCTGCAGCAGCCTGCATTCTTCTTTTGTGGGTAGGTACATAATTTTAATAATAAAACAATTTTTGGTGGTTAAATTTGTTTCTTTGCCATATATCCCATTCCTGTCCCGGTTTAGAGTTTCATGATAAATTATGGCAAGCCTAGCTAACAGCTATTTATCAAAGACTCTTTATTTTAGCGTTTACCTTAAAAATACCAGTGATGAAGATTCATTACCATTTAACGCTAATATTCACTTTAAATTATGAAATCATTTAATTATGATAATTTATTAACCATTTTTGCTGTGAAAATAATATATTATTATTATCAAGGCATACATCAACATCAAGCATGATATAATTTATATAATTTTTACTAGTATATAATATCTACAGTGGAACCCCGATCTACCGTTTTCGCATAAATCATTTTCTCGCACAGATCGTTCATTTTTAAAAGTCCCGCCAAACACCCATAAGAACAATGTTAAATAATCTCGTATTAAGCATTCCCCGATTTATCGTTTTCCTCGATCTATTGTCTAAATATTATGGTCCCGTCACAAATATTATCCCGATTGACCGTTTTTGTTGAATATTTTTCATTTCGCTTTTGTAGAATTGTTTATGATACATACAGACCTTTCAGTTGTGTCGCTTTGCTTGCACATGACGGTCGGCGCTCAGGCTTGCCTCGCATCTCATATCACAAGTCACAACTAAAATGCCTTAAAAAACTAGAACTCTAGCTGAAAAAAATTCAAGATGTCGCAAAAAATCTAGGAGAAAAAGGAGTTACCCTTAGACTATAGATACATCTAGACGCCACCCGTTGTATTGCTAAATGAAGCCGGGTGCCTTGCGTTTGGTTTGTGGGCGAGCGAACACATTCGTCTACAAATGTTCGAGACCATAGACCATTTCCCTAGTGCTCGCCCAAAGTGCTCGCACTAGACGCTCAGAATTAAAATATAATTTTCTATTTTTTTACGTAATATAGTATTTTTAAGCGGTCAAAATGCAACCATTAGGTAAAGATATTCACAATTTAAGTTATTTTAAAGAAACACTAGGTCACTGATATTAAAATATATAATAAAATACAAATAAATTATCACGAACATGTATCAACTTACCTATGAAAGGTAATACCATCTTCTTGCTTATCAGTACGGCTACCACATTTTAAGACAACACACAGAACCATCTTTTCTACTTAATTAACTAAAAATATTTACCATTGACTTTATGTTTAACACAAAAAATATCAATTTTAGCAACTCGAGCTCGCAAGTTATCGACGCTATGTGAAGCGTTTCGCCCCGATTTGATAGCGATACTTTTGGAAACAAGCCGACAGATATGTAGACCTTTTATCTTACTCTAGCGCGTGTCGCAGAGATTGTAAGGGTGCTGAATACTTTCTCACTCGCACTCATGCATCGTTTTTGTTCAGGCCTTGGAGTTACCGCTTTTATTGTTTCCGGCATTTATCTTTTATTTTTTAGGGTCCCTTGAACACCGTAGAATCGGGTGTTCACTATATTTAATATTATCTTATACATATAAGGAGGGAGATAGGGAAACACCTGCAAATAGATATTCTTAACTATAAATTCTTTAATTTTTCTTAACAGGTAATATTATTCCATCTCCTTCCAGCTGTATTAGTGGATATGGGCCTCAAATTCAGTGGACGCAAGACAATGTAAGTTAATTTATGTTATAGGAACCTCATATTTTTTAATATACATTTATACAGTAGATATAACCTCTGTAAGTAGTAATCATACCCCACAGCATATTACAAGTGTGACACACTTCAATATTTATGTTTTGTTATCAAAACAAAACAAAGTAGCAGAAGCGATCGTCAGCATTTCCTCAATCATAACCTAGATCAATAGTGTCTATTATAATTTATTTGATTGCGACAATGTCTCTTGTAATGTATGGCCTGCATTTGAATAAATATCATCATCCCTTCACCTCGTTAATTCGAAATCCAAGGGACACTGAAAATTTGATTTAGAATTAACAAAAATTTCCAATTTTCTTTTTGTCAATTTATATGGGACTATCCAGTATTGAAAAATAATGTTAAGTATGTATTATTTACCTGTGAAAAGAAGAATTTAATGGTGTGCAAGTTCGAAACATGTGTCTTATTTTTACATTATAATCGTGGACCCCTGCACTTTTCAGGTACATTGCTCATTCCCAGACACTCCACACCTTTACCTAGTCTAGCGATGAACACCTGGCCTGCAGTTATAAATACTGGTACTCACCTATGAGTTATTGTGACCGGTCACATCCACGAGTAGTTATCAAGACCGCGTGACTCAACGATTATAATTATTATGATCATTAGTGTCCGTTAATGTTGTCTTCGTTGTCTTGTCTTTTAAACATGCCACATCAGAATATTAGAGAAAACATTGCGTGCCTCAGATAGTTGCACTAATTCGTAAGTTCCACCGACACAAACCGTACACGTCGTCGAGGGGTTAATTTGTTGAGGAGGCAGTTCGACATCCAAATCATCCGGGTGTCATGATCTTCAGAAGAAATATTGCATTCGCCATAATTTGTATTTTTTTCATTCTTATGGGGGAGGGGTACAGACATGGCCCCCCCGAGGGGGGGCTGACAGGGCTCTAGCCTGGGGGCTTGGGCTTAAGGGGAGCCCCGGCGTCGCGGATCAACCAACCAAGTGAGATAAATACACATCACAAAAATGCACAAATAGTAAAAAAATGTTAGTTCACTTCGCATACTAACATTTAAAAATATGTGGTAGGGGGATGCAATTTTTGATTATTGTATGTCAAATTATCAAAAATACAAAAAATCGCTTAAAAAATACCCTTTTAATTTTACCTCGAACACCATTTGGAATACGCAACTGTAGATCGTCACACTACCTTTAACCTTCGCAATTGGTAGGGAGGCCCAAAAAAGATCCGAGCCTGGGGGCCCTCTTCAGGATGTGGGGGCCATGGCTACAGACCTGAAAACCCCACCACCTGTACACGGCATGCAGATACTTATCGCATAATTATAATCTGTAGGTATTATTGTGTGAAGACACCTTTGTAAACTCAGTATTCAACATACTTGTATCAGATACATACTTATTATATCCCTGTGTGAAGGTGGTTCTAGGGAAATATGTGACTAAATCAGATGTGTTACCATTATTGTTATTCTTCAGTGTTTGATATAGTTTTGATGTCCGAGATTATCTTAACGGTGAATTCTTGATTATTTTTACTATTTCTAGGTTGGTAAAGCTGCAACGTCGCATCTACATTGCCAACCTCGCCTTGCATTATTACATAACAAACCAATGGGTGTTTTGCAACGATCGTCTTGTGGGACTTCGCTCTCAGCTTAAATCCGAAGACAAAAAAGACTTCAGCTACGACTTTGAGCTGGAGGACATTTTTGCATTCTTCAAGAACTGTCTCATTGGAAGTCGGAGATATCTGCTCAATGAACCGGATGAGACTATTCCGAGGGCAAAGGCCCATTTCAGAAGGTAAGAAATTCACAGTGTTCAAGCTTTGAAAATATGCGGTGATTGTTTACTGTAAAATAAGTGCTATTAGCATCCTGTGGGGACTAAAGGGATCTGAAAGGCATTGTTAGCCTCGGGAGCAGTAGAAAGCATTACACCCGTTTCAGACGAGACACCGGTGTCGCGCTCGTATATAATAAGGAGGCCTTTGTATTCGAATAAAGGGTCCTTTGTATTATATTTATGAACGCCCGGAGCATCAATACATATTATATCACGTAAGCCGTAAGGAAAAAGGCGGACATTTGAGTAAAGTTGTACGTACTTGATTTATGATACTTCTCTATAGTCTCTAGGGTCATATGCACATTGGCGAAATAAAACGCAGAGTGATTGTATTAGGACTAGGTAAATACATATTTGAATTATTAAAACAAAAGTATCGAAAAACCTTATTTTTTAATTTATAATATTTTGCCCATCTCTATTGCAAATGTCATCAGTGTTTACTTATCCCCGTTTCAGCGCTCGTATATAATAAGGAGGCCTTTGTATGAACGCCCAGAGCATCAATGCATAATTTCGCGATATAAATTAGAACATAAAACTGGCTGCGGTCATAAAAACATGTTGATACCGCCTAAACCATGGCATCCTCAGAGGATCCAAGGCCATGCGGCCTGAATCATCATTGGGCTGATTCATGCAAACATGAACAGATCGACTGCGAGGCAAATTTCTAGCCCGTAAGCTTAGATGTATGGAAATTTATAGTCACCCTTTTGCAAGTTCTACAAAATTTAATAGAATCAGTCTAGCCCTTAATATAAATAAAATCCTGCATTTTTTTATACCTACATTAATTCTATAAGCAAGCCAAGTAAAACCTAGCGTCATTATAAATTCTATACTTAGTCAATTTAAAAAATACTTAGAAGCAAGCTGTAATTTTAAAGCCAATCAATAGCAAACGATTTTGTAGTTACCTATATAACTTAAAACAATTGTCAGCACAATATTTTAGATGCCAAAAATAGTAATTATTAAAACCTATCATTTTTAATATTATTACCTACATTTCATCCAATTTTGACCAATATTGGAAGCAAAGTTCCCAGCCATACAATGTACCTAATACCTAGAATATCTGATTTGAGATTATTTTGAAAAAAAAATGTATTTGTATACCTAGTTCAAATATTTCAAAATATGTAGCTAACAAGCAAAGAAATGCAGAAGGTAATAATAATTCCAAGAAATTCACAGCCCCTTTCCAAAGCATGTACCTAGAAAAGGTCTGAAATATGAGACCTGAGGTACCTACTTACAAGCCAGGTACATATGCCAGAGGCTGTTTTTGTCATTTTTCAGAGATAGAATAATTGTGAATTGTTTGTTGTGTATTATTACTACCTACTCTGCCCTACCAGCCCCTAATAGGGTCAGTCGGTTTTTGAACATTCGAGGAGCGTGACGTCGGCCGTGGCGTCGCGCTCGCCGACGTCACCGCCATTTTAAATTTAATTATTTTTTTTTTAAATATTTTCTACGCTGTACTACTTGACTGTAAATGTATTCCGACAAATAAACGCCCTGTTTTCGCCTATAATTCCGCGTTGTCAATCAACATAAGCATGTCCCCGAAAGAAGCCAGCAGACGATATCACCGTGACTGATATTACATCATCATCACGGGGGGTCTAGCGCTCTCATCCTACCTACCCCCCCCCCTTTCGGAGGTGACAATGTGTATCGGCGGCTTGAGAATGTAGCGGCCGACGGAAAAGTGTACCATACACGCTTTGACTCATTAGCTCGGGGCGTTCATAAACATAATACAAAGACCCTTTTATTCGAATACAAAGGCCTCCTTATTATATACAAGCGCGACACCGGTGTCCCGTCTGAAACCGGCTTTAAACAGCAAGCAATCAGATAGAGCCAAAAATTAACCAATTGGTAGACACCAGACTCATTGGTTATTGTTTTTTAATTTTACTGATTCCATTATTAATAATAGTGACCAACCTTAGTATTTTTATGTGGAATTTAATTTGAATTGTATTGTAATATCATTTTCAAATCGTTTTATTTTTAAGTAGTTTTTGAAATCCATACGTTAGATACACAGTACTTAACATAAATATTGTATTTTAAAAAGTTATCTTTGAAAAAAGGACTGTGAACTGAAAAAATTTGGGAACATATAAAAGTCAATTTATGATATGACTTATAGAACAAGGCCGCATTTACAGAATGTTGAAAACAGTTATGCAGAATTAACAAGTATACTATAATAACTAAACATAACTAAAATATTTGGCGTTAACCGGGTGTTAGTTAGTAATTAAGGTAATTAATATTCCTTGATTTAAAACACAAAAACCAATTGTCAATAATAACGCAATTTGATAAACATTTCATGTATGACCTGTAATTAGATAGTAGGCTCGTAGCATAATTGGTTAATGCACAGTTGGCGCGATACCAGTGGTTATACGGCTTCAAATCCTGTCGAGCATCGTATATTTTTTCAAATATGATTTTTTCTAGTGGGTACCTTTTGAGGTGTTTTCAAGTTATGTATGTTCAATATATGGAATGTTACATTCTCAAAATCTTGTGAATTATTCGTTGAATAAGAGAAATGGTTTATTAAAAATTACAAATTCATTAAACCTGAACTCACCCGTGCACTTGTACTGATTCAATCCTAGACACCTGAAGAAATTGATAATAATTATTGTTGACTGTTATTTGAATGTGAAAGAAATTCCAACTTCGTAATAAATAATTTTTACACACCACATTTGTGTGAGGTTTGATAATTTTGACAGAAAACAAGACATTCTCGAATCGGCGCCGTGCGAGAGAAAGCAATTCAATAAGCTCAATGTTAGTTTTAGTTGAGAATAGCAACCGTAACAAAAATCACATTCGCCCTGCATAATTGCTGTGCACTACAAGAAATAGTACCTAACTTTACTTATGAAGTCTTTTTTTTTAATTTCAGAATGTTTATTCTAGACAGAGTACTTCAGATGCTGTTCTGGGGTTTCATCTTCTGGTGGATTATTAACTGCGACTATACTTCAATGTGCTTGAAGAAAATTGGTTTTATATAGTACTTAATAAAAAAATTGTTAAATAATATTAGGTGTTTACAAATATCTTATATGCTATCAAGAAAAATGTCAACTAACAAAAAAATGGTTGTGAATTGACAACTGGTGCTCATAAAACCTTCAAAATATTATAATAGGGACAAAAAGGGACTTATTTTCCTTTGAGAGAGTTTTAAACTAAGCTCCATTGTGCCGAGTATCTTAAAAGCATCGACCTTTATATTATTGTAAGGGCAAAGTCTACTTATAATAAAAGTTTTGGATATAATACAGTTTGTGACGATCTCAAAATACAGCTGGGCTGGCCACTTTGCTTGAATAACAAATAATCACTATACACATCACATCATCCAGTGTTACCTAAAAGGTATTGTAAGACCTAAGGCGGAGGGCCTACAGAACGTGGTGTGGTTAGGGTGTGGAATTTCCAGCAGACTTATGTGGCATGCTCAATAGAAAATAAAAACAAGATTCAGATGCCCAGTGCCCAAAGTTTGTCTCAATTATAAATAGTCACGGTCTTGTTATAAAATGTAGTATCTTCCTATTTAATTTTGTTTACTATACTAATATGATTTGTCTTTTTATAATAAACGATTAATTATACACAGGGCTTTTTTTTAAAAAAAAAAGGTGCCGGAACTCACTTCATGTCAAGCTTTTTACTAAATAAAATTATATTCAAATGTCACTTAAATGAAATTTAAAGGAGCTATGCCACGAAGCGAACAAAAAAAGGTTGATTTTTACGATAATTTTTTATTTTAGTCAAAACAAAGCTACAGAAACAATAAAATACATACATTATATTTGAAATATATTGTACAAATAAGACTAAATAAGACTAACTTTAAAATATAATTGTAAATACATATGTAATGTATTTATTTATGAACTTGAATAAAAGTTTAGAGTGATTTCCAAAGTTTTTTCCAATTCTCGTCTGATACATCATCTCGATTCCTTTTCTTAGTGTTAGAGTCTAAGGCCGAATGTCTACCTTTAAGTAACCACCTATCAACATATTTTGAAGGATCGAAAAGTGTCAAGGGTGGTCCCACGAGTTTGATGAACAAGAGTGCCGAAACTGTTTTAGTGTTTAACGAAGCTCTTGTTGGGGTAATAATAAGATTCATTTGCGAAAACCCCCGTTCACATTCACTTGAAGAAATGGGAATAGAATTCAGAGCATATACCAAACGCAAGAGTTTTTCAGAATATGTCTTTTCGAGAATGTATTCGCGAAATCCACGAATCATTTCTCGTTCATCTAGTTGTAGCCTGATCGAAATGTTTCTAATTTCCATCTCTTTTATCATCATCATCATTTTTAGAACCTAACATCACAGCAGCGCCGTCGCATGCAACCGAAACTAAATATTTTTTTAAATATTCTTCTGTCATCCCATATAAATCAAGAGATTGGAGTAATGATTCAAATATTCCTTTTGCCGTTACGTCTTTAAGTTCAATCAAATCCAAAAACAAATTAATTGGTGAATTCATTCCAACACTTTCGACACAGCATCGAACATACACAATGAGGGTGGTTTTTTGGCTTATGGTGGTAGACTCATCAATTATCAAAGAAATTATATTTTTCGATTGAACAATTTCTTTGACAACATTTTTTCTCATTTCATCACATATATGATTTACAATGTTAACACATGCGTTAGTGGAATGGAGAATATGACCCATTTCGATCCCATTTAGTTCTTGGAGATTAATTTCACTTTCAAACATATTGAATGATTGATTTTCCTTAGCTACTTTATATGCAGTTCGAAAAATGTTTGCTGTTATTACTTTTTCGCGAGATAACGATTTTAAAAAAGTATTTTCAATCTGCTTTTTTTTGGCTTCAGAAATGATTTTTAACGCTGCTTTGTGTGCAATAGATCCTCTGTGATCGAAAATTTTTTTTCGAAGTGACCCCAATTGTAGCTTCCTCTCTTTCCCAGAATACGTGATTTCATTATTGGCCCATTCTTTGGATATTTTCATTCCCATTGTCGTTTCAGTTCCAAGAGTTCCAACGTTTCTGCAAATTGTGCAGCCAAGTTTCATTTTGTGTACGTTCAACCATTCGTTTTTTGAGCAAAAATCGTTTTTTTGATCTAATGACCAGCAGTCTGGCCAATCGTTTTGAGTTCGACCTTGATCCCCGAGATCAGCTAGAGATGATTCAGGAACATCTACATGTACCGATATTTCCATATCTTCTGTCATCGTTTCTGTTTTGAGCTTTTTATTTGCGGAATCGGCGCCGCTGCCGGTGGTTGAGAAGTAACAGGGAATTTTTTTCATATTTAAACTTGGGGTTGCACTAAATAATATATAAAATAGTTGCACAACACGTAATCGTAACACAAACTGACTAAACAAACGTAAATAACAATATACGCAGATGCTGCCATGCGATAAACGTCAAACTGTCAAAATCATAATACGCAGCATACATATGAAGCTAGTTACATACGCATGTTTGCTATTTAAACTATACGGTTACTTCACTAACACTAACACGCCAACATTCAAAATGGCTTCCACCTGTACCTTATTTTATCATTTTAACGAATTATTATTGTAATTACTTAAGCGCAAATATTTTTTCGTTTAATTGATTTTGAAATAAAACCGTGAAAAAAGGTGCCGGAACGCCGTTCCACCGCGTTAAATGGAAAAAAAAGCCCTGATTATACATAATAATAATAAAGGCTTTAATTATCTACCCTTATTCACATGTTAACTGTCAAAAATTTTTGGTGTAACAAATGAAGCCTCACCACCATTATTTAAATTGAGAAAAACAAATAAAATAATCTCACACAGCCCTACAAACTTATCTGTTGAATGGCCAAAAATGGAACTACGAAGTACCATAGGACGCCATTTTGAAAATGTCATTCGAATGTCAGATTTTATCCAGTTAGGAGTCTTGATTGGGTAGTTTTCGACAGTGGCTCCCCCATCCCATTCTTCAGATAAGTTTGTAGGTCTGTAATTTGTAATTAATATTTTAATTTCAAGTTTTCGACCTATGTCAAGATGAAGAGAGTACAACGTAACAAAGCAATCTCTCATTTTCTCAACTCTTGAGAGTAGGTAGATCTAAAATTAAAAAGAAAATTAATGGCTACTTAGTAAGTAGGCCTATAATAAAATAAAAACCTGTACATACTGACCCTATGATTTAATTTTTATCTTAATCTCCTTCTCACCAAATCCAGGAATATTCATTATAATTTCTAAGTCATTATAAGCAGATTGCCTAGCCCCTTTATTTTTATATAATGGACATTTGAAATTCCAAAGCCACTCATGGCTTAAATATTCCAAAACGAATTTATGAGTAGTATCTTCGCTCCAACGTTATCTCATTTATACAGCAGTCGGCGACTAATGAAATCGACTAAAGATAACATGCTCAGACTTGTTTATTATTTAGTGAGAGGTGGTGGGGGTCGCTACTCGACCGAAAAAATAGAACAAAGTGGATCGACTCGACTAAATGATTTTACTAAATCACTCGACTAAATTTGTCTGTTCAGACACATTTAGTTACCTACTAAATCACTCGACCAGTCCGAACCAGCCTTTACAGCAATATCATTCACCATTTTGATTTATATCACCAATGCAGGAACAGGACACAAAAATGTTCAATTAAAATATACCGTTGTCGTAGAAAATTTTTAGCATTCTGTATTCACAACTTATAAGCTGTCAAAATATAGCACAAATCAATAATGGTGGTGAAACTTCAATTGTTTATTATCCCAAATGCACGAAAAGAAAAACTATCCTCATTCTAATCTGGTCAACTAAGATTATAGGTATCCGTGTATGGCGTGAATATATTGATAAGTCTAAAAACATCAATTCTTAGGGCAGCTCATTGTAAGGTTGGTATTCTGTGGTAAATCAGGAATGTTTTAAAATTTTAGTTTGTTTAGTTAGCATTTTACTAAAATTTTAAATCATTCCAAAATAGTATAAGTAGGTATTACCTATAAAAAAAAATGCGTTCAATCAAACAACAATAATATATAATCTGATTTACCACAGAATACCAACCTCACAAAGAGCTGATATAGAAATCAGGTAGCCCTCGGTTGCAATTATAACTTAATAGATTTTTGAATCTGTTTTCATTTGGTACATAATGGTTTAACTCTTAATTAGTATCTATGTATATTTTGGCAGGATATTCATACCGAATGAAAGTCTCCCACAGGAGACCACCTAAAAAGGCGGACCGAACCATCATCTTTCCCAAAACGCCGAGTAAAGCCCGCCTCCTCAAAAATCCGAAATTCGAATTCGTCCGCGCTCCCGCCAAAACAGACGCGGTCTACTGATAGCGCCGCCACTGGTCAATCTGTCGGTAAAACAGGGAGGTTCGCGACCGAGAGCGCGATGACGCCGAACCTGACGGTTGAACGCGCGCGAAAAGCTCTCTCTTACATCGGACGCCGAACAAACAGCATCGACCGCAAAAACTCTCTTGCCGCTGACGCCGAACAGCAAGCATCGCCTCGGGTGTGAAGCTCGAAGCATCTCCAGCCCAGCCAGCATCTCCCGCCAAAAAGATCGCATCGGCAGCATGCCAAGCCGCAAGCCCTGACTCTCTTGCATCGGACGCCGAACAAAAAACATCTCCAGATTCTCCAGCCCAGCAAGCATCTCTCGCCTCGGAGTCGGACGCCAAGCGACAAGCACCTCCAGCCCAGCCAAAAGACGGCATCGGCAAGCCGCAAGCCCTGACTCTCTTGCCTCAGACCCCAAGCATAAGCATCTTTAGCCTTCAGCAGTGAAGCCAATAGTCAGCAAAAACCGCATCTACAACCGCCAACGACTACCCTGCATAGCTTTAAAATAAACTACTGCCAGCAACCACAACGTGCGTTTCTCTCAATTCCACCCCGCTTCTGGCCTGCTAGTGAAACGGCCTTCACCATTCTCCTCGACGGAGAAAGGCCGGTATCAATATGTATTGCGTTAATAGAATACCTCTGACAGACTCAATGATTAAATTAATTCTCTCTTTTGTCCATTGGATTTGCATTAGTGAGTAGATTCACTCCTAAATATTTACATTGTGAAATCTTGTAAAAACATTTAGGTACTACACGTAACTTAATAAACATCATAAACACAATGAATATCAAAAAGTGACAGCCATTGCTTGGGTTAAGAAAGCGTAAATGCCAATTTAGTGTTGTTGATATCTGTGCAGTCTACGAACCTAACCATACTTCATTCGTTTCGGCAAATATGTTCAAATATCATAATATACATAGTGAATAGAGACATTCTATATAATCCAAATTCTTATAGTAGAATAGAAACTATAGTGTTTATTTACATAATTCTATTATAACATCACAATATTATCTCAATATGCCATTTTTGATCACTGATTGTTCACATCGAAAGACATGGGTGAGTTCAGTGTTGTCTAGCCATTTAGTGATCAAAACGTGTGCAAAACGCTATCTGATATGTCATCATAGTCTGAGATATTAATGTCCCATCATCCACCATAATATAAATTTAGATTAAATCATATTAGTCCTCGGTTGCAATCCTAACCAGAAATCATCAGCTGATGCGAGATTGAAGGTGTTTGTTTTCAGCTTCATTGGCCTTGCCGTTTTTGCCGTTGGAATGCAAGTAAATTTTGACAGCAGGTGGAAGACTATTGCCTTGGTCTCCATCAGGGCAAATCTGGATGCTGAAATCATGATGGGGTTTACAATTAAATTGGTTATATTTGTTTTCATCTAGTTATTAGTTTGTTATTTGGGTACCATATCTGTCACCCGGTTTCACCATTATTTGCTTCCTTAGGATGGTAAAATTGCTGGTTACAAATATATCACAATATGCTCCATCATGAGGTAAGACGACATCTTTATTTTGTGTAGTTTTCTACCCACTAAATGTTTCGTGGGTAAGTATATTACCAAATCTGTACCCAAAAGTAATTTATGCTACACAATATGGGGCATTTCAATTGATTTCTTTTAGCAATGTCCAATTACAGTAGCGAAACAATCAACTAGGCGTCAGAAAATTGTAAAGATATATTATGACCTCACCGAGTATTGAATCCGGAATCCACATATGAGAAACCAGTACCTTATGCATTGGACAACGAGGTTCGCTCATAAACATTAGCTCAATTATCTTACCCCACTTCTCAAGGAGGTCACAGGTTAAGAGTTTTTTTATAAAAGATGCTAGCCATCTTCTCAATGCATTCGATTAATATTTCCTAATACTCATTGGAAAAAAAATGTGAATTTGCGAGATGCGGGATTCGATCATATGAAACCGTGACCTTTTTGCTCTTGACCGACTTGGCTCCAGAAACGGGTAATCCACCATAAATTCATAGTAGATGCCATCAGTAATATTCAGTACTTATGTCATATTATTATGAGCATTGATTTTCGTCAAGCATGGAAATAGTGCATATTCATCAATGATATGGGAAAAAATATCCATGACCTTTTATTCAGGTATGGAAATACTGGGCCTTTGTTTGTAGCCCTTTGCTTACTTGCAGATCGTTGCATGGTTCGATCAAGCAATCTTAACCTGATATAAATGACTTTAATAGAGCCAAAGTGAGGATATGTCATACATTCTGGCACATTGCTAAATTTTTCTATAGTCTTACCTATACAATTCCTGGGTCCAGAACCAAATGGAATATAAGTTCCGGGCTTAATACTCGAACTATTTTCTGAAGAAAACCTCTCCGGGTCAAATTTTTCTGGATCAGGGAACAATTCGGGGTCATGATGGATTGAATAAATTGAAAAATGAAATATATCACCCACTTTCATCTGGAACAATTTAAAACAATTACATCAGCCAATTAAAAGTGTCATCTTCCATCCAATTAAATTACTTATAAACTCATTATTGTACATAAACATTGTAAAATTTGGACTAATCCAAATTAGGTTATGCATGATGCCCTTTAGGTAATGCTAGGTATGACGAACAGGTTGATTCCAAACCAATTTTTACTATCGAGATTTTGCATAAATAAGCATTTTAAATATGAATTAATTTAATAAACTATTTTTTTTATTCAATAAATAAGACGCAACATTTGAGAGTGTAACATTCTTTTATATTGAATATACATAATTTGAAAATAGCAGATATACTGGATTAATTATTAAGTTAGGTTAGGTTTTCATTCTTGAATTCATGAATTTTGCCAAAATCAGCTATGAAAATTGAATTAATATTCATATTGAATCTAATAAAATTGGAGAGCGTATAGTACACGGTCATCTCTTTCCGATAGAAAGCTCACGGCGAACTGTGCCATGGTGAAATGTTTTACATACAATTTACACGTAACCATTGATCATGGGAGGCAAAATATTATTTGCCTGGGCCGCCAAAGATTCCATAGGTTCGTTCTGGTCACATCACATTGAAGACATTTTTGACTTGGTTCTTCAATATAAAAAAAAAAATCTTAAATTAAAATCTTGTCTTATTTCAAATCTATGATTGTGGATTTTTTATTAAAGTGTCGTGAAGAGTTTAGTTTTTATGTATTACATGGTATGGTTTCGCCTCGGGATCGTCACTCGGTGGAGGTAAAATGTAAGGCTTTACACATTTTCTATCGAGTGAAGGTCCAGGGGGCCACAGCCTCAAAATTTCTGAAACACAAAAAAAATATTCATAAAAATTACAGAATTAACACACAAGTTGGTTTCACAAAAAAAAGTTGATGATAAACCTTCTTCTATATTCTATGCAGATTTCAAATTTATGAAAGTGTAGCTGACAGGCCAGTCATTAAAATTCACATAAATACACATTCATTTATAGCTAAATTCATACTTGTAGCCCATTTATACGTGCTGGTAGTACGTATTATTGTGGCCATAATGAGAAAATGCAAGTGTAAACAAGTTTCATCGTACAAGTTGCAAGACTGCATTCAATTGTCAAAGTTCACCGGCTTCTAAATTTTCACACGATAGTTACAACCTGCAAAATATCAGTGCACGCTCAGTAGAAATATATTGGCGAACGTGGCGGAAAAACTACAAACTACACCGGGCAGGGCATTTTGATGTTTAACGATTTTTGCAATCTGTTCGAAATAACACCACAAAGAGAACAAACGTTGATACCGCCTAAACCATGGCATCCTCAGAGGATCCAAGGCCATGAGGCCTGAATCATCATTGGGCTGATTCATGCAAACATGAACAGATCGACTGCGAGGCAAATTTCTAGCCCGTAAGCAAATAGTAATTATTAATATCATTTTTTTAATATTATTACCTACATTTCATCAAATTTTGACCAATATTGGAAGCAAAGTTCCCAGCCATACAATGTACCTAGCACCTAGAATATCTGATTTGAGATTACTTTGAAAAAATATGTATTTGTACTTAGTTCAAATATTTCAAAATATGTAGCTAACAAGCAAAGAAATGCAGAAGGTAGTAATAATTCCAAGAAATTCACAGCCCCTTTCCAAAGCATGTACCTAGAAAAGGTCTGAAATATGAGACCTGAGGTACCTACTTACAAGCCAGGTACATATGCCAGAGGCTGTTTTTGTCATTTGTCAGAGATAGAATAATTGTGAATTGTTTGTTGGGTATTATTACTACCTACTCTGCCCTACCAGCCCCTATTAGGGTCATTCGGTTTTTGGTCTCTACTCTCTGCGGACGCCAGCTGTGGCGCCGCGCTCTCGGCGTCACCGCCATTTTAAATTTATTATTTTTTTATTGTTAAATATTTTTGAATATTTCCTACGCTGTACTTTACTGTATTTATATTCCGAACAATAAACGCCCTGTTTTCGCCTGTACTTCCGCGTTGTCAATCAACATAAGCATGTCCCCGAAAGAAGAAGCAGACGATACCACCATGACTTGACGATGACATTACATCATCAGGGGGAGTCCAGCTCATCCTACCCCCCCCCCCCCCCTTTCGGAGGTGACAACGTGCTCACCAACCCTTGAAGAATGAGATTGGAGAGACAATTGGCACTTTTGTGTGTAAACACTTATTATTGTGATAGTTTAATTTACACATTATTGGTGCCAGTAAATCAATGCACTTGTACAGGCGCTATTATACTCTGAGTTCTTTAATATCTAGTAATATGTAAGTTAAACACCAAAATTAGGTGTTAAAATCAGCAATAATTCGCAGATTCCAATCCAGGGTTAACCTAGCCATCAAATACATAATCCTCTCATCAATCATTTCATCAGATTATTTGACATCATTCATGTTGCGACGATACAATCCAAAACCTGAACAAAACCGTCATGTGAGTGTAACAGAGAATATTTTAGGAAGCACCAAAAATATGAGTTTGAGTGAATAGTTTGAGTGGAATAACCTGGAAGTGAGCGTAGATTTGCTGAGATGATTATCTTATTAATTAATTACTCTATGATATCATTATGTCGGTTCATGAGAGATCTACGGTAGAACAAACTGCCGACTGTGTCAAACTGTTTTGTACCAATGTCTAATTAAATTGCGGTTTCTTTTGGTTTGACAAAGACAGGCATATCTTGTGTTTTATTATCGTTTATCTCTGGGCTCATTCTTTTTGGCCGAGACTTCCAATGCTGTGAATACCCTTTTCAGTGCCCATTCTGACATGGCATGTATCGTCTTTTCTAGTGCGCTTAAGACGTTGGATTTGATATGGTTTAATTGAATTTTAAATACTAACAAAAGCTATCTACACATTGTAGTCTTAGTTCAATGAAAACAAATATGTTTGAATGACAAAGTTTAGTATGCACTATTTATATCGGATCTTAACAGCCTACCTCCACCCTTCGCCACTGACATGTAGTATGTTAATTTTCAGTTATACCGACATTAAAAAATTGTGCTCAGAAAACAGGTACCTGATACAACCATGTCCAAGTATTTCATAGACTGCAGTTCAGAATAGCTCACTTCTCCATTTAGACAATGCTCGGACACTTGGTCTATTTCATCCTGCAACTTGAATTGGATGTCTGGGTGAAATGCTAACTCGTACAGCAAAAAGCAGAGTGTTGTGGAGACGCCTTCATAGCCAGCTATGAAGAATAAGATTGCCTGTGCCGCCAGCTCGTCATCCGACCAATCTGAAATGAAAATGTTTACGATTTGAACAGAAAACACACTTTTCCATGAATTTCCATGATTGAACAAAAACGAACCATAAGTGCGAGTGAGTAAGCATTCGGCACGCTTATATCTCCGCTCTATGTGTAGAGTAAGAGATAATTTCTACGGCTGAATTAAATATTTTTTGAAAACGTCGCTGGTAAATATGGATTTGACTGATTACATTCATTTAAAAACTGTGAGCATGCGTTTGCAGTTTATTCAAACAATTTTTTTTGTGTTAAACATAAAGTTAATGGTAATTATTTTTAGTTATTTTAGTAGAACATACTATGGTTAACTAGGTTGTCACTAAATTTCGTAGCCGTACTGAGAAGCAACACAATGGTATAACGTTTCAGAGTTAAGTTAATAATAATAAAGTCGAGGTTCCACTGTGCGTTATACGCAAGAAACACACTTTATGACATTGCTACACCCAAACTGTTTGAATCTGTTTTATAAATCTATTTTAATAATAATATTAGGAGCATCATAATTCATTTCAATATGGATATCAACAAAATTTTGTCTATTTACTCGTAAGTATATCCATAGAATATCTCGGGTGCCGGACGAAATCCCGAATGCCGAAATCCCAAATACCGAAATCCCGAAAGCCAAAATCCCGAATGGCCGGAATCCGGAAGGCCGAAATCCCGAAAAATAAAAAAATACAAACAGCAATAATTGCGCAATCTCAACACTTATCTTGAAAAATCTTGAATTATCTTAACACTTATCTTGAATTGCGCAATTTTTGCAAGAGAGACAAAAACCCATTTGTTCTACAAAAATGGGTCTACAAAATTGCGCAATTCAAGGTAAGTGTTGAGATTGCGCAATTATTACTGTTTTTATTTTTTTATTTTTTGAGATTTCGGCCTTCGGGAATTCGGCCATTCGGGATTTCGACCCAAACCCGAATTTCTCATGAGCAGAATAATCATAACGGTCAAGCGTTGAAATGTTTAAAATATAATGCTTTCGGAATATCCTAAAATATTACCAATATTGAATGCCCATTTTGGTTTTGTGCGAAACTTAATAACATACAGAAATAACTATTGAAAATAGCATATTTTTTAACACATGTTTAAGTTCATACCTCATTTCTCCGCACTCCAATTAATCTGTATAATTATTTAATGTATTAGTAAAGTACGGCCCCACAATGGCCGAGAGACTTAAGTGTCGGACTATAACGTCGTGGGTCCCAGGCTCGAATCCTGGGTCTGGCAAATACACATATTGTTTTACAACCTAATAGGTTGGGTTGGGTACTAACATCCGTTTCTCGTAAAAACAAATCTGTTAACACAACCCTCCACTCCATTCGGAGACGTGATATCCAGGTAGCGAAGGCGGCAAATCAACGCAATTAAACAGTTTCGACCATGTGTAATTGCCGCAGTAAATGGCAAGTGTCACCTTAGTTAGCGTTGCTGTGTTGGGTTAAAACTTTCGGATTAAAGCCATTCCCTAAAACTTGTTACTAAAACACTCAGAAGGTAACGTGCTTCCCATAATTGTTGTATTTCCTGGTTAATGGTCATTGAAATGGAGTTAACTGTTGATAGTTTTGATAAAATTATTATATTTCTTGAAAAGAATAAAGAATAATTGAGATAGTCATGTAGCAGAGATTTGATACATTGTGGCTGCGGTGGAGAAATCCTTAAGTTGGTGGCAAGGGCAACTATGAATCGAATATATTGAATGTGTAATACTAGTAGAATCACTTTTGAGGCCAGATTTTTACACCGAGCACTGACAAAGGCTGTACATTTGAAGCAAATATATCTTTATCAAATCAATACTCACTTCTCTTTATTCCACTAACATATCCTGCAGAGAATTCGGGAGTAGTAGCAAACCCTTCATCAGACTGCACTTCAGTGGCACCGGGTTCGTATCCGAGAGTCCCCTTCCTCGCCTCCATCAATAGGTGGACCATATCTGGTCGGACGATCTTCTTTGTTTCTCTTTCCTTCATACTGTTTGAGATTAGGCTTCTGAAGAATGTCACAACTGATTTGTCATGCAGCGCCAAACAACTAAACATCTGTTAAATAAAACCAATATGAAAGGAGCTACAATAGTGCACATGATTATACTGATATCTTGAAAATTCATGAAAGAAAGCTTACTTTTAAGGATGCATAGTAAGACTTCTATAAATAAGTATTAAATGGTTATCTTAACTGTATGTATGCCACAAGCACGTTTACGCACTTATACGCAATAAGAAAATGAGCGTATATGTATGCTGTACTTTCTGTACTAGCCCTGTTTGATTGTTTTAAATAATTTAATATATTGTACACACACTGCCATCTCTTGGAATCATTGTGAAATACTTAACCAAAACACAAGTTAGTATACAATAAATCAAAAAAAAAAATGAATATGTTTATTAGGTTTTATTTTCTCATACCTCCATGTCAATACAACCCGGCATTTAATGAATTAACAAATTTTTGGAATGAGGCATGATTATTAGCTATATTGATCGTTCCATGGGGTCCTTGCACTGAATCAAACATGCATGCGTAACATTTTAATGATATGTCAAATATTATTATTAAAAATTAAAAAAATTCAAATTTCTTAATTTTCCATATATGAACATAACAAATTATAAATATCAAAATACCCAATCAAAGAATTAAGCAGTATTATACCTCAGACAACTTTGGAAAAGCTGCATTAGTAAAAAATTTGAGTTGCTGGATTCCTGAAAAGTTAGCTGCCGTCTTCCCCATGCGGAAAAAATCGTTTTGCTGGTTCCGTAAGGAGTCCACGCTCACTCCAAAGGCGCATGATGCTATGACATCAGTTCCGTATCTCGCAAAAGTATCTTTCAATTCCAATTCTACATATCCACGCTCTGGCAAGTAAAAAGAATTATATTTTCACAAACAAACTGTATTTTAAGAATATAATATGAGTAAACCTTCTTTTAATTCTTTGAATAAACTCATTCCCTCATACAGCAGAGAATAAAGAAAACCACATTATATTTTCAAAAATAATTGTCATTCGAAAGGCAGCGGTAGTCTCAATTCATGTCAGCGCGTTTTCTTCACATTGTTCAATGGAAGACTGTCACTATATTCACTTATTTTTTTGGACTCACCATTAAACCCCACTTATGCGTCATATCATCACCTCAATATTACAACTAGATAACTTGATTTTCACTGTTTTTGAGATTGAGTGTGATTCTACATTTCTCTACTACTACTCTACAAAATGATAAAACTAGGTAAGTCAGAAGTTAATTGGAACTGTATTAATTTTGTGTTTAAAAATATTTGGTAACTTTAAAACCATACATTAAATAAATAAAATAATATATCTACAATATTTTTTCATACAATTGAACATTATTTAAATAATTGTTTCCAATTAGACAAGCACAATTTTCCGTTTTTATTTTAAGTAATAATTATAGCCTAGATTTACGTCAATCAAGTAAAGCTTAAATTTCATTTTCCAAACCAAATCAGAGTTATCTAGTTGTAGTATTGAGGTGACGATATATATGCAAATTATGTATGTTAAGCGTCTGGAAGCTCTATTATTAGGTCTATTAACAGTTGACATTTCCTTCTTCAAATGCTTACATCTACATCATAGCTTTGAACCAGCTACTCTCTTCATGAATAAAATAAATGAAATACAATTTATTATGGTACACTAATCGGTTACCTACCTTTGTTAATCTTTTCTTGCATAGCTTCATTAAAAAAGTCTCTAACTTGATTTGAACATTCCCTGATGAATAAAAACATATTCTTCATTTTGGAAGTGGTAAAAGCTGGACTGAGGGTCGCCCTCATGTCACGCCATTTCTGTCCTGCAAACATTCCAAACATTCACATAATACCCCATTTGCACGTGCATGAATTTACAGTTGACAGTAAGTATTATCACGGCCATAACAAGAAAATGTATTATCCTGCAGTTGGCAAGATTGCATAAACAAAAAATTTTGAAAGCTTCTGAATTTTCATGTGACAGTAAGGAATTTTTCGATCTGCGCTTGCGCAGTTGAACAATAGTGGCGAACCTGCCGGCAATAAAACGAACTACGAACGAATTTTCAGGTTGACCGATTTTCACTACCTGTCAAATAGTATGATATAGTACCATAAAATGACAACATCGCGTCTCGCTTACTCTTGAAGAATGTGATTAGAGAGACAGTCAGCACTTTACATGTAAACAGTAATTGTCACGATAGTTTAAAAGACGTACTATTGCCGCCAGTAAATCGATGCACATGTATAGGCGCTATAATGCATTGAACATCACCCTAAAATATGCAGAACTGTAGCGAGTCTGAAAGATTTAATTTTCCATTTTTTCTCCATGCTGCAAAGAACGGTAAAAATGCAACGAATTAGGGATACTTACATGATCATAAACTTCAAAGACAATAGAGGTTCTGGAATTGGTCACATCGAATAGCGTTCATGTTGGATTGC
Organism: Rhyacophila brunnea; assembly: GCF_057557595.1. Taxonomy (NCBI): domain Eukaryota; kingdom Metazoa; phylum Arthropoda; class Insecta; order Trichoptera; family Rhyacophilidae; genus Rhyacophila; species Rhyacophila brunnea. The sequence continues at coordinate 186,136 of NW_028233276.1, forward strand.
TTGTGTGTTTTATTAATGTGAAAAAGAAATCTTACGGCTTTACCATACAACCGTCATTATTTAGGATATTGAACATCAAAAGGGTGCCAAAAATGATGGTTATAAACAAATTGCCAATATTTTTCAATATGCCAAGGCTACTTTTGCTATGGCTACGAATTCAACTTTACATAATACTTAAAAAACTTCTAGGTATATTATGACATCCTCTAGTGACTCTTTGGTCCGTGAATTGATGCAGGACGGATAATATCGTCTCTGTTCTGACAGAACACACTAACTGGAGAATACTAGTTTTGAGTAATTTGACTTTGAAGTTGTTAAAATGTTTGAAATGGTCTATCATGTGGGTTTATTAATCGTAAAAACGATGACTTTAAAATAAAGACTGTTTATTTATTAAGAAGGTTTCCAGATGGTAAAGTTTGAAATAAGGAACATTTTGGTACAACTAACTCAATATGTCATTTTTTCGAATTAGTGTCTTCTGCCAGAACAGTGACGATATGATGTTTCAAGATGCTAATGTTAATGTTTTTGCACCATAAAAATTGAAATTTTTTTCGTGAATTATTAAAATTTTAAAGATTTATGTTATTTAAATTAACTTTATAATTTATTTTATTATTTTAATTTCCCTTTCTCTGCTGTCTTTTAATACTATTTTTGTAAATAAATAAATAAAATGACTGTCCCATTAAATGACATATTGTAACCTGCTTTAAATAGTATTAACATAAATTACCTTCCATGTTGAAAAGGCTATTCCCGAAGAGCGGATCATTGTGAGGATTCACCATAGCACGGTGGTCTTGGAAATGATCAAAATCTTTCACAGTCAACTGTTTTATCAGCTCAATATCTCTGATCAGCAAGTTTGTTTTTGTCAACTGGCGGAATCCTACATACCTGATCAAAAAATAATAATATTAAATTGTTCCAAAATCATGTCATAAGTTTTAACATTCAATGTAATGTTTAAAGGAATATTACTATAGACTCAAGTTTCAAGTTAATAATATAATCGTAAAGTAAGTAAAAATGAGTCACTGTAATTCAGTGTGTCTATTACTTTGCGGTTTTCAGTATGTACCTTGCGGTTTTCAAGAATTTTGAAAAAATGAAAGAGTATTTTATAATTTTATTTTTAACCCGGTTTGCTCTGATAATCGATAAAAATTTTATTCTACATATAAAATTATGTATGATTTAATGGCATAATTTTAGATATATGAATATTTTTTGACTATTATCTACTACAACTTGGCTTAGGCAGGATTTTTAATTGAATTTTTAAAACTAACAAACATTATCTACACATTGTAGTTATTAGTTCAGTTATATTTGACTGACAAAGTATTGCCCACTATTTATGTCGGATCTTAACACTATACGATCCGCGAATTTTTGCGACGTACCTACACCAATATCCGGTATTTTTAAATGAAAATCAACAAATTTCGATCACGAAGTCAAAAATGCTATAACTTTTGAACCTATTGATATATTTCAATAAAATTTTCAGAAAATACTTAAAATATATCAATGCATCAAATTGTGTCATTTATTTAACACTTGTCAACCTCTGGCCCGCGTTCCATAAAGGTAAAGTATATAATTTGTAAATTTTCGTAAATTGTTAATTATATGTTATTAGATTAGTTCAATTTGTTAAATATAATGTAAAGGAAACAGCCTATTGATATAAAGCAATCACAATATATTATTTTTAATTAAAAAATGTAATAAAATATTCAAATACAAAATGTTTTACACCGCTATAGAATACGTATCAATTCATTTTTAGCGCTACTACTCATATCTCTGATTATCAAATATAATAAAATAACAAAGACTTCACACAAACTGTGAGTGTTTAAAAATAAATGCACATTCATTCCCGAACGAATACTTATTTAGTGATTTATTGGTTTTACGAGTTTTATGGCTGAGGCCTAGCGATAGAGGCAGTGCAGTGGCGTGCATATTTTCGCGTAAATTTAATTAAATAAAATGCACGCATATACATTCCCACCGCTTATTACAATTTGGTATTTTTGTAGGAATCGAGACAATCCAATAACAGTGCAGAGGCGTGCGTAAAAAAAATCATATAACAAAATCTAAGAGCAATAAATTGTAAAACAAACATCCATATTCCACAAAAATATTTGAATCAACACTCAATCTTATGGATACCTTTAGATAACTGGCTAGGCATGAAATAATTATTGGCACATAATAATATAGTGTACGAGTAGATTTAAAACAAATTAAACACTAAAACTGAAATTATTTGAAATAGTTTATAAAACTATGAATGTAAATGAACTAACAACTAATACACTTTTTTAAATGATACGAAAAAAAGCAATTACCAATATGTAGATGTAGAGGTACTTTACACTCTTTGGACATGTAAATAGGTTCTTTTCGAAGTTTATGTGAGGAACACACTTTACACTTTCTTCTTAAACGTTTATTAGTTGCGGAAATCCCCGGAAATATTTTATGTTGTTTTACACTGCCAGAGAGTCTTTGTAATGAAGTAGGTGAACTGGTTTTATGGGTTGAATCTGTATCAGAAGATGTAGAAGGTGCATGCGTTTCCGCAACATCAATTGATTCAGATGTCTGTATATCCTCGATCCAAACTTTATGTTCAACAAAAAATCGTGAAATTTCATTTTTCATTATTAGTGAAATGTAAATAACGCAATATTTGAAAAACCGCTTACGTGGAATAAGTGGATTTGTCGGCCAATAAGAATGAGTCGCTTTTCTGACAATGCCCATTATTATCACCAAACCGAACCACTTTTTCAACTCCGACATGGTTATGTCCACACATTTTTTAGATTTAGCTTTAGGACTTAAATTATCAGTGTCAAATGTTATTCTTGATAATCCTTCAAATGGCTTGTTCTCTCTCGGCGGATCATCATCGTTCCATCATTGTCGGCCTCAGTTTCTGAATCCTCAGAATCACTCGCGAAATATGTTGTACGTGGGCGTGTTCTCAAAGGAGCAAATGAGTCTGTTTCAATATCACTAAAATCTCCGATATCTTCACAGTCACTGGGAATATCTGACATACAATCCGCATAGTTTTCCTCTAAAAACGATTGGTCCTCTATTTTAAAAAGTTTTTTTGGAGATAAAACTAATAAAAAATATATATCCTAGCTAAAATATACTTAGATTAATTATTTTTTCAATGAAATTAGTGCAACAAATATAAATAATAATAGCTATTATTTATGCAGTTACACAAGCAATAACCTCCCGAAAAAAGCGAACGAAAATAACGCGATACAAGTTCACATTTATAACTGTTCTCATTTTCAAGTTAAAATTTCTATCATGGATGATGAAGCATGGTGGACGTTTCATGGGTAGTAAACCATTAAAGACAAAATATCAAATAGCACGCAATTTCATAGCTAAAAATCGCGTTCATTTTTTTTAAAAAAGAATGCAGGTTCATAAATGGTTGACTGCCACTGAAAAGGGTCGACAATTAAATTTCGAAGTTGAAGTGACGACACTGGAATATAACATTGAGTGTTTATTACCTTTTTTTGTTTATGTCTCGTGATTCACCCGCCTAGAAATGGGCTTGTAACTAATTAAAAAAATGGTATAGGTACAAAAAAATACTGAATGGTATTACGTCCGCCATCTCTGTAAAAACACCGAAATATTTTTTTTTCCATCGTGATTTTACTTCTTGCACATGTCATTCAACCATCTGTCGATAGATCTTGCAACCAAATATTAAATTTAATATTTATTTTTCACAGTAAAGATATGCGTAAGTTAAAACGCCACGTCGGCGTCACCGGACCGTAACGTTCGGCTCGCTAAGGACGCCAATGTGGCGTTCCCGGACCGTAAAGTGCAGCCAACGTCAGTGACGTCCCTAGATAAACTGCCGCCCCATTTTTTTATACTGTATTTTTATCATCTGTAATTATTTGCAAATCTGCACGTGTCCTTTCTGATCAACGGAAAGGGCAACGGAAGTAAACTAGACATCGCAAACCTGACAAAACCAGTGAGCTGAATGTTTTAATGGAAAGATAATTTTGTTATTATTAAGTTTAGGTAGTTATTTCTATATATTCCAAATGATTCTTCTCGATTTTCCGCCCTTCGAGTAACTGCCGCCCCCAAGCGACGCTCAATCTGCCTACCCCCACAGGACGTCACTGGCCAACCTCCACCCTTCGCCACTAGTATGTAGGAATGGAATCTTTATTTGCGTATAGCTAATCGCGACCCGAGAACCACAAGGTTCGAAGTGTCAATTTTTGGCCAAACTAAAGTAATAATGAGGCAGCCTTTCAAGTTACATTATCTACATACTATATCAATATGAGGTCGATCCTTCTTATATTTTTTCATTAAACCCTAATACTACCGAGTTCTATGTGCACTTTACAAAATGTCTGAGGTACTACAGAGCTCTATCATAATCTACAAAGATCTGTCGTTCTACAAAGTTCTATGTGCTTTGACATTTCGTGGTTGTTAAAATGGTTTTAATTGGAATATGAAGAGTAAAATCTTGTTGTTTTTTATTTTAAATTTATTATTAGGACTTCATGCAGTATACTTAACTAGAAACCACGAGTATTTACATAAACTACTATAGCTTCGAGATACATAACTTCAAAAAAATGTTTCGTGATATTTGATATCAACAGTAAATTGTGAACTCACTAATAGATGAATTATAGTATTATGAAATGTAAGTAAGATTTAATTATATTATCGTTTTTTTTTTAATTTTGTTACAAACGACGTTACAATCAGCGGCGGCTCCTCTAATACCATGCAAGTGCTACGCACTGCCTGCATCTTTGAAGATATCGCTCAACTTTTCATTGTTATTCATACGTGTATCACTCACTTCGCGAAGTAGAACATGTAGCAGTATTATGAACAATACTCAGTTCATGCGCGCAAAGCGATCAGGATCCAAACAGATTTTCAGTTTGCACAGAAAAACACATCAGCGGTTATTTATTTAGCTGAAGCATGGTTCGCTTGGAGCGTAAAGCCATAAACTGTGACATTTATATTTCTTTATTGATATTAAATCATTCTGTTCAAAAACTTTTTTGAGAAATAGTATAAATAAACAAAGATATATTTAATTTACCTTCTGAGAAGTTGGTAAGAGAACACGGCTTCGGTGATTGAGGTTATCATGAAAAGGCGCTTTACGACCTTACGTGGCTAGGACACGTGTCCGGATGCCGCCAAAGAGTGTGACACTTCTTACCCTTATGGCACAGCTGCAAGAGTTCCGTCGCCATGGCCGGCCTTCCCTCACCCTGCAGCGGTGCCACAAAAGCAACCTACGTGCAGCAGGTCTGACATAGCGGGAGGCGCAAGAGTTGGCGGCGGACCGAGGGAAGTGGCGCGAACTTGTGCTTGCCTTATGCCCCAATGCTGGGTCGTGACAGGGTGAAAGAAGAATATCTTCTCTTTATAGAAGGTACAACCATTGCGCACTACGAAAAAATGCTATTCTGAAGACCACAGGGTTACAGTTACATATTCACAAACCGTTAATTACAATACCTACCTACACAATTGATTATTTTCATAATGTGAATGTCGAATGAAGATCGTACATTTTATTCGTTAACCTCTGGTTAATAATAATGTCTAAATATTGAGAGTATTATATAGCTATTTCATTCATTAATTTAATGTTATAAGTTTAAAACTCTTCCTGGAAGTGATATACATGTTTGAGATGTGTCAAATCTCAGTAGATGAGGTGAAGAATTGTATTCTAAAATCCCTATTCCTGAGAATTCCCACATTATAGAGATTAAGTATATTAATTATACAATATAATTATGATGTTATGATGGATCTTAAAGATATGCCTCTTGCTGGTTTGAAGATTATTCTAAAACTGAGGCGAATAATTTAATAGAAGAATTTTTACACAACATTCCCACAGCCTTTGTAATAACAATCTTGTACATACAATTACAATAAATGTATCTGATGTAGAACAAGTCAGTTGAAATTGAACAATCAACATTGGGCTTGTTGCATCAACAATAGTTTTGTATTTTTAAATTATATTTTCAACATAATTTTCATTTTAAAATGGTATTAAACAAAAATTACAAAACAAATATTGAAATTTTTCCGAATTTCCCATTTTCCCAACAATTTTCATACATTTTCTCCTGAAAAAAATATTATATTAGACAACTTTCAAGAATTTTATTTATTTTAACATGAAAAGTGAAACTATGTGTCCTGAATCACCAGGATTTCAATACAAATTTCAGTTAGAACCTTGTAGTAAAGGCAATTTGTTTGAATTTTAGGTGGACAGAGTTCTAACTGAATTTATTATATATAAAATTAACTATTAAAAACTAGTTTTAACGTAATTTTATTGATAGTTACACCATAGCAGTACCATTATTTATATATTCAATCAAAAAAAATAATTGAAAACATTCACAATTAACAAAATACAAGCGTTCAAATCTTCAACAGCCAATAACTTTTTGCTGCAGTTGTCCACTTAGAACCCTGTAGTTCTCGGGTCGCGTAATATAGAAAAAAAATATTTTGTTTTTGGATGAGATAGTTTAAAAAAACTTCCTAATTGGCACTCAAGATAAAACTCCCTTGATAAAGTGACCTTGGGTTAAAAATGATGTTCACCACTGATTTTTGAAAATCAGGTGGATAAAATCCATTTAATTTACTTACTTTTTTTTCATATCTAAAATACTACAACAAAAAAGTTTAAAAATAATATATTTAGCGACGCTAATAAAATTTAAAATGTTTACTTTTGATCAGGAAAAGTTGTATAGAGTCTCGAAAAGAAGTCTATCAAGTGTTCTCTGAATGTCAAAACCGTTGCGGTGTGTCCCAATATAGGGATCTTTAGGGGCAAACTCTTAACCCCCTTCCTTCTGAAATATCCTTTCTCCCAAATACAGTATATGTACAGGGCTAGGAAAACTCCTAAGACTGCGATGCTTAAGCCGAAGAATAACATTATTGATTCTTCTGAAACAAGACATAAAGGTAATTGTAAATATCACAAAGGCAAAAATTGCTTGAGTAACCTACAAATGATTTTCACCGATAGCACTTAATAGTATGTGTGAGTCAACTGCGTCTATTTGCGAGAATATTGTGTGTATAGATGTTGCTTGCTGAACAAAATTGACACGGAGGCTGAATCAAAGTGAAATCCCAAAGCATAAAGTATTCAATCAATGCTCATGTATGAGATCCAAAAATTAAGAAAAACAGAATGTGGCATATTGGTAATATGATAGATATGACCAAAGTGATGAAATGGCAATTAGGTGGAGATGTCCATCTGTGAACGGCTAGTAAAAGTAAGGTCTATTCACTCTATTCTATACACAAGGCGGCTATCGATAGTAGTTTATCATATTTATCACAATTCACAATATTCACAATAAGTTAACCTTCTAAACTGTCAAAAAGTGCTGTGTTTTAACAGCGCCCCCCCGCCCCTCCTGTTTGTGTCCACTTTTAGAGCGAGATAGATAGTTTTGACAATTTAGATGGCTAACTTATTGTAACAATTATAATACCACAATACATAAATATGATAAACTATTGTCGATAGCCGCTGATAGCCGCCTTATGTATAGAATAGACCCATTAGGCCCCCATAGACGGACAGTTCTCGTAGCAGTTTGAACATGGCACAGACAATAACTGTTCAATAACTGTACGTTAGTGGACACACCACAGATCAGTTTAACTACCCCAACCCCATTTAAAATCTGTCGAACTGTCAACAGACGTGCCCATATACGTACAGTTATTGTCTGTGGCAGATCAAGTGTCAAAAACTATGGAGGTTATGTTCGCCGAGATCATACACAGGGGTGCCATGTGTTAAATTAGTTTTAAGTAGGGTATACTTGAACGAACGATTGATCTACGAATATTTTTACTTTGTTAGATTTATTATGATTACAATTTATTGTTTGTGTAAATATATGTCCAGATTCTTTTATTTTGAATAAATTATTCATAGTATACTTATTGTTGTTTTAATAAAATTTAATTAAGATAAAATACATACGTATTGTTTTATTTAAATCAGGGTTATATACATTAAATTTGTGTAATATGTTTTATTCAATCACCAAAACAATTTACTTATTGGTTTTGAATAATATCTATTAATTTGGTACATATTATAACATTAACTTAATACTAAATTTACGTAAGTACATATTTCTTTTGTCTAGATTTATTTTACATCAAGTTTACATTTTATTTTTTTATTTACATTTAAGTAGTGGAAAATATTGTTTGCGGTACCTAGTTGACACCAAAATATTCGTAATTATATAATATGAGTATCTCGCAAAAGAACTAACACGCAACAAAAATAATATACTTCTTACGAACGAACTATGACAGAACTGTCAAAATTTGCCGCCAAATCGCGCCAGCTACTCCTACTTTACGTTACCAGCATCTAACGTCAAACGAGAACTTTCGGCTAGTTGAAATTCCAACATTTTTACAAAAACACGGGAGTGGGGGGTCGCTGGCAGTTTGAACATGGCACATATCTGAAAGGTCGAAAAGTGTCCGTCTATGGGCGCCGCAGATTATCTACCAAAGATAACTGTATAGTTATTAACTGGCATGTTCAACCTGTTACGAGAACTGTCCGTCTGTGGCCGGCAATTGATCAGAGCCTCCACGCAGTTGAGGTTATATTAACAGTGTTTTTTTCTTGGGAAGAACGGTTGTTAGTCATTGATCCAATCGATTAGATCCTTGCATTGGATCAATCATACATTTAAAATAAACCACATCCGTATTTTTGCCCAGTGTGCAATCGAACCTGCGACCCAACGCTTCAATAGACGGCCGCTCTGCTAACTCTACTACTACTACAAAAGCGGTCATACAGTAGATAACCGTTGATCAAATTCTATGCGAAAAACTGGTGAATTATTGACAAATCAATGCATAGTGGAAATACATGGCAGCGAAAGACTCATGTCAAGCGACCATTCATATATCATTTAGAAATTTAAGAAAAAGCTAAAATAATCTGACTATTTAATAATATTATAAAAAAAAAGATAAAATATAAGTAGAGTAGGTACCTGAGACACAAAAATTTATTTACTGCAATGTTTAAGTGTCTGAACAAAGGTATTGAACATCTCAAGAGACAAAATATTTGAAAGAGAATGAATTCTTGATATTAAAAAAACACATTGAACCCATGCTGATGTCGATGACGGTAAATCTCACGGTGCAAAGATAAATAATATCCTAGAAGTGATGAAAAATTTGTAAAAACAACGTTTTGATTTTGCTTTAAGTTTTCACAGGTTTTCAATTTGTTCAATGGACATTTTGTAACCATTTAGGGAATAATGTTTAAGAAAGACAACAAAAAATGACTTGTCATTAATTAACCTGATGGTTGCTGACTCGAGTTCTGTCGGGCAGGAATAGATATTTTTATGGTATGTTCTGAATTGTGTATGTTATTAATTATTAATCAACTTACTTGCTTTGGACACTGTCACAGTAATAATGACATATTATCATATTAAAACAGATAAATCAGTTGATTACTTTGTTTTTCCTAGTGAGATACCTAATTAAAAAAACATTTGAGTGAAACACTCGTCGTAGATTATTTAATTATCTGAATCTCTCATATCTGCTAATATCTTTATCAGATATGATAAGAATTTTACTTCTGCAAGGCCATATTATTATTTATCCTGTGTGTATCACAAAGAATTTGGATTATATACCTAGAGTCTGTATTCTGTAAACTGGCGTACACGTCACACGGAAAGCATTGTGCCATTGCGTTCAACTGTCAAGTTTTTAATGGGAGGGAACGAGATGAATGGTGAAGCGGGGGGGAAACCGTCACGCCAGCTTATAGAAGACAGACTCTAGAAGGGTTACATGTAAATTGTACGTATTACATTTCACCGTAGAACAGTTCGCCGTGAGCTTTCTTATCGGAAAGATATGACTATACGGTCATCCAGTGACGTCCCTAGATAAAATGCCGCCCCTAGGCAGTGCCAAAATGCCACCACATTTTTTTTATACAGTACCTACTTTTAATCATCCTTTCGTGACTCCTATATCTAAGAAATGTGTTGTATGGATACATTACTAACAAGATTATACCACTAAAACTAATTTAAATGCCATCTCTGCTTCAATAGACAATATTGCGAGTCTACGGTTTCAGATAGGTAGGTACATATTTGAATAAATTTTAAATTAGGTATGCACTTGTCTTTGCTGTTTACCAAGAACGTGACGTCCAAGGACAACGGAAGTAAAATAGACAACGCGAACACGACAAAAAACGCCTTGTTAAAACTTTTATAGTAGGTACTAATACCGAGGGAGGAAGAACTCACATGTAGGCTGGTAAGATCCTTCATCAGGCATTACTTCAGGTTTGGGAATTGCGGACATCATGGGGCACAATTAGTTTAAAACACATCAATTTAAGTTATAATTCCGTGCGGAATCAGATTTATTTACGCGAAAACATAGAAGTTGTACAAAAAGGTATACATAGGTTCAGCATGACTGAGATAAACTGAAGTTATTATAGAACGCATGTTTGGTGCTACAAAGCGTTAAGTTGGCGTGGGCGATAGAGGTTGATTATTTAAGGGCACGTAACATTTACTTGATTTGCACTTCACTTTATATTATTACCACGAGGTTGCGTTTATACAATATTTATTGATAACACCGTAACGCTAGGGCACAATAATTGAGGCGCGGGTGGTCACGCAGATTTGCCCGCAACCCGCGCGCGCGCGCCGACACACGACTTTCTCGTATTATGCGCTCTCCGTGGCGGGTAGGTTTTTACTATTTTACTCATTTTCAAAGTGCATTCAGGGGAATCTTGTCTGCTGAGGAGAGGGACAAGGGGGGTACATTCACGCTGGGAAGGCGCGGTATCCAAGGAGTGCGGGTTACTTGAGAGATTTTTGAATCTCTCAATGGTAAATGCGCCGGTCAGTGTTCAAGGTTGCATGTAATTTCCAAGAAGGCGTCCACTGTCCAGGTACTTGGCCCTGTATGAATGACAGCCGTCAAGCGACGCGTTCGCTTGCGAAACATTTATTTGTGATATTATTTTGTAATGCAGTGCTGGTAAACTTTTGTCAGGTATATTCCAATGATGTTTTTTTAAAATTTGTGGTTAGATTACTAATTTGATATGGAGTTCTGATAGGTGATTTGAGGCATACTTTGAGGGGGAGGATATATTTGATGACAGTACTTAATAACTACATTTTGTTTCCAACCAGTGAGCTGATTTTTTTTAATGTAAAGATATTTCCGTTATTAGGTAGCTATTTCTATATATACCTAATGATTCTCCTCGATTTGCTGCCCTTTGGGTAACTGCCGCCCCCAAGCGGCGCTCAGCCTACCTACCCCCACGGGACGTCACTGCGGTCATCTCTATAGCACCGAGATGAAAAAAATATGCATTGTTTGTGGAGTATTGTAGATAATTATGTTCCTATTTTATTAGATCCTAATCTAACCTAACCTTACCTGACCTAACCTATAATAATCCAGTATATCGGCTATTTTCAAAATTTGTTAGTTGACTTCCTGTAAACCGACAAGAACCGTGTTTTATTTAAACATGAATTTTATCTCAGTACTATACAACCCAAAGAGGTTAGACGGTCTTTAATATACGACCATATATTTCCGATACAATATTTCACGGTGAAGTGTGATATGGCGAATTGCATATGTACAAATTTCCGGACACGACCTAGAAGAAGGCTTATACAATATTTTTCGATTAGGATGTTGAACACATTTACTGAAAGAATGATCCATGGTTATGTTTATAAACTGGACGAATATTAACATTGCTAATTTGGCATTTCTGATTTTCTTAGCAATGGCTGCCACTTTGTTACCTATATTCATTGTTTTTACTCAATTTAATTATTTTGTATTTTACAGGATTTTTCTACTAATTAATATTAGCTGCTTTTCTTCTCAATATGATGGATTGCCTTTTTATAAGCCCTAAAAATTGAGTTATTATAAATTAACAATGTAAATAAGTTTTGATAGTTCAAATCCAATTCAAATCCAATATCCAAAGTTTTGGATAAATACCCAATACAGTTTGTGACAATCTCAAAATACAGTTGGGCTGGCCACTTCGCTTGAAGAACAAATAATCACTGTACACATCACATCATTCAGTGTTGCCTAAAAGATATTGTAAGACCTAAGGCGGGGAGGGCCTACAGAACGTGGTGTGGTGAGGGTGTGGAATTTCCAGCAGACTTATGTGGCACGCTCAATAGAAAATAAAAAAACAAGATTCAGATGCCCAGTGCGCAAAAGTTTGTCTCAATTATAAATAATCACGGACTTGTTATAAAATGTAGTATCTTCGTATTTAATTTTGTTTACTATACTAATATGATTTGTCTTTCTTACAATAAACAATAATATAAAGGCTTTAATTATCTACCCTTATTCACATGTTAACTATCAAAAATTTTTGGTGTGAAAAATGAAGCCTCGCCACTATTATTCAAATTGAGAATTAGTTCAGTCAATGAATATATTACAGAGAGCATGGTATACGTCACAATTTTTGACTTCAGGGCTTTGTTAGGAGTAGTTAGTAGGTAAACATACTAAAAGTCCCCGCGTCTGGGAGGTGAGCTAAAGGCGGGAGGGGGGTCGAAAGGTCCCATTTTTTGGTTTTTCGCTTATATCTCGGAAACGGTGCATGTAGAAAAAATCAAAATATACTTAGTGTATGGACTCATTTTATATAATGCAAATTCGTATAGTAGAATAGAAACTATAGTTTATTTACGTAATTTTATTATTACATTACAATATTATCTCAATATGCCATTTTTGATCACTGATCGTGTACATCATAAGACATGGGTGAGTTCAGTGTTGTCTAGCCATTCAGTGATCAAAACGTGTGCAAAACGTCATCTGATATGTCATCAATCATCATAGTTATTAATGTACGAGTACCATCAACCATCCTAATATAAATTTTGATTAAATCATATTAGTCCTCGGTTGCAATCCTAACCAGAAATCATCAGCTGATGCGAGATTGAAGGTGTTTGTTTTCAGCTTCATTGGCCTAGCGGTTTTTGCCGTTGGAATGCAAGTGAATTTGGACAGCAGGTGGAAGACTATTGCCTTAGTCTCCATCAGGGCAAATCTGGATGCTGAAATCATGATGGGGTTTACAATTAAATTGGTTATATTTGTTTTCATCTAGTTATTAGTTTGTTATTTGGGTACCATATCTGTCACCCGGTTTCACCATTATTTGCTTCCTTAGGACGGTAAAATTGCTGGTTACAAATATGTCACAATATGCTCCATCATAAGGTAAGACGACATCTTTATTTTGTGTAGTTTTCTACCCACTAAATGTTTCATGGGTAAGTATATTTACCAAATCTGTACCCAAAAGTAATTTATGTTACACAATATGGGGTATTTCAATTGAATTCTTTTAACGATGTCCAATTACAGTAGCGAAACAATCAACTAGGCGTCAGAAAATCGTAAAGATATATTATGACCTCACTGAGTATTGAATCCGGAATCCACATATGAGAAACCAGTACCTTACGCATTGGACAACGAGGTTCGCTCATAATCATTAGCTCAATTATCTTACCCCACTTCTCAAGGAGGTCTCTTAACAGTTTTTTTAACAAAAGATGCTAGCCAACTTCTCAATGCATTCGATTAATATTTCCGAATACTCATTGGGGAAAAAAATGTGAATTTGCAAGATGCGGGATTCGATCATAATATGAAACCGTGACCTTTGGCTCCAGACACGGACAATCCACCATAAATTCATAGTAGATGCCGTCAGTAATATTCAGTACCTATATCATATTATTATGAGCATGATCAAGCATGGAAATAGCGCATATTCATCAATGATATGGGAAAAAACATCCATGACCTTTTATTCAAGTATGGAAATACTGGGCCTTTGTTTGTAGCCCTTTGCTTACTTGCAGATCATTGCATGGTTCGATCAAGCAATCTTAACCTGATATAAAGGATTTTAATAGAGGCAAAGTGAGGATACGTCATACATTCTGGCACATAGCTAATTTTTTATTCAATAAAATTTTTCTATAGTCTTACCTATACAATTCCTGGGTCCAGAACCAAATGGAATATAAGTTCCGGGCTTAATACTGGAACTATTTTCTGAAGAAAACCTCTCCGGGTCAAATTTTTCTGGATCAGGGAACAATTCAGGGTCATGATGGATTGAATAAATTGAAATAAGAAATATATCACCCACTTTCATCTGGAACAATTAAAAACAATTACATCAGCCAATTAAAAGTGTCAACTTCCATCCAATTAAATTACTTATAAACTCATTATTGTACATAAGTATTCTAAAATTTGGACTAATCTAAATTAGGTTACGCATGATGCCTTTTAGGTAATGCTAGGTATGACGAACAGGTTGACCCCACACCATTTTACTATCGAGATTTTGCATAAATAAGCATTTTAAATATGAATTCATTTAATAAACTATTTTTTTTATTCAATGAATAATAAGACGCAAGATTTGAGAATGTAACATTCTATATTATATTGAATATACATAATTTGAAAACATCTCATGCATATACACACTAGAAAAAATCATTTTGTAGAAAAAATACGACATCTGCTGGATTCGCACCAGTATGCTTTTCCAATTAAACTACGGGTATCTTAGTTAATTATGATGATTTTAACTAGTAGTTGTTACATGAACATGAAATGCTTATCGAATTATTTCTATAAAAAGTGTGTTCTAGCGTGTTTATGCATGAGATGTTTTCAAATTATGAATTAATTGTTCATTTTCCAAATAAAATATATTATGGATAGGTAATCATTTTAAAAACATTCAAATCAAAATTTTACTTTTGAAAAATACGTTGTGCTTGCTAATAGGTCATCTTTGGAGCATAAAATCAAACATACTTTATGTCAAAAACCATATCAATGCGATGTATACTCATTTAAATGCTCACTAACTACTATTATCTATATAGATATATATGAATGAATGCAATGTATTCTCATTTAAATTTTCTCAGCTTGTTAACTCAAACCACATTAAATCATACATACCGGTAAAAAGACTATGTCAACGTATTTATTTCTCATACCTCATGCTTGCGGTAGTAGAGAAGAAAACACATAAAATGACACAATCTACTGAAAAATATAACAATGCAATGTTTGTTCATTTAAATGCTTCAAATGTGATTCTGAAAGATATGAAATGACACATACCGGGTAAAAACTATATCAATGCGTTTTTTCTCATTTGGTATGTAGCTCGCGATTATATTTTTACACAAATCCTATAATATCACAACAATAAACAAGTTGTTTTTATACATAACTTTGTTTTAATATGCAGTGATATTGATCATCGTGTCTGGAAACTCGTACATAGTTCGCCGTATCACACTTCACCGTGACATGTTGTATCGGAAATATATGGCCGTAGGTATATTAAAGAGCGTCCAACCTCTTTGGGTCGTATAGTACAGACATCAAATTCATGTCTAAATAAAACACGGTCTTGTCGGTTTACACTTTACAGGAAGCCAGCAGCAACAAATTTTGAAAATAGCAGATATACTGGATTAATTATTAAGTTAGGTTAGATTAGGTTTTCATTTTTGAATTCATGAATATTGCCAAAATCAGCTATGAAAATTGAATTAATGTATAGTATACGGTCATCTCTTTCCGATAGAAAGCTCACGGCGAACTGTGCCATGGTGAAATGTTTTTCGTACAATTTACATGTAACCATTGGTTATGGGAGGCAAAATATTATTTGCTTGGGCCGCCAAAAAGTCCATAGGTTGGTTCTGGTCAGATCGCATTGAAGACATTTTTGACTTGTTTCTTCATTATATAAAAAAAAATATCTTAAATTAAAATCTTGTGTTGTTTCAAATCTATGATTGTGAATTTTTTATTAAAGTGTGGTAAAGAGTTTAGTTAATATGTATTACATGGTATGGTTTCGCCTCGGGATCGTCACTCGGTGGAGGTAAAATGTAAGGCTTTACACATTTTCTATCGAGTGATACTCCAGGTGGCCACAGCCTCAAAATTTCTGAAGCACAAAAAAATATTCATAAAAATTACAGAATAATTAACAAACAAGTTGGTTTCTCAAAAAAAAGTTGAAGATAAACCTTCTTCTATATTCTATGCAGATTTCAAATTTATGAAAGTGTAGCTGACAGGCCAGTCACTAAAATTCATGCTGCATTTCACATTCATTTATAGCTAAATTCATACTTGTAGCCCATTTATACGTGCTGGTAGTACGTATTATTGCGGCCATAATGAGAAAATGCAAGTGTAAACAAGTTTCATCGTACAAGTTGCAAGACTGCATTCAAGTATCAAAGTTCACCGGCTTCTAAATTTTCACATGATAGTTACAACTTACAAAATATCAGTGCACGCTCAGTAGAAATATATTGGCGAACCTGATGGAAAACCTACGAACTACATCTCGCAGGGCATTTTGACCTTTACTGATTTTTGCAATCTGTTCGAAATAGCACCACACAAAGAGAACAAACGTGTTCACCAACGCTTGAAGAATGAGATTGGAGAGACAATTGGTACTTTTGTGTGTAAACAGTTATTATCGCGATAGTTTAATTTACCCACTATTGGTGCCAGTAAATCAATGCGCTATTATACTCTGAGTTCTCTAATATCTAATAATATGTAAGTTAAATACCAAAGTTAGGTGTTAAAATCAGCAATAATTCGCAGATTCCAATCCAGGGTTAACCTAGCCATCAAATACATAATCCTCTCATCAATCATTTCATCAGATTATTTGACATCATTCATGTTGCGATGATACAATCCAAAACCTGAACAAAACCGTCATGTGAGTGCAACAGAGAATATTTTAGGAAGCACCAAAAATATGAGTTTGAGTGAGATGGAATAAACTGGAAGTGAGCGTTGATGTGGTGACATGATTATCTTGTTAATTAATTACTCTGTGATATCATTATGTCGGTTCACGAGAGATCGACAGTAGAACAAACTGCAGACTGTGTCAAACTGTTTTGTACCAATGTCTAATTAAATTGCGGTTTCTTTCGGTTTGACAAAGAGAGGCATATCTTGTGTTTTATTATCGTTTATCTCTGGGCTCATTCTTTTTGGCCGAGACTTCCAATGATGTGAATACCCTTTTCAGTGCCCATTCTGACATGGGATGTATCGTCTTTTCTAGTGCACTTAAGACGTTGGATTTGATAAGGTTTAATTGAATTTTAAATACTAAGAAACGCTATCTACACATTGTAGTCTTAGTTCAATGAAAAAAAAAATTGTTTGATTGACAAAGTTTAGTATGCACTATTTATATATCGGATCTTAACAGACTACCTCCACCCTTCGCCACTGACATGTAGTATGTTAATTTTCAGTTATACCGACATTAAAAAAATTGTGCTCAGAAAATAGGTACCTGATACAACCATGTCCAAGTATTTCATAGACTGCAGTTCGGAATAGCTCACTTCTCCATTTAGACAATGCTCGGACACTTGGTCTATTTCATCCTGCAACTTGAATTGGATGTCTGGGTGAAATGCTAACTCGTACAGCAAAAAGCAGAGTGTTGTGGAGACGCCTTCATAGCCAGCTATGAAGAATAACATTGCCTGTGCCGCCAGCTCGTCATCCGACCAATCTGAAATGAAAATGCGAGCATGCATTTAGTCAGGCCATGAAATAGTTGAAATACAAAGCTTTCGACATATACTAAAATATTAGCAATATTGAATGCCCATTTCAATTTCTTGACAAACTTTAATGAATACAGATATTACTTTTGAAAATACCATATTTTTTAAAACGTGTTTAAGTTTATACCTCATTTCTCCACACTTGTGAATTAAGCCTTGCGTTATATAATGATATCACCAGTACCTACCAATTAATCTGTATAATTATTTAATGTATTTAATGACTTGCGTCGGCCTATAACGTTGTGGGTCATTATTGAAAATAGCATATTTTTTAACACATGTTTAAGTTTATACCTCATTTCTCCGCACTCCAATTAATCTGTATAATTATTTAATGTATTAGTGAACTCCATGGCCGAGCGACTTAAGTGCCCGACTATAACGTCGTGGGTCCCAGGCTCGAATCCTTGGTCTGGCAAATAAACATATTGTTTTACAACCTAATAGGTTGGGCAAGTGGCTAACATCCGTTTCTCGTAAAAACAAATCTGTTAAAACAACCCTCCACTCCGTTCGGAGACGTGATATCCAGGTAGCGAAGGCGGGACCATCTGTCTGCCGAAGCGCCCAAGATGATTGTTGATTTCTATAATGACATATAATTAAATAACTAATTAAGCAACGGATTGTAATGAATGTTAAAATCAACGCAATTAAACAGTTTCGACCATGTGTAATTGCCGCAGTAAATGGCAAGTGTCACCTTAGTTAGCGTTGCTGTGTTGGGTTAAAATTTCGGATTAAAGCCATTCCCTAAAACTTGTTACTTCAACACTCAGAAGGCTTCCCATTATTGTTGTATTCCCTTCCCTGGTTAATGGTCATTGAAATGGAATTAACTAGAGTATCTGACTGTAGTTTTGATAACATTACTATACTTCTTGAAAAAGAATGAAGAATAATTGAGACAGTCATGCAGCAGAGATTTGATGCATTGTGGCGGAATCAAATATCTTGAAGATGTAATACTAGTAGAATCACTTTAGAGGCCAGATTTTTACACCGAGCACTGACAAAGACTGTACATTTGAGGCAAATTTATATCTCTATCAAATCAATTCTCACTTCTTTTTATTCCGCTAACATATCCTGCAGAGAATTCGGAAGTAGTAGCAAACCCTTCGTCGGACTGTACTTCAGTGGCACCGGGTTCATATCCGAGAGTCCCTTTCCTCGCTTCCATCAATAGGTGGACCATGTCTGGTCGGACGATCTTCTTTGTTTCTCTTTCCTTCATACTGTTTGAGATTAGGCTTCTGAAGAATGTCACAACTGATTTGTCATTCAGCGCCAAACAACTAAACATCTGTTAAATAAAACCAATATGAAAGATCCTTCGACACAATTAATAGTGCACATAATTATACTGATATCTTGAAAATTTACAAAAATTTGACTTAATAAAGCTTAATTTTATTGTAGTCATTAGTAAAAAAATACTTCTTAGGGCTCTAATGCATAGCAATACTTGTTTAAATATCTTAACTAATGTATGTGTCAACCACGTTTACGCACTTTACAATGAAAATGAGGGTGTATGTACGCTAGCCCCGGTCGATTGATTTAAATTATTTAATATATTGTACGTACACTGCCATCTCTCGGCATCATTTTGAAATACTTAACCAAAATGCAAGTCATTATACATTAAATCAAAAAGGTGAAGCCTTTACTGAGCCTTTTTTAAAGAGGCACCTAGCGGAAAAATACGCACCTTGCAATTTGAGACATTTTTTTGATAATTTACAATTTCAACTGTATTAATTAATAAATATGTATCTGAAAACATTAAAAAGAAAAATCTTATTTAGGTATGGTCCCAATATTGAAGCTCGATTTGATATGAATAAAAAGGATTTCAAGTTATACAAATTTATATTTTTATAAAAATCCATGTTTTTTAATATGAAAATATTTTTTTTTTTCATTTTAAAAAACATTGATTATTATAAAAATATAAATGTGTATAACTTGATATCCTTTTTATTTATATCGTCACGGTACGTCAAATATTATTATAAATATCACAATACCCAATCAAAAAATTTAACAATATTATACCTCAGACAACTTTGGAAAAGCTGCATTAATAAAAAATTTGAGTTGCTGGATTCCTGAAAAGTTTGCTGCCGTCTTCCCCATGCGGAAAAATTCGTTTTGCTGGTTCCGTAAGGAGTCCACGCTCACTCCAAAGGCGCATGATGCTATGACATCAGTTCCGTATCTCGCAAAAGTATCTTTCAATTCCAATTCTACATATCCACGCTCTGGCAAGTAAAAAGAATTATATTTTCACAAACAAACTGTATTTTAAGAATATAATATGAGTAAACCTTCTTTTAATTCTTTGAATAAACTCATTCCCTCATACAGCAGAGAATAAAGAAAACCACATTATATTTACAAAAATAATTGTCATTCGAAAGGCAGCGGTAGTCTCAATTCATGTCAGCGCGTTTTCTTCACATTGTTCAATGGAAGACTGTCACTATATTCACTTATTTTTTTGGACTCACCATTAAACCCCACTTATGCGTCATATCATCACCTCAATATTACAACTAGATAACTTGATTTTCACTGTTTTTGAGATTGAGTGTGATTCTACATTTCTCTACTACTACTCTACAAAATGATAAAACTAGGTAAGTCAGAAGTTAATTGGAACTGTATTAATTTTGTGTTTAAAAATATTTGGTAACTTTAAAACCATACATTAAATAAATAAAATAATATATCTACAATATTTTTTCATACAATTGAACATTATTTAAATAATTGTTTCCAATTAGAGAAGCACAATTTTCCGTTTTTTTTTAAAGTAATAATAATTATAGCCTAGATTTACGTTAATCAAGTAAAGTTTAAATTTCATTTTCCCAACAATGACCAAATCAGAGTTATCTAGTTGTAGTATTGAGGTGACGACATATGCAAATTATGCATGTTAGGCGTTTGGAAGCTCTATCATTAAGTCTATTAACAGTTGACAGTTCCTTGCTTCAGATGCTTGCTATTTGTGATGACAGATTTCTCCAAACACATCATAGCTTTGAACCAGCTACTAAACTCTCTTCATGAATAAAATAAATGAAATATAATTTATTATGTTACTCTAATTAGTTACCTACTTTTGTTAATCTTTTCTTGCATAGCTTCATTAAAAAAGTCTATAACTTGATTTGAACATTCCCTGATGAATAAAAACATATTCTTCATTTTGGAAGTGGTGAAAGCTGGACTGAGGGTTGCCCTCATGTCACGCCATTTCTGTCCTGCAAACATTCCAAACATTCACATAATGCTTTGAACATCGCATTAAAATATGCAGAACTGAAGTGAGTCAGGAAGTCAGGAAGTGAGTGGGGATACATGACCATAAACTTCAAGGACAATAGAGGTTCCGGAATTGGCCACATCGAATGGCGTTCACGTTGGGTTGCTTGTATATTATCGCATTTATAGTTTTATTAATGTGAAAAAGAAATCTTTCGTCTTTACCATACAACCATCATTATTTGTAATATTTAACATCAAAAGGGTGCCAAAAATGGTGGTTATAAACAAATTGCCAACATTTTTCAATGCACCAAGGTACAAAGTATTTTATTGCTATGGCTACAAATTCAACTTAATAACGTAACCAACGTAATACTAAATAAACTTCTAGGTACATTATGACATCCTCTAGTGATCAAGTCGGTCTTTGGTTTGTGAAGTAGTGCAGGATGGATAATATGATGTTTCAAGATGCTCTGTATTAACTCTGATTCATGTTTTTGATTGCACCATAAAGATTGGTATTTTTTTCATGAATTAATTAATTAATATGGATTTCTGGTACATATTGAGAACTTAATAATTTTTTCCATTATTTTAATTTTCTATTAATTAAGTACTTACTTTCTCTGTTGTCATTTTTAATAAAGTAATTATTTTTGAAATCTATGTTTTTTTTGAAATTGTATACTTTGTAACACAATAATACTGTTTTAGACTGTCCCATTAAATGACGTATTGTAACTTGCTTTAAATAGTATTAACATAAATTACCTTCCATGTTGAAAAGGTTATTCCCGAAGAGCGGATCATTGTGAGGATCCACTATAACACGGTGGTCTTGGAAATGATCAAAATCTTTCACAGTCAACTGTTTTATCAGCTCAATATCTCTGATCAGCAAGTTTGTGTTTGTCAACTGGCGGAATCCTACATACCTGATCAAAAAATAATAATATTAAATTGTTCCAAAATCATGTCATAAGTTTTAACGTTCAATGTAACGTTTAAAGGAATATTTCTATAGACTCAAGTTAATAATATACTCGTAAAGTAAGTAAAAATGAGTCACTATACAGGTTTGACAGGTTTGCTCTGATAATCGATAAAAATTTTATTCTACATATAAAATTATGTATGATTTAATGGCTTAATTTTAGATATATGAATATTTTTTGACTATTATCTACTACGACTTGGCTTAGGCAGGGTTTTTAATTGTATTTTAAAAACTAACAAACATTATCTACACATTGTAGTTATTAGTTCAATTATATTTGACTGACAAAGTATTGCCAACTATTTATGTCGGATCTTAACAGCCAACCTCAGTGACGTCCCTAGATAAATAGCCGGCCCTAGGCAGCGCCAAAATACCGCCCCATTTTTTTATACAGTATTTTTATCATCCTTTCATGAGTCCAATATCTAAGAAATGTGTTGTATGGATACATTACTAACAAAGTATCAGACTGTAATTATTTGCAAATCTGCACGTGTCGTTTCTGGTCACCAAGGATGTCGAAGGGCGACGGAAGTAAACTAGACATTGCGAACCCAACAAAACCAGTGAGCTGAATTTTTTAATGGAAAGATAATGTCGTTATTATTAAGTTTAGGTAGTTATTTCTATATATTCCAAATGATTCTCCTCGATTTGCTGCCCTTCAAGTAACTGCCGCCCCCAAGCGACGCTTAATCTGCCTACCCCCACGGGACGTCACTGGCCAAACGCCACCCTTCGCCACTGGTATGTAGGAATGGAATCTTTACTTGCGTATAGAAGTGGCGAAGGGTGACTTTTGGAAAGAGGTAAGCTGTGGAGATCAGAGAAAAAGAGCACAATTGTCAGGTAACTTACGGGAAATAAGAATTTCTTTTATTTTGTTAACTGTCAAGATAATACTTACTATATTACTACTGATGAATAGGTGCACACTAATGACAACGACACACTGGTCATAGGTTTCACCGCTGAATTTGTCAAATTATTTAAATCACTTATGGCAGTAGAATTCCACGCATACTTTTCTTTACCAAACAATACGCATCGCCAACAAAAAAGTTTATTTAATGTATAACTGCCAGTTAAAAACAAATATTTATCATATAAATTGTTGTGAAAATGTCTAATATAAGTTTTTTTGCTGTATTCAAATCTAAATGAACCCTTGGAAGGTCAAGCTTTGATAATTTTTAACTTTTGAAGAAACGTCAAACTCAGGAATGATTTTTTTTAAATGCAATCGTTCGCACATCTTTTATCGGGACACTACACAATTTAATATATAAATACTTATATATTTAAAGCACTGGCGAATGATTTCGGTAGAATATGAGATAATTTATCCACATTCAAAACACAGTAACACACTGAATTTTGTATTATAAAATAAACCTTTATCACCGCTTTGAAATGTCAAAATGACATGAACTGTGAATAGCATGCTATGTTTGTCTATGACTGAAGTAACCTAAATAATAATCGCGAATTAATACAATATTTATTTTTAATAACAATTTATAAATTATATGTGATCGAACACAATAGTTATTATTTTTTTTAATCATCCTTACTATTTATTATTTGCTTTAAAAGATAATCATAGACAATAAACAAATCAACATAGCGCATAAGCTTGTCCTGTTTACGCTTCCAAGTCGGGAACAAAAACGCAGACATGCATGAAGTTGGCAACTGAATTGCGGTAGAAAATTCGGCTTGGATTATGGTCGACATAATTCTAAAAATAGCACTCACGTTGTGACGTTCCGTCAATTATTTTTGATTCGAAACTTGACTAAATTAAACGCTCTACTTATAAATAACGACGATAGATGACAATCAATATTTTTACTATAACCTAGTCCTAGACAATATAGATATTTATTTATTTAAATTAAATACTTGAAAATAGAAGGTAAGCTTTAAAGAATCGCTTAGTATGGAACCTTAGCCACTGGCGTATAGCTAATATAGAAAAAATATTGTGTTTTTGGATGAGATAGTTTAAAAAAAATTCCTACGTGGCACTCTAGATAAGACTCCCTTGATAAAGTGACCTTAGGTTAAAAATGATGTTCACCACTGATTTTTGAAAATCAGGTGGATAAAATCAATTTAATTTACCTACTTTTTTTTCATATCTAAAATACTACAACAAAAAAGCTTAAAAAGAATATATGTAGCGACGTTAATAAAATTTAAAATGTTTACTTTTGATCAGGAAAAGTTGTATAGAGTCTCGAGAAGAAATCTTTCAAGTGTTCTCTGAATGTCAAAACCGTTGCGGTGTGTCCCAATATTGGGATCTTAAGGGGCAAACTCTTAACCCCCTTCCTTCTGAAATATCCTTCCTCCCAAATACTGTATATGTACAGGGCTAGGAAAACTCCTAAGACTGCGATGCTTAAGCCGAAGAATAACATTGTTGATTCTTCTGAAACAAGACATAAAGGTAATGTTAAAATATCTCAAAGACAAAAATTGCTTGATTACTTGGTTACCCTACAAATGATTTTCATCGATAGCACTTAATAGTATGTGTGAGTCAACTATGTCTATTTGCGAGAATATTGTGTGTATAGATGTTGCTTGCTGAACAAAACTGACACGGAGGCTGAATCAAAGTGAAATCCCAAAGCATAAAGTATTCAATATATGCTTATGTATGAGATCCAAAAATTAAGAAAAACTTCTTCTTTCTTCTTTTGCCATATCCGCCCCTTAACTGGAGCATATGGACACCACGCGGTGCCTCCAAGAATCCCTGTCGCTTGCCAGTCTTCTTGCTTCGTTCCAGGTCAAACCAGCATCCCGTAGTTCCGCCGTATACACTCTGTAGATTGTATTTAGTGGCCTTCCAGGACGCCGGAATCCGGTCGGCTTGAAGAACAGGCAAGCCAGGTTGAAGTTCTCTTCTGGCATCCGCAGCACGTGGCCGAGCCAGGTCCAACGTCGCCTCTTCACTTTCAGCGTGATGAGAGGCTGCTTGGTGCATTCTCTTATCTCCTCGTTGCTCCTAAAGTCATACCACCGCACACCCAGTATTCGTCGCAAACATCTCTTATCGAAGCTCAGTATACGGTTGCTCTGAGCCTTCGTCAGATGCCATGATTCGCAACTGTAAAGCAGCACCGTCAGAATGCAAGCGCCGAATAGGCGGCATTTGGTTTTGACCGAGTACAATCGTGAGTCCTAGACATTCCGCATCGAGTTGAATGTTGCTCCAGCCATTCCCATTCGGATAGCGAACTCTTTCTGCAAAATGCCATCTCCCGTGATGTGTACCCCCAGGTACTTGAAGCTGTCGACGCTCTCGATGTTTTGTCCGTCGTTAATCAGAGGGAAATCTGGATCAGGACAAGTGCTATTACACAAGACATTGGTTTTCTTCGCGTTGATTTTCAAACCAACGCGAGAGGAGTTGTTATGCAACCTGTCGATTGTCTCTTGAATGCCCTCGATTGAGTTGTCGAATAGGACAACGTCATCGGCGTATTCTAGGTCGCATAGCTTCACCGTGGGGGTAACAGGTATGCCTCGGTCGGGTGGTATTGACTTCCATAGTATGAAGTCCAAGAGAATGATGAAGAGAAACGGTGCAAGGACACAACCCTGTCTGACTCCGGTCGTGACCCCGAACCATTCCGTGACAGTGTCTCCAATTCTGACACAGCATTCGCTATTCTCGTGCAGGCTTTTGATTATGGCAATGATCTTGGGAGGGATCCCGTATGCTCCCAGTATCGTCCAGAGGGAGGGGCGGTGCGGACTGTCGAAAGCCTTCTCATAATCTACAAAGCAGCAAGCCATCGGACTGTTCAGCTCATGGCTCTGCTGGAGAAGACATCGAAGGTTGTGGATTTGGTCTGCACACGCTCGACCAGGTAGAAACCCGGCTTGGTTTTTCCTGAGGACGTGCATTATTGGGTCCCTTATTCTCATCAAGAGGATGTTTGCCAAAATCTTTCCCGGAACACTGAGTAGCGTAATGCCTCGGTAATTGTCGCAGCTTAGAGGGTCACCTTTTTTGTGAAGTGTGATGATTTCACCGTTCACCCAGTCCCTTGGACAGCGCTCTTCTTCCCACACCTTTGTCATCAAATGAAACATAGGGTGCAGGATTGCGCTCAGACTGTACTTGAGGAATTCAGGATGAATCCCGTCTCCCCCCGGTGCCTTTCCGTTCTTGAGCCTTTTCACAGCCGATTTTATCTCGGTGTGCGTGGGCGGGCAATCGGAAATGTCGGTCGCTCGGAAAATGTCCAAAAGTAAAGCTTCCGCAGATATGTCAAAGGGATCCAAAGGGGGTGGGCGGTTCAGCACTCCGCAGAAATGATTCTTCCAAATCTTCTTGACGCATTCTGTGTCAGACTCTATTGCTCCACTGGGACCACGAATGGCTCCGGAAGTCGGTGGTCGCCTGCCGCAGACTTCACGGGTGATTCGGAAGGGTTTCCTGGTGTCATTTCTGCTTGCTGCCTCCTCTGCCGCTTCAATTTGCCGGTTCATAAAATTGCGCTTGTCCAACCGCACGGATCGTTTGACTACCCTGTCTTGGGTTTGGTAGGCAGTCCGGCGGTCCTCGGTTCGGTCGGGGTCTGTCTCCTC
Organism: Rhyacophila brunnea; assembly: GCF_057557595.1. Lineage (NCBI taxonomy): Eukaryota > Metazoa > Arthropoda > Insecta > Trichoptera > Rhyacophilidae > Rhyacophila > Rhyacophila brunnea. The sequence goes on from NW_028233276.1 coordinate 212,956, forward strand.
GTCTCTCAGGGCTTTCAGCCTGGCTCGTTTTTCAATTTCAGCCCACGTTTCGTCAGATATCCACTTTGGCTGCTCACTCCTTCTGGTACCAAGGACGGTACGGGCCAACGACACAATCGCAATCTTTATGAGGCTCCAGTCCGCCTCAATGAGGTCGGATTCAGATGTGTGCCTCTCGTAGATACGATCTACACTATCTCGTACAGCAATTTCGAAGTCGATCCGAATTCTGCGGCGTCGGAGCTTCTCAATGTCAATTTGTTCGCGCTTTGGAGGCCTCGCCTGGCGACTGAGTTTTACTCGGATGTTTCCAATGAGTAACTCATGATCGCTATGGATATCGGCACCTCTGTAAGTACGCACGTCGAGAAGTTCCTTTCGGTACTTCAAGCTGTACAAGAAGTGGTCAATCTGCGTCCTAGTGCGTCCATCAGGAGACGTCCACGTATATTTGTGAATATCTTTGTGGGGAGAAACCTTTGTGGTGGTCAACGGCTGGTCGGCCCCAAGTGGACACATTGACGCCAGTAGATGTGTTCATAGCAAAAGTTGGGAAATGCCAAACTGCCAGCAAGTCCCATCTGCTGGCCTCCCCGCGGTGACCTCCGGGCAATGCAGCGTAAGCTGTAGCTAACAACAGGGGGCGAAGGGCGAGTGACCGGCGCCATAAAACTGGCCTTCTGGCTAAGGGAAGGAAATCCCCGACAGAAAAACCCAATCGAGCCGACCCTCAGGGCCCTCGTGGCTCAGGCCTCGGGAGCGCTGGGCTAATCACCTTGCCTCCTTAAACGAAACAGATTAACACAACACCTACACAGCAGCCTCGGACGACAACCGGTTCTGTAAAACGACGACCTTGCATGGAAATGGACAATGAAACAGGTAGAGTAATCCTCTCTAACAACTCGAGTATGCGCATTGGGACATATAATGTTCGCACCTTGCGTACCCCCGGAAAGGACCTGCACGCCACACGCATCATGCACACCTACGGTGTGGACATCCAAGGGCTGAGCGAAGTGCGCTGGAAAGGAGCCGGGAGAAAGTTGATTGAGGGTTACTCTATTGTCTACTCAGGTCAGGAGCAATATCATCGCCAGGGAGTGGCAGTATTGATGTCAAAGAGAGCGGCCCGTTGCCTCGTGAAATGGGAACCAATCTCGGAGAGACTGATACGTGCCTCCTTCAAGACGCCAGATAGCTCCTTGACCGTCTTTCAGTGCTACGCCCCCACTGAGGATGCCGACGCGCAGATAAAGGATGCCTTCTACGATTCTCTCCACGCGGCAGTCTCCGCCATCCCCCGAAGAGACCGCGTGATTGTAATGGGGGATTATAATGCGAGAGTAGGAGCAGACCCGGTGCTTGGCCCTACGGTGATGGGACGACACGGCCTCGGTGACCCCAACGATAATGGTGAGAGGCTCGTAGAGTTTGCCACTCTGAACGAGCTCGCCATCGGAGGCTCTGTTTTCCCCACAAAGAAAAACAGGATGTGGCATATTGGTAATAAGATAGATATGACCAAAGTGATGAAATGGCAATTGGGTGGAGATGTCCATCTGTGAACGGCTAGTAAAAGTAAGTATCATTTTCGCTCCTGTGGATCTACTCTATACACAAGGCGGCTATCGATGTTAGTTTATCATATGTATTGAGACGGTTAATTGTTACAATAAGTTAACCGTCTAAACTGTCAGAAAGTGCTGTGTTTTAACAGCCCCCCCTCTTGGCTGTGTTAACTTTTAGAGTGAGATAGATAGTTTTGACAGTTTTGACAGCTTAGACGGCTAACTTATTGTAACAATTATAATTCCACAATACATAAATATGATAAACTATTGTCGATAGCCGCTGATAGCCGCCTTGTGTATGGAATAGACCCACTGATCAGAGCCTCCACGGAGTTGAGGTTATATTAACAGTGTTTTTTTTTAGGAAGAACGGTTGTTAGCCATTGATCCAATCGATTAGATCCTTGCATTGGATCAATCACACATTTAAAAAAAATCACATCCGTATTTTTGCCCAGTGTGCAATCGAACCTGAGACCCAACGCTTCAATAGACGGCCACTCTGCTAACTCTAATACTACTACAAAAGCGGTCATACAGAAGATAACCGCTGATCTAATTCTATGTGAAAAACTGGTGAATTATTGACAAATCAATGTTTGGTGGAAATCCATGGCAGCGAAAGATTCGATGTCAAGCGACCATTCATATATCATTTTATCATTTAGAAATTTAAAAAAAAACTAAAATAATCTGAATATTTAATATTATAAAAAAAAGATAAAATATAAGTGGAGTAGGTACCTGAGACACAAAAATTCATTTACTGTAATGTTTAAGTGTCTGAACAATGGTATTGAACATCTCAATAGACAAAATATTTGAAAGAGAATGAATTCTTGATATTAAAAAAACGCATTGAACCCATGCTGATGTCGATGACTGTAAATCTCACGGTGCAAAGATAAATAATATCATAGAAGTGATGAGAAATTTGTAAAAACAATGTTTTGATTTTGCTTTGAGTTTTCACAGGTTTTCAATTTGTTCAATGGACATTTTGTAACCATTTAGGGAATAGTGTTCAATAGTGCAACTAAAAATGACTTGTTATTAATAAACCTGATGGTTGCTGGCTCGAGTTCTGTCGGGCAGGAATAGATATTTTGGTGGTATGTTCTGAATCGTGTATGTTATTAATTATTAATCAACTTACTTGCTTTAGACACTGTCACAGTAATAATGATATATTATCAAATTAAAAACAGACAAATGAGTTGATTACTTTGTTTTTCCATCTAGTCAGATACCTAATTAAAAAAACATTTGAGTGAAACACTAGTCGTGTTTTTTAAATACTCAAAAGATAAATAGCTCATTAAAAGATTATTTAATTATCTGACCCTCTCATATCCGCCAATAACTTTATCAAATATGATAAGAATTTTACTTCTGCAAGGCCATATTATTATTGATCCTGTGTTTATCACAAAAAATTTGGGCTGTATACCTAGAAGGGTTACATGTAAATTGTACGTATTACATTTCACCGTGAGCTTTCTTATCGGAAAGAGATGACTGTTTGGTCATCTTTATAGCACTGAGATGAAAAAAATATGCATTGTTTGTGGAGCATTGCAGACAATAATGTTCCTATTTTATTAGATCCTAACCTAACCTAACCAAACAAATAATAATCCAGTATATCGGCTATTTTCAAATTTTGTTCGCTGGCTTCCTGTAAACCGACAAGAACTGTGTTTTATTTAAACATGAATTTTATCTCAGTACTATCGAACCAAAGAGGTTGGACGGTCTTTAATATACGACCATATATTTCTCCGGACAAGGCCTAAAAAAAGGCTTATAATATAATATTTTCGATTACGATGTTGAACACATTTACTGAAAGAATAATCCATGGTTATGTTTATAAACTGGACGAATATTAACATTGCTAATTTGGCATTTCTGATTTTCTTATTCAAGCAATGGCTGCCACTTTGTTATATTCATTGTTTTTACTCAATTTACTTATTAAGTATTTTACAGGATTTTTCTACTAATTAATATTACCTGCTTATCTTCTCAATATGACAGATTGCCTGTTCATAAGCCCTAAAAATTGAGTGCTTCAATTTCATATGCTTATGCTCCATCTCTATAAAAGAATTTTTTTAGTTTGAAGGAATAGTTCTCTTTTCTCTCAGCCCAGTTAATTAAAAAAAACACAAGTACAACAAAATAAAATGTAATAAGTACCTATAATCCATTTTAGCTTCACTTTCATATCATATCATCTCTATAGAAGGAGGTTTAGGAACCAATATTTAGGTTGTAATGTTATTATAAATTAACAACATTGTAAATAAGTTTTGATAGTTCAGATGGATAACAAGAGGAGCAGGGCGAGGGCCTAGTAAGAGAAAACTTTGCCAGAAATGGCATCAGCACATCAATTAATAGTGGAACACCCTTATCCTTGAAATTGCGCAGATTGCGATTTCTTCTACTGCACACAAATTACATTGTTATCACCGTTATTATTTCTGACTGCTCTTATATGAAGCCTGTTGCATCGTTTTCTCTCGCTCCACGTTGCTCTAACTACGTCATATGATCTATTAAAATTATCGAACGTCACGCTTGTGTGGTATGTTTATAATTATCCTATCTACTGTTATATCACTATAATATACATCTCTATTAATAAATAAGACATTATTTAATTGCATTCAAACTTCAAAACAATGTTTAAGGGGGATCCTTATACCAACAGAGGCACCTAGTGGAAAAATACGAATATAGATATGGTAAATAAAAAGGATTTCAAGTTATACTCATTTATATTTTTATAAAAATCAATGTTTTTTAAAATAAATATAAAAAATATTAAAATGATGAATTAGTCAAGAATCTAAACGTTAAAAAATTGAAAACTTAAACTATATTTTAATAATAAATATCACCATAAAATATAATGTAATAATAAGATGCAACAAATTCACATTTTATTACAATTGTAAGTTTCTTTTTCTTTCGACCATGTGCGATCCTAATAGGATCATATGGGGCATGGACCTCCACAGAGTAGAGGTTTGTATTAACAGATTTTGTTTTTTACGAGAAACGGATGTCAGCCACTTGCTCAACCTATCAGGTCCATACCCTGACAGACACAAATTGAAAAACAATATGTGTACTTGCCAGACCCAGGATTCGAACCTGTTAATGACCTGTTTAACTAACCTGAAAATTATTATCTATCTCATATTATTATTACTACACTTTACAATCAATAATGCTTATCATCATTAAAAATTTAAAAACAAATAACAATCGTGATGCTTGTATAATTACTTATAATATGTTTATCATGAATTTCTAAATTTATCTTATCAAATTGAGTGCCAATGCTGGCAAGTTGAATGTATGGCCAGGGTCGCGTCAAGTGTCCTGTCAGAGGTGGAATTACCCATTCAATGGGCCCTATTCACGGCACTAGTTTTTGAAGCCCTCCATAAACTAAATTGAAATACCTAAAAATGACAGAAACTCTCCTATCTCATAATGTTATCTTTAATAAACGTTTCCTAAATCGATCGGAGCAACATTCAACTCGATGCGAAATGTCTGGGACTCACGATTGTACTCGGTCAAAACCAAATGCCGCCTATTCGACGCTTGCATTCTGACGGTGCTGCTTTACGGTAGCGAATCATGGCACCTTACGAAGGCTCAGAGCAACCGTATACTGAGCTTCGAAAACAGATGTTTGCGACGAATACTGGGTGTGCGGTGGTATGACTTTAGGAGCAACGAGGAGATAAGAGAACGTACCAAGCAGCCTCTCATCACGCTGAAAGTGAAGAAGCGACGTTGGACCTGGCTCGGCCACGTGCTGCGGATGCCAGAAGAGAACTTTAACCTGGCTTGCCTGTTCTTCAAGCCGACCGGATTCCGGCGTCCTGGAAGGCCGCTAAATACAATCTACAGAGTGTATACGGCGGAGCTACGGGATGCTGGTTTGACCTGGAACGAAGCAAGAAGACTGGCGAGCGACAGGGATTCTTGGAGGCGCCGCGTGGTGTCCATATGATCCAGTTAAGGGGCGGATATGGGCAAAGAAGAGAAGAAGAAATCGATTTAACCAATATTTTCATCATCTCATCTATCATCATCATAGTTGACACTACAACCCTCGGTGGCTCTTGGTCTCCTTTAAAAACTTCCACCATCCTGCATGACACTATCCAGTTACTTTAAACCAGTGATCGCCAAACAGTCGCTCGCAAGCTAATTCCAATTTTAATTAATTAGGTAAGTATTTAGTTTCCAATAAAAATACCGATTGCATCAGACGTTTTAAAAAGATATAATATGGTTACCACTAATAATTCTATTGTGTGTGTTCGCCACAAGTGACTATGCTCATTACTTTCCTTGTAAACACTTTTAAAATGAGCAAAACTTTTGATCCGGGACATGACACTCAAGATGATCATAGTCTATAGACCAGGAGTGGCGAAAGCGTTGACCGCGTAACTATGCTTAGTCACCCGCCTGTCTGATATGTACCTACACATCTCTGATGCCCATCCCACACAGCATGCGAGACAAGCTGTGTGACAGAGACAACTCGCTACAATCTCGAAGTTAACCGATTATCGACGACAGTCTCTCTCTAAAACCCGACAGGTAAAACAAGAGTTGACTTGTAGGTAACGCACGTGGCGACTGTAGCACATAGCCGACGTGTATGTGGCCATTTCGGGTTTTAGAAGTGACATTCCGCTTTATATATAGTTAATATGTATTCACAATAACACTGTTCGCGTTAATAATAAGAAAATAAAAGAGCATATTGTTTTATTTATGAACTAATTAGTTTGTGAGAAGAAATCATTATTTTCTGTTATTAAAATAACATGAGATTTTTGTACTGTAGTTAATATTTACGATTTGTATAGCTAATAATAAGCATATTGCTTGCGATAATAAAAGTATTTTTTTACGTTTTTACGTTTACTTTACTTTTGTCTGAAGTCATCATTATTTGCTATTATTAAAATAACTTGATATTGAATAATTGGTATTGACATTATCTATGTTTATTTTCAATTTAGACTTATTTTTGGCTTTAGATTACTTTTAATGTTAGTAGACCGCTGCCAATAATTTCAAAAGCAGGTCGCCCGTAGTTGTTGAAAGTTAAAGACCAATATTATACTACCGTCTATAATCTCTTTCCTTTGATAAAGTTTTAAAAATATACAGAATTAGTGGATAGTTTTTGGGAATGATCGGAAAATAAAAGACTTTATGGTGTTTTCAATAATATATTTAATTATAATAACCAGTACCGGTTTCATTGCACCAACAATTAATATCAGTAGATACAAATAAGTGGAAAAACAAGCGAATACATTACAGCCATAATAATTAAATCAACTAATACAGTACAACTAGTACAAACTAGACAGCTTATATTAATTTATTTATTTTTTAATTTTCAGATTGCCGATCTTCCTAAATAATAAACAACTTTCCCGTAGGAAAGATTGTATTCTTTTCTACAAGACAGGATGGATACCACCTGCAGAGAAGTCGATTCATGTTTCAATTTTGTCCTTCTGGGATTTCCTTTAATCTAAGAATGCAACATTCTTTTATTGAACATATATACTTAATTTGAAAACACTTCTGAGAAATATAAAAACAATAGAAAAAATAAAATAATGTTACATTCTTCTGAATTATTCGTTGAATAAAAATAATGGTTTATTAAATTATAAGCAAGCGCAAAAAATACATTATAACAAAAATTTGGAGTGATCCTGACTTCGGTGTCAATACAAAAAGCGATTGCCGATAAATAATGCAATTTATAAAGTGCTTCAGAGATTATTGTAAGACACAATTAGATAGGACATGTATACCTTAGTAGTCAGAGCACGTGGGCGCGAATACCGGGGGTGCATGTTCGAATCCTGCTGGGTTTATCAAATTTTTTCCCATTGTTATACATTTCTCAGAAATGTTTTCAAATTGTGTATGTTATACATACATTTTCACAATACTTGTATGACAAAAATGTTCTAAGCACCATTGAGATCTATTTTTGCAATTTATAAAAATTATGAAAACATCCATTGATAATAAAGTACATACCTATATGGTTAAAAATAAGATAATTAATTCCAATCCGTGAGGTTGATAATTATGAATATTTGAACACTTTCACTTGTGTGAAATGTCTAAATAAGATTTAATGTTTATGTTAATACATTGAAATATCTTATCATTATAACGTAAAAAAACTATACAAATTTAACATTTTCTATGCCTCACGATATTACTATGGTAGTATCTGACAAAGTGCAGATTTTTAATGACACACACACACACGTTGAATGTGAGAGCCAAGCTCTTACTACAATCACTGTAATAGCGATAACTTTTGTTAGTTTCATAATTATTCAAACATGTGTCAATGAGTGTTTAATTTTTTAGATTATTCAAATCAATCGACAGTGGCAAGTATTTTGAGTTTAAAGTCGGACGAGATAACTCAAATATAACTCGATATAACTCATATAACTCGATATAACTCAAACATAATTTCTATGTGCGGCCTGTCGATCACGGCCTCATAGAGCAAGAAAACTCGCTGAAGGCATAGAACCGGTTAAGCACAGAGTAATATAAATGCATACTTCTTTATAAATGAAGATTATAATTGCCAATTAAGAAAATATGAATCATAATATTATTTACCTATTTAATATTATATTTCTATGAAAAGAGAAGTGCAATTGTTATTTATTAACATCTCCTATTTATAAAAGTGCATTCAATAAAAGAAATAAAACATTTTTTCTCTAAAAATCTTGTTGTTATCATGTTTTGGTATGTTCTACATACCCCATAGTAGAATAGTAATTGAGGGGTGTATTTTCAAAGTGAACTTACTCCACTACTTGACGAAAATGAGTTATGAATGCCAGAATTTAAAGGATAAAATTTTGAACAAGTATTTTTTGTATAGAAGAACCTAATAGCATTCAATCCAGTAGAAAAATCAACTTCAAAGTCGGTGTTAGTTACAAAAGTAACATATTCCAATACAGAAAACATTTATGTAACATCGTAAACAGTTTTTTGGCTTTTGGCCAAAAATTTGTTGAAGTGGAATAAGTTCACGCCTCATATCTTAAATTGGAGTACCCATCTCTGAAAATGTCAGTACGGGTTTGAATCATATTGTATCATTCATGCATTTATTGATGAATGTGTATTTTATAGCCCGTTTATACATGCATGGATTTAATGACGGCAGTACGTATTGTCGCGACCATAACAATAAAACGCAAATACGTATAACTTAATTTAAACGATAATAAAGCTTAAAAATCCAAATAGGTAATGAACATATTATATTTTTTGGATGACATTGTGTGACATTAATAATTAATGGATCTACTGGTAAGGACATCAAAAATTAAACTCAATTTAATGGTATGGAATGAGTTTCAGTTAAGCTCACACCTTCACCATATAAGTTGTCAAAATGATGACTCATCAAGTTGAATGTAATGCGTCAATGACATTGAGCTACTTTACAAGCTGCTTGTTGGCAAATTTACAATCTGCTTGTAAACTCGCCCAGTGTCATCATCGAACAAGCTAACAAGCAAATTGTAAACAATCTACCGAGCAAAGTCGAAAGCCGGTCTACTTTCCACGCTACATGCTGGTGTGTGGTACCGATATGCGTCTGCGCAGTAGAGCGATAGTGGCGACCTCCCGGTAAAAAAATGAGCTACTCGATACGTCCTGTCAAAATTCTACCAAAAATGACAGTTTCAACTCGCTAGCTTGTTGGCTTCTGAGCGAGTGGAAAGTTTTGTGTGTCATCATCACAATCGCACTAGCTGACTCGCCCGCTTTTAAATTCGCCAACAAGCAGCTTATAAAGTAGCTCAATGTCATCGACGCATAAAATAGGTAGATATGTTTATCCTGTGGAGGACTTCTCTCAAACAAATAAATTACCTATTTTCATCCATCAGCGTGTTTAATTCAAGTTTGTCATATCTGTCACAATGCCGTTAAACAAAGTTTAAAAAAAATCAAGAAGTGATATTTAATAATTGTACCTACATAACTAATTTATTTCTAATAATGGCACATACATTTAACTCTAAATTAGATGATAATCTTAACCTATGAGATACTATATTCATTAAAAAGACATTATTATTTTATGTAATTGTTAACATGGTTATGAATGTTTGTACGGTTCAATAAGAAATCAATAATTGAAATTCACAGGGAAATTCTATTCTGTCCAAATAACAGAACAATATTTTTATAAATAGTAAAATCAAACAATACCCAATTTAAAAATAATGGAAAAATTCTAGAGCATTTTTAAATTTAAATAATGGAACATACCTAAATTTAATAGAACGTTTCCTTTCAAATACAGTACACTCTCAGTAATCCGCCGCTTGATTATCCGACAACTACTATAATCCGCCGTTATTTTTACTAGTTGAAAGCACAAAGTCAAGCTCTATAATTTGCCGGTATTCGATTGTCAAATTCAGTAGTCCGCCGCGTACAAGTATACAGCGCAGATGAGACGGCTTTATTTTGGAAACTTCTCCTTCGTAAAATGTACGGTCATCGTGAAGAAAGTAATGTACCAGGGAGGAGAGTGCCCAAGGACGGCATCACAATAATTATGCCGCGCTCCAATGCAACCGGGACACACAAACTGAAGCTTTCGGTCATAGGGAAAGCCAGGAATCCTAAGCCATTCAAGAATATCTGTCTCACTGAACAACTGGTTGTGTCAAGTGATTTACTGTTTAATATTTAGTTAATAAACTTAGTTTACAAATATGTATACTTGATTTTGATGATAAATAAAACCGTAATTTGCTAGTACAAATTTCTCAAAAATCTATTTTTACGAAATACTTAGGTAGGTACTGACTGGTTTGACCATATTTTGTATGTATGCACTATAATCCGCCGCTTTCACTAATTGGACACTTGGGGTGGCGGATTACTGAGAGAGTACTGTAGTATGTATTACAGAAAAGTTCCAAACTAAAGCTTCACGACCAAATACCTTAATAATATCAATCAAATATTACTTATAATATTATAAAAATGTCTTAAATCTACATAATAACCTTTATAAACTGAAACCAAAACTATTTTATTTCATTACTTCGAAGTTAATGTTGAAATATGTAGGTAGTTGCCGCAATCAATGAAATATCAATAGGTTCTACTAATTAATTAATATTCATTATTTAGTAAAAATAAATGAAGTAACTAACAACTTTTGGTTGAATCGTGTCCATCAAGATATCCATTTCAGTAATTTTTTCATAATTATTTTAAAATATTCATGATTTGAGAATCAATATCATACACATTCATGCTATGACATAGACGGAATAATGTGTGCTTGAAACATAATTAGGTATGAGTTCAATAAGAGCATTCTACGATAATTGCCACAACAGAAAATTGTAATATAACATAATGGTTATGATATAATTAAAACTCTTTGCATATATATATCTTCGGTAAGAACTGCATCAAACAGACTACATGAATCTCACAAAATCAACAATCACTCTCAAACGCAGTAATGCTAAATATAATGCAGTTATTAGGCACTGTCAGAATCTTCTCAGTGGAATCTTCTTCTTGGAATAGAAATAAACCGATTGCTTCCGGCGATCATTTATGCTTCTTTAATATATCCATCACTTGTTTAGGGAACTGTGGACGGTTCGCGGATCGGCTTGCCGTGCGGGCATGATCCAAAGGTGTACCGCCGCTGAAATTACAAAAGTAGATTATATTATAATTTCTATCTAATCTCTCAGTATACAAGTTTAGCAATTGTTTGTAAATTCTTGCTGCTATACAAATGCAAGTGCACAATCATTTGTTTGAAACTTGACGCACGCCCACAGATACAAACATTGATACCAATTACCATTTTATACATTATTTATTTATTCACAGACAGAATATGTATGCTGGTCTGGACTAGGAAAGTAGATAAAAAAATGATATGATCATTTATTATTTTTTAGGAAGGGTGCAATGCTTTGATAATTTTCAATCATTTCTCATACTAAATATATTTTCATTATTCATAAAGTAATTTTATAACATACACAGTATAATTAAATCAGGCACGTCCAACTTCGAACAGGCAGTGATCTACCACACTCTCCCATTGTCATTTTTCAACTTGAACAAACGTATTATAATAAAATTGACTGAGGACAATTAAACTTGTCTTCCACCACCACAAACAAATATTCAACTTCCCATTAGTCATGAAAATGATACTTTTGGTCCTCTTTGAGCAATCATTACACTCATTGTCAAACTTATCAATTATGCAAAGAGCCTACTGAGTGACGTTAAGAGGACTACGCCACAGTTTAAAGTGCGAGGATTCAAATCTTCTCTTTCTGCCACTTCTGGGAGACTGTGAGTGATGCAATACTAATCAAATGATATTCCTGCAGACTTCATATCAGAATGTACATGCTTTTTATATTTTCACGACGTAATTCCTATGGATCTATAGCGCAATCGACCAAAATTCATCCCACGATCAACGTGTTGGACATGCCTGTTATATATTATGATATATAAAAAAAGTAATATAATTTCCACTAAAGTGGTACTTGAGTATTACGTTAAATGTATAGATAATTAAAGAATATTTTCAAAGTAAATGCTATATAATCGTTTAGTAACGAGTTTTCTTGATCAAAACCATGAATAGGTACACGTATACTAATATGATTACTAAATTCTTCATAAAATTTACCTGTAATTCCTTATAAGTGGCTTAGCTCCGTGCTGCAGAAGTAGTGTTACCAGACCAGGAGCACATGCCCCAGTATCCACTGCCATATGTAAGGCAGTGTTGCCAGATTTTCCATCCTGTAATAAATTAAAAGATGAATACTCTCAGAACAATCATTCATTGCACACACAGGTGCGCCGCATCCTTATGTGCAACAGTCGTAAGATACCTACTACCTATTATACTACTTCTTGAAATGATACTTAATGTGATATATGACGCTAGTCTGAATACAAATATAACTTGAGTTATTGAATTGTTCAATGTAGTTTACGATCGACCTAAGTGGCAAATGATGAAGTGCTTTAACACATGCTCATTTTACTGAGACTGATGTTATATGGTCAGGCTGTACATCTGATCTGTATAATAGAATGATTCCAATTAACAATAATTAACCTCTTAGCTATTGGTTTTTGTGCAATCTACTTCTGTGTAATAGCGTAGCAGTGGCAAATGGTGACTTTTTGAAAGAGGTAGGCTTTCCAGAAAGCACACTTGTCAGGTATACAGGTTGATACCAAATGGAAGTCTCCCACAGGAGACCACCTCAAAGGGCGGACCGAACCATCAACTTTCCCATAACACCACAGCCTACGTCCACTCTTCACGGTTCTCGCAACCCTCGGCTGAGCGGAGCCCGCCTCCTCAAAATCCGAAATTCGAATTCGTCCACGCTCCCGCCAAAACACAGACGCGATCTGTCGAAAACGTCCGCTAGCACCGCCACTAGTCAATCCGTCGTAAAAAAGAGGTTCGCGACCGACAGCGCGAGGACGACGCCGATCTGTCAGTTGGATGCGCGCGAAAAAGCTCTCTCTCGCCTCGGACGCCGACTAGCCAGCATCTCCAGCAAACAAAAGACCACATCGGCAGCACGCAAAGCCGCAAACCCTGACTCTCTTGCCTCTCAGACGCCAAGCCAGCCACAAGCATCTCCAGCTCAGCCAGAAAAAGGACCGCAAGCCCTGACTCTCTTGCCTCGGACCCGGAACAGCCAGCATCTCCGGCCAGCGACGCCGCGTCTGCAGCCCGCCAAATCGACATTACCCATGACCGAATATTAAAATACCCTGCAAATAACTAACTACGATAAAATAAACCAGCCTCAACAGAATATACTGTGCGTTTCTGTCCTCCACAGCCGCTTTTTGGCCATGACATTATCACGGTCTGCCATCTCCGCCTAAGCGCGAAGAAGGCCGGTGATAAGGTATAGGTACTTATGAGAAATAAGAAGATAATCCGATATCACTACTGATGAATAGGTACTCACTAATGACAACGACACACTAAATCGATGACATTTCAAAAGCTCACTGACAATGTTAAACTGAGCGATGAGTTTGGATTAGGTATTTTCCAAAAAATTTATAAACATAACATACATAATTTCATCCGTAAAACTAGACATTTTAAAATACTCAACTGACATAACTGACTGAATAAATTATGTTAGTCAATGACTGAACTAACTGACAAATAAAAATCACGAGATAAAATTATTATTTATTTTTTAAATAATATAAATATTTATATTTGTGATAAAATCCCATAGAAATTATTTTTTTAAATTATCTTATTATTAATATTATTTTGACAAAGCTGCAGTCATCGACAACAAATATTATGCGCAGCGACTTTAGGCTGTATCTCTGGAGCCCATGAATTCCTTTACTTCGCAACAGACAGAGCTGACGTCATGTTACTGCCGGCCATACAAAATTTACACTGAAATCCTTTAGAATAGAGAACAGATAGCGCTTGTCACTTATTTTTTATTTATTCTGAATTCTGACGATAGATTATTAATATAATAGTTAGATATTCTGATGATAGATGGTTTCCGCACATTTTTACAACGTTTTTATTAGGTCGTATTCTTATTTGTCCGGTGGTTGTTTGTCTGGTATAAATCTTGCAATCGATTTTTAACTAACTTCCCGACTAGCTAGACATTTAAAACTTTTAGAATATATCTGAACATGATGCCAATGCATTTTTTTAATACTTTTAGCCATTTTTAAGTAGAATTAAATTCATTTTCAGTTAATTCTGTTTTGTATGAAAAGTTATTTCGGAAGAAATCCGTAATCCAATCCACTATTATTGGTTGCTAGGGTCCTAATAACTAAATATTAATATATACGTGCGTTACTATGGAAATCAATATGGTGTCAAACTGATATTTCACTATTATTTCTATCAAATACAATTTTTTTTGATCGTTTAAGCTAGTCAAGTCAAGTTTAGATGATTCAACAGAAAATTTAAAAACGTATATAAAAAGTTCTTTTTATCTTGTAATTATTTATTTATTAAATTAAATACTACATGAAGGTCTATTTTTCTTAGAAGGTAGATTTTAAATAATCGCCTAGTATGGAGTCTTCGCCACTGCGACGTGGTGGGGTAAAATGTCTGAACGTGTAAAGCCAGCATTATGAACGACATGTGTCACAGATAAATAAAAAAGATTTTTTGTGTACAAATTAGTAGAGTGGTAGACTATTTCTATTTTCTGGCCTATTTTTCCGTATGCAGACATCTGTACCCCTCGCGGTGGGCTTATGTTTACATAATATGCATTATTGCCAACCTAGATATTTATTGACGTATTGAGTAGATAGTGCATAGTAATATTATAGTTTATTGAACAAACCTTGGTGTTTGGATCGGCTTGACCATGAACGAGTAGAACATGGACAGTCAGTTGGCAACAGCATTGGCTGTCTGGAGTCGGAGTACTGTGCCGTAAACAAGCTATATGTAGAGGAGAGTAACCTGAAATGTAAAATAAAATATTCAAAATAACGTACACCATTATTTTTCCATTCAAATATTTAATCTATTTCGCTACTGTATTGTAACAATATTAAAAAATTATTTCATCATCAGCCGGGGTCAATCTCCCCATGCTCCCTCCACTCTTCTCGGTTCCTAGTTCATTGCTGCCATGTACAAACAATTTATGAGAGTTTATTGTTACTAATGTATATTGAAAAAAACATGGAGCCTAGACAAATGAAAGAGAAGATGACAAAAGAGAGGTAGGAGGGGCTATTTTGGCCTATCGTCCTTGTCGCCATCAGTGTTTTCAATATGGTTTCTGTCGTATCGGTTTGTCTCACTTGACCCCCCCCCCGGGCTCATTGTTGTTACCACTAAAATTATCAAACCTTATTTACTATGTGCTATATTTATTAGGCAATTAAACAAACCCAATTAGCTGGAAATCATTTCAAATTAAAGATTCATTTGTTGCAAATGTCACACTTTTGTGCTATAAGATTTATTTATTGAAAATGCTTTACATCAGTGTCACAAATTATTGTAAACAAATAATGAATCATTATGTAGGTATCTAAAGGGTCATCCCTAAATGATATCATACGATTTCCGGTATTTTTTAATCATTCCATGCCAATGATCACACTTTGTCACAAATCTTTTACCTCCTGTCTAAATTAGGTCACATTTATGAACTCCTTCCATTTGTTAAAAAACAAATTCATTGAAAATGATTGATTTCAGTGTTATGTTCTCTGATGGAATATTTTATTCCCAGATAAAAATGCTGGTTTTATTCATCCCGACATTACATTACCTATATCAGATTTCACTTAGCTGTCATTACCCTTTCACTTTATAATAACTAACATTTTGTTTCTATATTCATATTGTCAGAATATTGTAGTTATCTGTCAACAGTATTGTAATATCTAAATATTGGTTGAATCTATTTACCGTCAGCATTCACCCGGTTGACGTTGAAGACTTGTCCCTGTGAATTGAGGGAAAGGAGTCCAGCGAGAGAAACAGCATAGTTGGCACCCATCAACGTGGTACACCGATGCAGGACCCCATTTCCATTTGAATCGCTCTGGAAACGATAAGAATAATATTAGTCAGTCATCCAAAAACCAATACATTTTTTGTTTGTCTGAAGCATTGATAATGAAGATAGTGTTGACATTCATAAACCGACATCGTCGTCGTTGCGAAAGAAGACAATTGTAAAGAAATATGTTGAAATTAAAAGTAGATAATGATAAACTACTTTGCTGAACCACAAGTCACCCTCGTCAATGGTACTTAAATCGAACAGGTCAACAACTATGCCTATCTCGAAAACAAAATGTCATTTGACGAAACTATGCATGACAGAATTGCATGTATTGCACTGTATTCAACCAACGTGTGCTACCAGTGCTCATGTATCCATGTGAAACATTTAAAATAAATCCAGAGTAGCGCAATGTGACATGGAAAGACTAGAAAAAACTAATGGATAAGGAGGCAGACAAAAGTACAAAATGTGATGATTCAATGCCAATGGGCCGAACATGTCGCTCAGTGAGTGGACAACCACTCGACAAATCCAGTCATACAATATAAATATATCATAAATGATCAAAGGGTAACCATAAAACCCGCTGGATCAACGAACGAATAAAGTTTGATGGATACACGTGGCAGTGAAGAATTAGGGACCGAGAAAAGTGGAAGGAGCTAGTTCATCCAGTAGTAGATTGACCCCGACTAACGACGATGACAATTATCACAACTTCTCCAATAGTTATCTTATTGATGGCAATAATTTTGATTCCGTTAGTTCGGAGAGCTACGTTTTTAATAAATGGAATTTATTAAAAAACTATGAATTGCAGACTACTGACCAGAATGATTTCTATAGTACTGATGATAATATTAATAGTGTACCTGATCGATTTATCCATGAAAACATTAACTAAATCATAATGCACTCTGTCCGGTGCAATGTTATTCAAACAGATCACAATAATTGTATGCGCATATTGGACCGATATCCTGTTGTCAGTAATGGTTTAAATACATTATCATCATGTTATGTGCTGTCACGTGTTGTCACAGTAAGCTGCCGTTGCGGGAAAAAAGTGTGTAATGGCTCCCATCCCATAGCACATTCTGAATCTTTAAATGAACATTGTCAGTTAGCAAAATCTGCCGAAATCGCCAGAACTGGAATGAGGTCACCTAAAGTGTACCGCGCTACGTCAGTAACCACATGACTTAGTGAACGTTTTTTTATTATTGTCTACATGCCTACACATTTTCGACTCATGTCAAAATCGTGTGTTCTTTGTTTTAAGTGGTTGTCACTGTGGATTTACTATTAAATTATAATCTATGTATGGTGTTTACGTCTATTATCTATGGTCTGCAGGTTAGGTTCGGTTCAAAATATTATCTATGGATGCAATATCGCAAGGAATTTTAACGTATGCACATGTAGAAACTTAATTAGAAATAATAATTCGAAATACTAATACATTAGAGTTGGCACTCTCCATCATTGAATTATAGATAGTGATCATTCAAAATATTCTGCGGAATGATGACACCATATGTCACCCTATCCGCATGTGATAGTACGTGATGTGATCATAATAATCATGTGCTTAGGTAAAAAAGCACTATCTATCTGTACGATAGAATATTAGGTACGTTTAGTATAAGATACACAACGATATACTAGAATATGTGTCATGTGTGGGTGGTTGTACAGCAAGATAAAATGATTGCATCGCAAATACGTTTTGATTTGATTGATTGAAAGTAAAAAGTAGGCGTGTCTATTGTTTCTCCGTTCAAACACTTGCTCACTACATGCCGTGTGGTAACTGATAAAGAAGATTAAACTTCTAATCGTTATTTGTTAAGTACAGTGCGACTTTTATATTTTGACTGACTGACTGACGTCATCATGGTCAGCTCGAGCAGTGCTTCTCAAACTTTTTCATACCACGGCCCCCGTAATCAGAAAAAAAATCCAAGGCTCCCCTTCCTAAAAATTTTAGTCTTTAGTGACCACCAGTACTTTATTTACCATTTATTATTATTATAGGTACATATTTATTAAAAATTTAAAAACAATTTAATGAGAGGGGTGTGATTGCATATTTTTACATAATACAGTCGAACTTGGTTATTACGATCACGGAAATAACGAGATCTCGGATGTAATGAGGAAACATTCGTTGACATTTTAGTTTATGATTTTCTCCTTTATATTATATTAACTTTTATAACGAGCTACTTCTCGGGTATACCGAGCAAAACTGTTAATGTGTCGATCATTTAAAAACAACATTTTCGACCCTAAGCAATATAATCCGACCGGGTAGTTAGCTAGACCAATGCCGCCGGGATCGAATTACATTTATGACACTAGTTAAGTGTCTAAGTATCTAATTGGTGTTTTCGCCGACAACATTGAAAAAGTATCCACGCATATGGTTGAAATTGCATGTAAAAAATCCAAGCTTTGTGAAGTCAGTAGGTACCTACCAGCGTCGGCAACTCAGCACTTCATTACAATAAACAACTTCTTTTGTAGTTTATGAATGCCATGCTTGTTTCGGGGATTTTTACGATAATTTTCAGATTTTTTGTTCTATGCTTAAATAGAACGTGGCGCAAAAAAATTTATATAACGAGTAATGCTTATAATATAATATCCGGTAATAGGTATGTTGTCGCAAAAGGACTTATGATTAACAATGCTGCTTTTGCGATTGACGGATATTCTAGCTGTCGCCTTATCCAAAATTCTGCAAGACTTCTTTCATTAAATTCGACTTCAAGGGAATTATCTGATCTAATATCAATCAATTCTTCTTGAGATCCCCACGTTATATTATAATCATATTTTAAGGATTTAACAAATAGCGTTCTTATCCAATTGTACTTTGGCCTTCATTTAAGTTTGGGAAATATCGTCCAGTGATCATTTTTTTATGATTTTTTTTTTCGTGGCTCCCTGGCAAGAGCTCCAGGGCCCCCCAGTTTGAGAAGTACTGAGCTAGAGGAGTGTTACCCAACCTTTTTCGCACACTATTAAAAATATAATGTTTTCACAGCACACTAAAGAATAATTAACATATTTTATGGAATTGGATATTTCATTTGAAAAAAATATCAAATGCACTTCTTTATAATACCGGTTTTCTAATAGTATAATAATGTAATATGTATGTAAATTGCAAGTCGACACGCGTGTTCAATAATAATATCGATAGTTTTGCGGTGGACGTCAATTAATATTAATCATACTAATGTATCGGTCTATTTTAGAAATAAAGAAAAAACACAAACTGTCATGCGCAATTTTGTGTTCTTTTCACGTCGCATGGCATATCAAAATAATCGAAGATGCGTTATGACTGATTCACAATGTCATGGCTCAACAACTACTATATTCATTCTGCCAGCATTCTTTATGAACGATCTGAAGGCAGAAGTAAGTCAGACAGGCTCAATTATGGACTAGGACTAGGAGATGGGGAAGTGACAGATAAATAAAGTGGCCAAATTTTGTTCACGTTGACTCATCGTTGGATCAGGGGTGGGGAAAGTGGCTTTGAGGTGAGGGTGCAGAGGAATTTTGTACTTCGTGACTCAAATGACCTGATCAATCAGAATGAGTCAAGAATTTATGAATCATTTCACATGACTACCAGGGATCGAAATGGACCGGAGCGCACCAGAGCACCGTTCCAGTTCATGAAATCCGCAAAATTATCGCTCTGTTTCGTGGAAAAAATATGTTGACCGTTTGAGCTAGATCATATGCCGTATAACAAAAAATCTATCACACTTAGTTTTATAAAACATACGTATAATTAGATAATATATTATTCAGAAAATTATCGGGCGCTTCTAGTTCTTAAAAATTTTCAGTTCGAGCACTCTGACCTATCGGCCAATATAAATTTTGTACGCAGTTTCCATTATGCTAGCTGATTTTTAAACGTTCGTAGTGCATTCATTGTGTTGAATGTTTACGCAATAGTGTGTGTAAACATAATAATGTTGTGTTATTTTCTACTACAATAAAAAAAACAGTAAAGGTTTCTTACCGTATCCAGAGAAATATCTTTGGAAGTGGAAATATGGGACAAGGCCCTCAATGAGCATTCTGCAAGGTATCGAGCCACCAGAGGGCTTTGAGAGCACGTCAATATTGCTCTATCAAGGACAGTGTGACCTGAAAGGAAAATAAAGTGTACTTTAAGCAGATGAAGAATAACCCTTTTCTATTTAGAAAGAGCGTTTATCTACGAAATTGAAGCTGAAAAAATAGTTATTATGGCTATTCAATCGTGGACACCGGTACTTTTCATGGTCCATTCCCCATACCTGGACACTCCACACTTTGAGTCTAGCGATGACCTAGCCTGCAGCTGTAACTACAGATACCTATGAGACGTGGCGATGTATCGCTTCCACATATCCACATTCGTTGTTGAAACTAGAAAATTGTGTAACTCTGAAAACGCTACTTTACAGGAAAGACAAAAAACATTACGGTTTCGTGTACAAATATATGGTTATGGAGTTAAATCATCCATAATTTACAATTTTTTTGGAATTACATCATTTGCAAGACGGGAAGATATTAACAACGACCACGAGATGGCATTCAAAGTCAATTTTCGATGAAAACGGAGTTACACATTTTTCTAGTTTCAACGACGATATGGTTATCGAATATGCGTGGCCTATTAATCATAATTATTAGAATGTTAGTGTCCGTTTGTGTTGTCCTCGCTCCTGTGTTTTTGAATCATTCTGTATCAGAATATTAAAGCAAACGCTTCATGGCCCAGACGGGTGGACTGACTATTCATGAGTGCCACAGGTCTCCCAGCGGTAACAGGCCTTGCGTGTTTTAGAAGCGGGGTCAACCCATTGAGAAGATGATTTGATTTTTTACATTTGTGAGAGGGGGTCAAGACGCAAACTCCCCCTTGTGTGCACACCTGCACCCCATGGTAACATTTGGCATATCATTAATTATTATACTATTATATAATATCTTCTAAATTCCCAGAATCCTGGGTCTGCCGAGTGCACATATTGTTTTTCAATTTGTGGGTGTCAGGGTATGGACCTAATAGGTTGAGCGAGCGGCTGACATCCATTTCTCATAAAAACATAATCTGTTAATACAAACCTCCACTCTCTGGAGGCCCATATTATGATCCTATTATGGTCGGACATGGTCGGAAAATATTTAAATTCAAAAAGCAGACGCCTTATACCTATTGATATATCTATAGATAGTCATATTGGATAGTGACAGTTGAAGATTTGTTGCAGGAAGCCAAAATTCATCGCTGTTTTTATAACAATGAGGATGAAAATAAGGAGTTTTTTTGATACTGTGCCCGATCCAAATAAGATCATATTATGGAAGATTTTTTATTTTGTACTGTACATATAATAGGAAAAAAACTGATTGATATTGTTTAATTACCATTTTTGTAAACTTCGAAGAATTTTTTGCACGTAGCGGTGGTCATGAGAAGTCGTTCACAGGTTGCATATAAGAACGGAAGTCTCGGAAGGTGTGAACTGATATTTTCATTCCAGCTGGAGAGTTGACCATCATATAAACTGTAAAGAAAAAATCCCAAATAATAAGAAACTGCTTGCTTATTTATCGAACAATTCAATTGTCAATTGCATTCTTTAAAAAAGAATCAACAGTCATCAGTGTGTCATCAGTTTTATATACCCGTTCTCCTAGTAACTAGCATGAATGTCATCAGTGTAGAAATAAAACGGAGAGTCCTACAAATGCTACCAGCTAACAGGTGCTATTTTGGTCTACAAAACAAAATAAATTAGACTATCACTCTCTCCCAAAATATAAAAATCCTGATATATACAAGATTTTGACTAACAGAGTATTAGAAAGGCAGGTGAGCATGCGCTTGATGTATTCAAGAGAAAGGTACTGTATAAGGCCCCGTCCAGCGTAGAGCGTTGAGCGGCGCGCGCAACTCAAACGTATAACCGTAAAACCGTTAAACTCGGTAGATTTGACGGATAGGCCATATAACAATGGACAGTGCTCAGCCGCTCATGGTAAGTATCCTGTATAGTAAGCCAGATGAAGGCGGCCCTAGTAGTCCGGTGCGTAAGAGCCTGGTCTTTCATTCGGGGCCTGGGTTAAATTCTGTTGCGGTCACAATAAATTTATGTAATTTTCTCAAAGTCTGGGTGTTTGTGATTGTTTCACTTGTATTACTAACCACACTACTGTTTCACTACAACAAAAAAAAATGGTTGGCGGCTGACTGGCAGGCTTATGCGTCTTTGGTTGGACAGTGTCAATAAAGTGCTAGAGGAGTTGCCGGTGAAGACACCTGGAGAAAACTGACCCAGGATAGATAGCAATGGAAGGAGTTCTTGGAGGAGACTGGGACCCATCCTGGATTTGTTAAGCCACCGATGAAAATGATAGCTCTTTGAAAGAGGCAAGTTAACCATGAAGTAACAAAAATGATTAGGTACTCACTCCATCAACTTGGCATCATCAATCCCGTGAATTTGGAAGCAGATGATCTTCTTGAGATTATTATCGAGCCTCTCAAACATTTCCTCCAAAATATCCTTAGCACTCTTTTTATAGCTGATGCAGCAAGGGAATGAATCTTTTGATGCGATCGGAGCCAGTTTCCTTTTATTAAATTTGAATGTTCTGTCATTCTGCAATCCTGTACTCCGATGCGAGTCTTTCACTATATCTCTGTTGGTAACAGTTTCAGGGAAATTGAAGTTCACCGAATCTTTAGAATTTACAGTATGTCCATTGCTGTATTTTTTATTGGTGCTTAGAGACTTGTAAACTTCTGATAGGCCTAAAACTCCACATAACTCATTTGCCTGTAGATCACTGTTTCCCAACATATTTTGCACTGGAGACATTTGAGGATTGTTAAAGAGCAACTGATTCGGTTCATAGTTGATACCGCTTTGATTTTGTAGAGGTGAAACTTGATTTGGTGAATCTTTATTGTAGCCAATATCTTGCTGAATAGGATTTTCTTTGAATACAAAATCGTTAGTTGCACAACTTGAATCAGATTGTGTTCCAGATATATGTGAACTCAAGGCATCATTCACAAACTCCAAATCGTCATCTTGGAATAAGACATTAGGGCTTTGAAGTGGTGACGATGAGCTGTATGACTCTCTAGAGACACTGTGGGGTTTACATGAATACTCGTATAAATGGTTTTCACTTCCGAAATTATCACTGCGATCCAATGACGGTGATCGGAAACCATGCATTGGGGAATGTCCATTTGTTTGGTAGCTGAACGGAGACAAGCTCACACTGCCTAAAGAGCCATTTGATACTCCAGAATCTGGGGTGTGTTTCCTCGAGTCACATTCGCTGCTTACAGGAGATGACAGTTGAATTGTCAGTGGTACAGACTGACTGCCATAGTTTTGACTACCATACATAATATTCTCTGTTTCCGGACTAGAAATGGAAGTGTTATTTGAACTGTCTTCGGTAGAATAATGTCGATAGATTTCATCTTTATAATAATCTTCAGTAGGATACAGTCCTCCATTTTTATCATTGTTCAAAATACTAGATCCTAAGTGATATAATGACTGAAATTCTGGGTCACAGTTGTGTAATTTTTCAAAACGAACATCAGGATCATTTTTTTGAACATCTTCATTTGTGTCAATGACAGGGACGTGAGAATTATGAATGTTTGCCTTTTTTGATTTAAGCCTACTATCCCCTTCTAGAATTTCCATTATCATATTGAGATCTTCTTCCCAATTGCAGAAATCATCCGGTAATTCTTTAGCATCATTCCACACATCGCATTCATCGTTGTCTCCTAATTGTGCCGATGAAAATTTAGCACTTTCTCTTCTAAGCTGGTCAACGATCGCTGCCAATTCACGCGAAACGTTCTTCTTTGAATTCTTTTCGAATCTTCCCTTAGATTTCGGTTGGACCATAAAACTAACATCCAAATTATCCGTTGAGGAGTTGACAGTTTTTGGAATCAGCGGTTTTTCATAGTCAAAAGGAGAAATCGCCATCAACACTTTCCCACCACTAAGAGAATTACGATGGATCTGAAACAATCAATTTTTGTAAAAATGTAGAACTACCTAAAACAAATTAATCATTCTCCATAAAACTAAAAAAAAAAAATTAGAAACTTTAGTAGGACCTAGATCAACACTTTCTTTTCCAACCACCACCCGCTACGTCTCCACACCCATTATGCAGGCGTATACCGTGGCATGACGAACGTTAGGTGCTTTTCAAATTCGTACCAAAAGTGTCCCAGGAGCAACTTCCCAGTACTTTGGTTGGCATGCACTATAGTGTGCGTGATTCCTACTCCGATATAATGTATTACGGTCAATTCGTGATGAGAAAAGATCTCGTTCACCGTAAAATGCCGCAAACTTTTTAAAGGCTGAGAAATTTTCCCTCGTAGATACCAAGTTGCAATGGCCGACAAGTCCAACTTAGGGTCGTACCAACTTGATAAGATGTTCCCTTTCAACCGACATATGGGGACAGAGGATGTGATTGGCATCCTGCAATTCGCCACATTAATAACTCAGAGATTCTATTAGGCCAAGCTGACAGAGCTTGGAGGCAAAACCACCGTGTCCGGTTAAGAACTGAGAAGTCCAATGGTCTGGAACCTAGGTCAACAATCGACTTGATCAACGGTGTTTCCTAGGCAAGATAATATTTAAAAATATATTTCTTCAGTAGTAGGAATAAATAAAATTAATCTTACCTGTTGTCTTTCATATGGTGGCACATTGCTTCTGATGTCATTAGTCTTGCACCGAACTGGTCCCCTCTCCAAGAATATGACTTTGTCTTTATTCTTACTCCGATCACTCTTGTCTTTTTTATCAATAACTTCTCCACTTTTGGAATATTTTCTTTCTTCTTTAGATTTATCTTTATCTTTATCCACTTTCGATTCTCCTTCAGTAGATGAATATTTATCATCGCCAGAATGTTTACTCTTGTGTCGTCTTGAAGAATGTTCTCTAGCTTTATCTGATATATTAATTTCAGACAATTTGCCAGTAAGTTGATCAACTGTAGCGTTCACATCATGAGATTTGTTAGCACATTTGTTCAGTCTCTCTTCGGCTACTTTTGAAGAAAAAGTGTCATGATGCTTATCAGTAATATGTTTCCCATAATCACCGTAGCTTTTAAAAGATTTCTTACCTTTTGCTTCTACATTACTATTGTTTTTATCAGATCTATTTTTTTCAATTAAATTCTTCTTCTCCATATCGCTTTTGGAGGAATTAGTTTTCAACTCTTTTTGACATTTTTCAGATTTTTTGGTTTTGTCTATTGAGATTATAGAAAACCTTCCAGATTCTTTATTATTTGATTTTTTATTGTTTTCTGCTTTTGATAATTCAGTAATAATATTTCCAATCAAAGCACGACTTTTCAATTTGTCCTCGACTTTTGATGGCTTATTTGTAGAAACTATTTCGACAACAGTCTCTTTATGGTCAGGAATTATTTTTTTCTCCACTTTATCACTGTCAACTTTTTCAATTTTTACTGAAGACATTGCTGCAATCAAGGATTTATAGTCCAGATTGAGAGTGGTAGATCCTGAAATGCTTCCTTCTCCGTCGTCCGAAGAAGCACCTGAGGACTTTCTAAAGCTTTTGAGAAGATCTGACAGTATTCCACTGTCACTTCTTTTGGATTCATCCAAAATTTTATTAACATTTCCATCTTCTTCTGCCATTTTCTTTTGTTCATTTAAAATGACCATGTTTTGATTTACCTCAATCATTTTCAACAATTCCTCATTTTCTCTATCGAGTTTGTCAATTTGGACTTTTGAATTGTGACAAATATTTTTACTTAAATCACATTTACTGAGCATATCGGCGGATAGCATTATAGTTGTCTTCATTTTTGTAAAATTTAAACATCGAAATTGATGGAAACACCAAAGTCCATCACAATAACGATTACTCGACATAAATTATTCATTCTCAGAATCGATGAATATCTGGAACAAAAGAAAATTATTCAATTAAAACAAAGAAATTAATTAAAATTTATGTTAATTACCTAAATCAGTTCCAACTGAGTTGGTAGGTACCCACATGAATTAAAAAAGACTACATAATGGGACCTACAGACAAGCGTTCACAAAAATATATTATTTTTAGGTTATACTACGTAGATACATAATTATTTTTAAGCATGGGAGGGTAATCTCAAAGTTTTTGAAATGTATTGGCCATTCGCTCAGACTCTATGCAAAAAAATACAAAGACGGGGACGAAGGGTAGCATTAAGTATACCCATCAACATGCCGAATGTATCAATTATCAGCGCTCAAACTGGAAAATTTTACGAACTGGAGCGCTCAACAATTTTCCGAAAACATTTAGATTAGTTAGATTTTAGTTAGATTTTGTTGTTATAAGGCCTATTATTTAGCTCAGATGGTCAAATTATTTTTTTCCACGAGACGGAGAGATAATTTTTGGATTTCATGAACGGGAACAGCGCTCCGGTCCATTTCGAGCCCTGAATTATTTATTGTATTATATACCAAGTATAATAAATTATTAAAAATTAATATTTAATAAATTTCTGAAATAAAGGTAAAATTTTTAAATCGGCTCTCCAATCCAATATTGTACGAGATTTATGCCACTTGCTCATTCTATTGGGTGAATGCTCTGGGTTCAAACACACATCGAAAACAACATAAGTACCTACATTTTTTTCCAGAGTCGGGATTCGCGCCCGAAACCCACGACATGAGCCTACACGTTGCCGCTCGGCCAACGACTACTGTAAAATAATAATGACCAAATGGGAGCGTCGATATTGTTTGGTGAAAAAAAATATTGTTCGTCCAACTGGGACGTGGAGTCAGGGCTCGAAATGGGCCGGAGCGCCGTTCCGGTTCACAAAATCCCCAAAATTATCGCTTCGTTTAATAATTTGACCAAATCATATTTAAATCAATTTCAAAAAATCTAACATAATATTTATTTTTATAAAATATATGTTAATATTTTCGGAATATTATTGAGCGCTCCGGTTCATAAAATTTTCCATCTCAAGCACTGATTTGAACTGACGAATTTACCAACTAGGATACTTACAATACGTAATTTTTAACTGATATCAATCGCCCTATTTACCCATCACTTTCGTTTTGTCATGTTACAGTAAGTTAAACATAACATAAACAAATTAAAACAATACACACTTACATTTACGTAGGTGTATTAATTCATAAATCATAATATTTAATGTTCACTATCAGGAAAATTCCTCGAATTAGCTATTTAATGGAAACAATCATTTCCGTTCGCAATGAGACATGGCCCATGACAATGAAAAAAGTGAGTACATAATGCATAACTATGAAATGAGTTCAATCAGGGGTCGTTGGCCGATTCAAGTCAGGGGCACAACCGGAGAACTCAGAAATAAACCTTATTCACTTTTTATTCTAGAATCTAAAGAAACCAGAATAAAAACAAGTTATCTATTCTCAAAAAAATGTTTTTTAGTGCTCCGCTATAAAAGAAATGTTTCATATTATTATGGTTCACGTGAATACTCAAAAAAGAAGAGACTGAAACTCCAGTATTTCAATGGCGGCTCGCTGACGGCAAGACTGTAATCTCTCAGTTTCAAAACGTCTGCGACCGAAACCGACGAGACGCGACATGCTAGTCTCTCAGCCTCTCAGTTTCCAGTCACCCATAAAACAGTGGTAACAATATCAGTAGATTCGATGAAAAATCATATTTTCTTATAAAAGTTGGTAGCACTGAACTGAACTAAACAAGCAATGACAAGTCAAGACGTCAAAGGTTAAAGATGGGCGAACCGATTTTAAATTTAAAATATTTGGCAGATGTTGAGAAATACTCCTGCCTGTATAATTACAGGCTGCCAGAATATTCCCGTAAATATATTACGGAAAAGCTTAGAATGAAGTAAGAAAGATAATGGGTTTGACAGTTTGAGGTTATGAGATTATAAGGTTTTAGTATCGCCGTTTGCGTAGCATCGTCACTGGCCAGTTTATGAGTAGGTACCATCACCAACTAGTTCGTCCGTTTTTAGTTTCTGCGTGAGCGGATGGCCTTAGTATTTCAAGTTTAGGCTAGTATCCAGTGACGTCTCGTGACGGTAGGCAGGCCATGCGTCGCTCAGGAGTGGCACATTATAAAGGGCGGGACGATTTAAGGAACGAATACAATTAATATTACAACGTTTGAGAACATTGACGGTTTTCCATTAGGCATACTTACTATTGTTGTACCTATTGTAATATATATTGTAATGGCGGTTTATCACACAGACAAATTTCTCACAAGGGTGCCTCCAAACCTGTCAACGTCACAGATCTCCACATACCTAAAATCACCGCTGTGTGAGAGTAAACGCTCTAATTCTCAGCAGATAGTATATTTGGCAATTAAAACATTTATGATGTATTTATCTGTCACCTAAAGAATTTGCAGACAATTTGAAACTAAAAATGAAAGGGAAAGGCACTCTAAGTATAGTAAACTATTTCTTTTATTCAACGAATAAGACACAAGATTTCAGAATGTAACATTCTATACCTATATTGAACATACATAATTTGAAAACATCTCACGCATATATACACGCAAGAAAAAATCTTTTTGTAGAAAAAATACGAAAAATACTTGAACCGGTATCCGCTGGATTCGCGCCAGTGTGCTTATTTCAATTAAGCTACGGGTATCCTACTTAATTATGACGATTTTAACTAGTAGTGTTATAACATGAAAAATTCTTAAGGGCAACACTTTGCGTATGGGTGTAATTTATAGTTTCGTTTCTAATATAAATGTGTTTTTTTTTTTAATTAAAATTGTATGGCATTAATAAAAGAACAGTGACGTCCTGTGTGGGTGGGTAGGCAAATAAGTCATCGTAAAGGGCGGCACATTCTAAGATGGGGACAGAGGAAAAGATAAACAAAATCCGCAGTACTCCTTGCAAAATATACCTACACACTGTTTGGAATTTGAACAGAAAATAATATGACAATAAAAATATTTGGATGATTGCGACATGAAATGTAATTTTTTTCTTTCGCAGACTTTGCGGTTTCAATGATGGCATTTTTTTTTTTGTTTTAAGAAGAACCGCAGGATTATGACGTGACTTATTATAGACACGGATTCTCCTGCTGACTGAAACACCAAACACCGTCATATTGGGTTGCAAAGCCGAATATAGAATATCCCAACCCTACCTACACTATCGCTTGTCAGATCCTTGCTTCCCGTACCCGGACAAGAACATTGCAAGCGCGGACACTCACTAAAGGTGACTACACACGTCGTAACGACATGCATGATCATTTTTTGTTTGTACAAGCGGTTTGAAGATTGATTGAATTTTCATCTGCATGCTTGTCCAAACTACAGGCCTATTCTATATTATGGTAAAGTGTAAACTACTGTAAACCAATGTTCGAAATAATGTGCCCAATCAGAAAGTGTCGTATTGAAAATAATTTGGTATCACTGATTTGAACGCGACCAGGTTTATGAAACTGCTTTGATAAACCACATATTTTTGTATGTCCGTATTGTTTTAGCTTTATGTTTTGTATTATATATGTTTTAATTAGAATCGTTTATTGTTGTCAGCTCATCGTGCTCCTCTCTCCCATGGACACATTTTTTAACTTCAATACAATCTATATGCCTAATGATATTCTAAACTCTAAAGGGTCTAAGTTCCTAACTCTGCCATTTTTGTCACACAAGTACAATGAAATATGGGCGGGGTCTAAGTGCCCCTACATACCCCTCTACATAGAACTTTTCAATAATGTCCATGTTTAAATATTGTATTCTTCCTTTGTTTATTTTATTTTTAGAATTATGTAAACTCATCATAGTATACTGATGTTCTACTGTAACTTTGTAAAAATAAAAATGTAAGTTTTCATATATGGATGGTTTTATTCGTTTTTTTGTTATATCTCAGATTCACATTTTTGGCACTTAGACCATAATATAGACTTTCTACCCTTCAATTATTGCAGTTTTCATTTCCCAATGAATACGCCAAAATATTCATAATCAGAATCACCATCCACAAAGAATTTTCCAAGGTTTTTGCGAGGTGGTTTCATAGGCCCTTGCCGAATTCAAATTAGCAATAATCGATGCGGATGGACGAATTGTTTTTAATTTTCTCACCCGGCACAAATCCTTAAAAAAAACTTTGATAATATAATATGTTAGGTATCACGTCATAAAGACATCTATAAAAAAGGCGGCGGTGATTCTGATTAATATTATGTCGTATCTATTGAGAATATCATTCCTATCGTACCCTGTCGCAGGATTGGGGGCCAAGGAATAAGATCTCGGATGAAGCTAGACCAGTCACGGATTGTCAAACTATCGATGATGATGAGCATACAATATACATCCGGAATTCAAGCTACTTCTTATCGAGTGAATTTGTTGCAGTAGATAATAATATTAGCTTATACGTTTACATTACATATCATTAATTATTTGCAATACTATTGATTAACATAAATGCTATTATATACTACATTTTCAGTTCGTGATAAGAATATTTAATAATATTATTGTATTTCTGAGTTTATTTCAATGTCATGGCACGTCAAACACGCGCTGGGAGTGGAGAATAATATTACAGACAAGTCCTTTTCTTGCTCACTGAGTTACCTACTGATAAATAATTCATTATTTTTCTAGCATGCATTATTATTTATTTATTTAACACATATAGCATACATTTTAATAGAAGGCAGTAGACAATGGTGTAGTGGTAACTGGTAACAATAAAAGTATTAACCAGTGGTGAGCGATGGAGGTAGGCTGTTAAGATCCGAAATAAATAGTGCACACTTAACTTTGTCAGTCACACTTATTTGTTTTCATTTAACTAAGAATACAATTATTTGCGGATGGTGCTGGTTAGTTTTTAAAATTCAATTAAGGGCGGACGTGCTCAGCGTGGGTCAAAATGGAGCTTTTTTTCTATTTTCAAAGCATGATCCTGGACATACCTTAAACGTTGTAGATAATCTATTTATATAATTTTGAAACCTTATTATCCTTTATATTTATTTTAAACATTTGATGACTACATAAAGTATTTTTATTACATAAAATAGTATTCTTTTAAACCTCTCGCTCTAATGTTTTAGAATATAGTCATATTTCAGTACATAACTGTGCAGTGGTGTTAAGATTTTTTACATTTATTAATTTTTAAACGCATTTATAAAACCATCAGTATAATTTATATTGACATTATTATAGTGAAATATTTACGATAAAAAAATATATTGATAATCTCTGTGATCCCAAATTTGACAATAATTAGGCATTTTATTATTCAAAAAATGGGCAAGATCAACACATTTGAAGATAATTCTAAAGATACTCATTATAAGCTATGTCTTTGACCATTCAATGTGATAAAAATCCTACGAATAATGATTGCTTTATAATAATTATTGACCTAAGAATAAGGAAGTGTTTTTTTGAAATACGCCAAAAGCTTCATTTTGACGTACGCTGAGCATGTCCCCCCTCCCAGCCTAAACCTAATCATAATAGTTTATATGTGCTATGCTTGTCCGGAAACTTGTACGTTTGCAGTTCGCCATATCACCCTTCACCGTGAAATGTCGTATCCGAAATATATGGCCGTATATTAAAGACCGTCCAACATCTTTGGGTCGTATAGTACTGACATAAAATTCATGTCTAGGATAGGATGCGACACGTCACTTTAATTCGTATGTGAGCAACTATAGCTGACGGCCAGGTATCTATTAAATAAAAAATCGGAGTGTCCGAGTATGAGGGATGTGACATGAAATGTGCGAGGTTGCACTATTGTAGCGACAAAAAACTGTATGTACGTAGGTGGTGTAAATTTGGAAGTCAGTGTGAATTTTGAATTTTGTTAACCCCGCCCACTCCAGACGCATTAAAAATCGAAAATAAATTATTATGAATATTTTTCGAAATGAACCCCTCCTCCATAACAAATTTTCTGTGTGTGCTATACCAGTGGTCGGCAAACCGCGGCTCGCGAGCCACACGTGGCTCTTTGGCCCCTTGAGTGTGGCTCTACCACAAATGACCACGTATGGACTAAAACAGTGAAAGAGAAATCAGTCAAAATGTCTTCGATTTTAACCAATCAGCATATCGAAGATCTTAAATTGGTTTCAACTTTAAATAGTAGTTGACGAGTTTTGTGACATAAATGATACAGGACAAATTTGTATGATTTATTTCATCTACAGGTAATAAAGAAGAACTTTTAAGACTATTGCCTCAAAGGTCAAATACGTAGAGAGGATATGGCAAATAATGCTGTAACTGAGTGCATGGAAAAACGTCATGTTCCACTCGATAAAATTGCGTCAATTTCAACAGATAGGGCGAAAAGTATGACCGGTGTAGGAAAAGGGTTTGTTACTATTTTGAAAGAAAAAAATAAGCACATTGCATCATTCGTCAAAAAGCGCTTTGTGCGCAGACATTTCCAAAAGAAATTTGCAAAGTTAGCTCTTAATTATCGCCAATTTTTTTTTTTTAGTTAGTTTAGTACGCAGATCTTCTGCTGCATAACAGGGTACGTTGGTTATCAAGAGAAAAATGTTTTAAAACGTTTCGCTTCCTTATTAACAGAAATTAAAGCATTTCTCCTTGAGAAGGGTGTTTGTTCACTATCCAGAAATATGGTAACGGACAATCAGTTGATCCAAAATATTTCGTGGGAGACGTTACGTCTCATCTAAATCAGCTTAATCGTAAACTGCAGGGGGAAGGAAACACATTTTTTTCGATGTTAGAAGTTATTTCATTAGAAAACCAATTATCCCTTTTTGCTTAAGATTTAGAAAGAGAATCTTCGATTCATTCAAAGCCTGCTGAAACATCGCTACGAAAATAATTCTGATTTTGACATTTGCTATTTCAAAACAACAATTTTAAATATGAGGGAAGCTTTCCTCAACAGGTTTCAGGAATTCAGAAACAGCAAAGCGACGTTAGTCTTTGTTTAAAAAACCTCTTAATGCTATGGTAACAGAATTAATTTTTTCTCCCTTTAATGTTGAGATTAATGTCATTGGTTGAGATTGCCAACTGTGAAATTTTGAAATGCAATTGCTGAATTTAAAAAAATGAAGAATTATGGAGCTCTACATTTCAACGTCTCTGTGCTGATATAGACATATTGGAGAAAAACAAATATGAATATGGTTCATAGGACAAGTAGTCTTCTTTGAAAGACCTGGAGAAGGAAGACGTGGTGATTTTTAACACCTGGAATAGTATTCTTGACTCATAATTTATGTTCTATTGAAAAAACTAGCGTTTGTGTTTTTTCCCTTTCCGGTTCTACATATTCATGCGAACAATCTTTTGCAAGCATGAACCTTATCAAGAGTAAGGTCGTCTTATTGATTAAAACCTGGAATCGTGCCTAAAATTAAAAACAACAACATACAATCCTGACTTACCCAAACTTTTCAAGGAGATGGAAGGCAATTGTTAATTTAAAGAGAATTTATGTAATTTACATCTCTATAGACTTTTATATACTTTTTTGATTTAATTTTAAGGATACCATACTTTTTTTATACTTATATTTTTATCCATAAATAAGATCATTATTAAATAAGACATCAATTTTTTTTCAGTGTACCTACCTATAGTTTAATTAAGACTTAAAACTTTAATTAAAGTTTATTAAGTTAATAATCGGTATCTACATCTATAGTTTAAGTTGAAGAAATTTGGCTCTTCAAAGAAATCGCAATCGTTGTACTGTTGATATTTGGCTCTCTTGACTAATGAGTTTGCCGACCACTGTGCTATGCCATTGATTGACTCTCAATATTTTCATTACCTAGGTAGGTACTCTGCTAGTGTACTTAGGCCCAATCCCAATGTGAAGATTGATTCTGAGAGCCTGCCATGTACCTATCATGACGTGTTCTGTGAATGTGTACATGTGTAGTGTGTACACACAGAACATAACGACATCATGTGATACCTACGCACCCCATTTTTTTCCGGGTTCGATTCGTGCTACCTGGATATTTGTATTAAAATATTTTCCATCTCACTTGTACATAATAATATTATAACACCGTTATTAATTACAATAATGTACATTAACAGTGCTTCGCGACAGGTATTATGTCTACACTAACAATAAAAATACCTCTATAGTTGGTATCTAGGTATTTCAATTCGATATTAATCATACGCAATAAAGCTAGAATAGAATAAATAAATATACATAATATATAATATGCAATGTTTACGATATCAATATATTAATAATAATGCAGCAAATTTTAATTAACAATACTTAATTTTATTTCTTGTTATATGTAATATTCATCAATACGTAAGTACCTATAGTATGTACAATATTATGCCGGGTCCACACTGGCAACATGTCGCCGGCAGCCTCGTTAAATTTTACGATAAGTATGATAATTAATGTAAAATTTCTGGTACTGTTCGGTTAAAGCGGATACAGCGGAAAACGCATTTTGAAAATAGCCGATAAACTGGATTATTTGTTAGTTTGGGTTAGTTTAGGTTAGGTTAGGTTAGGTTAGGTTAGGTTTGGTTAGGCCTAGCAAATAATCCAGTTTATCGGCTATTTTCAAAATGCGTTTTCCGCTGTATCCGCTTTAACCGAACAGTACCTGTATTTCTTAAGCAATTATGATAATTATCGTAAAATTTAACGAGGTTGCCGGCGACATGTTCGAAAATATTAAAATGTGCTCAATTTTTTCGTTATATACCAACATTTGCGGACGGACAAAATGCAATAATAGTTTTACACCTTCGACAGACAACGAGTTTCAATGACACTGGGAAAAAACGAGCTGCTTGTCAATATATTGTAAAAATCGGTAAACGCTTTTGTTAGCGCGCGTTGGAAACATAACATCTTATAAAAAAGAAAGTCATTCCCCCAACATTCAAATTGAATAGAAATAGAAGAAGAAAAACAACAAAATCTTATCATTGCTTGTAGAAAGAAGGGTTCACGTTCACGATACGTGTACCCAGTGCTCGAAATGGAAAATTTCACGAACAGGAACGCTCTATAATTTTCCGAAAAAACGGTATGCTTATTTTTTTCTTTACATACGTACGTACGTTGGATGTATAAATGCAACAATAAACTTTGAACTTCTTACGTGGATGTATATATCAACAAAGTATACCGTCAAGAATTGTATTATTCTTTACTCTTACTTTATCTACCACCCACAATCAGCAGGCATGTTACTTCTACCACCACTCGTCACTGCTTATAACTTATATTACTGTCTCATTTGGGATAGTTCAGTTTGTTAATTAATTAAACTTAAAAAACAACATATCCACATACTTACCATAAAGATTCAAATTAAAAATTAGTTTACATATAACAAATTTTACAGATTATAGATTCAAGACGAGCACAGAATATTTTTAAAAAAATCAAAGAAATAGTATTAAAATAGTGTTTAAAAATAAAGAAATAGATGCAGCAACTATTAGAAAAAATAGTAAGTACCTATACAGAGACGAGTAAATACAAAATTTATACAGTACATATCTGTACACCGATAGAGCTAACTACGCCATTTAATTGTTTAAGAAGTTATAAAACAAAGAATTATAATTATTATAATTATAATAAATCGTTCACATAAACTCGTTCTCACGCAGGAGGAATATACCAATATCCGAAGCATTTTGGAACACAGTGTGTAAGCGTTCTTAAGATAAATCAATCGGATAAAGCCATGGATGGCATCCACACAGCTTCAAACAAAGGATCCTCAAAGATTTCTTTTGAACCTTCTTCACCATAAGGGCCATTAGGCCATACCTACTTCTAAGAAAAGCTTCAAGCCATCATCACCAAACTACGTAATTATAGCATTTTAAATTACCAATGGTGTATCATTAATTATCGGCTTTTGAGCTTTGAGAATCGATGTCTCTTAGGGGTACATTGGTACGACCGCGTTACAAATACCCGAGTTCGTGAGCACAGCAGCCTTCGGTGATTTAAGTTATCACGAAGAGACGATTTACGTGGCTGGGACACGTATTCCGGATGCCGCCAAAGAGTGCGGCACTTCGTACCCTTGTGGCACAGCCTCAAGGGTTCCATCGCCGTGGCCGCCTCTCCCTCACCCTGCAGCGGTGCTACAAAAGCGACCTATTTGCTGCAGGTCTGACATGGCGGGAGGCGCATGGCGATGGACCGAGGGAAGTGGCGCCAATGCTTGCCCTATGCCCCAATATTAGGACATGACAGGGTAGAAGAAGAAGTATCATTAATTATATAAGATAAAACATGACGGAAGGTGCAACTCGAGTTGCTAAACACGAATCCTATAGAATAATATAAAATTGTCATTAATCAGTAGGTGTAGGTACCTACCTATATTCAACATTATAAGAACTAATATTGTAGTGTATGTATATACCTATACCATAGGCCCCACATCGTGAAGCTGGCCCCCAGGCTAGGATCTTTGGTGGGGCCCCCTTCTTATCGCTAAGAATAAAGGCAGTATGTACGGGGTAACAATAATCTGTATATTTAGTGTTTTATTGTATATTTTAAAACATTCATACGAATTATGGAGATGTCCAGTATTGATAAACAATTAAGAATTGTTTCGTATAACCACATAACTATAAATAATAGTATTGTAAGAAAATTCTTTTTTTTACTATTAAAGCAAATTTGTGATGTGTGTTTATCTCACTTATCTGGTCGATTCGCCTCGCCGGGCTCCTCCTGAGCACGGGCTCCCAGGCTAGAGCCCTCTCAGCCCCTCGTTGTGGAGACCATGACCTATATGTTACAATGATGATGCTTTGGTTACCATTATTGTAATATACGTACACTTACCACCTCAGATTAAAGAACTTACCACCGTATTTATTTAATCTATGACTACCATCTAAAATTATTTGTTGTCCGCACTGAACACTTACCTACCTAATTTGTGAGTGTATTTTAAACTAAACGATTCAATTTGTGATGTTTGTCCTTACCTAGTCTCATTATAGTCATTATTATTGCCACGGTGATGAATAATGATAATACAGAACAATAATTTATTATTATGATAGTAATAAAATTTTATTGGAGGATATTCCTTTTTTTTTAAAACAAATTTACAACAAAGATTAACTAAAAGTTCTCTACATAGTAGGTATCTATTATTTCTATTATTTTTAAAGTAGCAAGTTACAACGTATGTAATTATAACACAATAGAAACGTCCCTTAAAAATAAACTAATTACGGTAGGCTATTCAATAGTTTCATACCAAAAACATTTTTGTAGGAAAATGGCATAATGGTGCATTTATTTATTATTCACTGTAAAAATAAGGGTTTACGACACGCCATAAATATTTTTTAACACGTCGAGTCAATTGTCGAAATGACATTGAATCAGAAAACCCTGTTTCAACTGTATTGTCGATCTTAAATGCTTATCGGAGTGAATTCTTAATGTTTTAGCAGATTTACACGAAGTACCTACTACTTAATTAAACCTTCATAAAATTTATAAATATCCACTCATATTTATCATTTTCAAAACGAAAAAATTCTGCTTGTGGCCACTGGTCAACAGCATTATATGTTAAATCAGTTTGGATACCAACGACAAAAAATATACTTATATGTAATATATATAGAAAGGTATCGCCTGCTGAGATGTTTAACCAAATTTTAAGAGAACAAAATTAAATAATACAAAATGTTTTAAAAAACAAGCGATTATCACTAATAAGTAGATTTTAGCGGAATTGTACGATTTAAATTACCAAACTTTATCATATTAATTTTACCACCGAAAATTTTGCCCGCAAAAATAGACGTGGATATAAAATTAACACGGCGATTAGATGGCGATGAAAATAAATAAGTTTTATCACTCACAATAAAATATAAGTAATAAATTAGTAGGTAAGTAAATTCGCAATGCATACCAGTCAAAGGTAAAAGCGAGACTGTACTGAGATGTTTCATACTTTAGAAATTATTATACAAATATGTAGGTGCCAACTTTATTTTTTATTGAATTTAAGTTATTTAAGTACAAAAGGTTTTCAAACAATGTCAGCAAAGGCACAATTCTTTTGTAACTTGCAGCTGTAGTTACTTTTTTTATGTAAGTATGCAATTATTTGGAGTGCTTAGACAATGCATTTAGACACGGATGTATCGACACAAAAAAGAAAATTGAAAGAAATTTAGGGATGTCATAAATTTTATTTTTAACCCTTGCACGCCCGGCATGACATAACTTCGTTAATTTTTAATTTTGAGAAAAACTTTAAAAGATACATTCACACATAAATATCTCAATCTAACGAACCGCAACGCAATTTTAAATGAATCCACGAGCCGGAACGGTATATTTTGGAATTCCACGAACCACAACGGCGCTACGGTGCGTTTCTGTCCATTTCGAGCGCTGCGTGTACCTATGATTGAAAGGAGCAAGGAAACAGAAAGGCAAACGACAAGAATTCTTGAAAGCGACGTGTGGTGTCCATTATGCTATAACTATAACTGATGCCAAAGAATAAAAAGAGGATGATAAATAGTCCAAAGATATATTTTTCTCGATAATAATAATAAGCCGGAACGCCATTTTCATTTTTTAGGAGACGGGAGGGCTATAGTTCATTGATTTCATGGACCGGAGTTGCGCTCCGGCCACTTCGGTCCATTTCGACTGCTAAAGGCGTTGATAATGTGAGTAGGTTAATTCCGCCCCTAGGAAACAGACACATATGGGAGAATAATTCAATTCATTTCAAAGAATGATCACTTGGAAATTATCAAAAAAAAAAAAAAAAAATGCAGTGCATTAAGGCTACATAGGCAGGTGCCTTGCTTGGTGGCCACGTGCTAGGTGACATAATATGTCATGTTAGCGAACGGACGTACAGTAAAAACGTAACAATGATGCGGTTCGTCGATTGTACATGTACGTATACGTACGAATACGCGGCTCCCCATACGCACGCACACTATCGACCGACCGCACTATTGTTTCGTTTTTACTGTACACTGTATTATCGTAATGGCCACACTGCACGCTTCACGCCTCGCTACGTGATTATTAGTCACCCAATGAGTCTCCCGGCGAACAAACGTGCTGGTTATTTTTATTGTGTTACCTAGTGATTTTGCAAGACGGCGGATGTTTTTTCAGTATGACAATAACGTCAAACACCGTATATTTTGAGATTATGAATAATGACGCATGGGATGAATTGACATTATGCACCCAACACGATCGAATTTGAGACTTAAATTCTCTGTGAGAAGTAGCTTTCTGGTTAGTTTTGAGAGTGACATATCGTTGTTGACATGAGCGCTCCCAAATGTCAAATGAATTTGTACCTAAGCACGTGACGTGCAATGTGGCAGTAGTGTTTTTAGTAGATAAACCAGCGCTCGGAATGGACAGGAACGCACCGGAGCGCCGTTGTGGTTCGTGGAATTCCAAAATATACCGTTCCGGCTCGTGGATTCATTTAAAATTGCGTTGCGGTTCGTTAGATTGAGATAATTATATATGAATGTATCTTTTAAAGTTTTTCTCAAAATTAAAAATTAACGAAGTTATGTTATGCCGGGCGTGCAAGGGTTAAAAATAAAAATTATGACATCCCTAAATTTCTTTCAACCTTCTTATTTTGTGTCGATATGTCCATGCCTAAATGCATTGTCTAAATAACAAGAAACAACCAGCTGCAAGCGTAAATTACTTTATTACCCAAAAAAATGTGCCTTGCTGACACTATTTGAAAACTCTTAAAAAATAAAGTATACATTGTTTAATAATTTCTAAAGGATGAAACATTTCAAATCTCAAAACAATCTTGCCTTTGACTTACGCATTGTTAATTTACTTACCTACTAATTTATTATATTATTTTATTCGGAGTGACAAAAATTATTACTTCGCCATTTATTTTCGGGTGAATGAATTGTGTTTTCGATGGTTAAATTAGTACAAAAAAGTTTGATAATTTGACTCGTGCAATCCGCTATAATATTCCTATTAGTTGCCTTTTAAAATATTTTGTATTATTTAAGATATAAATACGTTTCTAAACAAAATTGTTTATATTATTAGTTTGGTGTTTTTTTGCTACATTCTAGTAAGTTTTGTGTTTTAATTTTAACTGTGTGTTTAACTTGATTTTTTAATAAAAAATTGTTCTAAAAGTTGGTCAAAAATGTCATCAGGCGAAACGTGTTAACCGAAACTATTGAAAAATATTTTGTCGCAGGTAACGTAACGCTGGCCACATACCTACACAATTTGATCATTTAAAAAATGATATTGAGTGGTTATTTATAAAATAATGAAGGTATAATAAAGTAGTAGGTAATTCGTGTAAATCTGCTAAAACCACATTACATTACATTAGGAATGCACTCCAATAACCATTGAAGTGGCAACAGATGGTATTCATCTCAACAATTAACTTTTGTTAAAAAAAGCTTATGACGTGTCGTAAACCCCTCTTTTTACGATGTTTACATTTGTTTTGTAATTTACATTATTGTTGAATTGCGACTATAGTACAATAAATCTTGTGATATAACTACTACATTCATTCATTTATTTGCCATAGGTCATGATGAGTATACTTTTTTGTAAGTGAATTTTGTTGCTTCTGGTAAGTTTTGTGTTTTAATTTTAACTTTGTGTTGAACATATTTTTTAATAACAATTTGATCTCTTAAAAGTTAGTTAAAATTCTCAGCAGGCGATACGAATACCTTTATATCGTCGGTGTATTGTAAAAATGGCGAATTAACCAAAATACTATTACAGGAGGAGAATTTTTAACCTTTGACATTTATTTATTAATTACCTGTGGATGAATACTTTCCTTATAATAGGCTTTATAATATAATATTTTAAAAAGTCTATTATGTTAAATTCGCTTTTTCTTCGTAACACTAAGTGGATAATCACCCTTACAATTATCGTTTTTAATAAGTACTTTCCTGTGGGATACAAATTCGCCATTTTTACATAATTATATTATTACATATATACCTATATACTATTGTCGCTGGTATCCAAACTGATTTAAGATAATTCTGGCCACACGCACAATTTGATAATTTTGTGGATATTTATAAAAATAATGAAGGCTTAATTACGTAGTAGGTACTTCGTGTAAATCTGCTAAAACATTAGGAATTCTTTCCGGTGGACAATACAGTGGCAACATCTGTTCTGTGATTCAATAATTATTATCATCTCAACAACTTGACTTGTGTTAAAAAAATATTTATGATAAGTCGTAAACCCCAATTTTCACAATGAATAATGAATGATTTTTTCTACAAAAATGTGTTTGGGCCATTGATGGTTTGGGCAGAAAATATTGAATAGCCTTCTGCAGAGTTTATTTATTTGGGACGTTCCTATTGTATTACAATTATTATTACATGCATTGTAGCTTGTGACTTTAAAAATAATAGAAATAATACATAGGTAGTGTGGAGAGAACTTTTACTTAATTTTTGTTTGTAAATTTGTTTAAAAAAAATATAGGAATATCCTTTAATAAAAATGTACGACTATCATAATATCTGTATTGTATGTAGGTACCTATTATCATTTCCATGGCAATAATAACGTGAGTAGGGAAGGACAAACAACATAGATTGAATCGTTTAGAATAAGTAGGTACTAACAAATTAGGTACCTATGTGTCCAGTGCGGACATCTAATTATCTTAGGTGGTGTTAGTCATAGATTATTAAATAAATACGGTGGTAGATGTATATTACAATAATTGTAACCAAAGCATCACCATTGTAATGCCGGGTCCACACCGAAAACAAGTCGCGCGACAACTCGTTAAATTTTACGATAAGCATGATAATTATCGTAAAATTTCTTAAGCAATTATGATAATTATCGTAAAATTTAACGAGTTGTCGCGCGACTTGTTGCCGGTGTGGACCAGGCATAACATAACATGCATACAATACAATATTAGTCCTTATAATGTTGAATATAGTAGGTACTAATTAATGACAATTTTATATTATTCTATAAGAATCGCGCTTAGCAACCTGAGTTTCACCTTCCGTCATGTTTTATCTTATATAAATGAAAATGACACACCATTGGTAATTTAATTACAAATAATGCTATGTTTACGTTGTTTGGATGACTTGAAACTTTTATTAGATGTAGGTACGGCCTTATGCCCCTTATAGTGGAGAAGGTTCAAAATAAATCTTTGAGAATCCTTTAAAGCTGTGTGGATAGTGGATACTATCCATGGTTTTATCCGATTGATTTCTCAAGACGTATGCTTACATACTGTATTCTGAAAGTTAAAAAGAGAGCTAGGTATTTAGGCTACGTACTTTTTCCAACTTATATCTACCCAGTACAAATGAGAACTCTGCCATTATTGGTACTTAGTATTGATTTTATTATATATTATTTTATAACTTTCTTGATAATCTAAGTTGTTTGTTCTGCCAAGGTGCAATAATTGCTAATGATAATTGGGCAGGAAATAACTATGTTCAACCAAATCGCTTCGGATAATCGTATATTCCTCCTGCGTGAGAACGAGTTTATGTGAACGCTATTTTATAAATTCTTGGTATAGGTAGGCACTTACTGTTTTTTCTAATACTATTTCTTTATTTTTTAAACACTATTTTAATACTATTTCTTGATGTTTGATATTCTGTGCTCGTATTTAAATGGAATTTGTAAAATTTTCTATAAGTACGTAAATATTTTTTTAATTTGAATCTATAAGGTACTTATGTGGATATGTTGTTTGTTATGACTAATTAATTACAAACTTATCTATCCCAAATGAGACAGTAAGTTATAATCAGTGACGAGTGGTGGTAGAGGTATCATGCACTGGTTATAGTGGTAGATAAAGTAAAAATAAAGAATAATACAATTTTTGACGGTATATTTTGTTAAAACAAGATTATTTCGCCTGCGGCGCTGACAATCCTTACCAACCTGCCCGATATAGATCCACGTAAGAAGTTTAAAGTTTATTGTTGCATTTTTATATCAAAAGTACGTACGTACGTAAAGAAAGGATTAGCATAAGTACTTAGTTTCGTAAAATTATACAGCGTTCCTGTTCGTGAAATTTTCCATTTCGAGCACTGAGATAAACATAGCACCTAGCTCAGCATTAGCGAAGCACCTACCTATGAGGCCGAAGCCTTAGTCATTGGTGTAATTAGCTTGCGCCTGGGGTCTTCGAGTGGGTGTAATCTTGTCACACATTAATAATTCTAGTTGCAGTTTGCCGTTCGTTACACAAATAAAATATGAATTCAAGATTGACAGTTTTTAGGATTGAGTTATTTGTTATTTTGATAATTATATTCTTATCGAAAGCGGACGCGGTTTTCCAGATTATCATTCATTTACGGTTTTTGGTTTACTAGAAAGAAAATGCAACTAAATTAATCATTAATCATCATTCGTAATAACATAATCAGACGTCAATCACCCACACGACATTATTGTTATTATAAAACAATCATAAAATGGTTCGGAACAAGTCGGTTATGGGGAAGCCAGGCGCTAATTGCCATAGCCGATTTCAGCAAAACTCATGAATTCAAGAATGAAAACCTAACTTAACCTAACCTAAACTAACCCAACCTAACAAATAATCCAGTATATCGGCTATTTTCAAAATGT
Source organism: Rhyacophila brunnea (assembly GCF_057557595.1). Lineage (NCBI taxonomy): Eukaryota > Metazoa > Arthropoda > Insecta > Trichoptera > Rhyacophilidae > Rhyacophila > Rhyacophila brunnea. The sequence goes on from NW_028233276.1 coordinate 257,087, forward strand.
GATTAATGTTGTTTTTTGCAGGACAGATCTACCATTTTTGAATAGGCAAAATCCGCATCTGGCGAATGGCGTTCCAGCTTTTTTCTTTTTTTTTAGTTTCTGAAAAACAAAAATACCTAATTTTACAAACATCGAGATTTTTAGCTTCTCCATTGACGTACTTATATAAAATGGACGAAGTAATAAATAAAATTACTTAAGTACTACAAAATTTTAGAATCATTCCATAAAAATATTCTTTCGTAATCAATAGATATATAGGTGTTTTGTTCTACAGCGGCACTGTTGTACGCTAAAAACGATTTGCAGTTGTGTTGGTGTTCTTTGGTAGTATTGATACAGGGTGTGCATGAAGAATTACGGTAAATAAGCATATTTTTATGACTAATTATACATATAATCATTAGGACTTCGGAGAACAATTACAATTGGCATTTTCAACACATAAGTATAATGCTGTTAAAGTAAAATCAATAATAGGAAGAACATAATTTCATACATTTGACATTAAAGACGCGCCCAGCTATATAGATAACCAGATAACAATCACTATATGAACACACTGTAGACGACTCCAAAGAATAAGTTTATAACTTGTTTATGACCAGTGACTCTCAATAACAATAGAAACTCCGCCCTTTACACCCCTGCACTGTACGCCTAACCAATTGGTGATACGGTAACAATTGCAGGCGGTTCTAAGTAGGGTTTTATTACAGGCCTTAATTCATACACACAAATAATACCAAAACAGATGCGAAGCAATTTTGTGGCTCTGTAAAGTGCGTGGACTATACCACAGAACAGATTAATAAATAGAATTCAGCTAGGCTATACCCCAATACAGTACACTTTGAAGCAGGGTTTTGAATGTGTGAGTGTCCTACGAAAATGAAACACACATTATAGACATGCAATTGTATGTTGCAACCTTCAAATACACCAATGAGCGTCAGTGCATAAACCGAGAACAGTGTTCAGAACGAAATACAAGCGTATTCTTGACACGTGTTGAAGGTTATCCCATATTCTACCACACTCGAGATCGATTGCCTGTTACTCCACACCCGTTAGGTATTTCAGTTCCCGTTAATTCTGTGTTTCCGGATAAACATCTATAGATGAAAATCACTGAGAAATGATTACTGCCTGCATTATAATATTAAGGATCAAGTTCCAAGCTGAATATAATATACTTAATTAAATTTTATGAAATATTTTGAAAGAGAATTGTTTATAAATATGTACATATTATTTTATCTACTTAAAACTGGACTCTACCTACATTTCAATAGGGGTGTTTCTTAATTTTTTTTGGTCAGATGACCTTTTCTAGAAAACGTGTCCGTTTTTCTGATATAGCCTAATTACACCATCAATCGTTCCTGTAGTCGTGACGGAATAATTGGAACAACACAAACATAGACCCCTCCAAACCATACGGCCCCGCATCACACTCGGTCTTAATCGAGCGTAGGTATATTGAAACTATTATCTATGCACGATCGTGTCGAAGATTACCGAGAATATACGGAAATATCCGAATTAACCTAGAGCTTCCAAGTGTGGCCGCACGAGCGTACCCTAACTTATGATTGACATAACACAAATTTGACGTTTACATAATGAAGACTGCCTGACGTTATTCATTATTTTAACAGGCAATAATAATACAAAACAAAAATAATACTCTAATAAATACAATCAGCAACACTTTACTTGTCAAAATGTCATCTCCAATAGTTTACATTTATTAGCATTTAAAGTAGAGGTGACCAATATATATTATATATTTTTGGTTTACTTATAATAATTATTGATACCACTAGTAACCGATCGTATATTATGAACCAATCCAATCAAGAGTCAACACGATCTAGTTGACAGCTGAATCGTTCTGTGTAATTGCTATTTAACGTTGGCGAACCACGGTGACGTTCCGTGGGGATATGCAATTCACGCGTTGCACAGAGGCGGCACATAATAAAAGGCGGTAATGATGGAACGAATACAAATATTACAACTTTTGAGACAAGTGGGGGTTTTCCACGAATCAGGCGATGCGATCGCTTCATTATAAAGTATCGACATATTAGATTAAAAATTAATGGAAGCATAACAATCTTGACAACACAACTATTGTTGTATTGTAATACCCATTATTGTACATACTATAATAGCAGTTTATCACACATGTAAACTTTTCCCAAGGGTGCCACCAAACCTGTCAGCGCCACAGACTACATGTGGCTAAAACCACCAATATTTGAGACTAGGTTTCTTGTAAATTTTCCAATTCTCAGAAGATGGTGGGTATGTTGATTTTAAGATTTTTAGTGTATTTGTTTCGTTTAAGAAAGCCGAAAATAAATAATATCATAGGTATCTATGTGTAAGTAGGTGCCTAATAAATTTGAAACTAAAAATGAAACGGGACGGCATTTGAAGCCTGCTGAAGGGCGGAATTTTGCCTAGGGACGTAACTGAGCACAACGACCTAGGTCTGAGAGTCTGCTGGTGTAATCAGGCCTTTAGCATATTAGTCTTATATAAATGGCGCTAAAATTTAAAATGTAATACATACATTAATGGCTTTAGAGCGTGCATGCATAGTGAATAACGATCACTACCGATATGCATCTCTGCAATTATTACGCAATTAGCTAGTGGGAAACCTGCACGGTTTCCGAGAATCCTGACAATCCTCCCATTATTCAATTTATTACAGCAAGCAGTAAGTAATTGAAATATGAATTAATAACATTTTTCGCCGCTGCAGCACGCGTTGTTGTCATGATTAATTTTTATCTGCAAGTTGCAAGCAGACGGTCCAATGGGCCGTTGCCTTATACAGCATACCTATCACAGTATTCACAGTATGTATTTATACACGAGTGCACAAGAATGGAGAATTATATCTCACAGCGACAAAGAAAAATAGCGAGCCAAGTTCAAGGTCTGTATTCAAGGTTGATACAAATTTCAAGGGTAAATAATTTATGAAGTAGATAGGTACGAGAGTCTTCCAACTTGCAACTGGCGACTAAAGAAAATAAACACAATTTGTCACCATGTGTACTAAACTAGTTATTATAGAAATGGCAAATATGTAGAGAAAACTCTTAAAGCGGTTTCCCAAGGAGAATTCACCTATCCGATAAAGGTAATACCTAATAGGGAATCCAATCCCGAACGAAAATTTTGATCCCAGGATTTCAAGATTACAATTTGACGATCCCGGGATTGGCGTTTTTTCGAGAGTGAATATTTTTTTAAATTTATTTATACAAATAGCATTGTAAAATCGGTCAAAAATGTCTACTATAATATATAGTACTTTACTATTTAAGACATTATTATTTAATGTTAATATTGTATACGTTCAATCTTGGAAATACATGCGTTTAATGGAGTAAATAATATTGTAATATAGATAATAATTTGAAAGTAAAACAGTTTTTTTTTTTTTTTAATTTATTTAAGAAAAGATAACATTCATAAAATTCGGAGTAGAAACAAGACAAGTGCCTGACAAAGGTTAATGGGAACCACATTATAGCACTAACTCATATTTTAACATGTTGAGTTGGTGCCTTGTTGCATAATACCGTCCAATTTAGGTACCTACTATACGTAAAAAATCATCATCATTTCTGGCAATACAACCCTTGACGGGGTTAGGTCTTTTGCAAAAACTTTTCCATCGTGCATGATCCAGCGCTTAGGATGTTTCCAGTTGCCGAAAAAGTTTTAAAAAAATAAGTAGGTGGTTACGTCAAATTGGTGGATTAGTCATATCTATAATAAGAATAAGATTTATAATATGTAAGTAATATTCAAATATTTATTTAAGAAGGCACTTATAGTATTTTAATATAAAACTAGGTACCTTGGGTGCAAGACGAGATGAGTATTTACAAAATATATTAACACTTGGCGCTTCGCCACACTATTCACAGAATGTACTTATTGCCCGAGATGCCAAAAGCAGTGCCGGTGATGAAAAATTTGACGAACCGATGCGTTTTACCATTTTTCAGAGACGTTACGCTATTTTGTTTAGCACACGAAAGTTTTTATTTTGAGTTAAGGTGACGCATCAGTGAAACGCCAAATAATTTTCAACTGTACGGGCGACGAAATTTTGGACTCGCTGCCATTCACTGAGAGAAAGTTGACCCAGGAACACGTCACTTTGCTGCGTGATGGCGACGGGTCAATTAATTCTAAAATCGTGTAAAGATGACTAAAAACGTTACTCATTTACTTTAAAAAGAAAACATGTCAATGAATATATTATTATTGTTACTAATAAAACAATAAACAGAACATAAAATGGACGTATGTTGGATTTATATGACAATTAATATTTCGTTTGACAGGCGTCATTTTCACCCGCCACCCGCAATCCGCGCATCGCCTAGCGACGATCTTTTTAGACCGTGCCTCAACTAATGCATGGCCTTAAGGGGACATTCTACAGAATTGGCCTTGAGAATTGAAAATATGATTTTTTAACATGTTGTCCATAATATCTGGTCTACTAGTTAATATAAAAAGGTCGTGTCAAAGTTGTTTGTGTCAATAAATTTGCTCTATGACTCGATCCGACTCATATTTCATCAGGGCTGTCGAAGACATAAATCATAAATATTTAAAATTTAAAATTTTTATTTATAATATATAGTATTTATGTTTTGTGCATCTAATGCCGGGTCCACACTGGCAACAAATTAAGTTGCTGGTAACCTCGTTAGATTTTACGATAATTATGATGATTATCGTAAAATTTCTTAAGCAATTATGGTAAGTATCGTCAAATTTAATGAGGTTGCCAGCAACTTGTTGCCAGTGTGGAAATGGCTTAATATCCACTGTGGTTCACGTAGTGGCATGGACCTGGGGTTAACTAATTCAGGAAGTCAACACCCATGATAGAATTTTTTCCAGTTTTGGTTGCATTATATTCCAAAACTCTTCTGTAAAAATCGTTTCTGATTTTATAAATGGAAATTTCTCGGTGTACATAGTAAACAAACCTACGAATAAAAAAAGACAAGAAGGAACATACTGATTCATCGCAGTAAAATCTGGCAATCAAATTCGCCATTTTGAAAAGCGACGATTTTGCGTAAACAAATATCACGTAGTCTGTACGTGTGCGGCAAACTTCGAATGTGTTTGTAATTTTGTGTATTTTATGTTTGTGTATCACGCATTGTCGGCCATATTTGCCGGCCTTTCTGATTGCCGTGATTTGTACACATCTTCCTTCCTGTCTTTTTTTATTCGTAGAAACAAACAGTATTTTTTATTAGTTATATGAAGTTGGCCTTGAATCTGTAATAAAATAATACACAATTAAAAGATTTTGAAATAGAAAAAAACACATTTCCAAGCTTTCAGCCGTGCTCACTCGTGAATGTCATTCGTCATTTAGATAATTATATACACATTTTGATGTTATCTTGCAAAGTGCGAATGTAATGTTTTCAAATAATTGATATGGATTAATTATACCATCGTATTATTTTCTCGAAATCATAAACATATTATAATAGTATTTGAGTATCAACCTATGTTCAATTTGAATTGGGTTATAATAATAATATACCCGTATATATATCAATAGTATGTTTGCTACAAAATCCACCCAAGTTATCAGTACGTACTTGCACAGGTTTGATTAAAAACAATGATGAAATTAACATTTAAAAAATATTATATTACATAATATTATTTTGACAGCCCTGTTTTCTGATCGGCGTATATCTTGCAGGTGTTTATAAAATAATAATAATGTTCAGCGGCAGACAATATCAAAAATAATAATAATGTTTCTTGAAATAAAATCTCCGATGATTAGTGATTTTTGCGAAAAGGTCGACATAAATTAACGTACTTACGACGCCGAGGTCCTTTTTATACTAAATTATATTTGAATGTCGGGCTCTTCAGCGGCCCCTTAAGGCGGTACTGGATTTTTTATATATTTAAAAAAAGTGACAACAGAACTTAAATTGTAAAGATATGTTCAAGGAAATAATCATATATAATAAATTAAATTTGACATCTCATGCCGAAAATATTGTTGACTATGACCGCAGCATAATAATTAATTATCCTGTTTATTGAACGATCATTTTGTAGACTTTACGACTACTGAATACACCGTCATGTAAGTAGGTACCTACATTATTTATTTTTACTTAGTATTAAAATTGGGAACAGCGATTCGGTTAGCAACCGCTAATTAGATAGGTAACAAACTAACTGATTAGATTACAATATTAGATAATGGGTAAAATAAAATTTAACCGAAAATAGACTAAAATCCGATTTGTATGACAAATTTGAAGATTGGGAAACACGTGTCGAGTTAATCAACGCTTGCGGTTAAATTACTTTTAATATATTAGTCAGACATTATAAATAAACTTACATTTTACATTAAATTATCGTGTTTGATCGATTTGTTTTTACGATAAATGGATATTAACCACTTGCCCGATTAGGTCCACATTATGGAACTAAACACACGTAGAAAAACAAACTTACCGCTCGGCCATTGCAAAACTTAGATTGTAAGTTATTGCTATTTAAAAATTGGCTATTTATTTCATAAAATAGTACTCACATAATTATAAGGAACGGGATACCGAATCGTTTAATGTTTAATTGATCAGTAAGCCGTTGCAGTTCTGTTGAAATAATATCAGACAATAGAGCACCACACAATATATTGATCAAAGGAAGATCAAGAAAAAAACGATGGAGACAAATTTTAAGAAGAAGTAGGCTAACGAATAAGAAGAATGCTACAGCATCATACGAGAGACAGGAGTAAATGTAAACTTGTCGTTAAAAGGCGAAATTTTATTTCGCTTGAGTTTATCTCTAATTAAGTTAAATTACAGTTTCCACGATTGCCGGAAATTGAGCATTCAACGAAACGGAAGGTGAAGGTGAAGGTAGGTACACCCGCAACATTTTCCTTCTCACTTTCCTGCTTTTCACTACAATATGAGAATCGTAATAATAAAGTTGTACTTATTTGCATTTCTAGATTCTTTGTCAAAGATGAAGAACACGATTAGAATCTATCCAGGCATATTATCAGTTATGATTTAAGGTTAAGGTGACGCATCAGTGAAACGCCAAATAATGTTCAACTGTACGCGCGACGAAAATTTGTACTTGCTTCGCATTCATTGAGAGAACGTGGAGTCGGACGCACGTCACTTTGCTGCGTGATGGCGACGGGCCAATTAATTCTAAAATCGTGTAAAGATGACTAAAAACTTTACCCATTTACTTTAAAAAGCAAACATGTCAATGAATATATTATTATTGATACTAATAGAATAATAAACAGAACATAAAATGGACGTATGTTGGATTTATATGAGAAATAATATTTCGTTTGACAGGCGTCATTTTCACCCGCGACCCGCAATCCGCACATCGCCTAGCAACGATCTTTTTAGACCGTGCCTCAACTAATGCATGGCCTTAAGCATTCGTGGCGATATAGGCCGCACAGGCGATCTCATAATTATAATATGTATTAGCGTTGTTTGCTACAATACCTACCTGTTTTAATGCTAGCAAAAATACCAGTACAGCAGGTTTCTTGTACCCATGGTGCTACTGTAGAATGATTCACACGTAAATTGCATCTTACAATCATTAATTTTAATATTGTTATCATGCACCGATATAATAATATTTGATTGATCAATAATGATTGATGGGTGATAATACTGATAATAAATGATTTGATTAAGCCGATTAAGACACACGCAGAACACCTGCTTGAATATTTCTGACACACTGTTTTACCACGTCTGTTCTTGTAAAATGAATCGTGCAGAGTGGATTGGGTATTGCAGGGATTATGTAAGATAAGGTTGTTTTGGCTACATCTCTAATTTGGGACTACGTTAATATAAATAAGAACATTTAAGATATTAGCATACAATAACAAGTATAACTGATCCGACTGACACGGGGTAGCAAGCGTATTATAATTTTCTCGCCAACTTTCGATAGAAAACGGCAGCTCAGTGGGTCTATTCTATACACAAGGCTGCTATCGACGGTAGTTTATCATATTTATGTATTGAGGTATTATACATGTGACAGTAAGTTACACGCCTAAACTGTCTAAGAGCTTGTCCAGATGGCGAGTGTCTCGCCGCGATACGTCGAGAGTGCATGTGGACGGCTCAACGAAGTCACCTGTAGGTACCTAGAGTTGGGTTTCGGGAATTCTCGAAAACTTTTCGAGATTTTCCATCCCGAATCTCGAGAATCTTTCCTCGGGATTCGGGATTTCTTTATTGTCAAATATTAATTGAAAAAACGATTTTCAGTATGAAAAAAGTTGATAGAAAACACAAAACGTTCAAAGACTGATCGGGGCGTTTAACACAATTATTTGCCAACGTCGACTCAAAATGAGTGCAATTTTTGCAACATCAGGGAATTTTGCGTCTCAAAAACGTATGCGATTGTCAGACGCAGCGATTGATAGTCTGTGTTTTTTGAAATTCTATTTTAATAAGTAGATAATGTTTTGAACTATTTTTGTTTTCCTACTTCTATTTTGTTTGTTTACATAAATAAAAAAAAAATATTTTTTTTTGGAATTTGTCTTGTTTTTACACTGATTTTAGGATTTTTACAGGTTTTTTAAAATTTCCCGATATCTCGAGAATTCTTTTCTAAAAATCCCGATTCTCGAGAATTTCAAATTTTATCATTTCGGGAAATCCCGAATCTCGAGATTGAGATTTTCTCGGGAAATACCCAACTCTACCTTACCTCGACCGCGCGCGAGAAGTGACTCGTCGCGAGTGCGTGTGGACGGCTCAATAAGGTTACATGTACCCGGAGTGCGTACGCGTTTTTATGCGCGAGTTGAATCGCGCCATTTGAACTGTTTATCTCGCTCTAAATGTTAACACAACCAAGAGAGGGGCTGTTACATATTCATGTGCATCTGTTCTTTACACAAGGCTGTTATTGACGGCTATCGATGGTAGTTTATCGTTGTTACGTATTGAGGTATCATAATTGTTACAATAAGTTAGCCGTCTAAACTGTCAAAACTGTTATATCGCTCCAAAAGTTAACACAACCAAGGGAGGTGCTGTTAAAACATAGCACTTTTTGACAGTTTTAATTTCTTTGGTTAATTTCTTGTAACAGTTAACAGCCTTAATACATACATAATATGATAAACTACTGTCGATAGCCACCTTGTGTATATATTCGAATATACCCACAAGAATGAAATAGGTACAAAAAAATGTAGAAATGTAGGTACGTATTGTAAGTACCCACATACCTACTTAGATATTTTTGCTATCATAGTTACTAGATTACAATTTTATCTATCGGACAACAACGTAATAGCAGTGACGTCCCGTGGGGCGAAAAACAAATGAACGAATATGAATATTATAATATTATAACTGTTGAGAGCCGTGGCGGTTTTTCATAAAACATTACGATACGGTGCGCTCACGCTAACGTAAGCATCAAACATCCTGGCAACCTATCCTATTGTTGTATTGTAATACAGTATTATACAATGGTGGTTTATCGCACAGGAAAAAATATCACAAGGGGGCATCTAAACCTGTCAGCGTCTCAGGCATCCAAGTAACTAAAACGCCACCGTTTGAGAATAGGATTCGTGTAAATCCCCTAACCCAGTGGTACACAATCTATTTGAAGAGAGACATTCATTTTATTATTTTTAATTTTAATAGTTACATATTGGTGGTTATTATTTTGGGCCGCATTAGGTCCACGGGCCGCGGTTTGTGCATCACTGCTCTAACCGAAAGGTATGAAATTACCTAATGAATTTTCATACTATTTGAAAGTAAATAATTACAAGATAAAAAGAACTTTTTATATACATTTTTAAATTTTCTGTTGAATCATATAAACTTGACTTGCTAGCTTAAACGATCAAAAAAAATTGTACTTGATAGAAATAATACTGAAATGTCATTTTGATTTCCATAGTAACGCACGTATATATTAATAATTTAGTTGCTAGGACCATCCGCTTAGCAACCAATAATGGTGTCGAAATGAATTCAATTCTACTTAAAGATGGCTAAAAGTAGATATTAAAAAAATGCATTGGCATCGTGTTCTGATATATTCTAAAAGTTTCAAATGTCTAGCTAGTCGGGAAGTCAGTTAAAAATCGATTGCAAGATTTGTACCGAACAAAGAACCACCGGACAAATAAGAATACGAGATAAGAAAAACGTTGTAAAATGAAAGGGAACGGCATTCTAAATCTTCCTAAAGGCCGCATTTTGTATATAGGGACGTCACTGTGTAATAAGCTTTATGTAACAAAAATAATAAGTACCTACAGACATTTTAATTTAAATGGACCCTCATGTTTTACTGGCCTCTTTTTGGTAAGATAAGAATTTTGCAGTTATGCCAGAAACGTGACACTATTAGATAACGCTAATTGTCAATATAAACATCTAAAAGACAAAACAAATATTTTAAAATCTCGGTGTACCTATATATCTCTCGACAAGATCTTTCTCATAACATACATTTTTATAGACTTTACTTATAGTGTAGGTAGACTAGAGTTCACTAGAGGAACCATAATTCTAACTATCATAATTGGGACGGAAACATCGTTAGACGAAAGGATCATCGCTGGTAGAATCTTGCCATCCATGAAGACTATAGAACAAAAAGATAGAAACGAGAAACCCAGTCGCCATAGACCAAGACTTTGACATAAGTTTTGGATCTATGACTTAATAAAGGGCAATGGGGGCAGGCCATCAATTGCAATAAATACATAACCCCCTGAATGTCCTTAAATCAGTGCTCGAAATGGAAAATTATACGAACCGGAGCGCTCGATAATTTTACGAAAATATTAACATATGTGTGCTATATAATTTTATGAGTATTTTCCAAAAAAAGTGTGTTTGATATTTTTATATGCTCAAACGGTCAAATTAATTTTCCGCGAGACGGAACGATAATTTTGGGGATTTTGCTTTAAATATTTACCAATAATGCGAGTTGCGCTTACGTCACAAACAAGGAATACAAAAATAGTGTGAAGTGCGTTACCTTCTTGGTGTGGTTGTAAGAAGCTATAATTCTTGGATGTGGAAAAATAAGATAATTAGACACACGAACTAACAAATGTATTTGACGCCATCTTGATTATGACTGTCGGTTCAACTTAAATCTATATACCTATGGGAACATTCCTTTCAACTTCTTGTTTAACATTCAACGAAAACGTGGCATTAGGTAGCTAGTAGTAGGGCTTGCAATACCGTTTTAAAAATCAGATAATACAGATATATTCGGTATTGAAAGTGGAAACAAAATGTATTAACTAACATAAAAGGTTTAACAGGACTATTTTTTGTCGGGTTACGCGATGTCTGGTTTACTTCCATTTCCATTCGACGTGTAAGTGTAAAAAGTGCAATTCAATAATAAAACATTAGGTGGAATATCTATCAGTGGGGCACATACACATCTAACTTCATCATATTATACATTTATTGAAAGATCATTCGAAGAAGAAAGTGCCAATTATTCAACTACCAAGTACTTATTTGTAAACGTTAACATGTCTGCTATAATATCTTACCTTTACATATTTTTAAAGGTTTACATATGATGAAATATTAATGTTTTAAAGAGATTTTAATATCTATGTTTATTGATGGATATTTCTATTTTTTCACATATTTCACGAATACCCGTATCTATACCGGTGCTCAATAGAAAATACCGAAAAACCGGTATTGGTATTTTCATTCGGTATTGCAATCGTACCTAGTAGGTACCTACACGTAGATTTAAAATAGTTTGTTTTTTGAAACACAATGTTTAGCCACAGAAAACAGAATTCATATAATTATTGAGTTGCCCGAATGTCTTAGTGAAAAAAAAATATTTTTTTAATCTTCAAGAGTTAGGAAGTCAAAAAATAAAAATGCGTACAATAAAAAAAATGTCAGATGTGGGTGTTTCCTACGCGTAGTATCTATGGTGTTTTTATAATTTATTTACCTCGTCGTTTTGGCGGGCGAGTTTTGGTTTTCCAAAAAACTTGTTATCTTTGGATTCTCGGAAAACAATCAGTATTCGAGGCGAGCACATTTTTAAGCGTGCAGCGAAAAGATTGGCTTTAATCTCGAACATTGCATTCTCCGCAATTGTTGCTGGTCGAATATTATAATCGGTCGATGAAGTTAGCCTTCACTAGCACTAACACACAATGTTATCTTAACAATGATCAGTGACGATTTTGGTTGACGTAGGTGACGCAATCAATTTGTCAGATAAAATTTAATAGAGGTCCTCGAAACAGTTCAAACCAGTCAGGCATACAGTCCCAATTACAATAGTGTAGTTTAGCAGTAGTTTTAGTAAAGTATACGCTTCACAACTTTGCACTCCGGCTCTAGGGGATAGTTTTACGGTTTTTGTGGAAAAGGGCCGCCGCGTACAGGTCCTTGAAACGCGGAAGTTAAAGCTGCAACCACCATGTTTTATTGAAAATGTCACTAGAATGTGTACATTTAAAAATATTGGTGTTTATTTCAGCTCGATCGGAGGTCAAATGGCAAAGTTAGATGCAAATAATTGTAATATTAGAGTCGCTAATCGGTAGGGAGCCAACCGAGCCAGCGCGGCGCAGGCGACGCAGTGCTGCCGAATTTTCTAATGAATCCAATTCAAAAAGGCTCAGCGAGACTCACCCTATGTGCAATTTTCAGCTCTGACAGATTGCATATAGATAATCTGTTGATTTTGCAAACATTTCCACCGCGTTCCCATGTTTTTTTTAAATTAAATCCTTTGCACTTTACGTAATAAATTAAGAATTTTTAATTTTCAAATATTAAACCATTCCACTCCCGGGCAGCGCCGCGCCGGATCTAGCAGTATCATTCGGCGCGGCGCTATATGTATATTGTTTTGACAGGGTGCCCGCAAAGAAGTCACCACACGTCACTGAGATATTTATATTAAATAAATGTAACATACTGTTTGTTTATTACCGTTGTTGATATAACATTGTCTTTTATAAAAACATCCATTTGAGATATGTTATGGCATGTCAGTATGTCACTTTGTCACATAAATAATTATGCGTGCTATACCTGGGTTTTTCTATCATCTTCTTTATGTAGCCAAATCAACATTATGGAAAATACATTGAATTAATTAGTTTTAATTAATCTGCCTCTGTCATTTAGGAGGTCTTGATAGCCCACGTGCCGTATATAGGTCAAAAATTAAGAATTTTGGGTATCTTTGGAAGTTAAGCATGAACAATATACCTATACTAGATTGTGCATGAAAGATGTATGTGCTATTAATTATGATACCCTGTTATAAATACATCGACATTTTTTGATAAAATAAAATACATCAATGGCTTAAAATTGTATTAGAATTGTACACGCCGTCGTTTGAAAATTGAGTGTGGTAAATGAGATGATTGGTTATAGCTTATAGCATTATACACTTAATTTAATAACCTACCCATAATCTGGGACTATGTAAAATTTCTATTAGAGTACCTATACAATGAATTGACTCATTGAATATTATGTTTATAACAAGATCTAAGTAGGTATGTGACATGACCCGGCTCACGGCTAGCTCAATAATGCTACCGGGCCGTCACTGAGGAGACTAGTGATGAATTAGGAGAGGTGGATCTCCTTTGTAGTATCACAACTTTTGAATTCCCGAATAAAACTCTCAGCTGGTGTGGTGCCGAATTTATTCAGGTACTAGAGTTCACGGTCACACAATAAGGTTAACTGTCAATGTTCCCGTAATTAAATCTCATTAAAGTATCAGCAAACTATTTATTTGTTCACTATAGGATCTCTGTGAAATCTTTCACGAGTTCCCAAAAAGTCACACCTAATTCAGAGAATGTATACGCCGATATTCTTTGGATATTTTTAATTCGAGAAATATTTTCCCATAAGAAAGAAAATATAAATTATTCTTTGGTCACACAGTATTAGGTTTATAAAAAAGAATAGAAATTATTTTATTGTTGTTTATAAAGTTTATTTATGTTCACAGTACATTTACAAATATTTATTTGTGTTTACAGACTTGTTTACAAAAGGTTTGCTTAATGTTTACAAATTTATTTACTAAAATTTGTTTTTATGTTTATGAATTTGTTTACTAAAATTTATTTTATGATTATGTTTACTTAATAAAGTTTCAAAAATTTATTTTATAATTCCGAAAAAAGATTTGTAAAATTTATTATTACAAACTGAGTTTATTAATTTGTTTTTATAAAACAAATCCGATCACGTAATTTATCCCGATTACGTCACCTCGTATGATGAGTAATGAAAAATGAAATTACTCCGCGAGCGCGTTACTATCGACAGATACGTGGTATTCGAGCTACGTTTTAGCGGCCGACGTCACTACCGACAGATACGTGTTATTCGCGCTACGTTTTGCGGCACACGTCACGACCGGCAGATACGAGATATTCGCGTTACTTTTTGCCCGTCGATGGGGACTTATTGTAGGTAAATTTCACGAATGTTACTGAGAACCGTATCTCGTATCCGCGGAAGGACTGCTGCTTAGTAGGAGATCGCTGGTGAGAAGTGTAGAAACTAATGATTTTACGGGAAAAGTGGTCGCCTTTTATACCCTTCGGATAGAGGTTTAACAGGAAACAGTCCGTAAGGGATAGCAGATGTATATCTTTCTCTCACGGGATAAATTTACATATATCTCCCGTTCCTGGCAACTTTCTAATAGAGATACCTTCTAATTAAATCGGGTTAAAATTACTCTACCTTATTTTCACAAAATAAAGTTTCAATAGGGGTGTTTCAAGCACCCTCTAGAACAAGTCCCTTAAATACGCGGTGGCGATGACGTAAGCAAAGTAGTTGATTTTATATGATTTTTCGTGTTCAAACGAAGGGGAAAGTTTCTAGCTTTCCATCGAGGTATCGGAATAAGTATTCGGGTACTAAATAAGGGAATGGCAGTCTTTAAATTTAAAATGTCAAAACGAAAGGTTGACACCCATGTACTAGTCCTTTCCACCACTCTTGGCCTTTTTAGGCCAATAGAATTTTACTAAGTTTTAATAAAACTGTTTGGTGCCGCAGAAACTTTCTCATTCGATATTTATCTTTCGGACGAACATTATTACGTGAAAACTCCATAATATTATACTTAACATTTCAACTTAAATATATAAATGCTTAATCCTAACAAGATGTTAATTACAAGCGACTACAAATTTATTTAGTCTTTAATAGTGGCTTTTCCATAGTAATCTAAACGTAACCTTGAATCTATTTTTACCTCGCGAGCCAGCACAGCTGGGCCGTAAATTCTAGTCGGACAGAATTCAGTTAAGGTTCAAGGTCACGCGTCAATTTGTATTTTTAGTTGCAGTATTTGATTCTTTTATTTATCCAAGACGCGATTAAGATTTATTATTGTTTATGGGTAGAAACCCATCTATACTAGAATCTTAAGTTTTTCCAATTGTTACTTTTACAATATTCATTATAGTTAGCGAGTTATAGCATTAACAAAATCTATAATTATAATTACGCGTCTATAGATATAGATACGCGTTTACAATATTTTTATAACGGTAGTTAACTTCTATCTTGTATTGATAAAATTAGTATTAAAATTCTTTATTTACAATTATACAGTATATAAATTTATAAATATTCAATTTTCTTTTTCAATTTTCATACACTTCCATTATTGCTATAAAAGTTATTGAAGCATGTACTTGCTAAATTTTACGTAAACAATCTCTCCCATAACTTATTTTCTAAGTTTAATGGAGATTTCCCGGAAATTATTTCCAAATTAGATCGCGCCCAAATCTACGCGACGTGTCATCTCGAGGTCTGTGGTCACAGCGTTCCAATTACACTGGAGCACTCTTGATTTTCGGAGGCGAAAATTTTTTACGTAAAATTTTATTACATTTACAAAGAAAAGGTTAACAACATACATTTTACTTCCTAATACTAAACGATTACGCTAGTGGTTACCTGTTCATGGTCTTTTTGACCATTTCATTCTTGATTCTTCCATAGTTTAGAACCATGGGACTTATATATCCTGTCTGAACCGTGTCGTGAGGTTGTCGCATGGCTATTGAGAAGTAGAATTGACTACAAGGCTAGATTTGTATAGTTATGTCGTTAAACCATACTCTGCCATAAACACTAACTGAAGGTCGGCGTTTTTGTTCGTGTCATATGTATATTCTTTCTCATGCTATAACAGTATAACAGCTCGAAAACAGCCGTCACACCATAGCACACTTACAATAAATAAATTGACAAATACACTTATTTGACAAAACTATAATGGCGATATACTACGTAAATGCATTTCAGTGAATATATTGCGCCCACGATGGCCGAGCAAGAAGCTGCCGGGTTATAAAGTCGCGGGTTTGAATCTCGGGTTTCGCAAATTCACATGTTGTTTTTTCCAATGTGTACCGGTATCCATAGCATGGGCATAATAGGTTGAGAGTATTATAGGTAGGAGTATTATAATAATGTCTAGTAAAAGCAAATTTATATAACCACAACGTCCACTCTGTGGAGGACCATATTATTACCGAACATAGATATTTACTGTTTTACTATAAATAAGTACGTCAAATTATAATATTATAGTGTTTACACATAATGAAACAATATCGACATTTTATGTGTTATAATACTTATAAATAAACGATGCATGCATCTTATAATCATTATACAGTTTAAAATGACGCCTTTGCACACAAAGAAACACTTATATGTGCATAATTATATATTTATATGTACACATTACCTACTTTTATTTTGTGTGTGCTGTGAATCCTATATTAAAGACACAAGCGAGCTGTTGCGACAATGCTGAGCTCTATGGCATGTATAAAGACGATTGCAACATACTCGTATCGTAATAGATTCTTGGGTTTCCACCGCGTGTCCTTCTTCCTTCTTTCCTCGAATCTTTTCAGGGTTTCTATCGATTTCGATGGCCTCCTTTAGCAATCGTGAGAAATATCATTTACCCAGTTATCTTGGTTTTCAAGTCAAATTTGTGTCCTGTATCCATCGAGTGCTCGGCAATTCTTTAAATTCTTACGGTTAAAAATGTCATGGTTTTTGGCACTGTCAGCAAAATCGTATATTCGATCCGGTATCTCTGGTCGTAACGATTGACACATTACTCAAAGCAACGTTTGCTCTTAGCTAATCGGATTCCTTTTGGCATTCTTAGACCGACGTTTGCATTCATACAGCTACACTATACTTCATCGTAACACATATCTCTTGATAATGGCTTCTGCAACGAGCCCGAAACGTCGAGGAAAGAAGGAAGACACGCGGTGGAAACCCAGGAATCTATTACGGTAAAAAAACACCGTGAAGTCCGAACCCATTCCGTGATATCGCGCTATTGATGATGATGGATGACAAGCTTCATTCTACCCAATTTAAAGTTGCTTACGATAACGTCATAGTATATCTCTATATTATTACATATAGAAACTGACTCAATAATTATTGATAGAAAGTCATTACCTATTTAATAACATATTATTATATTAAACGTGTGTTTAAATTTATTCAATATTTCACCACACTTGAAACTCGCGCCGTAATTATGTAATAATAATGCTCAGGAAAATGCTCCTCTGAGTGAAAGAAACTATTAATTGCTGATTGGTATTCAATGGTACTGATTAGTTTTACCTATATAAGTGGTATTCAAATTGTGCGAGTGGCACAATGGCTGTTCGAAACCACAAAATTTCAACCAATCTAAATTCGTATACTTTTAATGCGATTTATTCAAAAACAAAAAGAAGCTGCTCTTCTTTTATCATAGACATAACGCACGGAATATGAATGCACATCCGAATAGACAATCGCTGAACGATACGTTCGGTTCATTGAGGTTGAATGTGATTCTAAAGGTAAATATTTAATTAGGGAGTTTAAACAAAGTCGAGAGTGTCGACTGATTCTAATGGGATAATTTTCAATTGGTTACTCAAAACGTATTGTTATTTTTAGGACACTATGAAGCGAAATATTTGTATATAATAAAGTATATTTGAATTTGTTTTAATCAATAGGAAGACTCAAAAAGATAGCTACATATTTAGAGGTAGGCTCTATAACAGGGTTGTCAACTATTTTTTTACATAAGATCTACTTTGGAGAAGAAAAATCCTTCGCAATCTACTTTTTCTGAAATTAACGACATAGTGAATAGTATATAATACATATAGTTTAAAACCAAAATAGAATATTACTAAGAAAATTAAATAAAGCGTTGTACCTACATAGCACTTTTTTATTTACTTAACTGCAGTTATTTTATTTGGAGTTTCCGGATGCTACAAAGCTTGAATAATTATCCTACATTGTAAGGCGCTTACATTTGTTGTGTAATTACTAAAGTACCATTTTTCTAACATGATTCCAAATGTTAGTCCGTTAAAGTTGTTCTGTACGTCTTTATAATTTTCATCTGCGAAAATGCCGATTCGCACAAATATGTCGAACCAAAACAGGCGTACAAATTTTAATTGATTTGAATACTTCTCTGTTGGTAATTTTTTTTCAAATTTGGATAATAGAAATATGTATAATAAATAAAATCACATTATACTTCTAAAGTATGAATACGTTAATTAAATATTTTTGGCGATCGACCAAAAAGCATTAAGGTTCAAATAGACTATATGATGATCGGGCACATATATGCTAAGAGCGTTTTAGTGTCTATGATAAAATCTATGCCATTCCAACATATTATACATACATATTGTATGACAGCTATGACATCCTATTTACACTCTGTGACACCCTGTGACACAGGACGCCAACATAAGAAACGGGTTTTTCGACATATATATGACCGATCGTCATAGAGTGTATTTGAAGCATTACGCGATCTATGTTATTGGCACCCCTGTTCTATAAGATTATATGGGTACGTTCAATAGAGTTATATTTTTTTATTTCATTATGTACAAAATTTAAATCAACAACCTCCAATCGTTTCGCGAAATCATAGCACACTGAATATTAAACAATGAAATACGAATTCTAAAAAAAAAAACAGAAAAAGAAACGACTTCCTACGAATAGTAATGGTCGTGTATCTTTTTTGTCCGAACGCTTTTCTAAGAAAACCGTCGCTATGTTTTATTCAGCATGATATACGTACCATTTCTGAAAATTGTTTAATATTAATTTTTAAAAAATCCGTTTTTGTGCTTGGTAAGATTTATCATTGGTAACCTTGCACACATTTTGTTAGTAGTCAGTAGTTACCTATATCTAATATCACAACTTTAGAAAGGAAAAAGGACGTAACCCTCAGTTTTTTCAAAATAGGTTGTATTTGATAAAAATGTTGTACACGACTAAATAATACACGTTGTGTCCAAAGGAAGTAAGCTGCAAATGCTGATTTATTATCTAAATTTAGCTGACAATTTTTAAAGAAAGAAGGAAGTGAAGTGGGAAAAACGACTTTACCAGCATTTTTGTTGGTTTTTCTTTAATTAACTCAATAATTAATATCAGATTTGGGATATAAAAACCAAATTATTAATTATCATCCACTTCACAGTTATGTCTATTTTGTGTTTTAACTTTGACCGAAACGCATAAAAAAAACGTTTTTGTGCCTCGTGTAAAACTTTATATGTTTGGATTACGTCCTTTTTCATTTCTATTGTCGAATGTATATTTAGTTACTATCTATTTAAATTTCTATCTAAATGTTATTTAGGTGAATGGAATATTAATTATTCTTTTTCATTCAATATTTACTTTAATATTCTGACACGGCATATCTAAACGACGACACGAACGGACAATTAATAATGATTCTAATAAATTTAATATTATGACTGTTTGGCCAGGCGCATTCGACTCGCTAACTCGTTGGTGAGCGCCCGTACGTACACCTGCAGGCCAGGTGTTCGTAGCAAAAATAAAAATGCTGAGTGTCTGGGTGAGGGGAATGTACCCTGAAAAGTGCGGTGGTCCGAAATTGAAGTAAGGAGAAGCTTTAAGCAGCAGCTGAGGTAAATGCGGAAGTCAGTGGAACCTGCTAGATTTTGTTAACTCTGCCCCCCCCCCCGCCTCTCCGCCTTAAAACATCGATAAGAATTAATTATTATGGATAATTTTCCGAAATGGACCCCCGCCACACACCATTTTTCTTTGTACTATGATACAAATTATTGATAATGCATGTTATTTTGTTTCCTCTATCTATACCTGTAATACACCGTAGGTATTAGATAATTATTATGCAATGCTTAGCGCATGTGTGAGTGTCACAACCGGTGTGCCGCGAGGTACGTACCTAATAATCTTATTGTGTAGGTGTAGAGAATTTTCAGCATTTAATCAACGTCATATTTTAATGTAAGTATTATGATTTCTTACATTTTGTTGCGATAACAAAATTACTATTATTTGTAAAGACTAAAAAATGAAAGAGTAGGTAACCATATTTATTTAAATTTAAATAATAGTTATATTACTTATATTTCAATACTATTAGTCGGCACCCAATCAAAAATAATTTAATAGCTCTGCTTAGTACCTAAAGCACACGTCTGAGCGTAGTTGAGGTGAAGCGCCATTATTATTTTGAAATAAAAACAATCAATTTTTTTAAAAGTCCTCTATAAAATGATCGAGAATCATGCATGCATCGCCTGCATGCATCGCCAAATATAAAACATTGTGATGTCGTAAACACGTCATCAAGTCATCATCATCGTCAGCCGGGGTCGATTCACTGCTGGATAAAGACCTCCCCTAGATCCTTCCATTCTTATCGGTCCCTAGTTCTTCGCTGCCACGTACCTATCTATATCCACCGAACTTTATCAGTTCGCCTATCCAGCGGGTTTTAGGGCTTCCCTGTGGGCATTTAGTTCCACCGATTTTAAAAGGTGTTGCCGTTGCATTCTCAGTGCATCGTGGCCTGTGTGAGTTCGTGTGATATTTTTATGTTTCTGGCAAGAGTGGTGGCGGCGATTATGTTTGAAAAGTGATAGTTAGGTGACCGTGACGTGAAAAAGGTTGGTAAGCAGTATTTTTTATGGTAGGTATTTCTCAAATATCCATGATGCACAATTATTTTAATTACAGAAAAAATTGGGAAAACTGTTATAGTGATAAGACTGATAAGACATTTTTGACGGTTACTTTAAAATCATATTAAAAAATATGCGTGCAAAGAAAACGATAGCTTGGAGACCGTCTGGTAATGTCAAAGGTCGGACAGGTCAACCTGACGAAGTCAGACCTGTAAGAGGGAATACGTGTTGATGGAATGACAAACAATATGAGGTCAAATCATAGAAAAGCTAATTATATTAAGATAGTGGATTTGGGTCGTGACCTACCTAATGAGGTCAACTTCGAGTACGAAAATGAGAAGAAACGTAATACTAAACATGTGTCGTTATTAGGGATTGCAATACCGGTATTCCAGTATTTATCAATAGCGAAATACCGGTTTTAAAAATTCAAAATACCGGAATTTTCGGTATTAAGAAAGCACACTCGTTAATGTTTTTTAAAATGAATTATAAATTATGTGCTGCTAAAATGCAAAAGAAAATTGAGGGAATCAAACAGAGGTGAAAAAATAATAAAACAAATTTCATCAAATATATTTATATAAGTAAGTAATTGTCGCCATGAATTATCATAATATTATTTCGAAATAGAAAACATCCGTGACAAAAATGTTCAATTATTCTATAATTATTGATGACTGTACAAGCGTTGAATTTAAGAAGCTTTTCCTGCAGCCGGACTTATTTGCACTTGGTGAACTTTTGAGGGCGTTAAAATTATCAATATATTCAAATTATTTGTAAAAAAATCACTAGTTCTACAATTATGATCAATACATATTTTTTAATGTCAACATAATAAATGTACTTATGTAGGTTTTTTCTATAAAATAATATTTTTAAAAGATTGTAATAGCTATATCTTTATTGATAAGTACGTACTTCTGTTTTTTTAATGTTTAAAAAATACCGGTAGTAATACCGTTATTCAATAAGATATACCGAAAAACCGGTATTGACATTTTCATTCGGTATTGCAATCCCTAGTCGTTATAAATTATCAATTAAGTAATGTCATGGGATTGCATCCGATTAATTTTAATTGAAGCCTTCATAAAATTACATCCTGTTATGGACGGAGCATTTGGCCACTGACAAGGATGAAGCGTTTAAAAATACGCGTTTTTTGTTGCCGACTGTTCGTTCAAAAGAGAGAAGAAGAATAAAAAAAATAAGAAAGGTAAATTACCTGTAATAGTGACGTCCCGTGGGGGTAGGCAGGCCGTGCATTGTATAAGGGCGGCATGCAGGGCACGTACAGGGCGAACGAATGTAAATATATCATCAACTTTTGAGAGCATTATCGGTTTTCTATGAACCCAACGATGCCCTCGATTTGTATATCGACATGTTAAGTAGTTTGGAAAATAATCGAAGCATAACAAATCTTGAATAATAATTATTATAACATATTGTAATAGAGGTTTATCGCACAGATGTTCGCATGGGTGTCTCCAAAACCGTTAGCGCCACAGACCTACACATACGTAAAGCCACCGCTGTTTGAAAATATGTATCGTGGAAATACTCTAATTCGCAATTATTGATAGTCAAGTGTGGACCTATGTCAATTTAAAGATTGTGTATTTGTCTGTATAAGTTAGGTGGTCGAAAATAAATAATAAAATAGGTAAGTAGGTACCTAACGAATTTGCAGACAATTTGAAGATAAAATTTAAGGGGCTCGGTATTCTAAGTTTGCTTAAGGGAGTAATTTTGTCTATAACGTCACTGCCATCTAGTGAATCCAATCCCGAGCCAAAATTTCGATCCCGGGATTTCGGGATTACGATTTGACGTTCCCGGGATTGGTATTTTTTTGAATAGTATAAAATTTCTGTATATACAAATAACGTTGATAAAATCGGTCAACAATAAATTTAGTATAATTTAAGACATTTATTGTTAATATTGTGTATGTTCAATCTTGGAAATACATAAGTTTAATGGAGTAAATAATATTGTAATATGTATAAATAATAATGTGAAAGTAAAACAGTTTTATTTATTTATGAAAAGATAACAAATACAAGTTCAATTAAAATAAAAAAAATGACAAATGCATTAAAAACATGGTGGAATTTTTCCAATCTTTCTCATTTTTATTAATTTATGTGAAAAAATAAAATGAATTGGCAACACATGGGTAATAAATCAAACTTGATTCAAACTCAATTTATTTCTAATGTATTTGTATTTAATGTAAGTATAAATAATAATATTTTATGTCATTAAAAGTATTTTTTTCTGTTACATTTTCGTTTTTATTTTATTTTCCATAAAAATTGATAAAAAAACTCAATCCCGAAAGTTTCGGGATTATGTTTACCAATCCCGGGATTCATAGGTATCGAAAATAGTTCAGGATCCCGGGATTGCAATCGCTACTGCCATCCAATAATTCTTTAGTTAGTATTTTGCCCCAAGATTGCTGATCAATTACAGTACCAATAATTAGTTGTCGGCTACGAGGGTATAGGTACTTATTTATTTAGTGAAAACTTCAGTGCAGCAAAATATCGTAGGGTTCTGAGACATTATTTCGCATATCGCATAGTACACGTTTAGGAATGAAACAAAATATAAACATTTAATAATATGATCTGTGAATGGAATTTAAATATTTTTTGAATTAGTTTAGAAGAGTTATCAAATATTCAGAGGTATTCCAAAAACCATGTCAAACGAAATATTGAAGAAATAAACGCGGTACATAATACTATTTATATAGGAACCTACTAAGGTATTGTACACAGAACAGATAATAAATAGAATACCGATAGGCTATATTCAGTACGCCACATGTTGATGCAGGGTTTTGAATGTGTGAGTGTCCTACGAAAATGAAGCACGCATTATGCACGTGCAATAGTGTGAGTCATACACCAATATTAAATGAGCGTAAATGCATAAACCGAGAGCAGTTTTCAGTATTCGAGGTATAACGTATTCTTGACACGTGTTTAAATTTATTCCGTATTCTTCCTAACTCGAGATCGGCTGCCTGCTTCTGCTTACCCGTTAGGTATTTCAGTTCCCATTATTTCTGAATTCCCTGGTATTGTACTTAATGATTAATTTACAAATTAAGACCTTGTCCAGATGACGCGATCTGATTCGCGCGTGAAAACTCACGCTCATTCCAGATACAGTAAAAACAAAACAATGCTTCGGTTCGTGGATTGTATGCGTACGAATACTTGTATCGTTGGCAGCGCTATGGGCACATCGGCTGCCAGGTAATTAGTATATCTACCATTAGTAGGGCTCGGACATCGGAATCATTGTTTTGTTTTTACTGTACATGCGACCGTATAGAGCCGTCCACATGTACCTAATCGTTGCGTGTCAAATCTCGCTCGCGGTCGAGGTACAGATGATCTCATTGAGCTGTCCACATGAACGGCGAATCGCTGCGAGATACGCGTCATCCGGACAAGCTTTAAATCGACAATATTAATTTGATAGTAATGTTTTTCTCCTCTGCTAATTGGTTGAAAGTTGGTAAGTGGAAATCATTAATTTATTACTTATTGGATGAACCTTATGAAACTTAAAATGATCCACGATTTTCAGCGACTCAGCGGACTTAACTCCGTCTAGACTTAACTCCGTCTTAACTCAGCGGACTTAACCCTAATTTGTCTCGAAAACTGCCTGGCAATATTCATTAAATTCATCAATGGTGGGTGGCAATACAACTTTCCGTGCCAATTTTTTTTGTTTGCTTCGTACCTACGCTTTATAAACATTACTAAAAAGAAGATATAATATTTGCTCTCGAAATAGAAATCGTTGCAATTAATATTTCTCCTACCGTGAAAGTAACGATACAAATATAAAGTTTAATTAATATTTAGTAGGTACCTACAGCAAAAATGTTTATATTTTTATCATGATGACTGCCTAAATTATTGTATCAATTGGCGACGTATTATGGATCATTTTGCGACTGGCCTTCACCGTTAGGTCTGCTAAAAATATACTTATTTTATTAAGTATAATTAAGTTATTAGGTAGGTCCACTAGCTATAAGATTAATTTATCTTAAAACCAAATAAAAAATGGGCTTGCCTCTTTTTTAAGGAAATCCCAGCTACATAGATACCTACGTACATTATTATAAACATAAGTATTTTTTATCCGTGTTATCACAACGCGCGGAAATTCCAAGGTGTTCACTACAAAATAAAAATAAACTGGATTGACATAACATGCGAACGTCTCTGTTTTCTTTCCTATATTCACAGTTATTGCTTGTTTATGGAAAATGCCTGAAAAATTTCGAAATTAGTATGAACTGCCGATGCTATTAATATTTTTCAAATTTCATCAAACCGTATTCGTTATTATTGTGTTTTTATCCGCATTTATTTCTGATTAACAGGTTCATTGTACTTACTAGACCAGAGTTGGCGAACCTTTTTTCGTACCCGTGTCAAAATTTGCCAACTATTATTTTTCGTCTGTCTGCAGTTTTTCATGGAGAAAAAAGGAGTTTTTAAAAATTCTATTAAAAAATGATGATGTTCTCACAGAACATAGCACACATATTAGCTTTATCACTTTTTTTAAATTACGCCATACATTGTCTGCCAGAATTACTACAACTAGCTCCACAGAGTTTTTGTTTCTTATTTGGTACAGCCATTTTTGTGGGTAAAAAATTAAATTGTTTGTTTTTTATTGTATTACTTACTTGGTTTTTGTTTTTTAAGCTCAAATTGATACCAGAATTGCTCCGATCAGATGAGGCATTCTCTCGCTACAGTGATCTCAGGAATTGTAAATCGATCAAAATCAGAGGTTCGCAGCGCGGCTTCCCCCGCCGCCTGATGAGGTCAGTGTGATGTGATGCATAAAGCCTAATGACCGACCTATACGATTTAGATAAAACGTACTGCTTATTCTTGAGTATTTTCCTGCTACATTTTATACAACGATGGATAGAAATAATAACAGAGATAGTCGAACCTACGCTTCAGGAAAATTATTGCCCTTGAACGTTCTATAATAGTGATTACGTCCAAGTTTGTGTTTAGAATTTATATTATCATCTGAGCTACGAGTCTTAAATCTTATCAAAACGTAGTGATAACGATTCCGTATTTTATGAAACACCGGAAAATTTAGTTTTTTTGCCGATAATCTTCGAGAGTTGGAGTAGGTATGTTTTATAATTTTTATGGGATCATCTACCTACATTCAAGGAGGAAACGATGGTGTTTGACTAATGATAATACAATGTAGTGAAATATGGAGGATGGGCATTATTAAACTCACGGCAAGGTCCTGAGAGACAGGGCCGACTTAACAAGTGCGAGGCCCAATTGGAGCATTGCGCAAGGCCCCTAAGTACTGGGCGGTAATATTATATTCTCCTTCGACGAACGGTCGTTTGCCTAACAAGCCCAAATTTGCCTAAGTACTTGAAAAACGTATTATAACAATATAGTCGGGATTTTGATAATACATAAGTACGATAACTACCTACTTATCCAATCAATGTGATATTTTCTTCTGCAAGTTTTTCCTTGTTTTTAATTTTTTTATATTCTTTTGAGTATTTATAATAATTAAGTAATTAATAATAGAAATTTGCAGAACAAATAAGTATATTTTGAAATATATGGTTGTGTTGAAATTTTTAATTGTGTGTCATTACTCGATAACTCTATAAGTCAAGTGGTTGTAAGTATTATTATATCAGCACTCGAAATAGAAAATTTTAAGAACCGGAGCACTCGATAATTTTACGAAAAAATTTACATTATATAAATATAATACATAGTTTTCTAATTGTATGTGTATTTTATAAAAATAAGTGTGTTAGATACTTTGTTTAACGGATTATCTGCCTCAGACGGTTAAATTAATTTTTATTCAAGCGATAATTTTGGGAATTCTATAAACCGGATCGGCGCTCCGGTCCATTTAGAGCCCTGTACTAAATCCTACCCTTAAGTTTACCCTGAACACCACATGGAAAACGCTACTGTAGAGCGACACACTGCCTTTAACCTTAGCGAAAGGTAGGGAGGCCCGTCAAAGATCCTAGCCTCGCGACCCGCTTCTAGAAGTGGGGGCCATGCTACCACTTGGCAATATTGTGTATTCATGTACCTACAACAATAATCAAACAGTTTACCTCGGCCAATAAAAGTTATGTAGTATAAGTCATCGGCCGTAAGGAATAATTGCGAGGAGTACGTAGGTACCTGGACGATGGACCATAATTTTATTAAACGATCGTCTGCAACTCTTGCATGTGATTTAGTTCATAAAACTGGTTTAAATTCTTACATGACTGCGAAACAGGAGAAAGATTTACATTTACGTGACTCATTAAATTAAGTGGACGCGTATCGATCAGTAAACGGATATTTTTCGAAATACGTTAGATCAGTGGTTTCCAAACTTTATGTTATTACGCCTCCCTTTAAAAAAATCTAATCTTGGCGCCTCCCCCCCCTTTATTTCATTAAATAATAGACACCTTTTTATATAGTCAAAAATGTACTTATACAAAAATATTAAAATACACAAAGTTTTACTAACTAGGTACCTACTTATATTATATTAATTTTTAAATTAATTTGTTTTTC
Organism: Rhyacophila brunnea; assembly: GCF_057557595.1. Lineage (NCBI taxonomy): Eukaryota > Metazoa > Arthropoda > Insecta > Trichoptera > Rhyacophilidae > Rhyacophila > Rhyacophila brunnea. The sequence goes on from NW_028233276.1 coordinate 284,945, forward strand.
ATGCGATGAATGTGCTTTTTTATTAGCACAATCAATTTCAATAGTAGTCAATCCAAATTCATTACCGTTCATTGACAGATGGATTATATCATGGGCCCCACATCCTGAAGGGGGCCCCCAGGCCAGGATCTTTGGCGGGCCCACCTACCTATCGCTGAAGTTAAGGGCAGTGAGGTGCTCTAAAGTAGTGTTTACTAAATTATACACGGGAGTTATTATTTAAGTAGGTATATTAATCATCATATAGGTATCACATCAAATTGTAACGCACAACCAGATATTTAAAATATTTAACAACCTTTTTTTTACTATTAATAAAATAATGTGAAAATTGCATTAACAAACTAACCAAGAACTCAGTAAATAGGTTTTTGTTTGGTTCAATATATCTGGCGCAGAAATCATTTAAAAGTGGAAATATGGCGAACTTTGATTTGATTGACAAATTTTGATTTTCAAAGCTCCAATTTTTTATGAATGCCTTCACTTTGTCTTTTTAAATCAGTGAATACATTGATTTAATCACCCATTTTTTTTAAATTTCAACCAAATAGACAAGTTTAACAACAGAATTATCGTTCCTAAACAAATTTGCCTCAAATTTCAACATTATGATTAAATTTGACCCTTTTATTTCATTTTTTCACGAGATAGCTAGCGCGCTTCACAATAGTATATTGTGACGTACTTATGTATTATAACATTCGAATCCATATTTTCAGATAGGTTTGCAAACAACCTTTTATAATAGGTACTGTTTATTTATGTAGTTTATAACTAGCGGCCGTTTTATAAAGTATGCATTTGCAAACTGCAAACCTGTGGCTACATTAATTGTGTTAAGGTTAAACTTTTCGCGCCTCCCTTTGCAATACTCCGCGCCTCCCAGTTTGGAAATCGCTGATCTACATACACCTCAAATACCAAATACTATAATATAATTACTTCCCGAGAGAGATATAATTAGTAAATAAGTAGGTATACGGAACATGAAGTTATAATATTATGGTATTCAGGAAAAGATTTTGGTAAAACTGAGTTACTTAAGGTATCCAAAATTTACTATTCCAACTAAATAAATTCGTTAAGAGTTTCTTTTTTCGGATAATATGATTGGTAAATTTAAATGGGTATTCTTTACATTATTTGATATACGAAATTTATTCATGTGCGGCGAGAATATGGCCCGCGGGCCGCCAGTACCGATTGGACAGCGATGTAAATCGATTAATCAACTCGTGGTTTTGGCATTCTCCAAGATTTTGTTAAACTTAGCCAAATCTCTGCGAAATCCGAAACAGTATTTTTGGCAACTGCAAATTTGTCAGATTTATGATTTTATCGCTATTTTATACGTGTTGTATTTTACTGGCAACTTTATAAATCTTTTCAGTGAAATGAAAACACGCTAAAATGACCGAGACATATTTTTTCATGGAAAATAAGTAGATACAATTTAAGAATGCAACATTTTCATCTTATTAATATACATAATTCAGAACAGCGTCAGAAACATACCTATATTATAGAAAAATACAAAAATCTTGGACTGAATGTGGTTGTTGCTATATTCATTCCCATCCCTAACACTCGAGTTCATGACCTGCCAAGTCAGTCATTGGTGACGGATGAGATGACGAAGACGCGGTTTACGCGGCTGGGATGTATATTTCAGATGCCGTCAGAGACCGTGACACTCCGCACCCTTGTGGCCATACGGCACGGATTCCGTCACTGTGACCGATCCTCCCCCGCACTGTAGCAATTTAAAAAATCGATCTTCGCACTGCAGGTCTCACACGACAGAATGTGGCAATGGACCGAGAAAAATGGCTTGACCTGCTCGACCTTGTGCTTGCCATAAATGCATTGATTCGATATTGCTTCGACCCCGGTCGCATCATAACCGGTCATAATCGAGCGTATCATGGGACCCTACGTTTGGATGGAAAACATCAGTATTCTTTATGACTGGAAATGTCTCAGACAGTTACCTAATAGTGAAATGTCACCATATTGTGTGCACTGTCGCTATCGATATAATTTTCCCATGTAATAAATTATTCTGATTTAATTAATAAATTGTCCAGTGAGAAAGATGCCGACCCAAAACCTCTAATAAATTATTAAAATATATGCATAGCTACCTACCAAATATTTGTACCACCTAGACAAAATACTAGAGCCGCTCCTGATTATGACTGAGGCATAATATTATATTCATATATGTTTAGTAACGTTTTATGACCTGATATTCATTATTTTGGAGATAAATTGAGTTCACGTTTTTGATTTATTTATTTAATAATCACCGTCAAATCGCTTTAATAGATCTATTCCAGTGCGATAACGAGAAAATAACATGATAAAATAATATTTAAAATAAGTAACTACATGCATTATTAATAAACATTGATGTTTTTATTACCCATCTGAACAAAACATTGTTTAATGTCAAAAATGTTAAAGTAAAACCCGGAAGATTCATCGGGCACTAAGTACTTGGTATTGATTTTTTATTAATTTTCAGGTATTAACAGGTCACAATGGTACCTAGGTACTGGTTGCAGTAGTAAAGCAATCACATATACATATTGTAACATCACCGGATCGAACCAATTAGAAATTATTACTAGTTGAGTTTTGCTACTACTATTTCACCTAACTAAGTGTGATTTCGCATTCGTGACATTAAAAAAAACTATATCAACTCATCTTAGTTTAAAGTATTTTGAGGATTTTAAGTTATCCATTTGGGAAGAAGTGATCACAAGACTTTCGGAAATCCAATTCAATGTTCAATTACGTATTTGCGCGAAAAATATGTCATGAAACAGGGCTTGAATTGCAGGTGGGTCAACCGGAATATAGTAACGGTTCCTAAAATATATTATGATAAAGAGAACAGTACCTATAATATTATACTAAATAAGAAAACTTCTTTAATTTTAGACAATTTTAGAAATATAATAAATTTTAAAAAAATGTGTATTTATCTACATTAAACATTAATAAAAATAAATTCTTAAATACTTGATAATACAAAAAATCTATATTGTACAACTTGTGAATAGCCATTGAGAATATAAGTATAAGTAAGTATCAGGAAACTCAGAAATCTGTTCTGTGGTAAGTATATATTATAAGAGTTGAATAATTTATTTTGAAAAAAAACCAAATCAAACCGTTATAGGTTATGATTGTATAATTTATACATTATAATATTAACGTTGTTGAAAAATTATAATATTATGTTATCTACCAAACATAGCTTTATTCCTAAAATATTTAGTAACTAAGCAATCAATTTATTCAATAATTCAAACAGTTTAATAAAGACTAAAAATAATGAAATTATTATTCAAATGTATGGCTCACAAAACGTGACATTGGTTATATTATAAATAACGTGCCATGGGTAGACGATTCAATGAATATAATATACAATTTATAACAATTATAAAAGTGAAAAAAAACTATTTTAAAACGGAATCGGTCGGCATTGTTTTTTTTTATAAAATATTACAATTCAGTAAGTTATGAATAATGTTCGGAGTTTATCAATACTTTTTCGCTTAGCCAGTACCTAAAGCTATTTGCCGATTCATTTACGTTGCATTAAAAATTGTTTTTAGTTCATCTTTGATCGGAAGCTATTTTAAAACAATGACATGAGAAGGTGTCTCTAAAACACTTTTATAATTATTAATTTAGCCCGGTAAATGGCAACCTTTCACATTTTAACTCACAGTGTGATCATTTTGTTAATATAGATTTCAATGTTTTAATACGAATATCATGAACCGGCAACCCATACCGGATGACCTATCTTGAAGACGATTTCTTCGAGCCCTTATTTTATTTATAATAGAAAAGGGTAAATTTCTTACCTATACAACTAGGGTAATCCAATTTATACACCCAACATATTATTATCCAATATGGATATAAATGAAACCGTCATTGATCACTATTATAATACAATAAAAAACAACAAAACGTCAGAAAAATAATCCGACATCAAAACACACTAATAAATTTCAAGCACACCTTATTTTGTCGTATATTCCATACGAAAACCAGTTTCAAATATTTAATGTACTTCACAAGTCAGAATATCGCATCAGTCTTTATTTATGTTTATTATAAAATGATATTTTTACAGTATTTTCACTTGTTTTGTCAACTTTTGTTAGAATAATCGCGAAATTTATCTACAGCACAACCGACCGCAATATAACTTCGCTAAAACTGACTCACTTTGCAAAATGCGAATAACCAATTCGAATTCTAGAGAATTAATTTTATTTATACAGACGATACGCTTGAAAAAGGATGACCGATTTATTTTTAAACTAATACTAGAGTGAACATAAAATTAAAATGTCTTCGTACCTATTACAAAGTATTCATATATTTACGTGTTCTCTTCATTACGGCTCCCTTTCAATGATTTTGGCCAGGAAGAATTATTTTTGTTGTTTTTATTTAATAAAACGCAATTTTTTATAGTACTTATTCCACTTTTAATTAATATATTAGGACCGGTTTCGTCCGCCTCAGTGGGACATTTTCAACATGAACATGAAAATGTCCCACTGAGGCGGACGAAACCGGTCCTAATATATTAATTAAAAGTGGAATAAGTACTATAAAAAATTGCGTTTTATTAAATAAAAACAACAATACAATGCAGTTCCACCATGAATTGACAGTTAACAAAATAAAAGAATTATTTGTATTTATTTAAGAAAACAAAAACATTGTGAACATAACAAATCTAAATTCAAGACGTACACAACATGAGATTTACATTATAACAATTATTACCCACGCAAGAGAGAAGAAGAGAATATATAAAATAATAATAATAATAAAAATTAAATAAAAACATACTTAAGTACAATTTTATACAGAAAAATAAGATTTCGAATACAAAATACATAGCACGTCACCAAAAATGTCGCTCACGGGAGCGCATTGACTAGTCTCACACCGCTCGCTAATGGTGCCTGATAGGCTTGACACGAGGAAACGGTTCCCATCCAGAATAAATCATAGACGACACAGACGAGACAAAAATCCGAGTACAATAATATGACAATAATTCGTCCGATTTGTCTATACTTTGCTACTGACTAACGGAGATCAACGAATGAGTAAAAAGGTCAAACTTTTACAGTTGTGATCATTATACACATCATTATATCTTCCGATAATCATGAAGTTTTGCTATATTTACATAAAATAATCAGTAAGTCTAGAAATTAAAATACAAATAACATTACGTTGTCTTTTAAGAAATTAATTCACCATGTTCGATCCTCGGAACCATGTGGACCTCCACAGAGTAGTGGTTGTATTAACAGATGTCTTTTCGAGAAATGAATGTTAGCCACTAGGTCAACCTATTAGGTCCATACTCTGGGTCCAATCATACATGGATTTGTACTAGGGACCTACGACACTATAAGCCGACATGTTACTGCTAACACATTTCTGGTAGGCGTTTAATAGACTAATCAATTTCAAAAAAATGACAGTTGCACGTCTAATGTCAGTTCAAACACACGTAGTGGTTAACGGACGAATTCTGACAAGTCGGCGAGAAAAAATATCCATGTTTAAAATACAACGAATCTGGTCTACAGGCTTACAAGTCCGCATATTTGGGGTGGTCTTTGGACTTTGACTTTGAACGATAAGTTTTCTTTGAGAGAAAAGCAAACAAAATTGTCATGATTTTGAACCTGGACTACTGGACAGAAAATTGTTTTGTGAAGACAAGTCGCTGGAACGCCATTTTTTTTTACAGAAAGCTTAAAAATTAAGTCATATCTGAACCTAATAGGAAACAGGTTGAACGTTTTATTGGTGTTGATCAAATTTTGTAGGTCCTAACTAGGGAATCCAATCCCGAGCTATTTTCGATACCTATGAATCCCGGGATTGATAAACATAATCCCGGGATTTCGGGATTGATTTTTTTATCAATTTTTATGGAAAATATAACAGAAAAAATACTTTTAATACAAAATAACTACATTAGAAATAAACTGAGTTTGAATGAAGTTTGATGTGTAGGTTGCCGATTCATTTTATTTTTTCACATAGATTATTAAAAATGAGCAAGATTTTTAAAAAAACAATGCTTCGCACTTTTAACAAAGTAATTCCACCATGATATCATACGTTTTACGGCAGTTTCATATTTGGCTGACTAATTAGATTTATGAAGCGGAAAGGCCATAAGTACGCCATGATTATTTGCTTTACTATTTTAAATCTCGCTGATCTATTCATTATGTCTTTACTATCAGAAATAGCAATCTCATATTAAATTCACATTATTATTTATATTATAATATTATTTACTCCATTAAACTTGTGTATTTCCAAGATTTAACGTATACAATATTAACAATAAATGTCTTAAATAGTATAAATTATACTAGATTTATTTTTGACCGATTTTATCAATGTTATTTGTAAATATAAAAATTTTATATTAACAATGGAAAAAAATCCCAATCCCGGGATTGTCAAATTGTAATCCCGAAATCCCGGGATCAGAATTTTGGCTCGGGATTGGATTCCCTAGTCCTAACACACCGGCCTCTTACTTCGTACGAATACTGTGTGGAATCGCGGGAGAGAAAGAATAGAAAGTATTTGGTAAGCCTAAATAAAAATAGTTTTTGTCTTTAAACTAACAGTACCGAAATTATATCCTTAAGTAATTTGAAAATTTTTATGTATATACACACTGGAAAAAATCATTTTGTAGACACCTGACGTGACTTGAACCTGTATCTGCTGGATTCTCCCCAGTATGCTTTTCTAATTATTAAGCTACGAACACCTTAGTTAATAAAGACGATTTTAACTAGTAGTAAGTTGTTACATGGCAAGCTTATCGAAATGCGTTAGAATGTTGGCTATTGGTTTTAGTAAGTATATTAAATTAAAGTAGGTACTTATCAATTAATTCCTTAATTACAAACCGATGTCAAATTATGTATATTCAATATATAGAATCTTACATTCTCAAATCTTGTGTCTTATTCGTTGAATAAAAAAATGTTTATTAACTATATTATATTATATGTTTTACATCATGCCTTTTCGCAATCGATTTACTGTACAGAGCAACTTTTTTATTGTAAAAAAATGGCCGCTCCCTCTCTCGCGCCATCTAGCGGTCAGGTGGATAAAATGTAATATGTGCAAATAAGTAGGTAGTACTAGGCACTGAAGAGTGAACATGCCTCCACTTGGTAGGTACCTACTATCTACCACGCAGCTTGAATTTTATATTCCTCAGGCTGTACCGCAGTTTTAATGGCTGACCATCGATATAACTCATTCAGCGTCTTTAACATACTGGCAATTTTACTTATTTATATATTTAGTATCATTAATTTGTTTGCACGTTTTAATATTGTTTTGTAGTGGCTCTCGTGGTGCAGTGCGTAATGCGCTGGCCGTCCATCCGGGAGCTCCGGGTTCGACCCGGTGAGGTCAAAATATTATATTTACATAATCCAATATGTAAATTCCTCAAGCCTGGGAATTTTACCACTGTAATTGGGGTTCACGGCCTTGCTTAACAAAGAAATAAATAAATAATCTCTTTATGGAAAACCAATTTTGCAGTTGGCAACAATCTACGTGGGCGTCTTTCATGTTAGGTATATTATTTTATCTATGAAACTGAGATGAAACCACTACATATTTGTGTTGTTTTTTTTTATTATAGAGTTGAACAATTAAAATTCCCGACGATTTTTTTCTAACTGAATCAATACGATCGTGATAATAAAACAACAACAAAAGAAAAAAAATTATCATTAACATAATAATAGAACTGGCATAATCTCTCAGGTGAGTCTGTGACCCCTAGAGAGTGCGTTCACAAGTGGCGCGGATAGGGGAACACTCTTCGGATAATGAAGGGTAGGAGAAGGAAACTTTTCTTGTGGACCAACGTACCTGGCCCTCCAAGTTGGGGGTTGAGCAGAAGATTAACTAGTAACCACTCATTCCCATAAAAAGGGCAATCAGTTATGAACACGTCATGGTAAACCCATCTAGACGACCTGGACAGAAAAACAGGCGCAAAGACTCAGATGGGCCGATGTAGAACTCTCCATAAAGTTTATCAAGGAACTTCTGTATGCACTAGGCCCCTGGGCCACCCCTGTAGAAGATGTTTGGATAAAATCAAGAGGGACACAGAGAGGCCGAGTGTGATTGACTAGAGAGAAAAAGAGAGAGAGAGAGAGAGAGAGAGAGGGATAGGGGAGATAGGGATCCTGGGGACGGTTGTGAATGGTCTGTAGCGCCAGATTAAATAAGTAAATAGCTTAAGTATCATTAACAGAATATTTATAGCAGACGTTCTGTAGTTCGCCACTTGTTCTTAACGCTAGAGGCTACTTTATCGTGTGCCGGTTCATTCTTATTTCGTTACAATAAATAAAGCGTGAAGTTTGTAATAGGTCCTTGATTACTGATTGAACACCCATGGCGCTAAATTGATGAAAGTACCTACTTCTCCATTGACGAGTTATCAAAATCATAATTCAAACATCAAAATATGTAATGTATAATTTATTATACATTCATCAACATAATATTTTAAATGTCCCGGTTTTATTCATTTTTAACGGTCACCTTTTAGATAAAAGCGTCGTGGTGTACCTATCTATAGTCAAGGTTATGGTTGACGTTAATTTAATATTTTTCATCAATGTCGGTTTAACATGGCTGTAGTATATTTATTTTTACAAAAACACTATCATAATAAGTAATAATATGTAAGTATTATTCGACTCGATACAAACACCCACGGTGGCTGCGCGGCTTAAGCGTTGGACTATCACTCCGTGGGTCCAAGGTTCAGAATTCTGGGTCTGGCAAGTACATATATTGTTTTTCAATTTGTGTGTGAGTCAGGGTATGGACCTAATAGGTTGAGCAAGTGGCTGACATCCATTTCTCGTAAAAAACAAAATCTGTTAATACAAACCGCTACTCTGTGGAGGCCTATATGATCCTATTAAGATCGGACATGGTCGGAAAAAAAATATTCGATATTAGAGTTTAGTTTTCAGGTATATAGCAGTGGCGAAGGGTGGAGGTAGGCTGTTAAGATCCGCCATAAACAGTGCACATTAAACTTTTTCAGACATACATATTTGTTTTCATTGAAATAAGACTACCATTTACAGATAGTGTTGGTTAGTTTTTAAAATTCAATTAAACCCTGAGAATCCAAGCCATAATAGATAATAGTCAAAAAATACATCTCTATCTATAAAATATCTTAAATTATGCAATTAAATCATACATAACTTTGAATATTTTATAAATATAATAATATTTTTTATTAATTATAGTTTGGTTTAGGCAGGGCTTAATGAATTAAAAAAATTAACCGACAATATGTTTAATATGTATTTTTAATCCAATGAAAACAAATAACTATGAATGAAAAAGTGTGCACAATTTTGTCGTATTGCCCAAATTAGACCAAAACTATTATGGTTTCGTTTAGGCCGGGCTTAATTGATTTTTAAAAACTAACTAACACCGTCTGTAAATTGTAGTCTTAGTTCAATAAAAACAAATACATATGGCTAAAAAAGTTTAGTGTGCACTATTTATAGCGAATCTTAACAGCCTAACTCCACCCTTCGCCACTGGTATATAGGTAAGTAATTAAGCAATAAAGTCATCTGCCGTCATTGCTTCCAACCACTATTTTTTATCGAGCAGAAGGTGTTAAGAGGTGTGTTCGATTGGCTCACCGAATAAAAACAAACTCAACAACCTGACTCCTTCGAGTTTTCTCGGAACTAATCTCACGCCATTACAACAACCTCCTCTCTGCATACCATGCCATACCTACTTTACGCACCGGAAAATGTTCAATTTTATTCGAAATCAGAATGTTTTTGTTTTGATGTTGCATTTTTTTTTCTACATACTATGCATGGCCTTGGCATTTAACCTTCGTTGTTTTGAAATACATACTTAATACATAAAATGGAATAGTAAACACGCATATAAAGAGAAAAAAACTAAATTACATTTTAAATAGGCCGTAATTTATTCAGATAGGTAGTAAGTAAGAACTGTACCGACCCGTCATATTATAACTAGGTACTAACACAGACAGCGTTCGAAATAGAAAAGTTTACGAACCGGAGCGCTCAACAGTTTTCTGGGGATATTTACATAGTTATAAAATTGTATGTGTATTTCATAAAAATAAGTGTTCTAGATTTTCTATTACATGACACATCTAGCTCAAACGGTCAAATTATTTTTTCCACGAGACAGAGCGATAATTTTACCGATCTCACGAACAGGAACGGCGCTCCGGTGCGCTCCAGTCCATTTCGAGCCCTGAACACAGATGAGAGTGGTAATGGCGCCTTATCAAAATTATGAAAGGTTAAACATCAAGGCCTGAACGAAATTAATCATGAGTGCAAGTGAGAAAGCATTCGGTAGGCATATAATGCCGGGTCCACACTGGCAACATGTCACCGGCAACCTCGTTAAATGTTACGATAATTATCATAATTGCTTAAGAAATTTTACGATAATTATCATACTAATCGTAAAATTTAATGAGGTTGCCGGCGACATGTTGCCAGTGTGGACCCGGCATAATATTCGCAATATGCGTTAGAGTGAGATAGAGGACATGAATAATCGACTTAGTGCAACTAAAACTGAGGCCGGTAAATATTGGTTTGACTTATAACTTAAGGCTGGAATTACGTATTGCTGAAATAAATAGTTTTTTTTGTGAGAAATTTTAGTTAATTTAGTAGGTTAAGACGTAACTGTGTTGTGCTTAAATTTGGTAGCCCGACTGAGAAGATGATGGTATAACGTTTCATACCATGATTTTACTCTTCTTATTGCAATTATTAAAACCATTTTAACAAATTTAAATGTACCTATTCACAACCGCGAAACGTCACAGCACATAGAACTTTGTAGAACGACAGATCTTTCTAAATTACGATAGAACACTGTAGTACCACAGATATCTTGTGAAGTGCACATATAACTAGGTAGTATTGGGTTTTAATGAAAATGATAAGCAATATTAACTTCATATTAATATACTAATATAGCATACCTACAATGTTACTTGGAAGACTGCCACATTGTTTCTTTAGTTTGGCCAAACATCGACCTTGTAGTTCTCGAGTCGCGATATGTCAGTTAATATAAAAAAAAAAAAAAATGAGATTCTACGTTTTTGCGTCATACGCAAAGAAAACGGTTTCATATAGCCGGACAATAGCTTCTCTCTATAGAATTATTACTCTGAGGTTTGACACCTGTATTTGAAAAGAGGATAATATTGAGAAGTCTTTATAATATGATGGACCGAAAATAAGACAAGGATGCCATGAATCATGAACCTAGCAATGCATTTCGGTTGTGTCGTGATCTGACTATCGTCAGCTTCTCTTCCGTAAAGCTGTAAAAAAACTATGTTCGGATACCTACCCAATCTAAGATGGCTGGATTATGTACAAAAGTGCACAACATCTTTGAGCAGTGAGGTCCCGTGGGGGTAGGAAGATTGATAATCGCTTGGGGGCGGCAGTTACTCGAAGGGCGGCAAATCGAAGAGAATCATTCGGTATACCTATATAAAAATAGCTACCTAAATTTAGTAATAACGATCATTAAAATTCAGCTCATTGGTTGGAAACAAAATGTATTAATTAACATAAAATTTAACGGGACTGTATTTTTTTGTTGGGTTCGCAATGTTTAGTTTACTTCCGCTGCCCTTCGACGTCCTTGGTGGCCAGAAACGACACGTGCAGATTTGCGAATAACTACAGTGTGACTTATTAACCGATGCGCACGGAAGTTGCGTTGGCCGTCGAAACTAAAGATGCACCCACCTCTTAGAGAGCGTCCCACCTACCGCTCCTAGTCCAAAATTTTAGTCTGTCGAAGTATAGTAATTGATTATCGATTTAATAATCCTTAAACCTTTGCGATCTCAGGTTAAAAATATCATTGCAAAATGTTGTCAAGTTTTGTGAAGAAGAAAGGCGACACGGATCGCCCTTAATTCCCCAAGACAGATCACTGTCTTTGAGGCTAACGGTGACGTCTCCTGGAGGTGGCCATGACCTACAGTAGATATTAGTGCCGATGATTATGGACTAGGTATACCGAATGCTATAATAATGTGTTCGACAAATTTAATGATATCGCTGCATAACAATAAGATGTCGTCTGAAAAGACGGAATCAGGGGTGACCAATAATTAATAGAGATGTACCTACCGGAAGAATGTTTAGGGGTGGAAGGGGGTAGGGTTGTTGCCTATGTTCGATTGAGAGGATACACTAATTAGGTACTTTCGTAAATCATTTTGAATTTGACTATTTTTTTATTCTATGAATAATTTACAAGATGTATGAATGTACATTCCATCCGCAGCTACGTGAAGATGAGTATGGGTGGGCGTTGTTTTATAAATTCTTAAAATAGGGCCACTTAGCTCATTTTGTGTGCGTCCATGCTTTATAATTTTTATAATTTTTGTACCTTTTATTTTACTTTTCATACTGTTTTTTGTGATACAGCATATATTTATTTCTTCTCGACACTGTTTTAATACTATTTCTTTTTTTAAATGTCATGTTCTGAACGTCTTAAATTTATGATTTGCAACATTCACCGTATGTAAAAGAAAATCATTATTTAACATCAGTTTGGGAACACATTCATTCTTTTTCACACCATTTGTCTAATGGGTGTGTTTCTAAATTATGTAGGTGGGTAATTAAGGGGGTCCTATATGCCAACAGATAACCTAGCGAAAAAATACGAAGCTTGCGATTTGAGTTTTTTTAATTATTTACCATTTCAACTGTATTAATTAATAAATATGTACCTATCTGAAAACATTAAAAAGAGTTTTTTTCAAGTCAAAGATAAACTTACAATTGTAAAAAAATGTAATACGAGGGTGGGTCAATAATTCCTTAGAAAAAAGCATTAAAACAGTTTTTATTTTTGTATTTTTTTTTTATTTCTCAACATAATCTCCTTGGAGCTCAATACACTTGGTTAGACGTTTCTCAATTTTTTTTAAACCGTCAGAAAAATAAGTTTTCGGAAGGTCCTCAAAATAAGCATTTGTCCGATCGATGACTTCTTCATTTGAAAAAAACGTTGTCCACTTAGCCATTTTTTTAAGTTTGAGAAAAGGAAAAAGTCACTGGGGGCTAAATCTGGCGAATACGGTGGATGTTCGACCAATTCGAACTTCAATTCTTCAATTTTAGCCATTGATCGTAAACATGTGTGAACACGGGCATTGTCCTGATGAAAGAGGATTTTTTTCCTGTTTAAATGAGGCCGTTTTTCTTCAATTTCGTTTTTTAGCTGGTCCAATAAAGATGCATAATAATCCCCTGTTATTGTTTTTCCTTTTTCCAAATAGTCAACGAAAATAATTTCACGTGCATCCCATAATACAGTAGCCATAACCTTACCAGCTGATTTTACGGTTTTCGCCTTCTTTGGACATGGTTTGTCTTCGCAATCCACTGCTTTGACTGTTCTTTCGTCTCGGGAGTATAGTGGTGTATCCATGTTTCATCTACAGTCACAAAGCGATGAAAAAATTCATCCGGATTGCGTTGCATGAGCGACAACAGGGCTTTAGAGGCCACCACCTTATTGCGTTTATTGTCGACTGTGAGCAAACGCGGCACCCATCTTGCAGAAACTTTTTTCATGCCCAATTTGTCATGTAAAATAGAAATGACGCTACCTTTTGAGATCCCTGTAACCTCAATTATCTCACTCAACTTTAATCTTCGGTCACTTAACACCATATCGTGGATTTTATTGACCATTTCTGGTGTAGTCACCTCTACAGGATGTCCTGAGCGTGGTTCATCCTTTGTTGATGTACGACCACGTTTAAATTCATTTAACCAGTTATAAATAGTTGCAAGTGAAGGAGCAGATATGCCGTGAACTAAATCCAACTCATTTTTTATTTCCTTTGCTGTTAACCCTTTTATATTAAAATGTTTAATAACAGCTCTAAACTCAATTTTCTCCATTTTCCATTTTTCCATTTTCCACAAGCAAATTTTTTTTTTAAATGTACGAGAAACACACAACAACCCGACCAATCTGATTGAAACTTCGCAGCATACTGAATCGGTAGTGCCGCTGCATGAAAACAAACCGCTTACAGTACTAGTCGCGCCACCTGTCGGCTTTTCTAAGGACTTATTGACCCACCCTCGTAAAATGTGAATTTTTTGCAGGGTCACATCTTATTATTACATTATGTTTTATGGTCATATTTATTACAAAAGTTAGTTTATTAAGTTTTCAATTTTATTGTTTAGATTTTTGACTAATTCATTGTTTTAATATTTTTTATATTTATTTTAAAAAACATCGATTTTTATAAAAATATAAATGTGTATAATAGGGTTGGCGAACCTTTTTACGTACGCGTGCCAAAATTTCCCAAATATTATTTTTCGACTGTCTGATGTGCCTAGCAGTTTTTCATAATAGTTTACATATCCTATTAAAAATGATGTTGTTCTAGATACCACTCACATAACATAGCATACGATGGCTATATTATAGCTTAATCATTTTTTCATTGAGGTGTGCCTACTGCCAACACCAATTTACTGTCTGCCAGAATTACTACTAGCCAGCTTCACCAAGTTTTTGTATATTATTTGGTGCAGTCATTTTTGTGTGTAGAAATGAAATTGTTTTTTAATGTATTAATTGGTTTGGTTATTTACGCATGAATGGACACTAGACTTGCTCCGATCAGATGAGGCATTCTGTCACTACAATGGCTTCAATCCGCCTGATGAGGTTAGTGCGATAATATTATATATGACGCATAAAGCCTAAGGACCGACCTATGCAATTATACATTAAACGTAATGCTTATTCTTGAAGAGTATTTGCCTGCTATTTTTTATACAATGATATCTGTCATTTATTAATTATACATATTTTTTTCTCTTCAAACGCGTGCCATGCAAAATCATCTCGCTTGCCATAGGTTCGTTCACCACTGATGTATAGTATATTCATATTCGATACACATCTAAATTAGTTATAAACCGGCTTTGGTGCAAGCGCATAAAACATTCATTATTATCAATAGATTTATAGACAAAATATGTAAAATTCCTGGAATGTTTTGGAAAAATATAAACTTAATGTCATTCTGAATTGGCACGTTTCAGACAATTTATTGAAATTACCTTTAATATATAATATATGTATTTAAGATAGCTTTGTTGTTCAATACTAAAATTGTTTACTTAGTGCAGTTTTTTTATTGCTTTGATATAAAATGATTCAGAGAACATGGACAAATGGAGAGGTATAAAAAACTTGAATGTCTAATAATATTATACTTAGGTAATGTCTGTTAATAATATTAATTTGTATTTATAAGACTGCTGCCAAATCATTTTAATCTTGCCATAATTATTATTATACATATTGGGTGATGGCCTTCCCAATCAGATACATAATTATTATGTAACCTAACCTAATGTCACCACCTACCTGTAGGTAGGCGTATCCGCATTATAAATTAGGTAGTAATAAGCCGACATGTAAACCTGATCTCTAACTATACGGCTTGGTAAAACGCCTAAAACGCTTCCTTGTCTAATCATATATAATTGATTGTCTGTTCACAGGTTTTGTATTACCCGTTCGGTATGTAAACATATCGAACGGGGCGTCGATAGCTACGAACAAGGTAATATAGTATGCAAGAAGAATGATGAATGTAAATTTGCCTTGTTCCATAAGATAAAACCTGTGATTATGTAATATAAAATGTTAGATATAAGTTTATTATGTAATGGTATATTAGTATAAATGGGGAAGAATGATTGTCAAAATATAAAGAGACGAATGCAGTAGCGAGAGATTATTATAAGAGCATAAAATATAATTAATATATTATGTAATAGTATGAAAGAAAAAGAATAACTGCCAACATAAAGAAGAAGAACGCGGTAGCGAGTGATTAGTATTAAAAGTATATGTAAATAATTAATATGTCTTGTGGAACACACTAATCGAATAATATTTCAATCCGTAAACTCGTTAATAGTAAACTAATAATTATAGAATCAATGTATAACATGGCAACACCAGCCAACGCGCGGGTATGTGTGCGCGTCGGTGTAAGTATGTGAGAATGCTGCAAATGGCCATACTTAAATTTATAACATGGCAACACCAGCCAACGCGTTGGTGTGTGTGCGTCGGTGTGCGTACGCAAAAATGTTTCGCGCACGAAAAGAAAAACTTATAACTTCATTAGAGTCTTTTAAATTTAATTTTTATGAAATATTATTCGATTTTTGTGTTCATAATTAGTATATTTATCGTCTGTAATATAAAGCATGAGGAAATTCGCATATTTAAAATGAAAATAAATTCTGGTAACAACCGGCGTGGGCTTCGCCAATTTCTGATCAAATGGATTAAAAACATGACCTTTATGCAGCTGTGCGGTGTAAAAACAGCGGCTAAAAATAAGGCAATGCGGGGAAAATATCGCCGATCGATATACTCTTGCACATTGGCACCGAATTTCCTTTGCGAGAGGTAGTATCTTGCTATTTTTTGGAAATAGTAAAATATTATTTCATATTACTATATAAGACGTAGTTTTAAGACCAAATTGTTATTATTATAAATGTAAAATTGTTAAAGGTAAAGGCAACAGACAGGTTTACGTCGTAAAATCACAAATATTTATGTGAAGGTCGATGGATGATAATTACAGGGCCTATTATTATGTCAATAGGTACCTAGTAAGTAGTTGTAAATGCATGTAATTTAAACGCTAATCAAATCGTGTGTTTACTCCTGGCATAAGACAAAAACCGCGAGTTTATGCCGGAGATAGCTATTTAAATGCTCTAGATAAATTCATATAAAATCCATAGAATTAGATAGACGATATTTTATAACGTCAATATATCCATCCACGTGCACAGAATATATTATTTCTGGATACTTGGTCCTTCTGACAATCCAGTAAATTCTTATTAAATAAACAAGAGGTAACATGTAGTACGAGCTAACGATAATAGTAGAATCTTTGGTCACCCCTTCTCATTATCTCTTTGGACCAATTAGAATAAGGGATGCTGCTATAAAAGAGGACGCATCCGAGAGATTTTTACAGTCTACCGGATCATCCCTCGGGAACAACATCTTCTCTACTAGCAGCCTCTCTTCAAACACTCTGGACCAGTCTCATCAGTCTCGCCGCGCATCTCTTCGCATTCTTGAACGCTGAAGTACTACCCGGTGAGATTTTCGCATCCCGTTTACTTACGGGTGGGAAATATCCCTCACGGTCGAACTCTTGAACGCTGAAGTACTACCCGGTGGAATAATTTCATCCCGTTAACTTACGGGTGAGATTAATTTCCAATAATTATTGCCAATAATTATTGCCGAATGCAGACGTGTTTTTGCTTCGCTCCGCAACTACGAGTATTTTACGCCGACTCACCGCTTTTCGTTAACATCTTATCTCTGACCCAGCTTTCTACTGTTTTTGATCCCGTTTTCACCTTATTACCCGCGCCTGCCCATGGACTTCGACCTGACATATCTTCAAGTGCTTCCTCCCGGGATTTTCCCGGGAATTGTGACTTTTTTTTTGTGTTAAGCGATATCAATCTGCTTATAAGTGTGAACCAGACGCTCAAAGTGCTCCAAAATCCCGCAGAGAATAAACAACTGTCTGCCCTACGAAACAACGGCTTTCCATAAGTGATTGTGTTATAACCACGGTGTGTTTTTCACGATTTTTCATGTGATACGCTGTCAAGATTTACAAACATTGAACTTTGAACTCTCCGTCTGCTGCCATTACAGCAACATTAAGAAGCAATCATCAAGAACTCACAAGTGACCTCCAATCACCGACCAAGTCCGAAGATTTATCACCATCATTCTCTTGCTAACGACTTGAAGGCTAATACTGAGGAAGTAAACAAAACAATTAAACCCCTTCCAACCTAATCCATTATTCCAAAATCCACGCCCACTTTTTGAATTTCTTGCGTCAGTCGCTTTTTGGCGGCCGACTAGAGCGGGCGGTCATTTCGCCCCACCCGCATCTAATTTCTGATTTCGGTTTCGACTCGTAATTTTATTTTCTCACTCATTACACCTCCATACCTACATCAAGCTCATTTTGGACTTGTAATTTTTTCTCAAATTTTTCATTTCATCTCAATACCTACATCAAGCCAATTTTGGACTTGTAATTTTTTCTCAAATTTTTCATTGAATCTCAATACCTACATCAAGCCCATTTTGGACTTGTAATTTTTTTTTTTTCTCAAATTTCATTTCATCTCAATACCTACATCAAGCCCATTTTGGAATTGTAATTTTTTCTCAAATTTTTCATTTCAACTCAATACCTACGGCACTTAGCCAGACAACGCTTTTTCTCCCTTCACCCTATTTTTTCACCCAATACAGCATATACTCGCGCCAACTTCGACAACTTATTGTCTCTGAGGTCCGCTTTACCCCCCCCCCCCCCCCGTGTCCCTGTCCAATTTTGGATAGGGACCATTTTTCGACCGCGGGCCCAATTTGACCTCCCCTGACCGGAAGTCAAGGGACCCCATCTGGACCCCTGACTTGGGCACCCCTGATAGCTAAGTAGGTATCCACTTTGTATACATAACTACTGCTTCGCTTCAGCCACCCCCTACAAAGTGTTTAAACACTATCTAAACGTCAAGCTACCGGCCGTGTGACGGACAACCAAATCCAATATAATCTCCACTCGTCTTCTCTCCCTGCCTACACACCATCACGCGACTGCATGCCCAATATGATGCGCACTCCTCCCCAGCCCTCGCGGCATCCACTTCGGGATCCACAGCATACGCCCCATCTTCGGCCAGAACTAGCAAAACTAAACAACGTTCGCCCAAATCACCAACAACAAAAAAAACATCAAAAAATACTTCTCCGACAACAATCACAGAACCAGAGGCGAAAAAACCCAAATCCAGAAACCATCAGCCGCCCCCCCCACAAGAAGACGAAGACTCCTCCTCCTCTGGCGAGGATTACGAGGTGGACTTCTCCAGGATAGACCCCGACCAGCACGAGGACATATACACTGAGGTTTCAATATGCCTGAACGAGGTTATTACGGCCTTCCGCGGCAAACAGGCCGGCGCCAAAGAGCGCATAACAAATGCCCTCCTGAGCATGTCGGAAGCCCACAGCCGACAAAATCTAGCCATGGCCAAGCTAGAGCGGAGATCAATCGTCCAAGAGGCTAGGATCCTGCACCTTGAAGGATTATTGAAAGACAGGACCTCCGGCCTCAACTTACAAAAAAAGGCTATCAAGGACCTGCATGCTCAGTCTAAAATATTAAAAACTATCCAGCCACAAGCGGTCACAAACGCCCTACCTACCGCAACGACACCTGCAATGTCATGGGCCACAGCATTGGGCAGGAAGATCCGCCCACCTACGGCGACTACACTTGTTCCACCCTCCACCTCAACATCCGCCAACCAACAGTTTCCGTCCCTGCTTCCCCTCGCCACAAGACCGGGAGTTCTCTTCTTCCCGACCGGATCTAGGGAGAAGAAGTCGGATACCACGAAGGAGATCCTTAAGAAGGCCTTCGACCCCAGGTCCCTTGGGGTTCAAATTACGGGTATCCGTAACATAAGGAACGGAGGTGTAATTGTTCACCCCCGTTCTGAAGTCGAGGCCAAGGCCCTTATGAAAGCCCTGGAGACCTCGGAGGCTGCCCTACGAGCCGAGCTCGCTGGGAAAAAACAGCCTCGTGTCATTATCTTTAACTTACCGTCGACTCTCACGGAACCACAGCTCCGGGAAGCTATCTTCACCTCCACCAGGGAACAGACCGGCCTGCCAGAAAAGGCATACCAGGAAATAAGACTGAGCCACAAAGCCGGGCCAAGAACCGGCAGATGCCACTTTGTGGTCTTCGCCCCGGCGGCCATCTGGTCTGCCCTAATAGCAGAAGACAGACTCTACATGGGGTGGGAATCCTTCCCTCTTAGGGACTACGTTGGGGTAGTAAAGTGCAATATTTGCCACCTCTTCGGTCACATGGCCAAAAGTTGTTCTAACAAAACCCCGACGTGCAGCCACTGCGCCATCTCCGGCCACGACCGCGAGGACTGCCCCAACAAAGAAAACCCACCCAAATGCGTGGCCTGCCATAAACACAAGCAGCCGTCTGATCCCGGCGATTGCCCAGCAAGGCTACACGCTGAGCTGCGCGAGAGGGCTATGGTGGACTACACTGCCACGCGATGATTACCTTCGCTCAGTTGAACGTCAACCTGAGCGACGCCGGCTCGGCGGAGTTAATTGAGACCATGCGGGCCACAGGCTTGTCTCTGGCGCTGGTGCAGGAACCGCACTACTGGGGCTCTAAAAGGGGCCCCAAGGCGACTGAAAAAGGACTCGGGTGCGCGGGCCTTGTCGTCAGCGCCAGGGGTGCAGAGCCAAAGGCCTGCGTCTTCGCTCTTGACCCTCGCCTTGGCGTGCTTTCGCTCTCGCACCTGTCAACTGAGCTAGTCGCGTGTGCAGACATAAGCTTTCCCGGAGGAGGCAGTGTGGTGGTTATCTCCGCCTACTTCAGCTTTAAGAGCACAAAGGAACACGTGGCATCAGTGCTCGACGGCATCCTACGCGCAGTTGGTGGCAGGGATGTCATCATCTGTGCGGATGCAAACTCGCAATCCCCCCTCTGGGCGCCCGTGGATATCCCC
The DNA here is from genome assembly GCF_057557595.1 of Rhyacophila brunnea. Taxonomy (NCBI): domain Eukaryota; kingdom Metazoa; phylum Arthropoda; class Insecta; order Trichoptera; family Rhyacophilidae; genus Rhyacophila; species Rhyacophila brunnea. The sequence goes on from NW_028233276.1 coordinate 305,830, forward strand.
CTGTGCGACGCGGACGTCATCGAGGAGCTGGTTCACCAGCACAACCTGGTCGTCCTCAACGACCCCAACAGCTTGCCGACTTTCGTGTCGCACGCAAACTCCGGAAGCACCCACATCGACATCACCCTGGCCACTGAGTCCGTCGCGAGACGAATCAGCGGCTGGAGAGTCCATGAGAGCGCTTCCATGAGTGATCACCGGCTGATCACTTTTGAGCTGGCCACTGACTCCTCGCACGATGGCGCCTCTGACGTATCCCCAACCCCGCCCACGCGATTTAAAACGCGCGACGGGAATTGGGGAAAGTTTGAAGAGGTGCTCTCCAAAATTCGATCTCCGGACCTGCACTCGGCCGCCTCACGACTGACTGCAGACATCACCGGATCAGCCGAAGCTTCACTTGGACGCTGCAAGCCCAAGCCACCAAGCCAGTCGCCGTGGTGGACGCAGCATGTTTCGCGCCTGCGTAACCTTTTCAGAAAAGCGCGCAAGGCCCATCAACGTGCACGCCTGCGCAAGCAACCACCTGCCTTCATCGATCCCCTTGCAACTATGGCCAAATCCACCCGAATGGAATACAAGAAAGCGATTACTCAAGCCAAGAAAGACTACTGGCGTAACTTCGTCACCATTGAGGGAGGTTCGGACCCCTGGGGTCCTCCATACCGCGCATTGAGGCTGGGACTCAGACCGACGAGCCTCTTGTGCGGCATCGAGAAACCGGGTGGCGGATTCACCAGTACCGAGTCTGAAACGGCTGCGGTCCTACTCGAGGCCCTCATCCTCCTGGATGACGAATCCAGGGATGATGACGCCATGAGGATGGCCCGCTTTGAGGCTTCTCTTCCCATCGACACGGATTACTCATCGTTGCCTTCCGAACAGGAGATCAACCACATCATACGCACGTTGATTGCTGGCAAGGCCCCGGGCCCTGACTGCATTGACAATTTACTTGTCAAACGCACATGGGCCATCGCCGCGCCAGAGATTACAGCCCTCCTCAGTGACTGCATCAGAAGCGGCACGTTACCCGACTGCTGGAAGAGGGGCTTACTTAAGGTAATCCCCAAAACTGGCAGCCGAGAACCGTCTAGCCCCAAAGCCTACCGCCCTCTAACACTTCTGCCCGCTCTGGGCAAAGTGCTGGAGAAGCTACTGTGCCACAGGATTGAAGCCCACCTGGAGACACACTCGCCACTTTCCGATAAGCAATTTGGATTCAGAAGAGGCAAGTCAACAGTCGACGCCATAAGGAACGTGATTGCCATTGCTGAAAATTCTCGCCGTAAATACGTCCTAGGAGTTTTCCTGGACATTGCAGGTGCGTTTGATAGTGCGTCTTGGCCTCTTATACTTCGAAAGCTCCGGCTGAAGAGACTACCAGGAAATTTGTTCGCGTCAATTCAAAGTTATTTCACCAATAGATCGATCGAGTTTCGAGTTGGTTCAACCACAATAAAGAGGAACACCAGCATGGGATGTCCCCAGGGCTCAGTCCTCGGGCCCCTTCTCTAGAACGTACTCTTCGACGATCTCCTTAGAATTCCGCTTCCAACCGACTGTACTGTCATTGCCTACGCAGACGATGCGCTGCTGCTGGTCGAGGCCGACAGCAGGGCGAAGATTGAGAGCACCGTTGGTGAAGCTTTAGCATCAATTGAGGCTTGGGGTAGATTAACTAGACTATCATTCGCACCTTCCAAGACAGAAGCCATTGTCCTCAAAGGACCGAGACGACTTAGCTGTTCGAGACTACCCACAGTCCGATTCGGTGACACGAGAGTGAAAGTGTCGAAGATCGTCACCTATCTAGGCGTCAAAATGGACACAATATTAAATTTCCTACACCATGCCGAAACCCAAGTCCACAAGGCTGGGGTGGCTTTCCAGAGGATCGGCCGCATGGCTGGTGAAGGATGGGGCTCAAAAGTAAGGGCGCTCAAGATCGCCTACGGCGCCATATGGGAATCGCGGCTTATGCCGCCAGTGCTTGGTGCCCGCGCATTCCCAAAAGTGTCAAACTTAGAATCTCTCTTTTAAGAGGACAGCGCATCGCGCTTCTGTCCATTACCAAGGCCTACCGTACTACCTCAACTGACGCGCTCCCGGTCCTGGCCGGCATTCTCCCACTTGACCTGCATATTCAGGTCAGCGGCGCTTCAATATTGCTCCTCAAGGGCGAGGAGGCCGACGTTGGTGATTTTCACCTCGTTCTTCCCCCCCCTCGGCTAGCTGGCGAAGGAGTAGCATTATTGAGGCGCAGAATTAGACTCATGTCGCTCAACGCGGCCATTAAGACCTGGCAGCGAAAGTGGGACGAATCGACCAAGGGCCGGCACACATATACGTTTTTTCCAAACATACAGTGGCGAATGGAGATAACCAAATATCTGACTCCAGACCATTACACCAGTCAATTAGTGACTGGTCATGGTGGTTTCGCTGGCAAGCTCTTCGAGCTTGGACTTGTAAGCCGTCCGACATGTCCATGCGGAGGGGAAATACAGGATGCCAACCACATCCTATGGGAGTGTCTGATTATGTGCTCCGAACGGGAGGAAATGCTCAGGTCGGTCCAACCAGCTGTTGGACCCATCGGCCCGTCCGACCTGGTTGCTACTAAGGCCAATTATCTTGCTTTCAAAAAATTTGCGGCGTCTTACTACGGGCGTGAAGATCTCTTCACATAAATTTTGCTGCCTGTATGATTAGCTTCGTTCTTTAATCTAATAAACAAGTAGGTTCATTTTCTTTTTAGTAATTTCCATGTGCTTTTTCTCTCCCTGGCACTTTGCATTAGAGTAAACTCAGTAAACTCAGTCACAGCTCACTTTGAGCGTAGCAATCTAAGTCTTGGGCATCTTCTCCCAGGACACTCCCAGGCCAATTCTTAGATGCTTCACATCACCAATTGATGGGTCCCGTGATACTCTCGATTAAGACCGAGGGTGGTACGGGGCGGGTTTGGTGGAGGGACTTTAACTTCAAGTCACGTCGCTGACGTAATACGAGTCATGCCGTAGCTAATGTTACCAACTTTTAAATTTAAATTTCCCGATAATTAATTTAAAATTTTGAAATTGTAAATAGGTGTAAAAATGTGCAAATGGTACCATATAAATTTAATAATTATAAATGAATAATTATCATGAACTTTAAATAATTTATTTGTTATAAAATCATATTTATTTTATGCTTCTTAATGCACAAAATGATAAAGTATACCCAGTAAATATTTCCATAAAATGGCAATACAGCTTCGCGGACTCATTGACAATATTACATACATCTCCATCGATCCACGATCTGTACTTATACATTTTTACAAGCATTTAGCATCATTTAGCATCATCATGAATCCGATTATAGCACAACGGCACGTTTCAAGTCTCCTACTAAACGCTTGTTGTGATGAACTCATTTTAGACGTATATTAAAGTGACACTGAAGTTTGGTGCGCATTCCTGTACGCATCTTCGTGACGTATGCACTGTTTATAGTTTTCTTATTTGGCCGATAAACCGCTTACTGCGTTGAATGCGGTTCAAAAGTGTATGAATACGGCAGTTAGTTTGGTAGCCTTGTCAGAAATACGAGGATATTCTTTATTAACCGAAATCCAGAAAATAGCATAACCTCTTCTATAGAATTTTCGGCATTGATTGCGAAAGAGTTTCGAATCCAGTCGTATTGATTGTATGAAAGTCATTACGAAATTTCTTTTGAAGAAACGTTAAATGTCTTTGAGACGGATCCAAAATTAATCGCTTGATTTCATTGGTGGTCTGGTAGGTCCTTTCGTATATTTATAGATATCCTTGTTTTACCTCCTTCTAATTTATCAGATCACGTCAATATATTTTCATTTTGACCTTGCATTGTTTTATTAAGTTTATGCGGGTGCTCAAATGTATTACCATCCATGTACGCAAATTTGGCTATGAAGTACCTAAGTATTGTATAATAATATACAAAATTATTTGTGTTTTTTTTGGAAGAAATGCTCTGCGGCACACCTAGCATGGTCTCGCGGCACACCGGTTGCGGAGCACTGCATTAGAGGATTAACCACGGAAGTCCAGTTTTTACGGTTTCTGAGTTAAATATGCAGAAAATTTTCTTTTATTTCATTACACAAATGAATGAAACACTAAAGTCCATAAGTAGTAAATTAACCGATATAGCTAATTAATAAATGACTGAAGTCCAATTCACTTTAGTGCATAAACAACGGGCGTCCTTTTTACGATGTTTAAAGTTTTAAGTTTTAAGAAAAATGTTAATAAACCATTATAATAATTCCATAAACACGGAAGTCCAATAAACATTAGGTAGGTACGTATTATCTATACTATAATTTTCGTTTTTCTTTGTAAAAATCCACACGTGTAGTCGGATTTCGACAAAATTTTGACAGTAGACGGGGGATGACGAGCCGGAGTGCGTGGTCAAATTTCAGATTTAACCCGTTGCAACCCGGGGACAGTTTTACGATTTTTGCGGAAAAAAAGTCGCCGCGTATAAGGTCTTGAAACGCGGAAGTTAATGCTGCAACCCCCATTTTCTATTGAAAATGTCACTAGAATGTGTACATTTAAAAAATATTGGCGTTTATTTCAGCTTGATCGGAGGTCAAATGGCAAAGTTAGATTAGAAAAACTAATAACCGCCAGGTTGGCGCGGGCGACGTGTTACGCGTAGATCGGAATGCTTCACTCACGGACAATAATTGTATGTAGTGGCATCAGAGCCGGAGTGCGTGGTCGGAGTCCCGAATTTCAGTTTTAACCCGTTGCACCCGGGGACGCATCAGAGCCGGAGTGCGTGGTCGGGGTCTCGAATTTCAGTTTTAACCCGTTGCACCCCGGGGACAGCCTGGGGGCTTGCAACAGAAAAAATTACCAGTATGAAAGTAATAATGGTTGACTTGGAGAAGTGTTTACCTACTCCATATAGTTTCCATCTGAGAAAATTGTGGCCTCTGAATTTTACAATTTACGATGATGCAAGTGGTGAGTGAGACACAACACTGATGTGGATGAAATAAAAAGTGGAAGGGGTGGCAATAAGATCGGCTGCTGCTTGATGAAATGGGCATCTAGCAATGTTTTAGCAAATACTGAAGAGCTGACGATTTGGTATAATAATTAATTTCCCTGGCCAAAATAGGAATATCATGATTATTTTTTCATTTACCTGGTTTCTGAAAACCATTCATTCCTACGCTGAAAATCATAAATCACAAATTCCTATTGCGAGGCCATACACACATGGAGATAGACCACTTTATAACAGAACGTCAAAAAAGATGCTGAACGGTATGCAGATTGTTACTCCATGGGATTGGGTTTAGTTTGTAGGGACATGTAAAAGAAACAAGCCTTTTATAGTTATTAACATGGAGTTAAATGATATAAACAATTATTGCTCTTTGTATGCATCATCTTCAGCTCCTTTTGTGGCTCGAAAAAAGAATATTGATGGCACACCTTTTTTTCTTTTTTATTTATATATTAAGATGGCGCTGGTTATCTACGTTATAAGGTGAAGTTCTCCGATGAAGATTTCCAATCTGTGGACCTCCGACCTTCTCGCTCGCCGTAAAATGCCGCAAACTTTTTAAAGCTGACAAATTTTCCCCCGTAGATACCAAGTCGTAATGGCCGACAGATCCAACTGAGGGTCAAACCGACTTGAGAAGCTCTTCCCTTTCAACCGACATAATATGGGGACACTCCCAGAGGATGTGATCGGCATCCTGCAATTCGGCACATAAGCAAGTCGGTTCTATTAGGCCTAGAGCTTCGAGGCAAAACCACCGTGTCCGGTTAAGATCTGCAAACTATGAAACAATGGATATCTCCAGAATTTCAAGAATTTTATGATAGAATTCCACATAATTCCTCATCAGCTGATGTTCCGGAGAATGACCAGGTATAATTCTCATTGCGTTGATTTTTTTCTAGAGCAATATTAAATTTCAAATAATCTTGTACTTATGTAAATTAAAAAATATATAATTCCTTTTCATATTTAGACTTACTGAAATATTTTGTGTATTTATAATAAAATAATTATTAATAATATGATGAACGGGAAATAAAAATAATTTATACCTACCTATATGGACTTCCGTTTATTATCTATAGGTGAAGTATTGCTTAGTGGTACTTCTACATTATGTGTTAGAACATAAAACACGGAAGTCCATTAATTTATTAATTCTTAATAATTTGGTATTTCTATCTATACTATGGTCAAAAATAAATTTAATTATGAATAATACCGTTTACAGACCCTAATTACTATAGTTCTTTAAAAAGTTATAGAGTTTCAAACATTTAACCTACACTAAAATCACTCTCCTGAACAAAAGTCCAAGCCTGACTTCCGTGGTTCATCTTCTAACGCAGGGGTCGGCAAACCGTGGCTCGCGAGCCGCATGTGGCTCTTTGCCAAATTCCAAATTTTTACAAAAACTCTTGCAAAATTCACAATTTTTATTTTTTGTCATTGATTTGTACACTTATTATATTATATAATGTCATTATTGCGAGCCTAATTTTTCCTCCGTGATGGTTGATGTAACAAAGGTATGATTGTTGTTGTTTTAAAACCGCCCATTGCAAAGTCGACAAATGAAATATTTCTCCATTTGATATTGACACGAGCACTTTTGAAATACAATTTTATTTGTGGATTTAACAAGCAAATAGTTATGGAGCTCAAAATTTCTAGGTCTTGCCAACATTGAGGATTTGGAGAGAGAAAAATGCAATTTAATTTAAACATAAGTGGGGCGCTCTAAAAGATCTGCATAAAGTAGATACTACGATTTTTAATACATATTATGGAATAGCTTTCCGAACTCATATTCGAGTCTACATAATAATAATATGTATGTGAACAACCATTTTCAAACATGAACAATATAAATAGCATTTAGAGAAGCCAAATAACCGATGAGAATTTTTTGGAGTCGCGCCTGAAATTAAAAACTACAAGTTACATACCAAACATACACTCTCCAAAGAACTGCAAGGAAGGTCATTGTTCGCATTAGTTTTAAGGAATGCGTAAAAATTCTATGTAATTCATATCCTGTAAAAATTATATTTATAATTTCAACAATAAAAAACTTATATTTGCATTAGTTTTATTCGAAAAATCGTCTTCGCTTAATAAATAAACAATAACATTCATTTAAATAAAACATATTTATAAAAATACATGTATGGCTCTCGAATTTTTTTTTAACCGTTGTTATACTCATATTTGGCTCTTTTGGTCCAAGAGTTTGCTGACCTCTGCTCTAACGTATTGAAATATAAACAGGAAAGATTTGTATTAACTCGAGTCTCACTAATATGCCAATAATTACACTATTTTATTTCGTGATTTTTGCATGCTAAGTAGGTACATTTTTAGATTTGAACTTTCGCATTCAATTACTACTCGCGTGTGTGCACCGAAGTATTATAAGTTTTACAATAAGTTAGTTGTAATTGTTACAATAAGTGCAATGATTTAACAGCACCTATCTTGGCTGTGCTAAATTTTAGAAGGAGATAGACATTTTTGACTGTTTAGACGGCTAACTTATTGTAACAATTATAACGGCCGATAACAGTCTTGTGTATAGAATAGATGCGATGTAGTGCGTAGATCGCTTTTTTAGCACCGCTGCAGGTTGAGTGAGGGACGGCCATGGCGATGGAACCCTTGATACTGTGCCACAACGGTACGAAGTGTCGCAATTTCTTGCGGCATTCGGAACACATGTCCCAGCCACGTGAAGCGTCTCTTCGTGATTACGTCAATCACCGAGAGCTGCCGTGTCTGCTCACGAACTCGACTGGACTAATACGTAAAAATAATATTGACGTAGGTACTCTTCATTCCTAAGCGAACCACATGGCACATATACCCCACAAAGTGGACGTTATATTAGCAGAGTTTTTTTGGAGGAATCGTTAACCATTTGCCCAACCCATAGGATATTTGCTCTGGGTCAAACATACGTGGAAAAACAACATGTGATTTTCGCTGGGTGAGGGAGTAGAACACGCACTACGACTTCACAAACGGCTACACGATATAGCTTTACCGTTGGGGACATAAGTAATAGGTATATACGCACTATCTATTTATATACTATACTATTTTGTCTATGCACTTATGAGTCTATCTATGCACATAGGGCATAAGCAGCTCGCGAGCCGCATGCGGCTCTTTGCACAGACGTTACGGCTCTTCAGACACAAACTCCAATTTCACCTCATCTCAAGCAGCCTTATAACTATGAGTTTTGATTTCTCAGCACAAGTGGACAGCTATAAAACAACTGCCTAAAATAGAAACAATAATATTTGAAACATGGAATAGTTTGCCTGAAACATATGACTAGTTAAAAAAAACTGGCTTTTGGTATTCTCACAATCTTTGGTCCACATATATATGCGAACAAACATTCTCATCTATGAACCAAATAAAAAATTGGCTTAGAAGCAGAATAATGGATGAAAATTTACAATCATGTAAGTATTCAATATTAAAAAGAAGTAGCTATTTGCCAGAATCTTTCAAAAGCGATGCATGGACGCCATTCTAATTATTTTTTTTAATAAAAAATCTTGAACTTTTTTCCCCTAAAATCTATGTATGCGGCTCTCTGGTACCTTTGTTATCCTGTTTCCTTGACAATTTAACTCTTCTCACTTGACAAACTGCTGACCCCTGCCATAGGGCATAGAAATTACAAAATCATTAGACAGCTTTATATGATATTTGTATACCTAGATGGAATCTATTGAATTTTGTCTCACGAGGAAAAAAACTCAACTTTAAAACAGCTTTAATTTCGACCATAAGGTATATCACCATAAGATGCGTTGTTCTGGTACAAGCATTCTTAGCTAAGAAGTAATCCGGAATCCCATTCAAATTTTTCCTTCCACCTGTCTCCGCGATGACTGATGATGGAAAGCAATTATCAATGACGTCCGAAACCAGTAACACTAATTGTTTAATATTCAATGTTAAGGTCATTGAAAAATATTTTCCTGTTGCTTAGTTTTTCTGTGGTTCGTGAAAATAACACTCCACCTTTTTTTTTAAACTACGTACCTATCGTATTTCGTATTTTATAATTATTGTAATTTAAAATGATATCTACTAAATGCCACTCACAACTTACTGTAGTACAATATTCTATACATACAGTTTTTTTTGCACGTTCATATTGTATGACTCATCGTATTTTATATAGACGTTAATAAGACAAGGCGAGATGGCAGCGCTCGAAATGGACTAGAACGCACCGGAGCACAGCTTCGGTTCGTGAAATCCTTGAGACCAACGCTCCGTCTCGTGGAAAAATTAAAAATGGATGTTTCGTAAATTATAACGACAATCATTACATTCATTTACATATTTTGATATACTTGATACTTGACATGTCATACACACCTATTTCTATAAACAATAATAATAATGTATGTTGTTTTGTCCATGGACTATGTATCATGTATGCATGGCCCCCTACCTATCGCTTAGGATAAAGGCAGTGTGACGCTCTACAGTAGCGTTTTCCAAATGATGTACGCGGTAAAATTAATGTTGTTCTGGATATTTTAACTCTTTAGTGCTAACACCGCGACTGGCGCGTTTGGAGCAGTTGGCCATTAGATGTAATTAACGTGTTATTTAAATGTGGTAATTAAAAGGTTCAGCAGTGGTCAAAATGGAGCTTTTTTCTATTTACGTTTAAGGTATGTCCAGGATCATGCTTTGAAAATAGAACAAAAGCTCTATTTTGACCTACGCTGAGCATGTCCCCCCTTAAGGAAGGTTAATGCCACCAACCCGTACGGCGTACAGGATACCTGCCAGCAAATCACCTGTTTCATTGAAGTACTCATCGGAAGGACATAACTGAACGAGGAAAACATATCATAGTTTTCTTTAATGTATGCAGTGTTATTCTATGAATAAAATAATATTATATAGTATGTACGTCATAATATAAAATATATTGCCTATAATTGTAAAGTTATGCGGTGTTAAAATCAGTAGATACCTACAGTGACGTCCCTAGATAAAATGCCGCCCCTAGGCAGCGCCAAAATGTCGCCCCATTTTTTATAAAGTATTTTTATCATCCTTTCATGAGTCCAATATCTAGGAAATATATCGTATGGATACATTACTAACAAAATATCAGACTGTAATTACTCGCAAATCTGCACGTGTTGTCTTTGGTTACCAAGGACGTAGAAGGGCAACGGAAGTAAACTAGATGTTGCGAACCCGACAAAACCAGTGAGGTGAATTTGTTAATGATATTTTCGTTATTATTAAGTTTAGATAGCTATTTATATCTATATATTCCAAATGATTCTCCTCGATTTGCCGCCCTTCGAGTAACTGCCGCCCCCAAGCGACGCTCAATCTGCCTACCCCCACGGGACGTCACTGGATACCTATTGCGTTTCAACATTTCGTATGTAGATGTACTTCGGGAACTGCCTGATAAATTAGTATAAGTACTTAGTAGCTACTCATATAATTCACTTATCCTCAGCTCGCTGCCCAGCCTATTCCTCTTGTCCAATAGGGTTAAGTATAAGACGTTATGTGTATCACTAACCTAACCTAATCATACCACACAATTTTATGAATTCATATAGATTGTCCATTATATATCTATATATAATATATATATATATATTATAATGTAACAATTTGTGACAAGGAGGATTATAAAAAATATGACGTCACATAACAAACAAATATAAAGGAACTCGTCTTTTCTGTGATTAAAATCTGTACCTAAGAGACAGAAATCCTTAAGGGCGGACGTGCTCAGCGTGGGTCAAAATGGAGCTTTTTTTCTATTTTCAAAGCATGATCCTGGACATACCTTAAACGTTGTAGATAATCTTGCCCATTTTTTGAATAATAAAATCCCTAATTATTGTCAAATTTGGGATCACAGAGATATAATAATATATATAATTTTTTATCGTAAATATTTTACTAAAATTATCTCGTCATAAATTATACTTATGGTTTTATAAATGCGTTTAAAAATTAATAAACGTAAAAAATCTTAACACCACTGCACAGTTATGTACCGAAATATGACTATATTCTAAAACATTAGAGCGAGAGGTTTAAAAGAATACTATTTTATGTAATAAAAATACTTTATGCAGTCATCAAATGTTTAAAACAAATATAAAGGATAATAAGGCTTCAAAATTATATAAATAGATTATCTACAACGTTTAAGTTATGTCCAGGATCATGCTTTGAAAATAGAACAAAAGCTCCATTTTGACCTACGCTGAGCATGTCCCCCCTTAAGTCCATTTTTTTCGAAAAAAAAAGATTTTAAGCCACAGTCCATCGTTCATCACAGACATGTTTTCTCATATTTTTTTCAATCTCAAATTACTAATTAATAATTAAATGACAATATTGACAGAAGTTTTCTTTTTAATCTGTATTATTAAATGTGGTGCGTAATGAAAGGGCTAAAGACAACGTAAAGATTATCTTTGATGGTTTAGCTGTAGCCCATAGCCGACTTTTAACCTATGGGTATATTTTATTGTAAGCACTATGACGTATTGATAATAGCCGTAATTTATATCAATCTTTTCCCATATTCACCACTTACAGACGTCATAATATTATTTGAATATTTTATGACTAATAATAAAATTATGCAATAAAAAAAAACAACAAGAATTCTTACCAGGTAGGTACCTATGTAAGCAATCAATGGCTACCTATCTACCTAATCAGTTATAAATAATTCAGGAAAATGTCAAACAGCATCATTATTAAATAAATATAATATGTATTGAAATATAAATGTTTGTTGGCGTGTTATGTACCTACCTACTTGATTTTTTTACAATTTTCCTTAAAAAATGAAAAAAATATATTCAGGCACCGTAGTTTGCAAGTATTCGAATACAGTCGAATAGAGACATCGTCCGAAAAGAGATAGATCAACCTACGTTTTCTAGGTTTTTCAAAATGCTATAGTATTGTTAAATTTTAAAATAATATGGTAACTGTATCTTTTATTTCTCTGATTGAGTCCGTTCTTCGCGGGTCCCAGATTCGAATCCTGGATTTAGCAAGTATGTATACATTTTGTTTTTTTTAATTTATGTATGAGTCAGAGTATGGAGCAAGTGGCTAACATCCATATCTCGTTAAAAAAATCTGCGATAACCAAGCCATAGTAAATAATGGTCAAAAAATACTCGTCTATCTATAAAATATCTAAAATTATGCAATTAAATAATAGATTAAATTTTTGATATTTTAATATTTTTTATCTATTATAGTTTGGCTTAGGCAGGGCTTAATGAATTTTTTAAAAAAAATTAACCAACAATATGTGTAATATGTATTCTTAATCCAACGAAAACAAATAAGTATGAATGAAAAAGTATGTAAAATTGTTGTCGTATCGCCTAAAATATACCAAAACCATCATCTTTGGTTTGGGCAGAGTTGATTTTCAAAAACTAACCAACACCGTCTGTAAATAATTGTAGTCTTAGTTCAATAAAAACAAATACGTACGACTAATAAAGTTTAATGTGCACTATTTATTGCGGATCTTAACAGTCTATCTCCACCCTGCGCTACTGAGTGACACAGTAGTTTATTTAGTAATAGAAGTGACACAATAACAAGGCTTTGAGAAAATTACGTACATATATTGTGAACTCATCTAGAATCTAACCCGGACCCACCGTGTGAAAGGCCAGCACCTTACGCACTGTGTTATGTGGGCAGCTACCTTGTTGACTTACAGCCAGGGAACACGCAATTAATCTGTTATGCGCTTACAGCCCTAGTAATAATTCCTCATTACTCGTATGGTCGTATGTATAATATCTGTGTAGAATAACTGATCGACAATTCGTTATAAATAATGTCCCTACGATTTTGTATTAATAATAAGAAATCCAACTCTGCGCAGAGAAGTAAAAAAATCAAGCTCTATGCTCACGTAGGATCCAGCTAGGACGGTGTAACAATAGGACGTAGATATATTATAATAAGTAAGGTCTAGCTTTAGTGAATTGTTAAAAATCAGACCGTAACACATCTGATATGGTGTGTGGCCTTGGTGATAGACGGTGAGTGAATCATCACTAAAGATTTGATAACGTATGTATAATGTAGCTACTAGCTAGCGTTCCAGAAAAATATTTTCCTCTTAGGTATTTTTTTGAATTGCACCATTGGTATGAAACGCGTTATTTGATGATTTGATCATTTTATTATTAGAAACTTGTCAGCTTGTAGTCAGACAAAAAAAATGTGGGCATATAATAGTAATAATTAATTTATGATTGGCTGATGTGATTTTTTTTGGTGTTTTGGTGCCGTGTTGATTATTGCTTGACTCGTGGTGACGTCAAATATGTTTAACCTGCCTCCGACAGAGGGTTAACAGATCACCCCAATGCTATTTTTTATTTGGTGGTTTGATTAGTTTTATGAAAATGTCGGAATACATGACGTATATGTGAAAATGACTTATGGCGAGAAACGTATGACCGCTAACTGTGTGCATTGTAGAGTGGATACTAGAGGTGGGAAAACTGGTCGATTTTGAAGACTAATACTTACTACCAGTATAACCTCTTGAGACCCGAGATAGAACCAGTCATGAGAAAAAATATTTGTGCATTTTACTGTTCCATAAATATTATTAAGATCACAAAAAAAAAATTAAAATATTTTTTTTACTATATATTAACTAAAATCCACTACGTGCACGTGAGTGCATCTCAGGTCACAATAGAGTACAATATTGGATACAGTACAAACAATGAAATGAAACAAAAACAATGTGATATGCATATAATGATACAATTTTATTAGAAAAATAATACAATAATCATAATAATATAATGGTGATTGGAAAATTATATTTATTTAGATTAAAAATATAGTACATTAACGGTCAAAACCCTAAAATACTACACATTAATTAGCGCACTTCAGGGAATAGGTTTAGGGACAACCATTCTTTGCTGTAGAAGTAGATCTGTGTTTACTCAGTGTGTTATAGAAGCTAATGGTGAAGAGTTTCTTGGATGACCTTGTATCGATGATGATACTGATGGCTAAGTGACTTTCATACCAAATCGTAGGGTTTGCAAGTCTGATTTTCCATGACTATGAAGTATTCCAATCACAGTGAATATTTTCTTTCCTATAAGTTTGCATGTACAATGAGCAAACAATTTCATGTCCATGTCCAACAAGTCCATGTCCACAGTGGTCAAAGATCCTCACAGTTTACATGCTTGATGTCCTGTGAAGGCAAACACACCACTGTGAAGATTAATGCGGCTCATCGACTTGTAATCAGTATTTTACAACAGCTGACTGAGTGATGCATATCGTTCTTCGTCTTCTTTGAATCATAACACGTATTGGCCTGAAATAACGAATCGGTGAGGTTGAAGCTGGTAAAAAAGTCATATGTGTAGACGTACAAGGGCAGTTGTTGGGAAGCCAAAGTAACATCACAGCGTTGCATTGAGATTGTATCGTATCTTCATCAGATAGGTAGGATTCACTTCCCCACATGGAGAATAATTTATAGAGCAATTGGAGTCCAGCACCCAATAAACCATATATGGCCATGAACTGAACTCTTCAGCTCAGCTTTATTCGTCTTATTAGGCTCAGCGTACTGAAATAATAGAAAATACAATACTATGAATTAATCGATACATTTATTCCTATTTATTAAGTATTCAACACCAGGAATATAAATACTAATGGCCAATAGTATTAATCACTAGGTATATTAAGTATATTAATTATTCTGTCCATCGAATCCTCAATATGGAGATCACAAAGCCCTTTCATCACAAACTGTATCAATTTAATTGGTACTTAATTGATTTTTTAGCAGTGCATGCACTTGCCTAATAAAATGATAAGTTTGATATTTATGACTAAATGATAAAGTAATATAATATGAGCATTGATACCTTATGGTTTCATAAGCCAGGATAGGATCCTGGATTGTGATTTTGAAGGATGTATCTCAGCCTCTAGCAGTGAGTAAAGTTCACTGGTTCTCCAGAATAAAGTCATCATCTGGGCCCAGGAGATGAATGTGAACATCATTACTGTCGTCAGGGTTATATCCTCCACCAACTTCGACATCATTATCATTCAAAATATCACCAATATGCTGGCTATTCAAGGATTCGTCTAAATGTAAACAAAAAACATAACCTTAATAAATCAGATATACTAATGTCAAAATATATCACTCTAGACCTGAGTTACTCATGTGTGTACCGAATTTTGAAACTATGATTATAATATTTTACAAAAGTGTAAAGATAATTTAAAGTATACGGAATATTACTATGATTCATTGTGAAACTAAATACATCATTGGTTTTTAATATAAATAAATATTAATATTTAATTAAAAGCACTTACTTGTCAGAGTTGACTTTTTAGCCGCCATTTTTGTCTTGTGCAAATATCCATAACTTCAAAGTCAAAATAACAATTTATTTTAAAACTACATAGGCTAGTGTTTTGCTCTAGTGGTAGAAAAATATACTATCTATACCACTGTAGTCAAATGCGGTTCAAGTATCCATTCAAATCATTACTAAAAAATATTTAAATAACGTCCACATATGTGTACCTCAGGACGCAAGAGGATAAAAAATACTTAGTATCGAAACTTGTTCCAAAATACTTACTAGAGTTTGGAATACTATATAGAGCGTTTGGCGTGCGTATGCACTCAACTGGAACTAAAACCAACTCCATATTAGTATTTTAAATATCGGCTTCAAGAGAATCGCTAAAAATACACTGTGCTCGGCTTTTCGAAATGTCCCATTTATTATAAAGTCATTTATAATTAAATTAAACACATTTTAAATTTATGAGTTGTTTTTCTGTTAGGTTATAATATTCTTGTTAACAAAAATGAATAACAGTGTTTTTTTTTGAACATGTTTTGAGCAGTCACAAGCCTGTGCGTCATCTCACCACTATGCTGCGACACAAAATTTATGACCTATTGTTAATACATTCGAATGCATATACTAATAAATTAAAATATACCTACTTGTATTTAATATTCATTAAATTTAGTGTTGAAAGTCTACCAACTGGCGGGCGAATCACGATGATGTAATGACAAGTTTTTTGGAACAAGTTTATTAGGCCACACATACTGAGTATGGGTAGTTTCATCGGAGACTTGAGTACATAAACTGGTGACAGTATTTCCAACTCACCTCTAGTGGATACTGTAAAATGCTGTAAGTACCTACACAAGTTGACAACTTCAACGGAAACTCAGCTCGATTCACCCATTAAATCTTAGAAAACTATATTACAATTAATGAAGGTTGTTAAAGCAACAACCTACTAAAACTATGTATCACAAATATATGATAATTGGTATAATACATATTTTATGAGGTTGTCACCCTTTTCTTTCTCTGTACGTGGCTTAACGTCTTACTTGTTAATTAAGGTAAAGACACTCAACGATCATTTATAATATCTTGACCGAAAGACAAAAATATCTGATGCTAATGTAATCGAGGAAGCATCCTGGAGATAGCGAAGTCCCACATTAAGTTGTACACAGTGGCGATTTTTCATGAAGCAGTTGAGTCTATCGCTTTATGGAAATAACCAAAATCTTCTTATCTGGCATATTTTTAACAAACTTGAGCGTAAAAAACTCAATGATTTTTTTTTTAAATCCTGGCTACGAATATTGCTATTATTTTAAACACAAAGAGCACGCTTGGATTGTGGGCAAAATATAATATTTTCTACTTTACATAAATTGTACACCAATAACGACACTTTTTTTTCTCGGTAGACATATGGGTCTATTCATACACAAGGCGGTTATCGGCGGCTATCAATGGTAGTTTATCATTTATGTATTGAGGTATTATAATTGTTATAATAAGTTAGCCATCTAAACTGTCAAAACTGTGT
The DNA here is from genome assembly GCF_057557595.1 of Rhyacophila brunnea. Taxonomy (NCBI): domain Eukaryota; kingdom Metazoa; phylum Arthropoda; class Insecta; order Trichoptera; family Rhyacophilidae; genus Rhyacophila; species Rhyacophila brunnea. The sequence goes on from NW_028233276.1 coordinate 322,879, forward strand.
GTAAAGTTAACACAGTTAAGTGAGGGACTGCTAAAAATAGCACTTTTTGACAGTTTAGACCAGTGTTTCTCAAAGTGGGCGATAATGCCCCCTTGTGGGCGCTGGAGGCTTTCAGGGGGGCAGTATAAGGGTCAATGAAAATTAGGGGGCGTTAAGGAAATCTAGAGGGGCGACGGCAAACAAATTCTATCTATATAAATCCGACGGAATCTAGACACGACACCACTTGAGATGCGATTTACTACTCGAATGCCTGGAGTCCCGTATAGATGGTTAAATTAGAGTCGCTTACGCATGTAATAATGTGGATGCAGCTTTATATTTCATGTATGTAGTCCATGGTTTTTCATACAAAAATTTTCGGTCGATCGCGGCGATCCCATACCTATCCGAAGATTCATCATTCGCGTTAGATAAGTTTTAAATTCAAAGCCTTCTTTTAATGTTAATAAAAATACTTATAAATATGATTAAGTATGAGTTTTATTTCTTCTCATTGAAACATTCTTTGATCTCAGAAATAGGACATAAGTCACACGTCACACACTATCTATCTTATCCATATAATAATGCATGTTTAAAAATTATATTTGAAATAACTGTTTTTAAGATACGCAAGAGATGGTAACGTAAAAAGGTAAGTTAAAAAATATGGGGGGGCACTAGATTTTTTTTAAATCTCAAAGTGGGCGGTGGTTGAAATAAATTTGAGAACCTGTGGTTTAGACGGTTAACTTATTGTAACAATTAACCGCCTCAATACATACATATGATAAACTACCGCCGATAGCCGACCTATGTATAGAATAGACCCAATGGAATCAATCGCTATGCACGAGTCGCTATTTACTGGTAGTAATAGGACTTTGCAGAGGTTCTCAACCTGTGTTCCGAAGATATTGCTGCGTACAGTGAAATGAAAACTTCGTATTATGCCTGACGGTACAGAAGCCTATCATAAAAATATGAAGCTGGCAATAAGAGATTTTTTTTAAACAATTAACATTTTTTTTTTAAATTAATTAATCAATACGTCTTAACTATATAAAAATTTAAATACTTTTTAAGTCCAAGATAAACTAAATAACTTGATTTCGTTAAAGGATCCCGACTTATTATTATTTTATGGTCATATCATTAAAATGTAGCTTGCAGGGCTCGAAATGGAAAAAAATCCTCAAAATTATCGCTCCGTCTCGTGGAAAAAATAATTTGTCCGTCTGAACTAGATAATAGCCCATATAATACAAAAATCTAACAGACATTTTTTTGTAAAATACACGTAAAATTAGATAACTAGGGATGTTAATATTTTCGTAAAATTATCGATGGCTTCGGTTCGTAAAATTTTCCATTTCCAACGTTGACTGCTTATGAAGTTTCTCGAATGCAGCGAAAATGTGTTTGGTAGTTATCTTCAAAAACACTGATTTATATATAAAAAAAATGTACCTACATAACTTGATATCCAGTTAATTTATGTCGAATCTAGTTTTGGTATGGTCACAATAGTGTAGCTCGATTTTTCGTAGCCACAGAACAGATAATAAATAGAATACCGATAGGCTATATACCAATACATACAGTAAATTTTGACGCAGGGTTTTGAATGTGTGAGTGTCCTACGAAAATGAACCACGCATTATAGACGTGCAATAATATGTGTAATACACCAATATTAAATGAGCGTCAATGCATAAACCGAGAGAAATTGTCAGTATTCGACGTATAACGTATTCTTGACACGTATTTAAATGTATCCCCTATTCTTCCTTACTGGAGATCGGTTGCCTGCCTCTCCTTACCCGTAAGGTCTTACAGTTTCCATTATTTCTTAGTCCCCGTTGGTAGCACTTATCTAATACAACGTATAGATTTTTTTCTTCTTCACATTACATATTAATATTATCTATGTAGGTACAGTCGTATCACTTATTATTTTAAATTACATTATAGAGTATTATATACTCTACTCTACTTACTGCTATAAATCGCATATTATTATGCAAGTAGGTATATCATTTTCATTTGAGAAAATCTTTAAGTAATAATATTAATATTGTTATAAAATATAAAATCGTGTTAACTTTTTCTTTACATATTTAACCCATTAAAAGGAATCAAATTGTAAGTTATTTTATGATTAGGTATCACTAGATTAACTATAACCCAGAGCCCCCGGATTTCCATTTAGCACCATCAGTGACGTCCCTAGACAAAATGCCGCCCCATTTTTATACAGTATTTTTTATCATCCTTACATGACCCCAATATTTAAGAAATGTGTTGTATGGATACATTACTAACAAAATATGTACCACTAAATCCAATTTAAATGCCATCTCTGCTTCAATAAACAATACTGCGAGTCCACGGTTTCAGATATATTTAAAAATACACCTGACAACTTTCACGCGAGCTAGGTGAGTACCTATGTAGGTACCTACCTATAATACAAAATATAATTCGCAAATCTGCATGTGTCATTGCTGGTCATCAAGGACTTGACGTCCAAGGACAACATAAGTAAAGTAGACATCGCGAAACCGGCAAAAACAATACAGTCCTGTTAAACCTTTTATGTTAATTCTTAATACATTTTGTTTCCAACCAGTGAGCTGATTTTTTTAATCGAAGGATATTTTCGTTATTAGGTACTAAGTTTAGGTACCTATTTCTATATAATATACCTAATTATCTTCTTCGATTTGCCGCCCTTCAAGTGACTGCCGCCCCCAAGCGACGCTCAATCTGCCTACCCCCACGGGACGTCACTGAGCACCATTTATTTAAAATATGTATTGATCAGTTGCGTTTTAGGAACTCCAATGGTACCTTCAAGCGTTTATCCGACCCTGACACTGATGCAAGATATTATTAATTAATTTTCAACGTTGTCTCGTCGAATAAATCCCCGACTACGAGTGTGATTTTTGCTACAACTCAGTTGCAAGTTAATATAATAACTTAATCGATACACAGAAATGTATTCCGCCATGTATCTATAGTCTAAGATTCCGCCTCACTTTCATATAGGTATTATTTTAATCTCAGTGATATAATTATTTTTCCTTGTGTAGCAGGATGCGTTCGCTTCATCATACAATTCTAAAACCTTTATAAGATCCATATATTTACAGATTTACACAATAATTAATGACCGTATAAACACTCTGGAAAGTGGAATAATATTATAAATAACAAACGTCATATTATCATAATTATTAATATGTACACCTATTTATAGAGGGCATTTGTATAGTACTGGACGTATGTCAATATGTTGCATAAATTAATAAAATAAAAAACAATTTTAATAAATTATAAAACAAAAATCATGGTGGTAGATTGGTTTCATTTCCATATCATGGGGACTCCCTAAATCAAATCCAACTGCATATTGACAACATTTACAATAAAATTGTCGCTGACTTAACTATGCCAGACAGGAAATACGAAAATAAGCTGACAGAACAAAATTATTATTATTACTAAAAATACTAGACGGCAGTGATACCTGTCAACATTATTGGATGTGGCTTAGTTCTGCAACATAAATTATTCTGATTGAAATCACAAATCGACCTTATTACTGCCTCACCTTTCCGTCAATCGGTCACAAATAGCTTGTAATGTCGTTTAATACTTTCTATATACTCGATAATATGCTAGTACTGCACTGTAAGTATCCATCAAACTATTGTGAGAGTATCCTATCATTTGTTTTCTTTCATGACCTGAATTAAAATAGACGATTCCATTAGTTCCGTTTCAGTTTATTTTTCAAATTAAAAATTTGCGTTTACGCGTTCCTATCTTTTCTTTCACCTTACCCCATTTAATACGTCTTTTATCTGTCTCACTATCTCGTGCATTACAGATAAATCTAGACAAATATTTATAAGGTGTGATTTATAAGCAGTGGTCATTGCTTAAATATTGTATGTTACATTTGATTCATAATTAAGGCACAAGGTACAAAAGGTAATCATGTTGATTTCCAAGCAAAACTGATCCAATATTTAAAAAAAGTTTAATGGGTATTAAGCTATTTCCGGTCCCGAAAATGCTATATTTATCGCAATATGCCAGATACGTATTTGCAAGCTAGACGCTATTTAAAAAATGCTTGATCTGGCAAGACATTGCCGTCCGCAATTGGTTGGTTGTTGCAGGCAGGGGTATTAAATGAAATCCCAAGTCAGTGGCGCACCCAGGATTTAGTATTGGGGGGGGCCCAAGGAGGAGAATGTAAATTAGTCCCATAGACTCTTTTTCTTCTCCACAGCTTAATTTCTCGTTTATCGGTCTATTGTCTATTGCACTCGGTGTACCTATACCATGGTCCCCACATCCTGATACGGGCCCTCAGGCTAGGATATTTGGCGGCCCCCCTACCTACCGCTAAGATTAAATGCAGTGTGAAACACTACATTAACGTTTTTCAAAATGTATTTTAGTTCAAATTAAGAATTCTTATACAGTGAATTATTGGCGATTTTTAATACATCTACTTTAATAATGGAGCTGTCGAGTATCGACACATAATAATTAAAAAATATGTTGCACAATTATTAAAGTAATTGAAAATGTTCATGGCCATGAAGTGTAATAGCGCCGCAGGCGACTGTTTTACTATTAAAGCTAATTTATGATGTGTGTTTATCTCACTTATCTGGTCAACCCGATACGCCAGGCCCCCCACAGCCCGGGCCCCCAGGCTAGAGCCCTGTCAGCCCTCCCCAGCCATGACCTACACCACTCCGGAATTCGGGTGGACACCGAGAATTTTTTGACAGTTCCCTTAGGTATTGGGTTTCTAAAAAAACCTGACATTAGTGTTTCGAAATTTTTGTGTTAGAAATTAAAATCTAAGAATATTTTCTAAAAAGGGTGCTGGAGAATTATTACAAATCGTTTTTTTGCCGTGTTTTTATTTGTCTAATCTATTGGCTTTCAATTTCAATGTTTTTGGGGGGGGCAAGGCCTCTTGCCCCCCCCCCCTCCCCTGGGTGCGCCACTGTCCCAAGTTGCCGATATACATATAATTATATTCATTAAATAACGATTATACTAAGTAGGTGAGTAGGTACCTAACTGAATCGCGTGTGTCATTCTTTATTTATGCAAATAAACACGTTAGGCTTAGAATTCGATTTATGCCATTAATGGCTATAATTTTGGCATAATATCTCGAAATTAATATCGGTATAATTATTGAAATCCAGGTAAGAACATAGTACTTATAAGAATATTTATAGCGTACTTGACATTTCATTGATTGTTAACGTTAGCGATAGCTTATTAAAATTAAGCACAGCTATTTTGAAAATATCAACAACGGTCTTGTGTTTTGTAAATACACAATTAATTATTATAAAATTTATGGCAACTCATGATAGGTACAATGAAACCAACTTATTGAACTGTTCTTACCAACCATTTTTATTTGAAGCATTTTGCGAAATCTCGGGAAATGCTCTATCTGGCTGGCACATATCCAGCCCAGCGGTACAAAAAAGTCTAAAGTATGCACTGGCATACCTATACAAAGTGCTGTTTGAAGCAGACTCAAAATGCTATTCATTCTGACACGTTGAAAGCGTCATGGAAGGCGGCCGCGCACAAATCGCGGCTGCATATACATGGCGGGCGGAGATGGGGTAATCTCTTTCTAATAATTATTATCGAATGTTCACGCTGAAGTCGAAAACGTTGTCACATTCATGGAACCTACTATCAAAAGCTTATTATTAAGATTCTTTTTTTGAATCCGCTGCCCGTAAGCAACACAGGCCCTGCTTACCTGCACTACGTTACTGCCAGTAAATTGCCAGTTAAAAAAATATTAATAGGGTATTTTATTGTCTACACTTCGACAATTTATTTCCTTATTTTTTGTTCCTTTATTTACAGTGTTTCAAAAATTCCCCTACAAAGTAAAATATGTACTGTCTTTTTCAATAAGTAATACTTACATAACTTGACGCGATATCAAACTAAATTTAACATCCAAAATAGGTACTTTAATTGCTTAAAATACATAGTAAATCTTACTAAAGCTTTGACGAACCCGTGACACGGCTCGCAGAACCTTGGTTGGGATTCAATGTAATGATCACAATATTAATTATGGAAATGAAAAGTTTAGAATTTTGTCAAATTAATTAATTATTTGTTTTATTGCCTCAATAAGATCTACTGAGAAATTTATGTAATAAATAAAAATTGACGCGAAACATTATACGTAGATATTAAAAATTGTCAAGTGTTTTTTCTTCACCAAATTATATGAACTATTCCTCTATTTTGTGTTTACTTAAATGAGATCTAAGACTACAACCAGAAGGCGCAATATGATATTTTAGTATAACAATATTTGATAACCATTCCTCTCTAGCTGTAGCTATTGCACATAATATATTAGAAAAATCTGATTCCCATGAGTCATAGTCAGGTACAGTTTAAAGTGCCCACCACCACCCGTCATATATGCACAACCGTGGATATGCACGGCCGCTTTCTATGACGCTTTAAACGTGTCTGAAAGAAGTGATTTTAAGTGCTCATTCCGTCCCGAGACGGAGCCGCACGGGACTGATGCTGCAACCATGCACCGTAGTGCTTAAAGAAGAAAGTTAAGAAAGAAAATTTTTTGTTTTTTGGACTGGCTCTGCTGTCCGCTGACGTTAAGCGCTTTGTGTACCCGCATACTGAGTGTCACGAATTGAAATGAATGAGTCTACAGAAGAGTCGGGACTATCCCGCTCCCCATACGACACTGCAAATTTCTCAAATGCCGCAAAGTTGGCCTCGGTTGCTACCAGATCTCCATGACCAATTGGGCCCGTGTGAGGACGGACCCTGGCAAACAGCTCCGCTCGTTCGAATTCCATAAGCGGGCAATCCCAGAGGATGTGTTCAACATCTTGGTGGTCATGCCCGCAGGTACAACTCGGCCCATCTACTATCAAGCCAAACTCGTGTAGTCTGGCGGCGAAGTTGCCATGGCCGGTGAGGAACTGGCTAATCCAGTGCGAAGGTTGGAGTCTTCTAGTTTGGTGCCTGCAGAATACGTCTGGAAAAAAACGGTAAGTGTGCCGCCCCTTGGGGGAGGCGGTCCACCTCGCCTGCCATGCCGCAAATGCGGTCTTGTACACAATGTCACTTACAGTCTTCCTGTAAGGAACGTCCTCGGATCTCTGCGGTGGTGTCAGATGGACACCGGCGAGTGTTGTGCTGATCCCCCTCAAGAGGAGGGTGATCGATCCTCTGACTTGGACGTGCAGATCGAGGGGTAGCACCCCCGCGAGTACGGCAAGCGCGTCAGTAGAAGTTGTGCGGTAGGCTTTGGTAAGCGAGATCAGTGCAAGTCGCTGCCCGCTTAGTAGTGCGCGTCTCACGAGAGTTAAGGAGTTTACTCGGGAATGCCAAATACTGGAGGCGTAACCGGCAATTCCCATGAAAATTGCGCCGTATGCAACCTTAAGGGCTCTAGGCTTAAGTCCCCAATTGCTGCCTGCCATTCGGGCCATTCTCTGATAGGCCGAATTGGCCTTAGAGACGGCCGTCTTGGCATGGTGAACGAAAGACAGCTTGTCATCAAGAATTACTCCCAGATACGTAACCCTTTCGGAGAAACGCACTGAGGTCTGGCCAAAACGAACCGTGGGTGGCCGTCGAGTTATGTTGACCCGAGAACTACCCCTGAGGAGGACAGCTTCCGTCTTGCTCGGGGCAAAGGTCAGCTTGTTCAGCAACCCCCAATTAAGGATTCTGCCCAAGGCGTCCGTGGCTGCACGCTCAAGTGCCGGTCGGCTCGTCGCCCCAACAAGCAGGAGCAAGTCGTCGGCGTACGCAACGAGCGTGCAGCCCGGAGGCAGTGGCAGGGACAGAACGTCGTCAAACAGTATGTTCCACAAAAGGGGACCCAGGACGGAGCCCTGGGGACACCCCATGGTGGTCCTCCTGTGAATCAGGTTGGGGCCGGAGTCGTAGGTTATCTCCCTATTAACAATAATGCGGTCGGTCGATAGTGTGCGTGCGTATGGGGATCCGTAATAAATGCCTAGCAGCCGATGACCGCGCATTCGTACGTATACGTACATATACAATTGACGAATCGCATCATTGTTTCATTTTTATTGTACGTATCCTAGGGCAGTAGTCGGCAAACTCATTAGTCAACAGAGCCAAATATCAACAGTACAACGAGTGAGATTTCTTTTGAGAGCCAAATTTATTCAACTTACTATATATTATCATTCTTAGTAATGATCTTATTTATTGATAACATTTAAATTTATGTAAGGTATCCATAAAATAAAATCATGACAATGACTGACAAACACTTAATGGGAACAATGGCCTTGGATCTCCTTGAAAAATTTGGGTAAGTGAGGTTTGTATGTTGTTGTTTTTAATTTTAGGCACGATTCCAGGTTCTCATCAATATGATGACTTCTCAATTTATTCTTGATAAGGTTCATGCTTGAAAAAAATGTTCGCGTGAATATGTAAAAGAACGAAAAGAACAGCAACCGCTAGTTTTTCAACTGATCATAATATGAGTCAGGAATACTATTCCAGGTATTTAAACATCATCATGTCTTCCTTCTCCAGGTCTTTCAAAGGAGACTACTAAACTTTGCTGTGAACCATGTTCACATTTATTTTTCTCCAATAAGTCCATATCAGCAGAGAGACGTTCAAATTTAGAGCTCCATAATTCTTTATCCATAAGCTTTATCTAAAATGGAGTTGATAATCTTAATCACCAATTCCATAACTTTACAAATTTCTTCTGGAAATGTCTGCGCACAAAGCTTTTCTTGACGAATGATGCAATGGTAAGCAAGTGTCTCGTGTTTTTTTCTTCTTTCAAAATAGCAACAACCCCTTTTCTTACGCCGGTCATACTTTACGTCCCGTCTGTTGAAATTTACACAATTTTATCGAGTGGAATAATTTATGATGTTTTTCATATACTCAATTACAGCATTTGCAATATCCCCTCCACGTGTTTGACATTTGAGTGGCAATAATCCTACAAGTTCTTCTATAGGACCTGTAGATGAAATAAATCGTACAAAACGTGAAATTTGTGCTGTACATTATGTCACAAGACTCGTCACCTTACTGCTATTGATAAAGCTGAAACCAATTTAAGATCTTCGACTTGCTGGTTGGTTATATTCGACGAGATTTTGACTGTTATATCTTTCACTGTTTTTGCCACACCCAAGAGGCCAAAGAGTCACATGTGGCTCGCGAGCCGCGGTTTACCGATCACTGTCCTAGGGGATAGAGGCAATCACCAAGATAGTGAAAAGATATGAGGTTCTACTCTCACTTTCTGGATTATTTAAAAAATATGAATTTACTCAGTAACATTTTTACAATTGATTAGAAAAAAACTTAGGTACTGACACTCCTTTTGTATGACAGGCAACCTTAGCTTGTTCTCGCTCGTAACACCGATTCGCCACGCATTTTGAGTTTACGATGCACCAAATGCACAAAGTCCGTTACCCCATTTGAAAAGTGTTTTCTAGATTTACTATCTGCCTTATTAGGCCGCTAAATACTATCTATAGAGTGTATACGCCGGAGCTACGGGATGCTGGTTTGACCCGGAACGAAGCGAGAAGACTGGCGAGCGACAGGGATTCTTGGAGACGCCACGTGATGTCCATATGCTCAAATTAAGGGGCGGATATGGCATAAGATATGGCCGAAGAATCTGCCTCCCAGCCGCAAGTTGAAGAGGCATTTTATCAATAGTCCTCTCAGGTACACGCGTTGTATAAGGATATAAGTAATAATGTAGTCCATTGTTCTGACGCGCGACGCTGTGAACTTTGAACTGTGAGAAGCAGTTAGACGCCTTCTAAAATACACTGAAACACTTTTCCGTGCACGCGTCGTGTAAACAAATATTATATAATGTACATAACATAACTTTGTAATTTATATCTACTATACATATCAACAAAGAAGTTTGTGCATACGCAGTGTTTATTTTGAAGCAACCTTCCCGGATTCGTCCTGTGCCACAACGGCGGTTTGCTAGTACCTACCTACCGAGGATGACGATTTTTTTTTCTTTAAACAACTTTAAAGAAAATGGAAATGGCAGCAGGTAAAAAAAAACGATTCTAGTAAATAAGGAAGATATTCTTATGATTAATGATTGCGTACTAAGACTCAACTAAACGATTCAGTATTATTGATATTACGTAGACACAGGATAGGGAGACTTAATTTTGAAAACGTCATACTTGAACCTGCGTATCAAAAATAGCCTCCGTTCCAATGAAATCAAGGACCTTCTCTCCTTATGTCAAAGTACGGACATTCCTGAGATACTTTATATTTTTTCAAACCCTAACAAGCTCTGGCCGAATGCCCGAATAGTCACACCCACGATGGCCGCGCGGCTTAAACGTCGGAACCTTGGGTCTGGCAAGCTTGGCCCCCACATTTTGAAGTGGGCCGCCCTACCCATCGCTATGGTTAAAGGCAGTCTGACGCTCTTCAGTATTGTTTTTTAAATGGTGTTCGAGGTCAAATAAAATTCAGTGGAATTTAGCGATTTTTTAATACATCGAATTATGGATGGTGTTATCGAGTATCACTCAACACGTCACAACAACCATATATTTTAAAATGGTAATAACTCCGAAGTAAAATAGCGCCGCAGTCGACTTTTTTTGCTATTAGAGCAAATTTAAGATGTGTATTTGTCTCATTTATCTGGTTGACCCGTCACGCTGGGCCCCCCTGAGTCCGGGCCACTAGGCTAAAGCCCTGTCAGCCCCCCCCCCCTTGTGAGGGCCATGCTGACAAGTATAGGTAAATCATTCTACAGTGGCACCATGGGTACGAACAAAACGACTTGCAGTTGTAGTGGTATTGTCTGTTAGCATTAAATCAGGCATTGCAGCAAACAATTCCAATACATACGCGAAACGCCTATGGTGCCACTGTAGAATGATTTACCTATACAGATATTGTTTTTCAATTTGTGTATGAGTCAGAGTATGGACCTAATAGGTTGAGCAAGTGGCTGACATCCATTTCTCGTAAAAACAAAATCTGTTAATACAACCGTCCACTCTGTGGAGGCCCATATAACCTTATTAGGATCGGACATGGTCGGAAAAAGTCGAAACTAAGGATTTTTTAAATTTAGATCTCCTGGATAAACGTCTTTCCAACAGATTTTGTGGTAGTATTATATTTAGATTTATGGTAGATATATATTATATATATATATATATGCCAGCAGTGGCGCACCCAGGGGGGGGGGGGGAAGGGGCCCTGGCACCCCCCAAAATTGAAAATTATCAGAATGATTTTAAACATTGAAATTGAAAGCCAATAAACTATACCTTTGGGCTTAGACAAATAAAAACACGACAAAAAAATGATTTGTAGTAATTCTCCAGGACCCTTTTTAGAAAAATTTCTTAGATTTTAATTACTAACATAAAAATTTCGAAACACTAATGTCAGGTTTTTTTTAGAAACCCAATCCCTAATGGAACTGTCAAAAAATTCTCGGTGTCCACCCGAATTCCGGAGTGGTGTAGGTCATGGCTGGGGAGGGCTGACAGGGCTCTAGCCTGGGGACCCGGCGTGTCGGGTTGACCAGATAAGTGAGATAAACACACATCATAAATTAGCTTTGATAGTAAAAAAAGTCGCGTGCGGCGCTATTATACTTCATGGCCATAAACATTTTCAATTACTTATATAATTGTGCAATATATTTTTTTGATTATTATATGTCGATACTCGACAGCTCCATTATTAAAGTAGATGTATTAAAAATCGCCAATAATTCACTGTATAAGTACCTTTAATTTGAACTAAAACACAATTTGAAAAACGTTAATGTAGTGTTTCACACTGCCTTTAATATTAGCGGTAGGTAGGGGGCCGGCCAAATATCCTAGCCTGAGGGCCCGTTTCAGGATGTGGGGACCATGGTGTAGGTACACCGACTGCAATAGACCGATAAACGAGAAATTAGGCTGTGAAGAAGAAAAAGAGCCTATAGGAGTAATCTACATTCTCCTCCTTGCCCCCCCCCCAATATTAAATCCTGGGTGCGCCACTGTATGCCAGTAGCGAGGGGTGGAGGTTGACTGTTAGATCCGACATAAATAATGCACACCAAAGATTGTCAGCCACACTTAATATATCATAGTAAATCCAGCCTAAACCGAACCAAAATAGTTTTTAGGTATGGTATGGACGTTTCGACAAAAATAGTGCACACTGTGATAATATTATTATTTATTCAACCATGTCCGATCCTAATAGGATCATATGGGCCTCCACAGAGTAGAGGTTTGTATTAACAGATTTTGTTTTTTACGAGAAATGGATGTCAGCCACTTGCTCAACCTATTAGGTCCACACCCTGACACACACACAATTTGAAAAACAATATGTGTACTTGCCAGACCCAGGATTCGAACCTGGGACCCACGGCGTTATAGTACAACGCTTAAGCCGTGCGGTCACCGTGGGTGTCGGTGATAATAGGTAGGTACTGTGACACCCCCGTATGGTCCCCATTTGGGGATGTCTTTGTGTATCTGGAGACGCCCGAATCGGTATCAAAGCCAACAAATAATAAAGCGCTGATTACGAAAATAAATAATGTTAAAAGTCGGCCGGCAACATTGTCTTTGACCGTTGGAGATATGCAACGTCGCCCAAGAAAAAAAACCGTTGGGAGTGATTTTTCAAGATGGCGCGGAGATCGCGACAAGCAGCAAAATCGCGAACGCGTACATTTCGCCCTCCGTAGAATTAAATTATTAAAAATGTAACCATGTAGTATAATAAACGTAAATAAACTCGCCGCTTCCATCACAATTCCGGTGCCTTAATTATCCACCTTCATCCCAAATACAGACGATAAAAAAAGAAAGCAAAACACAAAGTGACAGTTGAGAAAATTCTCTTACCAAAAGGGAGGGGAGTGATAAGTGGCCCCAGTCAACGTGGGACTACGCTTCTTGATTTTGATCGTCTGGAATCAAGAAGCAGGTGAAATTTCTTTCACCCGGACACACACCCTGAGATCCAAACACCGGAATAGGAAACGGCGAGGAAGAAACATCCAGAGGCTTGCCTCTGGTGGCGCTCAACAAAAGTATAATAATAAGCAGTAGAAAGAGGATGCTACCAAAGCCAAGCCAGTGAAGAAAAGAGCAGAAACACCCGGATTGCGAAGTCATGGCTCCCGATGTACTCCCGACCAACTGCATCCGCCAGCGAACTTGGCCCACGGACGAGTGTATCGGGCAAGACCCTGGCTCCAACGAGGGAAAACGGCATCAAATGCCCTACATCATCAGCCGCTTGAGCCCTCTTCGTCAACAGCAGCGTGTCTGTGAGCCTTGCAATCAGCCCTGGCCCAGATGCACCATGATGAAGAGAGCTACAAAGCGGCCTTCTTCAGCTGAGCAAAGCAGCCTCCATCAGCGGAAAGCAGCCAAGCAGCATCCTCAGCCATTAGCATCCTCAGCCATTAGCATCATAGATTAGTTACTTTTAAGTGTTTTGTGTTTGGAAGCGATCTACAATAAGTTATTTCAGTGCTCGAAGTGAAAAATTTTACAACCCGGAGCGGTTGTATGAGGCAGAATGGCGTTCCGGTCCATTTCGGGCCCTGATATATTTTTAAAATTATTTTTATAAACTTAAAAGCCATTTAAGTATTAAATTAAGTTTTCTGCATATTATATTAGTATAATATCAGTGTAGTGCGTGTAATTCGATAGCCGCGGCAGGGCAAGCGAGCAAAAAAAAGGGGGGTCGAGTAATGCGCCGGTGTGCATTTTCGTGAGGGATCGACTGATTTTCGGACGGTCGCTGTTGGGAAGGCTGGGTGCGACGTCCTCTCTCAGCATCCGCCCGTACGGTAGACATGGGGAGCGGCGTAGTGCTGCATCCGAAACTCTCCGGTTGCCGACGGTCCGAGGGTGTTGAGAGGGCTGGGCGCGACGCCCTCCTCTCTCAGCAGCTTTACGGTAGGCCTGGGAACTGCGAACCACTATGCTACAGTGCTGCATCCGAGTCTCTCCAGCCGCCGACGTACCGGGAGGGCTTCGATCCTTCAACGTCTAGAAATGCAACCCCCCCTTATCAAGCCGCCGCACTGTCCAGTTACACACGCTATCGTAATCAGCCCTTAGTTGGCCCGATCCCCATTCGGGCCTTTTCGGAGAGGTGCGCTTGTGACACCCCCGTATGGTCCCCATTTGGGGATGTCTTTGTGTATCTGGAGACGCCCGAATCGGTATCAAAGCCAACAAATAATAAAGCGCTGATTACGAAAATAAATAATGTTAAAAGTCGGCCGGCAACATTGTCTTTGACCGTTGGAGATATGCAACGTCGCCCAAGAAAAAAAACCGTTGGGAATGATTTTTCAAGATGGCGCGGAGATCGCGACAAGCAGCAAAATCGCGAACGCGTACATTTCGCCCTCCGTAGAATTAAATTATTAAAAATGTAACCATGTAGTATAATAAACGTAAATAAACTCGCCGCTTCCATCACAATTCCGGTGCCTTAATTATCCACCTTCATCCCAAATACAGACGATAAAAAAAGAAAGCAAAACACAAAGTGACAGTTGAGAAAAATCTCTTACCAAAATGGAGGGAAGTGATAGTACTTATTTGTTTTCGTTGAATTAAAAATACATATTACAGATGGTGTTGGTTAGTTTTCCCTCTTCTGCCTAAACTAAACTATAATAGATAAAAAATATTCTTCTAACTATAAAATATATACAATTAGATATTTTATGAATATACGAATATTTTTTTACTATTATCTATTATGGTTTGGTTTACGCAGGAATTAATTGAATTTAAAAAACCAACCAACACTATCTGTGATTTTTATAGACTTTAGTTCAATGAAAACAAAAATACGTATGACTGACAAAATTTAGTGTGCAATATTTATGAAGGATATTAACAGTCTACCTTAAAAATCATCTTAGGAATTTAATGTTTTATCTTAAATATTTTTCTTTAAAAAATGTATGGAGGAGTAGTTTTTACATACATGTACATAATTCTTACCATTATCTATAATAACCCGCAAAAGAAACAAAATAAAACTATAGTTACATACCTAACTATTTAAAAATAATCAGTATGGAACAAACATTAAAGTTCAACTATCTCGAAACTAGTATTTTTGAATTAACACAGTGTTGCTTTCAAGGAGAGAATTATAAATTCCGAAAAGGTCATAATAATAATATGTTCAGTATTTTATCTTATTATGGTTGTTTTATAGTTTTTAGTTGAAAACATATGTACAATTTTATAAGTGTTAATAGCATGTTGAATTATTTATTGCCAATATTTTTTATAATTATTAAATTATTCGATTTATCATTTTCTCATGTCAGCCAAACCTGCGTGAAATTTACTGTCAATATGATCAAGACACTCATTGGAGTGCTCAACGTTTCACGTATCTTATAGGTACTACGTATATGACTTATATCCACATGCCGCGTACATAATTTGAAGAGCTAATGATTAATGTGCACATTACAATTTTATGAAAGGGACAAACTGTGCCGTACTATTTCACTAAGAAATAGAGTTTCATTAAAATTTACGTGATAATATTATTTCATGAAGAGAATCAGTAATATTTTATTTTTATCTAATATCACAATTCACGTAAATTTTGCACCGCACAAATGAATTTGTCGTTGTCAAAAACGTTATAAGTACCTACATACTGGAAGCATATTCATGCACTTCTACAATCTAGACCAGGGGTGGGCAAACTGCGGCCCGCCGAGTATTTTTTGCGGCACGCCATCATTAATAAATTGTACTTCTGATTACAAATAACTTTTTTATATTTTTTTAAAAAATATTGACAATAGATTAAAATTTGAAGAATTTGTTGTTTCGTAAATGTATTATCTCAGTACGTCTTCCTTGCGTCTCGTCTCACACTATGTAAGCACTATTTTCTACGTTGAACATCGATTGGGAATGAATGGAAAGAAATTTCGGATTGTAATCTCGCTCTGGATGTAGATATTGTATGTAGATCAATAGAAATTGATACCGACAGAGCTACAACTTGAGATTATTGATCTGCAGTGTGACACTGATTTAAGAGAATTGCATCGTCGTGAAGAAATCTCCAAATTTTACAATGCCCTTAATTCAGACAAATTCGACCAACTTAAAGATTATGCAAGAAAAATGTTCGTTATTTTTAGATCAACCTATACATTATTATGTGAACAAAAATTTTCGATCATGAACCTCAATAAAAATTCTTTACGATCAAATATCTCCGATGCCCATTTAGAAGCAGGTTTGAGAATATCAACTACAAAATTAACACCTGAATTTAAAATAATGTTCAAAAATGTACAACAGATTCATTCTTCTCATTAATTTTTTTGTAATGTTTATTTTTCGTGATAATATATAGTGTAAATCTAAAAATGGTATTTTACTTGCGGCCCGCCGCTCATTTTGAATTCTTGAATTTGGCCCTCCATCCAAAAAGTTCCCCCCCCCCCCTGATCTAGACGAAAATTAAGCAGCGTTTCAAACGAATATTTTCCGTGCAAGCGTGCACACCGAAAAATGGTTATGGGGCGTGTGCATTTTGAAAAAATTACCATAATAGTTTCTAATTATTTTTTTAAGTGCGGCGTGAGAGGGAGGGTTTGACAAAATCCAGCAGGTGCCAGTGACTTCCGTATTTACCCCGTCTACTATTTATAACTTATCAACGCTTTAATCGCGGACCCGCGTATTTTCCCCATACCGAGATATTCTGCACTTAGATTCTTACGATGAACACTTGGTTTGTTGCTATAACTACGGGTGCTCACCTATGAGTTATTGTGACCTATCGCATCCACGAGTCGTTATCGACTAACGGTCATACGTATAAGAATAGTTAGTATCCGTTTGTGTCGTCGGAGCTGTCTTCAAGGGTCTAAATAAGTTCTTTAAGGATAGAGTAGGCCCTCGTAATTCCGGACGAATACGGTGTAGAATCGCGTGAGAGAATGGTGGTAGAATGATTTTGGTGAGGGGGGGTTGGGTAAATCGGCTTTATGAGTGAAAACACGCTAGAAATGCAGCCAGAGGGGTGTTTTCATAAAAAGATGATGTCATTACCTATAGTGGAACAATTATTTAACATTCAACTTGCGCAGATCCGATTTATTCTAGTACGCACGAATTATACACAACGTGAATTTTATTATAGTTACCTATACTATTTCCGAATGCTCTTACATGAAGCTTATTGCATCGTTTTCTCTCACCGGGCGTTGCTCCAACTACGGCAAATTTTCTGCAGAGCTCGAAATGGCCCGGAGCGCACCGGAGCACCGTCTCGTGGAAATATTAATTTGACCGTTTGATCTACATAACTATGCCTTATAATAAAAAGCGAACACACTTATTTTTATAAAATACACATACTATTATCGAGCGCTTCGATTCGTGTAATTTTCCAATTCGAGCGCTTATTTTCTGTCAAAACTATCTAACTTTACGCTTATGTGGTATGTTTGCGCCATTATAATGCTCTCTTCACATTGGGCCAAGCAAGGAGAAAATACTCGGATAGCACTGTGTAGACATATCTACTTATGTGTTGTTTGACCCATGGTCGGAAAACTTTCGCCGTACTTCACGTCATGATCATTTATTCACCAATTACCTATCACGCCTCAGATATCAGGCAACACCACTGATAAAAATGAGTAGGTGAATATTTTCCTCAATAATTTAAAATTTACAATCAATAATGAGGCGTAGTATTATATTTAATACCTAGCTGTTGCATTGTAGGCCCGATGATAATTCACAGAATGAATTAAAAAACAAGATTGTGCCTGTCAAAAACGTTGGCAACCATATTATTAAGTATATATTTTTTGTACATTATTTGTATTATCAATATCATTTATAATAATAATAATACATTATAATAAACAATAAAATATTGTATTCTATACGATGGCCATCTGCTATTTTTGCTGAGTTAATATTTTTTACGGCCGCGCGGCTAAAGGCGATACCTCTACCTACCAGAGGCACCTAACGGAAAAATATGAAGCTTGCAATTTGAGACATTTTTTTGATAATTGTATTAATTAATAAATATGTATCTACTTATCTGAAAACATTAAAAAGAAAAATATTTTTTATTTTAAGTCAAAGATACGAGTAACTTAAATACAATAAAATTGTAAAAAAATGTTTTAAACGTGAATTTGTCAAAAGACCCCATCTTATTATTACATATATTCTATGGTTATAAGATTTATTATTAAAATTTAGTTCATTAAATTTTCTATATTTTGTCTAAGAGATTTTTTACTAATTCATAGTTTTAATATTTTTTATATTTATTTAAAAAAACATCGTTTTTTATAAAAATATAAATGTATATAACTTGAAATCCTTTTTATTTATATCAAATCGAGCTTCAATATTGGGACCATACCTAAACCGCGTAACTAAACACTTAACTGGAGTGGGTACCTAGCTTTTATTTGTACTAAAAACTTACATATAACTTATAATATATACTTATAGTATAACAGGGTTAGCGAACCTTTTTACATACACGTGCCAAAATTTCCCAAATATTTTTCGACTGTCTGACAGTCGGCTCGTTTTTTTTAAGAAAATATTTTCGACGCCGGCCGCAGGTTACACAATTTTTCTCAATCGGCTCGTTTTTTTAGGTGAAAAATTTCGCCGCGGGCTGCAGAGGAAAAGCGCATGGCTATTTCGTCATTATTTTGATGTGTAGGTATTGTAGGTAAGTATACTATTTATTTGTAAATCTTTTCTGAAATTTTTTATTGGTTTTCGTTCGTGTGCCGTGCAAATTCATCTCGCGTGCCATAGATTCGCCACCCCTGTTATAGATGAATATGAATATTATTGATCGTAAAATAGAAAACCTGTTAATATATAATATCTAGCTATAAAAGCTACAACAATTATTGTGAGTAGATAACTAAAAAAAATAATCAAAAGAGTGGGAAAAGAAAAAAAAACACTTAATAGCCATTCTGCTGTGAAGATAAAGAGGTCACACAAATTCCTTGGCCTTCATTGTATTAGCAACAAAATGAACATCTTCAATATTCAGTAGATATTTTTTTGTTTCACATGAGTTCAAGAGTCATATATTTATTGTTTTTTCATAATTATAGAAACAGAAAAAAATTAAAACTTAATTATATCATGATTAAATTATTATTTATATGGTGGGGCGCTATTTTTACAACGTTTTTATTATTATGAAAATATGGTAAGCAGGGTTTGTTAAATGTTGTATGGTAAATTCAAATGCATCAGTAGGTACCTACATTTTTCCTATATTTAACTTGGATTGAACTCACAAATTATGACATAACAATGATTGTGAATCAAAAAAACGTTCCAAGGATTGATTAATTTTACCATGTTTTTACCAAGTTGTCAAAATGACATTTCAGTAAGTATTCTATATTTATTCAGTATTTCTATCAAGTACAAAAAAAGTATTGATTAATACATAGGATTGTCAAGTTTTTATGATTCAACAGAAAATTCAAAAACATGGTATATAAAAAGTTGTTTTAATCTTGTAATTATTATATTATAAACAATCTACTACAATTTCAAAACATTGCCTCATTTATCTTTGGGTAAATCATACGTGAGGTACTTCATCGGTACCTGATCGTCCATAAATCCAAAGACGCCAGACTCATCACAGATTTTATAGAGTTCACTTTTATACCAACGTTACCGGATTATCATCCCCACCAAAGAATTTGGACAATAAATAGAAGGAGCCTTACACGTTATTTCTGTTATGACGTTTGAAATTATTTAGAACACGCATAAAGCGTGGTTATGTTGGTAAACTCCACAAATATTAACATCGTTCAGTTGGCATTCCAATTTTCTTAATCACGCAATGGCTGCCATTTTTATGTTCATTGTGATTACTTGAAAGTAGTTAAGTATAAACAGTTTTACCGAAATTTTATAAGATTTTCAACTACTTGATAATGCCAAAGTGCAATATTTTTGGCAGCTTATCAACTCATCATTACTGATTTTCTCTTCATACGCCCTGAAAATTACTGTCATAGCAGTATTGTGAAGTTATCTGCAAATGAATTTGCAATGCAAAGTGACTTGTAGTTAACTTCAGAGGTCCTTTTTCGCTTTAATTTCATACATTAGGCTTAGATCCCCACAAAAAAGTCAGAGTCAGGTCAAAGATTTTGGGTTTAACTACACTGGTAAAGGGTTACAAGTAAATTGTGCGTAAAACATTTCACCGTAGCCCAGTTCGCCGTGAGCTTTCTAATCTATCTATCAGAAAGAGATGACCGTATACTATATGGTCTCCAATTTCATTAGATTCAATATAAACATTAATTCAATTTTCATTGCAGATTTTGGCAAAATTCATGAATTCAAGAATGGAAACCTAATCTAACCAAACAAATAATTCAGTATATCGGCTATTTTCAAAATTTGTTTGCCACTGGCTTCTTGTAAACCGACAACCGTGTTTTATTTAGACATGAATTTTATCTCAGTACTATACGACCCAAAGAGGTTGGACGGTCTTTAATATAATATGATATTATATACGGTGGTAAAATGTTTTTCTAACATTCAATAACAAAAAAATACATAAATGTGCTTTAAAAGTATTTACGTCATAAAATAAAATTTGCTTAAAATTAGCATCAATTTTCTCAATTATTTTTTCCTCAATAGGCCAAAACTATAAAACTTATGTATTTATATCTTTTTGATATTATCTTCAAAGGTATACTAATAATACAGGTTTACCATAAGACAAGCATACACCCGTTTCCAAGGCATAATTTAAAGCTAATAAGTATGATAAACTAAAATTAAATACTACAAACTGTAGATATAGTGGTATCACCTAGCAATTAAGGTGTGCAGATACCAGTGGCGAAGGGTGACTTTTGGAAAGAGGTAAGCTGTGGAGATCAGAGAAAAAGAGCACAATTGTCAGGTAACTTACGGGAAATAAGAAGATAATACTTATGATATTACGACTGATGAATAGGTGCACACTAATGACAACAACACACTGGTCATACGTTTCACCGCTGAATTTGTCAAATTATTTAAATCACTTATGGCAGTAGAATTCCACGCAGACTTTTCTTTAGCAAACAATACGCATGGCCAACAAAAAAGTTTGTTTAATGTGTAACTGCCAGTTAAAAACAAATATTTATCATTTAAATTGTTGTGAAAATGTCTAATATAAGTTTTTTTGCTGTATTCAAATCTAAATGAACCCTTGGAAGGTCAAGCTTTGATAATTTTTAATTTTTGAAGAAACGTCAAATATGGGAATGATTTTTTTTAAATGCAACTTTTCGCACAACATCTTCGATCGGGACACTAGACAATTTAATAAATACTTATAAATTTGAAGCACTGACGAATGATTTCGGTACAATATGAAATAATTTATCCACATTCAAAACACAGTAATACACTAAATTTTGTGTTATAAAATAAAACTTTATCACTGTCTTTGAAATGTCAATATGACATGAACTGTGAATAGCATGTTATGTTTGTCTATGACTGAAATAACCTAAATAATAATATCGTCATCGACAATAAACAAATCAACATAGAGTGTAAGCTTGTCCTGTAACGCTTACAAGTCTGGAACAAATATGCAGACATGTATGAAGTTGGCAACTGAATTGCGGTTGAAAATTCGGCGTGCATTATGTTCGACATAATTCTAAAAATAGCACTCACGTCTGTGACCTTCCGTCATTTATTTTTGATTCGAAACTTGACTAAATTAAACGCTCTACTTCTAAATACCGACGATAGATGACAATCAATATGTTTATTATATTACCTAGTTCTAGACAATATAGATATTTATTTATTTAAATTAAATACATGAAAATAGCAGGTAAGCTTAAAATAATCGCTTAATATGGAGCCTTCGCCACTGGCAGATGCCATTCCTTCCCGTTGGCAGAAGTAATCTGTATAATGTCACTTCTGTGCCCATTGAGTGTATCTTGTTTTATAGGTACTCAATCTATCAAAGCTTACTTATAATGTGTTACATATGTTGGATATGGAGTTAAAGTTTATTTTATATAGATACAGATAAAATAATGTTCTAGCAATAAACAAATGAGGTGTCCATCTTCTAAAACATATCTCCATACCTAATTTAATATATGTGGTAAAAGAAATGTGGATATGTTGTGTGTTTAACCGGTGCTATGCCTTCAGCGAGTTATCTCGCTATGAGGGCATGATCGACAGGCAGCACACACAAATTTTGCGAGTTATCTCGTCTGACTTTAAACTCAAATTACTAGCCACTGTTGATTGATTTGCAACTAAAAAATTACACACAGTGACATCTGTTTGAATAATTATGAAATACTTAAGCCACAAATTATCAGTATTACAGTGAAACCCCGAATCTACGGTTTTGAAGGGACCCTAAAAAAATGATAAATGCGGGATTAAAAAAAACTCATTTTTCTCCTGGATTTTTTTCGACGTGTTGAATTATTTTCAGTTTCTCAGCTAGAGTTCTAGTTTTCTTCATGGGGGGCGTTTTAGTTGTGATACAAGATGCGAGGCAAGCCTGAGCGTTGATCGACCGTGAAAACAAAGCGACACGACTGAAAGGTCTGTATGTATCATAAACAATTATACGAAAGCGAAATGAAAAATACTCAACAGAAACGGTCAATCGGAATAATATTTGTGATGGGACCATAAATATAGACGGTAGATCGGGGCACGGTTAATGCGGGATTATTTAACATTGTTCTTATGGGTGTTTGGCGGGACTTTCAAAAATGAACGATCCGTGCGGGTAAACGATTTATGTGAGAACGGTACATCGGGGTTCCACTGTACAGCGATTATAGTAAGAGCTTTGCACTACATTCAACCGATGTCGTGAAAAATCATGAGGCATAGAAATGGTTAACCCCAAGTGGTTGATTTTAACATTAGTTTCAATTCTTCAATCTTATTGTATTTTAAAATTAGAACAATATTTTTATTTTTATTAGCTGATAAACCCTTATTTGCAATAAATATAAGCAAATATTTAATCAATCAGTTTCTGTAAGTTAATAAGTTTTAAACAATTTTTTCATATACTTTTGGTAGATTTTGTAAGTTATAGACCCAGACATGTCGAACGTCAAGTAGGCTGTGATCTACTTACTATCCGGTATAAAACCTGACAGTGATCCAACACTCAAATTGGGAAATTTTTGTCTAAACACGAACTTCTAAAATGATTCTTCTCTTGCGCTGTCCACTAGAAAAATAACATCGTCTCTTTCAAGAGATAATCAGTTTGCTCAACGTGTTATGTTTGCTGATAGTGACTGCAGTTTATTTAATGTCCAAATCGGATTTCAATGGAATTTTCATGTGCCTACTCTGCAAATTGATTATATTTTTTGCAAGTTACTGAATCTTGTTTCGAACTCTTAAATAACAGAGCCAGGTCGGCCATAGACTTTTCTGTTTGAAAGTCAGGATTCTTTCAAGATAGTCCCACATAATAGGTATTGATTGTATGGTCACTTTCCGATCATCTCTCCGATGCATTTTCAATATAGTTGTATCTCTAGGTTCATAGCACTAAAGTTTACATGCGAAACGTGCAAGGAAGGTCAGATCAAACAGCGGTTTTTTTATCTTCTGAGCGTTCTCATATCCCCTCTACATATAAAGTATAATATTCCTCTCAACAAACTGTGAAATATTATATAGAAATCGCCATCAAACTGTTTTCCTTAGAGAGCCTAGAAAAAGGAAACTACACCTAAGTTTATAGGACGGACTTCCCCTTCAAAATATCAATAAAATTACATTATATTACAACTGAATGTATACGTTTTTACATTTTCATGATTCAATTCTTATGAGCGATCGACCAGAATGCATCTCGTGATCAGTCATTACATATTGTGTACATAGAATATGTATGTGTTTGTTGTTAGATTTTGGCCATATGTGGAATTGGTTTTTCAAATGTTCAAGTATCGCCTAAGGAAGGTGGATTATAATAGAAAATAAAGGTGGAACAACAAATAAATACAACAAATTGTTTGGAGAATGTTATCACACAAAATTAACTTTGCATTTATTTACAAAATGTCTTACATACAAAAAAATAATAATCATATAAAACAGAAACTATACACAATAAAATAGAACCAAACAAATAATATAATTTTATGTTTTTCTTTCTTTGATGGGAAAAGCTTCAATTCTCATTTTGAAATAATTATTATCGATAAAACGTAGATTTTTGGATTAATAAAATAATTTTAACAGATTTCTGTTTTTAAAGATGGGGCAGCAAAAACTTTTAATGTCATTTCATGTTCACGTGGACTTGCGAATTTAAAATTTTAATAATTTTTAATAAATGCAAATATAATATTTTACACCATAAAAAGTAATTCGAAATGCATATTTTCAAAGAAATATGGTTACATTAATAAATTATTATTAAATTCTTGTAAAACAAAAAAATAAAAAATCTTTTACGACATAAATGAAAACATGTAGTTAAAAATCTTCCCTCCATAATCACAGTGAAATATGTACATAATTTTATTTTATAAATATAACTTTTAAATTTTTCCCTTAGTTTAGCTAATATTTTTTAAGCTAGAATTTTATACAATTTTTAAAGATAATAGTGTAGTATGAGGCTGTGTTTTAAAAGAAAACAATTAAATTAAAATAATCCAAGAAAATTATAGTTTTAAAAAATATTTTCATAAAAAATATATTTTGTTTGTATCCATAAAATTAAGCACTAAACATTATGTATGTATTGGAAAAGAAATCTATCATGTGTGTAGTTTCTTTGAAACTATTTTGTTTTAGATTATTTCAATAAAATATTACTAAATTCCAGGGCTGTATTCAATTCCTTAATAAGCTGACATAAAATAATTAATAATATACACTAAAAAATTGTGAAGATACTACAAACAAACTGAATCACGTTTTTCTTTATTACAATGTATAATATCATAAAAAAATATTTAAATATTAAGTATTCTGAATAGGTGCATTTTTTACGAGTATTCTATGCTTTAAAGACAGTTTTATTAAAAGATCTCTTGTATTGTAATTTTATATTTTTATAGACTAATAACTTATACAGAGCAAACGAATATAATAAAATTGTATAAAACGGAAACAGGGGGCAAGGAAAGAATAATTGTGTTTCTAATATACCTAACCTAGAAACACAATTTTATAACTGTACATTTTGGAATATATAATTTAATTATTCTTACTAAGCAAATTATTTTGGTAACTACTATAAAAATTTATAATACAACAATATGTGTATTATTATTTTTTTTATTTTAAAGTACCCAAAAATACGAAAATTTGTTAATAATTAAATGCTAAATTTACAATTAAAATTGATGACAAATTGCATTTATAAATTAGCTGTCTCGCAAGGAATTATCAGATAAAGAATGTAAATCGTACAAATATGAGATCAGCTAAATGTTAATTTATTAATACAATGATATATATGTGGAAAGATTCCTTACCCCTTTGATTCCCCTATAAATAAATGAAAAAAAAGAAATACTTAAAACAACCTAACCTAACATAATGGCATGATTTTTTAAACGACTACGGCAGGCTTCAATGAACGGAATTCATAAAATGATTATAAAAACCAAAAACTTATTGTTTTAAAAAACTGCCTCGAAAGATAAGCATATTTTTTTTTTTATATTACAATGATATTTTAAAATAGTTAAAAATGATTTTATAAATAATGGATTTAAATAGCATACATTATCCCATAATAAAATGGCAGATTTTAAAATAAGATTTATTATCAAAATGGCTGCTGACAAAATAAAACATGCAAAAATAATTAAGAAACAATATAGCTCATAGTATATAATATAATATGTATGTATACTTTTCATTAAAACATTGACGGCTTTTAATATTACCTGAAAAATTTTCAAAAATGCTCCCAGAAAAATGCACATAGATCGTTATTATCGTCACGATGATGATGTATAATATAAATATATTTAAATTTTACATACCGCATTAAATATTTTTAGTAAACCTATCTAAGAAATATTTAGTATTTTTTTTTCTTACATTCATCATTTAATAATTTCATTTATTTACCGTTGGATTTATAAAAAAGCGTTCAATCGCCGACCCCTGAACAGGCCGATAAAGAGACTAACTGTTTTGACTATATCCGAGAGAGGGAGATCAGTGCAATTTTTTTTTACAAGTTGACAAAAGCGTACAAACTTATATATATAATTAGTAACATCTTCCATACTATCTCAAGTCAAAAGATATACTTTAAACACAATAACAATACTTTGTTTTGTTTCAGCTCGAGTGCGCCCCTGTAATCCTCCAATGACATTAATTATTCAACTCTATTTGGAAACTCTAAAGAAATACTGTTATGTACATTTAAATATCAATGATTATTTGTACTGGTGACTTTAAAATAATAATTAAAAACACTAAAATAATATATATCTTATGATTTCTGCATAATGACAGTCAGAATATATGATACATTATATTTGTTTATTATTTATTCGATGTTCGATATTATACTAGGTATACATATAGATTATCCCAATACAAATAATCACTGAATTTCTAGTATCTACCATTGTTACCCTCTTCTGGAGATACGTTAACAGAATAGTGTAACGTGGGTCTGTATTGACCTTTGATGTAAGTATGTAGAGTAGAGTCCATTTTTTAACCATGTTCACCTGTATTTATTTGTTTACGAAAGAATGAAATTTGTATAAGGACATTCTGCGCATCTATTCTATATACAAGACTGCGATAGGCCGCTATCAGCAGCTATCGAGGGTAGTTTTTCATTTTTTGTATCTTATTGTAACAATTACAATAAATTAGTTGTAATTGTTACAATAAGTGCTATGATTTAACAGCACCTGTCTTGGCTGTGTTAAATTTTTGAGCGAGATAGACTGACTGTTTAGACGGCTAACTTATTGTAATTGTTACAATAAGTGCTAATATTTCGATACAAAAAATGATAACCTACCCTCGATAGCTGCCCATAACGACCTATAGCAGTCTTGTGTATGGAATAGATGCGCTGATGTTTATAAGAGCGCTTTTATTTATCAGATGCTGTGCTCATTAAGTAAGTCAATGTTTAATAGAAAAATTATAATATATGTATGCGAAAGGAAAAGGGCTATAAATCTAAAATATTGAAAAATGAGTTAAATATGTGATTAATCAACGCCGCTGAATTAGTGAATTTCACATAGAAACGTAAAAATTCCCATGCTTTTTCAACACTTATTCAAAACTCAATCTTCTTTTAGATCTCATGAAAAATGGTGATTTTTGACTTGTCGCCGTTTTCTTATTGCGCACACTATACTGGTATATATTTTAATATTGCCCCAACTGTATTCATTAGCTATGTAAATAAACCAAAGGATAACGTTGCAATAACAATATTTAGATAATGCTGGGATACATCGGATGGGCATTGAACATTCGTTGAAATGTTTTAAACGGAATTTGACATGTCTCAGACACGTTTGTAAGCGGCATAAAAGGAAAATATTCAAGAAATTACAGACGAGCGCACCACAACCGAAACCAACATCACAAAATGCCAACCCGATATAAATAACACTTAATGGAGCACAGGGCGCAATATCACGACTAGCCGGCATCAATATTAGTCCCATCACTGACGGCCGTATTCAAATTAGCAGCTTAACCTTTGCACTGATTCCCTCTGTTAAGCCCTGGGGGTGAAGGTGAAGTTGAACCATCACCGAGCCGAGCGAGACGGCGCCTCCGCGAGTCAGCCCGGCTTATCATCTCCAAGCCGAGCTGGTGTGGAGTATGCCCATAATGATGCAGGCGGCGAACAGGTAGGCCAGCAGTTGCTGGTGCAGAGAATTTGCTCCGCTGCTGTACTCGCTGGTCTGTGCACATGTTCCTGCAACAGTTCATCATACGTCATTATTATTCAATTAAAAATTATTTTAATTGAAACTGATACATAATACAACGGTAGAATCTCACTAATCCGACACTATATAAAACCTTATGATGCTGGATTACTGGACTAAAGGAAAAACTGGAAAATAAAAATGACATTTCCTAATGAATTTCACAAATCAGTCATGTTTTATGGGTACATAATATGTAGTAAGAAAACATAATGTTTTTTAATTGTTACCAGAATAATTCTTCCTTAATTTATGCAAAACCAAAATGTCTTCAGATAGTGCCGAATTCCACAAGTGCTAGCTTAATGAGATTCTTCTTCTTATTCCTGGTGCTACAACACTATGAAATACTCAAATGGAATAATACAAAACTTAAATCCATTGGAATTTAAATTCAAATTCCATCAAGTACCTTCGGTCGATAGTATTAATCTAACTAATAAAATGAGTACTAATTTAAACAACAAACAGGATGGGGTATATATAATAATATATATATATGACCTGTCTATTAGTTGTTATATAATATAAAAATGACTACTGACCGTTAGCTGTCAAGTTGTACGCTCGGTCTCCGGTGATACCAGGTCGGACCAGCCGACTGCATGAGGCAGCCACCAAGCTCAGCTGCATCTTAGGAGAACTCCTTGAGGCGCCTGCACCTCCACTTTGAGAGACGCTGGAACGGGCTCGCGAATTGCGTCCTGAAGAAGGGATCTCCGCGACACTAGATTCTGCAAATAAATAATAATTTGATTGAATGATAATTGTTGTAAACGTATCAAAGACGAAAATCACAATTCATGTACTATAATTGTGTAGTGGAAAAAAAATATTCTTATCTGGTAAGTAAATGATGTGAGTTCGACTCCCACTCGGTTGAAATTTTATTCTAGGATTTAGGAGGTATGTTTCTAAAGTTTTTCAAAATGTTTTTTCTTTTATTTCTTATCAACAATCGTAAAAGATGAACGTATTCTTTTATTTCTTTATTAATGTATGCAAAATGCCATATAACCCAGTATGTGGCTGTATTTTAGCAATTGTTTCACCCCGTCCTCCGAGAAGCGACTCCCCAATGATGTTGAGAGTTAAACAAAATATTACCATTAGCAGTCCCCGGCAGAGAGTATATGAAGCAATATCTCCTGGGATCAGTGGAAGCTCGTGCCGTCGGCGAAGCAACCAAATAATGGACGCCATTCTCACTCCAACTGCCATGGCATGAATAAGCTAGAAAAAGAGTAACACAACCATGTTATTATAGGCAAGTTGACTATCATATCAAAGCAAAGAATTAAGAGACAATGTGAAAGGTTCTTTTTAGAAAGCCCTAATAAAGGAAATCGCTTTCCTCTCACGCTCAGGACAGAGTGGCATTCAAACGAGAGTAGTGGATGATCCAAAAAAGTATTACTAGTATGTACAGCAAAAGCTGAAAAAAAGGCCATCTATTTAGTATGCGGTGTTTTTGCTGTTTAACTGTCATTTCTAGGAAACTTTCGACATTGCCAACGTGTATTAGGTTAATATAATTACCATGAACTATGATTAAGTAAATGGGTAAGTTATTCTATGTACATAGAAATGTTATAGGTACTACTTACCACTGGCGGAACAAGCGGATCTAAACTCCAATGTATCCTGGGCACCTGTGCATCCGATGGCGAGTGACTCGTAAGCTGCTCCCGCCGGACACTCCCGGACAGCTGGCTGGGTCGATTCTTGACCATCACTTCCACCTAAAAATGACAAAAGACATAATTAGAACAACACCCCTTTTACTAACACTAAATAAATTAGTGATATTGGAAATGGAATGGGTCCCCGGTACCCTATTTTTTTTCTAGTAAATATAATTTTTTCTAGAAATATTTTCAAATGAATATGAACTTTCCAAAAGAATTATTCTAATTTTAAATGATTTTTATTCAAGGTCTGATGAAAAGGCTATTCAAGATTTCAAAAATAAAATTCGCCAAAGAATACATGGACCGATTAAAATAAGGTGGTGCCTAGTACTGATGAGACTCGGATGAGATAGAAATATTGGAAAACACTCGGAGACAATGGGATTGTAGCATCAACTTAAATGAGTACATATATTTTTTTAGTAACAACTACAGGTACACAATATAATTTCTTAATAGATACGTAAGCGTTTTAAATATTCTATGGGTTTTTAAAGTTGTTTATTTTAATTGTCTATTTGAGACTATAAATTCGAATTTTTATACAATATTAATGAATATGGGTTGGCTATTTCATTTTCAATATGTTAATTTTTTAATTTACGAAATAGTTATTTTAAGTGTCAAATCCTACTATAACTCAAAAAGCGAAAGGTTGGGCTGACTGTCCTTTCAAACCCTTATATAATGATGATCACTCTTGTCACTCATATTGATAATCGTTACCTGTGGTTACTTGCTGTCTTCGTTTCCTCTTTTCAGCCAAGGAATCATATACGGTGTAACGGCCAAGATGAGGACAAGCTTCCGGATGCAGAGTAGCCGCTAGAATATAATTTAATAAATTACAAATTTGTTAAATATCCAGCAGGTATTTACCAGTGGCGAAGGCTCCATACTAAGCGATTATTTAAAGCCTACCTTCTAAGAAAACTATATCTTCAAGTATTTATTTCAAATTGCAATAAAAAAATATATAGAAAATTTTAAAATATTAAGAGTCATCTATTGTGTGAATTTGAATGTAGACTATGTAAATTAGCCATGTTTAGAATCAAACAAAAAATTACAAGCGAGTAACGACATCTGTTGTTTTTCTTTGAATGACGATTGTCGATTATTGACTTCATAATCGAAAATTGTTTTCTATACCTTTTATGACTCATCTCTTCGAGCAAGTCTACAAATGTTATCACGTCTTGGAAGCGTTCGAGTGACCGCCTTCCAACTCTTTTTGCAAAGTTTATTGTCTATGCCTGCTGCTTTAAATAATAATAAATAAATAAGATGATTTAAAAAAATAATGTCTATTGGGTTCAATCCGATATAATTATTAATTGATTTTAAAAATAACAAATAATTGTATCTCGTGATAATTATTTAGATTAGTTCAGTCATAGAAAAACATAATTTATATCGTTTTAATTCAGTCAGATTGTTGTTCAAAACATAGTGGTATAGTTTTATTTTGTGAGACAATTCTGTGATTTATTGTATTCTGAATGTGGATAGATTATCTTTTTTTGTACCCTAAGTCATTCGTCAGTGCTTCAAATACAAATTATTTGTAAAAATGTCTAGTTTTCCAACTGAAATTGGTCATTGCTGTAGTACAGATCAAATTTTAAAAATATCATTTTCAAGTTTGACGTTTATCCAAAAATCAGAAATTATCAAAGCTGGAAGATCAACCGTTCATTTAAATTTGCATACAGCAAAAAAAACTTATGTTAGACATTTCCACAACAATTTATATGACAAATATTCGTTTTTGACTGGCAGTTGTCAATTAAATAAACTATATTGTTGGCCATGTATGCTATTTGCCACAGATAAGTCTGCGTGGAATTATTCTGGTATAAGTGATTTGAATAATTTGACAAATTCAGTGGTAAAACATGTGACTACAGAAAAACATTTACATTCAATCGTAAATCTGGAATCTTTTGGTAAAACTAGAATCGAATTTGCCGTTGATAAACAACAAAAGGCAATTGCTAGAGTACACAATGAGAAAGTCGACAGAAACCTTAATATAATGCGTAGATTGATAGATACAACAATTTTTTTGGGTAAACAAGAATTATCTTTTCGAGCACACGATGAAAGTGAATCATCAAATAATCGTGGAAATTTCATAGAATCTCTTCAATTTTTATCATCTTACGATTCTGTAATTGAAGGACATTTTAATTCATTAAAATCTTCATGCGCCTTTTCTGGATTATCAGGTGAGATTCAGAATGATTTAATTTCGTCAATATCATCCGTAATTATTTCAGAAATTAAGGCTGAAATTGCAGAAGCTAGTTTTGTTTCTATAATGATAGATGAAACACCAGATATTAGTCGCCGTGAACAGTTAACAACCATTTTGCGATACGTTTCAAATAATTCTGTAGAAGAACGATTTTTAGGTTATGTAGACGTAAGTTCAGAGAGAACTGCCATTGTTTTGAGTTCACATGTATTCTCCATATTAGAAAAGTTTAATTGTAGTGAAAAACTGGTAGCGCAAAGTTATGATGGGGCTGCAGTAATGTCTTCAGAATTAAACGGAGTTCAATCAAAAGTTCGAGAAAAATGTTCTATGGCCATATTTGTACCGTGCCATGCTCATATTTTAAATTTAGTTTTATCTAGATCCGTTGAAAATGTTGCGGAATGTAAAAAAATTTTTGGACACATTAATAAATTAGTGAGTTTTTTTAATACATCTACAAAGAGAAGTGCATTGCTCAATGAAATAATGGATCGCCGTCTTCCAAGTGTTGCATCGACCAGGTGGCACTACCACTCTCGTATACTTAATGTAATACATTGACATGACCCGGCTCACGGCTAGCTCAATAATGCTACCGGGCCGTCACTGAGGAGACTAGTGATGAACTAGAAGAGGTGGATCTCCTTTGTAGTATCACAACTTTTGAATTCCCGAATAAAACTCTCAGCTGGTGTGGTGCCGAATTTATCCAGGTACCAGAGTTCACGGTCACACAATAAGGTTAACTGTCATTGTTCCCGTAATTAAATCTCATTAAAGTATCAGTAAACTATTTATTTGTTCACTATAGGATCTCTGTGAAATCTTTCACAAATTCCCAAAAAGTCACACCTAATTCAGAGAATGTATACGCAGATATTCTTTGGATATTTTTAATTCATGAAATATTTTCCCATAAGAAAGAAAATATAAATTATTCTTTGGTCACGCAGTATTAGGTTTATAAAAGAATAGAATTATTTTATTGTTGTTTATAAAGTTTATTTATGTTCACAGTGTATTTACAAATATTTATTTGTGTTTACAGACTTGTTTACAAAAGGTTTGCTTAATGTTTACAAATTTATTTACTAAAATTTGTTTTTATGTTTATGAATTTGTTAACTAAAATTTATTTTATAATCCCGAAAAGATTTGTAAAATTTATTATTACAGACTGAGTTTATTAATTTGTTTTTATAAAACAAATCCGATCGCGTAATTTATCTCGATTACGTCACCTCGTATGATGAGTAATGAAAAATAAAATTAATCCGCGAGCGCGTCACTATCGACAGATACGTAGTATTCGTGCTACGTTTTAGCGGCCGACGTCACTACCGACAGATACGTGTTATTCGCGCTACGTTTTGCCCGTCGAAGGGGACTTACTGGTACGTAGGAATCGCGAATGTACTGAGAACCGTGTCCCACAAGCTCGCAGAGAGGTCTGCTGCTTACTGAAGATCGCCGGTGAAGAGTGTAGAAACTAATGATTTTACGGGAAAAGTGGTCGCCTTTTATACCCTTCGGATAGAGGTTTAACAGGAAACAGTCCGTAAGGGATAGCAGATGTATATCTTTTTCTCACGGGATAAATTTACATATATCTCCCGTTCCTGGCAACTTTCTAATAGAGATATCTTCTAATTAAATCGGGTTAAAATTACTCTACCTTATTTTCACAAAATAAAGTTTCAATAGGGGTGTTTCAAGCACCCTCTAGAACAAGTCCCTTAAATACGCGGTGGCGATGACGTAAGCAAAGTAGTTGATTTTATATGATTTTTCGTGTTCAAACGAAGGGGAAAGTTTCTAGCTTTCCATCGAGGTATCGGAATAAGTATTCGGGTACTAAATAAGGGAATGGCAGTCTTTAAATTTAAAATGTCAAAATGAAAGGTTGACACCCACGTACTAGTCCTTTCCACCACTCTTGGCCTTTTTAGGCCAATAGAATTTTACTAAGTTTTAATAAAACTATCTGGAGCCGCAGAAAACGTTTCATTCGATATTTACCTTTCGGACGAACATTATTACGTGAAAATACTATAATATTATACTTAACATTTCAACTTAAATATATAAATGCTTAATCCTAACAAGATGTTATTTACAAGCGACTACAAATTTATTTAGTCTTTAATAGTGGCTTTTCCATAGTAATCTAAACGTAACCTTGAATCTATTTTTACCTCGCGAGCTAGCACAGCTGGGCCGTAAATTCTAGTCGGACAGAATTCAGTTAAGGTTCAAGGTCACGCGTCAATTTGTATTTTTAGTCGCAGTATTTGATTCTTTTATTTATCCAAGATGCGATTAAGATTTATTATTGTTTATGGGTAGAAACCCATCTATACCAGAATCTTAAGTTTTTCCAATTGTTACTTTTACAATATTCATTATAGTTAGCGAGTTATAGCATTAACAAAATCTATAATTATAATTACGCGTCTATAGATATAGATACGCGTTTACAGTATTTTTATAACGGTAGTTAGCTTCTATCTTGTATTGATAAAATTAGTATTAAAATTCTTTATTTACAATTATACAGTATATAAATTTATAAATATTCAATTTTCTTTTTCAATTTTCACACACTTCCATTATTGCTATAAAAGTTATTGAAGCATGTACTTGCTAAATTTTACGTAAACAATCTCTCCCATAACTTATTTTCTAAGTTTAATGGAGATTTCCCGGAAATTATTTCCAAATGAGATCGCGCCCAAATCTACGCGACGTGTCATCTCGAGGCCTGTGGTCACAGCGTTCCAATTACACTGGAGCACTCTTGATTTTCGGAGGCGAAAATTTTTTACGTAAAATTTTATTACATTTACAAAGAAAAGGTAAACAACATACATTTTACTTCCTAATACTAAACGATTACGCTACTGGCTACCTGTTCATGGTCTTTTTCGACCATTTCTTCTCTGCTTCTTCCATAGTTTAGGACCATGGGACTTATATATTCTGTTTGTACCTTGTCGTGAGGTTGTCGCACGGCTATTGAGAAGTAGAATTGACTACAAGGCTAGATTTGTATAGTTATGTCGTTAAACCATACTCTGCCATAAACACTAACTGAAGGTCGGCGTTTTTGTTCGTGTCAACATGACAATAGATCTGATTTCATAACGACATTCGAGACAATACAGAATAATTCTTCTAAATGGGATGAAGATTCTTTAACCTTTGCAGATGCTTATGATAGTAAATTTAAAGAATTTGAATTTAACTTTTACTTAGGAATATTCTCCGAAATCTATGCCCGAACGGATATTTTATTTAAAATTATTCAAAGTAGAACTGTAAACATTTCTTATTCCATTAAAAAAATTAACGAATTTAAAAAATGGTTAGAGACCGACTTCCAAAATAGTTTTAGTAATTTATATAATAAATATAAAAACCTCTGTGAACCACCAAAAAAACGTCGCAGAAATGAATTAAATGATGAGCAATATTTTAAAATCATTTTTAAGGAGGTTTGCGATAACATTTTAATGCAAATGAACGATAGATTTGTTTCATTTGAAAAATTAAATTTTTTAGAATTACTTGAACCGACGCTATTTAAATCGTTTAAACGAAAATTTCCAGATAAACTATTTGAATCCCTGAAAAACAGTTATTCTGGTATTTTTGATTCAAGTCAATTGAAAAACGAACTTAAAGTCATTTATTCTTTACCAGAATTTCAAGATTCAAATTTAAGAGAGTTGTTCGAATATTTTAAAAACAAAAAATGTCTAGTGGAAGCTTTCTCACAGACTTATAAACTAGTCAAATTATTTTTAACGCTACCGACCACGACAGCGACGGCAGAAAGGAGTTTTTCTACTCTAAAACGTGTCCACACATATTGTCGAAATACTCAAAATCAAACTAGATTATCGAATCTTTCAATTATAGCTATTGAAAAAGAATTATTAATTAAATTAAAACGTGGGCAAACATTTTATGATGATGTTTTAAAAAAATTTCTGCAGAAAAACAGACGAATTGACTTAGAGTACAAATGATCATATAGTAAGCCTTTATATTAATTACCTACTGAAATATCTTGAAGTGTTTTGAATGCCAAAATGACAACAACGGCTTTTTTCAAAGCCACCAATGATATATTTTTGGGCGTATGTTACGTGTATGAATGTTTATGAAAATACATAATTTAAACTCATCGCTCAATTTTATACCGTCGGTGAGCTATTGAAATTTCAACGATTCAGTGTGGCGTTGTCATTAGTGTGCACATATTATTATTCATCAGTACTAATATCGTAAGTATTATCTTCTTATTTCCTGTAAGTATACCTTACAAGTGTGCTATTTTTCTCTGATCTCTACAGCTTACCTCTTCCCAAAAGTCACCCTTCGCCACTGGTATTTACACATATTAACCTTGGTTTCTCCAACAATCTACTATCAAAAAATTAGTAATCAGTCAAAGATGGTAATGTCAGCTCTGACATTTTGAAAAATATATCGGTACATGAGTCGCTTAGTCGCCAAACCCGCTCTGGGCGATTTTTCAATAAAATTAGTTTTGAATGTACGTAAATGTGCTATATCGATAGGATTACCAGCCTATCGAGGTGCGAGTTTTAAATTCCGCCGTTTTGTCAAAAAATCAAAATGAACATTGACTACGAGTCACCAAATCTGTTCTAGGATAAATAACAGGTTACTAAATCCGCTCAACGTAGCCGACCAATCAGACGTCGTGATTCAAACCATGATTTTTAGCAAACGTTTAAATCGCTATACAAAGGTCACCATTACTAGCATCAACATCAGCGTAAATGCACAAAACAGTTTTTCGTGATTTACTCGAAACTCAAATAAACCTCCAGAGCGGGTGTAGCGACTAAGCAACTCATATGATATCTGAATGAATGAGAGTGCATGTACTTACTTATAAGGGTTGTATACGGAGTTGTTGCTTGGTCGAAGTACCTACACGCATCGTCAGGACTGTCCTGGTGCTTATCTGACTGCTGGACCTCGATTACTCGCTCGTCCCTCTTATGGAACATCATGCATAGATGACCAGAATTGCTGGAATAGGATTTGACACAAATTTATTATCACTCACTCTGATGTAAGTACATTTCTGTAATAATATGATTATCATAAAACGGCATAGAATTATAGATGCTAATTAACTAAAATCCTAATATTATTCATTTTACAAGAGTACCTAATAAAAAAGTCTACAATATTTTATTTTTATAATTGTCTTCTACAAGATATTTCAGGTCTTTCTATTCCATCCTCCTCGAATCAAGGTTCGGTAGAATTTTGACCAATTATTACTGTTGTTTTTTAGCCGAGATACCTTTAATATTTCAGAATCACATGCAGTGAGGAGCTTCAAGGGATTATGTTCTCGTATAGGATTACAAAAATATTCCGAGGAATGGTTTTCGCATCTCTATTTTATTAACCTGTCTTGTGAGACTCACCATTCCTGTGTGACATGAGCGACAATTTGAATTCGATTAGAGTCGGTGAACTGTTGGTGTATCGAATGGCAGACCAAACGCATCTCGTTTCCTGATCCATCTTCGTTGGATATCTGGAAGAAGAAAATCAAATAATTACATGTATTGATCCATGTACAAGACTGGTCAAGACTTTGCGGGAAGCATTCATTATACAAATTATACTAGTAGACTTGTAGACTCAGTGACTCATGCTAACTGTATGTCCTAATCATGAAATGTTATTTATTTTGACTTCTTTCATTGAGTCCTGGGCAGAGTAGAATAATTTATGTTCTCAAGCCCAATCCATGTCCACGATTTGTTGAAAGACTGTAAACGGCTATAGATGCAGTCTCTGGCGGCTTGTGATGCAATTTGTCAATGCTGTCACTTTGACATATACCTTTATAAAGATAATAATCAGACTGTTTCCATTATTTTCACAGACAATATTAATACGAAACAAAAATAGTAAATACAATCAGCAACTTGTAACATGGCCAAACACAATCTCTAATATTTTAGGTTGACATTTGAAATAAAAAAATATGAGGGAAACTGTTGGCGCTTGGCCACAGTGGTCGGGCAGGCAGTGGGACGGCAGCGGCGTGTATAATCAAAAAGACACTGTCTACAAACATTTCACGCAAGGTTATACGTTTGAGTTGCGCACGCCGCTGCCTGCCCAACCACGGGTCTAGGACGATTTGGCACCGCGAACTGGCCTCCGGCGATTGGCCTCCGTTAATTGACCGCCGGTACAATCGGACGCCGGCCCAATTGGACGCCGACCCAATTGGCCTCCGGGAGGATTGGACGCCGCACAGTTGAATTAAATGCGCAAAGGAATAGACGTACGTTACGATTTGTTGGAGTAAATAAGCAAGTCAGTTTAATATGCTTCTATCTTCTCAGTAGTTGTACCTTATACATTTCGCGCTTGACACATTTTTAATATAGATTGAGAATAATTATTATGCCTTATAATGTTTATTAAAAGAAAATAATTCTTCCCTCGCTAAAACTTAAAGATGTGCATAATCAATTAATTTATTGTCTATACATGGGTACTTATTTATATTTACAACAAATATTAAAAATAATGTTAGATGTTAGAATGAAAATAACATTATATTTCAGCGTTTTATCAACTTAATATTATAATAAAGCTTAAACATGTATATTATTATGCATAAATGCGTATTTTAAGATAGTATGAAATTACAAACAAAATATTAAGTAAGTTATCTGCTAAGTATAAATGTTTCAGTAGTTTGATTGATAAACTACTTAGGTACTGGGTGCCGGACGAAATCCCGAAGGCCGAAATCCCGAATGCTGAAATACTGAATGGCCGAAATCCCGAATGGCCGAAATCCCAAAAGCCTAAATCCCGAAAGCCGAAATCCCGAATACCAAAATCCCGAACGCTGAAATCCCGAATGGCCGGAATCCCGAAGGCCGAAATCCCAAAAAATAAAAAAATACAAACATCAATAATTGCGCAATTTTTTCAAGAGACAAAAAATCCATTCGTTCTACAAAAAGGTCTTTCCTGAAAAAAAATTGCGCAATCGGAAAAACCCATTTTCCGCAAAAAAATGGGATTTGTCTCTCTTACAAAAATTACTGGATTTCAGCGTTCGGGATTTCGGCCTTCGGGATTTCGTCCGGCACCCAGTACCTAAGTAGTTTATCAATCAAACTACTGAAACATTTATACTTAGCAGATAACTTACTTAATGTTTTGTTTGTAATTTCATACTATCTTAAAATACGCATTTATGCATAATAATATACATGTTTAAGCTTTATTATAATATTAAGTTGATAAAACGCTGAAATATAATGTTATTTTCATTCTAACATCTAACATTATTTTTAATATTTGTTGTAAATATAAATAAGTACCCATGTATAGACAATAAATTAATTGATTATGCACATCTTTAAGTTTTAGCGAGGGAAGAATTATTTTCTTTTAATAAACATTATAAGGCATAATAATTATTCTCAATCTATATTAAAAATGTGTCAAGCGCGAAATGTATAAGGTACAACTACTGAGAAGATAGAAGCATATTAAACTGACTTGCTTATTTACTCCAACAAATCGTAACGTACGTCTATTCCTTTGCGCATTTAATTCAACTGTGCGGCGTCCAATCCTCCCGGAGGCCAATTGGGTCGGCGTCGAATTGGGTCGGCGTCCAATTGGACCAGCGTCCGATTGTACCGGCGGCCAATTACCGGAGGCCAATTGCCGGAGGCCAGTTCGCGGTGCCAAATCGTCCCATTCCCCCGACCACTACGTTCTAGCACTTGGTGTAACTAACAGGCTGAGAAATTGATATCAACAGAATGTTATAATCAAAACAAGCGTCAACATGATCGAATTGGTACCTGAATCGTTGCGTGTAATTGCTATTTAAGGTAGACGATTGTTTACAATGATTGTCGTGAGTCATCAAATCTACGAGTCAGCTCGGTAAATTACAGCGAAATTAAGGTAATTACAGAGAAAATAAAAATGTCAAATGTTTAATACGCAATGGTTTGGATCATAGGCGTTGACAAATCTCTATATACTAACGAAGGGTCAAAAAAAACCCTTGTATATTTCTAGCAGAAAAGAAAGGCATAATACCCTCTTACTTATTTGTGGTATTTGATCTCATTGCGAAATGTGATTGGTAAATCTATAACAACATTCACATTATGAAA
Source organism: Rhyacophila brunnea (assembly GCF_057557595.1). Classification (NCBI taxonomy): domain Eukaryota; kingdom Metazoa; phylum Arthropoda; class Insecta; order Trichoptera; family Rhyacophilidae; genus Rhyacophila; species Rhyacophila brunnea. Next base: position 363,208 of record NW_028233276.1, read on the forward strand.
ATTAGATTAGATTCAAAGTACCTACCTTAAGTGTGGCATTCCTCAGTGAGAAATGATAGGAACGAGTGTGGTCCAAGCTATGCCAGGTGTGGTGTTCCGTTATCCAAGATGGGAATCGGCACCTATTGTGATGATTATCCACTGGAAACAACAGACAACAATATATTTAGCGGTAAAAACAGTCAGGCGGAGATATATACTTACAAAAAACCCCTATTAATACGAATACAGTTAATTCGAAATTCACTGAAATATAATTTTATTACAATTTAATATAATTTTCATACATGTTTTGAAATGTCCACATATTATGGTAGGTAACGATCAATGAATTCCAAAACAAGTGAAAAGCATAATGAATTACAGGAACAGATTAATTAAAAATATACAAATACTGCATTTACACAATTATAAGACGCTTCCTTCTTTTTATATATCTTCCTTTCTTAGGCCTTTGCTTAGCTTAGCTTAGCATGTGGTCGTTGCTTTGCAAGAAAATATAGGAATACGAACAATTCTCCAACGACGAAAATTCACTCCACTTATGACATATTTACGTCCTGCAGCTCTGTTTCCGTGCCCTTCTGCTTCTGCATACACAATAACTTTTCCTTTCAATGCAACATCATAATGAAGTCGTCTTGCCGACATTTTCAACGGTAATTAGGGACCAACTCTGCCCCCACACTGTGGTGATGATTCAACACAACTGTGGAATTTTACAGTGATTGTAAGATGGGTTTGGGTCGAAATCCCGAAAGCCGAAATCCCGAAAGCTAAATCCCGAAGGCCGAAATCCCGAAAAATATAAACAATAATAATTCTCAACAACTACCATCCGAAAGCAAAAAATACTATCTTTTATAAAAAAGAAAATGCAATTAAAAATATATATTTTGACAACTGATGTCAGTATACCTACTTTTTATAAATTTGATTTTCCCACTGACATTAATTGTCAAAATATATATTTTTTCGTTGCAATTTCTTTTTTAAAAAAGTAGTATTTTTTACTTTCAGTTGAGATTGTTTATATTTTTATTATTTTTTGGGATTTCGGCCTATGGGATTTTGACCATTCGAGATTTCAGCATTCAGGATTTTGGCATTCGGGATTTCGTACGGGACCCTTGTAAGACGCCATCGATTAAGACGCACCCCGAATTCAGAGACACCAAAATAAGTCTATTGTATTATGGGGTGTCAGCTAACAGGTACATATATCTAATATTATGCGAATCAGAAAATACAATTATATGTTGGAAGAAAGACACGATCTACTAAGCTTGATACACAAACATGTTGTTTACCACAAACATTGAACTGTGGATTATTGGTAAATTTGGAAATAGATGCCCCAAGTAAAAGTATCTAAGTAACTCCCACACATGTTAGCCATTGTGACAAGTCTATTTTCGAAACATATGGTATGTCTTAATCATGTGTGATAATGAGATTCTCAAAAAGGTTGATAATACTATAGAGCAGTGGTGCCCAACCCATAGCTCGCTAGCGACGTGATTCTCGCGTATCGTTTTAAGGTGACTCGCGGCTCGCGTATTCAGATTGAATAATATAAGCCAGAGAAAAAGAAAAAACGGACATACACTTAAGTACAATTTTCAAGAAGATTGGGAAAAGAAATATTTTATTTATTTTAAGAACAAATGTATTTGTTTGATTTGCGGTTGAACAGTTGCTATTGGAAAAAAGTGCAACGTAGAACGACATTTTACAACGGTTCATAAAAAATATGGTACTGAATATCCTATTAACAGCAGTTTAAGAAAATCTAAAGTGGAAGAATTGAAAGCCACATTAGTTACCCAACAATCTATATTTACTAAGTCCGTAACTAAATCAAGGGCTGATACAATTTCTTTATTTAAGATTTGCAATGCACAAAAAACCCTTTGACGACGGCAACATAATTAAAGAAGCAATGCATGCTGCATCAGAAACATTGTTTCAAGAATTTAAAAATAAGAAGGAAACAAGGCCTGAACAAAAACGATGCATGAGTGCGAGTGAGAAAGTATTCGGCACCCTTACAATCTCTGCGACACGTGCTAGAGTAAGATAAAAGGTCTACTAGCTACAAGCCAGTTTCCAAAAGTATCGCCATTAAATCGGGGCGAAACGCTTCACATAGCGTCGACAACTTGCGAGCTCGTGTTGCTAAAATTGATATTTTTTGTGTTAAACATAAAGTCAGTGGTAAATATTTTTGGTTGATTAAGTAGAAAAGATGGTTATGTGTGTTGTCTTAAAATGTGGTAGCCGTACTGATAAGCAAGAAGATGGTATTACGTTTCATAAGTAAGTTAATACATGTTCGTGATAATTTATTTGTATTTTATTATATATTTTAATACCAGTGACCTAGTGTTTCTTTAAAATAACTTAAATTATAAATATCTTTATCTAATGGTTGCATTTTGACCGCTTAAAAATACTATATAACGTAAAAAAATAGAAAATTATATTTTAATTCTGAGCGTCTAGTGCGAGCACTTTGGGCGAGCACTAGCGAAATGGTCTATGGTCTCGAACATTTTTAGACGAATGCGTTCGCTCGCTCACAAACCAAACGCAAGACACGCGGCTTCATTTAGCAATGCAACGGGTGGCGTCTAGATGTATCTATAGTCTAAGGAAGGAAATTATTTTACCTATTGTGCTGATTTTTTCAAAAAAAAAGGTCATCGTCCTATGTGTGGCTCACCTAAAATGTTTAAATTCTTGATTTGCTCGAAATAGACTAAAGGTTGGGCACCACTGCTATAGAGTAAGAAGCTCACCTGTTGTTAGCTTCATGGTACGACTTCCCTCCGTAGTGGAAAGAAGACCATTGCATGTGGCATCTCCTGATTGGGCAATGTCATAAGTGAACTTTCCATTGTGATGATTTCCTTTGTACACGAAGCATCTGAAAAAAAAAAATTTAGCCATGAAACCTGTCCCATTAATAAAATTAAAGTTTTCCCTTTGTTCGATTACTGTAACTCAAAAGCTACTGGACCAATATTGATGAAACTTTCACAATTGTTGGTACCAACGTATTAATTAGACTTTTTTCTGGATTCTCAGTATCTCAAAAAAAAACTTCTCGACAATAATGAGTGAGGTAAGGGTGCAGAAAAGTGTGCCTAGAAATCGAACAATTTATAATATAAATCTGTCAATCTCTTCATTGTGTATATCTATTTATTTTTTCATTCCGTATCTCATGTGGTCGATCACCAGTCATTAACTTCTTCTTTTGGTGCAGTCTTCTATTGAAGGTTGGCAGCCAACTTGTATTACATATCCCCCTATCCTTAGCCAGTTGCATCAGATTCCCAACACTTTGGATTTTGAGTCACTTAGGGAGGTTGCGTATCCAAGAGAATCTTCTTCTACCTAGACATCTGCTGCCCTCTTTCCCTGCATTATGAGTTGGAGTAAATGATACTTCTCATCAACATTGACTTCAATTGAATTCAATATAATAAATAACTTGATTCAATATACCTGTAGGAATCTTCATCTGACATTCTTCTATCCTTTTGAGAAATCTTTCCGACCAGATACCTAGTTGAACCTTCCTTCCAAGTGGCCAGACAGAGCAGTTGTTCCTCTGAAACGTTATAAAAAAAAACAATATCAAAATATGTAGTGTTTTCAACTGTCATTTTTGTTAACGCAAAAATCAAACATATTTATATTACTTATTCAAAGCAAATCATCAAAGAAACCTTTTAAATATAATATTCCTACCATTTTGTCTAATTTAATGAATTATATTATAAATTTATCATTTGGGTATGCTGTCATTTTTACTGATTTGCTGGAAACTACTGTTATATAGGATAAAGCTCTTTTTCCGAAGGGCTCAATTCATTTCCATAGGTACTGTTAAGTCATCACAACAATTCTTTATAATTCTTTCGCTCTGATCATTTATGGCGGACTAATACCTATATCAAGACTACAAATGTCGAATCTTATTCCAAATGTAAACTTCTGTGGTTTTTCTGTACGAATAATCGTTGAAATTTGACACGTAAGTGTCATTTTTGTATACAAAAAAGCACATTTATTTCTCTTTTTTGAGTTTGGGTAAAAATGAAAGGCACTAAAAGTCCTTTTTTTCTTCATTTTCATGTTTTGGCTCCACCTCTACAAAAGAAGGTTTTCTTCTACATGTTTGATCAAGACCTAAAAAAAGCGGTCAGAATATATACGAAGTGATAGAAATGAAAATTACATACCATTACTCTCCGTGGACTGTAAATCAGGGCATGCCTGATACTTGAGCACCAACTTTGAGTCGTCGGTGCAACTCTCGGCTGTTGAAAGAGGGGTTCCACAGATTCCGGTTCCCCTGTAACAATATTAATAATGGATTAAATTTGATAAATAATCGAAGTAGACCAACAAAATAATAATATGCATTATTATTAAATTATTATTGGAAACAGGTAAACCAAAATCAAATAAAGATTTCTTTTGCATCACAATTAATCCACTGCTAGGATTTATCACATGGTAAATTGAAGGTCAATTGCAATGGTTTTCCTTTACTTATGCTATTTTCTAGTCGACACATCATACATTGCACTGTATCTAGGGTAAAAGGATGGAATACGAGGATATGGGCGTAGAGAGATATAATATAAAAGAAAGAGCGGGGTGGATTTTATTTCTCTAGATCAGGGGTAGTCAACCTTTTTATACCTACCGCCCACTTTTGTATCTCTGTTAGTAGGAAAATTTTCTGACCGCCCATCGGTTCCACAGTAATAGTGATTTATAAAGTAGGGAAGTAACTTTACTTTATAAAATTTATAGAACAGAGTTACAGCTAGTTTAAGCTTAATATAATAATAATTACTCACCAAATACTTTATGTCAGACTTTCGCTAAGTTTGGCAGAATAAATCTTTATAAAACAACTTACTGTAGTTAAATCTATCTTTTTATTTATACTTTGCATACATAATATCATGAAGTCTAATGAAATTATATTTAATTAATGAAATTTTTAATGAGATCCCTGAGGCGGTTGCATAATGAAAATGTTTTTAAAACCCCTACCGCCCACCATGAATGCTGGAACGCCCACTAGTGGGCGGTAGGGACCAGGTTGACTACCCCTGCTCTAGATGGCTGTGTGATTACATGCTGGTCAGAGCAATATAGAAGTCGCACTATAGGACAGTTTGAGTATTCCGTGATTTAAATAGTATGTAAAACATTTACATAAACTTAGTGATGGTCAGACACACACTTTTTATAAAAGGTATAATAAAACAGTAATACACAGCTTTTGTAGTTAAGATTATCAATTGAGTATGCAAATTGTAAGTTAAGAAACCGGTGGCTTCCAAAATTTCACATGTGATTTTTGCAGTAAAATAATATGCTTTAATTAAATATGGAATAAAATATGAAAAATTTAAAAGGAAAGGTAGCAAAGTCTTTGCTTTGAGAGCCTCTCTCTATGGATAAAACAATGGGTCAATTGAATATTAGAGTTTTTAGATTAAATAAGTTTTTGAGAGCAAGCAACTATTGATGCTTTTGGAATGAATTATGTAGCATTACTATGTGGACTGTTTTGTTTTTAAATTGCGCTGTATGCAAAAATGCAGTACCTACACGAGGCTCGATTTTTTAAATAAACAGTACCATAAAAGATTACCTTGCTTAAAAATGTGAGACAGCTTAAAAAATAAACAAGATACTTTGAACAATACCTATCCAATGATGCCTTGTCAGGTAACATAAACAGAACTCCCAATGTACCTATTTTACAGACCTAATATGAATAAAAATATGTGTGTACCTACATTATAAAATCACAATAAATACTTAAACAAGAATTTAAATACAAAATAAAATTTGCAACGATTAATAGTTGCAATATTAGACGGCTTGAAACTACAACATTCACTATCTGTTGAAATAGTAAAATGGCCAGCCACTGGCAACAAAGTAGCGTCTCTGGCGGCAATCGGTCAAAATCAAAAACCTCCACAGCTTTTGGTTGTAGTTATAGATATCAAAGCAAATGAAAATTTCTCTTTACAAAACTGAAGCAAGGTGATTTTCGTTTATAGTATAGCTTATTTCAAAAGTTCTGCATTAAGGTACATACAGTGACGTCCCTAGACAAAATGCCGCCCCTAGGCAGCGCCAAAGTGATGCCCCATTTTTATACAGTATTTTTTATCATCATTTCATGACTCCAATATCTAAAAAATGTGTTATATGGATACATTACTAACAATATATTATGTATATACCACTGAAAACAAAATTAAATCGTGGACGAGAAGCGGTAGGTGGGACGCTCTGTAAGAGGGGGGTGCATCTTCAGTTTCGACAAGCAACGCACTTTCCGTGCGTACTGGTTAATAAATCAGACTGCAATTATTCGTAAATCTACACGTGTCGTTGCTGGTTACCAAGGACGTTGAAGGGCAACGGATGTAAACTAGACATCGCGAACAAAATTAATACATTTTGTTTCCAACCAGTGATTTTTTTTAAATTAAAAGATATTTTCTTTATTACTAAATTTAGGTAGGTAAGTACCTATGTCTAAATATATCACATGCTTCTCCTCGATTTGCCGCCCTTCGAGTATCTGCCGCCCCCAAGCGACGCTTAATCTGCCTACCCTTACGGGACGTCACTGGGTACATACTTATAAACCTATTGTATTTTGGATAAAATATTGATGTGAATCCAAACGATGGGTTTTCGAAATGCTTCTCTAACCTTCCAACTAGACTAACTAGACTGAGATCGTAAACAAGAACCCATAACATTGTGGTCTCATAAAGTTTTATATAAAGAAAACCTTTACCTGTTATATGAGAAAGTAAACGGAGCTCCTTTGAAGGGGCACGGCTGAAGTTTGGAAGGTATTTCCTGCCTGAACATGGAATAGAGCGGTGCGTCTCCGCTAATGAAGTCGCACATCTCGTTTAGCGAGGCTTTCTGGTCGCATCCAAAAGCTGCAATTTAAGCAAAGGCAGATTAGTATTCTTCTTTTATTCGTTTACAGTCGGTTATCACAATTCATAATATGGCCGTCGAGATCATAATATTAGTCCACAAAAGAGTTTGCAAGAGTGCACACATCTATGTTAATATTATAACCTATTACTTATCACCTAGTTTTATCTTTTTATATCTTCACGCACATATATAAGCACAAATTTCATTAGTAAGTCTTGTAGCTAACATAATTATTGTTATCACAAAACAGATAATAAATAGAATTCCGATAGGTAATATTCAATACATTACATTTTGATGCAGGGTTTTGAATGTGTGAGTGTTCTACGAAAATGAAACACGCATTATGCATGTGCAATAGTGTGTATAATACACCAATATTAAATGAGCGTTAATGCATAAACCGAGAGCAGTTGTCAGTATTCGACGTATGATGTATTCTTGACACGTGTTTAAGTTTATCCCGGAATATTCCTTACATGCTACCCCTTACCCATTAGGTATTTCAGTTCCCATTATTTCTGAGTTCCCTGATTGTTATTAGTGCTTATATAGGTATGAACAAGGAAGGCAATGTCAAACTTTATGGAAAATTACAATTTGGATAATTAAAGACACATCGTATTTAAGGTATCTTTGCCAGTAGTAGCAGTTGGCTAGTATAATTTTGCCTTGAAGCTGAAGTCAACACCTTTTCAACCATGGTGTTCATGTTCTTTTTGGCTCCTCGTTTAGCTTTTGGTATCAAATTTCAGTTGAATTTGGGCCTGTGGAATCAGGCATTTCATGGGAAAGCTGTTAATCGATATATCTTCAGAAATACGTACTCTCTTTGTATTGTAGGACGCTCGGATGCTTCTCATGCAGCACCATGCATCTGTAGCAGTCCTCAGTTCTGAAAAATGAAGATACAATTTTATTCATCGGTGGTGTGATTATTTAGAAAAAAATTGGGATCCTCTGGTTTCCATGCTTATTATCATCTCAAACAGCATGACGTATCCCCGCTTCCACCTCACCTTTACAGGTCTTGTGCCTTTATCATTCATGTGGATGAGCGACAAAATTGTCTGATGTTGTCAAAGAGCACAAATATCTAATTATGTTTTCAGCACTAAGCTTGATGCAACGCATGTCGGTATTATCGATGTATTGTTTTTCATGGTACCATTCGTAATTAATTACTGGAGACAAAATAAACTGGAATCGGTGCATTTAACCTTCAACATGCGCAGATGTAATTTTTTCTAGTGCGCATGAATTATGCAAGGCGAATGTGATTATTGTTACGGTTGCTATTCTGGACTGCATTTACAATATGGCCTGTTACATTGCTTTCTCTTGTCTCGATGCTTATGGGCATCAGAGCAACTTGGCGAGAAGATTTGAAAACCACCTAAGCTGAACTGGTTTATGATGAGCCTCTACGATTACCAGGAGAATTTTTAGGTTCGAACCAACCAATTTTGCCAAATCCCTTCGCCAGCATTTCTACAAATTACAACCCGCCAAGACAACACTTATTCTCACGGGACTCGATGAACACCACAAATATCGAAACTACAACCATTTATTTTTTAACCATGTCCGATCCTAAGAAGATCATAAGGGTCTCCACAGATTTTTAGTTTGCCTAAATAGACCTTTAATTAAATAATGGCAAAATTTTTATTGAGATTTTTGATGAGAAGAGATGTAAAAACACACTCTTTTTCACTGCAACTAATTCGATATTGTGTAAATGTGAAAAACGAGCAGTATATCCATCTTTTCTTGGACTAATTATAGCAAAAATTCAAAATATCTTAATATTTTTTTGACCGTATCCGATAAGAAGGCCACACATAGAGGAGGTTTGTATTAACAGATTTCTGTTTTTACGAGAAATGTGTGTTAGCCACGTGTTTAACCTATTAGGTCCCATACATTGAAAAACAATATATGTATTTGACACTCAGGAGTCCAACCTGGGACTATAAGTCGATGCATTAGCCACTCGGCCATTGTGGGCTACCAATTTGGAAAAGCAAAATATTATTGTGTCAATATGTCAAATTGGACGACAAAAGCAAGAGAAAGACAAATAATAGACACATTTAAAATGTTGTGCTGAAGGCGGATCGAGGATGGCCAGCCGAACCAATGATTCAATAACCACCAAACTAGATTTGATACATACTCTCTGCCCTCTGCGATTTGCCTTAGCCGGATTCTCTATTTTTTTTCATCATACTTATATCACCATTGGGTCATGACGAGGAGAGCTCCCTCCAGATAGATAGACCAAAATCAAGAATGCCATGGACACGGGCTTAAGATGAAAAAAGTTCACCAAAAGATGAAGAATCATACTTCTCGGCAATTCGAGAATCTCGGGATTAAGAAATTGAACGGGATTGTAAAGCCTAATTCCTATCCAATTAAAGAATAATGTAGGTAGATACCTAACTGAAATTCAAGAAAAATACCTATTACCTACATACTGATAAACCATCGACTTCGTTTAGGTACTTCGCGTCCAACATGCATTGTAAGCTCTAAACTTTACTGTCAAAGAGCTTTATTTTAATTACAGGTCACTTTTAATTTCAGTGGTTTTTAAATTAATAGATTTTCGAGGCGAATGGTCCAGGGTGGTGGGAGTCGAAAATGAATAGGCACCCTGCATTATGCCCATAACATTCGGAGCGGTGATCTCAAAACGAAAACAGTGGGCGAAGGATCAAATTTTAGTTGGGGGCGCGTGAAATATTCACAGAGGCGCTAAGTCCCGGGCGTCTACTTGAGACAAAGCCCCGTTTTCAGGGCGGGATTAGGGAGTAAGCCGACTCGTGAGCCGCGCGTCAACCTTGCGCGGGCTCCGATTCGACGTCATCGTAAATAAATAATTAATATTGTACTCTCGCAAATCGCTTCCCAACCTTTTCGCAGCGTCGGCGCATAATCTGAAGGTTTAGTATTGTTAAATTTGGTTATACATTAATATTAACGCATAACAATTACACCAGAATAACCGACGGAGAGTAGTTGCTAAGGTAAACACCAATCTGGATAAAAACAATATCATAATTGCAATTTTTTCTCGATTGAAAAAAGCGTTTTCTCTCTAATGCGTCAATTACATTGAGCTACTTTACGAGCTGTTTGTTGGCGAATTAAAAAGCGGGCGATTCAGCTACTGTGATTGTGATGATGGCACACAAAACTTTCCATTCGCTGAGAAGCCAAGAAGCTAGCGACTATTTTGACAGAACGTAGTTAGTTTTTTACCGGGAGGTCGCTACTACGCTCTACTGCGCAGACGCAGTAGGCTCACACGCCGGCGTGTAGCGTGTAAAGTTGACCGGCTTTCAACTTTTCTCTGTAGATTGTTTACAATCTGCTTGTAAGCTTATTCAATGATGACACTGGGCGACTTTACAGGCAGATTGTAAATTCGCCAACAAGCAGCTCGTAAAGTAGCTCAATGTCATTGACGCTTAAGCTCATCTTATCTATTGAATCCACAAATACGTGAAGATAGTTGTCATAAAAAGCGTACTTACTTTGTGCAAATTTTCAGCAACAAAAAGTAGGTATGATTCCTTGCAACATGGAGCAGTGGCGAAAAGACTCGGTACTAAGCGACCTTCGACGTTTACATTGCCTTGTAGAAATAGTTTAAACACAATAATTTTCTAAACCTAATAATTATGTAGGTACTCACAAAATTGTCACGAGTGACGAGAATTTATTATTGATAATAAAGTTAGCAGTAACCAGCGTTGCCAGATAATTATTTTACCAAATCGGGATTGTTATCACGTGAAATAAAAAAAATCGGAATTTAGGAGCAAAAAGCGGGACAACCTAAAAAACACATATTTCAGAATTATGTTTATTTCTATAATATCAATCATAAATAACACAACACAGACTACAACAATTTATTTACTCGCGTATGAAAATGTTACTTCCTGAAGAGTTTATTTCTGCTGATTGTATTGGTGAAATTCAGCACATGAGTATATCATGTTGAATTGAACAAGCAATTCAGATTTCATCAACTCAATGGAAAATCAGTTTCTTGCATTTAAATTCATTTGAGAAAATACCCGTTCGGTATAGCAATTTGATGTTGGTATCTCCAGTCTCTTTTTTCGGTAATAACTTGAATAACTGATGCCATTTCTGTGCAACTGAGTCCATCGAATTTTTCGCAATCACATCTTTAGAAGGTTTCAGCGAGATTCTTCATACATCAGGTCCATATCTACTTCTCCATCACTCTTAACATAATAGTCTTATTTGTATTTGTTGAATAATCTTGAATTTAGCTGTCCCGAGCGGGACAATCTATTTTTGCTTAAAAAACGGGACGTGCCGCAAAAATCAGAATGTCTGGCAACGCTGTCCCGTAACCGATGAAAATTATAACGTGTTAAACCAACAAAACATTTAAATACCCACTATGCGCTTATTTATCAAAACTGTAATCGTAATTAATATTTGGATGAACATAAATGATTAGCCCCGTAGGTAGGTAGGTACTTGCAAGAAAGACCAGTTGACATAAAAATGTATTAAACAATTTGACATATTCGGTTGATTTAAAATGGTATTACTATTATTTTACTATAATATGTATTGACTATTGAGTGTACCTCACACATTCATAACAGTCATAGTGTGGAATAATATCTAGTTATTATTTACGTTTGTAATTATCCATCCAACAAGCAGTTTTCGGGTCATCTCGGATGATTCATCCGAGATGACCTAAGAAATTGCACCTGCATAGCAGTGGCGAAGGTTGGAGGTAGGCTGTTAAGATCCGACATAAATAGTGCACAATAAACTTTGTCAGTCATACGTATTTGTTTTAATTGAACGAAGACTACAATGTGTAGATAGTGTTTGTTAGATTTTGAAATTCAATTAAACCCTGCCTAATCCAAGCCATAGTAGATAACAGTAAAAAAATATTCGTTTATCTATAAAATATCTAAAATTATACCATTAAACCATATTATGTAGTTTAAGATATTTTATAATAATATAGAAGAATATTTTATCGACTACGGTTTGGTATAGGCATGGCTTAATGGAATTAAAAAAACTAACCAATACCACCTGTCAATATGTATTCATAATTCAACAAAAACAAATAAGATTGACTGAAAAAGTGTATAGGTACTGTTTTTGTCGGATCGCCCATAGCATACCTAAACTATGATGGTTTGGTTTAGGCAGGATTTAATTGAATTAAAAAAAACTAACCAGTACCATAATATGCAAATTGTATTCTTAAGTTCAACGAAAACAAATAAGTATGACTGACAAAGTTTAGTGTGCACTATTTATGTCGAATCTTAACAGCCTAAGGCCCTTTTCAGACGGGACACCGGTGTCGCGCTCGTATATAATATAGGAGGCCTTTGTATTCGAATAAAGGGGCCTTTGTATTATGTTTATGAACGCCCCAGAGCTAATGAGTCAACGCATAATTTCGCGTTATAAATTAGAACATAAAACTGGCTGCGGTAATAAAAACAAGTGTATCGGCGGCTTGAGAATTTAGCGGCCGACGGAAAGGTGTACCGGGCACTCGCTGACTCATTAGCTCTGGGGAGTTCATAAACATAATACAAAGGCCTATTTATTCGAATACAAAGGCCTCCTTTATTATTACGAGCGCGACACCGGTGTCCCGTCTGAAACGGGCTTAACTCCACCCTTCGCCACTGCCGCATAGAAATGAAAAGCCGAGATTTGTCGTCTCGAAACGAAACAAATTTGGCCAAGGGAAGTGAAAACCAGACAGAACGCCAAGATTTACATACAAATCTCAAACCCCGGTTGACGATGATGATGACGACAATGCGAGAACCGATACGAACGGATAATATCCGGCATTCGCGGAGGCCTGCATTGATCAATGGGTAGATTATGTCTGAGTGGTATGGTGCTCACCTGTCGTGAAGAAGAAACTTGTCTCCCTGTGATTCGTGGCACTCCCCCTTCGTCTCGATGTGTGATGAGTTGACCGTGAGCGGCTGAGGGATGCCGGACTGGAACCACTTGCCCGACCACTGCGGCGGGAACTCGCATCCACCTGAAAGAGACAATTGCAACAATATTAATTAACGAATGTTATCATACTTATTAATAGGTACCTACTCTGATTATTATTGTAGTGCTAAGGAAACATGCACTCGATAGCAAAATACGCCAATAAAGATATGCACGGTAACAGACTGAAACGCAGTACGGTGTAGGTAATATGATAAGGATGTGGTTTGAATTGGACCTGTTTGAATAACTAAATTGTAAATTGTAACTTTTTGCAAAATTTCACGTTTACTGATTCGAATTAAGAAATCTCAAATTCTAAGCCCGGTATTGAAAATTCTGTACGGCGTTAGAATTTATAGTATTTAAACTTTCGAAGTAGACATCTCAAAGATGTACGTAGATAGAATTATCGCGACATAAAAAGTACCCAGTCTAATTACATTTTCGATAGCAATAATAATAAAAAAAATCCCTGTATCTCATTGACTCTGACAGGTAGACAGAAAAAAATGTAGTCAGGACAGAATAAAAATAGTGATTGATATTTAAAATTTTCTGAAGAAGCAGGGCAGACAGGTAGGCAGGCAAGGCGGGCAACTAATCAATTCGAATAATGGAGGCCGCCGTATTAATTTTCACAATAACGAGACAAGAAACCGCACTGCTGCAGGTGGGCAATTAATGTTCAATTATAAAGAAACACGCAGCTTCCAAAATGTGGGCTGGGATTGTTACGAACGTGTGCTTTAGGTCTCTCTGCAATATGCACTTCATAATACATATTTGTAAATATTCTACTCTACTGCATGTACCAACATGAAAGAGACATATGAAGGGACGAGAATGTTTACGCCATAGGAAAAGAAGAAACTCGAGTCCTGCAAAATTACTAAACACAAAGTACCTAATAATAAGATACATTGGCATGATAGAAATTATGGTTACATGTAAATTGTACGTAAAACATTTCGCCGTGGCACAGTTCGCCGTGAGTTTTCCTACCGGAAAGAGATGACCACATACTATACGGTCTCCAATTGTATTAGATTCAATATGAACATTAATTCAATTTTCATAGCTGGTTTTGGTAAAATTCAATAATGAAAACCTAACCTAACAATAATAATCCAGGATATCGGCTATTTTCAAATTTGTTTGCTGGTGGCTTCCTGCAAAGTGTAAACCGACAAGAACCGTGTTTTATTTAGACATGAATTTTATGTCATTAAATGATATGAAATTATACGACCCAAAGAGGTTGGACGGTCTTGATTATACGGCCGTATATTTCCGATGTAACATTTCAGGGTGAAGTATGATATGGTGAACTGCATACGTACAAGTTTCCGGACACGAGAAATTAGCGGCTAACGCACCGGCGTATAAATGCCCAGGTTCGAATTTCGAAGGCCGACATTGTAAAAAAAGGTACAACACAAGTCAATAAACAGCTAGGAATATTCCATTACTTATGAAATTTGCAAAAACTCAAGTGTTGGAGAGGCTGTATACTAATATTTTAGATGGTGACATTACACAGCTAATAATATTTGGGAACAATGTTTGACAGGCACGATGGATCGAACCGACGACACGCTTTCCCGCAAATGATTTAACGCCCCTAATAGATTCTTCGATATTCCAGGCAGGCCTGGCTTTGAAAAAGCGCCGTTCCCGTAAGCCCTTCGCGGGAATTTCCCTTTGAAAACTATCGCAAGCGCGGGGCCTTCTTTCGGTGACTTAGTGAGCCCACCCCCGCGCCACTTTCCGGGCGAGCGCCTCTTAATTGATTGCGTTTTAATGCCACTTTTATAAGAAACATTAGTACATAAAACTAACTTTGAAGGTACAAATTTAAAGACCGCCCGCAGGTTAATGGGGGTGCAGACCGCGACACACGAGCGATGGCTAATTAAACGAGGAGGTGGGGACCGAAACCTGCTTGCCCAGGTGCTAGTGAAATTATTTTTGGCCTTGCTCATTTAGGTTGATTAAACAAGGATTTTAAAGAGAATTTCAACCAACAACAAATACCCACGTTTAAATACATACTTACAAACTAATTAAAATAAAACAGAATAATATATATATATATATATAGGTAACTAGAAACGCATAATTTCTAGATTAAGTCTACTACCTACCTACATAAATCTTTAATATGATATTGTTTATATCGGATTCAGCATTGCCTGTCCAATGGTTACAGGATACCGATCCAGAACTTATTTTTAGTGGATACGTTTTACATGAAACTAGGAAGGACTGCCATGTTTTGCATCCGTGGCCATAGATATGGATTTGACGGCAGTTTTGGTTGATGGCATAATGTGGGGAAGCCCAGGGGCCTTATGTTGTAACTTGCGAGTTGAAGTCACCCGGCGACATGACGTCATATGACATCATTGTGACATACTACCGGAGTGAGTCAATAGTCTTCGAGAAATTAACGCTACTCTAATACTGACGTTATTCATTGTCACCATACACAAATAGGTGTTTCAGCATAATAATATCTATGGTGAGCCGTGTGCATTGGGCGGCTCGCCTCGATGCTACAAAGTTACAACATAGGGCTGCAGGGAATACAAAAATAATCGCAAGTGTGTTATCATCTGGGCGTGGTTGTAAGAAGATACGATTAGTTTGGCGTCGAATAAAGGCCATTTCAGAAGATCCAGCATTTCAGACAATAATATTATGGACGTAATTCTGAGATCAAAACAAGAAGAGCAATAGTAAAAAACGGCACGATGAAACCGCCATCAATTCGGAAGCGTAAACATATTATTGCTTGTGCGGCTTAAACGCGTGTAGTATCTGTTCCTAATTTGTACAATATATGATAAGATCATATTATGCTAAGAGACGCATTTTGTTCAAAGACAATAATGATTCAACCATCAGCAAGTCTGGCATACGAGGAACTCTGCTCGATGTACTTGCAACAAACTTATTTGGTCAGGTGGACGATGGACCATAACAAGTTTTTCACTAACACTGTGTGCACCGACTACGTCTAATATAAGCCTTATTTATTGAATTTATACTGTCAGAAATAACAAACATGTCAATGTTTAGTTGCAATTTTATTAGTAGGCACTTATTCCATAATTGTTATGATATACCGAAGACTTGGTTTCATCATATGATGGATATTTTCAATAATATTCCATCAAGAATTAACAATGAAAAAAAAAATGAATTTAATTTACGTCTAGCTAGTAGGTACCTATCTAGTTACAATTTGGTAAATTTTACGTTTTATCTCCGGTAGACTTGTAGCCCTTAATAGTGTCGATATAATAATATTATATCGACACTATTAAGGGCTATATATTATTATATTACTTAATAATATATTACATTATATTAAATACACAATAAAGTCGTGACATATTTTTCATAAGTAAATAAAATAACGGTACAAATACGTTTGATAGGTATAAAAATAAAACATGACAAGATTCCGTAACGGGGTCAATAATAATAAAATTATCTTCCACTAATACGTCGAGTGTGGACTATATAGAGATCACTAAATCAATTAATGTAATAAATTAATGAGTTAATGACAGTAGCTCCAGACGTTATCATTAGGTCAATGATATAACCAATTATTAAAATATTGATTGCACGTTTTAAGGTCCATTCTATCTGCAGACATCCAAAGTGCCTGATACGTATCGTGGCAGACACGACAAATCATCGCACAATGTTGTCTCAAAAATAGCACATTTTCAGGATACATGAAAAAATCATCGAATTTTCGTTTTAAATATAACTTTAAAATTATTTTTAATTAAAAAAAATAAAGATCAGTTAGATATACAGCATGGCAAGAATTCCTGGTAGGTACCTATTTAACATGTTTGCAAAATTGTATCGATTTAGAAGTTTGTGGTTTTTTTTATAGTTAGACGTGTCATAGTTTCTTGTAGGTACTCAATAAAGCATGCATTCATATCTAACGTACCTAACATAACCATTGTCATAATACGTTTTTCTGTTGAATACTTTTCGTGAATTTTCAATTAGAAATACCAGGAAATAACCAAAAAGGCCACTCTGCGTCTTAGATTGGACAAGTTACAAAGAATGCCTACCTACCTATACGGATGATGAAAATGCGTTTTTTTTTTTTTTTTTTAAATATTTTCACATGAAGCAATATCAATTTGAAACTATACCTACTGGATATACGCATAATTTTATATATTACTAGCTGGCCCGGCAAACGTTGTTCTGCCATATAAATTATTTCTAGTCAGGGCTCGAAATGAAACGGAACGCACCAGAGCGCCGTTCCTATTCGTGAAATCGGTAAAATTTTCGCTCCGTCTCGTGGAATAGATAATTTGACCGTCTGAGCTGGATAGGCCATATAATAGAAAATCTAACACTTATTTTTATGAAAAAAACACATAAAATTTGATAACTTTACTATGTAAAAATCTTCAGAAAACTGTCGAGCGCTCCGGTTCGTAAATTTTTCCATTTCGAGCGCTGTTTCTAGTGAATATTTTGGTTGTTAAATAAAAAATAACGAATGTATTGTAAGTGTGTGGAGATGGGATCTATGACAGAAAGAGGAATAGAGCGCTATAGACGATGACCGCCGATAAAAAGAAAAAAATATCAACCATTCATTTTCTCAATTCAAAATTAGTAATGATGTTCATAATGAATGAATGACCTGTGACAGGATCTCGTTGTTTAATGTTTATGCAATATCCGTCTTGTCCCTTCCAGAAAATTAGCGGATATTGGAGAGCGTCGTATGAACGGTGTGTGTCAGCGATGAACTCCAGATTATTGTTTCTTCTTTGAATCACGATTTCTCGCGTCGATGTGCGGTCGCCAAACCATGATTCCAGCAATGTCGTCAACAACAGTCGCATTGAATCGACGTACGTGCTCTCCAGCTTGTGTTTTATCAGGATTGATGACAATTGCGTGATTGTCACTTTGCAATTCGTGCATGTGTGCTTTGAAGAATTTCAATAATTCATGGTGCTCATTCAACAGGGCGTCCAGTTCGCCGACGATGCGCCTGGTATTAGGCGAATTGAGGCCTTTGTAGCCGCAACGTGCATCCACATGATTGATGTCCTCACCGCCGCACCCATGAAGTAGATTTGTAAAAATGTATGTGGTTCGTTTGGCATTGGCAGCAATGAGCCTACTTTGTGGTATACTTGGCCTTTGATTTTGAATGTAGAATAGAATTGTTGACCATTTGCCGCAGTATTGTGAACTATTTCTGTTGCTCTGGACGAAGTCATTTGGAAGCATGAATTGAATGTGCGAATGGACTTCAGGAACAGGTTTGAATCTGGAACCGTGCCGATGAGCAAGCCGTTCAATAGTTCTGATGGTATCTCAATTTCTGGTAGTTGCACTTTTCCTGATGCGCAACACATCCCGGCTGACTCATGTTTGAATTTGAGCGCATGACAATGGGGAAATTCTTTGTCCATAGCACCAATCAGCACTTTCGGATGAGCGGAATATTCAATATCTGGCTCGTACTCGACTGCGAGACGAAGGAACGAAGCGGATGTAAATGTTCGATGTACTTGTTGGCGTTGTCGGTCATTTGGTCATCTCTGCGTGTGTTAACTACAAACCGGCGCGTTTGGCTCCGTTCCAATTGTCGTTGTTGATTTCGTTCAGCTCGTGCCTCTTGTGATTGAGATGCACGCAATTGCGACATGCTTACACGCACGTTTTCGTTATCTTGTTGGATTTGTTCGTCTGTTTTTTATGCTCTACTATTTCGCATGTTTGTTGCTTTATTCGTTCGACGGCCCAAATGGCCCCCCTTGCGTCTTGCTGGCATTGTGCACTGTAATACACGCACATAAAAATAGATAAATTAAAATAAATCGTACAAAATTTTGCACGCACTGCGTTGTGATATGCCGAATGAAATGTCAAAATGACGCGACGCTTTTCTTGAATTCTTCTCGGACGTAGCGCCATCTGTCATTCAACAACATAAATAATTTCGTTTTGTTTGAAATACGAACGACGGTTAAATTTGTTCATACAAAAATAATAAAATCGCGATTAAAAAATGGGAGGGTGGGGGTAGGAGAGTGAAAATTTGGGGTTATAGTTATTTTTTTATGCCAAATAATAAAAAAATACAAAAAAAAAATTGTCAAAAAAATAAAAGAAAATTTTTCTGGATAGAGATACCCTAATCACCTAGTGGTATAAAATATACTTGTTGACCTATTCTCATACCTAAAAAAATTCATAAAAATCGGTCGAGCCATTTCGGAGGAGTTCGACCACAAACATCGTGACACGAGATTTTTATATATATAGAGATTATCTTCTAGAAATATATTTGAAAAAATACGACGCCCAGTGAGACTCAAACCCACATGCACTGGATTCGCGCCCAACCAATTGAGTTATGTGCGTCCTATCTAATAACGATTTAATATTTACATAATGAAACGCTCAACAAAATGCGTTATTTTTTTTCAATCGGCAATTATTTATTGTCTGCCATGTTTCGTGTCTGCCACTTAGGATGTCTATATATCTGAATATACCTTAAGGGTTTTTCCCCAAATTATTAGCCTGGATTTGCATACAAAGTTTGTTGTGTCAATGTATACTTATCATTGCCGACTCAAGTACAAATGTAATGCATAGATCAATCGCGTCATTTTAATGATTGCGTTTTAAAATTCAATGCAATATTATAGTGTTTTTATCCAGTGGTTATGTGGTGTACAAGGCTATTCGAACGTTACGGCGGCTATACGTTGCCGCAAACAGCAGGAAGCCTCAGGTTTGGTGTTAATTCAGTCAGGGCTTCGAACCGGAACTGAACCGAAAACCGGAAAACCCGTTATTTTTGTCGGAACCGAATCGAAAAAAATATGTCGGTTTTTTCGGTTCGGAACATGTTCAAACACGCGCGTTAACATGATCTTACTCCCCACTTCTGTCTTTGTCTTACTCTTATCTACCACTTTGTCTTAGGTATAATTTATAATATTATGTGAAAAATTTACGGCTTCGGCCGTGCGGTGCAGCGTAACCATTGGTTTCGGAGCATGGCGACGGGATATCTTACATGTACCATAAAATCTTCTAAACTATGGTGGAAAATAATTTTTTAATACAAATAAAACATTTAAAAATTAATCACTCGTAGCTGAACAGAAAACCGGAAAACCGTTATTTTTCCGGAACGAAAACCGGAACCAAACTGATATACTTATATTTTTTGTTTGAAAAAAATAATGGTTCGAAGTCCTGGTTTAATTCGAGGGCAGTTTGGACATGATAATATGCGAGGTAGCAGTGCGCACGCCAATTTGACTGCATATTATTTATTCTAGTACGAGTATATAAGTATTCTAGTGTAGGCAACATAGTATGGATACAAATTTCAATGTGACCCTCAATTATATAATATTTCCTATGCGAAAATCCGTTTTACATGTAAATGAGAATGAAAGTAAATCCCATGATTACGGATGGGTTAAAGGTTAAATACAGTACCCATCTAAGTAGGAGGTACCAACTGCCCGCATTGATATGCGATTAAAATAAGATTCGACTTGTATTATTTTCATTTGCCGGTACTTATTTCACTTCTACTTAACCCGTCCGTCGGTCGGATCAATTGCACCAACAGCAATCAAGGAGGGGGGGCTCTGCGTGATCAACGATCGAACACTTTGAGGACCGGTGGAAATTTATGCAGCAAGATGCATACAAATCAATAATGAATTAGGTAAGTCAGGCGACTGCGGACATGTCATATATTATTTCATAGGCCATTTAGAATGCCTAGAATGGTCGCAATTGGGTGGAAATTTAATATGCTCCTTGCATAAGTTCTCAATCAACGCTGCACGAAAAGTAGGTACTTACCTATTTAAGCATTTGGACCTTTAGGGATGACCATACTATTTGTAGCAAAACATTTCTAACCTATTCATAATTACGTAGTTAAAAGAAAAAAGCTTACTTTCGACTGCTTGTAGGACAACGATTTTATATGGTTACATGTCAATTGTACGTAAAACATTCCACCGTGGCACAGTTCGCCGTGAGCTTTTTTATCAGAAAGAGATGACCGTACTACACGGTCACCAATTTTATTAGATTCAATATGAACATTAATTCAATTTTCATAGCTGATTTTGGCAAAATTCATGAATTCAAGAATGAAAACCTAGCCTAACAAATAATCCAGTATATCAGCTATTTTCAAAATTCGTTTACTGCTGGCTTCCTGTAAAGTGTAAGCCGACAAGAACCGTATTTTATTTAGACATGAATTTTATGTCAGTAGGTAGGTACTATACGACCCAAAGAGGTTGGACGGTCTTTAATATACGGCCATATATTTCCGATAGAACATTTCCGAAGTGTGATATGGCGAACTGCATACGTACAAGTTTCCGAACACGATTTTGTATAATATAACTTATTTTTTAAATTTAGGATATTGAATCGAGCTTTGATGTGGCCGCCACATTATCAAACCTGAAATCGATATAAATACAAAGAATTTCAAGTTATACATATGTATATTCACAAGAAAAAAACATTAAAAATGCTTTGCACAATTTAAAAAAAAATAAAGCGTCAGAGACTACATTTTGATGATAAAATCACAATAAAACTTAATAATAAGATATGTTTATTCAACGAACTCAAGTTTTTTTTTAAATAATTTACAAGTTTATTTTTTAAATTAAGAAACTCTCCATTGTTTTTAAACACCTACCTAAGTATTTATCATTTAAAATAAAAATTATAAGTAAAATTTATTAAATAGCAGTTATCATATTATTAACTCGCTAGAACCATTACATCCAATCACACTTAATTGGGAAAGCTGATCGCCTAGATTGCGATTGATATGGAGTCACATTCCGTCGATTAATTTTGGATGGGATTTTTCTGAATTGGGTTGTTCCAAATTACGCAATTATTACCATTACCTATGTAGCGCGATGTGATAAAGGTTGTGAAGCCGATGAAATGGCAATGGGCCGGAGTGTCGGTCGACGAGTAGACAGCCGCTGATCAAATGCAGACATAGCCATACAAAATTTCATGGAACGCCCCAAATCCGGCAGTATCGACGGACTCAAACTTCAGTGGATGTATGTGTCAGCGAAGAAATAGGGACCAAGAAGAGTTGAAGGACGCCTTCATTTAGCAGTGGATTGACCCCGCATGATGACGATTAATAAAAAAATAAGGTTTTATATTAATAAATCCACTTAATTAACTACGCATTACTATCATGCACTGGATTTTATGAACAGCTTTATAAGAAATATAATTTATTAGGGGTATTTAGGATGAATTAATAAATAGATATCAGGGTGCCAATGAGTTAAGTAGGTATCTACTGAGAAGGGAGGCGAAGTGCATTGAATTAAATTGCTTCAAGTACACGCACTTCAAATTACGGTTAAGTGAAATACAATTTGAAGACATTGTATCCCCGATTATAATTGGAAATAATATGACTAATATGATATTATTCGGTAATTACTTATGACCAAAATTACACTGAGTTTCAACCTATCGTTGTATGATATTATGCACAGTATGTATCTATCTATATCAATGATACTCAACCCTTTTTTTTCTTCGGGCCAAATACATTTATTTGTAAAGTAACGCGGGCCGCATCACTACTGTTGTGACAAAAAAAACCATGAAACCCTGAAATCATGAAATTTTTACAAAACATTTTTGAGATTTAAAAAATTATGCGTGTTTTTTAAATTAATCGTGTGCAATAGCAACACTCTTATACCAGATCTGATGTGGACCATAATGACAATCCTCTTCGGGTGTCACTATCTGTGCATCAAAGCCAAAACGAATCTCAAGATATACGAAATTCCTGATAATAAATGTGTTTCGGGCCGCACATAAAAGCTTAAAGGGCCGCAGGTTGAGTATCGCTGATCTATATGTATGTATTTGACCGTGAGATAAGATTTGGATCGAGTCAAATTGTGAATATTATTGCAAAAAATATTAATTAGGTAGGTAGGTACATCTACTGTGCCCATAAAAATACTTTTTCTTCATTCAAATTTATTTTATCGGAGACTGGTTTGAATCTATGACACGTTCTACGCAATACACCAAAACATCCCGGTGTACGACGCAAGCGTTGAACGCATAAGCGACATTGCAGTTTTAGATAAACATAATACATAATTATGCGTATTGACGAGTCCAAACCAAGATACATATTACGCACACAATACAATGGTTTGTAAACTTTTGCCACAACACAAATGTACGGGCACAGGAGTCTCAAAAAAAACTTAACACACCGTTACCTTACTTTGGAAAAGTTCTAATTGCACTTGACCCTGTTTTGAGCTATGAGCGTTTGAAATGGTCATATTTTCAATATAAAAAGTCATGTAGATAGAACTCCGGCATACTGCTAATTCCCATATTTGACAATAGATGACTCTGAAATGAACGTATCTGATAGAATATGGTTAATGGAACCTTTTCACATCAAAAAGTCATTTTAGGCCAAAACGTCAGTTAGAACCTTTTCAAAGTAAGGTAACGACATGTAATTTCGGCAAACATTGCTATCAAATTAAATGTAGTTTGGATATTTACGCGTTCAATAAGACCACGCGTCGCTACTTACGCTGAAACAGTAAAAAAATAATTCCACGAATATAAGGCGACACTTTTGTCTGTGTCAGTATATTATTTCCACATGTTTTCCATTCGCGGCGGAATATAAAAAATCATTTTTATAAATGTTTACAGCTGTCTTACCGGAAAGTGATGACCGTATAGCACTAAGATAAAAAAAATACGCGTTGTTCGTGGAGCATTACAGACAGTAATGTTCCAATTTCAATAGATTCAATAAGAACGTTTATATGATAGGTAGAATTTTGCATAATTACATAATTATACGATATGATTGCATTTCTAATTTACTTGCTTACCTATTTTTTTCTGACTTTCGTTTGTATGCCGGTAATTTATTACGAATTTTAATTGTTTTTTTAGAAATGAATTTCATCTCAATACCATTCGGCAATATAATATATCCGATCGAACATCTTACAGTGAACTATGATACGACCAACTGCACATGTACAAATTTCCGGACACGCTTCGCGTCCGGTATTCTATCACATCATCTTCAATCACAACATCGGCATTCCAATAATATTTAGATACATACAGAAAGTATGTACGCAGTGTCAGTTGGGTGCTGTGATTATTTTATTGGAGTTGACGAGCCAAGCCATAAATCTCAATTTGTTGGAGCAATAATAAATTCTGTCTACCTAATCTAATATATATTATCGCCATTACCGGCGGCGTGATTATAGAGTGCGCCGTCACTGGAAAAATAGGTACCTACACTCCGTTGATGCAGTCAACGAGTGACAAGCGGTGAACACCAACATAAAGTCGGCATGTCTTTTTTTTCCATGGCGACAAGGGCATAAGAGACCTGGAATTGGTAGGTACATAATATATCGAAATCTCAGTTGATGTTGAAACATGAATTTATTTAAATTGTGCACGGTGATAATGATATTTGTGCACTCACGATGGCCGAATTGGTAGAGCGGCTGTATACGAAGTCGTTGTTCGCGGGATCGATCCGCGGTTGGGGGCAAATAAAAAATGCATGCTGTCATTTACAAGATGTCCTAGTAAAACAGTTTTGACAATAATAATATAACCTCCACTTTGAAAATTACTTTACTATTATTTGTATCAGGAACAATTAGTTTGACAAATAAGTCTGTGATGATGACGTGTATTATGAGTTATAAATAAACGCACCTTAGTTAGATCGAAAAGTCCATCAAAGAAAACTAAAAACTGTTCATACTGGCCTATTGCTTGAGGTTCTAGGCCTCATAAAAAATATGAGGTGGTACCTAAGCTTTAATATCTATGGAAGGAGGATGCTTGAGGAAGGAAGGTTTCTTTTATTCTTGAGACGTAGCCTTTCGCGTGTAAAATAACATGGGGCTCGCTGCACAACACAACACATAACTCGTCTTTACACCATCACATATTGATTCGTAGGGCCTCCTAAGTAACTTCGTTCAAATATATTCAGCTTCCTCTCATATTTTTTGACGTGGTCCAGCACTCCGACCAGTTCGATCCGGTCAATATGGGCCTGAAAAGGGGTTTGTAGAGCTTTATTTTAGGTTTTTTTAATGTGAAATCTTGATATAAAGTGTCTCTGTAAACGTGTAAACCTGTGAACCGTAGTAGGTACATACAACACATACATTTAGATGTGACGCACACATAGATCGCAATAATACTATACAGCAACCCAGTTTGCTGCTAAATATCTAAAGATCAGCGAATATATTTATCTCGGGTTGAGCATATCCGAAAAAAGTAGATGCGAGACTGATATCAAAAGGAACACAGTAATGGCAAAAAAAGATAATAATATGTCGAAGCTGCAACCAATTTGAAAGAACAAAAATATTAACAAAACTACTAAAACACGTCCAGTAGATAGATAGCTCGCAGAGGTGACAACCTGGAAAAACTCGTGATTTTCGGTCGGGTCGAAGGTCGGAGGGCTCGAGAAAGAGCTTCCTCCAGATGGACAGACCAAATCGAGTACGGCAGTTTTCACATTAGGCGGCCATCTACGTACAGTTTTCGTAAGAGGTTGAACATGCCAGTTAATACGTAATGGCGGCCATACAGTTTTCTTTGGTAGATAATCTGCTGTGCCCATAGACGGACAGTTTTCGACCTGTCAGATGTGTGCCATGTTCACACTGCCAGCGACCCCCACTCCCGTATTTTTGTAAAACTGTTGGAATTTCAACTCACCGAAAGTTTTCGGGTGACGTTAGCTAGCTGTGTCGTAAAGTAGGAGTAGCTGGCGCGATTTGGCGGCAAATTTTGACAGTTCTGTCATAATCTTCTAAGTTCGTTCGATAAGAAGTATATTATTTTTGTTGCGTATTCTTTTGCTACTCATATTATATAATTACGAATACTGTGAAGTGTCAACTAGGTACCGCAAGCAATATTTTCCACTACTTGAATACAAAAATATATCTAGGTATCATGGAAACAGACGCCAGCTTGCAATTGCATGTTGTGCAATGTATGTCCATGACAGGGCGATGATGGCTAATACTATGAATAATTTATTCAAAATAAAAGAATCTGGACATATATTTACACAAACAATGAATTGTAATCATAATAAATCTAAAAAAATCAATATCGTTCAATATACCCTACTTAAAACTAATTTAACACTAGGTAGGTACCCCTGTGTATGATCTCCGCGAACATAACTTCCACAGTTTTTGACACTTGATCTGCCACAGACAATAACTGTACGTATATGGGCACGTCTGTTGACAGTTCGACAGATTTAAATGGGGTAGTTAAACTGATCTGTGGTGTGGCCACTAACGTACAGTTATTGAACAGTTATTGTCTGTGCCATGTTCAACCTGTTACGAGAACTGTCCGTCTATGGCCGCCTATTGACGAACGTCCTGCATGCCGCCAAATACTGAGTAGGATACTAAGTCGCGGAGAAGGCTTTCAGACACCCAAATCATCTGCGTCACGATCCTCAGTTATGTGGTCCCGACGAAGAAGAAGAGATGTGATGCATACAGAAAAGTAACGCCACTTTTTGTGGCTAACGGGTATGCCGGCATTATGGTTATATTTATATGTCAATTTGAAGGTCCCCCCGATCTTTTATTAAATTATGTAACTATTATGTATAATATATATATATATATATATATATATTGCTTTTATTTCAATTAACATAATGTCTTTACATCAACAATTCACTTCCATAAACCACCCTTACGGCGGGATGAGCACCGCCAAGAATAGTCTCAGCCTACTCGGGTCAATACCGGTCTCTGGCAGTATGTTTACTTTCGGTAAGTTTACCTACGTATAATTTTGTTCACGTTATCCGGGTAAATTTCTAATGCTTTTTTCCATACGCCTATCTTAAGCCGCTATCATACCTATCGGCCGACCGAGATATACCTATCTATGTACAAACTGTGGCAAAAACACAGCAACACGGCGAACAACATGGGCCAATCAATGCGGCCCTAACGATCGCATGGCGTGACACACAACAATCATTTCAGAGTTCCACAAAGTTTACGAAAGAGAGGAGCCCCCCCGGAGGAGACGGGGGCGCGATGCCACAACGGGGCAAGTTCGGTTTATTACTTATATTTTTGTTCGGCTGGAGATATCGAGAGCGGCACAGGGAGGCGGCGGGTAATTGAATCAGAATCCCGCGGGAACATGCAGATAGATACGTTTGCATTACGTGTTACGGTAGTGTGCATCGATATCCAAAATTCAAATTTGTTTATTTACACGAAGACAACATTACAATAATTAATTATAAGATGTACAACACGACTTTTACGACGTTACGCAATGAAAACAGTAGTAAATTTAATACATATTAGATAATTATATAAAATGATATGAAGTAATGATGCTTGTGCAAACATTAGTGTTCTCGATAGTTTTATACGTAGTCGAGTCGTGGATCCTGAAAGCAAGGGAACGGAAGGCAATTGATGCTTTTGAGATGTGGTGTTGGCGCCGAATGCTTCGTATTTCTTGGACGGAGCACAGGACGAACCAGTCAATCTGGATGATTACGATGGAAATAAAGGAACGGCTCTCGACAATATGTCTGAGGCGAATTTTGCAGTTTTTTTGACATATTGTCACGCGCGGACCGGACAACCTGGAGAGACTGGTGGTTTTGGGTGGTCTCCAGGGAAGGCGAAGCAAAGGAAGTGTCTGCGGGCTGGAGTGACCAAGTGAAAAAGCTGACTGGGGGAGCTGACACCATCCATTCTGCCCTGAGATAAGCGGAAGATCGAGAAGGATGGAAAGTCTTGGTCGCTCAAAGGATGACGAAATTCAAATGGGGTAAGATCCTCAGCCAAGAGTGTACAACCAAGAAGATGAAGTACCCACCTACATAGAAGGAAGTGATCTAAATAGACACCTTACTTACCTCGCTCAAGTGGAATATATCGATATGCGAAGCGATTTGGTTGAACACAGTTATTTCCATCTCAATTGCTTTTTCCGAATGGAAGGTTGATTCTGCAGATTCTGCACCTTGGGAAAACGAACAACTGATGCTCCCGACTTATTTATTATATAGTTATCGGGGTCATACAGATAAACACTAGCAATAATAGCAATGCTTGATATTTACACCGCGTATACGTCTCCCCGCCTGTAAAACCGATTCACCACGCATTTGGTTTACGACGCTTACCCCAGATGCACTAACTTAATTACCCTAATGATCAAAATATGTTTGGATTTCAGTATCCGTCTTTCCGCCGCGACATAAAGACGCGATTTTTCCAATACTCTTCTCCTGCTGTACACGCGTTCTAAATACTACAAAACTCTTTTCACGTAGATGCACACAGTTGTGCAAACAAAATATTATATAGGTAGCAAAGACGCGTTTTTAATTTAATACTTTTTAATAGCACCATCTACAAACACATTATCTACTGTATCAATAAATCAGTGTTCATTATGAAGCAACCTCGCCTCATCAAAAAAATTCCACACCATCTCACGCGTGGTTCCACACCCGTATTCATCAGTAGCCACGAGGGCGGTTTGTTAGTAGCCAAATAAAGCTATCCTTTAACATTTAATCTACAATATGTAGACATACATAGAGAAATTCGGATAAAGCGAACCGACACAATCACTAACCACAGCCGGTGGGGATCTGCGGATTGTATTTCCTATAATGCCTTTATGGGACATCTGCATACACTGACTGGTATCCCGCCTACTACCTGACCATGTCACGTCGCCCCCACTGCAGACCCCCTAAAATTTACCACATACATTCTAACCTAACCTACGGCTATAACCACATCTACCAGTTGTTGCAACATGTCGAAGAATAACAACTTAATATATTATTAATAATTATCAGATGGATCCTGCCGTTCAGAAAATATTAGGAACCACTGAAACTCAGGCATGTACTTCACATAGGTACGTTTTTAATGGAAGATCAATTATGGACACATTCTTTATCGTACTGTCCGTGTCAAATTGTAAAAAAATGATACTTAATGTACCTACCCCATTAATAGCCACAATAATTCAACTAACTACAATGAAATAATAATTGTATATTAGGTACCTATTCATATTTTTTTTCGAATACCAAGGGGAGTATACTCAACTTTGCACCCACCACCTTACCGCTTACCGTCGAAATATTTACGTCATGATCACAATATTATACAGCAGGATTGTTTAACTTGCGAATTGCAATCATACCCTTACAGAATTTGAAATACTCTAATATTATGTTTGAACCTAGTTTACTCAAAACTAACCAGAATGGACTTGGTTCACTTGGCTTGTGAACCACTCATACCTATTATCACCTACATTTTCTTGTTAGGTCCAGTCAAGAGTGGGAGCATTGCTACATAGCCTCAAATTTGAGTTGCCATGATACAAAAAATATAAATCACACATTAACATCAGTGCAATACTATCGTATGTCAAAAAGTGATAGTCTTGAGGAGATTTGAATAAAAATGCAGGATTAGACTATTGTAACCAAAATACCTACGCATATAGGCCACCTAGAATTACGATTGTTTTGCACGATAAAGATATTCAAATTGTTCATGTTGATGTGTACTATAATCTCACTTTTGACGTTTTTTGACCTACGCTGGTCTTGTACTAGGTGTGCGATATTATCTGGGGAAAAAATACATCGCTCGCTAACTTTTATTTACAACATTGGGGGTTTTGTAAAACGTGGAAAATGGAAACGTGGACAGTATTTTGCTTTAAAATTGATTTCATAATGTGTGTTTATTTGCAAGATAAGTAGGTAACAAGATCGCACAACACATGACACATAATATACGAAAATTTTTCCAAAATTCTCTTCTAATTTCTTTTCATCCATCGCCCATCACTTGCCTCTGCGGCTATTACCGTCCCACTGGGTCGTTCCTGGGCGATAACGCCACTTTGGGAAACACCTAGCTGGAGCATAGATACAACGTCTGAAAATAATAATAAATACAAAGTTTTTTGTCCAAAAACAACCCCTTTGACTAAATTATAGGAACTAAACAAATATATTTTTGATAATTGAATCAATAAGTAGGTACGATTTTAGAATAATTTTAATGAAGATTAACATACACTATCAATGTAAAATAATAATACAACCATGACAATGGTATACGATATAAATTTTATATTTTTATCAAAAGTAGAACTATCCATAATTAAATATTTGGACTTTAGAGGTACCTAGGTACCTATTAAGGAAAAACGCTTCGCATGCTTTTAGTAATTAATTATTTTCACGATATTTTTTCTACATTTACAAATTAGCCTATTTAATGTGAAATTTAAAAAATATATTATATCGCAGAAGTAATTAATTACGAACACATACTAAGCGTTCCTCATCAACATATTCTCTACTAAATATTAAATGATTTATAGTTTTACTTTACATTATACACAGCTCATTTCCGAAAGCTGTTTCTTTGCTTATTATGTATAAAAATGTTAAAAAAAAGTAAAAAATAAGTAGTTTTAAATTAATCGCCATTTTCATTATTAATTCTATTAAACAAAATTCCCGAGAGCAAATCGTCTTTCATTATTTGCCTCTTTTGTCAAAAAACTGAGGTTACTTATCACTCGGCAGTGTTGTCATATTTTAAATAATTCCAGTGTTGCAAGAGTCAAAATATACTATTTTCATTGGATTTTAGGATGAAAATTTGATAATCAAAAAAACATCCGAAGCAGTGGAGCACTACAAATTTTCGGTGCTCCGGCTCCGCTCCTGCTCCGGGTAAAATCTCATTGCTCCAGTGCTCCGTGCTCCCGCTCCGAGGTCCGCTCCAACGCTCTGGAAAAGACCCTTTCTACCGGTGCATTAGTGTCGGCAGACATAAAATGTATTCAATAATTATACGAAAGTTCGTATGATTCAAATTAGTGGTGTGAAAGTGTTTGAACAATTCCACCCAACGACTCTCGGTTGAAACATTCCCAGTGTTCCATTTTTCACTTTTGTCACTTTTCACGGTGTAATTGTAGTTAGAAATAAGTGAATATTCATCAAGAGCATACTTCAGTGAGACGGAAAATAATTTTCAACTATAGGTGAGACGAAAATTCAGACTCGCTGCCAATCGGAGAGCGAAAGTCGAGCTGTGAACACCGTCAATTTGTTTTGTGATGGCGCTGGGAGAATTAATTCTTAAATCCTGTAAAGATGACTAAAAAAAGTTACCCATTTACTTGAAAAAGAAAACATGTCAATGAATATATTATTATTATTACTAATATAACAATAAACATAACATTAAATGTACGCATGTCGAATTTTTATGACAAATTATGTTTTGTTCTGCACGCGTTGTTTGCAAAATCTTCGCGTCGCGTAGTCACGATCGTTATAGACCGTGCCCCAACTGAAGTATAGCCTTAGTATCTTGGTTACCATTGATAAATCCCTTTTCATCAATACATCCATTACACTTTGAATTTCTTCCTACGTACCTAGGTATTTTGGTTAAATTGGTCCCATAGAGGTAGATTCACACATTCAAATATTTCTAATTGTTACGGTGGGTTGGTAACGGGACATTTTGGCATCCCGAAGCTGTGCTTGGGGACAACGGGATAGGCTACCTAAAACGGGACGAATGGTCACGTTATACATAACACACAGAGCCCTATCAGTAAAGAGAAAATTTATGAAAAGAATATAATATATTATATAGAATTTTAATACCTTGAATTGAATTGAAGACTTAATGTACCGGGTAGACCAGAATAAATGATTACCTACGGTAACAGTGTTCACTAAACACACGTAAGTAAAGCTTTATGATAATCGGTAGGTATACATATAAAGAGTACTGTAATTCAGAGTGTTTTGAATATTACATTGTCTGGCTAGTTTTTTCCCCCCCGCCAAGGTTACAGACGTGGTAAATGGATTCAGCGGTGCGGTCGTTTGTTTCGTATTAAAAAGGCATTTTGACATTATTGTACCGAGGCATATAGAGAATCTAGATATTATTACGCAGGTAGATGGCGGCGGAGTATAGACGAAATTTGTCATGTAAACGATTCGTTTAAAGAAGACACATTAATAACAAACGAAAAAAAACAAATAAACGGAACATGCGAACGGAAAATTAAACCGATTACGCAAGTATCATTGATTATTTTTGACATATGGGACAGGGAAAATGAAAACACTTAATTATTGTATCTATACTAAATTCATTATAACTCGAAAAAGGTAATTTGAAGTTAGTGCCACTAATTGGTTTTCATTGGAATATTGATTAAGTACTACCTACCTAAGAAGTAGACACTAATTTAAAAAAAAAAACTAGGTATTGTATACATCGCTAATCGAATAACTGTCATTTGATACTTGCGAGTATGTATTATTTTTAACCGATACCAAAACCAGCGCATCTATTCTATACACAGGGATGCTATCGAGGGTAGTTTATCAAATTTATGTATTGAGGTGTTATAATTGTTACAATAAGTTAGCCGTCTAAACTATCTATCTTGCTATAAAAGTTCACACAGCCAAAAGAGGTGCTGTTAAAACATAGCACTTTTTGACAGTTCGAACGGTCAACTTATTGTAACAATTAACCGCCTCAATACTTAAATATGATAAACAACCCCCGATAGCCGCTGATAGCAGCCCTGTGTATAGAATAGGTGCGCAAGTACATATATTATAATTAACGTTCCGTGTCATGTTGCGCTATTTTGGGGTTACTACATTATGGGTCCGTGTTTTATCTGGATACTTCAGAACTGGTGGCATACATTGGTTGGACACTTATTTCATGCCCGTGATAAACCCATTCGACGGTCGCTTTGAGGTCAACAAAGCAATGTAACATTACTTTTGTCTTTGAGACACTTATCTTTAAGCCCACTTCGCGGCTTTCATTTGTATGCTGATCCACGAACTAACTAACCAAGTTCGGCAAATGTATGAATGGAAGAAGCTAGACGCTAGGCCAAGTGAAAGGGCAACTCGAAGAGAATAGTCTTTACTAAATGAAGAAAATCCATGAGACCACCCAAGTCCTAAAGGATTATTATCAACGGTGATTGGCAATATAAGGAGCACAGAAGCGGTAAATACACGCACACAGATATCTCCATATTATGAGAGCACGGTATCAAAGAACAATAATTCTTATCTATCTGCATGAGACGCGTTCGACGCGAGAGGAAGGAAGTGATCACTGATAGCGTCGAAGCAATGGAGTCGCAAGAAAGCGACTGGACTTGAAGCAACCAGATGAGCGCGGATTGACCAAGATGAAAAGAGATTGTTGTCAAAGTTTGTAATTTTAGTGATCGCCATTCAAATTTCAACAACAAGAGGTGATTTAGAAAAGTGAAGTTTTAGACATCATCTAAAAATACGAAGGACCTGCACGTGGGGGAACAAATGTCCCTATACTCCCGATTTCCAAGATAGTTATCAGGGGAACACAGGTCAGCTGAGTTCTCATCGACACCGCGTAGGTACCTGTAAGTCTAAAAAGTGTAGATATTTATAGCTAGCTTATTTAGACCAAGGTATAGTTATATAGTTAATCAGGCCGTAACACTGGATTGCGAATTACTATTACTATGATAGTGACAGCTATTGATTATCGTCTATTGCAATGCGTAATCTGTTGGCAATAAATGAAGACTTTCGAATGCATATTTCGTTCAAATTATTTCCAATAATGTCATAACAATCATCATTTTCTACAAACAGTTTACCATATTGCAATTGAAGTATGAGCAATAACTACCACTAACCACTACCATCGAAGTTTCGTTTCGTTTCACGGCTAACTATAAGAATGCGTATGTATTTTAGGGATATATTATTTGAATGCATATTTTTGGCTGTTTAAATTAAATTTGTATTATTTAATAAATTAAAAGTTTTGCCCACAGTTGTCATTATATAACTCATGTTTTCAATATTTCGTTTAATCCAATAATGTGGTCCAATTCATTAATGTTGAATGATTTTTTAAAACTGGGTCAATCCGGATTAGCTTCAAGTTTATGTTGATCAATACCGAGTAAACACAATGTACAATGTGTCAAACTCGGCCTCACATGCAAGTTGGATGGATGACGGATTACCGTGATGTATGACATATGAGCACATCGATCGGCTCCTGCAGAATTATTAAACATTGACAATAATTCCGTTAACATTGGTATACTTTTGGAGAACCGCCAACTTCCATCGAAGGATGTTTAATGAATACATACACTAACAATGAGGCGTATCGCTCTCGTTCCGGGAATATCAGTCAATAATAACCATAGGAAATGAAACATAAAATAACATGAATATATTGAGACCATACACATAATATCGACGCCGAATACTTCGTGTTCATTAGAATAGTGATTCCCAATCGAGGTTCCGTGGAACCCTGGGGCTTTACGAGATCTGTCAGAGGCTCCGCCAGAATTCGGAAAAGTTTATCCAAAAGGTACTTGGGGTACCTAGATCTTGAAACTTTTTTTAGTAATAGGCGAAAAGTAAGATTTATCTTAACCTGCATTTAAACAATGGAGTGTCTATTCAGAAAGTTGAGCTTATTTAGGTTTAGATATCGCTTCATATTAATTATTGAACTAGAGCAAATTCTACTTGAGAAGAGAATTTTTCTAGCAGCTATGTTATGAAGGAACAAAAATTGGGGAATCCAATTTTATTAATAACTGACTAATTATTATTTATTAGCCCCACCGACTTCACACTTTTTTATGGATTATTCATATCGATTTCATGGCATATGTACGTACCTACCTACTGAATTCAAGGATAGTTTAATTAATAAATAAAAACTTTCTATTTACCTGTGAGGCTTATGGGGCCGGGTGAAAGAAAACTGATTCCGGTGGATGGATTGAGTGAGAAACCACCTCCAGACTATTGGCGTAACCAATTGGTAATGCAAGACGAAGAAGAGACAAGCATGGAGATCGATGTTTGAGGTGGCCAGAGCTCACCCCGGGCTGTAGTTTAATAATAAATTTGAATTGAGATTCCTATAAATATTCATTTAAAAACCTTATAAAATTCTCTTCTAAGATATGCCACTCTGCCATGTTTCCTGTTGGAGCGAGCATAATAAACTAACTTACATGACTTAGTGTCAAATTTACGTTTATGGGCGTGTCTTACAAGACAATAACAAGAAAAAATAGTGAGTCCTATAAAAAACGGACCCCATTCCCGTAAATTATAAAGACAATATTGTCTCGCAAACTAAATTATTCCCCTCGATTTGTTGCAGCCCCGCAATACTGAAATGCGGGGTAACAAACCATTATTGGGTCAGCAGGAATGTCACATGTTTCATAATAACTGCAGGCAATAAAAATATCTGATACCTATTTCGTTTTCACTTTTCAACTAAATTTCACCTGTCGCTCTACGATATTGGCATGCGTGTAAAATTGGGTACTTACCTAACTTTCGACTTAACAATAAAATAAATCTCTTGACTCCAGATATAAACCATGTCAATGGGCATGATTTAAATTATAAAGTAGGCTGACATTCCTTGATGGTTTTTGAAAAACATCAGATGGCAGAATAATTGGGAATAATTCGCGCGACTTTCACTAGGCCCAACTTTTATTCTATGTTTTTTTTTTATAATAAGTAAATGTATCTCTTTTGGTTTTCAAAAAACAACGTAATTTCAAAGATGAAGAAGATCAGAGTCTTGACCAGGCGAACTTTGGTTAATTTTTGATATGGGATTACTTTTTCATATCCTGCATTATATTATATCGTTCATTAAACACTATCCTAGACTTTGGTGTCCGGGGGAAAGCATATTTCCACACAATTTCTTAGCAAGGGAACAAAGATGCCGTGGGATCTATATCTACCTTAATCAAAGAGGTAAAGTGAATTATAATGAGAACTTCATTTTTCAATCATTCATACAAAGTCAGGAAAATCGAATACGTTTTTAATGATATAATTTTTTTTACTCGACTGATAAGCCAATCAAGGCAAGTTGCATACAGAAGCTAATATAGTAATACATATTATGATATTACTACACATGAATACGTAGCTACACGCTAATGTAAACGTAAATATAATACTGTATTATTGAAAAAATAAATGGTGTTATTTAGTTTTTAAAATGTAATTAAACTCTGAACCAAAAACCATTAAGTTTTGTGAAATAGTCTAACTTTTAATTATTTAGTGCAATTTGTCGATTTTTTTAAATAATTTCCGGTAGATGTCATGATAATCTATACAAAACATAATAATACATTTACGTACGGATTATTACAGCCTTTAAACGCCGTTGACCGAACGAAGT
Organism: Rhyacophila brunnea; assembly: GCF_057557595.1. NCBI lineage: Eukaryota > Metazoa > Arthropoda > Insecta > Trichoptera > Rhyacophilidae > Rhyacophila > Rhyacophila brunnea. The sequence continues at coordinate 399,789 of NW_028233276.1, forward strand.
ATACGACGCAGGGTATCTGTAGAATGTAGATATATTGCGACAGCTGTTAGGTACATCAACTATGACTGTTAGTAAACATATGTATTGAGGTACATATGTTTTAAATAGTCATCTAGTAAAGAGTCCTCACCACTGAAATGTACACGTTGTTACTGTTCAGAGAACATGACGTATTATACCACAGAACAGATAATAAATAGAATTCCGATATGCTATATTCAATACGCTACATTTTGATGCAGGGTTTTGAATGTGTGAGTGTCCTACGAAAATGAAGCACGCATTATGCACGTGCAATAGTGCGTGTAATACACCAATATTAAATGAGCGTCCATGCATAAGCCGAGAGCAGTTTTCAGTATTCGACGTGTGACGTATTCTTGACACGTATTTAAGCTTATCCCGGATCTTTCCTTACTCGAGATCGGTTACTTGCTACTTACTTCTTACCCGTTAGGTATTTCAGTTCCCATGATTACTGAGTTCCCTGGTTCAGAGAATATATTGTATAGCTTGGTTGGGTGGCGGAAACAGAAAAAAGTGTTTGCGACGTTTCTCTACTCGTTACCGCGACCAGTTTGGTCTTTTAAACAAACGGGCCTTATTGGAACATTTGGCAATTATAAGAAACTTTTTTAAAGAAAAAATAATAATGTTTTAACAAAAAAGTGATGTCTGTTTATTCAAATTAATAGCCAACAGCCAATATGTCAGTCAGAATAGTAAACAGGTATAATAAAGCGAGTGATGCACAGACACCAGCGGTGAGCAACCACACCCAAAGTGCATCTTAATAATATCAAGACATAAAGGTAGAAGACGCAGGGGGGACAGAGTGTATACTTCTTTTACGCGGGGTGCAGGTGTTTTAGTGCCCCGGGGATTCCAGCAACAGTCTCTCGGACGAATAGAAAGCGCGAAGACTAAGCCGCGGGACAAGACGTATCTGTGGAGCGCAACGTAGAACAGGAATTCAGTAAGCTTCCTTCGAAGAACTTCCACTTTGTTTATTTTCAAACCAATTAAGAGTGGCTAGTTGGGCGGTAATATAACGAACGAAGCCAAGTTAATCCAATTTTAGTACCACGGAGAAGCAATAAATATATTTCTTTTTAAAAATGTTTAAAAAATAATCGCTCAACAAAATTTATTCGGAGGATGAAGCGAGGATAAAAATCTCAGGAGTTTATTGTATTTTTTTCCTAGAAAATCCAAGCACAGTAATAGCCACAAGATTTACTGTGGAGGAGCGGCACTCAACTTTTTCATGTATGCGTACCTATCACTAAAATAAAAAAATCAGAACCATCATCAAAAATATGTCTTGCACCTATATAAATAATACCAATCTATTGGATGTCGAACAAGAAATCGAATGTTCCCACGTATCGATTGAAGTTGAACTGATAGTCGTAATCAATGTCGCGTCAAGCGAAAAAAATAAAATTGACATGCCGATTCCAGTTATCACCTTGGTTACTCTAGAAGTCTAGAATCTAGATAAATTGCTGGTTCACAAAAGTAGAAAAGACATCAACTTCGTTGAATTCAACTTGCAAGTTGATCAACTATGTTGAAATGTGGTTCCCACTTATGAATTCACTTTTCAACATACAGTTGAACGACAAAGATCACCAGTGAGTACGCGGTATTCATATGCTCATAAAATAGTCCAGGAATCGAATCACTGTGCAATAAATACATATAAAAAGAAAATAATTGAGAATAGTTTATTATTATTAATACACAACCCGGTGTGGGGGAGGGGGCCTGGTCACCTCCAACATTGCTCTTCACCATCTCTTCTTCCTCTGGAAAGTGTCACAAGCCGTGCCATTTAAACGTCACCCATCATCCTTAGGGGTTAATATTGTCAGGGTTCCTAATAATTTAGAATTCGATAGTCTCCTTTACCAAGCGTAAAAAAAACATCCCATATTTCGGCCGAATATCTTAACCTAATATCCCAAGGACTCGCAGAGTTTGGACTTACAGATTTAGTTCAAGTATCTTTCTAAATACCCTGTGCTGAAAGATCCATCACTTTAAGACCATGTCTCTGGCTCCGTATATCAGGGTCTCACGAGAGTTTCATACATCCGGATCTTGTTTTTCTTTTGTTTTAGTAGTAGGATGTACAGGCACCTATTAGCGATGATTACTCTACGTTTGATTTCATTGCTCATTTTATTATAGACATTTTACTAACGAGCTTAGGTAGGTACACACATTTGATCACCCCTCCAAGACATTGTTAGGAGAATTAAATTAGGTCTTGCAGAGGAATCGTCATAAATGTGGGTTGTTTCATAAAATAAATAATTGAAAAAACAAAGCTTTAGTTGACAATATCTGTAGGCTGTAGCATAACAAAGTGATATAGTTACTTTACGTACAGTCCGTAATAAATTTATGATTCTCATATTAGATAAGTAATTAGATTTTTTATTCGATGTTTTTATATTAGTTTAAATCAAGTAGTGTGCCTAGTTAATCGTTTGGGTCTGTAAAATGTAAACTAGTAAGACCCAAACAGTGAGGTTCATCTCCGGAAAATGTAAGCGGACGTGACCGTCGTCCTACTGGTAACTAGAGCGTAGTCAGCACCAGTCACCAGTCAGTGGGACAGTACTTATTTATGACGCATTGCAGCGGTCTAAAATATTACTTAAGGTCGCGAAGGCCATTATAATTAGGAGACGGAATATTCATTTCCAATCCCGTAGATTCTGTGATTCGCGGTATACAATTTTGAAAATCATTGTAATAGGCGTAAGCAGTAGGCACTATGTAGATACCTACTAAACATTTGTACATTTAACAACTATTAGTTAAAATCGCCGTAGATAGTTCAATAAGATGCGCGTAGCTTAATAGAAAAAGCATACTGGCGCGAATCCAGTAGATACAGGTTCAAGTCCTATCGGGTGACAGAGTATATGGTAACATCCATTTTCCGTAAAAACAAAAATTTATAAATAATAATATAAACAAACCTCCACTCTGGTGGTCCATAATATGATCTTCTTAGAATCGGATATGGCAAAAAAAAAAAATAATAAATACTTTAGTAGGTAAGTATATATTTTACCCACAATCCCCCAAAAAATCACTTTTATTTGCTAATGTAACTAAATTAAATAATGTCAAGATTTACTGTCAATGAAGTTTTTTATGAATGTGAGAATAATGAATAGGTATTTAATATTACAACACCCACGGTGGCCGCGCGGCTTAAGCGTTGGACTATCACGCCGTGAGTGCAAGGTTCGAATCCTGGGTCTGACAAGTACACATATTGTTTTTCAATTTGTGTGTGGGTCAGGGTATGGACCTAATAGGTTGAGCAAGTGGCTGACATCCATTTCGCGTAAAAAACAAAATCCGTTAATACAAAAACTCTACTCTTTGGAGGCCCATATGATCCTATTAGGATCGGACATGGTCGGATCTAATATTAAATTTTCGTTATATTTTCACGTCCGAGAAAATAACAATATTATAAAATTAGTTTTAGGTACTTACATCTTTAGTTACAATAATACGTTCGAATTCGGAAATTTCAATCATTCTGGATCAGCGTAGGATCCCGAGATTCTACGATAGCAACCCATAATCAAAACAAATACGATGACATGTTGATATTCCCAATACAATTAAATTAGTACCTACTGCAATAGTAACAAAAAATAATATGATTGGAAACCATTAATTTGTAGAATCGCAGAATTGCCCACGATTAGCGAAATGCGCCAAGACAGCAGCCCCCACCTGTACTTATGCACTTTACTATGCGTCTCGGAGTGCAATCATTTAATAGCTCCTTAAATAACTGCCGGCGCATCAGGTGTTTTGTTCTTACGATTCATGGGAATAGGGGAGACCGGGCTAATGCTAATGCCTACCCGATCGTTTTCAGGCTTTTACTAAAATTACTTGAGATTTGTATTTTGCACTCACTCCTGTTTTACCCTAACATGTATGTAAGCAGTGCCTTGACTATTGTAAGTAATTTTTCAAACCATCTCTACATTAAACGAAGCAAATTAAATTAAATTAAATTCAAAAGTGTTAACATTACCATTTCATCTCCAATTTCACCGTGGCACAGTTCGCCGTGAGCTTTACATCGGAAATAGATGACCGTATACTATACGGTCTCCAATTTTATTAGATTCAATATGAAAATTAATTCAATTTTCATAGCTGAATTTGGAAAAATTCATGAATTCAAGAATGAAAACCTAACGGTTAGGTTAGTCCTAACCTAACTTAACAAATAATCCAATATATCGGCTATTTTCAAAATTTGTTTGCTGTTGGCTTCTTGTAAACGTAAAGTGCAATCCGGCAAGAACCGTATTTTATTTAGGCATGAATTTTGTCAGTAGGATACGACCCAAAGAGGTTGGGCTGTCTTTAGTATACCTACGGCCATATATTTCCGATACAACATTTCACGGTGAAGTGTAATACGGCGAACTGCATATGTACAAGTTTCCGGACACGCTAAGCTCGTTCTGTCAACTGCTCTCGGTTTATGCACTGACGCTTATTCAATATTGGTGTATTTGAAGGTGGCAACACACTCTATTTATTGCACGTCTATAATGTGTGGATCATTTTCGTAGAACACTTACACATTCAAAACCTTGCTTCAAAATGTAGTGTATTGCGGTATAGCCTATTTGAATTGGTAGTTAGCCGTTCTTTCAATACCCCGGGGTACAAAATAAATACATTGAAGATAACTGCACCACTAAACCACATATAGTCTTAATCGGACTTTGGATGTAAAGAATTAGATTTTTTCATTTTAGAGCAGTTACCCAAGACTTAAGTCGCCACGCACTTAAGTGTGTTCTTAAGCTAATATAAAACTATCAAACAATCTTATTCGTAGTCATTCGATCCATGTACCTATACGTTCACAATGCGGTTGAATTGAAAAAAAAATGTACAATAATGTATTCGGTATACAAAAATGCCTACTATAGAAAAAAATCTCCATTAGGTACCTGTTCAATATCGTATGTATCAGAAGTGAGGTATCACTTATCACAACGTGAACACGTCAGGTGTAATGAAAAATAATATTTTATCCACACTTAACCAGACGGTAGGTACATAATGGATGGAATCGATCCTGGGTCACTGGCATGCTCCACTATTCTAAATCACAGGTTCTCCATAAGTCCATTATGGAGGAAGTCGAGACTTCGGTAAATCGATTTGAGAGGAAGCGGAACTATCTCATGATCATAAAACTCGATATCCGGATAGCTATGAAAAGCGCTTCTCAAATGGAGGGAAAGAAACCACAGAGGCATATTTTAATTTTTTTTAAAAGATATTAATTGATTACATTACTATGCTGGTTTATTAATCTGCATCACAAAATAATTAACATTTTACGCATACAGTGAAACACAGAAAATAACCAAATGTGGTAGATATATTATTGTTAGATGTTGTTGGTAGATATGATATAGACCACAATATCATTAATAAATCTAGCATTTACGTGGGGAATGTAGAGCTCTATGATAGTGGTTTTGAAAAAACCAGATTTTCTTTTATTTTCAGGAGATTTGACATCTCAATGGTAATCATGATAATATCGTTTGGTATGCATCACAATGCATACAAATGATTAAATCCTGAATGTTCCCACTTATCGCGATTTTCTCATTAGGAATTCCCATACCCTCTACTAAATTGTAACACGAAATGAAGCACTTATCTCTTTCTCAAAACTATCATTACTTACCCTCCCCCCCCACCTTATGATATTGACAATAATTATAAACTAATACGTTAAATGTTATTACTCACTTGATAAACGTTGTATACTAGTATATTCTTATATAATGATGAATACTTCGTAGTGATAGCTAAATTTATTATATTCAATGTATTGTGTTAAGGGGGGACATGCTCAGCGTAGGTCAACATGGAGCTTTTGTTCTATTTTCAAAGCATGATCCTGGACATACCTTAAACGTTGTAGATAATCTATTTATACAATTTTGAAGCCGTATTATCGTTTATATTTATTTTAAACATTTGATGACTGCATAAAGTATTTTTATTACATAAAATAGTATTATTTTAAACCTCTCGCTCTAATGTTTTAGAATATAGTCATATTTCAGTACATAACTGTGCACCACTGCACTGCACCAGTCATCAAATGTTTAAAATAAATATGAAGGATAATAAGGCTACAAAATTATATAAATATATTATCTACAACGTTTAAGGTATGTCCAGGATCATGCTTTGAAAATAGAAAAAAAAGCTCCATTTTGACCCACGCTGAGCACGTCCGCCCTTAACGTGTTGTATTTTTTCCGTATTAATAAAATAACTAATCTTTAGTGACTGAGGTTAGGATATCCTCATAACAGTTTAACAGATAGGTACTTTAGAGTGCAGTACCTACTATCATATCGACTAGGTAGGTATTAGAAAGTATTAAACGACATTACAATAATTTGTGACAGATTGACGGAAAGGTAAGGCAGTAATAAAGCCAACATGTCAAGTTATGTTGCAGAACTAAGTCACATCCAATAATGTTGACGGGTGACACTGCCGCCTAATATTTTTCTATGGTTTAATAAATAATACTGCATATTTCAATCTTGTGAACTTCATTACAAAAAACAACGAGGCCTTATTGATACTTAATGACGTGGACTTGTAGATTTTGCCAAATACCGGTTATAAATTTTAAATGTCGAACAAGATCTTCATGTCTATGTGTTAAAACTGTGAACTAACAAGCCCTTCCTATGCAATTAATCGTACTTCCGTTTCAAATGAGGAACGCCCCTAAATTTATCATTTCATTTTACGCTTCCGTTGTGTACGGATCTATCAACTTACGTAATTTAAAGATTTTTACAATAAAATATATATATACAACGATCAGGAGTTATATTAAATTATTATTAGTAAACTTTTGGTTTATTACGAAGAAGAAAAGGGAGTCGCATCTAAACAGAGAGCTATTTTTAAACACGCATTGCCACGAGTTGAAAATGTCTCTCTGAGGCGGACGAAACCGCTCCTAATTTATTGATTAAAAGTGGAATAAGTACCACGAAAAAAAAATTGCGTTTTATTAAATTAAACAACAATATGCGTTGCCGCCATGACAGATACGTCACTGAGAAGTCTTCCATATGGACTACAGCGACTTCCGGTTATCGACGAGATCTTGCTGTCGGACAGTATCTCTACACCCCCAAAGCAATGTGTCTTTCCATGAAAAATGCTCCTAGATAGAATTTAAAAGTTTACTTGATTTCTTGTAAAAATGGTTATGTGAAATACAAGGAAACGTCGCATTGTGAGCGATGTGGTGTGGATGCGCCGTATTGTTTAAAAATTGAAGCCACACGGTTTGAGAGTTAAGTAGTTATACGACGAGGTAAAACACTAGCGATATTATTTTATAGAGAAACAACATACAAGAAGTCTCGGGTCGGAGTGGGGGCAACTGGGGACAAAGCGTCACGTAGGGCATATAAATAAAATGAAACAAAATGCAAGCCGCGAGAGTTAGCTACAAGTTATTACTTCGCATGCAAATAAACTCACATCTGCGGCGTAAGAAAGACAAAATGGCGCCGGCTTCAAACTATTATTGATGACTATTCGATGGCACATTATTCCATTTAATAGTTATTGGGTTTTGTATCTCGCGCGAAGATGGGGAGACATGCAAATTGCAAATTGGGGCGGATTTTTAAACCATCTTCAAAAAAGGGTACGTACGTCGTACATTGCCACTATCGCCTCCCTTATACGTGATGTGTTCAGTACACACAGAAGAAAAAACTAACCTTTAAAACCCTTTTTGAAGTTTAAAAAAATCTAGGCCAAGAGGAACCTTTTTTTACTCATTCAATCCATATGTGGGTATGATATTAGAATAGGTTAAATAAAAATAAGGACACATTTTAAATCGTAACCAAGAAAAATTACTAATTTCATTGATTAAATCTTATAGCTTATAGCTATTGTGACACCCCCGTATGGTCCCCATTTGGGAATGTCTTTGTGTATCTGAAGAGGCCCGAATCGGTATCGAATCCAACAAATAGTAACGGCTGATTGCGAAAATAATTAAATAATGTTTAATATCTGTCTAATAAATATCTGACCGGCAACATTGTCAAAAAAAAAATACGAATGGCAACCCCGCATTTGTGCACGGCTCGCAAGTGTGACGGTTTTTTTTTTGGCGAGAGAAGCTTCTTTGACAGCACGCAGAAAACACTGTTCGCGCGCGCTACGCATATTTCGTCATCCAAAAAAATAAATTATATAAAATGTAGTAATCTAGTATAATATTAACACCAAATAAACCTCGCCGTTTCTGTTCACAATTCCGGTGTCTTAATTATCTACCTCCTAATCCTAAAATGCAGACGATAAACCAGATAAGTACTAAAAATAAAAGTGACAGTTTGAAATTCACATTCAAAATGGAGGGAAGTGATACTATATATTTTTTTCCGACCATGTCCGATCCTAATAAGATCATTTGGGCCTCCACAGAGTAGAGGTTTGTATTAACAGATTATGTTTTTACGAGAAATGGATGTCAGCCATTTGCTCAACCTCATACTCTGACTCATACACAAATTGAAAAACAATATGTGTACTTGCCAGACCAAGGATTCGAACCTGAGACCCACGACGCTATATACCAGGGGTAGTCAACATTTTTATACATACCGCCCACTTGTATATCTCTGTTAGTAGTAAAATTTTCTAACCGCCCACCGGTTCCACAATAATGGTGATTTATAAAGTAGGGAAGTAACTTCACTTTATAAAATTTATAAAGCAGAGTTACAGCAAGTTATATTATGATAATTTCTTACTAAATACTTTATGTCAGACTTTCGCTAAATTTGGCAGAATAAATCTTTAAAAGACAACTTACTGTAGTTAAATCTATCTTTTTATTTATACTTTGCATACATAGAAGCATGAAGTCTGATGAAATTACATTTAATTAATTAAATATTTGGATATAATAGAGGCATTTTTTATATTTTGCCATATGTTTTCAAACCCCTACCGCCCACCATGAAAGCTGGAACGCCCACTAGTAGGCAGTAGGGACCAGGTTAACTACCCCTGCTATAGACCGACGCTTAAGCCCCGCGGCCATCGTGTGGGTATATAATTTTATATTTTCCAAATTTTGAAAGCTGACTCATGAGTCTATGCGCAATTCTAATGTGAAAAGCATTTTTATGAAGTCGATGAAAGGTGAAGAAAACAAATGAAAATATTGTCATTAGCATTAGGCCAGAAAAAATATGAAGTACTTATACGCGAATATTATATTTTATGTTGTTTTTTAAATAATGGGGAACATTTTGCAAACTATGAAAAAAAATATTTGAAGGTTTTAGAAGACTGATGAGAAGTTTGGATGATTAAATTCGTTTGAACACGTTTCGACAATTTATATGGTAATGGTAAACACACTGTGATGTCCCGTGGGGGTAGGCAGGGCCTGCGTTGCATAGGGGCCTCACATTATAAAGGCACTAACTATTACAACTTTTGAGAGCAGCGGCGGTTTTCCATAAAACAGACGATGCGGCCGCTTCGTTAAAAAATACCGACATCTTTGTTTAAAAAAATGGTGTAAAGATCCTGAATACACAACTATTAATTATAGTATTGTAATGGCAGATTGTGCCACAGATCTCCACGTAATTTAAACTGTCACTGTTCGAGAGTAAGTCTCATGGAAATGCTCTAATTCTCAATAGGTGGCTTGTATGACAGTTTAAAGATGTGTGGGTGTACTGTTTAACATAGACGAAATTAAATAAGAGAATTTGTAAGTAAATACCTAACGAATTTACAGACAATTTGAAACTAAAAATGAAAGAGGACGGCATTCTAGGTTTGCTAAAGGGCGACACTGTAAACACACGATGATGAGATCAGGTATCAACGTTATAGGGGGATGGGGACTTCAAGTAATATATCACTGTTATTTTGCACGAGAGAGGTGCCGAAATTATAGATGCAAGCATAATTAAAATATTATTTCGTATATCCATGGGTGGGTTTCCACCTAGTATATAATATTATGTTTTACTAATGAATGTACTATCAAAATCATGGGAAACATCTAAGAAATGTTTCAAAACGTTGAAAGTGAGGAAAGTAAAAGAATCAGCGAGGAAAATAATTACAACTACAGATAAAGGCTGAGTTTGGAATAGTATAAATAATAGTCTAAATAAAGAAGAATCAAGGAGCAATAACCAAAGATAGGCCGTGTTGGTGTGATGCTTGATTGAATGGGTGAACTGGGATAAGATGTGGCACCTAGCAATAATAAAATTCGTACAATATTATGTAACATCAAAAACTACTCTGATCATATTCAAGTCATTCGGGATAAGTAGGGATTGCAATACCGGTATCCCAGTATTTTTCGATACCGAAATAGATACCAGTTTTAAAAATCAGACAATACCGATATATTCGGTATTGACAGTGGAAACAAAATGTAATGTATTAATTAACATAAAAACAGGACTGTAACTTTTTCGTAGTGTTATGTGATGTTTGGTTTACTTCCGTGGCCCTTCATCGTCTTTGGTGACCAGAATTGACACATGCTATAAAATATTAATATCTTCTGTTTTTCCAATTATTTTATCACTACCGGTATTCATTAGGAAATACCGAAATACCGGTATTGGTATTTTCATTCGGTATTGCAATCCCTATGGATATGTAGATCACACAATATGCATATTTCAGGATGTAATTTTCAAAGTGGTCAACTCAACAAAAACAAAACTGGAACTGACTTGAGAGTACATTGTGTGATTTTCACAACTCATAAAATTCAATAGTTTAAAAACCTACTAAATATCGGGACTAATTTTATTTTCGATAGGGGACAAGTAGGTACAGGCAGATTTATTTTCAAACACCGTCAAATCCATTTCAACCAATCACGTCATCCCAAAGAGAGACACTATCTTGCCGTAAGTCATGCATTATCAAGGTGATCATCGAGACGATGTGTTTGTTTTGTTGCTAGTAAACACAAACGGTTTAGAAAAAAAGAATCAAAATATCGCATTTTCTCATATTGTAAAAAAGTAAATTTAATCAAATTTAATAGCTAAATCCTAATAGCTACAAAATATTTTAATGGATAAATTAGCAATGAAACGAGGTTCGTCTAAAAGTTATACGAATGTTTTCAAGCTACTTATAATGTTTCAAGTACAAAATTATAAGCAATTTGTAGCACTGAGTACCTAATATTAATTTTTATACCATTAGACGAGGACATTACAATAATTACTGGCCTTACGAAAAAAAAATTACCTGGGGGCATCATTTTAACATTGTATGGAAACGATACGAAGAACATGGTTAATAGTTAATGGATAATAAAATCTGTAAATGAAAAAAAAAACGAAATATGTCATACGTAAAAGGAATGGCCGCGCCGAGTGAGTGTGAGCACCGACATATCTAAAAATATATCTAAAGAGTTTTTTGTGCAAAACAATACTAATGGACATTAAATTGAGCTATCGGGCGGGGGGGTTGCCCAAATTGAATATCCGAATAGCCTGGGGGCGATCACAGGTAATCACGGTCGGACGGAGCGCGCCGCCACTGTACCGTTTAACAATAATAATAATGAAGTTTAATTCAAGCCAAACAAGGAGCGAGCCACGAACCACCCTCGGGTTGAAATTGGATACTACTTGTGACGGCTATTACAGTTATCTAATATTAACTACTATCTCGTGTCTATAATGTTTAGTTAAACTTATGTTTGAAGTCGAGTCTGTAAGATGGTAGGAGTTGCTAAGTTTACTTGCTTGCGGTGGCAGATAATAATTTAAGCTTACAGACAGTGACATCAAGTTTTCACAAAGCATACCTAATGAAATATGTTTAAAATATAATTTCTTTAGATTTCTATTCAGCCGCATGATAATTAATACATACAAATAATATTATATATTATGATGGTCGCTGTCAGTATGGAGGAATAAAAAAGGAAATGAATATTATATGTTACTAGTTACCATAATGTAGATGCACGATGGATTGATATTTTATATATACCTACGTCCAGGTTGTTACAATGGTTTGAGAAAGCAATAGTAAAATATTAATTTGATAACAGGTAATTAGTACACTGCTGTTTTATCTACAGCCGTGCCTACAGCCACCTATTGTAATTGTTTTGTATTGATTTTGATTACTTATTTAACGATTAAGCACGATATTTTAAAAATCACCATTATTTCTGAAGGTCTGCCTCACACAAACGCATTTAGCAACCATCGAAGAAGTTTCCATATAAAAGTTCTGGAATCATTCAACATGAGACTGCTTTTTGCGTCCCACTTCTCGTCACTGAGTTTGCACTTTCCTAGGGGCATGATATTGCCAATAAGTATGTCGATTGTACCTAAATATAATTCATTTTACATTTGCTTTGCGAATCTGAGCTCATGAGATTGAAGAAGAATTGTACTTAAGGGCCCCATAAGTGTATTAAACATAATATATTATTACATGCGATAATTTACTCAACTACAATAGGCAAACCTTTCATATTGAATAATAAAAATATATAAAAGCATTATTAGGTATATTAATATTTAAGTTAATTATCAAGGGCCACCACATTAAAAATACGTCACGTTTAAAAAAAGACAGATTCCATTATAACAAAAAAAAAAAATTACGCCGTGCCAAAAAAAAAATAACAATCCTTTCCACTCCGCGAAGAATAAACAGTATCAAAGGCGGCCGACCGAATTAATTAATATTTTTTCACAGAAACGAAAAAAAGTAAAGCACAGAAAAAATTATGTACAACAAAAAAAATAATAAAGAAAAAAAAATCCCCGCCAACGTGTACTGGACACGCGGTCGAGTAATTGTTTGCTTTGTGTTAATTAGCACTCGTAATTAAAATTAAATTAGCGAGTCATATTAGATAAATACGCCGGTGAAATGCTGCTGTGCTGGAGTTACCGGGTTTGCCTGTTGGACTCCGGCGATACAATATTTGCTCGGAAATACTCTTTTCCGAAAACGAAGTATGTACCTAGTTATCCACCCAGGTCCCGCGGAAATGTGAATGTTGACATTTCGAGGGTAAATTTTCGGGGGGGGGGGGGGAATTATGCAATCCAGTTTTTATACTGCCAGGCTTCTAACTAAGAAAAACAGATATAATTACATGTTTCTGGAAACGTGAAAATTGTACAAAATTGCAGTATTGACGACAACTCAGTGTACCTACCAACTCATAGTAATTATTAAGAGAACGTTGAAACACAAATCGTGTTTTAATAGTAGATTTGAGGCGCTTTTCCCGTAACAAATAATATGTAAAAAAAGAAAGCAAAAAGTTAGTTATTTATCAACAATATTGGAATATTTTTTAAGAGTAATTTCAAACAAAATATCTAAAGTTTGGGTCAAAATATCTAAGAAACGAACGCAGTAATTTCATGTTTTTATGCATACCCCGCGTAGCGTAAATATTAAAAGATATAAGTATTTCATTTCTAGGATTCGTTTAGAAATTAGATCGCTGAGACATTATTAAAATCGCAATCTTCAATTCCTTAATTAATTAGTCAGTCGGATTCCACTGAGAGTAGCTGCAAGTCAACAGTTAAGTACTAGCAATTTATAATTAGTCTGTTGTTAATTAAGTTATAAAAATATTATTAAAACTCTATGTTTGCCCTCGAAAATATTTACCAGACGAAAAATCATGGTATTATATAAATTATAAATCATTAATAAGGTACATTGTCGGCGGGTGACGACAGAACAGGGCATGGATGAGTGGTAACATATCCGCTAATCAATGTATGGGTTCGAATCCAGGTCTGGCAAGCTCAAATGTTGTCTTTCAATTTGTGTTTGGGCCCAGATCACGGACCTAAAAGGTTGAGTAGGTGGCGAGCACCCATTACTCCTAAAAATACCTCTGCAAGCGGCAACCAAGATCCACATCGAATTGTTGAGCCAGTGTAGAAAAAAAAATCTTGTTATATTAGGGGGTTTATTTATGCTGACGTAAATTCATATCTCAAACATGACCACATAATTATTGTTTTTTTTATTTCTCCGAGAAATTTATGAAAATCGAGACATTTTTATAGGTTTTTCGGCTAAATTTTGTTCACTCAAGAATATTAAAAATAAAATAAAATCTCATTTACAAAGAAATAAGAATTCTCAGATTCGAGATTGGCCCTTTCTGATTATTTCTTGAGGATTTTCGAGACGACATTTCTCGATCTCAATCCCAAGAAGAGAGATCCAAATATTATGGGTAGTGCAGCCCGGCATGGAAAGTTTCATATGAACAGATTATATTTTAGCTTGTTCACTAACTCGATAAATAAATTAATGAAATAAGAGATTATTCCATGGTACCTACACGACATTTGCCACGAATAATGCGAAATGACTTAATATCCTATCCGTAAGCAGGTACGTTGTATTTCTTACTTAGTGAAATTATGATGTGAGAAATTAGCGACATCTTCAAATAGTATCTAGATATGCAATATTTATTGTGTATACTGGTATACAATTAATAGTCACTATTATTTTGAACGAACATACACAATTATTATTTTCGCTGTATTTTGGAAACATGCAAAATATTTAATTTCTATACAAAAATAACATTTTTTAAATAAGATGAACAAATTGATTTAATTCTTAAATTTCCGAATTGTTATGTACTGCAGGGCTATTCTAACATATCACTTAATTCCCAAATCAGTAAAAAAGTGATACATAATAATAATAATATGTTGTATTCAGACAGTTAATTATCCCGGGAAGATATGTTAATAACACAGCCGATCATGGCCGCGTTAACAGCGAACTATCAAATGTCGTTGAATACTACTGCAACATATTTTTAATACGTCATACTCGATTCTAATCGGATGCATTTAAAATCGTGTAAAACGCAGTACCGTGTGTTGACAATAATTATTGTAGAAAACCGCCTTGTTTATTGTTTTTCATCGCCGTTGGAATACTGCAGAAACATCACAAGAAAAACAAACGGATAAGTAGGCAGGTAAGAGTATGCGATGTGATAAAGGTAGCCAAACTGGTGAACTGACGACATGCTCCTCGAATGGATAAGCGTTGGACAAATGCAGTCGTATAGTGGTAGTATAGTGGTATCTACCAAGGAACTCTAAGTGGCTACAGCGCCACAGATTCAGTGGACATAGGCAACCCGGAATAGCGAATGAGCTTGGAGAGGCCTTCTTCCAGCAGTGGATTGTTCCTAGTATATTATGACAGCTATGGAGATATATTTTAACTTAAAGAAGTAATAATTAGTAATTCATTAAAATTGTTTTAAAAGAAAAACGGAACTACAGTCTGTCTTTGCAAGAATAATGAAAATTTATAAAATCACGTGGTATTCACATTGTGACATTTAGTATGGAAATTTACGTTTAAGTTGTTATGATGTTATAGTTTTGTATGTTATAATTTTATTATTATTATCAATACATATTGTGTGGCTTGGGTAGAAAAGAACCTATGTAATATGGGATATAAAGTATAGTTGGTAAAATTAAAAGTAAGCATTGAATGCAGGAGGTGGGAATACCAAGTGAAAAAACATTTATGACCGTATGGGCAGGTTTATAAGGGCCGGTGGTCACTAAATGCAAACGTAATAACGGTTTTGTGCAAACAACATCACCTACCTACGGTGCACATTATTATTACAGAGGAAAATTCACTTTCTCCGGGTACATGGCTGGTTCACCGTCACACTTCTCCCGACAGAAGCGAAACGGGGGAACGCCAGGAGCCCCCAGGGGACTTCACCCCCCTGTCACTCCGCGCCCTCTAGCCAAAGCCCCAGTACACCCCTGTCCTGGCCCGGCTCGTCATCGTCGTATACCCGGCCCGCTTGCTCTCACGTTTATGCGGCTCTGACCTCTCTGTCTCGCGTTTAATGTTTAATTAATTTATATATTACCACTCCCGCTGGAAAGATACGGACGTGTATGTAAATAAATATATACAACAATTTTCAGACATATAAATAAGTACACGCGTATGGCGTATTAAAAGATTTTTCTATTTGTTTTTTAGAACCTTGTATTTATAAACATGCATATTAAATGCATTAAAAATCACATTAATTAAATTTAAAAGTAATCATTAAGTAGCAATTACGACACTGAGGAAAATATGCATGACATAAACCTGGAAATCAGAACAAGAATAGTATGATCCCTACTATGTCTTTTCGGTTATATTAGACCAGGCATGTCCAACGCGTCGATCGCAACCTAGGTCCTAAGGCCCACTTATATTCTGACCGAGGCACGGAACTGTGAATTTCGGTCGTTAAAGAAAATGATGAGTGTTTCATATTGAAAAAAAAATATTAATAAAATAACTAATATGTACGAAACATGCAATCTAAAATTTTCATTTCTTGTGAACATAGCATTTGAAGTAGAAAATAACTAGAACTATCATAGGAACTCGCCATTGAGTGCCGCGGCCTGACAACAGACTACCTTGTTAAAAGCCGAAGGAATTGAGTCGTGGAAATGTGAAAGCGTGTAGATTCATTACATAACATAACTTAAGAGCATGCCGCAGAAGTGAGAGAAAGAGAAGATGTGAATTCCTATCCCCGCGCTTTAAACTGAGGAGTAATTCCCCCTCACCGTCGCGCAATAGGCTGTTTGCACAGTAAAATAGTTTGGCAACGAGTGCAGTGAATGCCGAAAAGAAGACCAACATTTATAAATTTCGCAACGAATGGGAAAGACAAGCGATGTTGTTTAAATTGTAACACCTCAATGTTCCCAGCCAAATATAATACATTCAATTATGTTGAATGATGCCAATGGGAGGGGGTAGATCACTGCTTGGATAGAAGATCACAGCCTTCTCGAAGTTGGACATGCCATTACTAGATTGACTCGAGACACACAGAAAAATGCTCAGGAAATTTGCATCGGCTGAAAGTACAAAGCTACGAATGTCTAGGATGTAAAATACCAAAGTAATAATGAGATAAGTAATAACTGAAAAGTGGTTGTCTTTTAGCCACAGTATCACGACAGATACCAACTTCTACATCTTATTAACCAAGGGAAGATTACCGGTAAAGTATTGAAGTAAACGGTTGAATGGTTTACACTCGCTGTCGATATGAATGCGAGCACGTAAGTATTAGTGAGTTTTAGACCGCGTTGTACGTCTGATGTTCAAATGTGGCGTACTTTACATCAAAGTCAATTTACGGAACACGGGAATTACGAAATGTTCCCAATAGATCGATATGCCAACAATTATTAATTAAACATACGAATGCCTCATTCAATCAACTTGACGTTTCATAACACAGTATGTATACCCAAAACCTTTGAACCACTCAAGGAACGAGAAAAATTTGAACACAATATTATTACAACCGCGAAGATGAACCACGGAAAATTTAATACTGAATGCTTAGATTATAGAAAAATGAAAAAAAGACTGAATGCCTGAAGAATTTTATACTTCCTTCAGATTGTAACCTATTTGTCATAACTTTTTATAAAGCCTGACTATTTTAAGTGTCATTTTTATTAATACATTTCATAAATTAAACGTCAAACCTTACCAAAATTCACAAAGTAATTAGAATTTAAATAATTACAGCTACGATTCTACCAACGAAACAATCATTAAGCTGTGCACGTTTTTAATTATTATAACATCCTTAGCCACCTCAAAAATATGTCCGTACTTACCGTAAATAAGCTATATCCTTTTGTCTTTCAAATGCAAAATGTCCATATATAACTGGACAGCATAAGCATGGCATTTTTGAAATTGGGGTGGGTTCGCAAGTTT
This sequence comes from Rhyacophila brunnea, assembly GCF_057557595.1. Taxonomy (NCBI): domain Eukaryota; kingdom Metazoa; phylum Arthropoda; class Insecta; order Trichoptera; family Rhyacophilidae; genus Rhyacophila; species Rhyacophila brunnea. The sequence continues at coordinate 417,750 of NW_028233276.1, forward strand.
TCGGTCAGTTACGAAAACGGCAGCCCTTATTACACGTAGCAATTCGTTAAAATTACGTTCAGTATGAATTATTAAATAACTTACAACATAAATCGCGCATTACTATGACATCTCATCTGATTCACTGTCATCCAACTCCGCACGAATGTTTATTATCAAGTTTTCCATATGTGTGTCTAGTCCTAAATCACTTGCCTTCTCTTCAATTATTCTAACAAGTCTTCGATTATTCTTATTATTATTACCTCATCGCATTTTTTCAATTTATTCGGAATGTAATTAAGGAATAACCGATCAAATTTTTTATGTTATGTCATATATACCGATTCTTTGCGTTACTCTCTGAATGGTGCTAATAGGTACGTCAGTTGCTTCATTTCCCGATTTAACAATATTATATTTCAAATTGTACTGTTTTTTCATCACTTTAAAATATTCGGTCACATTAAACACAATAATTTCTCGTGCTTGTCTTTGTAAAGGTTTTTTGTAATACCCCGATCGAGATGGGGTATTCATGGTAAAACAGAAAATATACCTACTAATGTATCGTGTAAAACAGACTTTTCACGCACAGACGCAGCGTTTACACACCTACTCTATGCGCACGAAAATAAGTGTGCTTCTGCACAGGTGCGTGCTTAAATTGCTTAGCTATAGCTGCGTTTTGTGTGCTCTTCCGTTTAGTCAATACAAAATATTGAAATAGAGATTGTACCATCGTCTGATCTTCTAAAATTAAAAATTGCAGCTTTTTTTCATGGTTAACATGAAAAAATTAGGGGTTAAAACTCATCTTATTCTGATTCAAATATTATTGTGCAGTAATTGTAAGAGAAAAAATATTTAAATTTAATTTATAAAATTTAAATATTTCGTAGAGTTAAATTAATATACGTCCGCATATTTATTATATAGGTATGTATTGCAATAAACATTTGTAGGCTGAAAAACTGTTAATTTAAAAAAAATCAATCCATATATTGGTTACACGTAAAAATCCACATATTTCACAAGGATGATACAATCACTTGAGCCGTTAGTTTAATTCCTTATTTAAAATACTCGTTCATCAAACGACGTGACGTATGTTCGAACGCCACTAGATTCAATATTCTGTTCGAATTATTATGCCTTCTGAGACTTTTCCATGTGACGTGTTTACCATTATGTTCTGAGACACTTTCAGTCGAAGCTGAAAACAGTGTGACCGTTAAGTAGGTGTACATATATCTAAAAAAAGTAAATGAGTGAAACATTTCAAAATGTAAAAATAAGCATAGACGAGTTAACATTTATAAGGTTTGATCAGTAAGCGTTCATTTTAGTCGTGGAAGATACACGTTCACGACTGACAGCGAGAAAATGGGATCTCACTTAATATGGCAGATGAATAAATAGTATGACAGTTTAAAATACATACAGTCTAGTATTTAAGATTAATCAATTATTATATGTCATTCAATACAAATCAACTGGCAATAGTACACAATATAGAAAGCTTTTAGATAATATTGTCTTATAATAAAATCTGTTATGTACAAATAGGTTTTTTAGAATAGCATAAATGTATTGCTATCTGTCGATCTATTATTATCAATTCAATTGCACTACAGCTGTTCGGAGGAGTCGTGTCAACAATTTAATTGACGTGTTGTTTCATTCGAACGAACTGCATGAAAATTCAATCACTGGACAGCGACATTTAGTGGCCAAAAATAAACCGAAACAGCAAATTTAAAATGCGATATCTGATCTGCAATAGTGAGAGACGTAGATACCAAACAGGGGCGGATTTAACCACCAGGGAGTCTTATTTTTAGCACCAATTACCCCCCCCCCCCCTTCCCTCATATAGAAAATACATGTTTATAAATTTTTAACAAACTTTAAAACTTTAATGGAGCAAGCAACCCCGCATCTGTCTTAAATGTACGATTAATTCCCAACCATATCAAAATTCAAGGCTGCCACCAAGAGTGGACTGACAGGGATCTAGCCTGGTGGCCCGGGCTCAGATGGGGTACGGCGTGGCGGGCCGAGAAGTTAAGTGAAACAAACACACCAAATTTGGTCTAATAGTAAAAAAAGTGGTTATGCAGTACAATTAAATATGATATGATGATTAATAATATAATAAATTAAATGGTAATGCACGTGTAGAATTTTATTGTTTTAGTGTGTTGCCTGACTAATATAAAATGGCTATTTAGCCAATATGGCGAAGGGTCGCATGTTACGTAGCTACCACAAAAGGGGGTCGCGATCAGTACTCCATAATATGATGACGAAACGAGTGCCGACGACTCAATAATTCAAAGGATTTATATAAAAATACAAAAAATCACTAAAAATACATATACTCTTAATTCTAATCTTCTGGGGTTCCGCGGAATACCACTTGGGGAACACTACTGTAGAACATCATGATATTGCCCTTAACCTTATGTGGGACCCATGATTGAAATACTGTGTTTACACTAGTGAATAGAACATTAATTATCTGATGATCACACAGAAATCCATATTATAATCTAAAATCTGAATAATTAAAAAATAAATAAAAATTCATATATAGGTAGCAGGTACCTACCTACTTACATATATATTTAAATAATATTCTTATTAATACTACAGAAGGCCATGAGACCCAATGACAGTAGCGCTGTGGAGCAGTAGTGTGATTAATAATATAAGTAAAACAATCACACACCCCAGACTTTGAGAAAATCACATAAATATACTGTGACCTCGTCGGGAAACGAATCCGGAGACCCTGGATGAAAGACCACCGCCTTCCGCAATGGACTGCAAGGACCTTAATCGAGGACTGGTAAACTTATGAATTTGTTAAAATTTCAGGATGTTAGAGAATTGATGAATGGATAAAATGACGAACTGAAATTTGGTCATTATGTTTGGTAAAAAGATTGCGGATAATAACGGCAGCAGAATACAACCCCTGACAGACGTATCCAAATAGGAATTGACGAAGTGGCTAAAACTGATCCTTGAAAAATCCTATCAACGTAACATGATTACGCACGCAATGCACAGTTCATTCAAACGGTCCGTCTGGAAGCAGATAATATTGCTGAAAAAAAAATGAGACGAAATAAATAAAAGCTGCATAAAAATGCAGGGGTGGTTTGTCTATTGCAAATCGCTTTTCTCTATCTGTGTGTGCACTATGCATAATGTGTATGTAAGATCACACTCCGTTAGGCCGCTCCACGGATGGGTGACCCACAATAATAATGGCTAGGGTGATAATACCAACGTACTGCTATACTATTCGTGCATGGTATGTTATGTTGGTCTTATTCATTCAGCCTGAAATCTGATACGAAGAAAAAAGAGCGAATTATTTTTTTAAATGACTCAGCTCTTCCATAACATTTGAAAATGGATTTTTAATGTCGCTCTTATGTACTTTTCTATTGCACTAAGTTTTCATTCTAAATTTGAAATTTCATTTAGATTGCGAATTTAGAATTGTGTACTTATTGAATTTTTATATAACTAGTAGAAGTGCCTCCATATGATGCATGTCATAAAATACTGTCATTGACAAAGTCATACACTTAATCTGTGAATAGGTTCTAATTCTATATGACATTTATAGTCGTAATATAATTTAGCTATTACTTACATAATTACTTTCTTTAATGGAGATGCTTTAAGAAAATCGAAATGTTTTGAGACAATATTTTTCATATAAGTATATATTTATAATATATTTGTTTATTTATCGAATTTTCATATGTCACGTTTTATAACTACCAAACGTTTGCGTCGAAATATCTAAGAAATAATAGATAATAATATTCAACTCTTCATATAGAAATTCTGTAATTTTGTTCGATTCGAAATTGTATAGATAATACATCAATTCTTGCATTATTCTGGGACTATTTTAATTGGGTATAGAATCTCGCAAGGCCTTCCCATTTTCAGCCTATCCGACAACATTTTTTTTCACGAGTATAATTATTGCAACTGTAATAATATAATTATTACAAAATCATGACTGCAAAGTATATTTATTATTAATAAAAAATAAGTAAATAACTTTAAAACTATTATTACACAAAAACTACCTTACTAACTTACTAAAAATTAAATTAATTATATGATATCGTGCAACCTACGGCAGTCAAATTAGTCGCCGAGGAATTCTGATGATTTCGTGATTATTGCATGGACTCTACTTTGTTTGAAAACTAGATGCCTAATTTAAAATGTCTGTCAATATAAATGAGTGATTGGCAATGCTGGCCAAAGTCACGAAAAAGTATTGAATTGACTAAAAATCCAATAAGTGATATCTTTGAATGTTAACTTTTAGAAAAAAATGTTATAATAATAATGATATATAGAAAGGTACGCGAATGTGATCAGGTGATATTTACGTTTGAAATGCATACGTTCTTCAAAAGCGTAGGTACCTACCTAATAATTAATATGAGGCTATAAGTGATTATTTCTATATATTAAAAGTGCACTCAGGTACCTACTTGTCATTTTCATACCATACTTTTCTACGAAAAAATGAATACAATGAAAAAGAGAAAAAAAGCCGCGAATTTAGCAGGTACTGTGTATTTTTTTTTTGAAATTTTGTTACTGACCCTTAAAGCAATCGAAATGTTCTGTGCCGATAAATAAAACGAAATAAACGAATTACTTTCGCGCAACAAAATATACAATTAATAATATTTTCAATTTGCAGTGGTGTGCCGAAATTCGAAAATGCTGGAAGGGTCACACAGGTCTCACGCTGTTCACATAAAAAGGAAAGGATGTTTTCGAGCGATTGGGATAAATAATTTTTGCCCGAAGAACAAAAAACCGTTTTCAACTCGGCGAAAATATTTACTCATGAAAATTTAATTTATCCCAAGTCGATCTGCGCAGAGATTCGAAAAATTATCGGTAAAGTTTTTTTTTCACAGAACACACCTTCCGAAGAACCAATATTTGCGAGGGGCAGAATTCTATTAACATTTTCACGTCGGTTGGTTAGGTAAAAACGGAAAATTTTAAATAAATAACAACATAAAACACGTGTTGAATAAATTGAAAATATACCCATATTTTATTTTCCCAATCTACTGTATATAACTACGTAATCAAAGGCAAAAAAAACCTACCTGAATATTATTATACAAATCGGTAAAAAAATATTTATAACTAAACGACATACTATTAAAGACAATCTATTTTCCTTAAATGGTATTCAATAAGCATATAACATACAAATTTGCATTTTAATAATCTTAATCAAGACGAGCAGTGTTGTTAAATCACCTAGATGATAATATGCCAAACGGGGTAAAAAAGTAAGTTATTTGACAGGGAAAAAAATAGATAAGGTAGGTAAAAAAATATGAGAAAACATATTAACCGAAGAAACTTTGGAAGGTAATCTTGTTATAATAAAATGATAGATTTTACGCCATATGCCAGATGCGATTTTACCACGTTTTTATTAGCTTGTATTTTTGTTTGTCCAGTACAAATTTTTTCTTGTTTGTCCAAGATTTGTATTCTTCAAACAAACAAACAAACTTCCCGACTAGCTAGACATTTGAAACTTTTAGAATACATCAGAAAACGATTACAATCAAATGCATTCTTTTAATACTTTTAACCATCTTTAAGCAGAAATGAATTCATTTTCAGTTAATTCTGTTTTGTATGGAAAGTTATTTCGGAAAAAAAATCGTACAAGGTAAAACACTATTATTGGTTGCTAAGGGGTCCTAGCAACTAAATTATTAATATATACGTGCGTTACTATGGAAATCAATATGAAATGTCAAAATGACATTTCAGTATTCTATATTTATTCAGAATTTCTATCAAGTACAAAAAAAAAGTATTTATTAATACATAGAATTGTCAAGTTTATACGATTCAACAGAAAATTTAAAAACGTGGTGAGTATATAAAAAGTTCTTTTTATCTTGTAATTATTTGCAAACTAGCTGGCTAGTAGAAAATGCCAGATCTGACACGAAAACGGCAAAATTCTTGACGACGCTGTTCTCATCGACGTAATTATACAAAAAAATAATATTCTTGTTTGAAAAATATTCTTAAATCGTTATAGAATTGTATACGTATTCGTATTTATTTATATTGTGTTTGATGTGAATTAATACAAAGTCTTTTCAACCCAAAATTGATAGTTATCACAACTGAAGCGATTCTCGAAAAATTGAAAATGACAGTCGTTATTCAGGGACATCAGAAATAATGGGAACTCAAATACCTAACGGGTATGGAGTAACAGGCAACTGATCTCGAGTGTGGAAGATTATGGGATAAACTTAAACGCATGTCGAGAATACGCTTGTCCTTCGTTCTGACAAATATTGGTGTATTTGAAGGTTGCAACACACACTATTGCACGTCTATAAAAGTGTGGTTAATTTTCGTAGGACACTCGACCATTCAAACCCCTGCGTCAAAATGTAGTGTAGCCTGTCGGAATTACGTATATTAAATTTATTAATCTATTCTGTGGTAATATTGCTTGGGTAACTTACGTACATACGTTATTTTCATACATATATAATATTATGTGCATTGAAGAATGAGTGTTCATTGTATAAAAAAACAATTCTATGCCTGTATAAATACAAAGGATTTCTATAATATTATATTATAATGTGGTTCAACAAGTGTGAAGCATACCACCCGGATGTAAATTTTCAATGCCAAACGATTTCCAGCTAAATGAATCATTAGACACATTCTAATCTTCGATTTTATATTATATAACTATAATAGGTAGGTTATGTTTTATTTAAGATCGTTAGGTCTAGCACTCACTAACCAATCGCTATCAACGTTTTTCGTCGATGCGATATTTCGATAGACATTTCGTTCCCATCGCTAGCTCTCTAGCATCCCTTGGGACAGTGTTCCGGAATTTCTTTAAAGGGAGAATAACCACCCTACAGTGCCTTCGTGCAGCTACTTACAATGTAGGATAACCAATAAATATCTGGTAACGGTTATAATCAAATAGTTTTGAGATTGGTAAATGACGAAATATTGATATGGCTTCATCCACAATAATTTGATGATATTGCTACTATGGGTTGATAACCAAACGATACTAGACTATATTGATGGAGTCAAATAAGCGTTTTATAATATTACAATACTTGTTGGAGATTGCAAAAAATGGTTCCAAATTGGTGGCACTAATAAGACGTCGCCAGTTTTGACAATTGGGTACCTATTATAATAGATGTAGGTATGCCATACTTACATTTTTTGTAATAATTGTTCATCTCTAAATATTTAAAACAACGAGTGTTCATATTTTTCATTGTAATAATAAATACATTTAAGAGCGCGTGTGATGTTTCTACAGACGAATCTGCAATGGGAAATGACATTTTAATCTCGCTTGATCCCTAATCGAAGACCGGAGCATAGATCGAATAAAAATGAGGCACTCTTAGTATGCCAATTACAAAATAGTATGACTAATTGTTCGTTATGAAAAAATAGCACCATGACGTGTCCAAAGTTCTGTGTTTTCGACTTTTGGAATTTACTTTAATGATAAAATATTTCGTAGCTTTTCTGCATATAAATACTACATCTGTTCATTTAAGTTAATCGTAGCCTTTATCTAATGATTTCCATTTTTATGCCTACGCGTTATGCTCAGGATGAAGATTTCCATACAACGCTGTGCCAGTCCACTTATAATGAGATTTTAATGTAACACCAAATAAACATAATGTCCATACTTAAAAAAAATGTTTTTTTAGATTTCATTGGTAATGAAATCTAAATAGTTTGGTGGTATGTTCTATCGAATGATGGCGACCAAATTGCAGGAGGTACATGTCCATATCCTGGGTCAGTCGTATCCTATCACCACGACTTGAAGATTGCACCAAATTAGTAATGATTGGTCATGAGGTTACGTAGCCAAACACTCTGCCAATATGAATGCGCTACAAAAACAATGCAACGAATAATAAATTATTTTTATTCGTAATAAAATAATTGTGAGTTCATCGTAACTCATGACTCCCCTACTTTACAGAGTAAATAATAAAATCTTCTGAGGGCTATTGCCGTTTAGGAAACACAACTTTTTCGTTTAATTTCATCAAAAGGGGAGGGTGGAGGTTATAAGGGGTGTTTGGGCAATACAGAGGAACTGACATGTTTTCCAACTGCCCTTCGATGCAATATTTCCTATTCTTATTAAATTTACCAACAGCGATGACTACACGGAATTGCACGTAAATATTCTTTTACGTGATTTACAGTACCATACCATGTATTTGTATACGAATTAAAGGGAAAAAAGGTTACATTGTCTACTATATTAAAAAATATCTAGGCACGTATTGTTATTAATCAGTGCGACGATTTTCTTTTAAGGGAACATACAGTGCTACTAGTAACTAGGGGTATCTAGCGATTAAACAAAAATGAAGTTTAATACAATTTACAGACTATCACCATGCGTTCTTCACCATCCTTCTTTTCTCGACGTTTCAGCCACTTTATATTGGATATTTTGGATGCTTGGCATCCGCAACGAGCTCGAAACGTCACTGAAATAAGAAAAAAGAACACACGGTGATAGCCAAAGAATTAAAAAAATAAATATTAGTCTTACACACTATTTATATTATGAGATTTGTTAATCGTGATAAGTTGGTAAACTACGCAGTTTTTACCACCGTTATGTTAGGATTTCCCTCCCATTTATTACTCAAGCAATGGCTGCCACCCTTTGTTTTGATGTGCAATATGTTTATGACTGTTTACTTACTCGCAAGCAGTTATGCACGATTTTATAGGATTGATCAGCTAAATAATATTGCTGACCGCATTGCATTATTGACTGCTTATAATAAATCACTACGGATTGTCATTGCAGATGCTCTTTAAACTGGAAAATAAATTTCATAGTAAATTGCGAAGTTCTTTTATAATGAAACTAATAATGCGCAACCACTTATAGGTAGGCTTATGTTCAGGGTATATCTATAAATAGATTATAAAAGATGAAAATTTCTACTTGTTTGATAACAACCAACCGTAAAAGTATCAAGCAAAACCTACACTAATTTCAGAGGGTTGGCGACACTTTTTTGAGTTGCTCAAAGTTTTATTAGGTAGGTATTAAGTATTGTATTTAAATATTAAAAATAGTCATTTCCATTATCAAACAAAAGCCGACAGCAAATCGTCTTTCATTATTAATGTGCCTCTTCTGTCAAAAAGTGAGGTTATTATTCATCACTCGGCAGTGTTGCCGTATTTCAAACAATTCCAGTGTTGCAAAGTGTCAAATATAATATTTTCATTTGATTTTAGGACGAAAATTTAATAATAATAAAAACAACATCCGGAGCAGTGGAGCACTACAAATTTTCGGTGCTCTGGGTAAAACTCCATTGCCCCACCGCTCCGTGCTCCTGCTCCGAGGTCCGCTCCAACGCTCTGGATAATTTACATTTGCAAATGTTATAAATAATCAATACGGCTAATGTGTATTTTCCAATTGACCTATTCGCGAATAACCATAAAATGATACATTTTTTCTGCGATTGACGCTGGAATTCTGATAAATAATACGACGTGCCTTCGATACCTTTGGATGGATGCAGAAAGAGTGTTTCACTTTTTAAACTGACGAAACAAATCCCAATGATTCTAGGTTGGAATTTAAAACACGCCACCGCGGACTATACAGTGTTACAGCAGCATCCAGATATAGCCGGAGCAAGTTTAATATTTAATGTTCCGGGTCAATTCACACAGACGGGGAGTAAATATTTCACGACAGATAATGTCGACACGGACTACAACACTGTGTCGCTTCTATTAACGCTATAAATAGCAATTCCGCCCAGGCCAACTCTCGGAAGTGTATTTATAAAAGAATACAATTTAAGGCGGGGTAAATACGATAAAACACCTACTCCAAATAAGGAGATTTAAACACGATCAATAACACACGTGCGTACAGACGTACAAACTTATCTTAAGATTGGATGGGGGAGCCACAGTCGAAAACTACCCAATCAAGACTCGCAACTGGACAGAATCTGACATTCGAATGTAGTTCGTAGTTCCACTTTTGACCGTTCTTCAGATAATTTTGTAGGACTGTAAAGAAATTAACAATTTAAACGCCACTTAGGCCTTGTCCAGATGGCGCGATTTGACTCGCGCACTCCATGTTCATGTAACCTCATTGAGCCGTCCACATGCACCCGCGTCGTGTCATTTGTCGCGCTACAAGCGCAAGCATACGCGAAACTCTCGAGTACGCGCGTATTACAGTTGAGTCGAGGTACTATCTCATAAATATACTCATGTTGAATACTATCTATTATACTATTATAGTAAACTCGCGCTTATGAGACGCGTTATATGGACGCAGCGAACATTTCGGTACGCGAGCGTAAAATGCGGTGAGACACGCGCCATCTGTACAAGGCCTTAGCGCCCTTAGCGGCGCAACTAAGTGGACTATTATGTAACGAATTCACACATTATCCACGCGCGTCAAAGAAGCGCCACAGCGGCAGGCAGCCAGTTAGCGCTGCTATTCAGTGTTGCTATCATTCACAACAATATGCCAGATAAAGTAACAAAATAAGCAAGATGGCAGATAAAACACCATATTTTTTCATTTTTTTTTCTATAATCAGCATTTCAAAAAAATAAGCATTATTCATCAATATTGACGATGACGCGCATTATTTAAGTTCCAATATTTCAAAAAGCAGATCGATGATACCCACTTTTATGTTTACATTTATATCTGGAAACTGCCCACGTGCAATATATTAGTGAGGGTTACAAATCAATAAGACCATTACCAAATAATTATTTTTTGGAATGTTGTATTGATACCCCCCAAGTTTGGATTACCGAACCGCTATGAAATATTAATATAATGTATTATCATCGCATTACTACACGTTTATCTACTGAATTTCAGGTGCCAAATAGGAGTAGGTACGTAAAATAAACAAAAAGTCTTGGTGCGTGGGACCGAAGAAACTTGTAGGTGTAGATTGATACAAACAATATATGAAAATATAATTCACCTCCAAGTAACCTTCATTCAATAGAAAATACAAAATCAAAAATAAAGAAAAACATGAGTGGAAGCATTCATGCAACTGTTAAATAAATCGACTTACGAGTATTCCAACGGGAAAAGGGGGTATTTTCTACGAGTCGATTAGGAATAATATGCTCACCTGAAAAAAAAGAAAATAACATATTAGTACATACTTGCTATGCATTAAAAATAAGCGGGAGAGGCTCACATATACATAATAAATGTCAATGATATCAATAATAGTATATTATAAAAATATGTAGGTACCTATTGATACTTATTTTTATACGAGTACCTTAGTCATAATTATATTTTGCATGATGTGTGTGTGTGTTTTTTTTTTAGGAAACTAGATAAAATGTTTAACTTTATATGTGTTTTAAATCAATCTCATTTAATAGAGGCATTCTGTAGGGTCTGAAATGAGGAGTTAAAAAGGTAATCCTGAAATAAACTACAAGTTGGTAATTGAGCAAACCATGAAGTGATCCATATTCATGACAGCGTTGCGTTGCTACTTCGAGTTTTTCTTTCCAGATCTAGCATTTTTTTAAGTATTTAGCTTGCGAAATGCGCACTTGGTGTATAACGTTAAATCTATCGTATGCAATAAAACAAACGACCTAAAACGTCTCATATAAAAGCTGGAATAGGTATGACACCCGATTTACTTGAAAATCAACGGTATCTTTTGACAATAAAATAAATGTAACATAGAATACCTAACCTATTGAAACGATTGCCAAATTTCGTACATAGGCCTCTAAACACGTTTTTTTAGTTGTATGACCTATTTATTAGTTGCGAAACTTAAAAACTTTATTCTGGTAAAAAGAATGTTTATAAACACTTGTATATATTCTAATGGATTCAAGCTCTGTACTATTCCATTTAAGTCGTTTTTTGCGACCCGGGTTTCGCCTTTCGGCATCTTCAGGCGTCGTGTACACTCACCAAAGGCAAACACACACTGACAACGAACACCCTTAACTCTACCTTATATAATAAAACAATACAATAAAGTAGGTAAAAACTCCATTACCTACATATTTAGTCAGAAATTACAACAAAAAGTACAATAAACAAATTATGAATAGCTGAAGTGTCAGTAAAAAACCCAATTAGTAAAAACCCTATCTTATTAATAACAATACACTGGACAGCATATTATTATAATAAATCGTCTAACAACTATTTTGTAAGTAAACTTTTTTCACTGCAAATTTGTAAATAAAAAAAAATACTGGGTAACATAGTTTATTCCAGAAATGCTATGGCCAAAGGACACAGTGAAAGCGTAACAGGCGCCTCTTTACCACATAATAATGATTACGCTTTGAGAGAACAACAAAACAAAAAACATCGTAATAATGCGTTAGCGTTTTGACTTATCATCCGTTCTGATCGGCCGCCACGATGTTGTCACAATAATAATATCGATGGAAAGTTTTTTCAGGTGCCCCCTTTGCACCCCATATACTTACCTCGCTCCCCGTAAAACAATCCACATACCCGCTGAAAACAAACAACTTTACTGACTGACTACTAACTGCTGGGTTAGCTCTATCGCCTAATGCCCTGATACCTCAGCAGCGCAAGAAGGTGAGCGATTATCTACTTACGATGAGTAAAGTGTGCATACGTAGGTCTGGAGAAATCCAAAGGATTTTAATACGACACGTGTAATTTATTATTACGTATGGTAATTAACAAGTGATTGGTAAGCACATTGGGAAATTAGCACGAATTCAAACATGAATTAATGTCCTCAGGGTAATACGTGTTAATAGGTGCATTTTTCTGTTATAGCAGTAAATTCATGCAGTGTAAACGGGGTACAGCTTGAGTAAATTAAATATCTTTTCATTTTATCCTTTCCTCATTACCGAGGATGGTTTTCAGTAAAATTACAGGCATTAGCAATGGTCTCATTCTATCTAGATTCTAAGGTGAACCTGCGCTTATCTTGTTGCTTCAGTTTATTCCGTACTTCATCTGGAAGGCGCCCTCCTCGTAACTCCCCTCGACGCCATCAGAGATTACGCATCTCTCCAGGTCTCGCCCAGGTTATAATACTAAGGTTTTCTTTTATTGTGTTAACTGCCAATTCATGGTGGAAATGCATTGTATTATTAATTTAATTTAATAAAACGCAAAATGTTCATAGTAATTATTCCACTTTTAATAAATAAATCTGGACCGGTTTCGTCCGCCTCGAAGGGTCCAGTTAGTTGAAAATGTCCCTCAGAGGCGGATGAAACCGGTCCAGATTTATTTATTAAAATATGTATATTATTTGTGTTCATTAAAGATTATGGTGTTTTATAAACAAACTAAGAAAAAAACAATCAAATTATACGTTTATTATGAAAATAATAACGACATTGTATATTATAGTATACTAGCTGAAGTACCCGGCTTCGCACAGGGTCGCTTCGTGGTTATATTTATCTTAGATATTTAAAAAATAATAAGAGGTAATTATTTTTTTAATATTAAAATATCTGTGTAATACAATATATCAATATGAAAATAATTCTAATAGGAGTAAAGGTCAAACAAAAGAACACTAAATTAAAATCGAATCCAAAATACGCAAACGTTATTAATGTTATTAATATGCACTAACAAACCAAAATTGGATTAAACGAACTTTGTATTTTATATAATACTAATTTAGAAACCTTTGCAGGTGTGCGCACAACAACTTACAAAAATTTCATCGCAATCAGATGAATGGTATAAGAACACATACGAATAGAAGAAGATAGAATAGATGAAAAAGAAGAAGAAATGGTTGCCTCAATACTTGATCAAAATTTCATTGCAATCGGATGAATGGTATAGGAACGCATACGAATAGAAGAAGAAGAAGATGGTTGTACTAATTCAAAAACCTTTGCGGGCGTGCGCACAACAACTGGTCAAAATGTCATCGCAATCGGATGAATAGTATAAGAACGCACACGAATAGAAGAAGATAGAATTGAAGAAAAATATGAAGAAAATAGTTTTATCAATTCATTAACCTTTGCGGGCGTGAGCACAACACTTGATCAAAATTTCATTGCAATCAGATGAATGGTATAGGAACGCATACGAATAGAAGAAGATAGAATATAAGAAGAAGATGGTTGTACTAATTCAGAAACCTTCGCGGGTGTTGGCACAATTACTGACGAAAGTTTCATCGCAATCGGATGAATGATATAGGGACCATACGAATAAAAGAAGAAATAATGAAGAAGAAGAAGAAGATGGTTGTACTAATTCAGAAACCTTTACGGGTGTTACCACAAAAACTGATAAAGGTTTCATCGCAATCGGATGAATGGAATAGGAACTCATACAAATAGAAGAATATAGAATAGAAGAAGAAGATGGTCGTACTAATTCAGAAACATTTGCGGGTGTTATCACAACAACTGACGAAGGTTTCATCGCAATCGGATGAATGGTATAGGAACCATACGAATAAAAGAAGATATAATGAAGAAGACGAAGAAAAAGTTTGTACAAATTCATAAACCTTTGCGGGTGTTGGCACAACCACTGACGAAAGTTTCATCGCAATCGGATGAATGATATAGGGACCATACGAATAAAAGAAGAAATAATGAAGAAGAAGAAGAAGAAGAAGATGGTTGTACTAATTCAGAAACCTTTACGGGTGTTACCACAAAAACTGATGAAGGTTTCATCGCAATCGGATGAATGATATAGGAACCATACGAATAAAAGAATACATATATAATAAAGAAGAAGAAGAAGACGGTTGTACAAATTCAGAAACCTTCGCGGGTGTTGGCACAACCACTGACGATCGGAATCGGATGAATGATATAGGGACCATACGAATAAAAGAAGATATAATGAAGAAGAAGAAGAAGATGGTTGTACTAATTCAGAAACCTTTACGGGTGTTACCACAACAACTTATGAAGGTTTCATAGCAATCGGATGAATGATATAGGAACCATACGAATAAAAGAAGATAGAATGAAGAGAAAGAAGAAGATGGTTGTACTAATTCAGAAACCTTTACGGGTGTTACCACAAAAACTGATAAAGGTTTCATCGCAATCGGATGAATGGAATAGGAACTCATACAAATAGAAGAATATAGAATAGAAGAAGAAGATGGTCGTACTAATTCAGAAACATTTGCGGGTGTTATCACAACAACTGACGAAGGTTTCATCGCAATCGGATGAATGGTATAGGAACCATACGAATAAAAGAAGATATAATGAAGAAGACGAAGAAAAAGTTTGTACAAATTCATAAACCTTTGCGGGTGTTGGCACAACCACTGACGAAAGTTTCATCGCAATCGGATGAATGATATAGGGACCATACGAATAAAAGAAGAAATAATGAAGAAGAAGAAGAAGATGGTTGTACTAATTCAGAAACCTTTACGGGTGTTACCACAAAAACTGATGAAGGTTTCATCGCAATCGGATGAATGATATAGGAACCATACGAATAAAAGAATACATATATAATAAAGAAGAAGAAGAAGACGGTTGTACAAATTCAGAAACCTTCGCGGGTGTTGGCACAACCACTGACGATCGGAATCGGATGAATGATATAGGGACCATACGAATAAAAGAAGATATAATGAAGAAGAAGAAGAAGATGGTTGTACTAATTCAGAAACCTTTACGGGTGTTACCACAACAACTTATGAAGGTTTCATAGCAATCGGATGAATGATATAGGAACCATACGAATAAAAGAAGATAGAATGAAGAGAAAGAAGAAGATGGTTGTACTAATTCAGAAACCTTTACGGGTGTTACCACAACAACCGATGAAAGTTTCATCGCAATCGAATGAATGGTATAGGAACAATACGAATAAAAGAAGATAGAATGAAGAAGAAGAAGAAAATAATGATTTTTCTAATTTAGAAACCTTCATGGGTGTGCATACTACCACTTACCAAAATTTCATCGCAATCGGATGAATGGTATAGGAACCATACGAATAAAAGAAAATAGAATGAAGAAGAAGAAGAAGATGATGATTTTTCTAATTCAGAAACCTTCATGGGTATGCATACAACCACTTAGCAAAATTTCATCGCAATCGGATGAATGGTATAGGAACGCATACGGGACAGACACACAGACAGACAGACATACAGACAGACAGACATTCATTTTTATATATTAGTATAGCCTATACTCTTCGCGAAAGTGCAAGCAATAAGTTGACAAAGTTTTATCGCAATCGGATGAACGGTATGGCAGTGCATTCAAAACGAACAAATAAACAAACAAACAAACCCACAAATATTATTTTTTATATATTAGATATGTCCATGGGATATAAGTTGTTCAATGTTGAGTATATTTTATCTTTATAAGTTACATGACGCTTGAATCCTGTATCACGCATAAGTATGACATGCCCTCACATCACGTTTTTTATCACTACATAGTTATTATGTGGTGATGTAAAAAGTGATCCTAACTATTTTAAATGGTCTGTTGCCTGTACTCATTTAATACTCAGTACATCAAAAAAAATATCATTGAACCATCATGTACCAAATCTTGTGCAGAGATTATCGAAGACGGGGATCGATTAAACAGCAGTTAAGTTAAGTTTTAAAGTAAGTATACTATTATTAACTGTGAGATTATATTGCGCAGTTTTCATAATCTTGATACCATAATATGTCAATTTAAAAATATTAAATACAGTTACGGAAAAAAGGAATTTAAAAGATGGCAGCACTTCCGATCTCGTACGAGTCGACAGGTCAACAGGTTAACGGTGTGATTAATTATATAATAATTATCTCTCGTTTCTATCGGAAAACCAGAAGGTCGGATAGACTCGATCAGTTTATAGACTAAACTCACCATATAAATTTAATTGTAGCTCAGATATCGTAAATGTACCTATATACTAAAAAACACGCTCAGTTATTTACATCGCGAGCCGCCACTTCGATAAACGCAGTAGCGGCAACACACGACTGTCACTAAATTTCATCAAACAGTCTGTCTAACTAAGCCAATTTATTGTAAGCAAGCCGCTATGAGACAATAAAATTTAAAACATTTAACAAATTAGCAGAACAAGATTTTACTCAAGTTAATGGTGCGAAACACAATCACCCTTCGCTGTAAAAACAATTTATTCGATTGATTTTAATGAAAAACAACATCAGAGTTTAAAAAGAGAATGTTAATTTGAAGTGCCATAGTACTCAACGGTCAACACTAATTATTGTGGTACATACTTTGTTAAAATATAATATATTTGGCACGTAGATGAAACTCTCAGATATCTACAATTGGCAAGGAATTTATTATTTGTGCGTACCCGCTACTTCGGTGGGCATATTATTATTATAAACATCGCGTTGTTCCTCTATGAACTCGTGTCATCATAATATAATATCAATATCATCCGTATATATAAGTATCCACTACACTAAATTTTATAATAACTTAATAACAAACTAAAATGTTGGTACATAGGTGGATATCCAAGATACTTGCCTTCGTGGCCACTCCTTACCTCAAGTTGTAGAACGTGGAGCCAACAGAATAGATTAATAAGATATAAATACGAATGGCAGTAGAAACAGATCAATAATTTGAAGGCAGTTTTGATTTATTACTTAATGAGAAGCAATTCGATAACCGCACAAAATATAAACTCCTCTGAATGTCATCACAATTAAAATATCACCAATATTGAATGCGCTTCGTGCACAAATAAAATATTCTTCGACGTGTGTTTTAAATTTATCCCATATTTCTCCACATTCGAAAATCTTACCTTCTTATAACAAACCCAGAATTTAACGTGTACACCTGGTTTGGTTGTCGTTGTTCGGTTCGTTTAGGTTTAGGTGATAAAAAATTAGTTATTGGTGTTTGTTATTTCTTTAAATTAAAAATTTAATTATTGTTTTAACCGGTCAATCAACTCGACAAATAATCAAAATATCCGTATATAGTTGTATTCATGTTCGAATATCTAGTTAGTAGTGTCTTTTTCTGAACACACGTTGTTTTTTCATCGTGTGTTTGATACAAAGCAAAGACCCAAAGTTTTAGGTTACCTACGTTAGGAGTGAAAATCGTAATTTACTTGAGCATGGCCTTCACTGGTCGACTTATTTATGAATTGCAGTATGTCCAGAACAGGTGAAATCAGTTTTTTAAAAGTATCAACGCGCCGCCATTGGCAAGCGCGTGTACAAGTACAGAAAAAAAAGTAAAATGAAAAAAAAACACCCGCCCCGTCAGAGTCAATAACCATTTATTATTTATAAAAAACGAGCAAATAGAGTAGACTGATAGAAGGTGAGTATCAGTGAGTAGAGATCACGTCAGCCAAGGATGACGGTGACTCGATAATTCCTATACATCTACGATGCTTAACAATTCAATAAAAGTTATTACAAAAAATTATAATCATTTGATAATTAATGTAAGGGAACATTTTTTTTCATAATAAATAATATGTCAATAAGTTTTTGATTTGCTTAACTAGTTTAGGTAGAGTTTTCAAAACACCGTCGGAACCATTTCGTTAAACGGAGTGTACCTCGCTCGGTGGGGCAGTGTGGGTTAACAGTAAAGTTAGCAGATAGTCGGCCGATAAAGTGAAAGCACGATTATTTAGTGAACGATGTCAATATTGCTGTACAGGGTGTGCTTTTCGCATTGTTGTATTCTAAGAAAACGCTGTTTTCTGACTACAACGTATCATGGGAAATGAGTCACTTAAATTTGCACGTAAATCTTTGCGTCAATTACATTTTATGTCTCGTTCTGCAAGATTAGGTCATTCGAGTCACGCTGAACAAAATTTTTAATCTAACGCACTACGTAGAATGCTCCGACTTGCTTCTGTCTTCAGAGCGTTCACGACGTACCCCGTCTGACTTGTTCCTGCCTTCACATCGTTCACGAAGTAGGTACCCTTTATGACTCGCTTCTATGCTCAAAGCGTTCACGAAAAGCTGATGTAGGCACATACAGTGTCGCCAAGCGTAGGTAATATAATTATAGTATTTTTACTATAATTTTAGTTCGCGTAGGTAGGTACTAAGTATTTTATAAAAAGGTATAGGTAAGTAGGTACGCCAGAAAATACTATAATCTTGAATATTGGAAAATCTATTTTTAACCAAGTTTATATAACCTCTACCCTATAGACCCCCATAATATTGGCCTCTATTATGATCCAATCGAACATGATTAATTGTAATAGGTAGGTATAGGCTGAATGTGCAGGGTCATTTTACGAGGACACTTTTATTTTTCTAATGCTGCGTCAACGTGCAAAACACAACAATCAGTATGAAGATTGCAACGCAATTCAATCAATTAAGATATAAAGACTGTGCTGGCTAAGTCACATGCACCATATTAATGATAATGGCCCGACATGTAGAGTAATGTCGACCAACCCAATACAGCGCAGAAGAAGAGGTATGCCAAAAATTCAACGACTAAACGGAGCTATCCATGATCGCCATATAGGTTATAGGTACTTGGAGTACAGAACAGGAAAGTGGACACTACGGATGAGGACAGGTGGAGGAAACCAGTAGCCACACCGAATTGCCGTGCTCCTAACAATGATGATGCGTCCACTAAGATTTCATACGTACGACACGATAATCAGATAATAGTCGTTGATACTAATGTAGTATGTAGTACAAGTTGCTGCGTGACCCTGATCTAGAACCATGTCGAATTTAGATAAATAAAATAGGATTGTGAATTAATTCACAACAATAAAACACTAAGAAGCTCCCTCAACGATACGTGAATTATTCTCTACAGCTGATTGGAGAGTACTTGCGAGTTGGGAATAAGAGTGGTCTAAAAAACTAAAGAATGCAGAAATTTTCCACACATTTTTTGTATTCAATTTGAACAAATATATATGTGACTTAAAATTATCTATTAAAGACACGATGTAAATAATAAATATGTGGGTATTAGTGAAAGTGTTGGCCGATGGTGAAATATTAAAACATCCCCTACCAAACAAAAGGCCTCCTTCAATCCTTCTCCGTCCTCAGTTTTTCACCGGTATATATTTCCGACGAACTTGATCAGTTCGACGATCCAATATTAGGGCGTCCCGGTAGCCCTTTTCTTGGCATGACCTGTATGTTGAAAATGTGTACGTGCGTCGTGCATTACCAATCATAAAAAGAGTAACATAGTTATTAGAGAGAAAGACTTGAACAGGAACAACCTGTGTATTTTTTAAGTTCTAGTAGATCGACGTAGTTTTAACCGACACGTGAGTGGTTTCAACTATTGATTGATTATTTGCTCACGTGCGGGAAATATTGTACGCTTCTACTGGCAAATGATCTGGATGTGTATATAGGTACTCTTTTTGATAAAAAAAATAGAATATGACAGCAGAAATAAAATGTTTTTCTCAATGTTGTTTTAAGTTTTACTGTTTTACAGACATGGCTGAGAATCTCGATCTAAATGGATTTTGTCTCCGAAAGCCCTCCGATATAAATCTCAATATCCTTCGGCACTTTGATTCGTCCCTTCACGTTCTTACCGACATTCGACCACATCAAGGTATTTCGGCATCTTGACAAAAATAATGTGTGACGAATGAAAGTAACAGAACTGCGTTTTTCCCAGATGGGCTCTGAGAGATAAACTTAAGGGTTCCATTTCTGGTTTTAAGAATTGATTTGTTTTTGTATGATTTGAATTTGATAAAAGGGTTGAAGAAGACTAGCTAAAAATATTTAAACCACAATGTGTCCCAAAACAAAATTAAATGAAGAATAAATATTCAACGAATAATTCACAAGATGTAAGAATGTATTGTATGTACAATCATTTATTGAACACTGAAATTTTCTACACACATTCTGAAATACCCCAAATACATATTATAGGTATCTCCGAAATTCGTATGTTGCCCATTCAAAGGAAAACACGTTAACATCTTTAATATGAGAAAGAAAACATTTCCAATGTCTCGTAATAAATTAGTAATAATTTTAGATCTCAATGTGTAGTAAAACAGGACCCTTTTGCACTTAACGGCCCACATGCTCAGCGTAGGTCAAAATGGCCCATTTGTTGAATAATAAAATGCCTAATTCTTGTCAAATTTG
This sequence comes from Rhyacophila brunnea, assembly GCF_057557595.1. Classification (NCBI taxonomy): domain Eukaryota; kingdom Metazoa; phylum Arthropoda; class Insecta; order Trichoptera; family Rhyacophilidae; genus Rhyacophila; species Rhyacophila brunnea. The sequence continues at coordinate 439,025 of NW_028233276.1, forward strand.
GAATCACAAAGATTATAAAATATAATTTTTTATCGTAAATATGTCACTAAATAATGTTAACATTAATTTAACTAATGGTTTTGTAAATGCGTTTAAAAGTTAATAAATCTAAAAAATATTAACACCACTGCACATGGATGTACCGAAATATGACTATATTCTAAAATCTAAAACATTAGAGCGAGAGGTTTAAAAGAATACTATTTTATGTAATAAAAATACTTTATGCAGTCATCGAGTGTTTAAAATAAATATATATGATAATAAGGCTTCAAAATTAATTAAATAGATTATCTACAACGTTTAAGGAATGTCCAGGGTTATGCTCTGAAAATATCGACCATAAAAGCTCCATTTTGACCTACGCGGTGCACGTCCCCCCTTAAGAAGAAATTCATAGAAATACGTTTTTGGCTGTGACACATTATTCAGGTCTGCGCCATGCTAAAATACGAGTATAAAAGGTTTCCGTGACTGGACATAATTTGGAAACGCTGCTTTAGACAATTATGCTAGTTAATTATTATTGGCTCCACCAGCAAGTTCCTTCCTTTCGTTTTGTAGGACGTACTACAAGTACTTGCGACAGTTGATCGCAGGATTCTAGTCAAATCCTCTGGGAATGTGTACCGAAAGAAAATAGATACCCAAGTCGGTAGTACGAGTACCAACCGTTGGGCCTTTATGGTTGTCACAAGCGGAGGATTGGAGTCGACCCTTTTATGAGTTGCTCCGCTCCAGCTCCACTCCGGGAACTTATACTGATACAGCTCCGCTCAGGGTAAAAAGTTTTAATTTTAACGTATTAGTACATGTATATAAATGTTAAAAAATAAATAAAAAATCGTCTTTCATTATCTGCTTCCTCTGTGAAAAAAGTGAGGTTATTTATCACTATTTCAAATAATTCCAGTGTTGCAGTGTCAAATATAATAGTTTCATTGGATTTTAAGACGAAAATTTAATAAAAAAACATCCAGAGCAAAACCATATTGCTCCACTGCTCCTGCTCCGAGCTCCGCTCCAACGCGCTGGTCACAAGGACCCCCTTCAACGTTGAAAAAATGCGGAGTCATATCAGAAGAACTCTTTTGTTTTGCTCTTGCAATACAATTAATGTTAAACACCTTGTCTGCTATTATGATAGTGAGTTTCAATCAAATTTATAGTAGATACAGCAAGAATATTTCAGTGTATGGCAATTCTTGAGTCGGTCCTTTTTGTCAATTTTCAGTACGGTGTGACTTGCCCAAAGTCGTATGGTTCCCTGTGAGTAGGTACCTACTTTCTACAAGGAAAAAATAATAACATAATATTGCTATTGGGCTTCGACGGTTACACCGCAATGTCGCAGGCTTTCTTTCATAGAAGAATTCTGTCAAAATACAAGGTAATGGCCCGAAATGACAGCAGGCGGGGTGGAGGCCGTGCGGGGCAAATGGGCGCCGTCGATGAAGACGAAGGAGGAAAACGCGTGAAAGTGGCAGCGCGGGGTGGGGGGGGGGGGCGCGAAAAGAGTGCGTGACCGGAATGCGAACCCTGCGCCCCCGACCTGAGCGAGAGGGCGACCGCCCTCAAACAGAGGGGCGCGAAAGAGTTTTAATTGTAAATAAACTCACTCAGAAAACGTAAATAATTGTCGTACGGACTATTAATTTATTGAAAGAGCTGTGTTTTCTTCTTTCCCAATTTGATGTGGTTCGATTGTTCGTCCAATATAAATAATTTGTTCAAATAAAATGGAAATTAATATCACCGATACAATACAATACATAGTCACATAATTGATTATTGTTTATGAATTGATTAGACAAAAAAAGTATGCTTAAACTACTTCTAGGCGAAGCGCAGTGACCCTTCACTGCATATTGTCGCACATTTACGACATTTCAGACTATTTAGATATAGCCATTCATTCACAAGACATTTTGACATCAAGAAAAAAAATATTTTTCAAAAAAAAATCATGCAGTGAAGGGAATACTTGGCGGAAAGCTATCTAAAATAAAACAAAACATAAACTGGATACTGAATTTTTCTTGTTATATCTATAGTTGGGTGTGTATCTTGATCGCTTCAAGCTAATTCATCCACTCTGTCCGAACCTATCTCATATTCTCCAGACAATTCCTAGCACTCGAAGAAGTCGAGGTCCTTCAAAAACTACCAAATCCACACAATAATTATTGTTATCAATAAACAACCAGGCTTGTTCACTGCGAGGGATATTCTCAATAATTTTGATACAAAACGGGCAATGTTTGCGGTTATAGTTAACTTTTAGAGAATTCTTTATTAATATCGATCTGTTTTAATATTATACATTCGCGTCAGTCCATTTATTATTTACCGTAAGGATAAAATTACTTTTACACTGTGTGTTTAGTTTTAGTAATTCTTTGTACATAATATATACAGCTATATTTTTAAATTAAACCATCCGTTGAAGCACCTACCCGTACACACTATCATACGAGTACATAACATGGAAAACAATCAGAAACAGTGTTCACGTAGAGACCCGATGCACCCTACTCTACTCATGATCTGCATACTCTTACAAGACGTCGTCGATTTTTACATTGTTGAATAATAGTTTAGCATTTGAACCGTGAATTCTAAATCGAGAAAAACGCATTTTGATATTATATATTTTAGTATGTATAAATTTATAGTTTGGTGACTGTGTGAAGGACGAATTTAAAATTTTCTGACGAATCGGTTGTGTCATATGCGCATCAAAGAAAATCGCAGTTGCACAGACACATACCACTTCATTAGATAAATCCTAAAAAATATCTTGGACCGAGTGGAATTCGATCATACATCTATGGCTTGCTAGGAAAGCGTTACAACTAACTAAGCTACCAACTGCGCCTCATTGCAGATATTTCCCAATAACTAGTTACGCATTTTCTGTAATTATTTTTTTTTTAAATTCATTTTCAATATTCAATTCAGTCGAACTTGGATATTACGAGGAAGATGGGACCGAGTGAATTTGCTCGTAATAAGCGGTACCTACTCGTTATATCAGAGAATAGGTATTTTTAAATGAGCGGTCACATAGCAAAAAAAGTCGAAAATAAGAAATCTGAAAACCATCGTAAAAATCCCCGAAACAAGCATGGCCTTCATAAACTATAAAAGAAATTGTTTATTGTAATGAACGCTGGTAGGTACTTACGGACTTCACAAACCTTGGATTTTTCAACCATATGCGTGCATACTTTTTCATTATCGTCGGCGAAAACAACAACATAATCCGTCCCTGGCGGCATCCTGTCTGATCGGATTTTATCGCATAGGGTCGAAAATGTTGTTTTTAAACGATCGACACAATAACAGTATTTTAGCTCGGTATATCCGATAAGTTGCTCGTTATAACAGTGAATAAATGTATGGAGAAAATCATAAACCAAAATGTCAACGAATGTTTCCTCATAACATACGAGATCTCGCTATGTCCGAGATCGTAATAACCGAGTTTGACTGGTCAATTAATGCTGAAAAAAATTAATAACAGTCTAGGTCTAAAAAATGCCGTACTCCACCCCGGTCAGCATACGGGCAAAGAGACAAGTTTAGTTTAGTATGCCTATTGATCCAGCCAATTTCCAAATTGACAACATCTGCCCCAAACGACTCGGGGGCTAGGTAATTCTATTACAAAAGCAACGCTCCCTACTTTGCCCAATTGACACGTGAGAGAAGACCTGAAATAAAATTCGAGGAGGCGGGGGCAAGACGCCGCGTGGGGGACGCCGCGAATGGTAATTATAAAGCGAGTGAGGTGACGTTATTCGCATAATTATTATCGGACGGGTGTTACCTACGCCTCAAAGCCGATCCGCAGCGACGGGATTAGTAAAGTGTGCAATTTTGGATTATTTTACGGCCGAATTTTCACTTCTTTCAACCCACTGACATGACCCGGCTCACGGCTAGCTCAATAATGCTACCGGGCCGTCACTGAGGAGACTAGTGATGAACTAGGAGAGGTGGATCTCCTTTGTAGTATCACAACTTTTGAATTCCCGAATAAAACTCTCAGCTGGTGTGGTGCCGAATTTATTCAGGTACTAGAGTTCACGGTCACACAATAAGGTTAACTGTCATTGTTCCCGTAATTAAATCTCAATTAAAGTATCAGCAAACTATTTATTTGTTCACTATAGGATCTCTGTGAAATCTTTCACAAGTTCCCAAAAAGTCACACCTAATTCAGAGAATGTATACGCAGATGTTCTTTGGATATTTTTAATTCATGAAATATTTTCCCATAAGAAAGAAAATATAAATTATTCTTTGGTCACACAGTATTAGGTTTATAAAAGAATAGAATTATTTTATTGTTGTTTATAAAGTTTATTTATGTTCACAGTGTATTTACAAATATTTATTTGTGTTTACAGACTTGTTTACAAAAGGTTTGCTTAATGTTTACAAATTTATTTACTAAAATTTGTTTTTATGTTTATGAATTTGTTTACTAAAATTTATTTTATAATTATGTTTACTTAATAAAGTTTCAAAAATTTATTTTATAATCCCGAAAAGATTTGTAAAATTTATTATTACAGACTGAGTTTATTAATTTGTTTTTATAAAACAAATCCGATCGCGTAATTTATCTCGATTACGTCACCTCGTATGATGAGTAATGAAAAATAAAATTAATCCGCGAGCGCGTCACTATCGACAGATACGTAGTATTCGTGCTACGTTTTAGCGGCCGACGTCACTACCGACAGATACGTGTTATTCGCGCTACGTTTTGCCCGTCGAAGGGGACTTACTGGTACGTATGAATCGCGAATGTACTGAGAACCGTGTCTCACAACTTGGCAGTGAGGACTGCTGCTTGTTGAAGATCGCCGGTGAAGAGTGTAGAAACTAATGATTTTACGGGAAAAGTGGTCGCCTTTTATACCCTTCGGATAGAGGTTTAACAGGAAACAGTCCGTAAGGGATAGCAGATGTATATCTTTCTCTCACGGGATAAATTTACATATATCTCCCGTTCCTGGCAACTTTCTAATAGAGATATCTTCTAATTAAATCGGGTTAAATTTACTCTATCTTATTTTCACAAAATAAAGTTTCAATAGGGGTGTTTCGAGCACCCTCTAGAACAAGTCCCTTAAATACGCCGTTGCGATGACGTAAGCAAAATAGTTGATTTTATATGATTTTTCGTGTTCAAACGAAGGGGAAAGTTTCTAGCTTTCCATCGAGGTATCGGAATAAGTATTCGGGTACTAAATAAGGGAATGGCAGTCTTTAAATTTAAAATGTCAAAACGAAAGGTTGACACCCACGTACTAGTCCTTTCCACCACTCTTGGCCTTTTTAGGCCAATAGAATTTTACTAAGTTTTAATAAAACTATTTGGAGCCGCAGAAAACGTTTCATTCGATATTTACCTTTCGGACGAACATTATTACGTGAAAATACTATAATATTATACTTAACATTTCAACTTAAATATATAAATGCTTAATCCTAACAAGATGTTATTTACAAGCGACTACAAATTTATTTAGTCTAATAGTGGCTTTTCCATAGTAATCTAAACGTAACCTTGAATCTATTTTTACCTCGCGAGCCAGCACAGCTGGGCCGTAAATTCTAGTCGGACAGAATTCAGTTAAGGTTCAAGGTCACGCGTCAATTTGTATTTTTAGTCGCAGTATTTGATTCTTTTATTTATCCAAGACGCGATTAAGATTTATTATTGTTTATGGGTAGAAACCCATCTATACCAGAATCTTAAGTTTTTCCAATTGTTACTTTTACAATATTCATTATAGTTAGCGAGTTATAGCATTAACAAAATCTATAATTATAATTACGCGTCTATAGATATAGATACGCGTTTACAGTATTTTTATAACGGTAGTTAGCTTCTATCTTGTATTGATAAAATTAGTATTAAAATTCTTTATTCACAATTATACAGTATATAAATTTATAAATATTCAATTTTCTTTTTCAATTTTCATACACTTCCATTATTGCTATAAAAGTTATTGAAGCATGTACTTGCTAAATTTTACGTAAACAATCTCTCCCATAACTTATTTTCTAAGTTTAATGGAGATTTCCCGGAAATTATTTCCAAATTAGATCGCGCCCAAATCTACGCGACGTGTCACCTCGAGGTCTGTGGTCACAGCGTTCCAATTACACTGGAGCACTCTTGATTTTCGGAGGCGAAAATTTTTTACGTAAAATTTTATTACATTTACAAAGAAAAGGTTAACAACATACATTTTACTTCCTAATACTAAACGATTACGTTACTGGTTACCTGTTCATGGTCTTTTTCGACCATTTCTTCCCTGCTTCTTCCATAGTTTAGGACCATGGGACTTATATATTCTGTTTGTACCTTGTCGTGAGGTTGTCGCACGGCTATTGAGAAGTAGAATTGACTACAAGGCTAGATTTGTATAGTTATGTCGTTAAACCATACTCTGCCATAAACACTAACTGAAGGTCGGCGTTTTTGTTCGTGTCACCACTCCAACACCAAATGACTGGCAAAAAATGATCGTTGATTCTATCTACTAAACTGATTAATTCCATATATATAATTTGAAAAAATTTCATCCACATACCTACCACACTAGAAAAAATCATTTTATAGAAAAAAATATGACACCCGACGGGACTTGAACCTGCATCTGCTGGATTCGCGCCCGTATGTTTTTCCAATTAAACTACGGGCATCTTAGTTAATTACGACAATTTAACTAGTAGCTGTTACATGAAATGCTTTATAATTACGTTATAATGTTGGCCATCGTTTTTTGTATATTAAATTAAGGTAGGTCATTAATAAATTCCTTAATTACTAACCGACGTCGCGGATTACTCCATTATATAGTTTTTATAACGTAGGTAGGTACTTATACTTGCAAATAATTTTAATAAACAATTTCTTTTATTCAACGAATAAGACACAAGATTTCAGAATGTAACATTATATACTGAATATGCATAATTTGAAAACATCTCATGTATAATACACACACGAGAAAAAATCATTTTGTAGAAAAAAATACGACAGCCGTCGGGACTTGAACCTGTATCTGCTGGATTCGCGATAGTATGTTTTTCATATTATTATGTATATCAGGTATCGACTTGTAAACTGTACCTACTGTTAAATCAATGTCGATTTATTTATTCATATTAATTTACAATTAGGAAGATTTTTTTACTAATCATGTGGTGTGAAGAAAATATTTCGACCTAAATAATATCAATATGTGACAAAAATATGCTTAATTTACGCAGAAAAATGTATAATATAAATTATGTTATATGTAAATAATAATAAATAATGTAGGTTCCTATAATCAACCACAAATTAAAATTAACCCTTTCGTGGGGATATGGAAACAATATACGGCCTATATATTATGTAAACCTATTGGACTGCCAGGAAGGAATAAAAAATGAGCGAGAAATTCTGCGTAGGTAGTATTTACCTACAACTACAATACCTCCGCCAAATTACGAGAGGACAAAAGTATAGCCTTCCCCAGAGTTAATACAGAAGTGGCACAGGAAGACACCGCATTTCAAGGCTTAAGAATCTCTGTGATTGGTACTAATGCCAGAGAAAACAAAACAACTCAATCCGTCTTGAAAAACTTACCCAGTATTTACTTATTTTCACTACTATATTATGTAGTTTCGATTTAAAGTACCTAATATACATTTAGATAATTATATGTGTAGTTTTGATAATCTTTAATTCATGTTAAAAATGAACAAAACCTATATATAGCCCGCATCTCCCCAATTTGTCTTCAGACATCTTGTTAATTGGTTGGTATTTAGAGATTTTATAAGAACTTATAGTCTAATCAAATTTATGTCACAATTCTTTATTCTACGATTGGTATTAATGCCAAAGAAAACCAGACATCTGGGGAAATTTACCCTGGATCACTTATCTTTATGACTAAGTATGTAGTTTTCCATTTGATTTCCATCAAAGTAATATAGTATATATTTAGATAATTATGGAATGCTCTTGGCAGCCTGAATGATATCTTCAAAAATAACCTCCCACTGTGCCGAAAGCGCAAAGTGTTCAACCAATGCGTGCTTCACATGGCCGTAATCACATATGCATGTAAAACATGGACCCTAAGTAAAAGAGAGATCCAGAAACTTAGAGTAGAACAACGTGGTATGGAAAGGTGCATACTGCGCATAACGCGAAAAGAGGAATGAGTGGATAAGGAAACAGACAAGGGCTTGCGATGTAATAGAGTTTGCTAAAAACGTCAAATGGAAATGGGCTGGACACGTAGATCGAAGAAGGGACAATCGTTGGACAAATTTAGTCATCCAGTGGTATCCAAGAGGTACAAAACGTAGAAAAGTTCTGCGGAAGTACGTGGAAACGCAACGCACAGGACCGAGAGGAGTGAAATCAGCTTGGAGACGCCTTCATCCAGCAGTGGATAGATTCAGGCTGATGATATATGTTTTAAATTTTCTCTATTATTTCACGAAATTATTCTTATGTATTTAAAATAGTATTTCCAGAACCGTATTTCCTCGGTGAACTAATAGAGTTATTACAAGTTTTATTATACTATTAATGACTACATTTGCGACTGAAAGCGGACTATACAACGAAGTTTTTCAGTAACGCGTATAAAAGAAAAATAAATAAAATTTATGACAATGTTACGTGTCTGCGATGTACTATAAGATCTCGGTAACAATAATACACGGAGAAAAACAATGAAAACTGTGAAACTAGAAAAGAATCAGTGCATCTGGTTTGGGGAAGCCGGGTGGTATCAGGCTCTTCTAATTACGTTTCCACCACGAAATGTTAGCCGCGACTGGTCTGCTGTATTGTGGCTGACTTATAGGTGGGCGGGGTCGAAGTCCCGGGTTCGATTGCCACCTCAGGCACGCGGGACACTAACGCACACGCATTGGCGTAGAATGCAAGACTGGCAAATTAATATTTCGAAATTGATAATGTCGAAATTCAGCAATGGCAGGCCGTAATTGGATTTTTTTAAAATGGCTGTACTCGAGGTAGGATTAATAAATAACTTGTTCTAGATGGCGTACCAATATTATAATACACATATACCACTATGCAAACAATCTTGGAGTGATCCGTGACGTCGGTTAGTAATTAAGTTAATAACTACTTTGATTTAAAATACAAAAGTCGATCACCAGTAGTAGCTCAATTTGGAAAGCGCTTCGGGGAGTATTAAAAGCCATGAGTTAAAATTAGTCATATTTGAGTATTATGCCTTTTGCATATTGGTCTATGTGCACGGGCGCGATACCCGAGAGATGCAGGTTCGATCCTGCGGGGTGTCTTACTCTTTTCAAAAAGATTTTTTCTATTAGTTATAATATATTTTCTCAGGAGTGTATTCAAAATTATGTATGTTTAATAATTAGAATGTTACACATTCTTAAATCTTGTGAATTATTCGTTGAATAAAAAAATAGTTAATTAAAGATATGGGTACTTTTAGATAATTAATACCATATCATTTATTACACTTTCATAACAATATGCATATACTAATGAATTTATGTTTAGCAGTGAATACTGAATGAAACACAAAACACAAGTATATTTCAAATTACAGCGCGACCATAACCCAACAAAAATACCACAATTCAAAATTAAAACCTGTTGCATCCTTACTTGGTGTCGAAAAGGTAAGTAAAAATTTGTAAACTGCAAGGCATTTTGAATATTGAATATATGAAATATGAATAACATAGATATGTGTATTTAATTGTACAATAACACGAATATAATAAAATATCCCTTTCTATGTTTTAAAATTGGATAACTGACCTATATGCCGTTTTGAAAGACGAAAACAATTAAATTCTATTATAATTAAATAAACACAATTGCACGGCCACCACTGCCGATTTACACATATAATGCGAGGTACCTACATTGGTTCACACACACGTCGCGTGATTGTGTGCGATGTCCCCTGGGGACTATTAAAAGACGGGGACAGCGGGACATCGACGGAATAAGAACTGGACAGGGAAAAATGATAGCCCCAAGGAGGAAGTGAGAAATCGGTGGCCGGTAAGGATATATAAATTCAGGACCGATTACATACGAACTACTATAAATAAGAGCGATCTCGCGGCCACGGAGGAGTTTACGCCAGGACGCAGAGCCAAAGACATCGCCAAATAAATTTGGACAAATTAAGACATAGGTTGTCGATTCGACGTGGCATGGCTTTACTGTCGGAAACGAAATATACATTTAAATTAAAATATATAAAAGAATGCGTTGCGGACTTGATGTGTACAATTTGATGAGAATTATACAGACTTAACTAATAAAACGATCGTGAAAATGACACTGTTTACAAATAAGTAAAAATATATTACCCAGGCATTAGAAAGTTTTAATGTTAACATTTTGTGAAATGATCCAATTGAGATAGGTAAAAACCGTGTTTAATTAGAATTTTCTATAAAAGTATCCATTGTTAACAATACACTCGAATGTTAAGATTCTGTAAAGAATATTATTATAATACTAGCTGACCCGGCAAACGTTGTTCTGCCATGTAAATTATTTCTAGTGAATATTTTGGTTGTTAAATAAAAAATAACGAATGTATCGTAAGTGTGTGGAAATGGGATATATGACAGAAAGAGGAATAGAGCGCTGTAGACGATGACCGCCGATAAAAACAAAAAAACATCAACCATTCATTTTCTCAATTCAAAATGAGTAATGTTGTTCATAATGAATGAATTACCTATGACAGGATCTCGTTGTTTAATGTTTATGCAATATCCGTCTTGTCCCTTCCAGAAAATTAGCGGATATTGGAGAGCGTCGTATGAACGGTGTGTGTCAGCGATGAACTCCAGATTATTGTTTCTTCTTCGAATCACGATTTCTCGCGTCGATGTGCGGTCGACAACTATGATTCCAGCAATGTCGTCAACAACAGGCGCATTGAATCGACGCACGTGCTCTCCAGCTGGTATTTTATCAGGATTGATGACAATAGCGTGATTGTCACTTTGCAATTCGTGCATGTGTGCTTTGAAGAATTTCAATAATTCATTGTGCTCATTCAATAGGGCGTCCAGTTTGCCGACGATGCACCTGGCATTAGGCGAATTGAGGTTATTGTAGCCGCAACGTGCATCCACACGATTGATGTCCTCACCGTCCATGAAGTAGATTTGTAAAAAATGATGTGGTTCGTTTGGCATTGGCAGCAATGAGCCTACTTTGTGGTATACTTGGCCTTTGATTTTGAACGTAGAATGGAATTGTTGACCATTTGCCGCAGTATTGTGAACTATTTCTGTTGCTCCGAACCAATGACATTAATATGGACGAAGCATCTAGAAAATAAAATGACACTCACTTTGTGACGGGTCTGCTGGATGGCGAAATTCATATTTTAATATCGGTATCCTACGCTCAAATGAACATTCTGCTTGCAAGCGGTCTGGCGACACCGCTGGGTCTGCCCATACAAAATTTCTGACTGTCAGGTTTCGACTCCACCGTTATTATTGTGTTACAAAATGCCAATGTGCCTAGTTAAAAATTGTAAAAAAATCTACTAAACACTCCAAGAAAGATGGGATATCACTTTGCATGTGTTAGTATTATTTATTATTTATAAAATGCCATTTTAAGATATTGATGAATGTTTATTCAATGCAATTGAATGACAGGAACCATTGGACAGTCAGTCGCCTGTGATTTGCTGAGCTCACTGGCGTCTAATCTCCGAGAAGTCGTAAGTAACCGAGAATCTGTTTCTAACGCAATGAGTCATGACACTAATACGCCATTACAATAAAGGTTATATTACTATAAATTCTCGAAGCTTGTATCGCATAATGGAAACGGATACGTCAATGGTCACGTGACATCTACCTATACATCTGTGAACGACTTTCATGCACAATTTCTCGTGCGCGCCGGGTATGAAGTGAGTCGTCCATTTAATATGTCATTGCTCCGAACGAAGTCATTTGTAAGTATGAATTGAATGTGCGAATGGACTTCAGGAACAGGTTTGAATCTGGAACCGTGCCGATGAGCAAGCCGTTCAATGGTTCTGGTGGTATCTCAATTTCTGGTAGTTGCACTTTTCCTGATGCGCAACACATCCCGGCTGACTCATGTTTGAATTTGAGAGCATGACAATGGGGACATTCTTTGTCCATAGTACGAATCAGCACTTTCGGATGAGCGGAATATTCAATATCTGGCTCGTACTCGAATGCGAGACGAAGGAACGAAGCGGATGTAAATGCTCGATGTACTTGTTGGCATTGTCGGTCATTTGCTCTGCATGTGTTAACTACGAACCGGCGCGCTTGGCTCCGTTACAATTGTCGTTGTCGATTTCGTTCAGCTCGTGCCTCTTGTGATTGAGATGCACGCAATTGCGACATGCTCACACGCACGTTTTTTTTATCTTGTTGGATTTGTTCGTCTGTTCTTTCTGCTCTACTATTTCGCATGTTTGTTGCTTTATTCGTTCGACGGCCCAAATGGCCCCCTTGCGTCTTGCTGGCATTGTGCACTGTAATACACGCACACAAAAATAGATAAATTAAAATAAATCATACAAAATTTTGCACGCACTGCGTTGTGATATGCCGAATGAAATGTCAAAATGACGCGACGCTTCTCTTGAATTCTTCTCGGACGTAGCGCCATCTGTCATTCAACAACATAAATAATTTCGATCTGTTTTAAATACGAACGACGGTTAAATTTGTTCATACAAAAATAATAAAATCGCGATTAAAAAATGGGAGGGTGGGGGTAGGAGGGTGAAAATTTGGGGTTATAGGTATTTTTGATGCAAAATAATAAAAAAAATACAAAAAGAAATTTTCAAAAAAATAAAAGAAAAAATTTTCTGGATAGAGATACCCTAATCACCTAGCGATATGAAATATACTTATTGACCTATTCTCATACCTAAAAAATATACATAAAAAAAAATCATAAAAATCGGTCGAGCCATTTCGGAGGAGTTCGACCACAAACATCGTGACACGAGATTTTTATATATATAGAGATTTTTATTTAGTACCTATCTCATTTTTGCGAAGTGAATTGAAATTTTTAGAAAATTCTTACACAATTTCCAGATTAATAAAACGAATAGTAACAAAACAATCTAACAGTGAATGAAACCCTTCATAGGTGACGGTGGGTTTGATCACTCATAATATGAGGGGCGCAGTTTCTTTAGCGATTCGCCTATTTAAGACAATAGTGTACAAGAAAAGTAATGATGCCAACCCCGAAAATGGTCGTGATTAGATAGATTAATATATTTTATCTATTATGGTTTGGCTTGGGAAGGGCTTAATTAATTTAAAAAAAAAACAACCAAAAAACCAACAAATGTATTCTTAATTCAACGAAAAGAAATAAGTTTGAATAGAAAAGTGTGCACTATTTTGTCTCATAGCATACCAAAACTATTATGGTTTGGTTTAGGCAGGATTTAATTGATTTTTAAAAACTAACCCACACCGTCTGAAAATTATACCTAGTCTTAGTTCAAGAAAAACAAAAACGTATGACTGACAAGAGTTTAGTGTACACTATTTATGTCGAATCTTAAGAGCCTACCTCCACCCTTCGCCACTGGTACCAGGGTACTTTTAATTATTGTCACACTTCGACTGTTTCGATTACTTTTAGTAGAGTACATTTTTTGTAATATGTTTATTTTACAAAGAATATAATATGTAGGGTAATTTGATTGTACATAATATAACATACGTATAATGTAATTATTATGTAAAAGCAACTATGGAATCGTGACTGTAAAAACACCACAGACAAGATAATACGAAGTTTTTATTTCAAATAATCAACTAATGAATAACAAACCGACACTACGTGTGGTGTGGCTAAGTGGCTAAGTGGCTAAGTGGCTTAGTGGCAGTAGTGAGTACAATATAATCAGATATTCATTTTACAGTTTTGCTTTACCTACACCTACCTAGGTATATTACCTAAATTATAATAATTGAAAAAATACAATCAAATGTTTAATAATAACATAACCCATTCTTAGTGTTGCACGACGTCGTACGTACATATTTTATTTAGTGTTGCCAACAGCTGTTTACAAAATTATGCTAGTACGTTATTTGGCAGCAAACAATTGCAACATTTTCACAATATAAAAAAATATCTACTGACTTACAATTAGTATCGTATTGAAGTCCATGAACAATTCAAGATTTTTAAGGGGCCCGTAAACGAGCATCAAAAATTGCAGATGCCATTGCCAGAAAAATTGTGATACTATTAGCTGGTTGTTGGGCAATGTATGACCCTACATCAGTGCCGGACAAGAGGCCGAAGTATTTTGTGCGTACACGTGACTTGTTAGGTAGGCAAAAAAATCCAAATCCATTGACAAAATTAATATATAGATATGAGTCGCCTAGAGTTATTACTCACATTTTGTAATTTTGTCATTTTTGAGTTAAATATATCAAGTGTTTGTTATATAAACAAAAATAGTTGGCTATGAAAAGTCACTTTAAACCATGTGAAAATCGTTGATAAAGTTGACAGTTGATATCATAACCCACATTTTTCAATGAATAATGTGAGAACTGTCATCAAGGCCTTTCTAACCTCATAGTGTGCTGGGTGTCTGCAGCTTTAGGAGTATTATATATATTTAAAAATATAATATAAATCGACTTACTCACTCTATTCAAGGGAGTTCGATACTTTTCTTCTAATTACAAAAAACAGGTTTCTGGTGTTTTTTTGCGATTATCTCAAAACAAGATTTATGGAATATGTGAGTTATGACTCTAGGTAACTTATATAAACACTTGTCACTTAATAATTATTGTTTGTATGTTGAGTAAATAGTAAAGTAAATCTATGTCGTTTTTATGGCAAATTTTAAGGTGTTCGCGGTACACCGGATTCGTTTTGTATATGCTAGATTTATGGAAATAAAACCCTAAAGACGGCAAGGGAAAATCCATAGGAAGTTGTTAGCTTGACATATTCTCTGAAAGTGTCTCTATAATTCGGATTACCCAATAGATTGGAACGACGACGTTTAAATAAAATTCGAGTCCGCGCGGACAAAATTTAATATTCTCCCATACGACGTATTTCTCTCATTGTGTCTACTCGTAAAAGATATTAACGTCAGCCGCCCTCCACCTGCAAGTGTTCCCGTGAGTGGAGTGTCAATCCATATGCTACGGAAGAAGACAAAAAATTAAAACAAATTTTCTCAGTTTCGCGAAAACTTGCCTTGCTATTATATAATATATTATTCTAACCCATAACACGGTGCCGTTTTGACGTGAGATTCGCATCTTGGCAGCCTCAGGCGTGTGAATGCCTTTAAAGTGTCACTGAGCATCTAAACTGCAGCTAGTAGGTACCTACACTGGGGAATTTGAAACAATATAGTAAGGGGTCGTCCATATATAATTTCACCCCCATCAGAGGGTTTGTTGAAATTGTGACGTCAAAAAACTTTGGTCGAACAAGAACATCTTGTCCACGTGCTAAAACTCTGAACTAACAATTAATTCTCTCCAGTGCAGCTAATTGCGCTTCCGTTTTCATATAAGGAACGCCACCAAATTTATCATTTCATTTTATGCTACCGTGGTGTCCGGATCTGTCAATTTACGTAATTTGAAGCTTTTTATAGTAAAAATATGTCTAAAACGACCAGAAGTGATGTTAGAATTATTATTAGTAAACTTTTAGTTTATTACAAAGAAGAAAAGAAGTCACATGTAAAAGGAGAGCCAATACAGTATTTAAACACGCTTCAAGCACGCGCTGCCGCCATGACCGTCACTGAGAAGTGCTACATGCGACTAGAGCGACTTCCTGTTATCGCCGATTTCTTGTTGTCGGACAATATTAAAACACATAATAAAATACTGCAATCGATCATTTTAAATAAATAAATCTGTACCTTAGACCTGAAAGTCTGGAAGTGACATATTCAATATTTTGCAGGAGAGCAGTTTTAAAATAGTTCATCTAATCTAGTTAAAATACTCACTCGCGTTCGGACGAAAGCTCCGTACACTTTTGCAATAGATAAAGGCAAAAATTACTTAAATTGGACATCCACTCTTTCAGCTCTAAAGTATAATAATTGGACTACCGTCGTTTTAGAAATATTTTGGAAACCATGTGACATTTGACTCTCAAATTTTCAGCATTAAGAGAATGTGAATACACATTTAAATTGGCATAGTTAAATAAAAAATGATAAAAATGTGACTTCACCTTCAGCTCTAAGGTAGATACAGATTTGTTTTTTGACAAATGGGTTAGGGGTAGGTACAAGAGATATACAGGTGGGTAAATAGTGACGGCCGGGGTGGGTTAAAATACTGAAAATCATGTGACGTCATTTACGATCGACCCCTAAGAGATAGTTGGACGGTCTGTTATTTCGGTGTTCTCCGTGGGGAGTCACGAAGCGTCTGATACACTACACGGGTAACTGAACAAACCGGCCTATTAGCGTGATATCGGGCGATAAAACATAATATAAATATGGGTTGCGCGGCCTCGGAGAGATATGAAATTGCAAAGCGATCATCCTTATTAATTCCCCACACATTCCCAATTATAATTGCGCAAACAGAAAACTGTGGGGCGGCCGGGCGGAGGGAGGGGGCGAAAAATCGTTAGCCAAACAGCGGCGCGAGCGGCGAGGCCCGCGGCCCCACGGCGGCCGAGGTGGGGTGACCGACCGCGCCGAGCAACCCCGCGGTGGCCGCAGAAGCGAAAAAACGCGGAAATATTGTACAGATTGACAGGAAGTAACAATGAATTATTATACTATATATATACCTACATACAGCCAACTTGTGAAACCAAAAAGAAAACTTTAGAAGTTCTCTCATAAGGAGTTTGAACAATACATTTCTATTACAATACTAATTGATGGGGAATCCGTAATTTTATGATGGTATAATAAAATAAGTCAGCTAAATGCAAAACTATTCTAACTTACATTTGAAATTCTCGAGAGACTTTTTTGAAACAATTTCCTGAAGTTATTTATTATCTTTATGGATAAATGTGTGCATCAAAAGTGGCAAAACTCCCAGACTTAAGCAATTCACATATTAGATAATGTAAATATATCGTGACCTCGCCGGAAATCGAACCCGGAGCCGCCGGATAAAGGGCCAGCGCCTTACGCACCGGAAGGCCGCCTATTTTACTGTTTTGTTATAATGTACTAGTGATATACCCACCTACACCGTTATTTGTGATTATTCATCTAAATATTCTAAATAATGGCTTCGTGCATAGGAACACGTATTATTAATTGAATTCGCTTTTATCTCTTTAACATTGGCAAATAAATTTTACAGCACACAGACGTGTGGTATTTGCTACGAATGAGTGAATGGACTAGTAAAATTAGGAATGTTCATATATTATTTACGAACTGTCTATATAGAAGAAGGCTATCTAACGAACAAAAAACTACCCACAGTCAATTATGTAATGTAATAATAACGATTTATGGACTAACTGACGTTTTAAACGGTAGATAATTATAATTTTCCTGAAAGAGACGTGGTACATTTGTAAACGCTTACATATTATATCCCAATCAAACACACATTTAAAAGTTTTACTGGCAGTTGTGAATTGACATTCATAATATTATATTGTTTTTGTTGCTGACCTGCAATGTCTTCTGATCTGTTTCCTGTGATAAAAAATTTCATCATAGGTATGATGGTAATAAACAATTTAAAAACTTACAAACCTCGTATTATTATAGATATAGACATATCGAGTGTCAAACTGAAAATGCAAAGTGTATACTGTATACCTATATTTACCAAAGCTGACTTCGTACAAGATGAAGGGATAAAAAAACAGAAAACATAGACTGCTCCCAAACCAACCGCCCCGCACTACATTCGGGTTAATCAAACATATCACGAGGCCCTTCGTTTGGTGTGAAGTATCAGCATTTTTTTATGGGAATGTATCGGGAGCAGATATCTAAGACAGGTCGTTACATACTCAAGTGTGCTTCGACTGAGTTTACAGAGACTTATTCTAACAAATAGTGACAATGGGAGATAGGAGCGCGGTGAACTAATAAAAAAACAAGCGATTATAATTATTAAAATATATATTATACAAAAAAGATAACACAATATTGACGAACAAAACTATTCGAAGCAATCTTCGCGCCCACGGCAAGACGCCGCATTTTTTAAAGCAATAAGTCGACATGGATGGAGGGTATCGAGTACTATTCAACGGCGTTATACGTTCAAAACTTCCACGAAAGCGTCTTTATCAAGTTAGGTTGTTGCGCCATTCAAAAGAAGAAGATTAACACAGAATATATAATTTATCTAATGTGTAGTCGTATTAATTGTAATTGTCCATAACTAACTTGTCTGTGTAAAATCAAAAGGAGCTTATGGTAAATATTGTAAGGAAAGTATATCAAAAGACAAGGTCCATAATGGCGGCAATTAAGCATACTTACTCTATACTAATGTCCTCAATAACTATCTGTGGTCACACCACGGTCTCTCCCAGCCGCCCCCCTCCAGCGGGACCCCCAAAAATAAACCACCCCCTCGTCTTCGGAGCGGGAGTTTCCTCGGTTAACAGTTAGGCTAATCGCGCCACCCAGGGTAAGCGTCACGTTTTGTAAATAATAAACAAGAGCGGCTCAGGCCTGGTTGGTACACATTGTGCAAGGGTTGCCCGATGTCCGGCCCGCGGGCCGCTCAATCGAAAACCGCGAAGTTGTAATAATACATATTTCAGTTGGCGAATAAAATGTTTTTTACACACGAAGTTCAGAGGCAAATGTTATTACCTACAGCCTGATGGAAACTGCTGCAAAGGGGAAAAAGTTTTTCCCTGGATATAAAAAGACTTAATGTTTTGAATCCTGTAATAATTAATTGGTTAACCAGGCGTGTGATATCATCTACTGCCTTTATCTAAAATTCGGGGCCGTTGTGGAGGCCACCCTATCTAGATATTGTTATTAAAGCGATTATTGGAGGCTAACACTCACCAAGGATTTTACTGCCAAAAACGATGATAATTATAATATATGAATTATATTGATGGAGTAATTAATCATGTGTATCCAATTCCTGAATGTAATCCTGGAATTCAAATATAATTTTATCCTGATCAGTGCCACGGACGAGTTAACTCGCGGGTTCTTGCAAACGTCATAACTTCTGAATGAACTGTTTGTGTACAATTTCTAAACATTATTAATTTATCCTTTTAGTGTGAAAATATTTACGATAAACTCGAGAAACATGTTGATTTGGTAAATTTTCAATAACTATTTATCATTCTGTTCCTATTTCATATTTTTAAAGGGATTTATTTTATTCCAAAAATAGATGGCATACAAGTGTCCACCTAGTAAAAATTGGCTGGCAGTGATAAGGTCAATAGAGGTAGTAGGCAATACAATATTCTGTATTGAAGAAATTTCGGAACGTTTTAGATCTTCAAAGCATGCTTCGCAGATTCAACACACAGTAAAGTTAATATGGCATTATTAATCGTAAACACAAAGTCTCTAACATTAAGGAGAGCCGATAGAGCAGGTCATGAAATCCAGATGTCTGGTGTCTGCCCAGTTACCACGATCGCAATAGTGAAGCTAAACGGAAAGTAAATATAGTTGCATTGTCCACAAGACATTCTTTGGAGAAAAAAAACATTAACATATATACAGTAAAACACTCATTAACAACACGTCCATATGGGATCGAAGCTAGAGCAGATACAGCCAAAACCAAAAGTATCTACCTATATTGCGAAGCCTAGTAATGAGGACACTCCGATGCACTGTAGGCAAAGCACTAACTAATGGATAACAGAAAAATTAACACATTAGATAAATTTGATTAAAGTTGACAATGGGGTAGAAAATTCAGCGATGCACACTTAACTAAGCGACAATAGAATCACACAAATCGTGTTACATAGCAAACATGCTTACCATTAAAGTCCCAAAATATGTATTATTAAGTAATGAACTTTGAAAATTACAAAATGGAGATAGCTTGGGCGAAACTCTTAACAATCCGAATAAAAAAAAACATAATTATAAGAAGAAAATCACTGTTGAAAATAATTAGGAGAATGCGTCTAATCGTTATATTATTATGTAAACAAATTAATGACGCTGTTGTTTACCCCCGAATTCGCACCAAGATCCGACGCCAACACGACGATTGGGAGCCTGAAGAGGGAACGGGAGGAAACCGAAAAAGCCTCTGAGGAGACTATTATTGGATTTAGCCTATAAATTTCGCTTTACTTTTAAAACATATTGACACTGTGTAATAATATGTACACGGGTATCACTGCGGCTTTCCGAAACACAATACAAAGACAATCACAGCAATGGCGAGGGTCATGTTTGGGTTCAAGTTGAAACCATAATCGTCTTAAAATCTAGTCGCAGAATTTCAGTTGCTGTGTTTAACCTATACCCAAATCAAAATAGACCCGAAAACGATAAAAGATAAAACCTCAAAAGCCAAAGAGAACACAGAAAGTTGAAAATTGGGAAAATTTAAGAAGGAATAGAATTCAAGATGTTTAGATTATCGAAATCTACGAAGTCGTTGAGCTAGTATTTTTTTTTATGAAATTCACTAACGGTTTAGAAAAAATGTACTTCAAATTCAAATTTATTTATCTTACATATTATAATGGATATGAAATATTATCTACAAATTTACAGCGTTCACGACATCACATACAAATAAGTGATATTTAAATAAAAATACAAGGTAAGTAATATGATAAAAAAAATAAAAAAAGTAAACCGACGGATACATCCAGCTTATCTATTCTATACACAAGACTGTTTTCGGCCGCTACGGCAGCTATCTAGGGTAGGTTTGCATCGTACAGGTATGTCACACAAATATACCACTAAAACTAAAAATCGCTTTTACCGTACACATCATGGCGGGAAACAAGCATGGGTAGGTATGCGATGTACCTAATGACGTGTTAAAACATTGAATAGATATGGACAGATGACATAGTTTGAAGAGATGATCGATGGACAAATCTAGTCATCCGGTGGTATCGAAGAGGTAAGAAACGTCGGAAGCTTTGAGAGGCCTCTATCTATAGATATAGATCCAGGCTGATATATAGTGATATATTAAAATAGCCTCTCACTTAATAATATGTTCACTTAAATTAAGTGATGGGGCGTAGGAAGTAGGTACCTATATTTACCAAAATAGGAGAATTTCACAAGAATTATTACCTAAATGTATGTCGAGCGGTTAATGTGACGTCACTGGGGATTCAAAGACGTAAACTTGATAAATTAAAAATAAATACAAGTAGGCACCCGGAAATCGACATTTATTTTACTGAACTTGTATAGAAATGTGATGTGTGAAAAAAAAACAAAAATTAAATATTTTCCGAATGATTTTAACAAAATTTACCTATATTTTTCAGCCATCACTGGGGGATGATGACAAGGAATTGCTGCGGGAGGCAATTGGAGAAGAGTGGCGAATTACCGAGAGTAGGTAGTGGAGGCCAGGACTTTGGATCCTAGGTGCAGGCGCTTTTCCACCTTGATGACACTTTTCTAGATCTTTCGTTAGCCGGCTCTTGCAAAATTTTTATTATCTCAAATCCATCTTTTGGGGTCTTACAAAAATATGTGCGTCTTACTGCGCGTGAGAACGTCTCATGATAGATTCAATCTGAATATCAATCACGGGCACTCTACGGTCTATCTGGAGTTTTAAACATGAATTAGACGGCAGTTGTCATGGTTAAATTACTCTCAAATCATATTAATTTTAATGGGTTGTAAGCAATCAGACGGTCAATCTCGACCCAAAGATCCAAAATCCCTCGACAATACAAACGATTTTTCGAGTACAACAAGTTTTTAAGTATTTTGTAAGATTATCGAGTACATTTCTAATCCAATAGAAAATTGTGTAACTAACACATAGCTAGTATCAGTTTATAATCCGAACGGAGCAAGACTGTGATGGCATTGTGAGGCTAAAACATTTGATTCATATGCACTGAACGGAATAGAAAATAATCGGGTCAGGTTGCAATAATGTCTTAGTGATCTAATTTCTAAGTGAATAAAAGGAAAGAGAATGAATATAACAGAACTACTATTTTTATGTGTTTTCGTCAAAATAAGTTTTTCTACAAAAAAATTATTACTTACTTTAAAAATAATATTGACAATAATAATAATTGACTCAATTTAATTCGTAAGTAATATTGTTCATTAGAAGATTGGATCGCTCAATACTTGAATAGGAACAGAGTATCAAACTCACAAACAAAATTCAATATTATATCGCGCGGTCCCCGCCCTCGTATTATGTCATATAAAACCACGATATAAAATAAATAATTCCATTTGGAACGGGAGACATGGGGGGTGTAATAAATATTAAATGTATACATAATAAAAAAGCGTGGCATACGTCTGAGTGAAGTTTATGGGTAGGACATATTGACTTGGACGCGAGTCAATCGATCAAAGACAAGTTTTTTCATTATTACACGCGTTTCTCCAAGTGTGTAGAAATAACAATTATTAAATTGAACTTAACACGAATAATCGCAGAGTGAATTTGTTTCCTCAGTGGTGTATGAGGAAGGCAGCAACGTAGAACTGGGATGAGTAGAGGAACCACGGGGAAGTATAATATATCATGCGCTGGATGAAGATCAGGCAGGGATGCCGACTATGGTTAGAAACAGTAGCAAGTTTGGACACTTAGATGTCCGTGGCACTGACTGATTTTGAGGCTCCCCACGATATAAAAATAAATTAAGGAACATGAATTGGAATCACCAAGTATCTATTAAAATCACTTAGTAAAAAAAACAATGTAGCTTTTCCCTAACCGATCACTATTTAAGACGGCAGTAATAACTAATAATATTAGTCGTTTACTTTTTTGTGTACAATCGGGTATCTGTATCGGTCACTCGCTAAAGCCGCTGCTATTGCTCTGGAACGAACACGCATTGAAAAACACCATCTGAATTTTGGCCGATCACATCCACTATATGTTATTGAGATGAGTGTGATATACATGCAAAGCATTAACGATTCGTGAATCTCAGAGTTGTTTGAAGACCGATATCTACTGGGGAATGATGCCAATGACGTGTTGCTGGTGAATATTGTGGATACAGGCCAAAGTTCGATTTGGGCTGTAGGTACAGAAGATTAAGATCTAAATTCAATATAACTTACTTAATTTTGTGTTTTAAGTATTTGATATTATATATATATATATAGGTGATTGTAATATACCTACATATAACACTAAAATGCATGGTGAAATATTTTTGAATATTATGTTAGCACCGTAAAGCAGGACACTTTACTATGGATGTTGGGTCGCGAGCAGCGATGCTAATTAAGCGTTTTTCAATAGACATCTGGCTTGTGGCGTTTTTACTAGCGTTTTTTGATGCCTCTAACAGCTATAAATGTGTAGAAAAAAACGCTAGATATTTAGTTTATGTATTTTCTGACTTAATGCAGGTAGGTCGGTAACTATTTTAATGAGAAATAAAACACGACGAAACAGTTTCATACATTATTTATTGTTTTAGTAGATATCTATATTATTCCGAATCTCCGCGTATATAAAATATTAATTTTACATTATTACCTATTCACCTAAAAGGTATGTTCTTTAATTCTCTATGTCTGTCCTACAAGAAAGAAGCTTTCATTTTCAAACATGAAACAAAACTTGAACCCCGTTGACACAATATAGGTTTTTGTTGTCAATTTTGAAATATATTTCTGATAAACACGTTCTGTTTTACACGTATCGAGATTTTTTCGATTTTTGAACTTTTTTCGATACGTGAAAGCAAAAGTATTGACTTCGTTCTTGGTAGAATAAGTAATTTTACTTGAAATTTTATTTTCACAACATATTTTCCGGCCTTGTTTTCATACCCCTTCTAGCGTGTATTTGTCAACGACAGTAGTTGGCAACACTGGTCGCGGGTCCGAACTCCTCGCTTATGCCAGACACGGCAGAGTAATCTCAAAACTTAATAGATAATTAAAAATATCCCCTTAGAGTTTTCCTCACATTCGAACCTCTCTCATAGAGCAAGTATGGACTGCGCCAAAATCAACACTCTCGAAATTGGTTATCAAAATCTCCAATTACACTATGATAGATATCCTTCCGATGGGGTATCAGATAGATTCGCAACGCTGGTCGGGCTGTCGGCCGGACAACATATTAAGATCGATCGGCCTATAAATAAAATAACATTGACTCTGCCCCCCCTCGTGTTGTATTATTATTATTATATCATACGTTGTGCCATTTTGTTTGATCGCGTCCTTGTGCAAGGATGCCTGCGAGACGGCAGACTCTGCAATACGTGAAATATTGACAACTTTCGATATTACCAAGGCGTCGCGTCAAAGTGGATAAAAAATGAAATACAAAAAAGAAATACACCCACCGGACCAGATGCGATCAACCGAGTTAGGTCGGCGGTCAGGCGGGCGCGTTAAAGGTGTGAAAGAAAGCGAAGAGATTCGGCCAGAGGGTTGGTTTATTAATTTATATTAAAATAATCCTCATGGATGTGAAGAGGGCTCAAGGGCTAAACGGCACTTAAAAATATGAAATAAGTGAGGCAGAATAAAATAAATTTACGTTGGCGAGATTAAAATATATGAAATGTACCTCTACCCATATATTATTGTCGCCTACCACAGCAGAAAAAAGTTGCAGGGTTAATTTATTTTTAAATAACTTTACAAATTATAATATAAGTATGAGACGTTCACAACAACATGACGTCATGGAACATTTATAGAACGAGTATAAGAAATATAAGTTTAATTATTAGAAAAGTAATATAAAAAAATGTAATAAATATACAAAACGATGAAATAAACAAAGTGAGCTAAGTAGGACCTTATCATATAAATTTATAAAACAACGCCTATCCAAAACTAATCTCACGCAAGTAGAATGAATCTATAACCAAAGTGATTTAAATTAAAATAAAGCACTAAAACACTATTTCCATGCCCATATTGACATGTGGATCGCAGTGTTGGGTCTTATTAAATAAATATGAGAGGTAACTGGATATCTTTGAATGGAAGATATTAAGATATGTCTTCGGACTTGGCCAGGATAGTTCCTTGTTATGAGTATTTTATGAATGTATAAATAAAAATCCAGCTTAACTCACCTCGCGCAAGTGTAACAAGGCTCGAATACATTCGGCAATGACAAAATGTTGAAGATGGTTTACCCAACTACAAATCTTTATATAAATAATACAATACATCTTATAGTGATAGGCTCCAACTGAAATGGAATACAGAACAATACCAGCACTTTCATTAGGAAATAAATAATATTTACCAGCGTTTAACAGTCGCAATCAATAAATTGCAACATAATGTAATATTAAAATAAACAACAATATTGAATATTGAAATAATACTCATATTATTGCACTACGCGATACAAACTTATTGTATTACAACATCTCAATTCTCAGTAATCTGTTTACATATATACTTAGACTTAGCCCCACGTTGGGCGCCAATGTAGTGATCTACAGTAGGTACGTAACTGACACCGACCCCAGTGTCCAGTGAGCAAGTTGTGGCTTTCGGCAAGCTTTGACCGACGGAGACGTCGTCATCTGGCTACGTTTCGATATAAATTCAAATCGGGCTTTATATTTTTATCGGTTCGAACGGAATCCATACTTTTATATGTTCGCAAAGTCAAACCATTACCGCGAAGGACGATCAAAGGCAGTCATGCTATTATTAGATATTGAATTTCTTCCGATGACTATCGGTAAGTGTCACGTGAAATGGAAACGGGTATCAGCGATAAATCTAGGAAGATAATATTAAAAAAATAAACTTCCCAGAAAAACTACGTATTTGAGTAACTGAACCCATTCTATAGTTTCGAGTTGCATATTATGTTTGTACGGTGAAACCATTATTTATGTATGTAGTCATTTATTTAACAAGTATAACAACGAATATTAATAATATAATTAATATATAAGTCACAATATTATAACTAGGGATTGCAATACCGAAAGAAAATATCAATACCGGTTCTTTGGTATTTCTTATTGAATACCGGTATTCGTATAAATATATTATAAAAAACAGAAGTACTTATCAGTAAATTATCTTTCAAACAATATTTTATAGCAAAAACTTACCTACCTACATGTATTATGTTGACTTTTAAAAATATGTATTGATCATAATATTGTAGAACTGGTGATTTTTACAACTAATTTGAATACATTCATATATAATACATAACATAATTATTTTTTTATTTTTTATTTATTAATTATCATAATTAATATATAACATATTAATATATAAAATAATTTTAATTAAATCCCTCGAAAGGGCTAGTTCATTAAGTACAAATAAGTGCGGCTGAAAGAAAAGCTTCTTAAATTCAAGGCTTGTAGAGTGTCATCAATGCGGCTGCAAGAAAAGCTTCTTAAATTCAAGGCTCGTAGAGTATCATCAATAATCTTATTATAGAATTTGTCACGGATGTTTTCTATTTCGAAAAAATATTATGTAAATTCATTGCGAGAATTTTATATATATATTATTTGATGGCCTTTTTTTATAATTTTACCAATATGATTCAGTCAATATATTTCCATTTTAGCAGCACATTACTTATACTTATAGGTACACTCAATTTAATAGTAATTAACAAATATCAATAAATTCATTTTCAAAAACGTAAATGAGTGCTTTCTTAATACTGAAAATTCCAGTATTTTGGATTTTTAAAACCGGTATTTCGGTATTGATAAATACTGAAATACCGGCATTGCAATCCCTAATTATAACCATAAAAATCAGATGACTATAGGGTATCACAACAGCTTTTTGTACTACAATATTTCAAAACGATCATGGAATGATTTTAGTATGGTTGCATTGGTAACTACGAGTACTATTAAAAATCGTAAACACAAAAAAATACCAAGCCTATTTAAATTGACGCCTTGCTTTGGCTATTTACTACCGTCTGAAATTTATGTTGACTGTTCATATAAATATAAATTTATGCTTTTGATTCTAATATAAAACTATTTAATTAATAACAATTTTCCGGCTTAACTTTCATTATATTATAAAAGCTCTATCTGTACAAATGAAGGTGTTCGTCGAGGTATTTCAATATATTTAATTAATGAAATTTAGGTGCCGTAATAATTGAATGACATTTTATTGTAGGCCATTTGATGGTCACAATTTTGGGTCATTAATAGATATTTCATAACGCAATCAACGACAAAATGTGTAAAAGAAAGTTGCACTGCTGATTTTATTTTAAGAAACGGCACCATTTGTAAAAAAAACGTATGTTTTTAAAATACTAGCGGATAGCCCGTTAACTACACGTGAAATAACGAAATAAAAAGACGCATACATGTCAACGAAAAAAGACTGATGTCGATGAGATACACAACGGTTGAATCTAGACTTGTATCCAAGCCATTACATTTCTACGAATACCCAGACATGTTCGACAGCATCACTCTCGACTGAAATCGCGCGAACGGCAAAGGTTGGATGTAGACGCTAGCACATCACCATTCCACTGCTGCTATTTCATCACTTGTCTTTACCTAATCCCGATGAATAATTCAACATTATTGTTGCAGGTTATGACAGGACAAAAATACAGAATTCCCCAACTTGTCATTCAAGGAAAGATCAATCGGAAGCGTAGCAGACAACGGCGCAGCATTTCGTGGCTTAAGAACCTCCGTGATTGGTACGAGTGCAGGTCCATTGAACTGTTCCGGGTAGCAGACGACAAAGAAGGGATCGCCTCGATGGTGGCCGGCCTCCGCTAGGGGATGGCACAATAAGAAGAAGAATTGTTGCAGGCGCGTTATTTGCGAGAATTGCATCTTGTAACTTTGGAACTAAATTGGTACCTACGAATAATGTCGTCTACAAAGAGAAGTAGACAGACAGACAATTAAAAAAAATATTTTGTTTTTCCAAAATAAATTGACAGTTTACACAATAAAATAAATTTTGTTTTTTTTCTAATCAACGGTCAAAACATAGATCCAAAGACAAATATTTCTAAATCACTGACGGATATTTATTTTTTATTTAATTATAATACTTATAGAATTTTAGTTGGCTCTGGTTCCCGGAGGCGAGTTCCTTCTTCGTCCGCAGAGAAGGCGGCACCTACCTAAAATGCATTATCCAATAAAATGCTAATTCATATCACAACAGAGTATTACTTCTGACAACAACGGACTGAAAGTACCTACCTGTCTAGCCGCTAAAATTCATACAATCTGCTCGGAGCGAGTGTCACGACACCACCGCGCCTAATTACGTCAGGCTATGAATATCAATAAGGCGGGAGGCCGGTTCGATTCCCAGATCGTATTATTTCAAATCGGATATGACAATTTCATAATATTATTTATTTCGAATATCGCCGCGATCCGCCTCCGGATGCGTGCGTTGATTGCGTATGCAGGCGACTACTCCAACAAGTCATGAAACCAAATCAGCCATCATACACATCGATCAAACTAATTTAAATGTTCGATACCTACTATATAATTATCTTGGCCAGTCAATCATCTTTCAGAAACGTACTGTTTAAATTTAAACCCAAGTTAATATTTTAAATGAAATAGAATAATATATAGAGGGCCTATTTTTCGGCAAAATGAAGCTGTGTTTCTAACGTATAACGCACAGTAGAACAACGATTTTATTATTATCAACTTAACTATGAAACGTTATGCCATCGTGTTGCTTCTCAGTACAACTATCAAATTTAAACACAACATAGTTAACCATATTATGTGATATTAAAATAACTAAACATAATATACAATAAACAATACATTTCAGCTTCACGTGCTCGCAGTCTTTAAATGCATGTGATCAGCTAATTTTTTTTTTCCAACGATGATTTCAAATTTTTAAAATTCAGCCGTAGAAATTCTATCTTACTCTAACGCATAGAGCGGAGATATAAACGTGCCGAATGCTTACTCACTCGCACTTATAGTTCATTTTTGTTTAAGCCTTGCGTAGGACCAATAAGTAACAATTATTAATATAGGTATAGGTAAATCGTTTTACAGTGGCACCATGGGTACGGCAAATGCCGCTTGCAGTTGTAGTGGTATTGTTTGCTAGCATTGAAACAGACATTGTCGCAAGCAATTCAATACACGCGCGAATCGCATATGGTGACACTGTAGAATGATTTACCTTTACCTCATAAAATCACTAGTATACCAAATCAAGACATCAGGGTGCCGCCAACAACACAGTTTTAGCCAGTTAAAACACGTAATGAAATTTTGTATTGTGCTTGCAGTAAATTTTTGTTTAAAAAAGAACACTTAGGTTTACTTTACCGGTGACACGCCTTCTCCCTACATTTTTGTCCCTCCAGCAGGTCCGCGGCCTTCGTTGGTTTAATGGGGAAGACAGAATTTCTTTTGTAGGACAGTCGGCATCACTTACCCTACGGTTCTGTTCTGAAACATACGTCCGCCCACGGGGAAAAATAATTCGTAGTAATTAATCTGTGTAGCTTAATAATTTTTGTATTTTTTGAATAGTACGTCAAGTGATTCAATAAACCAAGACGACGCTGCCAAATATTGTGTTTTCATTATATAATAACCCATGTTCTTAAAATATTTGCTAACCACAATTGGCAATGCTGTACCGCCACTCCGCCCTTTTTGGGAATACCAGGGATGAGTCATGGGAGGTATCACTAGATATAGGTAGCTATATTAGTAGCGGTTTCTATAGTTACGAAAATTCCTCTTTTATGAGGCTTCCCACTTGCTTGTTTTGATGTTTACGAAGTCTCATCTCAGTTGAGTTGTATTAGAATTGTAATTTCTGTAGAGAAATATTTGACCTATCAAATTAAAGTTTCCAGGAATAGCAAGGTATATAGAAAATGTGGATTGAATAATTACTTATCTACTCATGCCACTTATCGATTTGAGCCGTTGGCCTAGCAATGTTCGAGGTTCTGCTAAGTGTTATTCAGACTAATGTGATTTACTTTGTTTTTGTGTTATCTTTTCGCCTCTCTATAGGTACAAGCTGTACAAGCGAATTTAAATTAATGCTTTTCACAACACTATCCCATTCCTAAGTTCAGACCATGGGATCAAGATCAGAATTGAGATGGCAAGAACCACTTTTGATAAAAATGAAACATTTCTTCTGCACCCGAGACATAGGTCTGGGCACTGGTAGGCCCATCAGGTGTTATATCACACCCATATTGTTTTACAAGGACGAAGTCTAGACGTTAAAAGAACGGACAGTAAGAAGACTGGAGATTTTCAATATTTGGTTGAATCGTCGTATCATGAAGTTATTCTGGGTTGATCACATTGCTAATGAGGTTTTAAGACGAGTAAACAAGACAGGATAACTTATAGCTACTATCAAACGGAGAAAAACTGTACTTATACGTCGACCACATTTCAGACAATGCATGGAAAGGTAGGGACAGCAGAAGCACAGCTAGAAAGAAGTTATTTGAAGTTGGTCGCTAACCTTCGATAGAAGACGCCACCAAAAGTATTTAAAGACATTTTTATGTTAAAAATCTTATTTGAATCCAATAAATGCCGGGAAATCGTTAAGAGCCGTACGATTATGCGACAATTATTCCGCAAGACCACAAAGCGGAATTCAATCGTCTCTGAAAGTTGACTAAGATATAATCAAGTAGCAGGGAGTACGGAGATCGTCCCCAGTCAAATATGCGAAAACAATTAATTATTCTTTGAAACAATGCCACAGAAACTTGCCGACACTGCGGCAGATAAGGAGGGCGTACTACGGACACTTACTTGAACCATTGGGAGGAGACGATCAAAGAGTATACTTTTTTAAATTCAATTCAATGCACCAGTAACTTGCGAGTGCCAATAAAAATAATTGAATAGGTATATAAATAACAATAATATAAAATCAGAGAAAAATCTCGAAAGAAAAAGAAGCCAGACATTATAGTTTAGATCAGCGGTCCCCAACCGGTGGTCCGTGAGAGAGTTTTGGTGGTCCGTAGAATAATTTGAGTATTGCAATTTTCGTATTTATTAAAAAGTTTCAGTATATTCTTATATATTTTTTTTGCAATTTTAGCTTCATTACGTCGTCAGTCCATATTCAATGTGTTAAAGAAGATATAAATTGAATAAAGTTTGCTGTTCGGGATAAAATAATATGCAAATATAGACACACTGATATTATTATTTGTAATTCTTGGAAACGGTCGATGTCGGTACACCACTAAAGTAGAAACGCTGGATTTTTTCATGTTTTCTAAGAATATTCCTCAAAAGTAAATTCCACTCGTCTGTATCAAGATCTCATTTTTGGCTTACTGTTAAAAATGAGTACCGAGTGTTGAGTGAAAAGGCCTTAAAAATTTTGATTCCATTTACAACTACACATTTGTGTGAAAAGACATTCTCATCAGTTATGGCAATTATAAACCGAGTACCGCAGTCGGCTTGAAATAAAAACGGCTCTCCGTGTTCCAGTAACGTCATTGGAACTAAGAATCCAAGAGCTTGTGTCAAAGAAGCAGCAACAAAGGTCACACTGATTATCTTTCTGTTACCAGTAATTAATCTTATATGCACCTCTATGTCGACGTAGTATTCATATTAATTTAATAATTGTATTGATTCATTTTAATAAAATTAAATTTAATATGTTTTTTGCATTTTTCGTACTTGTATATCTAATTGTATTGATTCATTTTAATAAAATTAAATTTAATATGTTTTTTGCATTTTTCGTACTTGTATATCTGTGTTAATGAGTTTATTTATTATAATTCTATTATCATTTTTTGACATATCGATTTTTTTAAGAAGTGTGCAAAAAAAACATGGTTGTGGTCCGCGGGATTCAAGATTTTGAGTTTAGTGGTCCGCGAGGTCCAAAAAGTTGGGGACCGCTGGTTTAGATAGGTCAAATATTTTACCATGCGAAAGTCTAATCCTAGTCCAGACCGACACACATCTGCACACAACCTAAATTTTTTTTTTACAAATGCCCAGGTATTTTTTGTATGCCGATTAGGGTGGAAAACAGGTGCAAATAGATACACTGAAAAACAAGTAAGTGCGGAAATATTCACGTTTGTAGTAGAATTTAGAAATAGAATAGAATAGTAGAAACGTTGTAGAATGTTGTTTTCATTGAAACAGAAATAGTGAGCAGAATAGTTCAAAGCTGCTTGAGGCAGTTAAGTTCCACTCAATGAAGAAGAATTGCCAGCCAGATAAGGCATGGTAAACATAAAAATATGGGACATAATCGTCCTTAAAACACCTAAGGCGGGATGGGTGGAAGGGGTCTAGGTCCTAGCTACTATTTTTCTCAAAAGGCACCAACCGTCTTACGAATGTGTTAATTGGCATGGTGACATTCGCCGTCTTAACAATCGAGTTATGCTCCAGACATAATTTTAGTATTAATTTGATGTGATCAGGAAGAATGGATGACAAAAAGATACAATAATTATGTTAATTTAATAATTATTCAGTGGTGACATTGCATAGAAAATGTACCTGGGCGAAATTATGTTTCAATCTAAGATTCTAAGCAATGGCAAAAAATCACTCCGAAAAATACGTAAGTAGACGGCGAATGCTTACCTTGACACAAATTATTCTCAACTTATGCAATGTTACCAATTCTTCTGGAGTCAAATTACAGGGAAGAAAAATTCGCAGCACTCAGACAGTTCACGATGCGAGACGAGCCGAATTTCCATTCAATATCCGAGAGAGCGCAGAAAAAATATGCCAACTGAGAGAAGACGTTAAGTAATTTGATTTTAATTCGCAGAAATCCACCCCCTGTTTTTTGCTTGCCGAAAGATAGGTATGGTAATAGGTACACAAAACTGAATGGAAGAAGAACGAATATCAAATAACATGACCTACATTATGAGCTAGATAAGTGGATGAAATTTGAATAATGGCATGAATTTGATTCTTGGAATTAAATAGAAATGTTATTATGGATCGGTCCAATGAATAAACAAGTAGAAGTTTATGATAGATAAGTAGGTACTATCATCTTTTGACAGTTGTAAGCTTCCGTAACAAAATTATAAGCCTCAAATCAGTCAGGAATAATATTCAAGTAAGTAAGATTACGGAAGCACATTCATATTATATAAGATTGTTAAATTTTGATAGTGTGATTTCATTACAGCAAATGAAAATTTTACACTATTTTATATTGTAACTTAACCGAAATTAATATCCGATTATCAGATTGTTTACGAGTCGACATTATCACATCATAATTATTCATAAGCACTAATGACAATCGAACGACCATAGCAATTGCAACAATTTTAGCAGCTGCAACAAACACTCCGCGCCGTAGAAAATATTGCAATCAGTACAAATAGTGTTAACTAAATTATAACATTATTTTCTTTTATTTTGTTAACTGTCAATTCATGGTGGAACTGCATTGTATTGTTGTTTGATTTAATAAAACAACAATTATAACATTACATTAATTTACCAATTGTCTTTTGACGTAATCCATAAATCTGTTAATCACACAGTTGAACTATAGATTTACGACAATGTCCTTTAATAATAATTGATGTCAGAACACAGAGCAAGAACACTGCAATCCAAAAATATAAACCGATAGAATTAAAATGCCACCGAAACTGGTACATCGTATTGATAAATGTTGATATCAGAGAAACTTAACAACATGTATATTCCATCTATATATTATATGCCATCCTAAATCGGATCGAGTATAGTTGCGTTAAATGTGTATGCAGGTTAGATTTCACTGTCCGTGTGGGTGGTCTTATTCCTCTTATTGAGATAATTCGACGGGATTGCTGTCGGGAGTCCGCATAGATAACTGGAGTATTATTTTGCGAGTATAATAGTAACAACTCATTAAGACCGCGATCTTCAGTAGTGAGGCAACGGACTCGCAAAATAATATGTGCACGTTGAGTGGTTTTATTAGATAATTCAGAGCATGCCATTGGCTCTTATGACCAACACATTTAGGCAAGCCCATTAAACTTTTCCACTCGGCCTACCCTACACCAAAAACTATAATACGCCAACACTTCCACGGCAGTGTGTTCGGAGGTTCGCAGTAGGTACCTACTTAATGGTGTCGGGGGTAAATTATTATGTAATTCGAAAGCGAAATTCGGCGGATATGCGCGGCAGAGTGGCAAATCGTCCTTCGTCAAATATGTGAAAACAATTAATTATTCTTCGAAACAATGCCGGCGAAACTCCACGCGACTCAGCGACAGATAGGGAAGAAAATACTGGAGCACGATATCTTTGACTGTATAGACAGGGTATCCAACATACTGGGGCGGCTAAGACTAGACGATACACATTGCCAAGGTGACAGTATCGAATTATAATATTACAATTATTTTTCAATTTAATATGGGGTGCCCAGTTGCAACCAAAAGTTTGATCTAAAAAGTGAAATAATTAATAAGTAATTTAAAATGGAAAAAAAAACCCGGATTTGGTCAAATTTACAATTAAACACCATTTTACTCTTCCCTTTAATGCGGTGTTCAATCAGTTTATAGTTGCTGTAATTACATTGTATGCTTATGTGTGGACCTAGATAAAAATAAATCAAGCAAAGCGTGGTACGGAGAGGTAGGTCCATAATGCTGGGCATAACGCGTTAAGACAAAAAAATAAACAAAAGAGAACTAGCAATGATATGCTATGTAATAGAGTTTGCGAAAAACCCAAAATTAAAATAGGCTGGACACATATTTCGAAAAATGGACAAAAAATCAATCTCAAATTCTCGAGAAAACAAATAATCCTGAATTCAAAGATTCCCGAATCTCAATAAAAGAAAAGTCGAGAAATCACAGGCGGGGATCTATTCGCAGCCCTGTAGAAAAACTACATATTTATATTGTAACTAAACTTTAACTGCCTACCTAAAATGGCAGGAAAACCCGTATTTGCTTTTAAAATACATTTCTTAAATCGACGCAATCACTTAGATCAAATGACTTTGTTGGGTGGAGTATAATTTAAATTCTATAACGTACCTACCTATTTGGGATATAGCCAACCAGTTTGGGTCTTACTATAATTATATCAAATGGTTTATAAGAAAAGACGGTGTTAATTCTTCTGTGTTGAAAAATGAAATATTAAATTAAAATATCTAAATTAAATAATATATAGCAAAGTCGACTTAGATGGTAACATCTACATTGTACAGGAATAGTGAAGAGGGTTTACGTTAACACTATAAGACGTATATAGCAATCCGTATGAAGCAATCTCTCTTTTAAAACAGTAAATTAGCTGAACAGGACATGTAGGGATGTCAAAGAGATTACCTACTTATTATAAAATTTACATGCACGAGGAATGAGAAACCATAAATTTCACTATGGTTTAATATCTTGAATTCCGTTCTATTTTTTGATCCCAAAATCCCGGGATTGAAATGCTGATTTTTAAAAATCATATTTTTGTCAACGAATGTCATCATGTTTTGTCATGTTTTAAAGTTGTTCTCTTTATTTTGTGTGATATACCTGTTTTATAGCTTTAATAATTTGAATTGAATCTTGGAAAAACATCACATTCCCAATAATCTCAATAATGTTCGATACACCACTAGGATAAATGATAATTGTTTGAAATAATTAATATGTATAACTTCCCTACATTATTCCATCTATCCATTTATAATTCGTTATCCTTGTAAGTGAAGTTTCGTACTCGTAGCACTGATAGTAAGTAGTTGTTTCGGAGATTGCGATAGCAGGACAACGAGTTGGTAAGACGAGACGAAAGGAAACGAGGACGGACGGACAATGCGAGAGGAAAACTTTTCGGACGAAAGAGGGACCGAATGGAGAGCCTGTCGACCGGAACAAACGCGAAATGTCCCAGGAATAGTCGCTGCGACCAATGCGCAAGGGGTGCTTGTCATATTATAATTTCGCATATATGACTATTTTCCACACATTTAAATCTAAAAATACTATTCAAAATCACACGCGACAAGGGGGGCAATTTTTGAACGAAGCAGTATCGCAGCAGTTCGAATGAACCAACAAACCTGCTTGAAAACGCGACAGTAGTGTCAAAGGAAATATTGTGCGTATGCTTCCAACGGTATCGCCATGACAGCTAGATTTACCGCGCGAAAAGTGTTATAGTTTTGGAGAAATACATCGGTAAGTGACCATTTATGTCAGTTATATTGTATTCTTGAATACATTTAATAACAAGGTGTTTTCCACTCATACGTTAAAGTTAAACTATCATTGCACAGTCTCTTTTATCGATTATATCGAAAATCATACTAAAATAATTATATTTATCCATTTTCAGAATGAACAAAATGACACTATAATATTTAATTAGTACTTCGCCGTTATCCCTGCATTATTAAAACGATTGATTGTTAAAGTCTTATTCTTATCTAATTAATGCAAAAGCTACTTCCGTCAAATATTGACCTTATAATATTGATCAATATCCAATAGGTACGAGAATGTGAACAAAATTCCCGATGTATTTTACAAACCTTATATTAATAAAGTATGTATGATTATTGATTATATATTACAAAATCACAATAAGTAGAAGTACCTGTCCGTAGTTATGTTATGATCGGTTATTTTATGGATCTGGAACCTATTGTAGTATGTGCGTTAATAATTCTGTGTCCTTATTGACTCCTTATTAAAACTGTGTGACTCGATAAAACAGAAAAATAGTTTTTTGTAACTAGCATGCGTATCATTCTTTGACTTCTGATAAAATATTCACAGATTTTTATTTTATTGCATGAAACATTATTGATGAAGCCTCCCGAAGAAAATGCAATAGTAACTCTAAAATTCTGGAATAATTCAGTTTTTATACGAATTGTTTTTGAATCTTGTGGTAGAAACGACACGTTACCTATGGAGTCCAGATATTTTTATGGCACACTTGCAAATAGATGCCTATACGATATAAAAAGCAGGGTTCGATTACAAATTCGATAATAGCTCATACCCCCCCCCCCCAATCCAATTTGAAAAGGACTACAGAATGACAAACGACGGCTAAACTTCTTAGCTGTATCAGTGGCTCATCTTCAAAGACCGATGATGCACGCATGACTGGCTTTTACGCAGTGGCGTGTTTACGATTCGCAACACGAGGGTAAAAACCCGACGAAAAGAGACGCATAATATTAGGAAATTTTATTTGCAAACGGTTCTATTAGTGCTCCGCATAAGCATCATGGTTTTTGCATTTTGTTTGCCGTGTTTTTGCATACACGGTCTATGTGTTTTTTTAAATTTGATATTGCTGTTGTATTGCTATGATTTTTTAAGGATGATTGTTTGTATTAAAAATGAAATGAAGTGCTCTTTGTCGTGTGATGTTTATGACGACAGAATAATTTGGGCACAATCGTCGGTGTTTTGTAAAAAGGGTGAATTAACCATAATGCTATTTCACAGGAGGAG
Source organism: Rhyacophila brunnea (assembly GCF_057557595.1). Classification (NCBI taxonomy): domain Eukaryota; kingdom Metazoa; phylum Arthropoda; class Insecta; order Trichoptera; family Rhyacophilidae; genus Rhyacophila; species Rhyacophila brunnea. Next base: position 476,768 of record NW_028233276.1, read on the forward strand.
GATTTTTAACTTTTGACATTTATTTGTTAATTACCTGTGGATGATTATAAATATCTTAAATACAAGTTTATAATAAAGTTTAGAAAGAATACTGTCATCATAATAGGCATTATTATATAATATTTTAAAAGGCCTAATATGTCACATTCGCTTTTTATTCGTAATACTAAATGGATATTCGTCTTTACGATTATCGTTTTTAAGTACTTTCCTGTGGAGATACAAATTCGCCGTTTTTACACAACAAAGCTAGTGGGGTACATATTGTATTTTCATTAAAATCTCGATTTCGTCAAAATGGTTGATCCGCCCTTTTTACAAAACACCGACGATATTGTGTTGTTCGCTGATCTGGGATTCTTCTACGGAGTCTTTAGACTGTTTGTGGTGTAATGCCATCACATCAACTCTCCTCTCATAGTCACTCGTGCAAACGGTTTTTTATAGGAAAAGTGCACTTATAAAGGAGGGCACCCATTCCATCGACGACGTTTATGAGGAGAGCCACCTGAAAGTTATCCTCGTAACAAAATAGGGACCATGTGTCCTGAACAATTGTCGCCGATAAATTATTTTATTTTGATATTGTGTCAAATAATATGTCTTTCGGTATGCTGAATCAATAAAAAAAAACTTTAAAATATTATTGGAAGTCCATTGGATGAGATATCCATGATGACCGCCACAAGAGTGTGGTCATTTATTATTTTTTATCTGACGTATTTTACGGCAATCATGCATTTAAAAAAAAATATATATTTAAGTAACGCATTGATCCTAGAGATAAGGTGTAATAAATGCGATGGCGGATGTATCTATAGTCTAAGGATGGCGCCCATTTTTATATAAACACTATCAGGTTCCGCGTATTTAGGTAAAATCCTATTGGGCCACGACCAGTTAAATTCTGTGAGTTGAAACGTAGATTCGTGTGCCATCAGGAGTGGGATAGCTGTATGAATATTTGGTTTTGGTAGGTATAAACGTTTTTATGACCGAACTCGTGGTGGCTTTTGCTTATCTTTCACTCTAAACGTCTAACGTATTCAGTATCTTCATGAAAATCATAGTACACAAATGTTGTGGAATGTTTAGTCAGGTTACTAGCCATTTCGTTCCCCATGACGCTGATGTGGCTGCATATCAGCAGTTCATAGCTGGGTGTTTAGAAGTGTGAGGAAGCGAATTTTGTTGATTTTAGTGGCATTCAAAATAGCGAATCTCCATTATACAATCTGGAAGACTTTTGCACCGATTCATGGTTGTTGCCGAAATTTGGATCCACCACTACACATCAGAGGCTGGAAAATGGACAAAGACTGGTGAAAGGTCGCAAACCGTAAAGGTGAATATCGTTTTATCGATATTGGCCACTATGTTTATGCCATTATGGTTGATACTTGGAAGAGAACAAACATTAGCTAGCATGAGCCTATTTTGCGGCTTGATAGCGAGTTGAAGGAAAATTACCAAGTTCTCTTCCGAGAGAACAACGAAATTAGTTTTTCATCCACTATATTCCCATGACTTGGCCCCGTGTTACTTCTTATTGTTCACGAATTTAAAAGTTTGGAATGATAAGAAGAACCAATATGTAATTGCCGCAGTCAAGAACTATTTTTCAGCAGAAGTCGATAAAAATCATTTTTCAGACGGTACGAAAAATAAATGGAAAATCGTTGAACATAGTGTGTAATCTTGAAAGAGAACCATCATGAAAAATGAAATTGTTTTACTAAAAAATGTGTTTTTTAACAAATTTTAAAAATACCCTCGTATTATAAAGAATGAATAGTTAAGGATATGCAATTAAAATGATCCATGTGCATAGGTTACTAAATTGAATAAACCAACTTCTTATTAAGCTTATTAAGTAGGGTATTAATCTGAAAATATCAGCTAGGTATTAGTATTCCAAATAGAAAAAATATTGATATATTATACTTATTAATGTTTATTAGTATTTGAAGGGGTACCTACACGGAATGCGAATACATTTAAATTATATACAAATAATCGTATGTTGTTATAAAAATAATGCATAATAACATTAATCATGGCGTGTGTGTCTTTGAAATGGATATGTACAGACCACATCGCTAGATAAATTTTATTATCCAGATATTGAAGACGTAAAAGGTGCCCAAGCTCAATGACTATGACTATCTCAAAGACTAAGACAGGAAGGGAAGGCCTTCACCTAGCAGTGAAGCAAGAGTGGCTAAGAAGATGTCAGATGTATGTACTGCTTTAATTCTCAGTTAATCGTGTTATTTATTATATTTGTAGTGATGTATCTCCGAGGCGCTTACATGTATTTCGAAATAGACTTGCGATACCAATGAATAATGCAGAAAATTAGTTCGGCGTCTGTCAAAAGTGACGGAATTTAATAGGACACGACGGCGGCAAGCAGCGAGCGTCTATTATATTATGATATCGGCGCAAGAAGATGGCGTATCGCCGGGGCCGTTATTGATAAAGGTGGCAAACCGGAAGCGAAGATCTGAAGGCTCCCATTGAGGCTTCACTTCCGGACACTCGGATGAGGCCGATGAGTGACGCGGAGGGGTAGTAACCGGCGTCCTAACAAACAGAGAAACAATTCGAGCGGCAGTAAATTTAACATAATTTCTTTTTGCGAGGGTAGGTACATACGCTAAGGGTAGTTCCTCTTTTTATTAAATAATATTACTGTCAATTTTCAATATAAAATAACACCTAGTTGGTACTGTTGGTAGTATGAAAATCTCATCCCAATCTCTTGGTCAAAAATACGTAATAAGTAGATTTGTGGGACGATCCAGTGCCTACTGCCTACTGTATATTATTTTACTTGAACGAATTAATCAAGTAAAATTGTTGAAAATCAAAACTGAAAGAATCATCTTTCATAATATGACACCTTCTGTTACTATATTATAAAAATGAAACAAGTTTTAATTGGATGATCAACAACCAGGGTAATTATTGTATTTACAATTAGTGAAGTATTCAAAGAGGTTCTTTTTTGCCTCACTTTCGTATGTAAACTATCTAGATTAATACAACAAGATTTTCTTTAACATCTGTATTGAAAATGCATAAATTTCATAGTCACAAATAATACCATACTTACGTCCCTTTATGCTAGCGGGAAAACTGTGGCCTCGGGGCCTAAGAAATTTACACCATGAAAGCTAAACAGTTTTAATCGATAATTTACCAGGAGGAAATGACGCGTTTTATTGAAGTTACTTAGTGGTTACTTAGCCGGTAGTGCTTCCCAAACTTTTCATACCACGGCCCTCAAAATCCCCCATCAAGCGAAAAATAAATTATTTTACTCATCAAAAGCTCTATTTGCCATTAATTATTGCCATACACCAGTGATGCAGAACCTACTCCTATTGCAAGGGCCAATTTAAAAAAATCTAATTTTTCACAGGGCGCAGTGGGAAAACGTGTTGAAAAATAATGATATATTGTACTAGACGAGACATACATTTTATTATTTTAAACTTAATAATTAAATATCAGCTACTCCAATCACTCTCGGCTCTGCACAGCGTACCTACATGATTTTTTTTTTTATGAACTACCTAACTACCTGTTATTTTGGGCCGCAATAAATGGCATTTTGGACCGCGGTTTGTGCAGTACCTACCTACTACACATACATACTTATATTTATCGCAAACAAAATAAAATATAATAAACAAAAATACTAAACGTGATGTTTACAAAAACAATTTAATGTGAGTGATGTGGTTGCATGATTGTACATAACAAATCGTTTTCGAGTTCAATGTTAAAAATGGTAATTCGCAGGGAATCTTCCAAAGTCACCCCGTTGAAAGGCACGACTGCTTATATGTTTATTATGAGCAATGACGATAATGTTGTTTCGTATAGGTATGTTGTCGCAAAAGGAATTATGGTTACCGATGCTACTTTTACAATATACAGATATATTTTTGCAGTCAACTTAAACACAATTCTGAAATACTTTTTTCATTAAATTCCACTTCAAGCGAATTATCTGATCTAATATCGTTCAATTCTTCTTGAGTTGCCATGTAATATTAATTATGATCATATTATTTTTAAGATTTAGCAAATTCTGTTCGTACCAATCCAAATATTGTTCTAAAGAAATTTGAATATATACCTATATAATTTAATTGTAACAAATATTCACAAATAAATATTTGAAGTTTTACTGAAACATTTTGCGGCCCTTCGCATAAGCCCTACGGTCCCCCAGGGGGCCGCGATCCATGAGTTAGGGTAGCACTGACTTAGCGGACATTATCATATACGTATTACAATATTGAACACCAAACTCAGTTGGAAAAATACCTATAAGACAATGAAAGGAATGCTAACAAGGATATGCTGCAACTGCTTTTTTGAAACAAATACTGCATGTAGGTATACATACCCAAAGCTATATAAAGCACCTTGTTTTGATTTTGTATGGGAAATTTTATTTCTACTTAAATTTTTTGTCTTGTTCTGAGGTGTATTTATTTGTAAACCGTACTAGCAGCTATTTGCCAAATTAATTATTCTTCACACCCAGGGTGGCCGATGGCCGATTAAGCGATGGACTATCACGCCGTGGGTCCCAGGTTCGAATCCTGGGTCTGGCAAGTACACATATTGTTTTTGAATTTGTGTCTGTCAGGGTATGGACCTAATAGGTTGAGCAAGTGGCTGACATCCATTTCTCGTAAAAAACAAAATCTGTTAATACAAACCTCTACTCTGTGGAGGCCCATAAGATCCTATTAGGATCAGACATGTTCAAATATTCTTCAACTAACTTCTTGCTTGATGCATAGTCCCAGGTACATATTATATTAACTCCAATGGTGAGCTTGGTGGTTCGCACGCATGCATATTATCTTTGCCTTTTTGACCAGGAGTTCCCATTTCCTCGCAGCTCTTACCGGTGCGATAAATGCCTTTTTTAGGGCTGATTCCGATGTAACCACTATATCTATATCATTGGCGTTTCCGATTAGTTTCACTGCTAACTGTAGGGGAGAAAATAAGAGTTGGAAGACAAAGACTGAGATGGTTCGATAGTGCGGAAATAGACACAGCATCCCTGAGGCTAAAAGAGGAGGTCCGAAGCAGTGGGTTCGGGTCACAATGATTAATGAATGAAGCATTATTATATTTTGTTTTGTTTTAATTAAAATTATCATTAATTTGTTTGAAACCATTAATATATTGACGATTTAAAGCTCGTTTACCGCGGGTAGTCAATAACTCACCAGAAGAGCATAGGCCGACAACAATGACGATTAAATTTTGCGACTCGATTTGTGTTTTGGACAATAGACAAAGGAGAGACTTATTAATGAAAGGGGCGGCCGGGGGTGTTGTTGTATCGCAGGGGCAGGGGGTGGATTTCCCTGTATTGTTTATAAGACTAGTACAAATTAATTTATCGGTCGGGTTAATAACCAGGAGAGGGAGGCGCAATACTGGGGGGGTTGGATATTGTTCGTAATTTAATTTACGCCTGCCGCAAATTGATTCTGTGAAGTAAATAGTAATACCACGACAAACTATAAATCTAATGGCGTGTTTTTCATTGTAATATTGTGTTTAAAAACACTAAAAGGTTTTATTGTCGGATTGTAACATTGAAAATCAACACTTGTATTGTATAAATATGTATTTTATATGTACGTCACTGTAAGACTCTCACCAAGGCCGACGAGCGTTCGCTTGGTGTACCTTATTCGAGAGAAAGGTGTCGAAGAGGATATATTGATTATTGAAGTTACTGGCTCCACGAAACCACAACCCCCCCCCCCCCACGCAACAACCGGTCTTAATCGGACGTATCACATGACCCTACGTTCGTGTGTTTTTTTATGACTAGGAATATCTCAGGAGTAGTTACCCAATACTAAGGTGCATGCATGAAAGTGAGCTTTGACTGAATTTACATGACTTATAAGTTAAAAGTACCCATGGAAGACAAGAGTACATATATGAAAAATTATAGTAAATAACAAAAACTAACTGGATTCACCTCGTGGTCCCGAGGACTGACCGTCCGACTCTTGTGATAACACAATTTTCTAGAGCGAGTTCAAATTGCGGCTGAGGAGGTTGCGCATTTTTTTTATATAATATTTATATTCAGTAAAATATTGAAGACAAACAAAATTCAAATTCAAGAACCTACTGTAAATATGGGTGTTCTAGGACATGTATTCAGTTATCTACCGCAGTCCACCTACTTTCAAAAGGCACCCTTCGCTACTGCATTATGTGCTAATTTACCTACTAAAAAAACGACGCTATTTGACAGTATGTACGTACAGAGTAACTATTAATAAAATAAGTCACATTCATACAAAATAAAATTATTATAGAAAATGTACGAAAATATCAAGGATAACCTTTTGTTTTTTGAGAAAGTTTCCAAGACAAAAGAGGAAACTTTATCCTACTGCCTTATTCAATATTCATTGTTGAATTTGTCACTGGCAAAGTTTGAGAGGACTTTTAAACAAATTTTAATTAATAAACGTAACAATAGAGAGGTGGACATTTCTTCAGCGTTTGTCTGTTTTCGGCTAATGAATGGCAGGGAGGCCGCCCTACAAATACACCGTGCCCATTAAAACGGACTAAAGATGCATTAGTTAGATAATATTTTAATATGGGGAATAATAATTAGGCAAGGCCGGCCATACAAATTGAATAAAAATTAAAAGTTATTTTAAAATCACTCTCGTGTGAAATGTCTATGCTACTAGGTACTAAAAAGGGATCAACTGACTGTCAACCCTAAATAATTGTAATATTTTCGAAACACAGCTGCATAAAATATATTTTTAATATATAATATAATTATGTAAGTATTATTTATACCTATTCAAGTAAGAACAGAATTCACATTCTACTATTATGAGCCCTTTCGTCTCGTTAAATGACTATTTTTAAGAAATATAAAGTAATAAAAATATTATTTATTATAATAACGTCAATGCAGAAACTATTGATAAGAGAAAAATGTCATGTTAATAAGTTATCATAAAAAGTAATATTTTGAATATTGACCTACATCATTTTATTCATTTAAATATATAAACATATTATAGACATTGAACATTAATAATTAATAATAAATTAGATTTAAAAAGAAATTATAATAAAATACAAGGCAAAGATTGGTCTCGAAAAGAAAAATATGTCATTCATCTAAGAAAACAAAACATTGTGGACATAATAACTCTAAATTCAAGACGTTCACAATATGAGATTTACATTACAAATATTATCCTCACAGAGAGAAGAAAATATACAAAAAAAAATAAAAACATAGATTTTATATGGAAAAATAAAATTTCGAAAACAAAATACATTTTTCACGTCACTGAAAATGTCTATGTCTTTGGGGAGCGCATTCTTGCACCCTTCGCTAATGGTGTCTTATGGGCTTGACACGAGGAAAGGGTTGTTACCCAGAATAGATCATGGCTGCGACCAGGTAGGTAATTGACAGGCGCGCATGTAAATTCAAATTATTTAGGACACCAGGATTGGAAAGAGCAGAAGTGACCTACGAGATTCAAGACAATGAAAAGTAAGCATACTTTGTAGAAAGGCGGTCGAAAATAATCATTTGACGAATTATACTTGCAGATTAAACATATATTTTATAAAATCACATTGTAATTGACAATAAGAAAATTATGTATAAAATCTTATAAAAAAGGCGTTTAATTATTATACGAAAAAGCACATGAGATGCATATTATGACGCAGTCTGTCTAATGCAGAAACCCTGCAACACCATAGTCCATATAGTACCTATTGATCGTCAAAAATGAAATTCCAGGAGTGCGCCACACTTTGACTGTGTTAGTAGGACTGACGCTCTTCAATTACAATCTATATCGTAGGTATTTTGTCAGTAAAGTTAAAGTATTTATGCATATCGTGTATACAACAATTGATTTCCCAAAAACTGAAATGTTTATAATATATATACCAATATTATATACAAAAAAAAATATAATTAAACATCGAATACCTACTGATAAAGGCATCTATTTTCACCATCAATTAATTTCAACACTCGGTTCGCTGATCTGAAAAACTTTCGTATACCTATCCAAATTCTTTCACAAAGTCAGCAAGTAACAGAACGTACCAATTAAAATATTTAAATTTAGAACTCCATATCCATTTAGGACGATGTAAAATTCACCATCCGTGAAATTTATGAATTTATAACAGGTAGATACAATCGTAGAGGTAATTGTATAATGTTACATCGTTTTATTTTATTTTTATTTTAATGGATATACCTACCCACCTAATGTTTATGCTGTCAAAAATACATCGCATGTTTTTGCGCGGAAATTTGATTTGTACATTAAGCCGACTTCTCATCAGACGTGACATTCAAAAATGTGGCCATAAAAAGTACACTTCAAAATAAGCTAGTGTGTGGCGGTGTAAATAACGGAAATTAAAGAATCTTGTAAAACAGAAGAACGAGATTCTTCTATTTTGCGGTGACCGTGGTTCTCTCTTTCAAATCATGGTTTTGACAAAATCACATGTTGTTTTTTCAATGTGTGTTTAGATCCAGAGCACGGACCTAGTAGGTTGAGGAAGTGGCTAAATTATATTTCTGTTATAACAAAAAATCTGTTATGAAATCTCCTAGTGAGGCGACCAAGAACCACATCAGATTGTAGAGCCAATTAAAAAAAATAACCTTATGTAGATATTACAATCTTGGGTTATTTTTGCGGGTCCAAGACGTAATTGGTTTTGATTGAATGTAAGTAGCTATATTAAAAAATATTTACTTTGATTTGAATACTTACGGAAACATTATTTAAGCTATTTTTCTACATCATTATAATATGCAGGTATCATTAGAAGCTGGGGTCAATTGCTCGTTCCTAGTTCTTCTCTATACATCCGCCCAATGACATAATGTCATTGCATCCGCCGAACTAATAATGAGTGTGGATGGATTCAGTCGATTTTAGTGCATATCTGTGGTCATTTAGAGATGACTGAATATGTCTAGCCGTTGACCAGTCGCCGAGCGACATTCCGACCTAATATCATTTCATCAGTTTTACGATCATCACATTGCATACTTCTTTCTTGCCTGTCGCCTTCTCATTGGTTTCTTTTATGTCATCACCATGACGCATTCCGCTACTATAAATTTTTAGATGTCTCTTACATTGATAGTCCATGTTTCACACCCATTTGTGACCACTAGTAGCACACATTGGTTGAGCAATAGGGACAACGGGAGGCCACTTTTGAAGATAGGTACTATTCAGGCGCCCAAGTGTGCTCCATGTCAGTTTTGTTTCTGCGAGCAATCTCGGCATACATACCTCCGCCATCGATTTAGGCCGGGAATGCCCTAGGAGAAGATACCCAGGACTAAGGTTGCTACGCTCAAAGTGAGCTCTGACTGAGTTTAAAGTTACTTTCTAATGCGAAATGCCGGGGAGAGAAGAGCACAGGGAAATTATAAAAATAAAAATGATTCTAGTTATTCTCGAAGACATAAGTAATGATGAACTGCTTTTCTGACCCACAAATCCAGCCCCACCTCATCTACGACCGTCAATTGAAGCGGATTAATAACTACGCCTATCTCGTTATAGGTATGTATATGAAATGAAATGGGATGAACCAAAAGATTTCTCATCTCTAAAAAACGTCTCAATGCATTATCAAATGTGTATTGGAGTCCTCTGGCGATATTATATAATATTATAATTGAAGGAGTTATTGCAAGACAATGATATGCCACAGAAACATAGTTTGGAGATATGAGCAATTTAATGCTCTTGTTCGTTCACGACTGTAACAGAAAAAATTACTATCCTCATTAAAATATTCGATATATCTCACATCTAAATATTCTGTTTGGAGCAGGCGTGGATGACTGACCGATATCAATTTTGATTGGCATGGCATATCATATTATTGTTATAACCATTTTATAGCAAAATTTGAATTTGTAAGAACTACACATTGATCATAATTATTGAGTCATCGGTGTTTTTTTTTTTAAGTGTCTTATGTAAAACGTGAGTGTATGCCATGGGAATTGGTTTTATTCAAAATCAACAAATTCATAATTATGTGGCATATCATTGTCTTGCGATAACCCCCAAAAATATGGTAAGTATGCTTATATTTTAGAGTAGGCATAAACGTGGATAACTTTTAAAATTGGTATTAGAATCCGGCCGGCTTCCGAAGATTGCTTATAGTTCTGAGTAACTGAGTATTTTTTTTTGTTTATGTGTAAAAATAAATAATATGTATGTAATATAGGTAGACATTATACATATATTATTTTCAACATTACAACATACCATGAGGACCAATGACAGTAGTGTAGTGAAACAGTAAGTACCTTACATACTGGACCACGAGGCCCGGCTGGCAAGTTAGCCTAGCACTTCGTTAAGCACAGTGGCTCTGGAACACATATTGACAAAAACACCATGCGGATTTGCCAGGTGCGAATCGAACAGCAACCCACGGTTTCGGAAGCGGACGTTCAGCTACTCGAATACGGCAGGGGTTCATTACGAATTATCCCCTCTCAATGAAGGTGGAGTAAATGCAATACCTAATGATACATTAACTAGGATTAACATTACCATAAATCTAGGATTTGTCCAAGATTTATCTGTAAAATATTGTTTTACAGATAAACCATATTGTTAAAAAAAAACAGACGTGTGATTTTGATTCGATCATTAGCGCGTATTGATAAACAACAACTTGCAGCGAAGCCAGCAGTATTGTTTGATTCATCCATTTTTTAACCTAGTTTAATAGAAAATAATTAAAACATACAACGCAATACGAACACTGCATGCAAATGAATACGTAAACAAACCAATGGTGTGCGTGACTTTTGATTGAAGGGATGCTGCTGAAAAAATTCCTACCCCTAGAAGTAGTGTAGTATGCTGGATTGTGGAACGGTGGATCTGCGTTATCCAAAAAATATTTACGTCTAATAATAATATAGAATCTTAGAGCGGAATGCAGAAACATCGTCCTTGTTAAGATCATGTTGTCTATGGTTCACCTCGTCTTAAAAGCATCGATCGTTTTTTCACCTCGTCATAAAAGCTTCGTTCGTTTTTTCTATTGAAAATAATTTTCCGACCATGTCCGATCCTGATAGGATCATATGGGCCTCCACAGAGTGGAGGTTTGTATTGACAGATTTTGTTTTTTACGAGAAATGGATGTCAGCCACTTGCTCAACCTATTAGGTCCATACCCTGACGCACACAAATTGAAAAACAATTTTTGTACTTGCCAGACCCAGGATTCGAACCTGGGACCCACGGCTTTGTAGTCCAACGCTTATGCCGCGCGGCCACCGTGGGCGTCGCCGTGGGGGCCAGCGTGGGGTTCACCTCGTCTTAAAAGCATCGATCGTTTTTTCACCTCGTCATAAAAGCTTCGTTCGTTTTTTCTATTGAAAATAATACCATATTTAAAATTTCTCTTTCCTATAGTTTAGGTAAATTATTTTGTAATTATTAAACGATGACAAAAATAAGACAACTGCACTTTATAAATGCTATAACTATAAATACATAATTAATATTTAATTATAATACTCTTATGTTTCCGTTATCAGTCACTATACGTGATTTCGCAGGCACCGCAAGATATTTTTTAAACATGGTAAAACTAGCGTCAAGTGTCATTCAGTCTGGCGTCTTGTATTTCTGCGGACTGGCGTATAAAAAGTAAAATTATATTCTGCATGTACATGCCAAACGAATTAACACTATCAATATCCATATTGAGATAAATTTTTAAATGAATTTGAGTGTATGAACTGTTTTATAGACACGCGAATTTATTTTAACAGCAGCTGTCAGTGGTAAATGGTAATACAGAAGGGGGCGTGTTCATAACAAAAGTAGTATATGGTTAAGGATTCCTTATCTCTATAGTCAGTATAGTATATAGTTAAGTTATCCTTTTCGGCAACTTATCCTTATGGTTGAAATGTTGGATTCTGCATTCCGCTCTTAGCCATTAGTACCTACCTAATAAACATATATTATTACACAGTATCCAGTCTACAGTATCGACTATTTCTGGGGGCAATGGGATCTACAGTATCTATGGATCACAACGTCACGATACGAACGGTTCAAAATCACACTGCATTGATAATAATTTGTGTTTTGTTTGTGTCAGATTTTATGGTAAGCAATCGAAAACTTTTTATGGAGTAGTTAGTTCTTTTGATAATAATGCATCGATGGGAAATTGAATAAAAATTATAAAATATCGTTAATTTTACGATTACACCCCTTAATTTAGCTCGACGTAACAGGTAGGCAGGCAGGCAGGTAGGCGGTATTTCAATCTGGCTGAAGAAACAACCCCTGAAAATTTATATGGTAAAGTGTAAATACCGGAGCGTTTACCGTATCCTTCGTTAGAATTATTATCCAAATTCCAAGGCTAATCAGGTGGAAACTATTTCCAGGACATTTCAAATTCTTCGCGGTTTTCTATCACTTTAACCTTTAACCCTCTGCCGCACGAGGCACCAACTAATTTGAAATAATATGTAACCCAAATGCGTTAAAGAAAAACTTCTCGTCAAAAAAGGACCCGTGGGGTGCTGTTTAAATTTGCTGCAATTTTATTCATTTGGCTTTGCGGATTCATTTGTAACAAACTTTACCGTTTCCCACTTGATGGCAAAACCAAAAAAAAATACAGCAAACATTTCTTTTATTCAACGAATAAGTCAGAAGATTTGAGAAAGTAAAATTCTATAATAGTGAACATACATAAATTGAAAACACCTCAGATATATAAGTATATACCCACTATAAAAATCACATTTGAAAAAATACGACGCCCGACGGGTTTGAACCCGTATATCCACTGGTATCGCGCCAACATGTTTTAACCAATACGGGTCTCCTATTTAATTACGGTAAATTTTGAATACATGAAATTCTTATCAAATTGCGCTATTTTTGACTATCGGTTTTTGTGTTTATAAATTAAGGAATCATTAATTGCCTTAATTACCAACCGCCGCCCGGCTCTCGCCAAATATTTAGTTATACCGTCTACTTGAACTTGCTAATAATTTTTAATAACCATTTCTTTAATTCAACGAATAATTCACAAGATTTAATAATGTCACATTCTATATATTGAACATACATAACTTGAAAACATATGAGATATACATACCCACTGGAAAAAATCATATTTGAAAAAAATAGTAAATTCCAACCATTATTAGGTACTATTATTATTAATTGTGGTTATGGTGAATTCGATCAGTTGTCAAATTGAAAAGCAATGACATTTATATGGACGAAGCATCTGAAAAAAAATGACACTCCCTTTTTTGTCGGGTTCTCTGTTCTAACGCCATTACAATAAAGGTGATATTGCTATAAATATCTGATGCTTTTTGTCGGGTCTGCCGAATGGTTCGGTTCGAACGCGTCAAATAGCTTTTCAATATGGAATTGAACCGTAATCATTTACATATTAGGCAAGTTATACACAACGTGTGCAGAGACATTGCCAAGATGTTTAAATGAACAATCACAAATATGTCATAGACAAGTTTCAATAAAGACGGCGGCCATAAACAAGCCGTCATGTTTCAACTTATAGATAATTAATTTTGCTCAGGCCATCCAATTTTTATAAAGCTCGCTCTTGATATAGTCAACATTTTCGCTTCGGTTGGATCTTTGCTCTTATATTCAAACAAACAATTCAACAGAATCTACTGAGCACTATTACGAAAAACGCTAAAAAGTTTTATATGTCAATGTTGTATTTTCACATTTCGTTGTTAAACTTTATTTCTGTAATTCATGTAAAAACAAATATTGTTTTCAATTACTCTGCATGTAGGTACGTACACAAAAGAAGGGTTCACCAGGGAATGGAAATACGTACGTACGTGAAGGTTTTTTAATCTACCCAAAAAGAATCTTGAATCCGGTTCCGAGAAAACAAATAACCCATAATACTTTGGATTATTTTCCTAAAGGTGTAACAAGAGTTTTAATTAAGTTATGAAGTGTTTTGAGAAGTGTTTTTACATTTGTTTTCTTAATCTTATCGGAACATTAAATGGATAGGTACGGGCAGAATATATTATAGGTGGTAGAACATAGAGTCATTGCACAAATATAGTCAACCACAGCCCAGTGGGTAGAACACGTCCGAAAGGGGTAGTAATTTCTGCGGAAATATGCTGAAGGAATGCAAACTGGAGAGGCCTTTACCAGGCAGCGGCAAGACCGCAGATTGTTGTATTCTCGGGTGGCATACGAAATTTATTTCAGAAGTTAAGGGTCTCTACGTGATCGCATCCGTCACGAAAGACTGATGCGCTTGCCCACGATCTCGAGTCTATGTGACGCGGTTGTACCAGTGCATTCTCTCAAGATTCGGTAGGAAAATCGCAAGCTCAAAAGTCAAGACACGTAATTACAGTGGCATTAAATCCATTAGACGTAAGACTACTTGAAGCGGGCGCAGAAGGGTTAAAATAAGCCTGCAGGGTTGCCAAAAACCGCACGGCGGCGCTGATCCCCGATTTCGCGGCTTCAGTCTATCGAATGCCGCACCGCGGGAAGATCGACTGCCAGAATTCTTACGCGAGGGGGTTGGGCCGGAACAATAAATTTCAACAATGCGCTTTCTTCGAGCCGTAAAATGTTTTGATTTAGAATTTACACTGCGAGGCAAGGTAAGCAAGCTTTGAATCTAAATTGCTTGCGGTATTAATCGACAGATATTTTCGCATTAGACGCTAGTAAATCGTAAATGCTTTATGTGGTATGCAAGCTTGGATAATAGACATTGACTTCAAACGTCTGTAGAAATTTGAAATATTCATCGCTTGATATACCAAGACAACATTTTAAGTAATACCTATTATTATTTTAGGTTAAGTACTTCTACTTAGGGGGCATGGGGATGTAAACGGGCAATAATGCATGCACATTGCCGGAAATATTAAAAAAAATATATACCTATAGCCGGGAAACATTTCCAGCAATATTGTTGCAACCATATAATATATATATCAGGGCAATGTTGGGCTGAGTATATCCCGGCAACATTGATGTAATAGTGTAGCCGAATTATTGTACGCATATGTATACTAGAGCAACAGTGAAGCTGCAAGTGTCGCCAGATGAAAATTTCAAAATTCAGTAAACATGGCAACATTGGAAACTTCTCTTGTTTCTGCAGCGTGTATCCTAAACAAATCAAAAAGGAACCGAATAACGTGGATTCGGCCCTACTGAAACAAACGTGAAACAATGAATAATTTCAGCCAGGAATTAGCTTATTTACGCGAATGTCAAAAACTGTCGTGAGTATTTTGTTAAATATAATTGGACAAATGATAAAGAAAGTAGATACAGTTTTACGATTTTTGGCGAGAGACTCATACATTTATTGTATATATAGTGTCCGATTCTTCAATTGCTCACATTATTCCTAAGACTTGTGCAGCTGTGACGGGTAGATTAACAAAATACATATTATATACCTATCCTCCCTTTTACTATATTGTGAGTACTAATATATTAAGTATGCACTTGAATGTGTAAATACTAATCGCACATCTTTCATGGATATTTAACTATAGATTTCATCATTTCATCACTATGGACGCGACTGTTACGAATATCTGAAAAATATATGGAAGATACAATTTTAATACTCCACGTACACTATAATAGCCTAATACGAAAAAACTATCAATCATTTGAGAATACTAGACAATAAAAATGGCGGTCCAAATCCACCCGTCTGATCCGCCCGGCTTTCATCTCTCCGGCGAAAGGAATACGGGAATAAATACGAAAACAAGCGAGCCCTGCTTCGGCTTTCGCACGGCGCGATGGCTTCAATCATATTTACATCAGAGCTTGGGAAAAATATAAAACGCGGGCTTAGGGCGTAATTATAAAATTAAAGTTGGGTAATCCCTTGAGGTGACGGGCGGACGGGAGCCGCTGCCCCCCCCCCCCGTCTTCCGCCGGTAAATCCAGCCGCGGCGAACCATCTGGATTGACGGATTCCCCACGCAAAAGTTCACCAAATCAAGCTATTTTCTTTGAACGTTGATTCTGAGACAACAGTAAGTACCTACCATCCAGAATTTAACCATGATATCGTTTTTATGATAATTAAAAGTAGACGATGTATTACTCAGATGTGCCTAATTTGTTGAACTGAAATTGGCTAGTGCTATAAAACACTAACGGTACAAACAACCACTGGAGTGTCAGTTCCTAATCAGTAAATACAATATTCGAAAACCCCCTTAGACACGTGCTAGAGTAAGATAAAAGGTCTACTAGCTACAAGCCAGTTTCCAAAAGTATCGCCATTAAATCGGGGCGAAACGCTTCACATAGCGTCGACAACTTGCGAGCTCGTGTTGCTAAAATTGATATTTTTTGTGTTAAACATAAAGTCAGTGGTAAATATTTTTGGTTGATTAAGTAGAAAAGATGGTTCTGTGTGTTGTCTTAAAATGTGGAAGCCGTACTGATAAGCAAGAAGATGGTATTACGTTTCATAAGTAAGTTGATACATGTTCGTGATAATTTATTTGTATTTTATTATATATTATAATATCAGTGACCTAGTGTTTCTTTAACATAACTTAAATTATATATATCTTTATCTAATGGTTGCATTTTGACCGCTTAAAAATACTATATAACGTAAAAAAATAGAAAATTATATTTTAATTCTGAGCGTCTAGTGCGAGCACTTTGGGCGAGCACTAGCGAAATGGTCTATGGTCTCGAACATTTTTAGACGAATGCGTTCGCTCGCTCACAAACCAAACGCAAGGCACGCAGCTTCATTTGGCAATGCAACGGGTGGCGTCTAGATGTATCTATATTCTATAGTCTATGGCTACAACAGTAGTCTAAGCCTTTAGAGCTCGCGCCACTACGACGGCCATGCGTTGAGATTAGAAACCCGTTATCCCTCGTACATACCTGGCGGCATATTCAGCTAAAATAACATACCGATGATAAGAGGCTGCATGATTCACTCTTGTATCTCCTCGTGTATTACAACCCAATAAATATAATATTATGCCTAACCGAGATAAGGCCTTTCATTTTTTATTGTGTAGTATAATAATTTTAAAAGAAACAGTGGACTGTATTAGCGGATGGAGTTACAGCAACCACATGTGAAAAGATTGGGGTGAGTTCGAATAGACGATTGGCAGGTAACGAGTACCGACCTTAAAGACGGCGATGTTTTTACGCGAAATCCGGCATCAAGTATTAAAAGTTTAGTATTATTGCAATAAGGCGGGTGATTATTGAAAATTTTCGTTCACGTCTTTGACCTCGTATGCTAAATATTATGTATGGGAGCGTATTGTGTCCAGCGCATCCATTCTATACACAAGACTGCTATCGGCAGCTATCGAGGGTAATTTTTCATAATATGTTTGTTTCGAAGTATTATAATTGTTACAATAAGTTAGCCGTCTAAACAGTCAAAACTGTATAAAATTTAGCACACTCAAGAGAAGTGCTGGTAAAACACAGCACTTATTGTAACAATTACACCTAACTTATTATAATGTTACAATAAGTGCTAATACTTCGATACAAAACTACCCTCGATAGCTACCGATAGCAGTCCTATGTATAGAGTAGATTCGCTGTAGCTCTCTGCTGGTTATAGAGAGTGTGGATACTGAGATTTTTCTTTTCCGACAAATTCGGCACGGGAAAATTTATCGGCACTGCTTAAATCCCCCCCCCCTCCAACTCGGTCTCTTTGAACCCCAAGCTCCCCATTCGTCCGCCGGTCGCTAGTCCACCGTCTGAGCGCGATTTTTTGAATAATTTATCATATTTTATGCGCGAGACTCGCGGTGGGCGTACTGGATATTTTTTCCAGCTCCACTCGCGGGGGTACATGGATTCGGAAAAAAAACATATTTTAAACAGGGGGGGATGTATTAAGAGATATCCTAGAGGTATTAGAATGTCAAAAAAGGTATCACTAATTGAGTGGACACCTAGCTTATTATAAATTCATTAAGAGTGTATTTTGTTCAAATAAGCCTAAGTAAGTTTAATATTTTTTTTCACAAGTAAAATGTACAAATACACAGCCAGCGAAGGCGAGTCTAAAAAGAGTGCCTTAGGGAGAGAATTAAATTAAATTATTATGTTTATATTCCAGAGGCGTTTCGGAGATATGAATTAAAATTAAAACGAATAACTAATTTAATTATTGACTCCGTATAGCATAAGTAAAGTAGATAATTAATTGAACTGAGTTTTCTTAGAACCTTCTTATCTTGGAAGTTTATAAGAGCTATTTTTTACATAACAAATATTAACATTTCCGAAATGTTCTTTTGAGCTTGTTAACAAGTAACATAAAAAGATCAGCGGTTTTATATGAAACAGGTCACGTGGCCAAGAGAATCTCCATTTACCTACACTTCTGCTACCTTCTTTCTCATTCCTCAAAGTATGCCTAACCAAAGTATACAGTATTCCTGCGCTTAGTCTATCGAATTAATGGTTTGCCTTAAAACCTCCTCATTGGTAAAATGTGATCAAGCCATAAAAAAGCTTCATAATACGCCAATATAACCACATCCCGAAAGCCTCCAGTATTCCTTATAACGTTCCAGGTTTTAACTCGTATGACAGTACGAATATGCTGTGGCACCCGATTGCCCTCCACCGATTACCCAGAGCTATTTCGACTGCAGAAGAAATGTTTATTTTTTTTAAAGTGCTTCTTGCCATCTCAATTCTGATCTTGATCTCATGGTGTGGACTCCCGTGTTATAATAATTATTTATACTTAAGAGCGTACTTCAGTGAAACGGCAAATAATTTTCAACCGTAGGTGCGACGAAATTTCTCACTAGTCGCCAATCGGAGACCGACAGTCGAGGTGTCCGCACTCGATTTGTTTTGTTATGGCGTCGGACGAAGATATTCTTAAATCGTGTAAAGATGACTAAAAAACTTACGTATGTACTTAAAAAAGAAAACATGTCGATGAATATACTATTATCATTAGTAATATAACAGTAAACATAACATTAAATGGACGCATGTTGGATTTTTATGACAAATTATATTTCGTTCGGCACGCATCATTTGCACAATTAGCGCATCGTCTAGCCACGATCGTTTTTACGTAACACAACTCTCTATAAACCGATAACAACTCAAGGTACAGCAGGTTGGAGTAGCCCACAATGCACCGACAAAACACACATCGCGATAATATGGCCAAAGTCAGGCTTCGAGTTGTAGTCCTAGGTCTCTAGAATGGATTTATTATCTTATCGAAAATACCTAATCTATATTATCATTTTAAAAATGTTAAAAAATACATATTTTGGACGGAGTGGGATTCGAAATTACAGCCTTCACTTGTCCCTCGTGAGTGTTCTTATCCAATAAGCCTTTGATCCTTCTATGACAAGCGAATACCTACTTGTTAATAACTATGTGGACAAAAATACACAACACAATCAAAACACGATACAACCTATGTGCAAAGTGTATAAAGCAGAGGTTATATTAAATATTATTAATTATTTCTGGATGGGCCCTAACTAGGGAGGGCTGGCAAGGCTCTAGCCTGAAGCCCAGCGTGGTGGGTCGACCAGTTAAGTGAGATAAACAAACACACACCACAAATTTGCTCTAATAGTAAAATTATTTCTAGTGTGTTTCCTGATAATAAAAATGATTATTTATCCAATATGATGAAGGGTCGCATGTTACTTGGCTATCACAAAAGGGGGCCGTGATCAGTATTCATAATATGACGCCAAGTGCTGACAATTCAAGTGGGTTTATTTAAAAATACCGAAAATCGCTAAAAAAATCTCGAGTTCCACGGAATACCATAGGGGAACACTACTGTAGAACATTACACTGACCTGAACCTTAGCAAAAGTTTGGGGGTGGGGCGCCAAACATCATGGCCTGGGGGCCCGTTTCAGGATGTGGGGCCCATGGTCGTCTTATTATGTCGGATAAGCTATTCAAGTCTGGCTGATCTTCAGATGTGCCGATCGATTATTCATGATATATATAATAAATCTAAAATAATGTTCGGTCACTTACCCACTGATTAGTATCTAACGTTTATGTGCATTGTAAGTAGTTCACCAATAAAAGAAGCAGAAAATTCAGCTTACCTGTGAAAAAAGAAAACAAATAATTAGTTAAGTTATCAATATAAGTACGTGGGAAAGTTTGAGATACGATTACTCTGCTATTATTGAAATAGTGATTTGTGTGTCTAATATTTTTTATATTAAGTTGCAACACTATACTTACACACTCAATAATTTATAAAACATATTATAAAGTAGGTACTTATAATATAGTCATATTAGGGTTTCATCTGGAAATAATTTCTCTAAGAACGCAGACACACGGACTGCAGTTGCAGGTCGCGTCTTACTTGATTCCAAATGTATTCTATGTAAATCTCAAATTGGACAGACGTTGTGTCTGAACCCCAACAGGGAGACGTTCTATATGTATAGTGATAATTCTCTAGTATTATAACATACCAACATCCAACACTCGTACACGCTGTGCTAAAGCCGCCATTTTGGTAAATCGTGGACGATATTAGGGGTAGTTATTAAAATTAAAATAATATGATGACCACGTACAGACGTATTTTATTTATTATATTTATACATATTTATTATTTTTTTTTATTATTTATTTATATATATTATATTTACAAAAGAAAAAAAAATAAAAGAAAAAAAACGTACAGATGTATTCAAATCGATTATATAATTAGAGTTAACCCGTTTTTCTCTATACCCACATGAATTTTATTTTAAAACTGCATACCCATTTAAAGCTAGTTCACAAGATTTGTGTTATAATCAATTCATTGATCCGACAGGAAAATTAATTTACTGATTTCGAATATTTTATATTAATTAAAAGTTATACTGCGTTCAAATCAATTAGGACACCTTCTCGCACATCATGTCGCTCGGATACGTTGTGATAATTTTAGTTTCGAATTCCTCCAGCACGGTTAAATAAGTTTTACTCCAAAAATTTAAAAACAATTCTTACCTAAAATGGTATTTCTTGTATGAAAAGGAAATCTTTCGGGCGAATTTTTCTATTTCTTACGGAATGAGGGCAAGAGCGTAATTTTCATAAATTTGTGCGAGAATTGTACATACATAGAAACACAAAATTTATTTATACATACCTACCTACGTACATAATATATCATTATATTATGTAACGTGGAGAGTAATGGAGAAAAAACGTATTGAGGGAACTTTTCTTTATTTTCGTTCATGACGTATATTTAATCAGAAAAAAATATCCGCTAACAAAATTAAAAAAAAAACATGACAATGCAGACATTGATTACCCAGACAAAATAAAAACGTATTTTCCTATTTACCCGGGTACGGCATAATAAACAGAGTAAGAAAAATTATCCGTGACTTTCCAGCAATCCGGTGCGACCCGGATGGAAAAAAAAACTAGATATCGATGGGAATTAGGTTGTCTCGTGGATGAAAAAAGAGGCGACATCAAAAAACGATACAATGATTTATAATATACAAAAACGCGTTGAGAAAAAAAACGTTACGTTATTATTAAAGTAGAACAGGGGTGACCAAAATTTAGGCGGCCACACGCCATTTCATTATGCAATAGGTAGGTATCTACTAATTTATTAATATTGATTCTGCCAAGATTTATACTAAAGGAACACGGCGCAGTTCTTGAGTTCGTGTGCAAAAACGTCAGTGCTTGGTGACAAATTAATGTGATCACAAAGAGTTGTGCATCACGTGGGTGAGACATGTAATCATCTGGATTCTGTCTTCGTTGAGATCCTTCTTCACCCTGCAAAGGTCTGGTTTTCTGTCAAAGCATATGGCCCGAAACTTGGCGTATTTAGAGAGTATGTTGATCAGTCTCATAGCACCCGCTGTTGGTGGCTGTCTTGGACATACACGTTTCATGCAGGAACTGTCTTTACATTGTTTACATAACCTACGTACACCAGTGGCGAAGACTCCATACCAGGCGATTATTTAAAACCTACCTTCTTAAGAAAAATATTTTTGAATTGTATATTGACATATTTATAATTACTTGATTATTTTATCTAATATATAAAAATTAATATTTGTGTGTTTGTGTGTTTGTTTGTTCGTATTTAATGCGCAGCCATACCGTTCATCCGATTGCGATAAAACTTTGTAAACTTATTGCTTGCACTTGCGGGAAGAGTATAGGCTATACTAATATATAAAAATGAATGTCTGTCTGTCTGTGTGTCTGTCCCGTATGCGTTCCTATACCATTCATCCGATTGCAATGAAATTTTGGTAAGTGGTTGCATGCACACCCATGAAGGTTTCTGAATTAGAAAAATCATCATCTTCTTCTTCTTCTTCATTATATTTTCTTTTATTCGTATGGTTCCTATACCATTCATCCGATTGCAATGAAATTTTGGTAAGTGGTTGTATGCACACCCATGAAGGTTTCTGAATTAGAAAAATCATCATCTTCTTCATTCTATCTTATTTTATTCGTATGGTCCCTATACCATTCATCCGATTGCAATGAAACCTTCGTCAGTTGTTGTGGTAACACCCGCAATGGTTTTTGAATTAGTACAACCATCTTCTTCTTCTTCCTCTATTCTATATTCTTCTATTCGTATGCGTTCCTATTCTATTCATCCGATTGCAATAAAATTTTCGTCAGTAATTGTGCCAACACCCGCGAAGGTTTCTGAATTAGTACAACCATCTTCTTCTTCTTCTTCATTCTATCTTCTTTTATTCGTATGGTCCCTATACCATTCATCCGATTGCGATGAAACCTTCGTCAGTTGTTGTGGTAACACCCGCAATGGTTTTTGAATTCGTACAACTATCTTCTTCTTCTTCTATTCATATGCGTTTCTATTCCATTCATCCGATTGCAATAAAATTTTCGTCAGTAATTGTGCCAACACCCGCGAAGGTTTCTGAATTAGTACAACCATCTTCTTCTTCTATTCTATCTTCTATTCGTATGCGTTCCTATACCATTCATCCGATTGCAATGAAATTTTGATCAAGTGTTGTGCTCACGCCGCAAATGTTTCTGAATTGTTACAACTATTTTCTTTTTCTTCTATTCTATCTTCTTTTATTTGTATGCGTTCTTATACCATTCATCCGATTGCGATGAAATTTTGACCAGTTGTTGTGAGCACGCCCGCAAAAAGTTCTGAATTAGTACAACCATCTTCTTCTTCTTCTATTCGTATGCGTTCCTATACCATTCATCCGATTGCAATGAAAATTTGGTGAGTTGTCGTGCGCACGCCTGCGAAGGTTTCTGAATTAGTACAACCATCATCTTCTTCTTCTATTCGAATGCCTACCTACACCATTCATCCGATTGCAATGAAACTTTGGTGAGTTGTCGTGCGCATGCCCACGATGATTTCTGAATTAGAAAATCATCTTCTACTTCTATTCGTATGCGTTCCTATACCATTTATCCGATTGCAATGACATTTTGATCAAGTGTTGTGCCCTTGCCCGCAAAGGTTTCTGAATTAGTACTATCATCTTTTTCTTCTTCTATTTGTATGCATTCTTATGCCATTCATCCGATTGTGATGACATTTTGACCAGTTGTTGTGCGCACGCCCCCAAAGGTTTCTGAATTAGTACAACCATCTTTTTCTATTCGTATGCGTTCTTATACCATTCATCCGATTGTGATGAAATTTTGACCAGTTGTTGTGCGCATGCCCGCGAAGGTTTTTGAATTAGTACAACCATCTTCTTCTTCTTCTATTCGTATGCGTTCCTATACCATTAATTCGATTGCAATGAAACTTTGGTGAGTTGTCATGCGCATGCCCACGACGATTTCTGAATTAGAAAATCATCTTCTTCTACTATTCGTATGCGTTCCTATACCATTCATCCGATTGCGATGAAACTTTGGTGAGTTGTCGTGCGCATGCCCACGATGATTTCTGAATTAGAAAATCATCTTCTACTTCTATTCGTATGCGTTCCTATACCATTTATCCGATTGCAATGACATTTTGATCAAGTGTTGTGCCCTTGCCCGCAAAGGTTTCTGAATTAGTACTATCATCTTTTTCTTCTTCTATTTGTATGCATTCTTATGCCATTCATCCGATTGTGATGACATTTTGACCAGTTGTTGTGCGCACGCCCCCAAAGGTTTCTGAATTAATACAACCATCTTTTTCTATTCGTATGCGTTCTTATACCATTCATCCGATTGCGATGAAATTTTGACCAGTTGTTGTGAGCACGCCCGCAAAAAGTTCTGAATTAGTACAACCATCTTCTTCTTCTTCTATTCGTATGCGTTCCTATACCATTCATCCGATTGCAATGAAAATTTGGTGAGTTGTCGTGCGCACGCCTGCGAAGGTTTCTGAATTAGTACAACCATCATCTTCTTCTTCTATTCGAATGCCTACCTACACCATTCATCCGATTGCAATGAAACTTTGGTGAGTTGTCGTGCGCATGCCCACGATGATTTCTGAATTAGAAAATCATCTTCTACTTCTATTCGTATGCGTTCCTATACCATTTATCCGATTGCAATGACATTTTGATCAAGTGTTGTGCCCTTGCCCGCAAAGGTT
Source organism: Rhyacophila brunnea (assembly GCF_057557595.1). Taxonomy (NCBI): domain Eukaryota; kingdom Metazoa; phylum Arthropoda; class Insecta; order Trichoptera; family Rhyacophilidae; genus Rhyacophila; species Rhyacophila brunnea. The sequence continues at coordinate 501,548 of NW_028233276.1, forward strand.
TCTGAATTAGTACTATCATCTTTTTCTTCTTCTATTTGTATGCATTCTTATGCCATTCATCCGATTGTGATGACATTTTGACCAGTTGTTGTGCGCACGCCCCCAAAGGTTTCTGAATTAGTACAACCATCTTTTTCTATTCGTATGCGTTCTTATGCCATTCATCCGATTGTGATGAAATTTTGACCAGTTGTTGTGCGCATGCCCGCGAAGGTTTTTGAATTAGTACAACCATCTTCTTCTTCTTCTATTCGTATGCGTTCCTATACCATTAATCCGATTGCAATGAAACTTTGGTGAGTTGTCATGCGCATGCCCACGACGATTTCTGAATTAGAAAATCATCTTCTTCTACTATTCGTATGCGTTCCTATACCATTCATCCGATTGCGATGAAACTTTTGTCAGTTGTGTGCGCACACCTACGAAGGTTTCTAAATTATTATTATATAACATACAAAGTTTGTTGTTTGTTTGTTCCATCCAATTTTGATTTTTTTTTTAATACACATTAATAACATTAATAACGTTTTCATATTTTGGATTCGATTTTAATTTAGTGTTCTTATGTTTGACCTTTACTCCTATTAGAATTATTTTCATATTGCCATATTGTATTACACAGATATTTTAATATTAAAAAAATAATTACCTCTTATTATTTTTCAAATATCTAAGATAAATATAACCACGAAGCGACCCTGTGCGAAGCCGGGTACTTCAGCTAGTATTCTATAAAAATAGTTTTATTTAGCAATGAAAGATGTCGTATAATATGTAGAAATGTATTAAAAAGATTACAAAACAATCTGCAAAGGTTTAAAAATATATACCACAGCGCACGATCCCTGTCTTGACGTAACGTAACCTCAGTCAGTCTATCGAATTGTATGAAATATGGTAGACTCCTATCGTAAAGCCTAAAACCTTCGCACATAATAGTGTTGTCATGACTACCACTTTGTCCAAAGTAATTAATCTTTCTTTCGACCATGTCCGATCCTATTAGGATCATATGGGCTTCCATAGAGTGGAGGTTTGTATTAACAGATTTTATTTTTACGAGAAATGGATGTCAGCCACTTGCTCAACCTATTAGGTCCAAACTCTGACTCATACACAAATTGAAAAACAATATGTGTACTTGCCAGACCCAGGATTCGAACCTGGGACCCTCGACACTATAGACCGGCGCTTAAGCCGCGCGACTATCGTGGGTGTAAAATAATAAATAATTAGATCATTTTTAAAAAATAATTTCTACGGAGTTTAATCGCACACTTAATAAATATAGATTGTTTTTAAAAATAAAAAGATATTTTATGTAATGATTTTTGATGTGTACCTATACTTAAATGTTTTGAAAAATTTAAACTCATCGCTCAATTTTATGTCGTCAGTGAGTTTTTGAAGTTTCATTGAATTAATGTGTCGTTGTCATTAGTGTGCACCTATTCATTAGTAGTTATCTTCTTATTTCCCTTAAGTATTATACCTGACAGGTGTGCTATTTTTCTAAGATCTCCACAGCTTAACTCTTTCCAAAAGTCACCCTTCGCCACTGACGTGCACATTTTTAGGTGTTTTATGCGATTATTCATCTTAAAAATAATGGTCAAGGTATTGCTGTAGGCCGTAGGGTGCCTACTGCCTACGTCAAATTTAAGTATACACCATCGGGGCCGGATTTACCACAGGCCTAAAGGGGCCATAGTCCACCCCCCCCCCCCTCGGAGCCCGAAAATAAATTGAAATAATACTATCCCGCAATGACATGGTCAAAACACATACAATTTGTGGGCGAATCAGATAATAATATATTGAGGGAGTCTCGTGATGCATTTTAGTTGTTATTTTTACATTTTGAACAGATATAATAAAAATTACGATTAAGCAAATATATACTTACATATGAAATAAAAAAAAAACACTTTTCAATAAGTTCTGTATTAGGCCAGGGCACATAAAAATGTAAATCCGGCTCTGTACACTATCGAAACATATAAATCTATACATAGCTTCATATTGGATAGAATTGTGTATGTAACTAATTAACTGGGTGAATCTAAATTTATATATGAATGTCATAGAAAGTTCTCTTCAAGTGAACCCGCAATCAAAGTCACTTGACGATAACTTGATCAGTGGACCAGACGTCATATAGAATACGGTTTTATCTTGATATTTGACCATCCCTGATGTACAGCATACAACAACGGAAAGGAGAAAAAAAGCATAACTCTATGTTGTAGAATGTAGAACATAATAAAGAAGTTAAGCCAGCACTCAAAGAGCGGAGCTTACAAGCCGAGAAATCGCACACAATGGGTTGATTAATGAAGCGGAGAATCTATGGTTTAAACACTTTGAATGCGGCGGTAATATCGCGTCGCGACGTAGGTAGGTAAGTACTACGGTAAAACTATAATTATATTTTCCGAGCCTACGCAAATTGGCGCCCTCAAAGGAATACGACAATAAGGTGGGGATGGAACACTCTTTTGATTAACTGATTATATGGATGGTGTCCTGTATACGTCAATGATTGTATGTCTTTCCTGTAATTCCTCTGGAAGAGTCCCTGTGGATATTTTTGGGGCTTATTTGATTTTATCATATAGACAGATTAATACGATGTAAATGCGAAAACAAGTCGATTGTTATAAAATATTATTAGATATAAGACATGAATCAATAAGTATATTTATGACTGACCTAATTCCCACAGTATTATGTTATATTGCTAAATATTATAGCAAGGTATGTTTTTATATAAATAAATAACAGATTAGACTAAATTTATTATGTAATTTAAAAAAAAACTAGCTATATTCTCACAGTGTTTTAGAGGGTGTAACAATATTAAGTGTAATGTTCACGTCATGAATCGATAGTTTGTTTGTTTTGTGGAACATATTCTGCTATATCCCCTATACTTACAGATTGTTATATCCCTAGATATTCTTACGGTGATCCTACCCCGTGAGGATTCCATGTATGTGATAATTGATGTCTGTGTGGTGTTCGACCTATATATTGAGCATATATAGTAGATAATATAGTTAATGCAAAGAAGACTCCTGTTTCAGATGTCATACCGGTAAGTTAGTTAAATACTTGATTTTACAATTGTCAATTCATTGAATCCAATAAAGTATTGTACCGTTAATTAACCCATAGCTTACGGGCCGCACAAAATTGTGTTTTTGCTAATTACTTTTCAAATGCAAATTAACACGTTAATTACAAAATTAATTAAAAGGGCCCGTAAGCATTGTGTTAAGTACTAATTTTGGATAATTATAGCAGCCTGGTTAAACCGAGCTATAACACGACATAGACTTTGACGACAGTTTTGGTTTAGGACTTAATGGGGGAAGCCGTTAAACGCAAGAAATACAGAGACCGCTGAATATCTTCAAATATCACCAATAATGCGCGTTGCGTTTATGTGAGAAGCTTTTATGCATATTGTGGTACAGATGTAAATATTGAACATAACATAATCTTCACATGTAAATATTTAAGTTAATCTCATATTTCTCCAAACTCGTGAATCGTACCTTCTTACAACCAACCCAAAAAGTAACGCACGTCACATCATGTTTGCGTTCCTTGGATTTAACGTTGCCGTTATCACCATACGAAAGAATCAATGGATAAAACGTCAGTGAATTATCATGATCGCTGCAAGGAAGAGCATAATACTAGATTCGACGGAGTGAAGTTTATACATACTTTTTTTACGAGGGATAGTTACGCCATTCACCCAAACCATTGTGTATTTGTACTGGATAAATTATTAAGAAGGTACACATAGATTTAAAAAAAATATTTTTTTGACCATCCTCGGGATCGAACCCGTAACTCAAGACTTCGTATTTAAAGATAGGGTCGCTCTACCAACTGGGATGGGTGGGATGGAATGGATAGACTGAATAAGAGCTAGATGTGTAAATTACTGGTATATTAAATTTATGCGTGATGAATAGCGATAATGGCTGAATATTACGTCAAACTTCGACTATACCGGTGACTGGTGACTGGTCCCAGGAGGCTCTCCTTTATCTGTACTTCAGTCATGTTTTAGTGGCGTGAACAGAACGGCACTTTGAGGTCACTGCTAAGCCTAGTCCAGACCAATATACATCTTAAGAGCATACACAAGTGAAACGGCAAATAATTTTCAACAGTAGGTGGGGCGAAATTTCGCACTCGTCGCCAATCGGAGGCAGACAGCGAGGTGTGAGCACGTCAATTTGTTTTGTGATGGCGTCGGAGGAATATATTCTTAAATCGTGTAAAGGTGACTACAAAACGTTACGCATGTACCTACTTTAAACCGAAAACATATCAATGAATATACTATTATTATTACTAATATAGCAACAAACATAACATGAAATGGACGCATGTTGAATTTTTATGACAAATTACATTTCGTTCGGCTCGTGTCATTTGCACAATCCGCACACCGCCTAGTCGCATCTTTTTAGACCATGCCTCAGCTGAAGTATAGCCTTAACAAAATGCCTACACTTACAATTGTTTGTAAACAAATGCACGTGCTCAAGCATTTATTTGAAACGTACGCATGTCCACGCCTGAAAATAAATTAAGCTACCAAATGAAATGTAGTTTCGACAGTCCACGCCGTACACATTCACGTGCTTCCATAAAAAAAACAAGTTTTAAAAAATCGCAAACATGGCCAGACTTGACCCGATCCGCGGCGGAATACAAAAAATAGTCATTTGAAAGGTTTTGAAAAATACAGTTAGTTAATTTGTTGTTTGGTTAGGTAGTTAGGTAGGTGCTTGTTTCCGTGAATTACAGGATGCTGACTACATCCTGTGAAAGTTTCTTGAAACGTGTAGTAAAAGATAAGATCTATTCAAGTCCGTTCAAGTAATTGTTAGACGTCTGATTTGGCTGTCAGGTGGGCATTTCTATTGCATTCAACAAATTTGCGACTAGAGAATTTCATTGCTCAGTTTGCTTGACCAATAGCGCAACATAAATAATAATTAACTTCAAAGTGCATAAGCGCCGAATTCATCAACACGCTCACTACATTTGAAAAACTACCTCGCATGGCATACCGCCCTGATTACTTTACGATATTTCATGACTAATTTTGATCTCATATTCTTTCCCTTCAGGCGCTACCACGTACAAATTAGATTTACTCGAAAATATTTTGGATTTATTTATCTAGGAGCCAGTGTGTAATCTTGCCTAAAATGCGTAAAGTAGAATAGTTAGGTACATAGCGTTTGAGGCTTTCACGGTTGTTTTTTATCGTAATAGATTTTTGGGTTTCCACCGTGAGTACTTCTTCCTTCCTTCCTCGACGCTTCGTTGCAGAGGGCTCTTAATAATGGCCTCTGCAACGAGCCTGAAACGTTGAGGAAAGAAGGAAGAAGTACACACGGTGGAAACCCAAAAATCTATTACGATGGAACAGTTACAGATTTTGTACCTAATTTGAATTAGAAATTCCTAAAATCATAAAGCCGTACGTCCGTTAACATAAAACGCATGAAAATCTTAAACTGTGTTTTCCCCAACTGTGTTTTTTTTTACATACACTGACTTTCGGGTACATAGACATTACGTAAGTGGCAACGGCAAATGTCATCTCTGTCAATTCCGGAAATCGAAGATTAAATTCCCATCAAAAGTGTGTAGCGGGCTGTACGCATGGACATTATTGTAAATAGTTAAAACAACTCAAGCAACATGGAGTGCCGAGCGTGTCAACGGCGATTCGCAGCGATTTGTCACGCCAATGCCTGGCTTGGTCAGCGAGTAGCGAGCGTGCGTCAAATCACGTCAAAGCGAGACGGCGCCGAGCCGCGACTAATTTTGCCTACGCAAGCTACACTTCTGCGCGTGGGATCTCCATGCGGCTCCCATACAATATTAATTCAGATATTCGTCAAAGAGAAAACTGAATCTTTGATTAAAATATCGAGACAACATGAGAGGTGGAGCCACTAGCGATTCTAAAAAAATACACAGTCATCATCATAATGCCTGGTATTACAACCCTTGACATCCTCTGAAAAAACTGTCGAAATCCTCGGTCAAGCACAACTCGTTGATCAGTAGTGTCACATGCATTATGTATTAAATTTGTTCACGGATGGCACATGGTACAATAGTGTAGTGGTGACTGACTCAGGGTCTCTTTAATTAAATATCTATACACCAGATTAGATCATTATACACTCTGCATTACGTACATACTTAGAATGTTAGGGTTAGTGGTATCGCTGATACTGCATGCAATCGATGTTTTGAATCAAACTGTGGATGACAATCCAGAACAATCGTTCCCGAGAACTTGGTCTTTCTTATAGCGTTACATGGAATATTCTTCATAGAGATTTGCATTTAAAGGCGTATAAAAGACAGTTTACACAACAACATAAGCCGAACCAATACCAATGACCATTTCGTACGTCGATATTTTGCTCTTTAGAGCAACCTGAAACAGACCCATTATATCATGAAAAAATTATCTTCAGCGATGAAGCTCATTGTTGGTTAAATGGGTTCGTAAATAAGCACAATAATTGTCCGCATTTGGAGTAATGAAAACCTACATGCTATTCTTGACACACCTTTACATCTGCAAAGATTAAAAGTTAGGTCTGGTTTATAGTCTGGACTCTGGAGTGTACCTAATTGGACTGTAGTTTTTTTGAAAATTAAAATAACAATGCAGTAACTGCCAGTGGAGAGCGCTATAGAAACATGACTACCGTTTTTTTCTGGTATGGATTAGATGACTTTGACCTGGACGATATTATGTGGTTCCAACAAGATGGTGCAACATGTCGTACAGCTCGTCACACAATCAATTTAGTAATATAAGTTAAATCAAAAATATATATTATCTCTTATTATTAACTACACTACTGTTATTGGGCCCCATGGGTTATTTTTTCGCATATTAATATACTCGGCGGGCTACAACAATTGGCATTGTATGTAATGGTCCACGGCAGTCTACCTCTTCTTCTTTTCAACAGATCTCCGGCAAGTTGTAAAAAATCGTCCCGTAATACGAGATTTTCTTTTTTCAATAATATTATTCACATGAACTTATTATTACTGGATTTTCGCTATAGAAGAACAGAAGTCATGGTTACCCTATGAGAGTGTGTAGAATACGATTCAATTGGCAGCAGTTATAAGCGCTACATTTGTTTAATTTTAATCCAACGACTTTACTTCGGCTCACTTGAGTGTGACAACGTGTTTTCTTAATCGCTACACCAAGTCGGCAACATTAAACAACTTATTCTCTTCTATTAAGTGCTCGGTAATACACAATTACAAAAACCGATTATGTGTATTATACTGCTACATTTTAACTGTAATAGATAACTGTTGTAACTTTGTCCTACAATCCGCGAAATTGAACAATGTTTACTGTTTTTGCTTACATTGACTACTATGCCGGCAAACATTTTTTTTAAATTATACATAATATAGTTGTACTTCTTCATTGTCCTGGTCATAACTGAACCATGCTTATTCTACCTTCTACCATTTCGTCAGGAAATCAATATCACGCTCAGGCTCAGAGACCGAAACTACCGAAACTTCCTCTAAATTGGTCTATCCATCTAACCATCAGAGGTATTAAATAAAAAGAGGGGGAAGGAATCGGCTTTCTCATACTACTGAATGAAGCAGGTCAACAATAGCCGACAACTTACGAGAAACATGACGCGATAAAAAAAATGCAGGGCATCACGGAGGATTTACTTTGGTCATTATAACGTACCCATATAATATTATAATGTTAACGTGGAAAATTTGTCACAAATTGATAACCAGCCTGCCTCACCATACTTTGATATAACCTGCCGCCCCTAGATCTAACCTAACGACTTCAAAACTGACTAACATCTGGCTTTCCTGGTCATAATAATAATCATAGGCATGCTAGTTGATTGACCCTTAATTTCATTGTGTTGACTTTCAGCTTTATATTTGTATGAATGAAACTTTATTTGAAAACTTACAGTTCCCTTCGGTGAACATAGTGTGCTGACAAAATAGTTACTTATAGTTTTTATTCACAGATGCCGCTGCTAATTTATAATAATATTAAACATTAAATGTGATCGATTAAAAAAGTGATATATGTACTTACTTACTTACATATTAAAAGGTTGCCATCATGCAGTTAAGGGCTAACGGTATCTAAAATGTACTACGGTATTTTCAAACACTTTAAGATTTCCAATTAGTTTTTATATTTGCTTCTACACTTATTAATAAAATTTTCACGTGCTTTATTTAATCGTACCGAGTAATTTTATTATATAAACGAGAATTAACTGTGTTTGTGTCATTTATGTGTAGTGCCTGAAAATGCCAAAAGGCGAATCCCGGGTGCAAAAAATGAGTCGAATGAAACAGTACAAAACATAAATCAAACAATTTTTTTGGCCTTCGTTAGAATACTTTGGCGGCATCGTTTAGGTAAGTTTGTATGTTTTTTTCCGACAACGATTACGATAATTGTGACACCATGTTCTTCTCCCTTCGCCGTTTTGATTCTCACATGGAACTCAGAAATAATGGGAACTGAAATACCCAACGGATGTGGAGAAGCAGGCAACCGATCTCGAGTGTTGAAGAATACGTCATTCGTCGAATAGGTACTAACTGACAACAGCTGCTCTCGGTTTATGCACTGACGCTCATTTAATATTAGTGTATTGAAGGTTATAGTAGGTCTATAATGTGTGGTTAAAACGCGTTAAAACCCTGCGTCAAAATGTACTGTATTGGGATAATTATAGCCCATTGGAATTCAATTCATTAATCTGTTCTGTGGATTCTACGTTTGATCCATAAAAATCAGTCTGTTAATATACATTATATAAGTAGGTAGATAGGTACCTACTTATATAATGTTTGAGTCTTTCACGGTTGTTTTTTATCGTAGTAGATTTTTGACACTTGAAACCCAAAATTCTACTACGATAGGTACCTACTTCATTTTGGAACTTCACTGGAAATTTAAACGTTTTATGTTTATTCAAAATTAAAATTTTGGCAGATAATTATGTTGTTATAATTGCATCATCAATACAGACAGATACATTATAATATAAAGTGTTTCTCTGATTCTGTGTTTTGGCAAGCCGTTACCAAAATACAGTGCGACGAATAGATCCAGAACACCTTTCTGATCAAAATAATACCGTGTCCAAAATACATATGCGGAACTGCCAGCATCGGAAAAAATACGTCCCACTCTTATAGAATGATACTCGTACAAGAAATGACAGGCAAAAATTTACAGTAGCACGTATGACTGCCTACCTCTTAATAACACAAAGCAAGATTAAAATGCAACGCATACCTACCTACGTGGAGAAAGAATAATGCAAAAATTGCTTGCCGAAATTACATTTATTTAGCGTGGGGTGATTCAGTAGGCTGGGAAGAATAATTATTATCAAGCTATTACGATGTCTTTGTATTTGTTGTTTGCATATCAAAAGTCTACCAGTGGTTTTCAAAATTCAGTCCAATTAAAGATCGGACCGATTTGAGACCGTACATCAGCCGCTTTGAATAAAGATTAGGTGGAGTTATTTAAAATTTACTAGTATTTAACAGCAGGTACCCCTGTTAGTTAGGGTCTAGGACGATTTGGCGCCGGGACAACTGGGCGCCACGAAATTGAATGAAAATCGAAAATAAATAAATTTTCGTGAATTATAGGTAAGTAGGTACCTACTTTAAAAATATGTGTAAGTATATTGATTATGATTATTTGTATTATTATTTAATACTTGGTGAGAATTTAAATATGCACACCTAAATAATGATTAAATTGTGCATATATTTAAGTTCCAACGGGTAGAGAGTTCTTTTATTTTTTTATGAAGCCTCAGGATAATAATTATCAATCTGCAATAAAAAACATTATGTGAGAGCAAAATTAATTAAAACTACTAAGTAGTACTCAGATAAACACTGGTTAAACGAACGTCCATTCATTTAATTCGACAGTGCAGGACCCAATTGTCTTGGCGTCCAGTTGTCCCAGTCCCGTTAATTATTAGTCGCCACAACACATGGCACCGCGATGTATCTAATATATAAAAATTAATATTTGTGTGTTTGTTTGTTCGTATTTAATGCGCAGCCATACCGTTCATCCGATTGCGATAAAACTTTGTAAACTTATTGCTTGCACTTGCGGGAAGAGTATAGGCTATACTAATATATAAAAAATGAATGTCTGTCTGTCTGTATGTCTGTGTGTCTGTCCCGTATGCGTTCCTATACCATTCATCCGATTGCAATGAAATTTTGGTAAGTGGTTGTATGCATACCCATAAAGGTTTCTGAATTAGAAAAATCATCATCTTCTTCTTCTTCTTCATTATATTTTCTTTTATTCGTATGGTTCCTATACCATTCATCCGATTGCAATGAAATTTTGGTAAGTAGTTGTATGCACACCCATAAAGGTTTCTGAATTAGAAAAATCATCATCTTCTTCTTCTTCATTCTATCTTCTTTTATTCGTATGGTTCCTATACCATTCATCCGATTGCAATGAAATTTTGGCAAGTGGTTGTATGCACACCCATGAAGGTTTCTAAATTAGAAAAATCATCATCTTCTTCTTCTTCATTCTATCTTCTTTTATTCGTATGGTTCCTATACCATTCATCCGATTGCAATGAAATTTTGGCAAGTGGTTGTATGCACACCCATGAAGGTTTCTAAATTAGAAAAATCATCATCTTCTTCTTCTTCTTCATTCTATCTTCTTTTATTCGTATGGCCCTATACCATTCATCCGATTGCGATGAAACCTTCATCAGTTGTTGTGGTAACACCCGCAATGGTTTTTGAATTTGTACAACCATCTTCTTCTTCTTCTTCTTCGTCTTCTATTCTATATTCTTCTATTCGTATGCGTTCCTATTCCATTCATCCGATTGCAATAAAATTTTCGTCAGTAATTGTGCCAACACCCGCAAAGGTTTCTGAATTAGTACAACTATCTTCTTCTTCTTCTTCTTCATTCTATCTTCTTTTATTCGTATGGTCTCTATACCATTCATCCGATTGCAATGAAACCTTCATCAGTTGTTGTGGTAACACCCGCAATGGTTTTTTAATTAGTACAACCATCTTCTTCTTCTTCTATTCTATATTCTTCTATTCGTATGCGTTCCTATTCCATTCATCCGATTGCAATAAAATTTTCGTCAATAATTGTGCCAACACCCGCGAAGGTTTCTGAATTAGTACAACCATCTTCTTCTTCTTCATTCTATTTTCTTTTATTCGTATGGTCCCTATACCATTCATCCGATTGCGATGAAACCTTCGTCAGTTATTGTGGTAACACCCGCAATGGTTTTTGAATTAGTACAAGTATCTTCTTCTTCTTCCTTGGTTCCTATACCATTCATCCGATTGCAATGAAAATTTGGTAAGTGGTTGTATGCACATCCATGAAGGTTTCTGAATTAGAAAAATCATCATCTTCTTCTTCATTATATCTTCTTCTATTCGTATGCGTTCTTATACCATTCATCCAATTGCGATGAAAATTTGACCAGTTGTTGTGCGCAAGCCCGCGAAGGTTTCTGAATTAGTACAACCATCTTCTTCTTCTTCTTCTTCATTCTATCTTCTTTTATTCGTATGGTCCCTATACCATTTATCCGATTGCGATGAAACCTTCGTCAGTTGTTGTGGTAACACCCGCAATGGTTTTTGAATTAGTACAACTATCTTCTTCTTCTTCTTCTTCTATTCGTATGCGTTTCTATTCCATTCATCCGATTGCAACAAATTTTTCGTCAGTAATTGTGCCAACACCCGCGAAGGTTTCTGAATTGGTACAACCATCTTCTTCTTCTATTCTATCTTCTATTCGTATGCGTTCCTATACCATTCATCCGATTGCAATGAAATTTTGATCAACTGTTGTGCTCACGCCGCAAAGGTCTCTGAATTGTTACAACTATTTTCTTTTTTCTTCTATTCTATCCTCTTCTATTTGTATGCGTTCTTATACCATTCATCCGATTGCGATGAAATTTTGACCAGTTGTTGTGAGCACGCCCGCGAAGAGTTCTGAATTAGTACAACCATCTTCTTCTTCTTCTATTCGTATGCGTTCCTATACCATTCATCCGATTGCAATGAAACTTTGGTGAGTTGTTGTGCCCTTGCCCGCAAAGGTTTCTGAATTACTACTATCATCTTTTTCTTCTTCTATTTGTATGCGTTCTTATGCCATTTATCCGATTGTGATGAAATTTTGACCAGTTGTTGTGCGCAAGCCCGCGAAGGTTTTTGAATTAGTACAACCATCTTCTTCTTCTTCTATTCGTATGCGTTCCTATACCATTAATCCGATTGCAATGAAACTTTGGTGAGTTGTCATGCGCATGCCCACGAAGGTTTCTGAATTAGAAAATCATCTTCTTCTACTATTCGTATGCGTTCCTATACCATTCATCCGATTGCGATGAAACTTTTGTCAGTTGTGTGCGGTTTCTAAATTATTTTTTTTTTACTACATATTTATAACATTAATAACGTTTTCATATTTTGGATTCGATTTTAATTTAGTGTTCTTATGTTTGACCTTTACTCCTATTATAATTATTTTCATATTGCCATATTGTATTACACAGATATTTTAATATTAAAGAAATAATTACCTCTTATTATTTTTCAAATATCTAAGATAAATATTACCACGAAGCGACCCCGTGCGAATCCGGGTACTTCAGCTAGTACTTTATAAATATATGAGTTAACTGTTAAACAATTGCACGCATACCTAATATGCTCGTAGAATATGAAACCTTATTGACATCGAGAAAAAAAGAGTAGGTATCAGCTTCCTACTGGGAGTAATATATAATATATACTAACTGCACGTCCAAGAAGGATTTTTAAAGATTTTTTCAAGACAGTGTAAATCGCTAAAGATCAGCGAAAATTTTAGCACTTTGGACCCATATCCCATTCTGCAAAGACAATAATATTACTAAGTAGACACGTAATGACGGTAAAATACATACAAATATTAGAATAATCCTACATTTAATTAAAGCAATACTTATATCATTATGAAGAGCGAAATATTTCAATATCTGAAGTACATAAAGCACCAAGTGAAAAAAAGTGAAATTGATATAGGTATATTACAGGAATTTATATGAACAACGATTTTAAATTATTTGACTTTTATTGAAAGTGTTTTCTTCGATTCTTGCAAGCGATCGCAGTACTCAAGCTGTCATGTCATTTCCATAAAAACAATATTGTCATCAGGTGGCACGCACGTCGCACACAGTTCATATCATAATATAAAAAAACCCAAGTTGGACACAGATCTCATCCGTTTTATTTTATTTTTTGCAGCCACCTATATCTATGAGAAGGCACATAAAATTGTTGTAGCTCATTGGTCCCTTAGGCTAAGTTTATTTATTTGGAAGTAGGTACTACTTTTTCCACGGTTCGTAGGTCCATCAGACTATAATAATAAATATATTCTGGTTTGCTGGGAACTCTTCAATCATTATATGCATGTGCCCGATCCAGCATAGTTAGGGTTTGCAATACCGAATGAATATATCAATACCGGCATTTCTTATTAATCACCGGTATTAATACCGGTATTCGTCGAAGCATAGTATAGGAAAAAGAAGTACCCGTCAATAAATATAGCTATCAACATATTTCAAACAATATTTTATAGCAACCTAAAGGACCTACTACATTTATTAGGTTGACCTTTCTAAATGAGTATAATCATAATATTTTAGAACTGCTAATTTTTACAAGTTACAAGTCCGGATACATGAAAATCTCTCTCACATTCAACGTTTGTTGGATGTACTATCGACGTTAGATCAATACTAATAGAATATGTAATTGGAAATATTTGCCACTAGTTTTTTTATTTTTTGAAATATGTTAATTCATCGCGACAATTCTATAAGTATATTATTTGAGGGCTTTTGTTTTAATAATATTTAACTTTTTTTGGTTTTAGTCAATATACCTACCTATTTGCGTTTTGCCAGCATAAAATTTATACACTAAATGTATCTAATATATATACAATATTATAGTAGGAAGTAATGAAAAAATAACATTAAAATCATCTTCTAAAAATATAAAGGTGTATGCTTTCTTGATACCGTAAAATACCGGTATTTCGGTATCGATTAATAATTGAAAACCGGTTTTTAAATACCGGTATTGCAATCCCTAAGCATAGTGTCTGCATGTTCATATGCTACCTGATCTTTTCACCCCCATAATCCGTGTGTGAGAGTAACATTAGTTTCATTACTTTCACTAGTAATGAGTAAGAGATATAACGAAATTCAATAAAATATGAAATATCTGAATATGAATGAATCTGGAGCAAATTTCAAAAAATTAGAACGCTGCGACAAACCTCCATGTCTAGCCAACGCTAAATGATCACATTATTAAATTCAAACTAGTAAATCGTTACGTTCCAATCAATTAAAAGCGGCAAGCGCCATTGCGTCGGCTCCCTTGTTTTTCTGCTCGGCTGCACGTTGCACCGTGGAAGTGAAACAAAACGCGAACTGCCGAGTCATCTCAGAAACATAAGTCAAAGCGTTAATCGTCTGAAATCAGAATGCCACTGCCGACTGCAACCCCACGCCGGACTAAAAGTAAAATCACTTACATATTATAAGTTCACCATGCAATTTCATTATTTTGGTTAGGTCACATATTGCGTCTAGTTTGGCGGTCAGCTGCGTCATTAGTGTAACGCTGCTCTAAAAACCTGAGCTATGTCAAATATAAACATTTAATGCATATTGAAAAGGCCATTTTGAATTAACAAGAAATTGGATACCTAGTTCCAAACTATTATGGGCTATTATGCTTGATTCGAATATGATGCATTTATCGAGTAAAACCTGCATTGTTTAGCAGCGCCGTGTGTCTTAGTTAAAAGCACAGAACAGAAATAATAATAATATAATTCCGATAGGCTATATAAAAGTTTGACGCAGGGTTTTGAATGTGTGGGTGTCCTACAAAAATGAACCACGCATTGTAGACGTGCAATACTGTATGTAAAACACCAATAATAAATGAGCGTCAATGCATAAACCGAGAGCAGTTGTCAGTATTCGACGTATGACGTATTCTTGACATGTGTTTAAATTTATCCCGTATATTTCCTTACTCGAGATCGGTTGCCTGCTTCTCCTTACTCGTTAGGTATTTCAGTTCCCATTATTTCTGAGTTCCGTGGTTAAAGGTCTTGTCAAGATGGCGCGTTTTGACTTGCGCGCATTGCAGGTACATGTGACCTCATTGAGGCGTCCACGTGTAATCGCCGCGTGTCACTTCTCGCGCGCTGTCAAGGTACATGTGACCTCATTGAGCTGTCCATATGCATTTGCGCCGTATCGCAGCGAGACACGTGTCATCTAGTCAAGCTCTATGTCGTATTACACGTGGTTATTAATCGCATATATTTTTGGTTTTGTTTTTACAAATTTTCATGACGATGGCATTTTTATTTTTTTATAACTTTTATCATATTGACGGCACACTGGCAGTACCCACTTGCTGAGTGCGACATCAGCGGCTGACAGAGAATTCTACCGAAACGTGTACACGATTCAAATCGGCCGTGGTTCCTGTTTGCCAACGTTGTTTAACAAAAATGGGAAAAATTTCGAACGAAAGCACGAATCGGGACAAAGTTGCGAAGACCGGACAATCAGGACGTATAACAAACCCATCCTTGGGTCAGAGCCAGTCAACATAAAAGAAAATACTCCATGAATAAATAACAAGCATACCATCCACCTACTTGTAGTGAAAAATTCCAATTTTCATAATTTAGTAATTGAATTTCGGCGCAGTGATAGACGCGCGTAAAATTGACTCGGTCATCCCCGAGCGGGCGCACCGGCCACGTGCACCGCACCACACAAAATACGATATACATCAAGATTAATCTAATAAACGTTTTTAAAAAAATTGTCGCGGCCGCGTGTCGTGTCGAATTACTCGGCAGTTTTTGACAAATTTTAATTTCGGTTCACCAGCGATCAGCTGTATGCCAAGCCATTGAAACTGGTCCGAGTGAACACCTTTGTTCGTCACAAAGAGGGTTACTTAATTGTTATTGTACATCTATGTACCGCCGACAATGCAATCAATACGGATAAGATTTTGTAATCTTTTTTAGGAATGACAATAATGATTGTTGTTCTTCTATAAAACATGGTTGTGTTGATCATACATATTATATAGATAGAGATTGTGAATTCTTGACTTTTTTACCTTTTTGATTCTCGAGAATTTAAAATTGGTTACATAATTGATTTAACGGCGTCTCGAGAATTCTCGAGAAAATTTAACGAAATAGCAAATTTTTATGTAAGTAGCTACTTGTTTTACACAAAAAAAAAATCGTACAGATTCGAAGACGAGATTAATTTTTAGGTCTTCCGGCCAAAATATTGCCATAAAGCCAAAGGTCGGGTGCTTTCTTTTATGTTTCGCAACACTACTTCAGAATCAAACATTTTTATATTATCCTTTGTAAGAATTTCTCTCATTCTCGAGATACTACTAATTAATGAAATGAGAATCTCTAGATTTCTAAAAAACTAAAAAACGAGATTAGCTTATTATTTCTCGAGAATTCCCAAGACAGGAATCTTTATCACTATAATAACTTTAAATACAAAACTATCTAAAACAATGAGCTTTTTTATAGGCGAAAGGACAAAAAAAGGAATGATTATATATGAAAACAGACAAGGGCTTGCGATGTAAAAAAAGTTCGCTAAAAACCTCAAATGGAAATGGGCTAAACAGATAGCTCGAAGAAGAGACAATCGCTGGACAAATCTAGTCATCCAGTGGTACCCAAAAGGTACAAAACATCCGTAAGGTAGACCTAGACGCCGCTAGATCGATGGGATGGTTACGTAATGCGGAAGTACGTGGCAACGCAATGCACAGGACCGATAGAAGTGGATTCAGCTTGGAGAGGCCTTCATCCAGTAGTGGATAGATTCAGGCTGATATATATTAAAAACAAAACAGTGTAGGTATACTCAATACCTACTAACCGTAAACCTTAGTCGACATCAAGCTGGTCGAACACTTCTGTGGTATCAAAGAAAAAGGGGACGAGTCAACATTAAACCAACATGAAATTGAGATATGCATGCTAACTACCATTTAATGTTCATTAAAAAGGAACAGAGAAATAATTCAATATCAGTAGGCATTTAGTTCAAAAACTCGAAAAAAAAATACTTACCGTGATATCGTATCTCGTGATATTATTTTAAAATGTCAAATTATAAATACAATATAATTAAATTTTATGTGTTTGGCATGTCTCACTTATTCAGAAAACAACGAAAAATCATCGGCCGAACGACATCCATGAAAATCTCGCTGGCAAGGCATTTCTCCGATTACCAGATATATTGCGGCTACCTCATGCCGGATGCTTTCTTTTAGCGCCACTATGGTCTGGGTGGGTTATCGGCATACATGATAGCCCCCTAAGAAAAACATAGGTATGGGGCGGTCAAATTCGATAATATATCAATAACACTATCATCCAGTGGCGATTCTCCCTTGAGAGCGTTGGAGCGGTGCACACCCACCCACTCAATTTATGCGAAAAGACTTTTTTTAAATGAGTATTTAATTTATATTTGATTAATTAAAAGTGTTCTGATCTATTACCGTAGTCATTAATTCATATACAAAAACAAATTCTAATATGTGTTTTTAACCGGCTATTTTAAATAATAATATTATATGTTGATGTGAGCGATATTCGCCATCGCTCGACCAAAGCGCCCAGTAATCTAATTTCGATTTCTTTGCAATGAGAAAGAGCGTCGTCTGGCGCGTGGAACAGCAATACGTAAATATTTTTTCTACGTGCTCGGGAGCGACAGTTCAAGTCGCTCTCGGCCCGAACGCAGATTCAGCCCGTATCAGACGTACAATTATTGTATGACAATTTTTATTCAATATTATTATAAAAATAAATTCTTTTCACAGTACGCATTTAAATTTCTGCACATGTTGACAACATTTCTCAAATTTAGGCGAAGTACAATTTAAAAATAAACTTCAAGTTTTTTTTCAGTTTGATAACTAAATTCACAATGTTTATCAATTATGATATCTTTTCAAACTAGCTCTGTAATACGTCTGACTTTTGAGATAAAAATAAACTCAAAAATGAATTGTCTGTTATTTACAGCTTGGATAATTTTTATAATGCTGATGGCGCCTCAGCATTATAAAACATTTTAATCGAAAAAAATCTCATTGACACATTTACGGAAACGGTTTTACTATTAAATTAAATTTTTACTATTCCGATGACATCAGTGGAAAGCGAAAGATGTTTTTTCACACTCAAACGGATCAAGTGTTTTAGTAGAAACACCATCGCGCAATCAAGATTGAACGCATTATGTATGCTCAGTATCGAAAAAAGAATGATACAAGAGATTCCTGACTTCAACAAACGCGTAATTGAAAAATTTGTGTCGATGAAAAACAGAAGAATGGATTTCTCATACAAATGAACAATAAATCCCGGTCACTGCCAGATACGAGATATTTCGGTACTACTAATAATTCGGTCAAAACAAAATAGTTTGTGTTAAAGTTTAAAATCCATTTTTTTTCAAGAAAAACTGTTTTTAGAGGTACAACAAATAATAAATAGTGAGTTATTTATTATTTCTTTTAAATGTACTAAATTAAAAAAACCAATAGTTTTTTTTTTTTGATTTTTTGGTGAAGTTTTGATGAAGGCAAATGCCTTTTTACGGCAGTCAAAAGGTGAAAAAAGTGAACTCCCAGTAAAATAACTCACCGGTCGCCACTGCTATCATCTACTACCTACTCTATTGTTTAGAATTTGATACCAACATAAAATGACAAGGATGTTAAGTCACTTAATTTAGTTATCAATCAACCATCCGTTTTAACTGATATTTTAGGTAGTATTTCTCTCTAGAATATTATCGTAATATTTATTTAATCTGTGATCTTAGGTATCACCTAGATATAGAATAGTAACGTATCTAGAATAATCACACGTAACCCAATTATGTAATTTTTACTATTCTGAAGAGTTAGTTCAGTGGGCCATTAGCCATTTCACTTCATAACTTTAACCTAATTTATCCGTCAGGT
Source organism: Rhyacophila brunnea (assembly GCF_057557595.1). Classification (NCBI taxonomy): domain Eukaryota; kingdom Metazoa; phylum Arthropoda; class Insecta; order Trichoptera; family Rhyacophilidae; genus Rhyacophila; species Rhyacophila brunnea. The sequence continues at coordinate 520,826 of NW_028233276.1, forward strand.
ATCTTGGATGCCCTGGCATTCCGCGATTCTTCAGAACAACGTAATCTATATTACAAGTTCAAGAAGTAACAGCGTATCATGCCTTGAAGGTTTTTTCTTCTTTTTATTTAAATATGGGTTTTATAAGAAGATGATAAGTAATGTACTTTTCATCTTTACATTACCTGGCGTTGGTCTCTGGTTCTAACATATCAATTGGCTTCAAAATAAGAACATACTCCTTTCATTTTTTTGATGTCAAGATGAGGATCCAAGATCCAAGCCAACCCAACACCCGAGCGGGATAAACTCCTATACTCTCGTAATATGTTTAAACGGGTGTCAGAACCGAGACATCATATACCTACTGGGAATTCATCACCTAATAATATTGTTTGGTGTCATCGAAATTGGATGCGAGATAACCCGTATTATATATAACATAACAATAACAATAACACACCTCACGTGTGACATATCTACTTTACTCAAGTACATTTTATAATACGATCAAAACAGGTCGCTATCAGCGTTGCCAATTTAGTGTTTTTCTTGCCAGATCTAGCATTTTTCGATAGGCATCTAGCTTGCAAAAAACACATCTGGCTTGTGGCATTTTCACTAGCGTTTTTTGATGCCTCCAACAGCTTTAAATGTGTTGAAAAAACGCTAGATATTTAGTTTATTTATTTCATCCGTATCAATTTTCTGACTATCGGATACTTAACTTAGGTCGGTATCTATGTTAGTGAGAAATAAAACAATTTTATGCATTATTTAATGTTTTTGTACCTATATTATTCCGAATCTCCGTGTACGTAAAATGATAATTTAGCAATTATTCATCTAAGATTCTAAGGGGTATGTTCTTTAATTCTCTGTTTGTACCACAAGAAAGAAGCTCTTGTCTTCAAACATGAAACGAAATTTTTGAACGCCGTTAACACAATATAGGTATTTGTTGTCAATTTTTAAATATATTTCTGTTAAAATGTGTGGTTTTTACACGTATCGATATTTTTTCGATTTTTCCACTTTTTTCGATAGGTACCTATTGACATCGTTCTCGGCAGAATAAATAAAAAAAGATAAGCATTTTTCCTGCCAAATAGCTTGTTTGCAAACCCCGTCTGGCATTTTTTGTCAACGACAGTTGGTAACACCGATCGCTATATTCATTGTTCACAGTCTAATTATAAAGGTTGAAAGTTTAAATTGATAACGTTGCACGTTTGAGAACCGATGTGCTACGAAATGTGTCCGCTTTCTCATAAAGCGATATTATCTATGGACTACTTATTCCAAATCCCAAATTCCCAACGCATAACATTAAGGAGGGCTTACACCGGGAGCGATAAAATATAAAATAATATCCGTTTTTATGTAAACGACCGTGTGACAGAATTGAAATGGCTTCCGCTACGTATCACTTTTATCGATGCACAAACATACATAGCGGACGCGTCGATAAACAAACGTAAATGAATAAATAAATAAATGAAACTCACGCAGGGTAAGTGGCCATGCTGCGTACTTACTATCAAATCAGACATTAATGCGATAGAAAAAAATATAGATAGGACAGTAGACAGTTAAAGCGATCAATTTAGTGGCGGCGACAGGGGTTGCAAACACAAAATCAGACAATAAAATATGTTAAAACGGCCAAAGGAGAACGGTGGGGCAAACGGTAATATGGTACGGTTCTATTGAATTTCGATAAAAAAGTGCTTCTTTGGAAACCAAAGGTGGCCAAATTCGATTTATTTTCGTTCCACTAGTTAGAAAAGATTTGATCAACGCAGTAGGTACCTACGTGATTATCGAATGTCGTATGTTCATACTTATTAGTTTTAGTTGGATTAAGAATACATTATTAAACATATTGTTGGTTCATTTTTTATAGTTCATGGTTAAATTCATTAAGCCCTGCCTAACCAAGCCATAATAGATAAAAAAATATTATTCTATACATAAAATATCCAAAGTTATGTATGATTTAATTGCATAATTTTAGATGTTTTATAGATAGACGAGTATTTTTAGAGTACGTATTATCTATTTTGGCTTGGTTTTCGCCGAGTTTAATTGAATTTTAAAAACTAACCAACACCATCACTATAAATTGTAGTCTTATTTCAGTAAAAACAATTACGTATGACTGACAAAGTTTATTGTGTACTATTTATGGCGGATCTTAACAGCCTACCTCCACCCTTCGCTACTGCCACACAGTACACTCAAGCTACTTGTGGTTATATGCTTACCCGCCAGCCGTTGAGTCGTGTTGCAGCGGCTGGCCGTCGTATTGGACGTAGGCTCTTATTGTCAAATTTGATAATTTGTTCAACAGGCTTATCTTCTTTTTATAACGGTAGGGTGAGGTTTAGCGAACAATCAATTGTATTATGTATGGTAGTTTCAATTAATAATGCTATGGTAAAGTAATTAGAAACACCACGTCCTACAACATGCAGATGGAAAATGCATATGTAAGTTGGTGTCCCCTGTTGCAGCAAGGCGTCACCAGTGGCGGTACGTACACACAGATAAATAGGGTAAACATGACACAAGCAAGCGTGGAAAAAAATCAATAAATAAAATACACGCGGGGTAGTTCGGGGAGCGCAATGAATGATGACGGAACCGCTCGAAAGTGGTCGGTGGCAGTGACGTCCGCCGCTAATTATCGACCGGGGGGGTGTCATTAAGTAATTACCCGACAAACATTTATAGAAGGCTAATTATGATTTAGAAATAATAATAGGTGTGATTGTATCGATCCGCTAATTTACTTTCGAAACGTGTTAAAAAAATAATGGATTCGTATCGCATAATTACAGCTGTATTGAATCTACAAATAATATGTAAAATACATATCCACGCCACAGATTTTAATCGTTTTTAAATGGTGGTGGACAATGTATAAAAAATGAGAATTTTATTTCGAATACAATTTTATAAAAAGAATGCTATTGTATATTACGAAACCGTTACTTTGAAAATAATGCATTTTTATATATCGTCCGTGTTTTGTAAAAAGGGCGAATCAACCATTTTGGCGAAATCGAGATTTTAATGAAAATACAATATGTACCCCACTAGCTTTGTTGTGTAAAAACGACGAATTTGTATCTCCACAGGAAAGTACTTAAAAACGATAATCGTAAGGGCGAATATCCATTTAGTATTACGAATAAAAAGCGAATGTGACATATTAGGCCTTTTAAAATAATATATAATAATACATATTATAATGACAGTATTCTTTCTAAGCTTTAATATAAACTTGTTAGACATTTATATAATCATCCACAGGTAATAAACAAATAAATGCCAAAAGTTAAAAATCCTCTTTCTTTAAAATAGCATTTTGGTTAATTCGCACTTTTTACAAAACAACGACGATATAAAGTATATAAACGTTTATAGAGATAGAAATTACATTAATTCTCTTTAAATTCTATATAACATTTGATTACATAATTATTTTTTTTAAGAGCGAGTATCAATGAAATATAAATTAAAGACCATAACCTATGTAGAAAAGTTAGTAGAAACAATAGTAACCATTTTCCGAACAGCTGGAATTTACAGCAGAATAAGAAAAAACCTTAGGGGTCGTCCATACACGATGTCATGCTGCTCCAATTCGTAGAAACAACTCACATTTTTTCTCAATCGGATGAATACAAATAAATATGGTTAAAAATGAGCTCTACCTCCATTGCAATAACGATACATATTTAAAGTATTGTTTTATTTTGATAAAGTCTATACACCTGTCCGCTAAAATATACGTAAATACCATAAGTAGACATTATAATATTATATAGTATGTCAATAAAATCATATTAAATTACTTATTAATTTCGGTTTAAGTTTGGTGGGTGACATTTGATAGGTATATCTATGTAGGTAAATTTATTAGGGTCGATTATATTTAAAAGACGTTATTTTTAGGAACGCGTGCGTTGCAATGTAGTACAACTGTGTAATGTGCGTGTGCCTTCGACCGAGACCTGCAATGGACTGATTTAAGCCGGGACTAAATAAAATTAAAAGTGTGTAATACACCAAAATTAAATAAGCGTCAATACATAAACCGAGAAGTTGTCAGTATTCGACGTGTGACGTTTTCTTGACACGTGTTTACGGTAATCCGGATGTTCCTTACTCGAGATCGGTTGCCTGCTATACCTTACTTACTCGTGAGGTAATTCATTCCATTATTTCTGAGTTCCCTGAATATCAGTCAATGTTTTTTGGAAGTACGGATCATATTCGGTTGAAAACGAGCTAACTGGAAGAGTTGAGTGGTGAGGGATGACTTTTGTTATGAAAAATTGCATTATGCTCGGAATTGGCTTCAATTCTTTCATTGCATTTTTTAATATAAACATTCCATCTGTTTACTAACTTACTCTGATGTTGTTTGGTTATAATGTTATAAAGTTTCGTGCACCGTGCACGCCACCGAGCGTCTGCGTCTGAGTTGAATAAACGGCGAACTTATGTGCGTTCAGTTCAATTTATCGCTTTCTGCTTATTGCATTATTTATTCGTCGGCGGGGAATGGAGGGCAGGCGGCCACCGATGACTTTCATAAAATCATAATTGCGCAAGTCACCGACGTCATCATCATAATCATCATCAACACCGTACTGCGGATTAATAATGGCATTTAAGAAATGGCGGGAAATCGTGCCGATTAACGGGACGGATTATTCAAAGCGAAGGGAGTTTTAGTTGTAGGGGTCGATAACAAGACAAGACCCCGTGCATAAAGAATATCGTCCTTTCTGTTCGGAAAAAAAATCTGCGTAAATTCTCATTTATTTACGCAATTAGTTAAACCAGAGCTACACAACCTTTTTCGCAGCACCGAAAGTATTTAATAGATAGTAGGTACCAGAAAAAAACTATGAAAATTGATAACCAATAGACATGGTCCACAGCAGTGTAGGTACTCGTATGATGTTCTGAAATGTTTAGGATACAATTTCAAGTGGACATTAAATATGCCCAGCCAAGTAAAATGACAGTGTTTTCGGTTGTACCCTTTCTCGTATATTATGTAAAATTATTGGATTGTTTTGACATAATCTCTAAATAGACTTAGTCCATATTTTGACTGACATTATATAAGAGAAAAGGTAGTTTAAATCTTGGATTCTCATACAACAATTTCACTACAACTAAAACACTGTCTTTTTACTTAGCTGGGCAGAAATCCGGTGGCAAAGTCTTGCCATGAGATCCTCTTCTTTATGGACAAAATTGTGTGAATTGAATATTACAGTTATTGGATAGATTTTTTAAGCCATTTTACTGCATTTGGTACTATAAACCAATGTTTTTCAAAAAAAAATTTGCCTATGGCCCCCTTTTGAATCTAATAGTTTTCCGTGCCCACCCCACCCTTATTTAATAACTTTCGAGATTTTTTAAAATAAACATTAAACATTGCACCCTTTATTTTAATAAAATATATAATAAAGATTTTTAATGAAAAAAAATATTAGATACTTATATACCTACTTAACATTTTTATGAATGTGCTGCATAGTTATTTTATAATTTGAATATATTGGCGTTTTCTTGTGACTGATGCAAAGTAGCAAGTTTTTTTAATGGCAGGTTGCGATGTCGTCAAATGACAAACGAAGACCACGACATCAAGACGGTTACAAGTTTTTGAGATCAGAATGAACAACCAAGACTAAACCCAGATTCATTACTACTAATCTAGAAGTTATCTTTATTTGTTTTGTTTGTATATAGTTGGAGCTCTTGAATGCTGTAAAACTCAGTCTATATAGGGTAGGTGTATTTGAGAAAATATTGTCTAACTGAAATATATAATATCTAATTATGTCCATTTCTCTTTCAAACATACAAAACTTGATTTTCATGTGTACACTAAACCCATCGAATTAAATCGACATTACTTTGTTTTCGTAGTAAGTACAAACTAAATTTCCATATTTGTTCCCCTCCATAAAGTGAAGATCGTAGATTTAAATAAATATGTTTTTAGGGAAACTAGGTATATTTAATTTAAGTTTAAATTTATTTCAAAGTCATGTCAATAAAAGTAGAATCTTTTATTTTTATAGCATTTTGAAAGCTCCATATTATTTAAATATATCAGACTGTTTGCATAGTTTCTGAACTATTAATATACCAAGACAAGTGATGTCTAGCCATATAAATCATACAATGCAAATATTATAAGGTATATATTATAATATAGTATAATTATAGACGTCCAACTTTGCAAAACAGTTGAATAAAATATAATGACCTGGATTACTAATATACAGTTATATCAGTGCGAAGGGTGGAGGTAGGTTGTAGAGATCCGACATAAATAGTGCACACTGAACTTTGTCAGTCATACTTATTTGTTTTAATTTAACTAATAATACAAATCGCAAATGGTGTTAGGTAGTTAGTTTTTACAATTTAATTAAACCTATTTGATCCATTAAATCACACATAATTTTAGATATGGTACAAGAATATTTTATTATCTATTATGGTTTGGTTAGGCAGGGTTTGATCGAATTTAAAAACCATCTGCAATGTATTCTTAAGTACAATGAAAACAAGTAAGTGTGACTGATAATGTGTTCAACAAGGCCTGAACAAAAACGTTGCATAAGTGCGAGTGAGAAAGTATTCGGCACCCTTATAATCTCTGCGACACGCGCTAGAGTGAGATAAAAGGTTTACAGATGTGGGAGATGGTTTGCTACGGTGTAGCCGGCAAATCTTAGCTTATTGCTTAACTAAGCGTCGATAACCGTGTTGCTAAAATTGCTATTTTTTGTGTTAAACATAAAGTCAGTGGTAAATATTTTTAGTTAATTAAGTACAAAAGATGGTTCTGTGTGTTATATTAAAATATGGTAGCCGTACTGATAAGCAAGAAGATTGTATATATAGTCTAAGGTGTGCAATATGTTTGTTGGAATCTCCACAGCCCACCTCTACTAGTATGGTTTGGTCTAGTCAGGGTGTAATTACAATTTACAAACTAATCAGCACCAAATGTAATTTTATGTTTAGTACAATGAAAACAAATAAGTATGACTGACAAAGTTTAGTGTGCACTATTTTTGTCAGATCTCAATAGCCTATCTCCACCCTTCGCCGCTGATATATATGTGAGTGTGTGTATGTGGGGCTGTTTTTCCATAATATACAGAGTTAAATACTTACATGTTTTTATGCGTTCCAAAATGTTCCCCACTTTTTTACTGAACCACACACAAAATATGAAAATAATTACAATATTCACGTGCATTGATTATATTTATATCTATTTTGCAGTGCATAATGCTAATGAAAACACCGCGATTTTCATTTTGTTTAGTTCATCCGTCATCGACTATAAATTTAAGTTTTTAAATTTGGAACTGTGGAAAAGAATTGACAAGAAAAGACATTGCAAAATTGTATGAAAGATCCCGAGACAACAATGTGTTATGTGAGTACCTCCTAGTTTAATTAATAAATGTATATAAATCTACTTATATTAAGAGATTAAAAAATGAAGTCCTGTTTGCAAAGTGATTAGTTAAATAAACCAAAGCATATTATTTATCAAACGAAATAATAGCATCTTGAACGGGACAAATATAAGTACCCACCGTCTGTCTATCCAGTGCTTAAGGACTTGATTGATAATGTTCAGATTGATGTGGCATTTCAGATATACTCAGTCCAATAATAATTGATGATGCCCCCTCCGGTAAATATAGCCCCTATCTGCTATCAGAAGAATGGATAAACATAAAAAATCCAAACAAAACGCCTCGATTGTGAATCACGTGATCGGGAATTCTGTTCCACCAATGTTGTTCTTGATAGCAGAGCAAACCTGGTATTGTAATACTTGGACTTCTTGAAATAGGGTTGCCAAATATTACGAATGACAATGTGTTTTTTTGTATTCCACCTCGGATGGAAACATACGCAAATACACCAGTAGTGAAAGGTGGAGGTAGGCTGTTAAGATCCGCCATAAATAGTGCACATTAAACTTTTTTAGTCATACGTATGTGTTTTTATTTGACTATAATTTACATATGATGTTGGTTACTTTTTAAAAAACAATTAAACCCTGCCTAAACCAAACCATACTAGTTTTGGTATATTTTGTGCAATACCATAATATTGGGTACACTTTTTCATTCATACTTATATTTTGTTTTCGTTGGATTAAGAATACATATACCTACACAATGTTGGTTCATTTTTTTTAATTCATTAATCCCTCCCTGCCTAAACCTAACTACAAAATAATATACAACATATTATTCTATCTATGAAATATCCAAAGTAATGTATGATTTAATTGCAACATTTTAGATATTTTATAGATAGACGAGTACTTTTTGACTATTGTGGCTTGGTTTCGCAGGGTTTAATTGTAATTTAAAAACTAACCAATACCACTTGTAAATTGTAGTCTTATTTCAATGAAAACAATTACGTATGATTGACAAAGTTTAGTGTGCACTATTTATGGCGGATCTTAACACCCTACCCCCACCCTCAGAAGGTCCTTCAGTGGGTCTATTCTATACTTATCGAACACTAAATTGATAAATAGTATCAAACTTAGGGTAGGTTTGTATCAAAATATTAGCACTTATTGCAACAATAAAAACCGGCTTCGTGTAATTGTTACAATAAGTGCTAATATTTTGATACAAACCTACCCTAAGTTTGATAATATTTTTCACTTTATCACTTTAGCGGTCGATAAGCATAGAATAGACCCACAGAAGTAGCGATGTATGGTAGCGCAAACTGTTGTTTTGATTAAAGGACGCATTTTTTTATATAACGTGACCTATTCAGTGAATTTAATTCGACGGCAGTAATTGCTGGTATAGACGTGCGTCGGGTTTCGAACAAATGAGCACGTGCAATTATGTAACGACAAATATAACAAACAATAATTATATAATTGGTTTGGGACATATTATGTATTATTCGCGAGGACTATGGTTGACACTGCTGAAGATAAACTACACTAGGCATGGAGTTTTCATCACGCTTTCGCGATAGTGTTTACGACAATGTGACGAAAAATGACAGAAACATACTCATGTAGAGGCCAAGGCATGATTTACATAGCGTCATCGAACAAGCAGAATAAATAGAAATTGAATGAATTCTTCAATTGGGAATGGAGGGTAAAATATGAAAATACAATTTTGTCTATTAGTGGAGCAAGAAAATAAGTGGACAATCATATATAGTCTAAGGGACAATCGCACAATTATTGCAATTATAAGGGTGTATGTTATTGTTTTGTAGGCTGATGGGTTTTCGTCCAGGGGAGAAAACAAGGGAAAATGTATGGCTTTCAATCAGACAGAAATAGAGTGCGATATTTTTATTCGTCTTCTTCCTGGGTCTACACCTTTTGCAGGCGTTGACCAGGTCTACAACTATTGTATTACACCGGACGCGGTCCTGGTTACATGTATTTCCAGCTAGCCCGGACATTCATATTCACAGTTTTTCTAACACCTCCCTTGTCCATGTATATCCATTTTGATTACGCTTTCGGGGGTTCTGCACTTTTAAAATATAATTTCACTTATACAGTCATGACATATGTTGCGCTTTCTACTACTTTACCCACTTACTACACCGATTTACGCGTAGATACATATACATACGTAATAAGCATGCGCGTAGGGAATTAAGGGCACACAAATGATTTGACTGCAAAATGTGCTGAGAAATAATTAGTGGGTGCCTGTGGTTCCGTTTTGGCAGCCCTAACCACGCTATAAAATAAGCCCCAAACACATCAAGGGTATTATCAAAACCGAGATCATAGCCGCTGCACATAGAGGCAGGCGCATTCAGTCGTTTTATCAATTCATTGAGTGGCGCACAATACGCAATGCGTTTCAAACTGCATTCACAATTACACGGCCATTGTTGGAATGATATTTCGGTCTGGCATTTTATACTAAGCCAGCGGTCAGAAACATTGGTATTAAATCATAATATGCATAGTAAATAAATAGATGGTAGATAGCACGGAGCATATATCTGATGAAAATTATGCAAGTTTTAGCATGCCGATTGCATCATTTACCTGACATAGAAGTATCGCAAACGACCGTGATGGAAAAATACCACGTGACGTTAAAGCTTGTCCAGGTGACGCGTGTCTCGATAGGTCGCGAGTGCATGTGGACCTCTCGTACATCGTACTTTTGTGGATACTTTCAACGTGCCCAGACATCCTATAAGGTGTTTTGATTTTAGCGTTGAGCACCTGGTGTATAGCTATAACCAGTGATGGGATGCTTGACTATCAGCTGTTACGCCGTTACGGGTGTAAACCCCTACCTAAGATCTAAGATAAATATACACATAAATCTACATTGAAGACAAACATCACAATACGCGACCACGAAAATCAGCAAATGAGAAATGTACTAACTTACCATTCAAGGCAAATTAAGCAATGGAACCTTATGGCTTAGTTGGGGCTATAGTTATAAAATCTATATAATTTGAAAACACTTCTGAGAACATATAACCAATAGAAAAAATCAGAAACCCAGCAGGATGCGAGCCTGCGTCTCTCGGGAATCGAGCCCACGTGCACAGACCACTATGCTATAGGTATCTTATCCAATTGCGACGAATTTAACTAATGGTTCTAACAGTACTATCTGAAGATTTTTTCTATTGGTAATAAAAAAGATAGTTAATTTATAAAATCTAGCTGGTTGGTTCGGTCTCAACATTTACAACATTATGCTGCTTAGAAGGTAAAACCGCGACATTTTATAACCAGCGCGAAGGTAAGAGAGAAATCATAAGTAGATGAAAACGACAAGGCTGTATTTAACTGAATTATGTGACTTTTTCAAAAGTTATTCAAATGCAAATAATGTCACACAATATCAATCAAAAAATCATCAAAAAGCGATCAGACACAGCAATCACAACACGGCGCATAATCAAAATCTATTCCGGTACATAATTTTTTGCATGTGAATAGGTAAATCGAAAAGGTTCTCCTTTCATGTCATTCTGTCTGGGGGATAATGTAGTTTCCCTCTAGCCGCGGAGCAATAGGAGTACAACAGAATAATAAATTAAATATTTCGGTTTGAAAGCTTTCATAAGGGCAGTTAGTGGGTACCTACGGTGAGTGGTACAGGCGCGTCTAGCAACCTGTAGGTCAAACGGAACGGTTTTATCAGCAGCTGTTATGCAATATTAATTGCCATAATAAATATAATCCGAACCTTTCCCATGATGCTTCCAATCCGTGATGCAACAGTGGAAGGACATGGGCAATAAACACGAATACGTAGGTACATAAAATAAATTATCCTATTTGTGAACTTTGCCTTTTTTGGCATCTTCACGTGGTGTATAACTAAGGTGGTCGGGTTTGAGAAATGTGGTCATTTTGTCAACATTACTTGTGATTGATTACTGCCATTTCTGTTGATAACAAAACAATTCGGATTTTTTAAAATTCCATAAATATTTCACAAAGTAGATAGACCAGCGACATTTTTATTATGGGGGAGGTTTTCGTCTTATACCACATCACATGATTGTTATTTTTTTTTTTTTTGCAATTTTGAAACGTGTATTTTTTTAAATTTGTACTTAATTGGTTTTTTTCCGTATCTTTAACACCACAACAGGCCGTGAAGCCCAATAATAGTGGTAAAACTCCCAGGCTTGATGAATTTACATATTAGATTATGTAAATATATTTTGACCTCACTGGGAATCGAACCCAGAACTCCGTGATGGAAGGCCAGCGCCTTGCGCACTGCACCACGGGAGCCGCCACACACCGAACTAAATGGTTATTTTAAAATATTCAACTAGAATTCAAAATAAAGTGTCATTTTCAGTAAAAAGAAACAGTAGTCTTCATAGTCAGTTGGGAATCGAGCCCAGAACTCCGTGATGGAAGGCCAGTGCCTTGCGCACTGCACCACGGGAGCCGCCACACACCGAACTAAATGGTTATTTTAAAATATTCAACTAGAATTCAAAATAAAGTGTTATTTTCAGTAAAAGAAACAGTAGTCTTCATAGTCAGTTATATTGTTAATTAATAATACAATGAAGGTTCAGCCAGTCTACGGCTTCAGACTGTGTAGGTATTTGATAAAAAAGTAACTAATGATTGTCGCGAGTCGCGACTATGCAGTCGATGCATGCCGAGCTTAAAATATGCTCGCCAAGTCCGCGTGGACATCGCTGATTTTGAGACAAACTCAGCCATGTCCATAAAAAAACCATTTTTTGAATAATCTATGCAAATTACATGAAAACTAATAATGCGGAACTTATTAATTTTAAACATTCTATAATCTGAATAATATAAACTTTCATCTTCATGACTGTGTACACAAGGAAACAAAAAAGCTGTTTTTCTCCTATTCATCCATTATGAATTATGGCTGATTCTGAAATCTAGCGACACTTGTCTAAGCGGACTTTTTAGATATATGGATGGCACTTACGTGATAATTTTTGCCATTAAACTGTAGTTGAATTACAGTTGAAAGTGGGAACCATATTTCAACAAAGTTGATCAACTTGTAAGCTAAATTAAACGAAGATGAGGTACCTATTTTTACACTTTTTTAGATTCAGCAGTGAATCACCATTCGAGTCAACTGGTTGCATAACAAGTTGCCTACAGTAACCAATGTGATGATAGCACTGGAAAACAACTAGCACCGGCACGTCAAACATGTTTATTTCACTTACCGTAATCTTGATTAAGACTATCGGTTCAACCTACATCGATCGATACGTGCGAACGTTCCTTTCGATGTCTTGTCAAATCAACATTCAACAGACAATTGAACGACAAAAATCGTCTAGCACTGGATCAAACAAACACACTTTCAAAAATAACGTGTATTTTTCTTTTTATTTCTTCAGAGACGGGCAGTACACAAACTATACCATCGTTATCAATAAAGACACGAGAATAAAATAAATAACGAGAAGGCTATTTCTATTTATTATATTAAGTATGAAATGAGTAATGGCAATCACCATCAATCAACCCCTAATAGATCGCGATTGGGGTCTAACCCTTATATTATTATTTACTATCATATTTATATTTATAAGCACGATGATCAGAGGTGATCGAGAAACCAACCCTTTTGAAATCAAAGTATGTAGGTATATTGTGCATCCTGTAAACACGGACAAAAAACATGATATTGAGAGAGAAAGAATCGGAGTGATGTTCAAATAATTGTTATATCTATCATTCTATGACATAAGACCAAGAGTCCCAAATGTAGAGACGTCACCTTCAGGTTAGTGGTAACTTAACTAAGGCGTTCTTTTTTATAAATGAATCACTTGTGGTTCTCACTGCCACCCACTAAGACGATGATTAATTATTGTCGTAAGATTAAGCGTTGCTTAGAGATTTTAAGTACAACTATGCATTTGCCCCTAATTTTATACCGTGGGTACGAAACAAATAAAACAAAAGTAAAATATGTTCACTAGGTAAATAAAAAGAAACTACAAATTGACTAATTTTAAAGATAATGTCGCTCAAGTGAGCTCCACCGATTTAAAGCCAAAATAAATGGTCAAATTGTATCGATCATTTTCAAGAAGTAGGTATCTACAAAACTCAATCCGTCCATATGCCATGGTCAAATGACTGATAATACCAGCTTGTCTCGTTGCACATCGTCTGCTATTCGAACTGCTCAAGGATAACCAGAAGGCTTATTGTCAACAACAAACGCGTAGTCCTAAACTTTTTAACCCAGAGTACTTTAAGTTAAGCGAATTGCCAGTAAGATAGCAGGCTGTTAATACGAGGGTGGGTCAATAAGTCCTTAGAAAAGCCGACAAGTGGCGCGACTAGTACTGTAAGCGGTTTGTTTTCATGCAGCGGCACTACCGATTCAGTATGCTGCGAAGTTTCAATCAGATTGGTCGGGTTGTTGTGTGTTTCTCGTACATTTAAAAAAAAAATTTGCTTGTGGAAAATGGAAAAATGGAAAATGGAGAAAATTGAGTTTAGAGCTGTTATTAAACATTTTAATATAAAAGAGTTAACAGCAAAGGAAATAAAAAATGAGTTGGATTTAGTAAACGGCATATCTGCTCCTTCACTTGCAACTATTTATAACTGGTTAAATGAATTTAAACGTGGTCGTACATCAACAAAGGATGAACCACGCTCAGGACGTCCTGTAGAGGTGACTACACCAGAAATGATCAATAAAATCCACGATATGGTATTAAGTGACCGAAGATTAAAGTTGAGTGAGATAATTGAGGTTACAGGGATCTCAAAAGGTAGCGTCATTTCTATTTTACATGACAAATTGGGCATGAAAAATATTTCTGCAAGATGGGTGCCGCGTTTGCTCACAGTCGACAATAAACGCAATAGGGTGGTGGCCTCTAAAGCCCTGTTGTCGCTCATGCAACGCAATCCGGATGAATTTTTTCGTCGCTTTGTGACTGTAGATGAAACATGGATACACCACTATACTCCCGAGATGAAAGAACAGTCAAAGCAGTGGATTGCGAAGACAAACCATGTCCAAAGAAGGCGAAAACCGTAAAATCAGCTGGTAAGGTTATGGCTACTGTATTTTGGGATGCACGTGAAATTATTTTCGTTGACTATTTGGAAAAAGGAAAAACAATAACAGGGGATTATTATGCATCTTTATTGGACCAGCTAAAAAACGAAATTGAAGAAAAACGGCCTCATTTAAACAGGAAAAAAATCCTCTTTCATCAGGACAATGCCCGTGTTCACACATGTTTACGATCAATGGCTAAAATTGAAGAATTGAAGTTCGAATTGGTCGACCACCCACCGTATTCGCCAGATTTAGCCCCCAGTGACTTTTTCCTTTTCCCAAACTTAAAAAAATGGCTAAGTGGACAACGTTTTTTTTTCAAATGAAGAAGTCATCGATCGGACAAATGCTTATTTTGAGGACTTTCCGAAAACTTATTTTTCTGACGGTTTAAAAAAAATTGAGAAACGTCTAACCAAGTGTATTGAGCTCCAAGGAGATTATGTTGAGAAATAAAAAAAAAATACAAAAATAAAAACTGTTTTAATGCTTTTTTCTAAGGAATTATTGACCCACCCTCGTATAACCAAAGGCAAAAATACATGGGAAGTGCTTTAGTATTTTAAATGAAAATAGATACAATTGTTATAAATTTAAATTAAGTTATTTCTAAGTGTAATATCATATTATTTCATAAATTTAATAAAATCCACCACTATTTAATTAGAACGCCAAGCGACCTGCAAGGTCTAGTATTAAATAATGTCGTAAAATATACATCACTTACGTCAAAAACGTTCGGAGATTCTAAACATTCTGAGAAAGTGAAAAAAACAAAGAAGTAGGTACCTAGTCCAAAAATAAATCTCGGGAAAACTCTTTCAGATAATATTTAGTCGTATTGAACAGTTTGCAAAGGCCGTATCGCCCAGATTATTCTGTAATTAGATGATTAGACATTGTTGATTATTTTAATTGAGGGAAATTGTACTTAAAACCATTACTGCTTAAGTACCTACACAGTGCGTCAATTTAAGAATATGTTGTAGAAATGGTAAAACTACTTATACGGAAAATTTGTTTTTTGCAATAAAAGAGAGGCGGGGGTTGATAACTTTTTACGGCGGTGGGGAAGAATTTGAAGCTAAGACAACGATGGCAACCTTTGCGGTGGCCACATGCTCCATATATTAGTGAACATGACAATCTTAATATTATATGAAATGACAGTGATCCTAAGAACGGGTGTCCAAATTTGTATTATAATATAACTTATATTATAAAATAAGACTCAATGCAATACTGACGTAACTTACAATGTTATGCAATTTTCACGATAAATCACGTGGCATGTCGGCGCTAAACACATTAAGTGATATAACTGGGGTAAGCGTGAATAAATTTCGTTAAACCGCGATATTATTAACGTTATCAGCAAAGGTCAGTAGGTTAGCGCTTGTGGCATTCAGGATAAGATCTTAACTGAATGAAATCATTCAAAAAATACATTCGAGTCATACGAATTCTAGCCGTATTTTTGTACAAAAGAATAACTTCACATTTCTCCAAACGATTAATCGAGTTGCTGGGAATTAAACCAGTGCAAGTGACATAATTTGATGTGATGGGTATAGTCAGCTACACCTCCCATTCCCCGCGAGCCCCATCTACCAAACCATGGGTGTGCGACACCTGTGTCTTATAACCATGTCAAAACCATCCCTACATTGAACACTACACCTGCGATCTATTGTTAAGGTCTACTGGAGTGAGGCTCTTTTTTAGGTAGTGTACGGCCTGAGTGTACAGCGTTCGGCGGGGCGTGAACGGCGTGCGCAACTCAAACGTATAACAGTGTGTGAAAATGTTCGTAGACAATGTCTTTTTTTTTGGTTATACGTTTGAGTTGCGCACGCCGCCCACACCCCACCGAACGCTGTCCACTCAGACCTCATTCTTAAACGTAGATTTAAATATACACAATCGATCATTCAATAAATATCAAAAATCAACTTAACAAAATACGGATGTTATAGTTAGTAAATATACACAATCAATCATTCAATAAATATAAAAAAAAATCAACTTACCAAAATACGCATGTTATAGTTAGTAAATATACACAATCAATCATTCAATAAATATAAAAAAATCAACTTACCAAAATTAGCATGATATAGTATGTGGGTACAAATACCGTAAGAGATGCATGCTCATTTGTCAGCTGTTTAGAAAGTGAAGGAATTCAAAAAAAGACGTCGATGCTTACCTGGAAATAAAAAAATTAAATACTCTATTGAAATAAATAAAACACAATAATTAAGAATGTAGCATTCTTTTCTGGGGATGCAAAATTGTAAACAACACCGAAAATATATTTTTATATATAAATATAGGGACAGAGTGTGAATTAATCCGTCAATCATTGCATTTGCACAACTGCGCTCTCTCGAATTAAGCCATCGATGGAATTTTTAATCATGTCTAAATTCCGAACAATGTGCATCTGATGTGTTATTAAATTCCGTTATTATCGATCGACCATCTTTTACATTTTTGAATGAATGTGTTAAAATGATGTAAGTATATATGGCGTCAGGATCTGTCAAAATTTTAGTATTTGCACATCCTAATTAGATGATTAGACTCCACGATGGCCGCGCGGCTTAAGCGTCGGCCTGTAGCATTGTGGGTCCCAGGTTCGAATCCTGGGTTTGACATGTACACATATTGTTTTTCAATTTCTGTATTGGTCGGTCAGAGTATGGACCTAATAGGTTGAGGAAGTGGCTGGCATTCATTTCTCGTAAAAACAAAATCTGTTAATACAAACCTTCACTCTGTGGAGGCCTCTTTGATCTTATTAGGATCTGGACATGGTCGGAAAGAAAAAAAATCGATGAAATGCGCCAATAGGGATGTAATTGAAATGAATATTTTTATAAAATATTATTGCAATTATTGCGATTATGTTTATATTGGTCAAACAGGGAGAAATTTGAATAGTACCTACATTAAATGAACACAAAATTGTTATATGACGTTATATCCTGTTGATCTGTGGAATCCTTTATCTACAAATCTATTAATCGTTATTTTCAAATCCGAAATATTGTTTCAAAACATTCAACAGGAGAGATTATCTTTTACTACATCTTCATATTGGCATAGATGAGTTATTATTTAAAATACCGATGACCCATCAATATGACTTCTTCCGTGATCGGAATACCAGTCTGCATTGCCGTCGCAGGTGCCGGATAAATTTTACGGCATTTATCATGCATACGCGAGCCGAGAGGAGTGGATGGTCCACGGAGTAAAAATAATAAAAATAAATACGAGCACGTAGCAACGTGAGGTACGTTCGGCTGCATGCATTTTTAAAGTGGGGAACGGTTCATCCGCATTTACTCTGAATATTACCAATGAGTGTAATTTAAGAAGATGCATATGAGTTACTTACTTTAGTGCGTCTTAGTTAATTGGTTTTGGATAATAATATACTTACCATTTTCATATTTTAAAAAAAAATCCTAATTCGATAAATTATCACGTCATAGGTTTTTAAGCCGAGGTGCATGTATTGTTTAAGATAAATTAGATGCATTTTTCCAATTATTGTTAAACGCCCTGAAATATGCATCTCCTGGCAATGTTACAAATATGTAAGATACACGGTGACTCAGGAGGCTCCTCTAAATAGTTCAGAAGGGAGGACGAGTGCCAGGAGACCCAGACTGACATGTTGTTTTCTATAGAAATAAACATAGTAGTCTTGAAGCTGGGGGAAGCCTGTGGCAGACAAGAGGTGGAGGAATGTTTCCCGGAGGAGGCAGACTATACGATGAACCATGCAATACTTTAGTTTTTGACTGTGTAGCGTCGTCTGAACGCAGTCCATTGGAAGCCTCGGTAGAAAACACACGCATATTATTCTCGTATCGTTAATATTGGGGGCATTTTACCACTATGTGTACAAAGTGTTATCGCAGAACTTAGAAACGCTTCTCAGCATAGGGATATCAAATATTTTGCCCATTTGGTGGTCTGGTATAATGCCTCAATATAAGTTTGAGCTTATTTCTACTAAGAGGTAATAAAACATAATTATACAAATATTTATACCCATAAAGGATTACAGTACGTCTATTGTATACATTATAAAATATACACTAATTTAAAATTCTTTCTTTTAAGCGTGTCTCCCTAGAAGACAATGGAAAATATTCACGAATTTCTAGTATTTTGATGCATAAACCTCTGACGTTATGTTTTCCCAAATTCTCCAAGTGAGATACACTAGCGGTTTTTCTTGCATTGCATATTTAAGGCTATACCTCAGCTGAGGCATGGTCTAAAAAGATCGTGACTACCGAGTGACTCTAGCCGAACGAAATATAATTTGTCATAAAAATTCAACATGCGTCCTTTTAATGTTATGCTTATTATTATATTCGTAATAATACTAGTATATTCATTGACATGTTTTCTTTTTCAATTACATGCGGAACGTTTTTTAGTCGTCTCTACACGATTTAAGAATATATTCCTCCGACGCCATCACAAAACAAATTGACGTGCTCACACCTCGACCGTCAGTCTCCGATTGGCGACGACTGCGAAATTTCGTTCCACCTACTGTTGAAAATTATTTGCCATTTGACTTATGTATTTTTGTTAATTACAGATAGTATGCAGAATGTGCGCATGGAATCTTAAATTTGAGAACACAGTTCGGTGATAATAAAATTACACTTGTAGTATGGCTTTGAAGGCATAATTATAACGTTGAAATAGTGCATTTACAGTGAGGGCCATACGGCGCATCGCGGCCCGGTCACGGCAAGTAAATTTATTATTAATGAGCGAGGGAAGGGGTCGTACAATTTTTATAGTCGCTGCCGGGACGTGAACGCTGGACTGCAGTCTGCCAGTCCGATATCAGGTTGCGGTCGAGGAACCGTGAATTTTTTTTTAAATTTAATCATTAGAATAAAATTATTATTACACTTCTGAATTGAACTATTCAAGTACTATTAAATGCCCTAATTATGTTTCAAGGTTTAGTAACAATGAAAAAAAAATCTTTGAAAGCACAATATTTTTTACGATCCTAAGGGGTTGAATTAACAGATTTGTTGTTTTAACGAGAAATTGATGGTAGCCACTTGCTCAACCTATTAGGAAAAACACACTGAAAAGACACAAATGTGAATTTGCCAGACCCGGGTTTTCGAACCATGACCCATGTCATTATAAGCTTGACGCGAAACTGCCCGGCCATCGTACGTGTATAACAAATCAATATACCTTATATAATATTATCTATAATACATAATAATATAATATAGGTGGATATTTTCATTATTTTGATAACAACCTCATAAATATATAATATGTGGGAGGATTATAATATAATAAGTATGACATACATAATATTACAATAATTATATTCTTTCCAAGCTTGGCATATAGATACAAATGTTGTCACAACACAATACGTTGTATTTATAAATAAATACATTGCCATAAGCATGGCCCCCACAAAGGGTGGGGGGCTGACAGGACTCTAGCCTGGGGGCCCGGCGTGGCGAGTCGACCAGATAAGTGAGATAAACACACATCACAAATTTGCTCTAACAGTAAAGTCGCATGCGGCGCTATTTTCCTTCATTAATTTTATAATTTTAAATTATGTGCTTCTTCTTCTTCTTTCTCGGCACTAGATCCCGGGGCGGGATTTGGCCTCCTCTACAATTGTCCTCCATACGCTCCTTTCCCTGGCTGCTCCTCTCCAGTCTCCAGCCCTCCCCATATTTCTCCAGTCCTCTTCGATACAGTCAGCCCGCCTCTTCTTTGGTCTGCCCCTAGACCGTTTCCACTGTGGGATCCACTTGGTCATGATTTTTGGCGTCCTGTGCTCAGGCATTCTCTCAACGTGTCCAGCCCACTTTAGTCTTTGGGATCGACAGAATTTCACCACCGTTTCATGTTTTATTAATCTAACGATACAATTTTTAATTGTGTATCTATCTATACTCGACCACTTTATAATTCATATTGATGTATTATACTAAAAAAAACACTAAATATTCACATTAATTTTACCACGTACACCATTTGAAAAACGCTACTGAAGAGCATCACAGTGCCTTTATCCTTAGCGATAGGTAGGGGGGCCCTAAAAAGATCCTAGCCTGGGGGCCCGCTTCAGGATGTGGGGGCCATGGCCATAAGTATTGGATTTTTATTATAATAATAAAATCATACGAAGATAGGTGTCAATACATGGTAAAAAAGATCAGGTAAAATATATATTTAAAACAATAAATATTGAAATATATCGAACGTGTTCGTATTAATTCTGTGAGTACGAAAACGTTTCGAGACATACAATAATTAATAATCATAGCTTGAATCGTAAAGCCAACGAGAAGTGTTCAAAATAATGCAAAATATTATAAATAAAATTATTACAGCGACGGCTCTATGCGAGGCTTCAATAATTTAGAGAAAGCGCGTCATACGAGAGCTTAAAATCTAAATCCTTTTCATCCATTAGAGAACAAATTTATATTGGCAATAAATATTCATTATCGAGTAGACTTGTTTAGTCAAACAACGTAATTTGTTTAAATCCCATTAGGAGAGCATAAACACAACGGAGAGAGATATTAAAAGTACAAATGTTGTACCGAGCCACCCCATTTGGCTAGCAGTGAATACAAACCCACAGTAATTACTTATCATTTAATATATTAAAAATATCACAAACAAATCGTATATTTGTCAATAAATACATAATATACGTATTTACATTATCAATTTGTTCACTATGATTTTTATTAATAATAACATGATTATTATTGATACTGTATAAATTAGTTATTGACAGAAAAATTTTCAGCTAAGTAAATTATCTTTTGATATATCAACCATGAGAATTAAAATTAATAGTAAGTACCTAGGTTGCTTATTCAAATCACTTAAATTATTTGAATTATTAGCAATCAGGGGTTACGGGGTCACCATCGGGTTTTACGTGGAAATTTCTGAAACTACCTCACTATATTTATATTGGTTTATTCAATGGAACTAGGTAAATTTAATTGCTTTATTTTTCAAATATTTCATAGAATATTGTATCTGATTACTATTCATGTTTTCATTATTTTTTTATTATTAAATTTGCTGATATACAATATTGATAGCTGTAATAATATAATTAATATATTATATCAGTTGAGAATGTCCCATTGGAGCGGACGAAAACGTTATATTTT
The DNA here is from genome assembly GCF_057557595.1 of Rhyacophila brunnea. Classification (NCBI taxonomy): domain Eukaryota; kingdom Metazoa; phylum Arthropoda; class Insecta; order Trichoptera; family Rhyacophilidae; genus Rhyacophila; species Rhyacophila brunnea. Next base: position 542,694 of record NW_028233276.1, read on the forward strand.
ATCATGTGGGATAAGTAGGTAGGTATGTAGGTACTATTGTTGTTTTTTTACATTAATTAATACAATGTCTTTCCGCCAAGAATTGACGGTTGTCAATTAAAGTGATATTGGCCAGCATTTACCTGGTAGAATTCCATTTTACAAATGATAATATAAATTATATTCAATTTAATAGGATGTCTTCTAAGTCGATAGATATCTCGACTGTATCACAATTAGTCGATAGTCTATAATGTATATTATCATTTTTACGATATTATATGTTTTTGTCTAAAAAATGTATTTGGCTCCAAGTAGAAGTATCTTATGAGAAGATCTTAGAGAAATAGTAAAACTTTACATATCATGTACTTTTTTGTATGTAATGTAATTGACTTTATTGGATAAGAATTTATTTATTAATTAACTTAGGAATTATATTGTAGTTAGAAGAAACGAAGATTTAACGCATGTTATGAAGATAAAATGTGTGACGTAAAGGTGAATTGAATGCGTAATAAAATCACCCCACGCCGACCCTTCTAAATGCTGTCATCCGAATCTCCGAAATCCCAAGATCGGGCGTCACTGTCGTTGCATATCTTCGCAGGGGTTGAACGAATAAAAATAATAATAAAAAAATGCATTTCAACCCTAACGGAGTCACCGCCGCGGTTCGACTCACCCCAGCGGCAGAATCGCGAGAGGGTTGACAACTTGAGCAGCAAACAGCCTCGGGTCACAATCGTCGCGGCATTTCGCGCCGCAATATTGGCAATAAGTAGTACATCCACCACCATGAGGCATCAGTATCATCATTTATCTATCCACTGCTGAGTGGAGAGGTCGAACTGCTTCATGCATAATTATTAACTATACATAATTTGAAACTGCCTCAGTAACATGCCATCTAAAATTTTGGATCGAATAGGGTGCGAATCAAAGATATTGAAGATAATCGTGCTAAAATTTTCATACAAACTGTCAACATTTTCTTGTTTGTTTGTTTCTTTCTTCCATAAAAAATGACACTGGAACTTGCTTCAGCGATTTTTATACGGAAATAAAACGCACTACATGGAATAAATTTTAACATCTTGTGTGAACTCACATCTATCTACTGGTAAAAAAATTCGCTCAGAAGACGATATGTGTAAATTCAGTAGTTAACTTTTGAACGGAACATAGGTATATAATATTTTCTAAACCCGTTTCAAATGATGCATACTGAAATGAGGAATGTCACAATTTACATCATTTTTCAATCACGAAAATAATTTCATTTAAAAAATCTTCTCGTTTTTTTACTGGTATGACTCCAGTCAGATGACATTTTACGGATGAGTAGGTACGTAGATATCATCAAAAGTTCATATTTTTTTCCAGCCACATATTCCCAATGAGTATTGTCACTTTTTACCTCGTACCTCTTGTGATTATTTTGACAGTTGAATTCATTAAATTTCTTGTATATTTGATTTCATAATCAAGGTTTTATCACATCTCGTCTTGTCTTAACATTTGGATGTGTGTTTAGTCTCATCCCCCACATTCAATAAGTAAAATGTTCCGATTAATTTAATTAATCAAAGGACTTGTTAAGAATTAAGTCTGTCAATAAATTGTCTCTGATTTATAGGTACCTACACAGATTAATTCGTACCAACTCTCTAAAAAGTCTAAATACTACAATCTCCTACCATGTCAATGCCATATGGCCCAAACAGAGATGTAATAATTATTGATGATACCCACAACGCATCTGTAAGACGAATCTTAGAGACTCGTTAGAGAAATCAAGACTGATAGACTAATACTGGTTGGGTCAAGCAGACCATACAAACGACTCAGGTAATACCCAGTAATCTCACAGCGTGTATAAGAGGCAGCCCAAAAATTCGATGGTCGGATGGAGCTACTAATGAATGTCGTACGCTTGGGTTACTCAGTTTTTGAGAGCTACCTTTCTTGACAGATAAAAAAAAATGTAAGTAAACAAAACACATTCGGAGTGTCACATTCCTGATGATTATAATGGATTGTAAGCAAGACATTAGTTAACCCACAAAATTTGGATCAGCTTCAGAAACATAGGTGTCTATATTTTTGGAGTTAATGGGATGAACCCAAATCCATCGCAATCCGGGCGATGAGCTTTACCGATACATAACTAATCAAGCGGAACTGTAATAACGATGCAATTCAGCTATTATTTTAAATTCTGTTAATGTTGACGACGATCTTTGTAATTATTAAAAACCAGTGTATTATCAATACTAACTTCGATTACCATGCGGCGATAAGGTAGATCGCGAATTGGTTGATCGCCAAAAATATTTAATTTATTTATTCTTAGAAGTATAATGGGATTTTTTTTATTACCTATGCATACATATTTCTATTATCCAAATTTTTAATTATCTAATTCTAACACCACAAAACAGATGGCCTACCTGCCCTATCTACACTGCCATCTATTTTTTATATATATTATATACCTATATAATATATTTAATATATCATTACTTAGGGCAGTGACTCATTTCGTAAGAGTGGTTTCGTAAGATATTATCATTCCTTACCTTTTTTACTATATTTAAAAATATATCTATTATATACTATACTTATATAAGTAGGCATATTTATATAAGTATATCTATATATTTCAGAAAAAGTAGATCGCGGAGGATTTTTCTTCTCCAAAGTAGATTTTATGTAAAAATTAGTAGACACCCCTGCTATACGGTTTCCTCTAAATTTTTACGTACATTTTTGAAATTAAAATATAGGTAATATATTTATAAGGTTTAATTAAGAATGCCACATTCTTTATTGGACATAATTATTATTATAATCTGCAACAACCAGAAAAATTTGTTTTATGTTAAATAAAGAATGTTGTATTCTTAAATAGTGTACACTAGCCTCCAATTAAAGATATTACATTATTTACTGAAACATAGTTTAAATACAGAAGAAAACAGTGAGGTCATCATGCTTCTCGAGTATAATTTTTTAAACAAGGGGTGTAGTTCCGACATCCGACAAGAAGTGAGATTTCTTAAATACGCCTAGGGGATAATTTAAGCGACATACGCTCGATTACCCGGCTATATGGGAATCTAAAACGATTACTAAGCTATTTGAGAATCCAAACGATTAATAAAATAATTGCGAATGAAGCGATTCGAGAAATTACTATTCATGGGAGGCCCGGCCCGGCCCCTCGGAAGGCAGGCTGTATGAATCCTCAGGGGTGATTTTTTATATCATGTTATTTGACGTACGGGGACGTGTCGTGTCGTGTCGTGTGTGCCGGCCCTGTTTTCTTTCGCGTCGCACCACGTGGACATTTTCGAACTCAGTCGCGTACCTTCAAAATGAAATTTTATAGATACACCAATAAAGTTTATGTTACGTGGCATTTCACCCGTTGACACTGCAAAACTCCGTATGCCGTGAAACATAATATTATAGTATTCATGAGGGCAAAAAACATTCACGTCTGCAGCTTAAAGAACCAGTACATATTATATAACTAAAGATAAGCTAGGTACTAGCTAATAGTTTCGCCACAAAATTACTCTACGGTTAGTCCAGTAGTAAGAGAGGAAAACATTGACTTAGGTAGGTACTAAATAATGGACATGATAAGCTGTCCCATACAAAATATCAACACTGAAGTGGAAACGTATTGCCGAATAGCGAATACGTCTAAAGACATGACCGAGGGCCTTACACGTCGCCTTGTAGTGTCGTTGATCGCATGTTCGAATCCTGAGTCTGGCAAATACACTTCGATTTGAGTTTGAGTCATAGTATGGATCTAACGATCTATTTCTCGTAAAAAAAACAATATGTAGGTATATAATTATGCAAACGCGTTAAGTATATTAGGATGACAATAATGACGCAGATTGCATATAATTTATATAACAGTGAGTAGGTAGAAAGTAATAAAATAAGTACTTAGTAATTTTTCTAAACGGAGCTGATGAAGAATAACGTAAAAACATGATAAGAAAGAAACGAATATGCAACTTAAAGATAATGAGTAAATAACCATTGTCGCCCCTAAGCAGAGCATAATATTATAAGCTTCCACATAGTAGGTACATATTTACTATACTTAAATAAGTGGTTTTCATATTTTTTTGCCAATGTGTTTTTTCACGGTGAAAATATTGCCAATTCGTGAATCAACGCATTGAATAAAATTTTCATTATCGGGAATTGATGCTATCTTTTTTTTTAATAATTTAATGTCGCGTTTTTGTTAAATATTTTAGAAAATAATATTACTTCGCGACTGTAAGGCAATCACAGGGGATATAATATGGCCATACTTCAAATGTTTTAAGAGTTTATCAAAATATAAATACGCCGTTTTTGACAAAATTTGCACATGTTTATGACAACACTGTATTTATTTAGCCAAGAGTGAACAATGTTTTAAAAATTTCACGAAATAAAATATGTTCAAAATTTTTATAAACCCAACTTCGCCAGTGTTTTATGAGGTTATCAATTATTTAAGGAATATAAAAGGTACGTCAAAATTCAAATTTTCTATTTAATTCCATTGCATTGTTTCTTCTTCTGTAAATGATTATAAATGGGAAACTTCCAATATGGTGACCGGACAAAACAGAACGGTGACAAAACAGAACATAACAACACAGAACAGAACAGCTAGGGGAAAAAGAAAACATTAATTTGTGTGGAATCTATTTATTAATTAAATACATACTTATAAAACTTAAGTTTATAAACGAAATATAAGTAAATATATAAATATTTAATATTTTTAAATGTAACCAATCATCAACTGTTTATTAGGTATATAGGTAAGTACTTATAATTTTTTTTAAAACCGTTATTTTGAAAATAATGTATTTTTTTAATATCTAGTAGGTATATAAAGTTTTATAATGTAATCACTGCATGTAGGCCATTCGGCGTAAAAATTTCAATTTATCTGTTTGATTTTGATAATCATGAACATTGAAGTTAAACTCCCTCCACCAAACCCGCCCCGTACCACCCTCGGTCTTAATCGAGAGTATCACGGGACCCATCAATTGGTGATGTGAAGCATCTAAGAATTGGCCTGGGAGTGTCCTGGGAGAAGATGCCCAAGACTTAGATTGCTACGCTCAAAGTGAGCTCTGACTGAGTTTACTGAGTTTACTCTAATGCAAAGTGCCAGGGAGAGAAAAAGCACATGGAAATTACTAAAAAGAAAATGAACCTACTTGTTTATTAAATTAAAGAACGAAGCTAATCATACAGGCAGCAAAATTTATGTGAAGAGATCTTCACGCCCGTAGTAAGACGCCGCAAATTTTTTGAAAGCAAGATAATTGGCCTTAGTAGCAACCAGGTCGGACGGGCCGATGGGTCCAACAGCTGGTTGGACCGACCTGAGCATTTCCTCCCGTTCGGAGCACATACTCAGACACTCCCATAGGATGTGGTTGGCATCCTGTATTTCCCCTCCGCATGGACATGTCGGACGGCTTACAAGTCCAAGCTCGAAGAGCTTGCCAGCGAATCCACCATGACCAGTCACAAATTGACTGGTGTAATGGTCTGGAGTCAGATATTTGGTTATCTCCATTCGCCACTGTATGTTTGGAAAAAACGTATATGTGTGCCGGCCCTTGGTCGATTCGTCCCACTTTCGCTGCCAGGTCGTAATGGCCGCGTTAAGCGACATGAGTCTAATTCTGCGCCTCAATAATGCTACTCCTTCGCCAGCTAGCCGAGGGGGAGGGACGAGGTGAAAATCACCAACGTTGGCCTCCTCGCCCTTGAGGAGCAATATTGAAGCGCCGCTGACCTGAATATGCAGGTCAAGTGGGAGAATGCCGGCCAGGACCGGGAGCGCGTCAGTTGAGGTAGTACGGTAGGCCTTGGTAATGGACAGAAGCGCGATGCGCTGTCCTCTTAAAAGAGAGATTCTAAGTTTGACACTTTTGGGAATGCGCGGGCACCAAGCACTGGCGGCATAAGCCGCGATTCCCATAAAAATGGCGCCGTAGGCGATCTTGAGCGCCCTTACTTTTAAGCCCCATCCTTCACCAGCCATGCGGCCGATCCTCTGGAAGGCCACCCCAGCCTTGTGGACTTGGGTTTCGGCATGGTGTGTGGACTTGGGTTTCGGCATGGTGTATGGTGTAATCATGAACAACTATTACCACTCGATTACTAAGGGTCTCATACTTATTATTTATAACTTCAAAGTGACCTGTATGAGCATTGGCTAATAATAATCGCTGGCTAAAAAAATGCATTATTACTTAACGGCCCACGTGCTCGTCGTAGGTCAAAATTGAGTTTTTATTGTATTTTCAAACCATGATCCTGGACACTCCTTAAACGTTGTAGATAATCTATTTATATCATTTTAAAGCCTTATTATCTTTTATAGTTATTTTAAACATTTGATGACTGTATAAAGTATTTTTGTTACATAAAATAGTATTCTTTTAAACCTCTCGCTCTAATGTTTTAGAATATAGTCATATTTCGGTACATAACTGTGCAGTGGTGTTAAGATTTTTTACATTTATTAATTTTTAAACGCATTTATAAAACCATTAGTATAATTAATTACGAGATAATTTTTGTAAAATATTCACGATAAAAAATTATATTGATAATCTCTGTGATCCCAAATTTGACAAGAATTAGGCATTTTATTATTCAAAAAATCGGCAAGATTAACACATTTGAAGATGATTCTAAAGATACTTATTATAAGCTATGTCTTTGACCATTCAAGTGTAATAAACATCTTATGAATAATGATTGCTTTATAATAATTATTGACCTAAGAATAAGGTAGTGTTTTTTTGAAATACGCCATTTCTTTTGTCATTCCCCAGTGGTTAAGCTAAAACATACGGCCGTAGCCATAAATTGACAAACTATAATTGAAGTAGGGAGTAAAATGATATTGACGCGCGTGTTTGAACATGTACCGTTTAAAAAAAATTTAAAAAAAATCGGTTAGGTACATGTTCAAACATGCGCGTCAATATCATTTTACTCCCTACTTTAATTATAGTTTGTCAATTTATGGCTACGGCCGTATGTTGTAGCTTAACCACTAGGGAATGACAAAAGAAATGGCGTATTTCAAAAAAACACTACCTTATTCTTAGGTCAATAATTATTATAAAGCAATCATTATTCATAAGATGTTTATCACACTTGAACGTTCAAAGACATAGCTTATAATAAATATCTTTAGAATCATCTTCGAATGTGTTAATCTTGCCGATTTTTTGAATAATAAAATGCCTAATTCTTGTCAAATTTGGGATCACAGAGATTATCAATATAATTTTTTATCGTGAATATTTTACAAAAATTATCTCGTAATAAATTATACTAATGGTTTTATAAATGCGTTTAAAAATTAATAAATGTAAAAAATCTTTACACCACTGCACAGTTATGTACCGAAATATGACTATATTCTAAAACATTAGAGCGAGAGGTTTAAAAGAATACTATTTTATGTAACAAAAATACTTTATGCAGTCATCAAATGTTTAAAATAACTATAAAGGATAATAAGGCTTCAAAATGATATAAATAGATTATCTACAACGTTTAAGGAGTGTCCAGGATCATGGTTTGAAAATACAATAAAAACTCAATTTTGACCTTCGACGAGCATGTCCCCCCTTAACGGTTTTGTAAAAAAAATGTATATTAAATATTTATATATGCATATTTCGTTTATAAACTTAAGTATTTAATTAATGAATAGTTTCCACAAAAATGAATGTTTTATTTTCCCCCTGGCTGTTCTGTTATGTTCTGTTTTGTCATGTTCTGTTTTGTCATGTTCGGTTTTGTCATCTTCTGTTTTTTCATGGAACCGTTAGCCCCAGTAACCTTTTTTCTATTTAATTTTGGTATAGGTGTTATAAAGCCTCTATCTTGGTACTTATCTGGGTGTTATTCAACATCTTTGTTGGGTCAACAAATTCTCGTTTTTATATATTTTTACATGTCGATATCGTAAATGTTAAAAGATCGTATGCTATCGCGTTTTCGCCACTGGTAAGCGCTAAATAATTGGTTAGTAAGGAATCATCGCCACTAGTTATGGAATATATCCGTTTCTTTGTATCCTCGTTTAAAATTTGAAGATCGTCCCTCAGTCTTGAAATAAAAGTGCATACATGCCGGAGATAGTAACTGAGATGAGAGTCGGTATTATCTCTGATTGCACCGAATGAATGGGGAGCGGTATAATACTCAACGTGTTGGACGTGTAATATGAGGACTATAATGCCACTGTCAACCCGGTAATGAAAAATACACTTTTAGTGCAGGGACAACAATGGCGCGCCGGTGAAAGCTTATCACTTGCCCCTCGGATGCTTGGCACCGTGTCGCGGCAACCCATGTCACGGTCTGTCACGTAATGTCGCGGTCTGTCACGCCGCGTCATGCGAGATACAATAATATACTCACGTCAGTCAGTCGTTCGTTCGTTCATTCATTCGATTTCTTTTGTTTCCCCGCTGTCGAATGTTGTACGCACGTCACTTTTAAAACTTTACGATTATTTATTTTAATGTCGCGAAACGTTACATTATTACGGATGCCTCGTCCGAAGGAATGGATCTACACAAATAACACAGCAATAAGGGAAGTAAGATAGGTACCTTTTGGGAATGGCTGTAAGAACTAACAATAATTATCAAGTGTGGTGAACTATGAGATAATCTTAAAAAACGTATTAAAGAATAGAATATTAAGGAATAGTATTAGTAGAATAATAAGAATAGTATGTACCTATGTTATTTTCGTCTATGTCGTATGCTATAAAGTTTAATAGAAGACTTATGCTTGTAATATTATCAAAAACAAACATTTATGAATATTATAATTTATTTTTATTTTTCCACGATCAATTTATAATTATAAATACAACACCGGTTTCATCCTAGCGGGTATTATCAATTGTAATAAATATTTAAAGTAATATTGTAATAATTAGCGGGCTTACCGGACGAACCGACAGATTTTGAGGACCCTCATGATATACCCACTCACGTCCACTAATTATTGAGGATGACAGGAATGCCACTTAATAATATCAGTAGTTCATTTTGTTGTGTAGTAGGTACGCATCTCTTTGAGTGATTAGGTTATGGGCCCATTTGATATTAGATGATTTATTTAAGGGGGGACATGCTCGTCGAAGGTCAAAATTGAGTTTTTATTGTATTTTCAAACCATGATCCTGGACACTCCTTAAACGTTGTAGATAATCTATTTATATAATTTTGAAGCCATGTTATCCTTTATAGTTATTTTAAACATTTGATGACTGCATAAAGTATTTTTGTACAATAAAATAGTATTCTTTTAAACCTCGCGCTCTAATGATTTAGAATATAGTCATATTTCGGTACATAACTGTGCAGTGGTGTTAAGATTTTTTACGTTTATTAATTTTAAATCGCATTTATGAAACCATTAGTATAATTTATTACGAGATAATTTTTGTAAAATATTCACGATAAAAAATTATATTGATAATCTCTGTGATCCCAAATTTGACAAGAATTAGGCATTTTATTATTCAAAAAATCGGCAAGATTAACTCAATTTTGACCTACGACGAGCACGTGGGCCGTTAAGTAAATATTTTAGTATAATGTTGTTATATGACTGGTTTGAACTGTTATCGACCGCGGCATTTTCGTTATGAGCATACTTCAGTGAAACGGCAAATAATTTTCAACTATAGTTGCGACGAAATTTCGGACTCGCTGCCAATCGGAGAGCGAAAGTCGAGCTGTGAACACGTCAATTTGTTTTGTGATGGCGTCGGGGGAATTAATTCTTAAATCGTGTAAAGATGACTAAAAAACGTTACCCATTTACTTACTTGAAAAAGAAAACATGTCAAAGAATATATTATTATTATTACTAATAGAACAATAAACATAACATTAAATGGACGCATGTTGAATTTTTATGACAAATCATGTTTTGTTCTGCACGTGTCGTTTGCACAATCTTCGCGTCGCGTGGTCACGATCGTTTTAGGCCATAACCACAATTAGACCGTGCCCCAGCTGAAGTATAGCCTTAAAGTCAATCGCCACTGAATATACGTAAGTTATAACTCATCATTTAAGGGCCCGCTGAAGAGCCCGCCGTTCAAATATTATTCAGTATAAAAAGGACCTCGGCGTCGTAACTACGTCAATTTAAATCGATCTTTTCGCAAAAATCACTAATCATCGGAGATTTTATTTCAAGAAGTATTATTATTATTACTGATAATTTCTGCCGCGCGGAGAATTATTATTATTTTATGAACACCTGCGAGATGAAGCCGATCAGAAAACAGGGCTGTCAAAATAATATTAAGCATTCATATTTTTTAAATGTTAATTTCATCATGGTTTTTAATCAAACCTGTGCAAGTACGTACTGATAACTTGGGTGGATTTTGTAGCAAACATACTATTGATATATATACGGGTATATTATTATTATAACCCAATTCAAATTGAACATAGGTTGATACTCAAATACTATTATAGTATGTTTATGATTTCGAGAAAATAATACGATGGTATAATTAATCCATATCAATTATTTGAAAACATTACATTCGCACTTTGCACAAAATTACAAACACATTCGAAGTTTGCCGCACACGTACAGACCACGTGATATTTTTTTACGCAAAATCGTCGCTTTTAAAAATGGCGAATTTGATTACCAGATTTTACTGCGATGAATCAGTATGTTTCTTTTTGTCTTTTTTTATTCGTAGGTTTGTTTACTATGTACACCGAGAAATTTCCATTTATAAACTCGGAAACGATTTTTACAGAAGAGTTTTGGAATATAATGCAACCAAAACTGGAAAAAATTCTATCATGGGTGTTGACTTCCTGCATTAGCTAACCCCAGGTCCATGCCACTACGTGAACCACAGTGGATATTAAGCCATTTCCACACTGGCAACAAGTTGCTGGCAACCTCATTAAATTTTACGATACTTACCATAATTGCTTAAGAAATTTTACAATAATTATCGTAAAATCTAACGAGGTTGCCAGCAAATTAACTTGTTGCCAGTGTGGACCCGGCATTAGATGCACAAAACTTAAATAATATATATTATAAATAAAAATTTAAAATTATAAATATATATTATGATTTATGTCTTCGACAGCCCTGATGAAATAAATGTGAAATATGAGTCGGATCAGTCACAGAGCAAATTTATTAACACAAACAACTTTGACACGACCTTTTTATATTAACTAGTAGACCAGATATTATGGACCACATGTTAAAAAATCATATTTTCAATTCTCAAGGCCAATTCTGTAGAAGAGAATAATATGTACCTAGTTAGGTGCCTACTATCCGCCGAGTGAGAGTTACACACCCCTTCGAAAAAAAAGTGAAAAAGGAAACACCGAATGAAAAGTGGTCGGTCTGTCGAGAGAAGCGAATCAGCCGGAGAACAATGGGTAGGTACTTCAGCCAGAACAGCTGCGAAATATATGTACGCTTTTTATTGTTATTTTTAATAATTCACCTCGGTGGATGTGGAAAAAGGGTTTCAGGTATTGTTACCGCGCGTTAGTCATGCGAGAGGAATAGGTATTCATACGAAATGAAAAATATTGCAAGGATCGAACAATGAGTGTACCTACATAAGTAATCGTGCACATTGCATTTAATCTGCATCTGCAAGTATCTCGATAAGGCAATTGATAATGCAAATTGATTCGCTTAAGCAACGGCGCTTCCCAACTGCTGTGGCGCGAGCATGGCGAGCTGGCATGCGACACCGGAAAAAACCGGAATTCCGGTATTTATCGAAAAAATTGCCAACGCACAAAACGTTGCATTTTTCGCGTTGATTTTCATTTTTCGACTGTCGGACGTGCCAAAGAGAGTTTTAGCCGCGGGCCGCAGGTTGCACTATTTTTCGCAGTCGGCTCGTTTTTTTAGGAAAATATTTTCGCCGCGGGCCGCACGTTGGTCAATTTTTCACGATTTTCTCAAATGTCGTCATTATTTTTTTATACCTATGTAGGTAAGTATAATATTCATTTGTATGCCTTTTTTGAAACTTTTTATTGGTTTTTGTTCGCGTGCCGTGCAAATTCATCTCGCGTGCCATAGGTTCGCCACCCCTGATATAGGATGTATGTATATTGACTCATGAATGATATCGATTGAGTTGTAGAATAGGACAGAGTCATCGGCGTACAGATTCACCGTGGGTGAGACATGTACATCTCGGTCAGTTGGTATTTACTTTCGTACAGTGGACGATGAAGAGAAACGGGCCAAGGACACCACCCTGTCTGACTACGGTCGTGATCCCGAACCAACACGTGACAGTGTAACGTGTAACCAATTCTGACACATTATTCGCAATTCTCATGCAGGGGTTTTTATTATGGACATCATCATAACCGATAACATCAATGGAAATAAACCTGAGCACATTCATTGGGAAAATTAACTTAATTTTAATTTGTCAGTAATTAAATTCTAACTACTTATAAAAACTATTACATACCACTAGTATAGTAACACTTGATCATAGCTAGGTTCTTGAGAAGTCCTATTATTACTTCGACAAAACCAATACTTCAAAGTTCGAAATCATTTTGATAATTTAATCATTCCGAAATATTTCCCAATTAAATTTTTTAGTAAGTATTTTCTTTTAAAATAAATCGATATGAATTACTTAACAGAATTGTTATAATATCTATGTACCATATAGTTAACATAATTAATGAACATTCCTCGATTCATCATTCGATTCGATTATGCAATTCTCGTATGAACATTTCTAGACGATATAGAAATTCCACCAACGAATTGCAGTCCGGGGCGTTGAAACAGTCCAAACCGGTGATACAAAAATCAAATTAAAATATTCCCTATTCTCATTTCTCAGACAGCCAAAGCATAATCAAAATTCCAGTATCTAACATCGAAAGGGCCTATATAACATAACCACACAACAAATAAACCGATTATATCATTAGGTGTCATCATTGTCATTTTTAATAATAATTGGAAAGGGGTGAGATAGATTTACTGGGTACGTTGATAGTTGAAATTTACGGTTTTTATTAAAAAAAATATGGTGGGGGTCCTTAAAACCAGTATTTGTCTCGGACCTACAAAAAACTCGCGACTGCATCCGGTTATTTGTTACATTTTAATTATGTTGATTTGTATTTTTCGAAAGAATCGTATTATATGTATTGGTTTTTAGATGATTTGATAACACCAGAAAATTTCTCTCTTGAAAAAAAAACGACGCCCAACAGGAATTGAGCCCGTAACCACTGGATTCGTGCCAATGTGCTTCAACCAATTAACCTACGGGTAACCTACTTAATTAACATTAATTATTAAATCTTAATTAATGATAAATTAATGTATGATTAATTGCCCTAATTACTAACCGACGCCTGGATCCTGAATTTTTTACTTAAACGCACTTGTGCTTGCACTTGCTAATAATTTAATAAACCATTTCTATTATTCAACGAATAATTCACAATATTTAAGAATGTAACATTCTATATTGAATACATAAGTTGAAAATACCTTGGATATACAATTTGTGAAATTGAGTTATGAATGCCATCCGTTAGATAATTTTGAAAGCTATATAGGTACTGTTCACTTTAAAATCAGTATTATCACTAAAATACAGTTAAAATCCTTAGTGAAAAAAGGACAACTGTCAAAATGATACACGTCATTTCTTAGCAAAAAGGCAGCAAGTGTAGTTTTATGAGGTATCTGAGGTGTTTTCAAATTATGTATACTTATCAGTGTTGCCATATTTTTCTATGCTGATTATAGTACAAAGGCGTAAGAATTATAGTATTTCTGTAAAAAATATAGTACAGGAACATTTTTCGGCTCGAATCCTTTAAAAGTATAGTATTTTGGCATATTCGGCGTAAAGTTATAGTATTTTACATTTTTTGCAGAATCAAAATTATAGTATTGTACTATAATTATAGTACGGTTGGCAACACTTATACTTATTCAATATATATATCTAATGTTACATTCTTAATTCTTGCGAATTGTAGAGTAAATTAATTGGTTTATTGGTTTATTCATAATCATAATACCTATATGATGTTTGATATGAAAACAAAATATGTCCCAATTAAATTTTTGTGTTTCACTCGTATACACTCTTGATACTAATCCCAAACATAGATTAACACCGCTATTCTCAGGTGTATCACTGGATTTAATGAAGTAGGTAAGTACCTACGCCAGTACCGTACGTAGATTAGAGTTTAGAGTAGAACGAATAGGTACAGAGTAAGTAGATACCTACAATTGAGTAGTAGAAGTAGAGTAATAGAGGTATGTACCAGGTATAGACAAAGTGAAAAACAGTCGTAGAGATGATTGCATAAGCGGAGAGGAGCATTCGAATTGTAATCACATAAACACATGCGCTCTACTGAGGCTACTCAAGCACCGGCGGCGTATACAGAGCTACAGAAGTATGCCGAAAGTCTAATAAAAAGTTAAATAAAAATAAAATATTTTGCACATTTTTGGATAAGAATACAAATACAACGCGACGAAGTTGCCCAGCACAAACATGGACCCACCAACCCAAACGCCCCAGCACCGCGCTCTGTCTTAATCGAGCGTATCACGACGACACCCTACGTTTGCTGTAAAGCATCAGCATTTTTTTACGTCTGAGTCAGTATGATTTGATTGATTGACTTCCTTAATAAAAAGTGCCCACGGGAGGGAGAGCAAGAAATTAAAAATATAAATAATAACATTTAAAAAAAAAAATACCTAAACTGAGGAACATTCTTTGCGAAGAGATTTTCACGTCCGCAGAATTTAGAGTCAAGTGAGAGGTAATGTGACAAATAAATACTTATATCAGTCTGGCCATTCAAGGATTTGTGTGATTAACTTTGGCTCGCAATCTCTTACGGTAGGTAAATATAACAAAGTATGTATTTAAAATATGTTAAACAGTTATTGCCCTTCCAATTGGCATCGCTAGTGGCGGGTTGATTCTGCATCTCGAAAGAACATCAAATGCGTTTGAAATTAAATAATTCCGATATATGTCTCTATCAAAGAAATAGTTTTAATTAACTTACCTGTCAATTACATATTCTCCATTGACTTAGCCATGACAATTTTGCGAAATCAACATCAATTCGATAAAACTATATGTACCTAAGGTAACCCAAATGAAAACATAATATGTTTATCATGGATGGCATTATGAAGAACGCGAAATGTTGAAATTTCTGAAAAATTAAGACAATTACAAGCTCTATTGAAAATTTTATCGAATATTTTTATTACCCATTTATTATTAAATTAGGTGAAAATTAAATAAGTATACTTAATGATTGTGCTGATTTTCTTTTTTGAAAAAGTGCTATAACCACGGACACGTGATCTAGCAATAATGGGCTTATTCTCAATGTTAACATGACAACATTTGGGTACAATAATACTGGTTTATGGTATTCATATATTTTATGTGGTCATTCAATGTTAACTTAACAAGGTACCATAATGACATAAGTATGTATTTTCTATAAATTATTTTGGGTAAACTCCTAAAATCTTCATTTCGACCTTCACAAAGCACCTTTACCCTTATAATCCATATAGTTTCCCTTTTGTGCGAGTGGTGAGATTTTCAGAGTGTCTCTGGATGACTGATCCTTGCATGCTTGTCATCGTCATCTACTATTTTAATGCACAGACGTCAGTAGAGTTTGGCCTTACCGACACCATTGGTCAGTGGTGTGACGGCTATCGGTGGGATGTTATGTGACATCATATGTTTGTTAACAGATATCGCTGATATTAAAAAGGATTCACTTTTCATAGCAGCGAAGCACAATATTTCGAATACGTAACATATTGCTTTCTTCGTAGAATGTAGACTTATTTCCAAATTGGGAGAAAACTTTCGGAAGGCTTCTATAATAAAACTCCACAGAAATCCTGACAGACAGCCAGACGTACATTCAGAGGGAGAAAGGTATAGGTAGCCAGGCGTCGGGAAGAGAGAACCAGACAAGGAGAGAAAATCAGACGGAGACGAGCGTATGTGGGCAGAGCGAGAAGGCGCGTGCAGCCGCTGCGCGCTTGCGTTTCCGCCAAATTGAAAAACAAAATTAGGAATTAATGTTTCCATTTCCTCTGTTTGGGCTGCGAGCTTTTCGCTCGTAGTATAACATGGTGCGCCCCAACCCCCTCACCATGGGCCCTATTTACCACCCGCGCCCCTTCAGTGAGACATCAGATACGGGCAACTCGAGTTGCAGACATTTAGAGAAAAATATCATTATATTATTATCTACTTATTGCCAGAAAAGTGAATTCGCAGAATCCAACATACCAGTCTATTTTAGAAAAGAGTGTTTTGTTTCTCCATACATTAAGGTGCAATAGATCAGCTATATCCAAATAATATTTTGTATAGAAATTTCATGAACTCCGCCAATTTGGAATATCATCTTCTTCTTCCAAAGGCACTACACTACAGCTCAATTTTAACCTTGGCCCCCTCCACTGCCATCCTCCATTCAGTCCGATCTTCTTATCTACCCATCTGGCAACCAATAGACATGCCGGTCAATATGGAATATAGGTATAACGCACATCTGACGATAGAAATTCGAAAGCCAATCGCCATAGACAAAGGCTTTGACAGCAGTTTTGGTATATAGCTCAATGAGAGGCAAGCCGTTAAACCTAAGAAATACAAAGTTCCCTAAATGTTCTCATATATTACCAATATTGAATACGTACGCATTGTGTCCACATGACAAAATTTTGATGTAAATTATGATACATACCTACGTAAATATTGAAAATAACATATTTGTAACGCGTACCTATTTAAGTTCATAAAATATTTCTTCGTTCGTACAATCACACACAGAAGATGACACACTTTACATTATGATTGTGTTCCCTGAAATAATGGCTGATAAAAATGCAACCACCACCTATACCGATAAACTAAATCAATATCATACTTCCTTAAGTTATTATTGTTCGGGGAGTGCGGTTTTAATGGCGACAAATTATGCTAATTCGGTCCTGCGTGCACATGCATACGTAACTAGCTATATACTCGTGGTTCGGACACGTGGTGCAGAATTCAGAACGAAGTAAATATAGCAATTTTTATTAGTAGGTACCTAGTCTTTAAAAGAAAGATATTGAGTAAAATCTTTGAATCAATATTATAAAAGGGATTAAAATAAATCATTTGCTGAACAATCCAGTTGAATATAAGATCAATGGTAGAGTATGTTCGACTGGACACCAAAATATCATGACCCGAGCAGAAGAGACCCAGAGGCAGACCTCAAAAAAGGTGTATCTTACGTATTGATACGTGGAGGATCACTGAAACATGACGGAAACACCGGTTAAAAGGAGAAGATTGACTTCCCTACTGGGATATAGCGGCGAGAAATAAGACTCATCCACATGAGAGAAGCAAAAAAAAAAAACACTCACCAGGACAGTGAATGAAATCAGTTCTAGGGTTCCCAAAATTATCTATCACCAATATAGTAAGAATCTAACATTCTTAAACAAGTCCGTCAGCTGAATGCAGAACTATTCTAACTCACGTTTGACTTTTTTAGAAGGAGTTCTCTGAAACAACCTACTTCAATTATTTATTATTTATATAAATAAATGTGTTGGTCGGTACATCATAATTTAGTGGTTTATATAAGTAATAAATAACTTAATCAGGCCTTTTCAAAAATAACTTGGTAAATTGTTACTAATTGGTCAAATATTTCAAATGCGAGTTAGAATAGTTCTGCATAACTCTCAGTGTATAAGTATTCAGTATTGAATCACAATAAAAAAATATATATTATTTAACGTGCCCAGACGAGTCTATACTGCGATGGACATTTAAACATGGCCGAAATTAATTATAATCGATATTTTAGCACAGTTAATTAAACAATAATAATATTATGTTACCACAACAAATAATTAAACGCATGTAACTTCGCGGACCATCCGTTGACCCTACCTGAACTTCCCCATACATCCTGACCCACCCACGGACCGTGGAGCGGCGTAACATCACTCATTCCAGGTGCGATATACGCAGGTTCGCGAGCTGAATGCACTTGATCAATATTTAATAGCCGGGGCTATTATCTGCCCAAGTAGAGTGAACGCACGTGTGACATGACATGGATGGCGGTGGGTTTAGCGGCTCGGCGGTTTGCATCTGCAGTCGGAATTAGTTTTAGGTGTCCATTAGAGGGGTTACAATGGGTTACCTACTGGCGTTGGTGAATGAAGTGTACACAGTGAGTGACCGATGAAATGACCCTTGTAAACGGCCCTGACAATAGAAATATAAGTCTGCCAAGGTCCGCTCATACAAATTGAAATCTTTCGTAAAATGATAAATACAAAACAAAGCGATTGAAAAATTAACCCTACTCTGCTAATGCGTATATCTCGAAATAAATACATCCTACCAGCGTATGGTAACTGTTTCATCGTGTCAGGCTTATTAGGCACCAATATCGAGGGCTGTGCGATTGATCAATGCGCTTCCTAGAGACGTAGACATTTTTAGTAATGCCATAAGCATTTTGTTTCTATTTTATCGTTTTAACAATTTATTTTTATTTAGAAAATGTTCCTTTATTTAAGAAAAGATCATCATTTAGTTTGTTTTTCTATTATAATTTGATTTATCTGTATTTTATTCTGTCATGTTGTGAACGTCTTGGATTATTAATTTATCACACACTCGATGTTTTTTTTTTTTAAATAAATAATTATAAATAAGAAAATAAATATTATCAAAACAATTTTTAAGCAAAACCATACCTATGTATTTTAAAGTCAACAAAAACTAATGGTTAAATCAGCCGCACATAATAATTAAGCATTGCGGATCAATTTATTAAAAACGTCACACTGTTATCGTTCGCATGTTCGCGAGTTTTACAACACAACACAACACACTTACATCAACTCAATCACCGAATTCCATAATATATTATTAAAAATACTGATATTGTCAATATAAACCCGGAATCTGGAACACCCTATTAATGGATGATAGTGTTGGGAACATGCTGCAGCAGATGGATAGGTAGTAGGTATACAGTTTAGTAGAAACAATACTTTACATGTGTCGTATTTCGACGCACAAGCGTATCTACAGCATATACTCGTACCTACCTAATATTGTTTTCAATTCCAAACAAAAAAGTTTCGGAATCGTCATTAAGTGCTGTAATATAAAAAGAAATACAAAAATCCCTCTAATTCTACCAAAAGAAAAAACCAAAATTTCAGAATCAAAATGCTGCCCGTTTCTGGAATCGAGAGGTAAGATGACTTAAGTGACAAACGTAACTTTTTAGTCGAGCCAGAAAACTAAATACCTATGTATCTACTCGTTTGTGTTCGTTCGTCTATTTGGCTGAGAATAGTAATTGAAGGTGTAGGAACGTAGTTTGTTACGGTATAATAAGATACACATCTCTATTAATCGCGTATGCGTTTAAATTACATAATAACGTGTTTGCATCACATCTACCTTAAAAGACGTTTGTCACTAAAATCATATAACTTCTCAGATAGAGATTTTAACATAAGATAAATCAAATGCACAGGCACGTTAATATTATACATCGCCAATCGGTGCAGGGAAACGCCATTAATTACAGAACAATTTAAGTGGATCCATAATATTTTAATAAAGATCAGAGCTGGTTTCGTCTGTTTATACAACATTTTCAGCCCGTCAAATGATTTAAACGGATTTCATCGGTAAACGAATTGCATATTTTCTTTACAAAGCAAACGATACGGCTTCTAATTTCTAATATCATTACATAGATTCGATGTGAGGTATTTATATTGTGCCTAGTCTGGGAAAAATACATCGGTTTGGTGAACGTTGAACATTGTATACTAAAATTGTTTCCGATCAATTAATATGTTCTGATACAACTTTGTCAAAGTATTTATGTTTTCCAACGGGAATGGAAAATGTTGCTCATATACTTACAGTTACAGATGATCTTGGTCTGGACTGGGTTCTATTGTTTCTTCGCAGTAGGTATATTCATTACATTTTTTTAAGTTCTACCACTGACAACCTGCCACAATACGAGTGCCTGAATGAAAACGCTACATTATGTCTCTGAAAGCTCGAATTAATCAAGGATATTATAAATACATTGTTATTCTGTTCTGATATAATAATAAAATTATAACAAGCACACTGTGTATAATATACTCGGGCAATGTCGAATAAAAGTCAAACGACTCGCTAATGCAGTGTTTCCCAATCTTGCAACATGATCGTATTTGTTATGAGATCAATTTTGGACAAGAACAATCGCTAAAAGTACTACAATAAATTATGTAAATTTGATGATGTGTAAACATTTTAGCTCGTACTCAAAAAAAAAAAAATACCGTAGTAACGTCAGAAAAATGTAACTAAAAAACGAACTGATGTAAATTTATCACCCGAGTTATCGCGTGAAAACAGTGACAAAGTCGTGAACGGCCTACGTCATGTATGTGCTCGAGTAAACGCGCCTTTTCAAGCTGTAGTTTGTCGCTACATACATAAACGATGTCTTTACAATGAGATGTGTTATTATGAGCTATCCTATCCTTCAGTGTTGTAAACATTGATTCTTCATTGTACATATTTTAACGTCCTGTGGTACTGTCCACTTATGGGTCCCGAACGAGCGGAGTTGTTTGCCCGGGTCCGACCCTATTCGGGCCCAATAGGACACGCGGACATGGTGGCAACCGAGGCCAATTTTGCTGCCTTTACTAAATTCGCCAGAGCGTACGGGGGGCGGGACACTCTCGGCTCCCCTTGCGACTCTTCAAATTAAAGTCACTGATAGTTGCCATATAAATTAACATCATGCATTCGCACTTCGGTGCAAGGTTGCATCACCAGTCCCGTGCGGCTCTGCTCGGGACAAAATGAGGGCTTAAATTCTTTGATCTGGCACACGTAAGGGTTATGTTAGCCGGCCGCGTATGACGTGGCTGCATATACATAACGGGAGCGGAGGTGGGAATTTACACACCATGTACATATTTTAATGTTTAGTGAGCCGTAAAATAACTTGACGTCACATACACAGTCATAACACACACTCAAACGAGGGATGTTTACAGATAAGCTACAAGAGTATTAATTGGTTTCACTATCTTTTTAAAGTAAAACGTCTCCTACCCGTATACCAGTATCCCTTGTTGGTGTAGGTACCACACTTTGTGAAACACTGATATAGAATATTATTATTAATATGAATGAATTTAAATTAATATTATTCGCGAGCTCACGTCACATTTTCTTTTGGCGCCGCGCCGCTCCAAGAAAAGGCGACCCCACCCCCCACTTTCCGAAATTCAAATAATAATTAATTACTTATACTGAATACACTTATCGTTTTGTTATTAATTTAAAAGTCTGCGTCAATCGCTACTTCACTACATACTTCGCTCTCCGGGCTATTTGGAGAGCAAACTGCGAGCCAGATGAGGCGGACCATCGACGCGCGAACCTGAAAGGACCCATTTTTTTCTAAATGCCTTTATGGGTGCCCCGCGTTTACTCTCGAGGTCGATACCGCGCAAGCTACTCGATGCTAACTTAAAATAAATAATTACAAGATAAAAAGAACTTGCTATATACCTACCACGTTTTTAAATTTTCTGTTGAATCATATAAACTTGACAATTATATGTATTAATAAATACTTTTTTTTGTACTTGATACTTACTGAGAAATACTACTACTAGTACTACTATATAAATACTACTACTATACTACTACTGAGAAATACTAAATAAATATTATAGAATACTAAAATGTCATTTTGACATTTCATATTGATTTCCATAGTAACGCACGTATATATTAATAATTTAGTTGCTAGGGCCTACTTAGCAACCAATAATAGTGAGTAGTAAATATTACTTTTAACGATTTTTTCCGAAACATACAAAAAAGAGAATTAACTGAAAATGAATTCAATTCTGCATAAAAATGGTCAAAAGTATTAAAAGAATGCATAGTCGTCGTGTTCTGATATATTTTAAAAGTTTCAATGTCTAGCTAGTCGGGAAGTTAGTTAAAAATCTTCTGTCCAATACAAATCTTGGACAAACACAAAAAATTTGTACTGTACACACAAGAAAAAATCTGTACCGGACAAACAAGAATACGAGCTAATAAAAACGTGGTAAAATGTTCCGGATGGGAAAAAACAATTCGTCTACTCGCATCTGGTATTGGTATTTTGAATTTGGCCAGGGCCTATGAAATTGCCTTTCAAAAACACTGGAAAATTCTTCATAGCAGCACAAGGCGATGGTGACTGATAAATATTTTATCGTATTCATTGAGAAATGAGAACGGTTTTCTCCAAATTTAGATTTATAACCGCATTGTTTGTAGGTTTCTCATGTCACATAGCAGTGGCGAGGAGTGGAGGTAAGCTGTTAAGATTCATTTTGTCAGTCATACCTATTTGTTTTCATTGAACTACGAAAACAAATTTGCAGATGGTGCCGGTTAGTTTTAAATCTAATAAAACTATGCCTCAACCAAACCATAATAGTTTATGTATGCTATGGGTGATTCGACAAAAGTAATGCATACTTTTTCAGTCACACTTATTTGTTATCGTCACATTAAGATTGCATATTAACATATTATGTTGGTTATTTTTTTGAAATTCATTACACCCTGCATAACCAAACCATAAACGATAAAAATATTCTTATATCTATAAAAAATCTAAAATTATAGATAAATGAATATTTTTTTCATGTGTTCGATTAGGCAGGGTTTAATTGAATTTTAAAAACTAACAAAAAATATCTAAACATTGTAGTCTATACGTTATACGTTTCACTGAAAAAGTTTAGTGTGCACTATTTATGTTGAACCTTAACAGCCTCCACCTCCACCCTTCGTCACTGTCACTTCATATGGATTGAAACTTTGAGCAAATGATGCTGCGAATTATACAAAATATAAAACATACATAATTTCTGGTACCTGTAAACAGTTGGGTAAGACTGTATCACCTTGCCGGATGCCATTGCTGATGGGAACACTTGTATGTCGATAAAATACCTACACAGTACACACCTATTATTTTCTTTTTTATATCTGATGCCTAAACATTTAATTTTTCAATATAATAATAGCTCCACAACGAAATTTAATCATACGCTTAAATATCGATTAGCCCTGGGGTGTCTACCCTCAACAATGTATTTAAATACTAATCTGTTGACACAATAATCACTATCATAATTTTAGACTGTGACAACTTTAACAAAAAGGCTGGTGGTAACACCGGTGGCTGAGTGAATTGCGAGCACTTTAGTTCTATAAATCGCCAGCATTCCCAGTTAGACTCTATTAGTAAAGAGATTTGCAAATTATTTTTCTAAATAATTTGTATGGATGGTTGGCAGCGACTGTCGCAAAGGCAGTGGCGTACGCGAAACCGCCCCATCTCCTTTTCCACGAACGAGTTAATAATTCATAATCTTTGCTCGTCGAATAACATTAATATCATCATGCGCCGTCCGTGCCATTCTCAAACTTTTTTAATTACACAACGGAGAAAGAATAAATATCGTGAATAATAAATGCAGATATAATACAAAGAAGCCGGTGAACTAATTTTCAGACGGCGAAATTCAAATTTGCCTGATTTAAATATTGACTAGAGTTGACTATTATTAATTTTGAGACCGAAATAAGTTTGAAAATACCTGTACCTAACCCAACACACGTATTTTTATTTTATTGAAAAAATATAATACAACTAGTTATTTTTTTCAATTTATTCAAATTAATTATACACGGTGGGCATAAAAAAATTCGAAATTTATAAATATTTTCACAATGGTTCTAAATATTTTTTCAGTGTTGTATTGAAGAATATTAATGAATAGGTACTTGCGTTCATCAGCGCTAATCACCCAACCAGGATAGAAAATTATACTTCTTGACATAATAATAATATCTATTAATATTAAACCATTAGAATGGTTTTGAAACGAAAAGCTTTTATTAATTATACAACAATATTTTTGAGTTAGTTAGACACTGGTGTTGGCATCTGCTTCGAGTTAAAAACCTCATCTTTACAGCGATATAGAGTAAACGATGGAGGCATAACGTTTTGAAAATGGGCTTATAGCCGGATACAAATATTGTGAATATTGATCTAAAAACTTGCTTTATTACTTTTTTCTTAGGTCGTATTCTTATTTGTCCGGTGGTTGTTTGTTCGGTACTAATCTTGTATTTTTAACTCACTTCCTGACTAGCTAGACATTTGAAACTTTTAGAATATATCAGAACACGAAGCCAATGCATTCTTTTAATACTTTTAGCCATCTTTAAGTAGAATTGAATTTATTTTTGGTTAATTCTGTTTTGTATGAAAAGTTATTTCGATACCATTATTGGTTGCTAGGGGGTCCTAGCAACTATATTATTAAATAATATACACGTGCGTTACTATGGAAATCAATATGAAATGACATTTCATTATTTCTATAAAGTACATTTTTTTTGGTCGTTTAAGCTAGTCAAGTCAAGTTTATACGATTCAACATAAAATTTAAAAACGCTGTATATAAAAAGTTATTTTTATCTTGTTATTATTTTTTAGTTGAATGGGTACCGATAAATTATTGTTTATTTTCATTAGCTTCTAAATAAACTTGTCTTCGTATGGATTAAAGGCCGAATATGGTGGTCAGTATAATTTGACTGACAATTCTCACTACAGATTGGTTCCATCCATTTCGGCATTATTACAATTTCAGATTTTTTAAACTCTTGCCTAATCTCCTGTCCTCCAAACCACTCATCCACAATTCATCACTTTCCCGTATTATTGTCCCAACATTTACAGTAACTCTAACTGAAATATACATTTAGAAACACTGAGAAGTCTTCCAAGAAAGGTTGACATGAAAAACCTGATAGAAGAAAATAGGAAGGAAAACGCGCGGGCGGCAGGTATTAGACACGGATGAATAAAATCATGAAAATATGTAAAGCAGGACTCGAGGAAAGTGTACATAGGTAGGTACCACAACGAATGCCGACCAACCTTTACGATGGGTAGATGCGACTTTTTCCACTTCACTGGTGCATGGGAAATTCTATCGGCGGCTGTAGTTATGCATTAAAATTGACGTGTAGTCGAATAAAATCGTCAACTAACACATGAACGAATCGTGTTAGAGCCATCTCAATTCTGCGCAATTTGTTCTGGTCACTTTAACGGTGTCGTCAATACAGTCAATTTGCGGGGGAAACATATTACGAGTATATAAACAGAATTTAAATATTAATATGTAAGTATATCTCTATATATATATAAATCTCGTGTCACGATGTTTGTGGTCGAACTCCTCCGAAATGGCTCGACCGATTTTTATGAATTTTTTTATGTATATTTGTTAGGTATGAGAATAGGTCAACAAGTATATTTCATATCGCTAGGTGATTAGGATATCTCTATCCAGAAAAATTTTCTTTTATTTTTTTGACATTTTTTTTTTTGCATTTTTTTTTATTATTTGGCATAAAAAATACCTATAACCCCAAATTTTCATCCTCCTACTCCCACCCTACCATTTTTTAATCGCGATTATATTATTTTTGTATGAACAAATTTAACCGTCGTTCGTATTTCAAACAGAACGAAATTATTTATATTGTTGAATGACAGATGGCGCTACGTCCGAGAAGAATTCAAGAGAAGCGTCGCGTCATTTTGACATTTCATTCGGCATATCACAACGCAGTGCGTGCAAAATTTTGTACGATTTATTTTAATTTATCTATTTTTCTGTGCGTGTATTACAGTACACAATGTCAGCAAGACGCAAGGGGGGCCATTTGGGCCGTTGAACGAATAAAGCAACAAACATGCGAAATAGTAGAGCAGAAAGAACAGACGAACAAATCCAACAAGATAACAGAAACGTGCGTGTAAGCATGTCGCAATTGCGTGCATCTCAATCACAAGAGGCACGAGCTGAACGAAATCAACAACGACAATTGGAACGTAGCCAAGCGCGCCGGTTCGTAGTTAACACACGCAGAGCAAATGACCGACAACGCCAACAAGTACATCGAACATTTACATCCGCTTCGTTCCTTCGTCTCGCATTCGAGTACGAGCCAGATATTGAATATTCCGCTCATCCGAAAGTGCTGATTGGTGCTATGGACAAAGAATGTCCCCATTGTCATGCGCTCAAATTCAAACATGAGTCAGCCGGGATGTGTTGCGCATCAGGAAAAGTGCAACTACCAGAAATTGAGATACCACCAGAACTATTGAACGGCTTGCTCATCGGCACGGTTCCAGATTCAAACCTGTTCCTGAAGTCCATTCGCACATTCAATTCATGCTTCCAAATGACTTCGTCCGGAGCAACAGAAATAGTTCACAATACTGCGGCAAATGGTCAACAATTCCATTCTACGTTCAAAATCAAAGGCCAAGTATACCACAAAGTAGGCTCATTGCTGCCAATGCCAAACGAACCACATACATTTTTACAAATCTACTTCATGGGTGCGGCGGTGAGGACATCAATCATGTGGATGCACGTTGCGGCTACAATAGCCTCAATTCGCCTAATGCCAGGCGCATCGTCGGCGAACTGGACGCCCTGTTGAATGAACACAATGAATTATTGAAATTCTTCAAAGCACACATGCACGAATTGCAAAGTGACAATCACGCTATCGTCATCAATCCTGATAAAACACCAGCTGGAGAGCACGTACGTCGATTCAATGCGACTGTTGTTGACGACATTGCTGGAATCATGGTTGGCGACCGCACATCGACGCGAGAAATCGTGATTCGAAGAAGAAACAATAATCTGGAGTTAATCGCTGACACACACTGTTCATACGACGCTCTCCAATATCCGCTAATTTTCTGGAAGGGACAAGACGGATATTGCATAAACAGTAAACAACGAGATCCTGTCACAGGTAATTCATTCATTATGAACATCATTACTCATTTTGAATTGAGAAAATGAATGGTTGATATTTTTTTGTTTTTATCGACGGTAATCGTCTACAGCGCTCTATTCCTCTTTCTGTCATAGATCCCATCCCCACACACTTACGATACATTCGTTATTTTTTATTTAACAACCAAAATATTTACTAGAAATTATTTATATGGCAGAACAACATTTGCCGGGTCAGCTAATATATATTTATATATTATAGTATTTATGAGTTGTGTTGAATAATATTTCAATCAGCAGTAATAATACTAAGTTATAATTTGCGTTTAATTTAAGTTATAATCAGCGCAGGACAGAACGTCGAGAATTTCTACAGTTATAGACACCTACTGAGCGTTTGCACTTTGCAAAGAGCAGTCGCAATCCGAATGCCAATGGCTGATGTAGCATTTAATTCAATGCAGAAAGTCTGGGACTTCCAGTTATACACACTGCATACCGACGGTGCTGCTTTATGGTATCGAGTCATGATATCTTACGAAGCAACCGTGTGACCGAGCTTCGGAAACAGATGTTTGCAACGGATACGGTAAAGATCAGCTTAGAAAGAGCACCATGCAAACTTCCGCCAGATACTAATAAGGTGAAGACGGCGTAAGACATGGCTTGACCACGTGCTACCGGACCTGTTCAGAGAAGACAACGAAAATCACTCGTTTGAAATTCAACACAAGTTCGTTCATGTCACCAATATTTCTATTCAACTGAATGATAATGCACATCGTACAAATTTTCAGGCTTTAATAATAACAACATTTCAAAAGACCACGCGTCGCTACTTCCGAAAAAAATCGTTAAAAACTCACTCAAATAATATAAATACACAATTGCTTGTTTGACAGTAAGTATGTAGATACATATAAGTACAGACGTTTTTCATCCACGACTTAATGACAAAAAGCATTGACATTTGTATAAATAACCATTTCAAATGTATTTTAAACAAAAGTGTGTAAACAGTTTTTATAGAATCTTAATTTGTTTACGGACACTCGGTTTGGACTATGGCGGATTATACTCACTGCATTTATTCCAAACTGGCATGCTAAAACACCAAACCCTTTCAATGCGGCGTACTACAATATACGTATTATTAGTAGATACATAACCGGTTACCATATTAATAGTGGTGTACACAGAACGATTAAAATATTGAAGTTATCGACATTAAAAATTTGATGAAACAATAAATGGGAGTAGTAGACAGGATCGTAAATAGAGATTCACCTCTCGCGGCGCGCGATATTACCAGAAGCGGGCTGTTAAGCGGATACGACACACCAGAATGTGCAGTTTTATTACCGCGTCGTTAGTTTAATTACTATCCGCGGCGCAGAAGCCCGACGACCTTAATTGGCTCGCCACCTTTCAGCGCGGCGCTGAAATAACATGCGTCGCCGCTTTCGCGCGAATTAGATTTTTTTTTAATTATCAAAAAAATAAATATAAGCGATGTTAAACTACGATCTGTTACACGTAATAACATTATAAGTATCAATATGATAGTAAACATCATTTAATATGAACATCGGTGGCCGCAACAACTCTGGTCGTGGTCATGGCCGCATTAGTGCGTGCTTAGGATTACAGTTAATTGATAAAAACACATTAACATGGGTTTTTATATTAATATAATGACATTCATTACCCATGATTGAAACATGCGCATTAAGCGGTGTCAACATTGGCAACAAGTTGCTGGCTACCTCATTAAATTTCGATTAAAATAATTTATGGTCATATAAATTATGATAATTATCGTGAAATTTAATGAGGTTGCCAGCAACTTCTTGACAATCCATCCATGTTATATGATAGACATCGATAGTAGCAGACTCTGGTTGTGGTTACTGCGTGCGTAGCGTAAACCACTGTGAGTAACATATTGTATCATCTTCCACCTTTGTTAAATCCTTATTGGACAAACTGGATGACGGAGTTGTCCACCTATTCTATCATATCCTCAGCATAACCCTCACATGCCTAGATATTTATTCAAATGCCCAGTGACAAAAAAACACATTCAATCTCGTTGCCATGCCCCCTACCAACACAGATTGAATTAAGTAAGAAATAAACAAATTCAGGGATCCCAGCTCATCCATTATTTTTATTTTCTAACTCAAGACTAACAGATCGATCGATTAATTAGTTTGGTAAGCTGAACGATTTCATATATGTCGGTAATGTAATTCAAATGGTATGCACTAAACAAGCGACGGTCGTGAACCAGTAGACGGGGAAGAGACTTAGCCTCGTTTCAGACGGGATACCGGTGTCGCGCTCGAATATAATAAGGAGGCATTTGTATGCGAATAAAGGGGGCTCTGTATTATGTTTATGAATGCCCCAGAGCTAATGAGTCAACGCGTGTCCGGTACACTTTTCCGTCGGCCGCTACATTCTCTAGCCGCCGATACACTGGTTTTTATTACCGCAGCCAGTTTTATGTCCTAATTTATAACGCGAAATTATGCGTTGACTCATTAGCTCTGGGGCGTTCATAAACATATACAAAGGCCCCTATATTCGAATACAAAGGCCTCCTATAGTATATCGAGCGCGACACTGGTGTCCCGTCTGAAACGGGCGTTAAAGGTGAAAGAGAGAAAGCATGTCAATCTTTGATTGGAGAACTGAGAAACTCACGATACAGAAATGAAGCAGTGAAAATTTGCAACGATTATAAACCTTTCTTTATTATAAGTAGTTGTATTTATTAATTATTATATATAATATATATAATTAATTAAGTAGTATAAAAGTTGCCTGTCTAATTGCTGGTTCAAGTCATAATTTATTCAACCACTTCATCCATATGCAGTAGCATTCAGGCGACGAAACCGAATTGACCAACCTCTCTCTATTTACGGACATTAGTTGATTGGTAGAATGAATATTTTGTTTTTCTCAGTGCCTCTATGTTGAGATAGCTACACAGCCCTCGCGCAAAGACCTGGATTACTGCTCTTGTATATTTTCCACTGAGAGAGAGAGGAGTTTTAGTAGCACTATTATCCAATACTTGAGAACAAATCACGAGGCTTTGCTGAGCAAACAAGACCTGGGAGAAAGACCATCCAGCAGTGCCGAAATTAAGTCCAAGGCGATTTGAACTGATCAAACAGTCGGCTGCGTAAACAATGCGACGACATCATTCAGTGACGCGCCACCGTTTTTTTTTTTTTTTGGTTCTCTAACGTAGGGATCATATTTTAAAAAAAAATCATTGAACCAGCAAATTTAAAAAAAAAACTGTTTCATTGGGGTTATCTGTAACTGTAAACCAATAGCAGAGCGCCATAGGCTGTTAAAAAGAATCCAGACAAAGTTAATTCACTGTCATGATCACAATAATAAATTCATATGTTTTGGTGGCTATTTTCTTCAAACGATAATTTTTTTTTAAAAGTATCTTCCTTATCGTAGACACTATACATGAACTAAAACATTTCAGAACATACTAAAAAACGGTAAAGAAAAAAATATTCAATCATAATGCGAATCTGATCCTGAAGGTAAAATAATCGTAATCTTTTCTATGCCGCAATTAGTTAATTGATAGTAATTAACGTAAGAATCGGTGTAATTAAGGCATCCAAAGACGCTCTGGGCAGTTAATTAAATACATATATCAAAGGCGCCATGAAACGAAGAAAACCTCTGGTGTAAACCAATGACTTAGGTTCTATAATGACGAAACCCCAAGTGTAGTAGACACTACACGCGAATTAATTGAGTCGGATAATATGGTTTCACACCCGAACGGCCAATCACCGATAGAAACATTTCAGAACATACTAAACAACGGTAGAAAAATATACAATTGTCAGCTCATAGTGCGAATCTGATCATGAAGGAAAAATAATCTTAAATATAATATATACCAAAGGCGCCATGAAATGAAGAAATTTGAAAACGTGTGGTTTACAGTAAACCAATGTCTCAGGTTCTATAATGACAAAAACCCAAGTATATCAAATATTGACCTTAAAAATAGACTTCTCCCGGCGAGTCTTATGAGCACACTAGTACGACCACGTCACAAATACCTACTCAAGGTCATGAGCTGATGCGTCAGTCTTATGCCGTGTCCACACTGGCAACAAGTTGCTTGCAACCTCGTTAGATTTTACGATAATTATGATAATTATCGTAAAATTTCTTAAGCAATTATGATACTTATTGTAAAATTTAATGAGGTTGCCAACAAGTTGTTGCCAGTGTGGACACGGCATTAGGATCTGGAAATGAAAAGGCGCTAAGTCTAGTTGTCAATGGCCAGCTTAAGGTCTTAACGAGACAAGAATAGCAATAAAGAAAACAGGAACAGAGACACGATTCTCTTTAATTTGGTGATAATGTGAGTTCTTTGGTAAGTATTTATTTATTTAATTTGCGTAATATGCGTGGCATAACAATTATTGGAAAATGGGCCACAATATAATATAGTAGGTAAGAAAAATGTTTGTAATTTATATAGTTATAATACGTATAGTACGCGATGTGATAGAGGTCGTTAAGTAAATGAAATGGCGATGGGCTGGACACATGTCTCTCAGAGAGTGGACATCTGTTGGACAAATGCCGTTATACAGTGGTACGAAGGGTTCTAAAACCCGCTGGATAGATAAACTCGTAAAGTTGTGTAGATGTACGTGGCAGCAAAGAACTAGGGACCGACAAGAGCGGATGGAGCTAAGGGAGACCTTCGTTCAGCAGCGGGTCGACCACGGCTGATGATGATAGTACAAGAGAAAAAATTATTGATGTAAATTTGCAAATAATATATAGGTAATTAGTTACCATATAAAAACTCACTATATTATCATATGATGTATGTATAAATTTTGCATGTCACAGAAGACGGAAATGACAATCTTGAGGGTGGAATTTTCTACACTTAAAACGTTAATTAGTAAGAAAATTACCATCGCAGCACGACGTTGAATTGGATAATATCCGTTGTTTGTTCGCCCAAGGTGCAGAACTAACCTGCCATTTGTAATTCCAATTGGGAGACAATATCTATGTATAATCAAATCGCTTCAGATATTGATATATTCCACGTACGTGGTTGAATTTAAGTGGACGTTGTTTTAAAAGTTTTTAAGATAGGGTCAATCAACCCTGTTCACTCTGTGTGCTTCCATGTACTTTTATTTGTATTATTTTATTATTTACTCGTATTCCCCTGTATTTTTGTTTCAATATTGTTAACACTTACTTCATAATTATTGTCATGCCGTGAACGCTTTGAATTTATAATTTGTTATATTCATTATATGTAAATACACTGTAACCCATATACCTATATATATTATTTTTCGCCAATTTCTGACAATAATATGTGTATAACAGAGTATTGTGTACGCCACTGAAATCATCCGGTGAGACATCGGCAACTACCTAGGTATACATTTCACAACAATCACGTAGAACAGTCTGACTTAAGACCCGCAGCTGCACTGAAGGCACGCAGGCCTGAGAGACGGCTACCCCTGTGCGCGGCATTTAAGGGGTTAACGATAACATTCGATATATTTTTCGAGAACTAGATACCCTACCTATGTATTTATCAATATTATATAATAAAAGGAGAAAAAAATTAATGAGTATATTTTGTAAGCATGCATGCATACGCGTAATCTCTTCTACAGTCTACACAAGTGTTTCTCTACCGGTGGTACGCAGGAATTTTCTGGTGGTCCGCGAATTTCCGGCGTTCAAATGAATACGCTGAAAATTCCAATAAGATCTTCGTGCACACCTGCAAGTGTCTGTGTATTCTGTTTTTGTTTTTAAAATAGATTAATGGTTTTACGTGACGAAATTAATCGTGATCAGAGGTCACCATATAAATAAAGAGTATATTTTTATTTCTGCGTAAGTGATCCGCAAAAAGTTTCTCGTATTTTCAGTGGTCCGCAGTGTAAAAAGGTTGAGAGTACAGCGCTGTAGACTCTACACTTTAGGTAAATGATTTCGACCCTGGTTATAATATAAATATGAAAAGATTACAAAAAAAATTAACTTGAATCTTTTTTAGTAAAACAGAGTAGGTTAAGTTAAGAGTACCGTAAAAGCACTTTATTGTAAATAATGTAAATAAATACATAATGTGTTAATAATTCGTGTGTCCGAAGATACACGGCAGACGATATAGACTGAAATAGATGTTCGCAGTCGTGTCATGTTTACCAGATTATGGTTAAAATTACAGAAATAAACGCAACGGTCAATGAGTTGCATTCTGCAATATTAATTTTTATTCAAGACTTTTGATGTATATTATATTGATAAAATATAATTTAAATTGTCCCATAATCAGCTGTTCTAACGCTGATAAAAGAAATAACTATTGTTAGATGAGTATTTTTTTTTAAATAGTCAATTTTAGATAAATTTATTAGTAGGTAGGTATGTACCTATAAAAAACAATCAAACAACAACTTTTGCATACAAAATTAGAGCTTTGCCCGCGTATCACATAAAAATAGTCCACGTGTCATAGGTTCGCCATCCTTGTACATTTAAAATATCTTGTAAAACTAAATTACAATTATCCAACTTAGCTACTAGCCCAAGTGCTTTCTAATCAAACAAACCGTGGGTGTTTAATGTATAATATATTTATTGGCAGAACCAGTACCTACCTATCTCAAAAATCGTAATGCGGATATGTCACACGAAAGTGTTATGCCGGGTCCACACTGGCAACATGTCGCGCGACAACCTCGTTAAATTTTACGATAATTATCATAATTGCTTAAGAAATTTTACGATAATTATCATACTTATCGTAAAATTTAACGAGGTTGTCGCGCGACATGTTGCCATTGTGGACCCGGCATTACGTTTTTTTGTCAAATAACTACTTTACAAACGATATATTTTATTTGGTATGGTCGCGGGGTTGCTTACTGTGCCGAAATGGTGCACACTGCCTCTTTGACTACCAGCGTAATTGAGTGTCACAAAAAATATTTATACTAAGCATGGACTCAAATCAAATTATCTGTAATAATAAAACTAAATGCGTTTTCTATGGATTGTTTTCGAGAACCCACGATGACCGCGCGGCTGAAGCGTTGGCCTATTGCGTCGTGGGTCACAGGTTCGAATCCTGGGTCTGACAAGTACACATCGTGGGTATTCTGCGAATAAGCATTAAGTCAAAAATACTAGTTTTGAGATAATCGAGTTTGAAAGTTTGGACGGTCTTAACTTTTTTTATATATATAAAAGGCAAATTCCTTTCTGCGATATTGCTTTGAGTATGACTTAGTGCAGTTTCGCGCGCAGAATTTTGTGAATATAGCCTGAGAATGAGAGAAGCAAATGCACTAAGTCCATTTAGTGCTTTTCCTCTGAATAGATGTATGTCTATTTGACTTATAACATAAATTATCTTCGCCAGTTTTATAGATATGACTGTGTGTGTTTTTGTAGACTATAGAGCGTACTCTTAATAAGATTACCTCATCATTAAGTCAAAACAGCAAAATTTTGACTTAGTGCTTTTTCGCAGAATACCTACGACATATTGTTTTTCAATTTGCGTATGAGTCAGAGTATGGACCTAATAGGTTGAGCAAGTGGCTGACATCCATTTCTCGTTAAAAAAAAACTGTCAATACAAACCTCCACTCTGTGGAGGCCCATATGATCCTGTTAGAATCGGACATGGTCGAAAGAAGAAAGAAAAGAATTTTCTTTTGTTTGATTTTATCCACCCGTTGTATAGGTAATTATGAAATCTTGAATAACTGTATAAATTGGTAAAATAATAATTACTGTCGCTTCCTGCATCCAATTGTTTAATAATTGTGAAGTGTCTGTCTTGTTTACGAATCTCCATAAAAAAAATACATAAGCAGTAGGTAACACAATAATAATGCGCAGGTAATAATTCTCCTTTAACGACACTTGTAACACTTTACCGATTGACAGAGCAAACGAGCGCTCTAACGCAGTTCCATAATATGTATGGAAACTAGAAGGTATCCACTGCCTTACGAACGTACGTGGAAAAGCGCGGGGGAGTCGTAGCGAGTGAAAAATGCGTCAAGCGGCCGCTGCAATTTACGCTTACATATTGCACGCGGAAACGGTGCTAGCAATTTGTCGGCCGACGCCTTATTTACGGCGCCGCGACGCCGGACGAACAGGTGAGTGCATTAAGGGTTCTACGCCACAGTGCGAACGATGGAGGAAATAAACGTTAACGTTGTATTACAGAAGATCCGCAAAGTATTGGCAGTAAAATAACATGAAAAGATTTGATCACGCTATGCATGTCATTTTTTATCATTCTGTACCAGAGCTGGAAGTCACATATCGTCGTTGAAACTAGAAAATTGTGTAACTCCGTTTTAATCGAAAATTGACTTTGAATGCCATCTAGTGGCCGTTGATAATATCTATCCGTCTTGCAAATTTTTTAATTCCAGAAAAATTGTATCATTGTTAAATCATGGATGATTTCACTCCAAAACCATACATTTGTATAGGAAACCATAATGTTTTTTGTCTCTCCTGTAAAGTAGTGTTTTTGGAGTTACACAATTTTCTAGTTTCAACGACGATATTCAATAATTTGCAGGAGAGCAGTTTTAACATAGTTAATCTCATCTAGTTAAAATACTCACTCGCGTTCGGACTAAAACTCCGTATGTTGGACATCCACACTTTTGCAATTAATCTTTTTGCTACAGCTTAAAGTAAAACGTAACTTAACTTAAACTTAAATTGGACCTACTCTTTCAGCTCTAAAGTATAATAATGGACTACGGTTGTTTGAGAAGTAAGTATTTTGAAAACCATGTGACATTGGACTCCCAAATTTTCATTTTTTTTTCAATGTGAATACATACAACTAAAAAAAGATAAAAATGTAACCTTCGCACTTTAACTCTAATGTACAGCATTACATCGGTAAATAATAGTGCCCAGAA
Source organism: Rhyacophila brunnea (assembly GCF_057557595.1). Lineage (NCBI taxonomy): Eukaryota > Metazoa > Arthropoda > Insecta > Trichoptera > Rhyacophilidae > Rhyacophila > Rhyacophila brunnea. The sequence continues at coordinate 578,834 of NW_028233276.1, forward strand.
AGCAATGATTGAGTGTCAAGATCCATTCTGTAAAAATATTTCTTTCGAGTAGAAACGCATACCCCGCTTCTTAGGCCACATTGCTCGCAGGAGAACACTCTCAAGAGGTTGGTGTTGGTAATCATATGTGTATATAGATCTTTGTACCTTTCCAGAATATCTTTCCATATCTGTCAATCTCCAGTTCTTAGTTTTCTTACCCCCTCCTGGTTTTATTGCATTAGCATTTTAAACAGGCTACGTTTCCTACATCCTTTTTCTTTACTTTGTTGATTTACCTGTACTTTTTAGTCTAAATGTCATGTTGTGAACGTCTTGAGTTAATAATTTGTTATGTGCTCAATGTGTCTTTTTTAAATAAATATATAAATAAATAACCAGCGTCTCACTTAAGCAAATTGTGTTATTCTTGACTCCGCAAACCGGCGATAGTTACCTGCCTCGTTCGCCAGACACCATGTTCTTATATGGGTATGAAAATACTAGGATCTGAATCTCGAATATATCAAGGCCATTCTCATATTTTTCTCAGTGCCCAAGAAAGTGGCCACAAATGTCAATTTTATTGCATTTAGAAATTTTGCGGCGTCATACTGCCAACATGAAGATCTCTTCATTTAGAATGTTCGGCAGTTTTGTATTAGCTTTAATTTGTTACTTACTACAATTTTTAATATCACCTATACGTGCTCATCTCCCCCATGGGTACTTTAACTTAAAGTCATGTAAATTCAGTCAAAGCACATTTGAGTGTAAGGCGACCTTAGTCTTGGGTAACTGCTCCTGAGACATTCCCAGTCATGAAAAAATGATGCTTCACACCCAAACGTAGGGTCCCGTGATACGCCCGATTAAGACCGAGTGTGGTTTGGTTGGGCCATTAACTTCAATAGTGCCCAACATTCTGAGCCATATGCCGTAATGGGTGTGATAGCCGAAGGGGAGACGGCTAGTCAGTGTAATAGTCTAAATACGAAAATAACGTGGAAGGACTCGCTGGAGTAACCAGACGAAAGACGCTACGGTCTTCTCTTTACCAATGGCTTTTCTTAAAGTTGCATAAGTGAATGGCGGGCGACCTTCTATTGCAGGCATATCTAACGTGTCGATCGCACAGAGGTGCATACAAATTGAGTCGTCAAATTGTATTGTAATATAATTTCATTGAGATTTCGAAGGGAAACAATTAATCATTCCTATTTTTATTTCCCTAAAAAGCTTATGAGAAAGTCGTTTTGCCTAGCCGTAGGAGTGACTGAAAGAAAACATGGCTACGTCGTTTAAACTGCTTTCTCCTTAAAACCTTCGCGCAGTAGGCTCTTTGAGCAATACGAGGATGGTTTATGTGCCGAAAAAAAAGCCAAAACGTATAATTTTCACAACGGATGGGATAGTAAGTAATTATTGTGAAAACAAATAGATGAGGTTTATTTAATTTGTACGGCATGGTGTTGAATATCGTCGTTTCCATTGCAAAATTGTATATCTGCAAAATATTTTAATTATTTTATATATTTTATTAATATTTTTGTATAATTAAAACCGCAAAAATCGCCTTTGCACACATGCAAAATAACACAACTTACAAAAATGGCATTTTCGTTGATATTATGAAAACCTTTTTTGAATCGACATACATACATGACATACCTACATTTTACCACGTTTTTATTAGCTCGTATTCTTGTTTGTCCGGTACAGATTTTTCTTGTGGAGTACAATTTTTTTCTTGTTTGTCCAAGATTTGTAACTAACTTCCCCACTAGCTAGACATTTGAAACTTTTAGAATATATCAGAACACGACGACAATGCATTCTTTTAATACTTTTGGCCATCTTTAAACAGAATTGAATTAATTTTTAGTTAATTCTGTTTTGTATGTTTCGGAAAAAAATCGTTAAAAGTAATATTTACTACTCACTATTATTGGTTGCTAAGTGGGTTCTAGCAACAAAATTATTAATATATACGTGCGTTACTATGGAAATCAAAATGAAATGACAAAATGACATTTCTGTATTCTATAATATTTATTCAGTATTTCTATCAAGTACAATATTTTTTTTTATTAATACATAGGATTGTCAAGTTTATATGATTCAACAGAAAATTTAAAAACGTGGTATATAAAAAGTTCTTTTTATCTTGTAATTATTTTAAACTGTTTTTATGCTCCCCTGAAAACTTGAGATTTTGCAAATATACAATTTTGCAATGGAAGCGACGATACATATTTTCTATAATCTAGGGCAGGGGTGGGCAAACTGCGGCCCGCGGGCCGCATGTGGCCCGCCGGGTATTTTTTTGCGGCCCGCCATCATTAATTGTACTCCTTATTTCGAACAACTTTTTTATATATTTTTTTAAAAATATTGACAATAGATTAAAATTTGAAGAATTTGTTGTTTCGTAAATGTATTATCTCAGTACGTCTTCCGTGCGTCTTGTCTCATACTATGTAACCACTATTTTCTACGTTGAACATCGTGACACATTTAAATACTTTTAATTCCGCGTTGTAAAGAAAAAAAATATATGCCCATTATATGGTAAAAAGTTTGAATGGATTTCAATTAAAACTCAAGTAATTCATTCGACAAATATCAAATAACAACGTGGACCACTTTCCAACTTTGAAGATGCTGAATGTAATATCAGAATATAAATTTGACGAATATGGTAAAATTATTAAAGCTCGGAATGACGATTTTTCACAAAGATTAGGTGACTTCCAAAAAATTGAGACAAGTTTAGCAATAGATATTGATAGTGTACCGACAGAGCTACAGCTTGAGATTATTGATCTGCAGTGTGCAATGAAATGTCATTGGCAGTGTGACACTGATTTAAGAGAATTGCCGTGCCGAATTCACGTCGTGAAGAAATCTCCAAATTTTACAATACCCTTAATTCAGACAAATTCGACCAACTTAAAGATTATGCAAGAAAAATGTTCGTTATTTTTGGATCAACCTATATATGTGAACAAACATTTTCGATCATGAACCTCAATAAAAATTCTTTACGATCAAATATCTCCGATGCCCATTTACAAGCAGTTTTGAGACTATCAACTACAAAATTAACACCTGAATTTAAAAAAAATGTTAAAAAAATGTACTTACAACAGTTTCATTCTTCTCATTATTTTTTTTGTAATGTTTATTTTTCGTGATAATAAATAGTGTATATCTAAAAATGGTATTTTACTTGCGGCCCGCCGCTCATTTTGAATTCTCGAATTTGGCCCTACATCCAAAAAGTTTGCCCCCCCCCTGATCTAGGGTAACTGAGCAAATACGATCAGTGGAGGTAGTGAGCCTCAAAGAATAAGAAAACTCCAGGCAATTACAATAATATGTAGGTAATAGGCGCGAACAAGTAAGATGAAACATATTATATGACAGTTCAAAACGGTCCAATACTAATACCATCTTCCGCCTCCACTTGGCCAAGTGACGACGGACTGGGGGGTGAGCCGGGTGACGAATCGCCGCAATTCGTACAGGCCAGAGTGGCCGATATTTCACCCACGGAGGGTGATGTGATGTTTGTTGCCTAGCCAGCCACCTTAGGTGAAATAGGAAGCGGAGGGGAGGCGGGTGGGTTGGGTAGGCACAATAACACTTTTTTTGTTTTCCCACCAGACAAGAGTAGTTTTTTTAAACTGCCAGCAATAAAAGCTTACTTTTATATCCAAACGATACGGCTACACAGGTACCTATTATTTAAATTTACTGTTGCGATGTTAGCAAAGCACACAAGAAGACTAAACTTTGAAGTTTAAGTAGTTTGTCTTTACGTTCTCACCAAAATACCTACATACAACCACCTTCAACTGTACCGTACCTTTATCGAAGGTTAATGACCAGAACGACTCACTAATTCTTTCTTAAAACTTTCGTACTATTTCAATTTCAAAACTCAAATTAATTAATTAGGATCGGACATGGTCAAAATAAGTTTTGAGGTAGATCGGCGTACTAACTCAACCAACCCAAGTAAATGAAAACAGTCTAACTAATTAGAATAACAGTGGTATATTTAACATACATAATTTTGAAAACACTTCTGAGAAAATACATAATAACCAATAGAAAAAAATCTTTTTTTGTCAAAAGTAAAACACCCAGCAGGTATCGAACCTGCATCTCTCGGGTTTCACGCCCATGCATATACCACTATGCTATAGGCGTCATACTTAATTGCGACAAATTTTAACTAATGGCTCTTAATACTCTCTGAAATTGAGTAACAATAATTTTTTGTATATTAAATAAAGTAGGTACTTATTACTTTTTTTTAATTACTAACCGACGTCACGGATCACTCCAAGACTTTTTGTTGTAACTTATATTCAACGAATAATTTACAAGATTTAAGAATGTAACAATCTTAAATCTTGTGAATTATTCGTTGAATAAAAAAATAGAGGTATATTTCGTTGACTAACAATAAATTAAATAAACAGATGCAGTGTTCCTAAACAAAAATGTTACGGAACAGTTTACAATAAAATGCAAACCAATTTCGAGAATCGTAAATGGAAAATACATCAAAACACGAATGCTATTTTTTATAATGGACAATTCGTCATATTTTCTGTCAGTCAGTTCAAATGGCATACTCGTTTTTAATCCGTACTTGTGCTTTGAGTAATAATTAATTAATAATACTCTATGGAGGCCCATATGATCTTATTAGGATCGGACATGGTCGGAGGGAAGGAAGTAATCCGAGATAGACGAGTGACACGAGCAGAAACGCCGACCTTCAGTTAGTGTTTGTGGCAGAGTATGGTTTAACGACATAACTATACAAATCTAGCCTTGTAGTCAATTATACTTCTCAATAGCCTTGCGACAACCTCACGACACGGTTCAGACAGGATATATAAGTCCCATGGTTCTAAATTATGGAAGAAGCAGAGAAGAAATGGTCGAAAGAGACCTTGAACAGGTAACCAGTAACGTAATCGTTTAGTAATAGGAAGTAAAATGTATGTTGTTAACCTTTTCTTTGTAAATGTAATAAAATTTTACGTAAAAAATTTCGCCTCCAAAAATCGAGACTGCTAAAGTGTAATTAGAGCGCTGTGACCACAGGCCTCGAAATGACACGTCGCGTAGATTCGGCGCGATCTAATTTGGAAATAATTTCCGGGAAATCTCCATTAAACTTAGAAAATAAGTTATGGAAGAGATTGTTTACGTAAAATTTAGCAAGTACATGCTTCAATAACTTTTATAGCAATAATGGAAATGTATGAGAATTGAAAAAGAAAATTGAATATTTATAAATTTATATACTGTATAATTATAAATAAAGAATTTTAATACTAATTTTATCGATACGAGATAGAAGCTAACTACCGTTATAAAAATACTGTAAACGCGTACCTATATCTATAGGCGCGTAATTATAATTATAGATTTTATTAATGCTATAACTCACTGACTATAATGAATATTGTAAAAGTAACAATTGGAAAAGCTTAAGATTCTGGTATAGATGGGTTTCTACCCATAAACAATAATAAATCTTAATCGCATCCTAAGTAATAAAAGAATCAAAAATCACAACTAAAAATACGAATTATCGCTCAACCTTGAACTTTAAAGAAAATCTATTTCGGTCAAAAGTACCGACCAGCTGGTTCACGTCGCGAGACAAAAATAGATTCAAGGTTGCATTCAAATTACTACATAAAAGCTACCATGCAAGATTAAATAAGTTAGTAACTGCTCATGTATAACATCTTGTTAGAATTAAGCATTTATATACTTAAGTGGAAATGTTAAGTATAATATTATAGTATTTTCACGTAATAATGTTCGTCCGAAAGGTAAATATCGAGTGAGAAAGTTTCTGCGGCTCCAAACAGTTTTATTAAAACTTAGTAAAATTCTATTGGCCTAAAAAGGCCAAGAGTGGTGGAAAGGACTAGTACATGGGTGTCAACCTTTCGTTTTGACATTTTAAATTTAAAGACTGCCATTCCCTTATTGAGTACCCGAATACTTATTCCGATACCTCGATGGAAGGCTAGAAACTTTCCCCTTCGTTTGAACACGAAAAATCATATAAAATCAACTATTTTGCTTACGTCATCCTAACTGCGCATTTAAGGGACTTGTTCTAGAGGGTGCTTGAAACACCCCTATTAAGTCTTAATTTTGCGAAAATAAAGTAGAGTAAATTTAACCCGACTAAATTAGAAGATATCTCTATTAGAAAGTTGCCAGGAACGGGAGATATACGTAAATTTATCCCGTGAGAGAAAGATATACATCTGCTATCCCTTACGGACTGTTTCCTGTTAAACCTCTATCCGAAGGGTATAAAAGGCGACCACTTTTCCCGTAAAATCATTAGTTTCTACACTCTTCACCAGCGATCTTCAACAAGCAGCAGTCCTCACTGCAAAGTTGTGAGACATGGTTCTCAGTACATTCGCGATTCATACGTACCAGTAAGTCCCCTTCGGCGGGCAAAACGTAGCGCGAATAACACGTATCTGTCGGTAGTGACGTCGGCCGCTAAAACGTAGCACGAATACCACGTATCTGTCGATAGTGACGCGCTCGCGGAGTAATTTTATTTTTCATTACTCATCATACGAGGTGACGTAATCGGGATAAATTACGCGATCGGATTTGTTTTATAAAAACAAGTTAATAAACTCAGTCTGTAATAATAAATTTTACAAATCTTTTCGGGATTATAAAATAAATTTTTGAAACTTTATTAAGTAAACATAATTATAAAACAAGTTTTGGTAAATAAATTTGTTAACATAAAAACAAATTTTAGTAAATAAATTTGTAAACATTAAGCAAACCTTTTGTAAACAAGTTTGTAAACACAAATAAATATTTGTAAACATGCTGTGAACATAAATAAACTTTATAAACAACAATAAAATAAATTCTATTCTTTTTATAAACCTAATACTGTGTGACCAAAGAATAAATTATATTTTCTTTCTTATGGGAAAATATAATTCATGAATTAAAAATATCCAAAGAATATCTGCGTATACATTCTCTGAATTAGGTGTGACTTTTTGGGAATTTGTGAAAGATTTCACAGAGATCCTATAGTGAACAAATAAATAGTTTACTGATACTTTAATGAGATTTAATTACGGGAACAATGACAGTTAACCTTATTGTGTGACCGTGAACTCTAGAACCCGAATAAATTCGGCACCACACCAGCTGAGAGTTTTATTTGGGAATTCAAAAGTTGTGATACTACAAAGGAGATCCACCTCTCCTAGTTCATCACTAGTCTCCTCAGTGACGGCCCGGTAGCATTATTGAGCTAGCCGTGAGCCGGGTCATGTCACGAGCCTACTGGCCTAATTCTCGACGATATGCTTAAACTAGGTGTACTAAAACAATTGTATAGTATAGTTTATTAGGAAACCTTCTAAAAATAAATATAGGTACACAATTTCTCCTGAAAATTGTCTCTCTTAAAACGTGAGAGCTTTCTTAATGCGTCATTCGGATCATTAGCTTTCGATAATATATTCTGTAGGTAATGTAAGCTCAAAGCTCAATAAATACACGAAACTATTAAAAACGTCGAAGAAAACTTTATTCTATAGATATGAAGCTTAAATATACTTAATATATTTAATCTGAAAAACCTGCTATAAGACAAATGATAAAATAATTATTTTCCAGACATTTGCAGCAAATATCACACATGTGCTTTGAGATATTGTATTCGACAGGGCTATATGCTGAGATAAAACAACAGCATTACAAGAGTAAATAAAAAGTAAGTTCTCTTACGCTATAAAGCATCATAATTTATTTAGAATATTTAGATGAGCAATCGCAAAACATTGAAAATACTAATAATATGTAGGTGCATGGTAAATAGATTCCTACAGTATAATACATTGTCAAAACCGAACGCTACACTTCAAAACTAGCGGGGATAGAATTTTTATTTCTATTGCCACCATTTAAGTGCACTAAAAACTTTCACCCACGTTTCGCTTACGCGTCGGCTTATAACGTCGTGGATCCCAGTCCCAGGTTCGAATTCTGAGTCTGGCAAATAGACATATTGTTTTTCAATTTGTGTTTGCAGCAAAGTACTAGGTTACAGAGGACACTCCATGTCATTAAAGACAAATGACGACAGAGCAAGTCAAGATTCTTTTTATTTTCTAAAACTCTTTCTTTTGGTTGCACATCGGTCCCGTGCAACATAGTTTCGAAACAAGGAAGTGTGGCACTATTTTTTTCATTCCGACACGTTTATAGCTTCATGGAAGGGAGCCGTGTACAAATCGCGGCTGCATCATGGCGAGTGGAGATGGGGTAACTCAAAGCATGGTCTTGCTAGGTTGTGCAAGTGGCTAATATCTATTTCTCATAGAAAAAAAACTGTTAATACAAACATCCACTAATGCCCATATGACCTCATTCAGATCGAACATGGTCAAAGGAAAAAAAGAAAGAAAAACAGTTTCTGTAATCAACATAATGTACCTACCTATATTGTATTGTGATGAAAAAATTTCATGTTGACATAATGATTCCATCTACGAACTTACCCATATTTCAAATTCATTAGAGATATTTTTTTTGTATTTATTCCACAGTTTACTTTTTTAAAGAACTCAATACTTGGTTCGTCGGTTAGAACATTTTTACCTGTCTACTAAATACACGTAAAGATCAACAAAATAATTGCGTTGTTCATTTTATTAAAGGGTATATTTGAAAAGAAAAACACATGAAACTGTGGAGCCCAACTGGGATTATAGTGCAGGACCTTTACCCAATCGTTTACTGGTTACTGCATAGTGTATACGTACAGAGAAAAATACGTAGGTACATTATCCACAGCAGCGATGTTAAATTAAACGTTTGGATACTAAAAAATCAGCTAGTTAAATTAAGTTTAAAGCGTAGACATTTACAATCTACTCAGAGCAATAATACTAGAGAGCAATGGAGTTCGTTCTTCTATATCGTTTCCTTTGCGTATGACGTACCTACGGTAGAACCTCAATTTTATTATTATTAACTTACCAGTGGCGACGACTCCATACTAGGCGATTATTTAAAACCTACCTTTTTAAGAAAAATAATTTTGAATTGCATATTGACGTACTTCCATATATAATCACTTTATTTTATAAAAATAATTTAAATTGCTAACAACATCTGTCATATATGTAGGAAAGTAGGAATGTATTATAAGGAAATAATATTTAAAAAATATGCAACAGTGCGACATCTGTCTTTAATAAATTTGTCTAATTATTTGCCGTGGATAGTGATAGATTTTTATATGAACTTATGTCACGTGACCTCAGAATGTCTGGAGCAGTCTATACAAAACGATAGGCGCTAATGCGTACGCCTAAAATCTTTACTTATTATATATAATTAAAATAATTAATAATGAGATAATTTAAAAAGGCATTCAATGACATAAATTGTTTTTAAAAATAAAAAATAATTTTGACTAATCTAATGATTTTTCATGTGCATAAATACATGTTTAGGACATACATAATTTAAAGTTACAGCTCAATTTTATGTCGTCAGTGAGTTGTTGAAATTTCATCGAATTAGTGTTTACCTATTCATCAGTAGTAATATCGTATTATCTTCTTATTTCCCGTAAATATACCTAAATGTGTTCTTTTTCCCTGATCTTCACAACTTACCTCGTTCCAAAAGTCACCCTTCGCCACTGCTATATACCATCATCTTGTTTCTTAGTATGGCTACCAAATTTACATGCAACACAGTTAACCATCGTTTCTACTTAATTAAGTACAAATATTGACCACTAACTTTATATTTCGCATAAAAAACTGTATATTTAATCAACACGTAGGTCTACTCTCGGTTTTGCCTTATTTTACCGGTTTCACTTCCTAACTTCACGAAGTTGATTATTCATGGTATTGTATTTTAGGTATTGTACCCTACTTTTAAGTCTAACGCATGTTGCGAGAATGCTTCTCACTCGCATATAGGGATAGTTTTTATTGAGACCTTGACTATCTACTGCAATTTATTCTGGAATCGCTATTAACTTTTTGCAATACAATACTTGCTTCCGGAACATTTGTAGTGTGGTTGAATATGTAGCTAGTAGGTATAAGACGAAGAATCGTTGCAATGATTTTCCGAGAAAACTAAATAAAATACAAAGAATATTCCGAAAACGAAAGTACCAAGTTCTCGTATTTTCTGGAAATATGTAATTTCATGTAGATGAATTCTGTAATGAGCTGGAAAAGTCGAGAAAGGGGGGAGAACTGTGACTGCATAAACTGTGACATAATCCAAGTATCGCAGACTACTAGAAATAACCAAACCAATCGTTCACTTTGATGTTGAGTCTACAACTCAAAATCTAATAATTATTAAAATAAACACACAAGATTTTTCGGTACTGTTCGGTTATACCGGAGGCAGCGGAAAACGCATTTTGAAAATAGCCGATAAACTGGATTATTTGTTAGGTTAACCTAACCAAACCTAACCTAACCTAACCTAACCTAACCTAACCTAACCCAACCTAACCCAACCTAAACTAACCCAAACTAACAAATAATCCAGTTTATCGGCTATTTTCAAAATGCGTTTTCCGCTGCCTCCGGTATAACCGAACAGTACCGATTTTTCCAACCACATACTACTTACCAACATATTATACTGTATGAATAGAGTACCTATTAGCAGAAACATACAACTCTAAAGGTATGAGGGTGAAGAATATGCCACCAACAATACAAATTGATATAGGTATTTAGATATCTTGAACTTTACAAATTACAAATTCAAGACCTTCAACAACATTTAAAAACAAAGAAATAGTATTAATTGAGTTAGCATTTACTTGGTAGAATTCCATTTTACAAGAAATGAAAATATAATTAATATTAAATTCTACAGGTTTTTAAAAAAGGTTTGTCGATAGATATTTCGGTTGTAACACCATTATCAAGACTATTCAGATGCCGCTTGCCCTTGCATAAATACTACACGTATATAGATAGAGACAGAATACATTCTCTTACTCGTTCCAGCAATATTATGAATTTGTACACTTATTATTAATTGTAATATTATTAATACTTTGAAAACCCTAAGTGGGTTTTTTACTGGAGTTTAATGGGTTTTGTTAATAAAATAATGACGTTTATAAGAGCAGGCCCAGAGCAAGAGCAGGGTCGTTTACAACGGCATTTTTATTATCGTTAGATGCCGTCTGCAACTAATCAATGCAAACAATATACCCAGTTCTACTACGCATAAGTACTTACAGATTGTCATACAACCTCCCGTATGTGTAAAATTCTCTGCTAAATCAATGCAAATTAAATATAGTTTTAGCAGTCCACATCATACAAATTTACGCGCTTTAATCAAAACAACACTCTCGCGAGACCACGCGTCGCTAGTTCCGGTGAATACATAAAAAAACTCGCAAACATGTTCACATTTACTAGGAATGGGACGATTCGCCAGCGTCGACTGGACGATGGGACAAACTTAACGAAAAGCTGTAAGAAAAAAAAATACGCCTACGTCGAATATATTAGGCATCAATCTATAATAAGGCGACGTTTATACTTGTTGCCCATGTATTTCATCCGCGTTGTTTAAAACATTTAAAATGTTTTTTGTATAAATGTTTGTTTACTTTGCGGACAGACGTATGAGTTCGACCCCCCACTCACCTGTCGACCATTCCGCCATAGGAAATGTAGAAGCAAGTCGGCGTGGTATGCCTGCGCTACCATCATGCCCCCATGCCAGGGCTCATGGGGGTCCTGACATGGCGAGTCGACTAAATAAGTGAGATAAACACACATCACAAATTTTCTCTAATAGTAAAAAAAGTCGCCTACGTATTTTCCTTTAATAATGGTTATATTTTAAAATATGTGATTGTGCGATGTAATTTTTAATTGTGTCATTATTGATAACTCTATAATTCAAGCCGAAGTATTAAAAATACACTAAATACCCTTAATTTTACCGTGACCGCCATTTGGAAAACGCTACTGTAGAGCGTCACACTTCCTTTGACCTTGGCGATAGGTAAAGGGGAGAACAAATTATCCTAGTCCTGGGGCCCGCTTCAGGATGGAGGCCATGGATACCATAGATCGAAACATAAACACACAACCACAAGATGGTGTTAGAGAAGTTTCACACGAGACACCGAACAGTGCGAACGTTGCATTCAATAAAGGGAAACTGGGGTGAAACCGATACTCGATAAGTATTATTTGTTTAAATAAAACAGACTTACTGTCGTATGCATGAGATTCCCAAAAACCTTATAGGCTATATACTGCACGTTTGTATGCATGAGTAAAAACGTAATTAGCTGTTAAGTGACGTCACGAATGTGACATATCATGTGTCATGGTGTTCGTATTATAAAATTTCATTCCCCGATAAATAATTAAAAATTTTGAAATTGTAAATGTGTCTGAAAGTGTGCGAACGGTACCATATAAATTTGATAATTATACATGAATAATTATTATGAAATTTAAATAATTTATCAGCTATTTTATCACATGTATTTTATAATTATTCTACTGTACGAAAGGTTGTATTGCCAGTAAACTTTTCCATTTGGTGGCAACACTGAATACATTTGGTGGCAATACTGAATATTATTATGACTAACTTCACTTCAATTATTGAGATCTCAAAAGAGAATAAGAATAAATGACAGAAAATGCAAATGATTTAAGACAATAATATGTAATGATCTCTGTATAATATTATCATTTATACCAATCACCGTATGATACTATTGATGTTTCCAGTGTATTTGAGAGTTGTGCCTTGTTTATTACAGTTATCTTACAATAATTAACTAGGTAGGTAGGTGGTACCGTAATATTTTGAAGAACGCAGAATGCTTACAATTGTATATTTTAATGCGAGATACAGCAGTAGATACATATTTTTGCGGTGGTTTAGCGGAGATATTTTATCGTAATCTTACGTAAGTCCATCTTATGTCTCCATGAGAAATATTGCAAGCGAAATAGGCGAAATAAGCGAGGCATTTTATCAGTTACCTACTATCTAGATTATAGACTAGGGATCAAAATTATACGTATTTTGTAAACAGCACGACTAGGAACTGTTTTTAAAGTTCGCAAATGTTTTACAGAATCTACAAAACGAATAAGGGCCTCAACCAAATGTTTTTTGCAATGAATGCAAAATTAAAATGACATTTGAAAGTGACAGCTAGCTGAGGCAGCCATTTTTAATGGCGCGTGACGTCAGATCGCTTACGTCACAAAGAGTGTTATTAGCTATTCGATGGAAAATCGGTTAAATAGCTTATAAAGAATTTGGGAATCTCATACATACGGCCCTTACTAAATAACGCGCGAAGATAAAACGGCCCGGCGTTGCCAGTTTGCACGCACGAAAGTACTGTGTAAATTTAATATAAAAATATATAGGTATATATAAATTAAGACATTCAAGAACGGTGGCGCGCTGTGTTCGGCAATAAAAAAGATGGTTCTGGAAATGTGTTAATGAGCGCCATTTGTACTTGTAGCGTGGCCGATATTTTATACGGAGAAATGGCGAGAGGGCGGTAAAATGTTTTGTTCTCGGCGCGGGCACATCACATCGCATGCATCCGACTCGTGAATAAAACATAAGGAGAGAAGGGTAATACTTCGTACTTAGTGTAACTACAAACCGAGTTTTGAGATCGGATCCGTGCGGGGTGTGGGGCAAGGGGTCGTGTTTTTATTCGTGTATTTTTTTTATAATCCACACGAAAGTTAGTTTACGGTTTAACCCCTGATGCTGATGCTCAATTTTTCATAGCAATGCTGTATGAAGGCCTCTTGAACTTGATAATATTCTTTTCCGGTTTCGTCTACTCAAATTGACATTTTCAACCGGCATCGACAATTTAAGAATACGAGAACCGTACCCACTTGTTTTTTTTTATCAAATACCTTCGTAACGTGAAAACTGTGGTATAATTATCGACCAATAAATGGGCAGTTAACACAACTAAAGTCACTATTTTGGTACTTGATGGAATCAAGGATCGAAGGTACCTACTTGATGGAATTTGAATTTAAATTCTAATGGAGTTTAGTTTTGTACTTACTCGAATGGAATGGTCTATTCTAAATGTCATCTTGTGAACGTCTTGAATTAATAATTTGTTATGTGCTGAACGTGTCTTTTTTAAATGAATAAAACTAAATAAAACTTAAATCCATTAGAATTTAAAGTTATTTACGTTAATTCTACTTTAATTGAGTCATTTAAAGTAAAATTAACAAAAATCTAAAATGCTTCAAAACCAATTATATGGAGTTCTACCACGTAAACGCCAGTTCAATTAATAAATAACGAATGGAACCGATTGTCTTTGTTTAAAATCTCTGATTTTCAATCTGAACGATTTTAGTTCGTTCAATGAAACATTCTTAACATAAAGCCAAGGAGACGGACCTAAATGTTATTAAAGAATTAAAGTGTGTACATTTTAAGTGCCTAGTAAAGATAATGTTTTATTTTTTAAGATAACTATAATATTATAATTTATAATATACAGGAGAATTGACAGCTGGCAACATTAAACTGAGTTTCAGATAGGTAGGTATATTATAATCAATGTTTTTTTTCTGTTGCGAATCAGGCCATTGTTTCATCAATTTAATGTCCTGTTCCATCTTAATTTCCCCCATTACTAATAGACTAGATTAGAACAATAATGAAAATTCCACCACACATTATCAATATCAATATTCGAGGCTCATGGTTAAATATGCAATTGAGGTGCTGGCGAATAAATAATTCAAACATCCAATTTTGTTGTATGAAAAGTTATAAGCATTTTATTCCTAAAATTGGATTAAACTTCACAAATTAGTTAATCATTTAAATTTAATATCAACACACCTAAGATATTTTTTTACCAGGTGTGTACCCACCCTTTGGCACCAAACACACTGATAAAATATTGTTAATATTTTTTATGTAATAGTACGTAGGTAAAACTAGATTACTGGATCATTTGAACAAAACATTATTTATAGTGTTGAAAACAGTGCTTTGAAGTCGATTTACTTAATTAACATAACGCACTTGGGCCATTTTAATCATTAGCTACTCAATTGGTCCACCTACATCATAATATAATATGTCTTTTGACTACTTGTCTGTCCGTAAAATAGAAAAATCTTATTTAAATATATAGGAGAGAGTGAGACAGGGATAAGACGTATTAAATTGATAATTTGAGAGAAAACATACACGGAAATTATAAAATTGAAAATAAACTGAAACGCAAAATATATTAATAAAAGGAATCTTTATTTTAATCGGGTTGTGAAAGAAAATAAATGATAGGATACTCCCATAATATATTGAGATGCTGACAGTTAATTACTAGCATATAGAGCATATAAAAAGTATTAAAAACATACCAATTAATTTGACAGATTGACGTAAACGTATAAAGAAGTATGGTGTCGGATAGGAAACACGATTTTGAAAACGACATACATATCTCTGAAAATGTCAATTTCTATAAAAATATGCTCAATCTATCGATCTCTCGGAGTTTACGATAATAAAGTCGAAATATGATTTTAATCAAAACAATTTATGTTACAGAACTGAGAATGTTGATAGGAGGCACTGCCACCGGATATATTTTATATTCATGTCGATACACAGGGAACTCAGAAATAATGGGAACTGAAATACCTAACGAGTAAGGAGAAGCAGGCAATAAATTTAAACACGCGTCAAGAATACGTCATACGTCGAATACTGACAACTGCTCTCAGTTTATGCATTGACGCTCATTTAATATTGGTGTATTACACACATAATTCTATTTATTATCTGTTCTGTGGCGACACATTTGTACCGTGGCATCAGATATGTGTTAAAATGGGAAAAAGGTACACCACTTACCAACATAATAATAAATCCAAGACACTTCAATCGACGAACGAGACATACGAAAGTGTGTAGGTAATGTAGGTATTCAGATTGTGGACTCACCTGAAACAAAATAAATAAAAAATATATTAGTTATAAACTTATAAACAATAAAGATAAGTTAATGCAGGAGATAAATTAGATTGATTGAATTACGAATGCATTAAAGTTTAACGCCGATCGTCAAATTGGATATTAAAATGAAATCGTGGGTCTTAAATTATTCGGTTAAGAGGATGAGCTTATAACATGTATTTACATAGACAGCCGTAATTATTTTATCTCGGTATGTATCCATAAATAAAAGCTATTAAAAAAGCTCTCAAAATTAAATAATGTATAAAACAATATACGATACACATGGCAATGTCATGATTTTTTTTATCGAGTGTTAAATTGAAGATTTCTGATATAAAAGAAGACACAATATAAAAGTGGAATTAACCGAAGATAAAATGAATCGTTCGCCGTGAAATGAATAATCAATAATACTTAAAATCCTCATTAGAGAAGATTTAGAGGACGTTGAGATTAGAAAACAAGTAAGAAATAATATTGAATACAGATCGATTCCAAAGCAAGTAGGTACTTTACTTTATCGTCGATATCTTTAGGACTATTTTAATAACTTTTCACGAGAGCTCGTGGGCTACGGGGCTAGGGAGGAAAAACTAAATTAAAGAAGGGTTATACACTGCACGAGTGCAATGTAGTTATAATTAGGGATTCCAATCCCGGGATCCCGAGCTATTTTTGATACCTATGAATCCCGGGATTGATAAACATAATCCCGAAACTTTCGGGATTGATTTTTTTTATCAATTTTTATGGAAAATAAAATAAAAACGAAAATAAAACAGAAAAAATACTTTTAATAACAAATAACATCATTAGAAATAAACTGAATTTGAATGAAGTTTGATTTATACCCATGTGTAAGTTGCCAATTTCTTCACATAAATTAATAAAAATGAGAAAGATTGAAAAAAAAACAATGCTTCGCACTTTTAACAAAGTAATCCCACCATGGTCTCATACGTTTTACGGCTGTTTCATATGTGGCTGACTAATTAGATATTTATGAAGCGGAAAGGCCATAAGTACACCATGATTATTTGCTTTACTATTTTAAATCTCGCTAACCCATTCATTAAGTCTTTACTATCAGAACCAGCAATCTCATATTAAATTCACATTATTATTTGTATTACAATATTATTTACTCCATTAAACTTATGTATTTCCAAGATTGAACGTATACGATATTAACAATAAATTTCTTAAATAGTATAAATTATACCAGATTTGTTTTTGACCGATTTTATCAATGTTATTTGTAAATATAAAAAAATTATATTAACAATGGAAAAAATGCCAATCCCGGGATTGTCAAATTGTAATCGCGAAATCCCGGGATCAGAATTATGGCTCGGGATTGGATTCCCTAGTTATAATCACTATACTTAATTAATTACGTGCGAAATTGATAAACGCAATTCAATCAAATTTTCGTTGTTTTTTAAATCCCGTAAGCAGATAGATATTGGGAATTCTAAATAGACGCGTAGTTCTAAAAATTCAACGCTTGACATGACCAATTCACCGTTAAAATACCCTGGATACTAGAACCACGATTTTCCGTATAGACCAGCGATACTCAACCTGCGGCCCGCGGGCCACATGCGGCCCTTTAAGCTTTTATGTGCGGCCCGAAACACATTTATTATCAAGAATTTCGTATATCTTGAGATTCGTTTCGACTTTGACGCACAGGTAGTGACACCCGAAGAGGATTGTCATTATGGTCCACATCAGATCTGGTATAAGAGTGTTGCTATTGCACACGATTAATTTAAAAAACACGCATAATTTTTAAAATCTCAAAAATGTTTTGTAAAAAAGGGGGGGTTTCATGATTTTTTTCGTCACCAGTAGTGATGCGGCCCGCGTTACTTTACAGCCAAGAAAAAAAAGGTTGAGTATCATTGGTATAGACGGTTCAATCATAGCGGACCTCGCAGTCCAGCTTATTATCCGGGAACTCCGGGTTCGCCCGGCGAGGCCACAATATATTTACCTGATTTTCTCAAAGCCTGGGTATTTGTAATTGTTTCACTTATATTATTACTGTTACATTACATTACTGTCATTGGATCTGATGATTCTTTGTAGTACTAAAAAGTATATAATACTTATTTTTGTTTTTTTTTTACGAGAAATGGATAGGCCTCAGAATTCATAGGATTGTCATGTTGACGTTCTCAAATGAATGGGAAATGACCGAGAAGTCCTGCGTAGCATCAGCACAAAGAAAAACTGGAGTGCCTCGGTCACTTTTTGAAAGGACATAAGTATAGCACTCCTCACCCGAGACTTTCCTCCATCAAGCAGATGAAGAAGCCGCATTTCATGATTTATACGAGTGCAGCTCCACCGAACTTTTTATCGGTAGCAGACGATAAAGTCAGGATGATCATTATGGTGGCCGAATAGCACAATAAGAAATACATACTTAGAACCGGTTTAGAGAAGGGGATAGTTTAATCAATTTTTCGTTATTTTTACAAATCCGCAAGAATTGGCAGTGTTGAATAAACGCCCAGTTCTAAGAAGTCAACTGAATAAGTAGTAAGCGAGTAATGATAAAATTGGGCTTCTTCTGCTTTCGCGCAAAAAATATCTGGAATAATTTCTCACAGTCAAATTTATTATATGCGGGAGTCTTTCCGAATCTCGCTGCCAAGTGATTGATGAGCCATATAGAAAGAAAGAAAATATATAATAAAAAAAAACAGCAGAAGGTACTCAGTAGTAAGCTCGGGAGTGGAGAGCTGTGGAAATCGAGGCGGCGGGACATTAGAGGAGAGAGTCCCCGGACAATAGAGGGACAGCGGCACCGCCTTTTATGACATTTCGCTTTTGCCACGGCGGCAGGGCTGTGGAAGAATAAACGGCCAATACTGCCGACTTAAAACGTATACCCCTAGCACCATATTAGGTGATTATAAGATAAGGCTATTGATCCATTAATAGAGGGGTAAAATAAGAAATTATAATATTTTTTATACGGGGGACAAATGATAATGTGGCATATGAAAATTACCAGAAAGAAGAGGCGGGGGCCCCTGAGAGCAAAAGAAGACCTGGATGGCTGGAGTTTTAAATTTTCAGCCAAAGTTACTGAAAAGCATCGGTGCCGGATAGCCCAGTTCGGAGAATTTCATTTTAGAGGAAGCAAAGACCCGTCTTGGGTTTGCAGTGCCAAAAATGATGATAGCTCTTTATATTAATTAAAATAAAATACGAACTTGAATCACGGGTTAATAATAATGAGTGCCGGTTTCATTCGCTTAAATGAGGACAGTGCTAACTATTTATAAAAAAAGGTTGTGAAAAAAATCGTGCCAAATATTTTTGGTGAGCTATAGAAAACTCAAAATTCATTATACTAAAACTGTTAGTTAATTTCTTTTATTTTCTTTTATTTTGTTAACTGTCAATTCATGGTGGAACTGCATAGTATTGTTGTTTTTATTTAATACAACGCAATTTTTTATAGTACGTATTCCACTTTTAAGTTCTATTAAACATACATAATTTTGAAAAACACTTCTGAGAAAATATATTATAACCAATAGAAAAAATCTTTGTTAATTATTTTATACATGTTTAAATTCAATTGTCTAATAATATTTATTGACAGTTCATCAGATAACGAAATTCAACTATATTACACGCATTTTCGTAATTTTAGAAAGTTGGTTATAAAAAAACAGCAGACTTCAAAAGTGCAAACAAAACTTGATTCTTTTTTCAAAGTAGGATAACCGAAGAAGCGCGTCGACGTTAACGTCACTCCACAACGGGTGTCTCTGGATTATCATCCGAAGACAAAAAATAAACTGGATTTTGTTTATGTTTTTATATAACGAACTTTCGGCTTTAGCGGAGACATCCCCTCATCTGCATTAGTCCGTTATATCGAGGTTCTGCATGTATGTACTACTTAGGCGAAAACTTTTAATATTTTACAGTTTTTTTATCCTTGTCGAAAGTGATTTTCGTCAGTCAGGTAGGGATTCTGATTTTACAAAATATTACCAAGGGTTAACAACAACAAAAAAATGGAAAAATAAATATCCAAGGAAAGAACCTCAACAGTAGGACGGATAGGTAGAGCAAACATTCAAGTGTCACCACGGTTTATTCTAATTCCAAATCTATGACGACACTCTTGAAGATGGATAAGAGACCAATTATGAAGATTTTGACTTGCTTAGTTGATCTGGTATTTATTACTGTTCCCGGATAATATTATTTGTTACTTGAGGCATAAAAATGTATTTGGCAAGTCGTTGTTTTGCCACAGTGGCCGATGACCCGAGATTATAATTCAACCTTAATCAACGGAATATCGTCCTCTCGTCACTGCAAATTCGTCCATTTCCTGCGATGACTCCTCACTGGCGCCAGACTCATAATGGCACGGGGATTCTTGGCCATACATTACAAGACAGAATAATACAGAAGGGAAATAATGAGGGGACGGATCCGACGCAACATCATTAACTAGCATGAATTAAATTAGTTATAGGTACAAAGCGTGAAACTTTGCAATTACGCGATTTCCCGCTCGATTCCGGGATGGAGTGTTACAACTATAAAATTGACTTTTGTTGTCATTAGAATCTTCGAACCTCGGGCAAAATAGTATTCCACAATACAACTATTCCAACGATATAGTTAGACAAAAAAAAACAATAGCCCCAAAAACCAAGACAATGAAAACAGGAAAAGCTACATGAAACTAATTGTGGGTGTGACAACAGGTCGCCACGACTCGTAATTGTTGAATATCCCACCAGTGGAGAAAATTTCCTCATTGGTAAAATAAAAGCGCTGACTACATGGGCATGGGGAATGCACGCGGGTCCGCAGGGGAAGTGACAGGCGTGGTAAGGTAATAAGCGGGGTAAGAGTAGTCTTGTGAGGCACGATGTGGTTTCCAGTTGTGGTTGTGGGTATTGGGCGTGTTTGCAATTTGCGCGCACCGTAGTTCTTCCCTGGATATTAGTATGACGATATGAGGCCAACGCCTTGGTTGAGGAACACCGAAGCTGGAGTGAAATGAGAAGAGTTGATTAACTGTTCTATACAGCGCGGGGCGAATACGCCTTCGTACACAAATAAAGAGATAAACTAAAGAAGCGTCATTTGAAGAAGGTGGTTGGCAGGGAAAAATAAGGGACATTGGTTACCTTCTGGATGAGGCTGTAAGAAAGTAAAATTTTCAAATATGGAGGAATATGAGATAAACTAAAGCGCGTCTGTATCTACCACGTGCAACCAAGTTGGTCAGTTTAACTAAACGCGCATTCAATATTGGTACACTTGAGGTCCTTAAGGGCACTCAGCAGGGATTGTATTTTTGCATTGTATCACCTATATTCTATCATTATTAAATACATCGAAGCTGGAGTCAATTTCTTGGTATATGCAGTAATTTTCAACCGGAGTTCCGCAGAACCACGGGGCGTGGCGAGCAGTGGACATGGGTTCCACGAAAAATCATCTTTATCACCAAACTTTTGCTAGTAGAGTAATGAATGGTTGAACGTGACCTCATACCAATAATATAACGTAACCTATTGTTAAACAAGTTAAACGATAAAATGTAACTAACATAACAGTTGAAGCAAAGTGTTAAATTATAATTCAAGTGTTATTTTATTAAGATAATTCGTTTCCAAGAATATTAGTCAATTATAATTTACCTTCCACCACCAGTTACTTAAATGTAGGTATGTAGATCCTACGTTATTTAGAAGCAGTAAATATGACAAAATGCAAAATTTAGAAACGAATTCGAATAATACAACATTTAAAGGAAATGACAATTTTTTCGCCTGCGGCGCAAATATTCCAGAAATATCTCTAGATATATATTATATAATATACCAGAATTTTCCGGAAATTATATATTTTGCATAAATAATATAATGCAGGGCTTTGCTTAGATATCACTACTTACTACTCCTGTTTTGTAATTAACCCCTCTGGATAATATTGTGTCATCCGATAATGGGTTCCCAAGACTTTATTTTACAAAATTCACCGAGATTCACCAAATAAGATTGAAAATCACTGTAACTATGCTGGTTGGTTCTTAGTAAAAAAATATTTCATTCTTAAAACCAGAGGGTTGGAGCGGAGCCTTTTTTAAGTTGCTCCGCCCTAGCTACAGCTCCGCTCAGAGTCTGTTGTGCTCCGGGTAAAAAAATAATAATTAACGTTAAAGACATTTTCATTATTAATTATATTTTAACAAAATCCGGCAGCAAATCGACTTTATTATCTGCCTCTTCTGTCAAAAAAGTGAGGTCATTTATCGTAGACGCAGTGCTGCCAAATAATTCCAGTTTTGCTAAGTGTCAAATATAATATTACAAATACTACAAATGCTCAATACAATAATACAAAACCCCATTGGTCCACTGCTCCGTGCTCCTGTTCTGAGCTCCGCTCCAACGCTCTCCTTAAAACAATGTTTTTTTCAGTGGCTGACATTTCTCGTAAAAAACAAAATCTGTTAATACAAACCTCTACCCTATGGATGCCCATATGATCATATTATTAGGATCGAACATGGTCGAAAAAAAATACCTACCTATAAAATTTCTTAAATTAAATCCAAAAAAATAACGTCTTCTAGTTTATGATTTTTGTGTATGAAATTTTGTGTATGATTTTCGTTTAGTTATCTACCACAAATTAATATTTTTCGTGGATACTGACGACATAATAATATTCTGTAGGATCGTCAACTACAAAAAATCGCGCTGTGTATGGCTAATACGAGTATAATGCCAAAATGAGGGGAGTACTTTGAGGGTGGGATACCGGGGGGAAGACGGGAGCAGACGAACTGGAGAAGAGAAGAGAGTGTGGAATTAAATGAAACTAAGTAGCTAACAATGGAGTGCTTGCGAGACTCGATTCGTCAAAATATTGTGCCAAAAATAAGAGCAAAAATACATTATGATAATATGATACATGACAACAGCCAGGGTCTGGTGATTCCGCCAAGTTATCAATATTACACGAGTAACAACACATATCATTATCAGCAACTGAATGGATCAATTCACTGCTAGATGAAACCTTCTCCAAGCTTAATACAATTCAATTTTTCTCGTGCTATTTTTTTGCCATGTACACTTGTACCACGTGCAAGTACGGAGTATTATGTCAATTAAAAATCGGATAACTTTTAGTATGCCATTTGCATTGACTTGCAGACTCACAGAGGTAACGAATTGTTCGTTACGAAAAAATAGGTATATCGACTTGTACTGATGTGTACAGACAGCATTTACGATTCTCGGAATTGGTTTCAATTTTATGGTAAACAATTTGCATAGTATTTTTATATAGAATTACTCTCATCTGTTCATTTAACTTAACGAGTCCGTAGAATTATTTAACTATCACATCAACAAAAAATCATTTTTTTTAAGAAAGTGGACATTTTTTTACATTTCTATATTCAGTATATTGGCACAAGGAAATGCAAAGACTGGGCTGGAAAGGTCACGTACATAAAATTTCGGAAAAGTCACCAAGAAAGTCGGATACGCACGCATAATGTGATGAACTAACTAAGCTGAGATGGGTGGACTGCGGCACGGGAGATTTCAGAATGCTCGGCCAAAGCAACTGGGAAATATCGTCGTTTATTCGCCCAGGATGGAAGAAGTTTTTGGAGGAGACCAACTCCCGCCGTTAAGGGTTGTAGTCTCATAAATGATGCTTATGCTTGGTATACGGAAGACTTCTTCGTCGAACCTCGTAACTGTGGATCATGACCTGAATAATTTGGCCGTTGGGTAACAACCTTCTCCACTCTGCGGCTCCACCTCCACCCAGGTCGTCATTCAGCACACGCATATGCTGCGTCAATGGAAAACCCGTGGCATTATTGCTTTGGTCCATTGATCTGAATCATCGTCCTCTTTTATCTTCCACCATAACAAATTCTGTGAGTTTTTCCCGGTTGTGATTATAAAAACTGGAAAGTGCGGTGCAGGCAAACTGAGGATTCTGTCTCGAATGTCAAGCTCTGTGAGGATGGAATTGTTTGTCCATTTAGCCGTCCACGAGACTCTGAACATCTGCCCCATATTTTAAATGCGTACGTACATATTAGTCTAAGAGTTTAAAACTCAAAATCTTTATCTTTAAAAGTGGAAGTTAAGTTAGGTAATATAGGATTAGGTACATATTAAAAACATGAAGTTCTTGTGTATAATAAAATACTATACAATTATGGGAGAAATAATAATAATAACATGTAGGAGTTGAGATGGGTTGTTCCTTCTTAGCTAAATTCTGACAAAAATATCAGTGATCATTATTGAAACCTCTTTGAATGAAAAGCAAAATGTTAATATTTTAGACAAAAAAATGTTATGTACAATCATAACCGCAATGAAGTAGATTGCGGATGACATCACTCGATGGTTACGCGCATGGCTTGTTGGGCGAGGCGAACCGGTTCGAGGCCCGCCAGTGAATCATGAAATAATTTGATCAACAAAAATACTTCATTTTTATTACCGAATCGTGTCAAAAAGTAAATGAAATGTCATCTAAATAAACCAACTGACGCGAGACCTATTTTAAGACTTGCTTCGTCATATTAAAATTAATGACTGATGATGGTAGTATTTCAAACTGATTATGTCTGATAAATGATAACGTTTTTGGAGCCTTTAAATGTTCTTGTTTTTTTGTTACCTAGGTACATAATATTATGGGTTAATCGACTGCCAACTTTCAGAAGCGTCTACAACTTTTTCAAGGACTGTTGGCCGCTCGTCCAATCCGTTATTGTTGCCTATCATTATTCGGGATAAAACACGTATAAATAACATTGTACCATTTGCCAACCGTGATTCACTCTGCTTCAGAGGAGGATACTCTGTGACTTACCCCAGTGCAATGTACAATGTTAATTTATTCCATTGTCATATATATCAGGTGGGCGAATACCTACTGCTTCGAACAGTAGAATAATGTATAATAGCGCCTGTACATGTGCATGGATTTACTTGCAGCAATAGTGTGTATTTACTATCGCGATAATAATTGTTTATACGTCAAAGTGCTGACTGTCTCGCCAATATCATTCAAGATTAAGCGAGACGGAATGTTGCAATAGCGACATTCAGATCAGTAACCATGGCTTATTCTGCCACTTAATAATCGCAGGCGCTGGATTTACTTGCAGCAATAGTGTGTATTTGAAACTATCGAGATAATAACTGTTACACGTAAAAGTTCTGACCGTCTCGCCAATCTCAATCTTCAAGAGATAAGCGAGAAGCGATTTTGTCATTTTATAGTACTATTTGACAGGTCGTGAAAATCGGTTTACCTCAAAATGAGTCTGCGCGGTGTAGTTGGTTTTTATACCGGCAGGTTCGCCACTATCGTTCTACTGCGCAGGCACAGATATCGAACAAATCCCAACGGCCGCGTGAAAAATCAGAAGCTTTCGAACTTTTTTGATGCATGCAATCTTGCAACTTGCATGATAATACATGTTTACACGTGCATTTTCTTGTGATGGCCGCGATAATACGTACTATCAGCAATAAATCTATGCACGTGTAAACGGGGTATAATGCTATGTAGACAAGAAAAAGTATTTCTGCACCTTGCATAATGACCGTATAAGAGCTCATACCTGCTGCGACTTTCGAGGAAAATATGTCCATTCAAATTTCCCACACTGGATTAAACCTAGCTATCGTTTTGCTTAACTTATTTACTAGCCGGTGCATGTCTTCATTACGGGAGATTAAATAATTTAACCTGACCTAATTAAAATTGGTGAAAGATTATATCGGGTCAACGATTGACGGTTTAACACAGATAAATTGACTTATTTTCACGGAAATTTAAAATTCCATATTATAACTAACTTATTAGATAGCTGATAATGGTGTTTTGATCGTTAATAAATGTTTGTATTATTCATTTTCACTTCTTGTAACTGTTTGGAAGTGAGTAAGTTGTCAACGTTTCCCACAAACCCATTAAAACCAGCCGCAATGTAATTAAAAAATACTGCGCTTTAATATCCCCGGTTTTATTTTTCTATTTCGATGTCACATGTATTATTCAGATATTGCAACACCGTGTAACTATGAATATATAAAATGCCATTTATTAGTATCTATTCCAGGAATGATATAATATAATAAATAAGTGTGTATTTACCCCGGTGTCAGGGCCGAGAAGTAATTATTGTCTCTCACAATAGTTTATTCACTAGCATAGTATTATGCTAGCTGATTCTAGAAAATATTTTTGTGGCAGTTAACATTGTTGAATAAAAATTACAGCCAGTGAGGCAGGGCACAATAAAGATTGGAAAACCAAGTCAATCGAGACTAGAGGCCGATAACCGATCTGGATTATAATATAAAACAGTTTGTTTAGTTAAATTACGTAGCTGACGCATACCTACTTTGTCAGTGGTTTTATATACCTATGCAAAAAGAATATGTCTGGGACCATTGGATCATAACCTTGACTTAACAACACTGATTTGTGCTCAGTTTGGTTTGCTATTTCACCATGAATCTATACGCCAGGACAACGATTGCAAATTGTACAAATTTATTTCGAAAATCGTGGTTCAGTTCGCGAAACTTATCCCGTTGCTGGGTGTTTTTTTACAGGTAACAGAACTCAACAAGTTAAAAAAAGATGAACGAATTAGGGTAATTGCATCAATGTTTCATTATAATGTATTATTATTATTATAATATAAAAAGGGTAATTGCATCAGTGTTACATAATAATGTATTGTTATTTCACTTATTATTATATAAATAGAAGGTTAGAACCAGGGAACTCATTTATTAATTGTTCTGTGGTCAGAACGTTGATTTTCAAAATGAACGTGATGTGTATTTTTATGATTATTAAAGCTATTAAAGACATTGTTTTAGGTAGTACTAATAGTTTGGAATTCAAAAAATGATTAATTCATAATTAAATTTAAAGCTAAACGCAAGATGTATTTTTTTTTTGTTGCAAGTTATATAATATAATATGCCGATTCAAAAATATTAAATCTGGCAAAAAATCGCTTTCCAGATCTAGAAGTGGATACCGATCATGCAAGCTATTCAAATTTATGACGATCAGCTTTATTACAAAATAATGTAAGAATAACCTGGAAACAAGTTCCATTAATTACGAATGAAATAAAGATGGTGACATAGAAATAGAAGCTTCTGTACAACGATTCATTATATTATTTTGCCCTCCACGAGGTGTTGAATTACCTCTCCCGACTAAACTGAACACATGTTTCATGTCCAGATGTACCGTACCCGTGTACGTGGATAAAAAATAAATCGTAATTACATCTCGCGCCAGCTTGTAGAATCTAATCTGAGCTTTAGATCTAGAATACAGGACAAGCATTATCAGCTCACAGCCGGTTATATGAATATGACATACAGCATTAGTTTATTCACCAATTTGAAAAATAATAAAAGGACTCTGGATGGTGGATGTGGATGCTGGGGGGGGGGGTTACACGTAGGATGCCAGGCACTGACCCTTTATGATGTTCTGCGGTCTGGTTGAAGCTGGTCCCTAGTGCATGCCCTTACGGTACACGTTTGATTAATGATAAATGAGGAGACATACTGTGCCGGTAACACGGACACAGATGATTTGATTAACGGAGTTTGCACGGAGATGCGGATATAATTATGGTTTCCATGACGATTGCACTGGACACGCTCGTGGTATGCACTTGATCTTTTGAATCAGTCTGTATGCTTAGAATTACTCGTTAAACGACGGTCTAGCATACACGCGCCCGTTGTCTTGAGGTAACTGAATGTTATTCAATCACGGCCGACTGATGACCCGTAACTGCTGGTCGCTACTGATGTGAGCGGTACTGAGGATTTGAGGTAGGAGGGAACTATATGGAAATATAGGGCTACCATAATTGGCCCAACCATAATACTTATACCTCTCGTTCGCAACAAGCTTTATCGAGCTTTGAACGTTGCTTCGTTAATATGAAAGATTTCAGAGTATAACAGTCTCCAGGCATGGGCTTTTAGACTGCAGGTCAGAGTTATTAGGCCAATAATAATAAGATCATCAGTTTAAAAAGGGAATGTAACATTAATTGCATAATCCAGATAAGGGTCCAGATCTGACCAGCGGGACACGGGTTGGCCTGACTGTCGTAGACGATACAATGTTAGATAGTGATTTAATTGTATCAAAATCAACTCTAATCTATGTTTCTTTAGAGTTTAGACGAAAATACCTATTGTTCTTAGTAAATGAATCGACGATGTCCGCTTCAGAAGCCATGGGTCGCGCCAGTCGCGGGTTCGAATCCCACATACTTATCGCTTTTCAATAGGTAGGTACTAAAAATAAAAGAATTGTGTTACAATTTTTTTTTGTCAGGCGGCCGTAATGCTGAATAGATTGTATATGTAATGAAGAAAGTAATTTAATTAAAAAGTGCGTAAGTATTAAAAATATTGTTTTTTTTATAAAAGTATTTAACATTTTCATTTTAAGTTATCTACTTATGGTGTAATTCTATTACTATTTCATTATCCTCTAAGAATTTTAATAAAAGAAAAATATTTCTAGATTACACGATATTTTTACAGCTTAGGCGTGCTAAGAATATTTTTGCAAAATTAAGAAGCCGTGTACATGAAGTAAGTAAAACTCAACCTAATTGGTGGACAACGTGAAAATTAAATACGAATGAAGATATCTACTTTATATTATTATAGCCGATATACTGAATTATTTGTTAGATTAGGTTAGATTATCATTCCTGAATTCATGAATTTTGCCGAAATCGGCTATGAAAATTGCCGCAGTCCCGCCTGGCTTCCAGTAAACAAACTTGTATCAAAGAATCTTTCGATAAAAATCAGCTGTGTTCCCTTCCCTGCTTGCGTACCAAGCAAATATTTCATTCACTATATTGTGTACTCGGAATGCCAGTCTGAAGAGTAGACCTAACCAGTTTCGAAACATACTTACAAGCTTTCACAAGTCATGTGGATATAGATATAGCAGACTCTCTTTTACAAGAACCTGCCTACATAGTATGTATAAATCTGTGAAGTGTTGTGAGATTTAATTCTTCATTCACCTTATGAATAATCGTTGGCAATTTATTATTTTAATTCGTTAAATAAAGCAGACTCGTCGCGCTGGGACACACATGTGACGTGTTAATTATTATTTTTGGTACGCACTGCATAAACGTTTTAAGTCACTGGTTAAGGCCATGCATTAGTTGAGGCACGGTCTAAAAAGATCGTTGCTAGGCGATGCGCGGACTGCGGGTCGCGGGTGCAAATGACACCTGTCAAACGAAATATTATTTTTCATATAAATCCAACATACGTTCATTTTATGTTCTATTTATTGTTCTATTACTAACAATAATAATATATTCATTGACATGTTTTCTTTTTAAAGTAAATGGGTAACGTTTTTTGTCATCTTTACACGATTTTAGAATTAATTGACCCGTCGCCATCACGCAGCAAAGTGACGTGCTTACGACTCGAGATTCTCTCAGTGAATGGCAGCGAGTTCAAAATTTCGTCGCGCCTACAGTTGGAAATTATTTGGCGTTTCACTGATGCGTCACCTTAACACATGTGCGACAATACACAAGTAGTAGATATCGTCTTCCAAGACAAAAGTAGGTACCTACTCTTGGTAAATGAAATGGTTTATTTATAGTATTTTAACTGTCTTAGAATTTCCGGTGAATGTATACATTTTGATACATCGCGGTTATCGTTCGTTATCAAGTGAGGTGTCATACTGATATCGGCGTTGATGAATCAGTTTTTATTTTTGGTATTCTCGGAAATGTGCGGCAGCTCTAAAACTTCACATACAGAACAGATGTATTTTATAATAATATTCATTCGAGGAATCATCTTGATTCTTGACTAATGTTTAGTCGAAACAGATGAGAACATTTTATACAATAATTGAAGGCATATATTTCATATATTAAGTCAAGTATAGAACGATGATTAGTAGATCCTTGTAAACGTTTTAATGTATCGAAAAGGTTTATCTTTCACTCGTAGACGGTGCTGTAAGGTTTCGAAAACTGCTTAATCCAAGAACAACGATAAGCAGAAGAATGATGGCGGATGTTAGTGGTGTGCGATTGTCATCTAGTGGCATAAATCAATTAAATAAAGGCAGACAATGGAAGATTAACATCGAAAATTGGAGTGAAGTCAAAAGGAAAAACTGAAAGATGCCGGAAAACCATATATTTCCAAAAGGGAAACATGAGCCAAATGAAATGAGTAGAACCATTAATGATAAACGTATTTTGACATTTGAGACACAAGAAAAAAAGGATTTGTTGATAGACATGCCGTGCCAATACCTGCAAATCAAAATCAATCTATCAAAATTTGGCTGACCAGTAGTTTAAAAACTTTTATTGGAGAATAATAAAATTATTTTTTGTTATTTTTCATTTTCGAAGAACAACAATAAATACCACATGCTTTTTATCATTGTTTAGTATTTTTACTAAGTTTTTTTTTTACTATTATTTGAGTTATTCGTCATAGTCTATGTCTATGTTCTCTCTTAATAATAATCAATAAAAAAAATTACTTTCCAGTAAAAATATTTGATTAAACGTTTTTTTTCATTCCTCAAATTTATTGAGATGTGCCCCTTATTCGTGCCCCTAGTTCGGGGGGTGCCTTCAATTTTATACAAATATCCATTTTACAATTACAACGTTTTTCTTAGCTCGTATTCTTATTTGTCCGGTACAAATCTTGCAATCGATTTTTAACTAACTTCCCGACTAGCTAGACATTTGAAACTTTTATAATACATCGGAACACGATGCCAATGCATTTTTTTTAAATACTTTTAGCCATCTTTAAGTAGAATTGAATTCATTTTCAGTTAATTCTGTTTTGTATGAAAAGTTATTTCGACACCATTATTAGTTGCTAGGGGTCTGGGGTCCTAGCAACTAAATTATTAATATATACGTGCGTTACTATGGAAATCAATGTGACATGTCAAAATGACATTTCAGTATTATTTCTATCAAGTACCTACAATTTTTTTTGATCGTTTAAGCTAGTCAAGTTAAGTTTATATGAAACAGAAAATTTAAAAACGTTGTATATAAAAAGTTATTTTTATCTTTTAATTATTTCTGTATTAAGCCGCAGATTGAAAACATGAAAATGTACTGACAAACAATAAAGTGTGATTTTGCGAAATAGTGTTTTGGTACGATGTGGACTGTCCAAAATACATCCAATTTCATAGCAATGATTGCAGGTGTAGCTGATGTGCGTTGAGTTTCGAAGAAATGATTGTGCGTGCGCATTTGTCTAACGATACAAGTCTATAAACCATTGTGTATGTAATCTGTGTTTTAACAGATGTATCTAGATTCTAGGAAAACCAGTTGTGACTGCATGCACGCAATAACTGGTACAGTGTTATTCAAATATTTTAGCCTAGAAGGTGGCCACGCGGCTTAAGCGTTGGATTATCATGCCGTGGGTTTCGGGTTCGAATCCTGGGTCTGGCAAGTACACATATTGTTTTTTCAATTTGTGTGTGAGTCAGGGTATGGACCTAATAGGTTTAGCAAGTGGCTAACATCCATTTCTCGTAAAAAACAAAATCTGTTAATACAAACCTTCTACTCTGTGGAGGCACATATGATTCTATTAGGATCGGACATGGTCGAAAAAAAAAGATTATACGGAGATAGTCAACATTATTATGGTGATAATAATATTACTAAGGATAATTGATAAATTATAGATATACGGATAATCCATGATAAATCGTCCGGTGTTCGAATTTAGAACTAAGCTTACCACAGTATAAAAAGTATTGAATGATAATAATATCAAATGTTAGCATATGGCGCCCTCACTCTGCGGACAACTTATACTGGTGAGTGGTGGATATATAGTTACAAATCGTG
This sequence comes from Rhyacophila brunnea, assembly GCF_057557595.1. Taxonomy (NCBI): domain Eukaryota; kingdom Metazoa; phylum Arthropoda; class Insecta; order Trichoptera; family Rhyacophilidae; genus Rhyacophila; species Rhyacophila brunnea. The sequence goes on from NW_028233276.1 coordinate 610,932, forward strand.
TCGAGTTGCAGATTCGTTTATGTAGAAAGATTAACTTTTGTGATCTCAGGATCTGATATGCATTTGACTGAGATACACTGAGTGAAAAACTCAATGAATTGTTGTTACAACCATATAAGTATTTTTTTTTATATGGAATGAATGGTTAGATGAAAAATCGCAAATGACGGTAAATATGATTAAATATATTTAATGTAACTAAAGCAAGAGCGTCCATGACAGGTCACCGTTGCGGTGCTGTCAGCGATGGATAAGGCATAAAATGATTGCTTATGAACCCATGGGTCGCGGGTTCGAATCCCGCCGTCTGACAATTTCTCATGTTATTATTTCAATGTTCAAGACCCAGAACAAAATTTCTCATAATAATCTGTTTAGAAACCTTTTCGGGAGGCGGCCAAGATCGATACATAGCAGTATTGTGGAGCCAACGACGAATATGATCATAGAATAGCTACAAGGCATGCTTACTTTTCACTCTCTTGGATCTCGTCGGTCTCTTCGGCTCTTGAAACACTTTTGCTTGTTAGCGCGAGGGATGGTTTCCAATCCTGGTGTCCTAATGAATTTGAATTTACATGCGCCTGTCAATTACCTATGTGGCCGCAGCCATGCTTTATTCTGGATCGGAACCGTTTCCTCGTGTCAAGCCTATCAGGCACCATTAGCGAGCGGTGCTAGATTAGTGAATGCGCTTCATAAAGACATAGACATTTTCAGTGATGTACTTTGCATTTTGTTTTTGAAACTTTATTTAACTGCATAAAATTGTATGTTTTTTGTTTTAAAAATTTTATTTTTCTGTATTAAATTATTGTACTTAATAAGTATGTTTTGTTTTAATTTTTTTCTGTTATTATTATTATTATATTCTATATTCTATATTCTCTTCTTCTCTCTTGTGAGGGTAATATTTGTTATAATGTAAATCTCATGTTGTGTACGTCTTGAATTTAGATTTGTTATGTCCACAATGTTTTGTATTCTTAAATAAATAAATATTCAGCACAGAGAATATTGTCATTTCTATGACTATCAATGCTTTTACCATCGTACATACTTACGTAGGTACGATATTATCAATCTCATGATATTACTACTATGCATAGGTTCGATTTTCAATCGTGTCCAAAAGAAATATTATGTAACTTATCCATGTTTTACCGCTAACATTAATTTAAAAGGAAGAAGGTGATTCCTAGCTCGTGCCGTCGACGAAAGGGGCGGACTTTTGAATGAAATAAAAACATTTTTCTATCAACGAATCTCATCACGTATATAAAAAAAGAAAAATGCAATAAAAACAACACAACATGTATTCGCATAAAATCAAACCTGACACGTCACAAGCGCGGGAATACTATGCTTCTTCTTTGGCAAACAAAAAAAACGCGAAAAATAATAATTCAGACGCAGGTATGCCGGTGTAGGGTTACCATGGTTTAAAGGGAAATAAAACTATTATATAACGCTAAGTTCCAATGTCAATTTAAGAATTCACTAAAACTCCCCGAGCAAATAAACAAATGAGTGGTTCACAAGCATAGTGAACCAATCCATTCTGGTTATTTTTGAGTAAGCTACGAGGGTGGGTCAATAAGTCCTTAGAAAAGCCGACAAGTGGCGCGACTAGTACTGTAAGCGGTTTGTTTTCATGCAGCGGCACTACCGATTCAGTATGCTGCGAAGTTTCAATCAGATTGGTCGGGTTGTTGTGTTTCTCGTACATTTAAAAAAAAAATTGCTTGTGGAAAATGGAAAAATGGAAAATGGAGAAAATTGAGTTTAGAGCTGTTATTAAACATTTTAATATAAAAGGGTTAACAGCAAAGGAAATAAAAAATGAGTTGGATTTAGTTCACGGCATATCTGCTCCTTCACTTGCAACTATTTATAACTGGTTAAATGAATTTAAACGTGGTCGTACATCAACAAAGGATGAACCACGCTCAGGACGTCCTGTAGAGGTGACTACACCAGAAATGATCAATAAAATCCACGATATGGTATTAAGTGACCGAAGATTAAAGTTGAGTGAGATAATTGAGGTTACAGGGATCTCAAAAGGTAGCGTCATTTCTATTTTACATGACAAATTGGGCATGAAAAATATTTCTGCAAGATGGGTGCCGCGTTTGCTCACAGTCGACAATAAACGCAATAGGGTGGTGGCCTCTAAAGCCCTGTTGTCGCTCATGCAACGCAATCCGGATGAAATTTTTCGTCGCTTTGTGACTGTAGATGAAACATGGATACACCACTATACTCCCGAGATGAAAGAACAGTCAAAGCAGTGGATTGCGAAGACAAACCATGTCCAAAGAAGGCGAAAACCGTAAAATCAGCTGGTAAGGTTATGGCTACTGTATTTTGGGATGCACGTGAAATTATTTTCGTTGACTATTTGGAAAAAGGAAAAACAATAACAGGGGATTATTATGCATCTTTATTGGACCAGCTAAAAAACGAAATTGAAGAAAAACGGCCTCATTTAAACAGGAAAAAAATCCTCTTTCATCAAGACAATGCCCGTGTTCACACATGTTTACGATCAATGGCTAAAATTGAAGAATTGAAGTTCAAATTGGTCGACCACCCACCGTATTCGCCAGATTTAGCCCCCAGTGACTTTTTCCTTTTCCCAAACTTAAAAAAATGGCTAAGTGGACAACGTTTTTTTTCAAATGAAGAAGTCATCGATCGGACAAATGCTTATTTTGAGGACCTTCCGAAAACTTATTTTTCTGACGGTTTAAAAAAAATTGAGAAACGTCTAACCAAGTGTATTGAGCTCCAAGGAGATTATGTTGAGAAATAAAAAAAAAATACAAAAATAAAAACTGTTTTAATGCTTTTTTCTAAGGAATTATTGACCCACCCTCGTAGGTTCAAACATAATATTTGAGTATTTCTAATTGTGTAAGGGAAGGGTATGATTGCAATTCTGAAGTGTTATTTTGAGTACATGTAAGTAATTATGTAAGAGAAGTCAAACCCTTACCGAATAAGAAATACTCAAATATTATGTTTGAACTTAGCTTACTCAAAAATATCCAGAATGGACTTGGGAACTATGCTTGTGAAACACTCAAATCAGAAAACTTGATTATTAAAAAATTGTTGGCGAGTTCAATAGACGTTATTAACTAATAGCGCAATTTGATAAGCATTTCTTCTATGACACACTAGTTTAAATTGTCGTAATTAGATAGGAGGCTCGTAGCATAATTGGTTAATGCATAATTGGCGCGATACCAGTGGTTATACGGGTTCAAAACCCGTCGAGCATCGTATTTTTTTTTTTAAATATGATTTCTGAGGTGTTTTCAAGTTATGCATGTTCAATATATGGAAAGTTACATTCTCAAAATCTTGTGAATTATTCGTTCAATAAAATAAATCGTTTATTAAAAAATCAGAAAACATTAAAATTTTCATGACAGCCTTGTGCACCACAATTATTGTACATTGACCACTATCAGTTTGTGTTTTGGGGTGTTTGGACATTCATAAAGTAGGTAAAATGCACAATAAAAAGCATAAACTGCATTGGCTGTTCACCGTGCAACAGCAATGAGCCAACTAAAAGCATCCCCATCCCCGATTGCCTTAGCTTAGCGTAAGGCCTCAGTGGCAGCGCGTAGCGTGTAGGTATATTATGTGCACTTGTTCAACAACATGCACGCCGCACGCACCGCTCCACAAAACGCTGCCACTGAGGCCTTATCGTAACGTAACACGTCGAAGTCTTATATTATTATGTGTTATGTCAATGGAGAGTAACTAGGACTTTGGACTAGATATAAAGAAGAGTAGAAGTAGGTAGGTACTGGCGTACCATGAATATTTCCTCGGCTGATCACATTGCGAATGTATATTTGGACCTACAGTGTGGACCTAATAGGTTGAGCATGTGACTAACGTCCATTTCTCGTAAAAGCAAAAACCTGTTAGTATAACCTCTACTCCGTGGAGGCCCATACGATGAACATGGTAAAAAGAATGCAGGGAAAGATAAGGGGTAGAAGAGGCGTAGGTAGAAGAAGATTCTCTTGGCTACGCAACCTTCGTAAGTGACTCAACGTCCAAGGCCGATACCGATACGATTGGCCAATGATTTGCAGATGTAGGTATTGGTCTCCAATTAACTAAATTATTATGATTCATAATTAACTGTGTTAATTGTGTTGAAAATAAGACAGTCTGTATTAAATAATTGATTAAAATATCACAACATAAATCGATAATTCGTTCTTGTCGTTATACTAAAATTTATGTTTATACTCTTCAATGCACCCACTGAATTTTAGTTCGGCGATATTTCTCTGTCATAAATACAAGATAAAATTATTTTAGTGGGTAGTTAACTGGAATAATAAAACACTCCACGTGGCGTTGAGGGGTACAGGTGGTAACCCGAGCGATCGCTAAAAATTCACACGGCGTAATGCTTAACCCCCTAATTCCCGCCACCCCGAGTGAGCTTTTACATTAAATTTCACCTCAGCGGGATTCGGGATTTGGATACGACGCGCGTTCCTTAATTTCCGGATCGAGTCGACTCACAGGGTATGTTGTATACGTATATGTAAGTTAAAAACTAGACATTACACACTCGAACATCGCGTGTATTAACTAAGATACATTTGTAAAACACACGTGGTTTAATTATCGGGAGGAAGAAAACTCACGAAAATGCCACGTTTATAAAATAAACAGCGTTTTCCTTGACGGCAATAAGTATGTAGGTATGTACATTTAGAGTATTTAGACCATTTAGGGCACGGGTTCCCAACCCCTCAGTAGCGAGGTGGTTTCTAGGGGGTCGCCATTACTAAATAAGAGTAAACTGAAAAAAATACTCTCGAGAGATATAGCGTTTAATTGGTGGCGTTTTAAGGTAATTTATTTACTTTTCATACTACTAAATCCATACTTGATAGTCTAGTGGTGAAGGGTGGAGATAGGCTGTGACAAAAATAGTGCAAACTAAACTTTATCAATCTACTTATTTGTTTTCATTGAACAAATAATATAAATTGCAGATGGTTTTTTAAATATAATTAAGCCCTGTCCAACCAAACCATAAAAGCTAAAGGATAAACCATATAATTTTAAAGATAGAAGAATATATTTAATCTATTAAGGTTTGGTTAGGCAGGGTTTGATAGAATTTTAAAATTCACCTGCAATTTGTATTCTTAGTTAAATGAAAACAAATAAATATGACTGCAAAGTGTGCATTATTTTTGTCGGTTTTCTACTATTGTGGTTTGGTCTATGTAAGGTTTAATTGAATTTTAAAACTAACCATTACCTATGTAATTTGTAGTGTTTGTTGTAATTTTTATACATAAACTCATTTCATAAATTATAATGAAAACAAATGTAGAAAATAAAAAAAGATGTGTTTTCACAGAACAGATTAATAAGTTCCCTGTGTGTTTTCTACCCTATACAGTGTATAGAGTAGAAAACACATCTCTTTCTTTGCCCGACGAAAAAAACTTATTGGTCATATTTATTTATTTGTAACGCAATATTTTAATTCTCATCAACAAATTTATGTTTTTTTCAAGCTGGAAAAATTAAGCAGTATATTTCTTTGTTTTTGAAAAAGTATTTTTAATATTTAGTATTATAATGAAATGTTTTCACATTTGAATGGATGATGGGTAATTCTCTCCCCAATGTTTGATGAAAAATTTGCTGTAGGTACAGCTCGCGGGCCGCAAAAAAAATTGGCGGGCCGCAAGTTGGACAGCGCTGCTATACACTATTCAAAACCAATTAATTATGTAGTTCTTCAAAACACAGTGGATTTAAAATTTCGCCATGCAATGAACTACGTCCACCGAAAATCCGAGAATTCCGCTGAAATATCAAATATAAAAATAAAAAAAAACAACAACAACGCGGGATTGAGGCCGCACTCATGGACTCAGAACTCAGAGACGAGTGCCCTACCAATTATTTACACCGTCATTAAATTTAATTATTTATTTCATGTGAAGGTAAGTGTTAAACAATCATTTAGTCTTCGTCACTAATTAATAGTATGATTACTATTGTCAACTTCCTTACTTACCTAATATTAATGTATCTTTTATGATAATACTTAATACGTATTTTTTCTATGTGTAATGTAGGTACCTTACGAAACAAAATATTAACACATACGTACACTGCGTGTTAATCCTCTCGATGCTTTATCACCAAGAAACATTATGGTCATCCATTAATCATCAGATGCGACAGCGTCACATTCCTTCCCATTAACAGTGTCACATCTCTATTTTCCACGCATGAATTTAATTTTTGTAAACAAAAAAGATATATTATTGTGGATGCGAAGGGGAGAAGTATGATTATCAAGTGCATTAGAAGCAAATCACAAGTACGCACGGTCACGGTCATATTAATGTATTTATATACATATCGTCACCGTACAGGCCAAGTAGCGTAACCCTCACTTTTCACCAAAGTGACATTTTGATGGTAACGGACTTATTGCATACTCTTACACGAACTGGCCAAGTATCATAAATCCCAAAAAAATAATTCAAAACGTCATTTGTAACTTGACAAAAAGTATTCCAGCCACATGCTGTAACCCTCTCCAAACGTAAGCCACATGGTACGTACAGAATAAGCCACTCAATTTGTAATAAAATAATATATTATTATATAAAATAATAAATAAATATTAGATATATAAAATAATGAGTAAATCCAATGCCCACAGATTTTTTCAATTCCTGAACAGTTTGATATTTGCGGGTTACGCTCTTAGCCTGTACAGTGACGATATTATTGTTACGAACGAATCATAATTTTAAGAATTTGCGGTAGATAACCTGAACTAACTGCAGTTTGTGGGAAAGATGTAAATATCATTATGATGCCTTGTCTTTTCTCAATACGAGAAAAAGCATTTCACGATAACTTAAAAATATTAATACCATAAAAGAGATTTTTTAAAAGTCATCGTTCTAAAATTTAAAAAAAGTCATATTTTGTTTCATACAATTTAGTTTCTATCACGCTGTAACGTCCTGTGGATGCTACCAGAGCGATCAAGAACATCCAGATCGACACCCTCGCGGCGCAACACGGCCTTAAGACGTATTCCACGTTTACGCATAAGCCTTCATCGACCAAGATTTTTTCAATTTCACGAAACGGAAAATGCTTTATTTGCACCCCCTAATGTCATTATCACCGGCCGCCACTGGTTGTGGATTTTGTATGTTATTAACTCTTAATATCCTTTGCCTTATTACTGACGACGGTAATCACTGAGATTACAGGCATCGTAAACTGTCCGTCCATTTGGAGCAACCCTGGGCTGACGCTGTTGCTTCAGACATTGTTAATTCGGTATTTTTCTTGACAATGTTGCTTCATCACTCGCCTCTCCAGGCAGTTCGGATCTTTTCTAACTAAGTAACCGAGGAATCGAATAACGCGTCTTTTGCAAGTGGCCTAGAGATGTCCCTTCATCTTTGATGCCAAGCTTTTCTAGTATAGAGACAATATGGTGGACCTGGCTGTCCATTGAATGCAGAAAATCTACCGCGAGCAGCACATCGCATTTCTTCCTATCGGATTCTCTGGGAAACCAGGTTGCAATACAGTACCTATAGCAAGATTGAAAATATCAACGTTTAAAATAGTTGTTTTTCAGTTGTTTCCATACCTTGATGAGGTAAGAATTTTCATATTATATGACAATGTATTAATAACAATATTACTGTCAACGCTTGCTTGGTCCAAGTAAATGCCTTCTAATTGTTGCGGTGAACATGATTATTCATCATCTTTAGAAATCAAAGGGCATCAAAGAAAGCGTTTCGAGTGTCATCAAAATAATAGTCATCAATTTTATCGTCACCATAAATCACCGACGTCACGACAGCTCGGCATTCCTTCACTTCAACGGATTGCCATCACATGGTGCTCATTCCTACAAAACAAAATCCAAAACATGATGATACGCCGTAGACACAGAGGCGCCTCGAACATGTGGGCTAAATTTGGTATGGGGGCTTAAGACGTCGAATGAAAAATATAAGGCAGACAAATTTATCTCTGTTTCAATACATCACTCGTTATAATGAGAAAAATATAATTATACCATGATTAACATATTACCTACTATTATTCGCTCATTCGCTTTTCTATTACAATATATAACTCTTCGCGGTACGGAACAGAATGTACGTCAACTTAGGGAAGACGAGTTGCAGGCCGATTCAGTGGTGCCACATTCAGGTATTTAGCATAATTATACAGCGTTTTATGGAAACTGGGAAAAGATTTATTTCTGATAAACCAAGTAAACAAATATTTTTAGTATTGAATCCGTTAAAATTATAGTATTTTGCCTAGTTGGCATAAAATTATGGTATAACTTGCTGTTTTACAACTTTTAAGAGAAATTGTTGACAGATAATTTATGATAGTTTAAAAAATATATAATTAAGTTTAAAAATTCGTAAATTAGTAATCTTAGAAATAAATAAAAAAATATTGACAGCAATAACATATTAACAAAATTTTAAGCCATAATAATAGCTCCATACTATTTACAATTTTCAAATTAAATATCCTTATCCACTCTACTTAAATACAACTTGGAATTTTACAAATTATCAGTTTCCTACCTAACATAGCCCATTTTATACTTTCATTCGCACACAGTATTGACAATTATATTTATAACGTAAGATAAACCCAAACGCATAGTGAGCTAAGTACGTATCGTATAACAATATTTATAAATTGTGAAATTGTGAAGTGGTCAACATATTTTATAAATTATAGCGAAATAACTATTCCTGTTGAAAAAATGCACTCACCGCATATATAACTATTCTATTCGCGAACGAGACAACATTTGAGGAGATTGAGATTGTGGGGACTCACCTGAAACAAAATAAATAAATAAAATATATTAGTTATAACAGTGGCGAAGGGTGACTTTTGGAAAGAGGTAAGCTGTGGAGATCAGAGAAAAAGAGCACACTTGTCAGGTAACTTACGAGAAATAAGAAGATAATACTAACGATATTACTACTGATGAATAGGTGCACACTAATGACGACGACACACTGGTCATAGGTTTCACCGCTGAATTTGTCAAATTATTTAAATCACTTATGGCAGTAGAAGTCCACTTTTCATTAGCAAACAATACGCATGACCAACAAAAAAGTTTGTTTAATGTATAACTGCCAGTTAAGAACGAATATTTATTATAAAAATTGTTGTGAAAACGTCTAATATAAGTTTTTTTGCTGTATTCAAATCTAAATGAAACCCTTGGAAGGTCAAGCTTTCATAATTTTTAATTTTTGAGGAAACGTCAAACTCGGGAATGATTTTATATATTTAAAGCACTGACGAATGATTTCGGTACAATATGAGATAATTTATCCGCATTCTAATTTTCCAATTCCAATTTAACACAGTAATACAATGAATTTTGTATTATAAAATAAAACCTTAACCCCCTCTTTGAAATGTCAATATGACATGAACTGTGAATAGCATGTTATGTTTGTCTATGACTAAAGTAACCTAAATAATAATCACGAAATACAATATTTATTTTTAATAACAATTTATAAATTATATGTGATCGAACACAATAGTTATTTTTTTTAATCATCCTTATTATTTGCTTAAAAAGATAGTCATCGTCAATAAACAAATCAACATAGAGTGTAAGCTTGTCCTGTAGCGCTTACTAGTCTGGAACAAATATGCAGACATGTATGAGGTTGGCAACGGAATCGGGGTAGAGAATTCAGCGAGGATTACGTTCGGCAAAATCCTAAAAATAGCACTCACGTCTGTGACCTTTCGTCATTTATTTTTGTTTCGAAACTTGACTAAATTAAACGCTCTACTACTTCTAAATACCGACGATAGATGACAATCAATATTTTTATTATATTACCTAGTCCTAGACAATATAAACATTTATTTCTTTAAATTAAATACTTCAAAATAGAAGGTAAGCTTTAAATAATCGCTTAGTATGGAGCCTTCGACACTGAGTTATAATAATAATTATTATAAATAATACAGACAATTAACTAAGTGACAGAGATATATTAAGATTTATTGTAGTAAGTAAACGATAGAAGAAATTTATAATAAATATCATTCGATAAAAACCTAACACATTACGAGGGCGCCGAATCGTCTCAAGACAACCCTGGTTAAACTGGTGATTATTTTTAGTTTTGTTTTTTGACACTGTGCACGCTGTACGCCTACCACAAAACAAATAATTAACGGAATCGCACTGATGCTTAATGATTGAATAGGAATGACAGGAATTCGAGACGGAGGGCCACATGTTTATCTGATTTGCTTATTTAAATTTAGAATCCCACTTACAGAGGGCGGGAAAACGTTTCATTCACAGAAATGATCAATGGGATAACTTTAACGACCCTTACAAGTAGTATTACTTCGGGATATTGTCAGGTCTTCCTCTTATTACCACTGCCAATCAGTGTTGACGTTGATGGCTCCGCCCTATTTAATTCTAATATTGTCAACTACTAAACAATTATAGTCACAGGTCGGAGTAGGTATCTAGTGAATTTTAAAAAATCCGTTGGTTCGTAAAAAGCAATCAAACTAAATCAACAAAATACAAAAAAAAGTATAATTATTTTACATTACAATCACGACATACTTACAACTTACAACTAACACTCTCCATCAGTGTTGCCATATTTTTCTATGCCGATAGTACAAAGGCGTAAAAATTATAGTATTTCTGAAAAATATATTGTACAGGAACATTTTTCGTCTTGAATCCTTTAAAATTATAGTATTTTGGTATATTTGGCGTAAAATTATAGTATTTTACATTTTTCACGAAATCAAAATTATAGTATTGTACTATAATCATAGTACGGTTGGCATTACTGCTCTCCATACTTACTATGGACCCATCAATATAAATGATGCGCTTGTTTAGCTTCTGCTGATGACGGCATTGATTATACAGAAAAGGAATTAGTGCCGCAGGCGAAATTCGTAATCAATCTGCCGCTATTGTCGCAACAATGATTATTGGTCTACGGCCGGAAGCCATGGCGTTTTTAACCGTAGTCCATCATCCTTATTATTAATATTACTACATTATCTCTCGAGTATGGCCTCTGCAACTAGCCCGAAATGCCGAGGAAAGAACAGAGTACATACCAACAAGTTGTTAGTATGTACCTATTTGGTTTATTGGTTGTTTAGTAACAACCAACCGTGAATATTTCAAACAATATTAGATGTATAAAATTCTGTAGATGACATTATGCAAAAACCATTTAACCTAGTCGGTAATTGATGACTTGAACTGAAGACCTGGATGATTAGCAGGGAACAGAAAAATAATGGAAAGTGGGTTATCGTCTGGGTGAGGCTGGCGCAAGTTTTAATTCTCATGTGTGGAGAATTACAGGCTAAACATAAACACATATCTACCTATTAAGGAAAGTATGTTAGGTATTATCAATAGTTACGTCTATAATATGTATCATAACATGCATTCAAGTTTATCACGTAAACAAAACGCGCATTAAATATTGATAATATTTGAGGACATTCTGGGGCTCTGTTTACTCGAGTTTTATGGCCTGATCGTTTTATAAAGCAAACCCAGCATTAAATTCTGGGTCTATGGCGGCTGGCTTCACATTTCCATTTATCAATCTGTTCTGTGGTGATTATGAGTGCAAAAATAAAATTTTATATTTTATAAAAAATATGTATTACAATAATTATACGTATACAGTTGGCCGTCTCACAGTTAACTGTGAGATGCAGTATAGAAAATATATGGCCGTATGGTATTGAGATCATGTTTAAGTGAATCACTTAAAAACTAAGTAATAAAAATCACCAGAATACAAGAAAAAACAGAAGAAAATAATTAGGTAAGTAAATTAGAAATAGATAATACCGTATAATTTATTAAAATTCTGGTATCAAGTCGTACTTATCAAATATCTGATAATAATGTTGTCATGCCAATGAATATCAAAGTAATGTTCCTATTGAATCTAATAAACTTGGAACTCCACTAAGAAATTGTATTTCTTCATCTCAATGCCATCTCTTCCCGGTAAGACAGTTCACGGTTGTACACTACGGCGAAATATAATGCGTATAATTTACATATAACCGTCACAATTGCATACAGCGCCATAAATTTGCAACCAAGATAATAATAATATATTGGTTTCTTCTAGAACAGTACCTATAAACATAAGATTTATTTTAAAACATGCTAATCGGCAGCTGGATAAGAAACACAACAACCATGTCCCTCGTGTATGTGTTAGTAATGTTATGAGAGAGAACATAGATGGATCCCTCCAAACACGAAAACGCATTTTTTCCTATCATCAGTCATGTTGCCGTCTCATTATCGCATTCATCCCATCTCGATTCCGGAATGTCGCACTGGTTCCAAGAAGAAGAAAACAAACCCACATACGATTAGTGGGTTTCTATTTAATTTTACGTCAACACTCAGAGACATCAAAGTGACTCCACTATGAATGTGAATGATAAACAGCATAAAAAACCAAATTTATTTTTAATATAATTAATGTCTTGGGAACTGTTAGAGACTGTACACACTCAAGTTGGCAACATTATAAAAACGGCAACTCAGTAGAAGTTCTAAAAAGAATTGTATTGGCATGTGAGGTAAACGCTGTATTGCCGATTTTGGAATATATGCCGAAATAATACACCAAAATACAAGCTCGATTGTAACAAAATACAATGTGCTATGCATACCACTCACTGTTTAAATAATTACTGCGACATCTCAGGTAATTTCTATTGGAATGCATTTATATCTTATGTGAGGGTGGATGCTTTGTAATTCGGTCTATGAAATCGAACCTTTGATGTGATCCTCTTAACCGCAAATTCTTTGTGGAAATATACCTTATTGCATTAATTAAAATAAAACACAATATTCCGTAGTAAATAGTAATTCCGCTTAGATTCCAGACACAAACTAAGTGGAAATAGTATTGCATAGTTTTATTTTAATTAAATCAATATGTACCTACTATATCGCAGAATAAATCAATATATTCGTTGAGACATATACATTGAATTGAAACGTTGTGGGTCGATCCACTGCTGGATTAAGGCTTCCCCTAGCGGCTTCTACTCTTATCGGTTATTTAATTTTTCGCTGCATCGAGACATAGGTAATGGACAGCACGTTGACAATCCACTAGTTACTGACTAGTTCATCTTATTGGCCGTACATAACACTCTCAGCTCAGCATTCCCATCCAGTACCGAATCATTTACATTTCATTGTACATTTCGAATCCGTGTATCATCACTGTCATTTTCTTGCCGTATATATTATAATATTACAGATTTAATACAAAATTTCTTTTTCTGAAGAGTGAGTTGTTGTACCTATATTGCAGAAATTCTCTGAAACGACTACAACACTATACTATAAAAGTATTACGGAACGCCGGTAAAATTGTTAAATACTTCCATAAAGTACCATAAAAGTACGCCTTGAAGTCAAATTATATTCGTAATCTGAGGCCGCGAAGTTTTAAATGATAAAAACAAACTTCAAGTCAACTTTTAAGTTGTGAAACGAATTGAAAAAAATTCTCGTTCATGCACGAATTGGAAATTTTACACTCGAAAGGGATGGGTATCGGAAAATAAACTTTATTCTAAAATACAATTAAAAAATATCTTGTTTATTTAGTTACACAAGCATTCGAGCGTATAACAATGGACAAATACAATTTTATTATTGGTCTTGTTTTTGTACCATATTTTTTTAATTATTAATTTGGTATTTTTTCAATCGTTAATGAATTAATTAATACACCAATTCGACGATTTTTTCTCACAGATTAAACTGCTATGTTATAATTATGATTCTATTGATCAGAGAATCCCAACCGGTGTGCCGCAGTGATTGGGAAGTGTGCCTACCGCCAGATTTTACTACTCGTATTATATCATAATATAGCATGTAAATTGATGAAAAGTAGTTAATTACTACCCAAGCTTTTCACACACTTTGCAGAACGAAATAAAATATTATTATACATAGATACACATTTTTTCGAAACACATGATAAACATATCGTCCCCTTAGAACAGAACTAGCCTAATTGATTTTTTAGAACAAGTGTATCTGAATTATGAACATAAAAAAGGTTATCAACTTAGATCATTCCAAGCTTAATTTTAAAAACATTTTGGAACAAAATTAACCTATCTGACGTTATCTGACGAAATATGTAGCTTGTAGCAAAATACACTTTTTAATGTTTTTTTTTTAGATAAACAATGCTTTTGACTAATGCATTATCGTATATTTAAATTAATATTCTTATATTTACAGTTTTGAAATTAATGACAAAAAAAGTTTAAAAGTGCTCTCCTGAAAAATGTATAAAAACAGTAAGGCTTGTTCTTTTAATCCGTTTAATCCTTTACTGTTATTTTCAATTCCGATAAAATTCGCGACCTTCTTTTTAATTTTGAATCAACGTGTTAACAATGGGAATGGATGTACCTTCTTACATTGACTTTAAAACAGCGTTAGAATCTCCCAAAATTTTAGTTTTAAATTAGGTGCTTGCACAAACTATTTTATTTTACTCAAAGGAATAATAGCAAAGGTTTAGAATATTATTGCTGTATAATTGATGATGTTATAAAATCTGTAATCTCAAATATTTGACTAGGTACATAATAATAATATAATATACTTAGGTAAAAGCTATCTGTCTGCGTTTGCACTGTGTTATGCAAGTTATTATACGGACGTAACGGTGCCACGGTCATTATGTTGCGAGCCGCTTGATGGTGATTTCGAGGGACACCCAACGGCATGCAGGGCACTATAATAAAAACTGCAATTATGTGAATGTCACACATGCCGGTCGAGAGATTCAATTACAACAGTGCAGACAGGGTTGGAAAACATGCACCATAATAGACGAACCACAAACTACGAAGCATCAGCTACATAGGTAGACTCATTCACAAACGTACCTATTAAGCGAGTGTGCACATCACTGTCATTACATTTTGGATCACTATTCCGACCGATAGTCATTTTTAAGTAAGCGGTATGAAACATGTAAGATAAGATAATGGAACCTAAAGAGTGGGGTTTGGAGTCGCGGATTCTCGAATCCCCTTGAATTCATCTGAAATGACGTATTCTTGCAGACAAAGGTATAGTTAAAAATAGGTAGGTTAGGTACTTAGCTAATTTGTCATCAAATTAGCATAAAAAGAATTACATAATAATTTGTGTTTGTCCGGATTACGGGATCAGAAAAATACATTCGTAGGTAAAGCCTCAATTACATTGAGCTTCTTTACGAGCTGTTTGTTGGCGAATTTATAATCTGCCTGTAAAGTCGCCCAGTGTAATCATCGAACAAGCTAAGATGTTCGATGATTACACTGGGCGACTTTACAGGCAGATTATAAATTCGCCAACAAACAACTCGTAAAGAAGCTCAATGTAATTGAGGCTTAAGTAACATATTTTTACCAGTAAAATTATAGTAAAAAAAAAAATAACACTAAAAACGTCGACATTTTACGTGAATTTTTCTTATTATCAAAAATTGCATTTTTATTTATTTGCCACATTTTTCTTAGCTCGTATTCTTGTTTGTCCGGTGGTTGCTTATCCAGTACAAATCTTGCAATCAATTTTTAACTAACTTCCCGACTAGCTATTTGAATTTGACATTGAAACTTTTAGAATACCTACATCAGAACACGATGCCAATGCATTATTTCAATACTTTTAGCCATCTTCAATTGGAATTGAATTCATTTTCTGTTAATTCTGTTTTGTATGAAAAGTTATTTCGGAAGAAATCCGTATTCCAATCCACTATTATTGGTTGCTAGGGGTCTGGGGTCCTAGCAACTAAATTATTAATATATACGTGCGTTACTATGGAAATCAAAATGACATTTCAGTCTTATAAGTGTTTGTTTGTTTGCAAAATAGCAAAAAAATGATTCGTTGACAATTGCCTTATTTGTCCTAAATTATTAATACATATAATTGTCAAGTTTATATGATTCAACAGAAAATTTAAAAACGTGGTACATAAAAAGTTCTTTTTATCTTGTAATTATTTACTTTTAAAATGGGAATTTAGCAATTTCTTATTAACCCTACCTAAATAAGCCGTGAAGTTCCTAATCACAGAAACACTCGGATTAAAACCGGAGCCCCCTAATTTGCTGTGTGTATAGCTACCAAATTAGTTTACAGTGGTCTAAACATGTATCTACTATCTACCCATGATACACATATAAAGATAAACAATATTGTGGAAAAAAACTGTGTTTTCTCACTTTTAGATAGAATATTCAATTTACATGTAAAACCACCAATGATATCATTAACACAAACAACCCTAGTGTGTTGTATCACTCACTAAACTTCAGAAAAAATAATTTTGCGTCTTTGAAGTCTTCAAAGACGCAAAATCAAAATGAGCTAAAAAAAAATAAACAGACCCGTCCTGGGAAATTCCCGCAAGCTTACAGCAAAAATCATCACCGTAGCGAGTAGTAAATTAACAAGCCAACAATTACTAACAAACAAGACGACGGCGCTGGGTTGATGATGAGTAGTACGTCTCGCCGTTGATTGATTACCGACCTAATCCGAGCTGAGGCGTTCGGTTCGGGTTCCGGATCGCAATCGCTATCGGGAGAACACCGAAGCTCTGGATAACATCGTGAATATCCGAGAACACAATGTTGTTTGCTTATCTGATCGCATCTTTCTTTTGCGCAGTGGCGGAACTACACGGTGCAAAAGCTCGCAGTGCCGGGGAGCCTGTTTGGTCCTATTTTTAAAGGTAAGTATTTATGATAAATGTATGTAGGTACATCCATTATTACATCATTCTAATAGCAACTTAAAACGAAAAAAGTTCAAAAGAAATTATACATGTTGACATGAATAAAATATAGTCTTATTCAGTCATATCGAACAGTATCTTTGTGGTTATTGTATGATTTAACAGTGGTGCAGTAACAGAAAAAAATAATGATGTGTCGCTGTTTTTAAAATCCCATTGAGCCCCATTGCTTCTACTTTTCATCGGAATGCAAAAGGTCGAATCTTACCGCGCTAAGTAAAAGGGCGATAAATTTTCCCATAATCACTTCGGAATTAGACTGATTAATCGCTTCTCTGGCATTTTTACGAACTGTTTACTCGGTATGAATGTGCCTTAAGTTCACTATTTTTTTTTCCAAATTAACAATAATTTTCTATCTTCACGCGATTCAAACGTAATTAAGTATTGTGTGTCACAGAACGACCAGTTTTAAATATAATAATCATTCTTGACACCCAATATGGTTTTTAGAGAATAATTGCGAAATACGAGGGTGAGTCAATAAGTCCTTAGAAAAGCCGACAGGTGGCGCGACTAGTACTGTAAGCGGTTTGTTTTCATGCAGCGGCACTACCGATTCAGTATGCTGCGAAGTTTCAATCAGATTGGTCGGGTTGTTGTTTTTTATTTTTGTACATTTAAAAAAAAAATTTGCTTGTTTACAAAAATGGAGAAAATTGAGTTTAGAGCTGTTATTAAACATTTTAATATAAAAGGGTTAACAGCAAAGGAAATAAAAAATGAGTTGGATTTAGTTCACGGCATATCTGCTCCTTCACTTGCAACTATTTATAACTGGTTAAATGAATTTAAACGTGGTCGTACATCAACAAAGGATGAACCACGCTCAGGACGTCCTGTAGAGGTGACTACACCAGAAATGATCAATAAAATCCACGATATGGTGTTAAGTGACCGAAAATTAAAGTTGCGTGAGATAATTGAGGTTACAGGGATCTCAAAAGGTAGCGTCATTTCTATTTTACATGACAAATTGGGCATGAAAAAAATTTCTGCAAGATGGGTGCCGCGTTTGCTCACAGTCGACAATAAACGCAATAGGGTGGTGGCCTCTAAAGCCCTGTTGTCGCTCATGCAACGCAATCCGGATGAATTTTTTCGTCGCTTTGTGACTGTAGATGAAACATGGATACACCACTATACTCCCGAGACGAAAGAACAGTCAAAGCAGTGGATTGCGAAAGGCGAACCATGTCCAAAGAAGGCGAAAACCGTAAAATCAGCTGGTAAGGTTATGGCTACTGTATTTTGGGATGCACGTGGAATTATTTTCGTTGACTATTTGGAAAAAGGAAAAACAATAACAGGGGATTATTATGCATCTTTATTGGACCAGCTAAAAAACAAAATTGAAGAAAAACGGCCTCATTTAAACAGGAAAAAAATCCTCTTTCATCAGGACAATGCCCGTGTTCACACATGTTTACGATCAATGGCTAAAATTGAAGAATTGAAGTTCGAATTGGTCGACCACCCACCGTATTCGCCAGATTTAGCCCCCAGTGACTTTTTCCTTTTCCCAAACTTAAAAAAATGGCTAAGTGGACAACGTTTTTTTTCAAATGAAGAAGTCATCGATCGGACAAATGCTTATTTTGAGGACCTTCCGAAAACTTATTTTTCTGACGGTTTAAAAAAATTGAGAAACGTCTAACCAAGTGTATTGAGCTCCAAGGAGATTATGTTGAGAAATAAAAAAAAAATACAAAAATAAAAACTGTTTTAATGCTTTTTTCTAAGGAATTATTGACCCACCCTCGTATAATGTTTTACAGAAATAACTAACGACCCTGAAAGTTAAATTAGGTAAGTACTATGTGTATTGCTATTTTTTCGGAGAGGGGCAAAATAGAAAGAAGTTCCGCCACTGCTACTGCGCGATAATAAAACTACTGTCTTCGCGTGACGAAAACAAGTTTACCAGTAAGAAAATGTATTTTCTTTACCACTTCAGTTGACTACCGATAAGATAATATTTCTAACCAAACGCATGCGTGTTATGTTGAGCATAATATGTGCCCTATAATTTAAGTGACCATATTTTCCCGGAGAAATTAAAGGAAAAAATAAAAAAATATTTCGAAATTTTAAAAAGGCATGTTGTGTTTATGTATTTCACTAAAACTAAAAAGCTTTAAGTAGGTTCTTAAGTATAACATTTTTTATATATTATAATATTATATTGTTCACTAAAGAAAATACTCGTTCAGTGGGGGGGGGGATTAGATCCAAGGGGATCCATAAGGAAAACTCAACGATTTTTTTATGTTTTTGAAAGTTACGCATGTTGTTGGCAAGGCATGTCGTCATTTTGCCGCCAATCTTTGATCTTTTCACTGGTGACATAATATTTGATACATAAAGTCTCATCGAATAATTGGTCGTTAGTTATATTTAAGGCCCAGTGACTGGAAATAAACAGATAGCTTCGCTCGATCCTTGCGCACAGAGGGATTTCTCGTATTTAGGATTCATTCAAAAACATTTCAAGCCGGTTTAGTCATCGAGTTAACTGTCCCCAATTCTTCCCGACCAATCAACTCTGCCTAAATAGTTTTTTTATTACCGGTGAAGACAGTTTTAATATATTTATGTGGGCCGTTGCTGCACGCCAATTATCAATTTACCATTTCATTTCACGAAATAAAGGACATTTTTTTAAATAAATAAATCTAAAGGAGAGATCAATGAAATAGAGGACTGCAGCCCTATGTTATAACTTGTGACATGAAGTCACCCGACGACATGACGTAATTGTGACGTATGCTCAATACACGCATCGAGGCGACCCGCCCAATGCACACGGCTCACCATAGATATTATTATGCTGAAACACCTATTTGTGTATGGGGACAATGAATAACGCCAGTATTAGAGTAGCGTTAATTTCTCGAAGACTATTGACTCACTCCGGTAGTACGTCACAATGATGTCATATGTCGTCATGTCGCCGGGTGACTTCATGTCACAAGTTACAACATAGGGCTGCTGTTCTCTTAAATAAACTACGCATGGTCACCGTACCCATAATACACGTCATTCATGCGACGCAATATTCGCAATCGTGATAATTACGCGCTTCATGCATTTGTAAATTGCGTGAAACTGAAATAATTGAATTGAAAGTTTTGTCTGCTTATAAATATTACGATTTGGCGCCGCCGGCCAGACACTAGGACAAAAGTGGCTGACAGGACAACTGAACGACGGACATCTGGGCACCGCACAAAATAATGAAACGATTTGAACCAGTAAATAGACAAGTAGGCCTAACACAATGTATTTACAATTATTGCAAGCTTGACAGAAGTTGTCAGCTCAATTGAAAAGGGGTTATTTTTTTAGAAAACATAGACTCCTTATAGCTAGAGTTGGGTATTTCCCGAGAAAATCTCAATCTCGAGATTCGGGATTTCCCGAAATTATGAAATTTTGAATTCTCGAGATATCGGGGAATTTAAAAAAACCTGTAAAATTCCTAAAATCAGTGTAAAAACAGACAAATTCCAACAAAATATGATTTTGTTTTTACTTATGTAATAAGAAGACAAACAAAATAGAAGTAGGAAAACAAAAATAATTCAAAACATTACTTAATAAAATAGAATTTCAAAAAACAAAGACTGTCAATCGCGTACGCTTTTGAGACACAAAATTCTCTGATGATGCAAAAATTTGCGCTCATTTTGAGTCGACGTTGGCTTTTGTGTTAAATGCCCCGATCAGTCTCTAAACGTTTTGTGTTTTATGTCCACTTTTTTCATATAGAAAATCGTTTTTTCAATTAATATTTGATAATAAAGAAATCCCGAATCCCGAGAAAAGATTCTCGAGATCCGGGATTTCCCGAAATGTTAAAAAATTCAATTCTCGAGATTCTGGATGTAAAATCTCGAAAAATTTTCCAGAATTCCCGAAACCCAACTCTACTTATAGCTAAAAAGCAAGGAATGACAAAACATATTAACATGCTGCGCAAAAAAGCGTGAAGGAAATGTGTCGTCAGAAACTTTTTAAATAGTTTGTACACATTAATATGTACAAAGAACTGCAATTTTATTAAATATTAATCTTTTAGTAACTTCGGGGTATCAATGTAAATAAATAAATGATAAATATACTACACTGGCTATCAATATTAATCAATCTAATAATGTGCCAGAAGTATCGCCAAGAGGTGTAATCGTCACGGCAGTAAGTATGTAAGACATAGGTATTATCAAAAACTAAAAGTTTATAAAGTTCGCTCTAGTTCTAGTAAGTTCTGTCATCTGTCTGTGGTGGTAATATTATATTTTTTACACCGTTGCCGGAATCGAATAGAATAGATAGATGGAAACGATGACAATAACTAATTAAAGAGTAGGTACTACTTTAAAGAAGATGATACACTGTAACTATCAGGTCCGCGTTTCTCCAAAAAGGTTGATTGCCATGAATAAATACAGCTATGAATAATTTATTATTATTCCGGGGCTACACTTTCAAACAAACTAACTCCAAATCCAGCGGTCAAGTTTACAACGGTCGTAATTATTTTATTCGTTTGTATTCCGGCGAACTTTCATCAAAGCTCTCCACTTAAAACGTCTGAGGAGTCTTAAGGCATGCAGCTCTCGCGATTAAAAGCACATAAAGAACTTCAAACACATCGTAAAAGTCTGCGTTTGTCTTTGAAATTTGTTTCTGTTTGATTTTTTTGTTGTTATTTTTCGCGCGCTTTTCTTGACGAATGGATTCGGCGAAAGCTCGCCGACAGAAATTAAATTTCCAACAGAAACATGTGATATATCAAAATGGCGTGGTTTCAATAGTTTGTGGTAGAAGGTAGAGTTTCTAAACCTTTTCCGTGTGGTTTTCATTGTTCGGACCAACAGGGTGGGTCATCAAAATTTGTCTTAGGATTACGTCATCATAGTCGACTACGCTAGAAGCACACAGCAATGGGCAGCCGAAGTCTTCATTCTGCTACTGTGGCGCTTTTCTTTACCCTATAGCCAGCGCGAAAGTTAGGTGATGTATACATACGTCTATTATATTATGACGTAAATAAGGAAGGCTGACAAACTCTCGATTCCGAGAGACGTGTGGACAAGAGGATTACAGACTACTACAGTCAATGTTGCCAACTGTACTATAATTTTGTCCGGCGTACTATGGTAGGATATTTAAAAGTTATATAATTATTATGTAGTACTATAGTAGGTACCTACGCCTAAAATACTATAAATTTGAATATTCGAAAAATACACCTCTCAACATATAAATTCCTCACTTTAATTTGATGTGAAGTACCTACTAATAGTACGACTGCGATAATAAGCGTTGGACTATCACGCCGTGGGTCTCAGGTTCGAATCCTGGGTCTGGCAAGTACACATATTGTTTTTCAATTTGTGTACGAGTCAGCGTATGGACCTAATTGGTTTAGCAAGTGGCTGACATCCATTTCTCGTAAAAAAAAACAAAATCTGTTAATACAAACCTCTACCCTGTGGAGGCCCATATGATCCTATGAGGATCGGACATGGTCGGAAAAAAAAATAGTAGGTAATAGAGCAGTGTTGCCATATTTTGAAAGTGGAATTATAGTACAGTGCCTTCAAAATTATAGTATTTCGGCCAAAAATATAGTACGCGTTGAGTGACCAATAATTTTCTGCATTTTCAAAAAATTAAACGTGGGGTACCTAATTAACGTCTTGTTTTTTATAGACAAAATATCCATGAAGGGTAATTACCGTCTCGTTTTTTTAGACAAAATTCAAATGTTAAGTCAGTGGTTTCAAAACTTTATGCTACTACGCCTCCCTTTAAAAAAATCTAATCTAGGCGCCTCCCCCCCCTTATTTCATTAAATAATACAGACACCTTTTTAACAGGTCAACAATACCTACTTACGAATAAAAAAATAAAAAAAATAAACAAGGTTTTACTACTTTATATTGCATTAATTTTTGACGAATGTGCTTGTTTATTAGCACAATCAATTTCAATAGTAGTCAATCTAAATTCATCGTCGTTCATTGACAAATGGATTCTATCATGGACCTCACATCCCGAAGCGGACCCTCCGATTCAACCATATATTTAAAATATTTAATAGCTCCACAAAGCAGCGACTTTTTTTTGGATTATTTATTTTTTTGCTTCTCACGGATTATTTTGGCGTTGTTTTTCTTATATTGGCAACTTGTTTTCCGATTTCTCAAAATTATAGTATTCTGGGCGTACTATACCTGTTTTATATCGTACATAATACACTGACGAAAATTATAGTACAAATACTATAATTATAGTACGGTTGGCAACACTGTAATAGAGGAACATTTTTTGGCGAACCGAAAGAGTTGTAAAATATCGCAATTAGGTAGGTATCTACACTTTTTAGTACGCGGGTGGTGACCAAATTATAGTTCAAATACCAATAATAACCATACTATAATAATTATTATATGCTTCATAATCATCGTCGTCAAAAATTAATATCGCTTGGACACGATTTGTTTTCAGTCAATAATCCTTGCCTTCAAGTTATCATCATTCATCAGATACTGACGTCACGTCACTTGGGCCTTGGCTGCCGTAATCGTAGTAATGTTTATTCATATAAAAGCCGCTCAGAAAGCGTAAGTTCCCCAACCGTCCGAGATCCAATCGGACGGTGAACGGTCATCGAGGGCCGAGAGTTAAATCCGAAGATCCAACTCAAGGCCTGCCTCACGCTCAAGGAACCCCACCACGTCTCCTCATCGCGGAGTGTCACTCTGGTAGAGTGTGCACGTTACGAGGGAGGAAGTACTACAGAAATGATCCTGTGAAGTACAGTCCTACCGGCAAACACTTACATGCAACTATTAATGGACTTAGCTCATCATTAAGTGTGCGACTTTGTTTGAAACGCACAACGCCATCTTTCGGATATTTATTGAATAAATAAAATAAATATTCTTGACTATAAAAAAAAATCTTTCATAGCGAAGACAATAATATTATTATACAAAATTCGCCGCAACAATCACAATTTGATTTTGATTCAAAATTTGACTTGCACTTGCTCGTGTCGTCGCTTCTTAGTACTTTCAGCCCGAGGCGACAAAGATAATATTCGCGTGGTTTTCGGCTGACGAATGGTTGCGGTGCGCGGCCACTGACAGAAATGAAATTTTCAAATCAAAACAGGCGATTAATCAACGCGCGATCAAATGAGAAATTCGAAATTATTATTCATTGGCGGGCAGGTCACGAGCTGGCAGCTGGCACTGTGCCAAAACACCGATGATTGAGATGCGTACGCGTCGTTAGAGTAACTAGGTGTCGCGTTGACATATCAATTAATACACAGTAGTCCACAAACGAGTTTTTTCATTCATTTTTCAAACTGATTAACAGAATCGTTGTGATGCAGTTAACATTGAATTTATCAGAGATAATAAATTCTATTTATATAAATCGAGATTGGTTGACGATGCTTTTAGCATTGGCACTGACGATAGCCTCAACGATAGTCAAATCAACTGAGTACCTTTGTACCTTTTCTTTTCTGGTCTATTGAAGAGTCTCTCGGGTACAAAATATAAAAATGATATAAACTACATAACAGATAGGTACAAGAGAACAAGTGTATCCAGAAATTAAAACAGGAATTGAGAAAACAGGGAATGTCTTTCTCAAAATGAGACGCCTCCTTAGAAATAGATACGTCGACCTAACTTGAACCCTTTGAGATGACGATGTATAGGAATATGTAGACGTATCCTTAAATTGATGTGGAGTAATATTGGCTTTATTTAATGAACGGAAGATGGCAGAGAAGTTTTGTGTAACACAACTAGTAGGTATAGTATATAGTACCTAGGCATACTATAATGGGACGACAGAAGTACAGTATCCTGCTCATTCTCCAAGGAAAGAATGACGATATGCGTATCAGAGAAAGACGCCGCATTTAATAGCTCAAGAAACTTCTTATTCATTACCTACTCCATATAAAAAAATAGTTTCTTTAATGTTCTTAACGTATTTTACTAATCCGTAATGTCTTAAAAAAGCAAGCTTTGTATTTTTCCGCTAAGTGCCTCTAGTACAGAGTTGGCGAACCTATGGCACGCGAGATGATTTTGCATGGCACGCGAATGTTTTGTGTTGAAGAGAAAAAAAGTAGATAAGTATAAAAAGATATTTTTTTTACAAAAAGTTTTACAAATACCTAAATATATATATTATATAATATTAAAAATGCGTATTTTCTTCGGTTTTTAATAATATTTTTACCAATAATATTTGTCAATCTATGAGCAAACGGAAACGACGAAATTCATGCATAAAATGACAGATCTCATTGTATAAAAAAACAGGCAGCTGATATTCTTAAAGAATAAGCATTAGGTAAAATTAATTAAAACTGCATAGATGGGTGGGTCATTATATTTTATGCGCCACACATAATTCACAATCATTTGACAATGCTTGAGACCACTGTTTCGAGAGGATGCCTCATCTGATCCGAGAAAATTTTACTAACTATTTTTTCATTTTTTCCTGCTCGAACTACTCGAAAAACTGCTCGGCACGTCAAACAGTCAAAAAATAATATTTGGGAAATTTTGGCAAGTGTACGTAAAAAGGTTCGCCATCCCTGCTCATGTAGGTGTTTACTTTAAACCCAAAACTGTACCTATCTAACTGTAAATTCGTTTTCACAAAATTATGTGTCTATATTTACATGATGTTGGTCGGTTTAACACTGGGTTAGTTTAGTGTTAGATGAAAACAACTCATGCACGGTTGAATAATGAGTAAATTACATGTTGTATAGATAGAACATGTCATAGGTATTTTGCGGGGGTGACAGGTGACAGACCTGAATGCACTCCCATGCCAACTAGAAAAAAACTCAAATTCCTGAAGATTGAATCACGACCGCCAATTAGGAAGTTTTCGCCAACGGCCGTTATTTCTGTGTCTGTCGAAGAGATATTTCAGTAAAGAATTTATGACCAATCAACGTGACGACTCTCCCACGGTTACTACGCTTAGTGCTGCTGGCAGGAGGAAAAGAAAATGTTTGTTTAAGAAGACGTTTAAGTAGACATAAATTCGAGATAATCCTTGATGATTCAAAAGACCAATTACACATTTCGTGGCTGTCTTCTACGAACTTACTGTTCTGGTTTCGAATTGTAGTTTTAACGAGAATTTCCTAGGCGGTTGTTGCTCAACGGGACGTAGAGGTAGAAGCAATGCCTAATTCTAATAAATAATGTGTATAAACGATGGCAAGAAGGGATATTGCAGCAACAAAAACGATATGCTGGCATATCAAAGTATATTTTTTTTTATTACATATAATCAAGTTATTAGACAACTTAGCCCTAGGGGCGGCAGGTTATATGAAAGTATGGTGAAGCAGGCAAGTATGGCGAGGCAGGCTGGTAATCAATTTGCGGCAAAATTTCCACGTTAATATTATATTATATGGGTACGTTTTAATGACCAAAGCAAATCATCCGTGATGCCCTGCATTTTTTTTTTATCGCGTCGCTATTTCTCGCAAGTTGTCGGATATTGTTGTCCTACTTCATTCAGTTGTATGCGAAAACGGATTCCTTGCCCCTCTTTTTATTTAATACCTCAATGGTAGAACCATGGTTGCTGAAATAAAAGTGCATGTAAAAATATATACTTATTAAAAAAATACCTAAGCATAATATTTTTTAATTCAATAAATTGGGAGAACTCAACTCATTTTCTTTTATTATTTCTCTCGGATTATTTAAGGTTGAAAAGCTCTGCTATAAAGCATAGAGGGTTATCTAAATATTACACAAGTAGGAGGAATAATCAGCTTACAAAGTTCTTTATCAAATTTATCTATCACTTGGGATTCACCACATAAAAATTAGGTACCTATTTAATTCGACACGTGTTTCGCTAACAGAGTGGGCACCTACATAAAGTTTATCAAATTTTATAAAGGTAACATGAACGAATCCCAAGAAAACTTTTTTATCTATCATAATTTCAATGCAAAACTCCGCATGACATGGTCTTCGTAAGAAAACTACTTAATAAGGGTTTTCCGGTTTTCGGTACAGCTCCGAGTGATCAATTATTATTAAATGATTTTATTTGTAATACAAAAATATTTTCTACCATATTTTAGTGACCCAAGAGTCCAAGACGTACGACGTGTTGCACATACGACAGCTGAAGTGGGGCGTAAGATCATGATAACATGCGTGTTTGAACATGTAGGTACCGAACCGAAAAAACCGATATTTTTTCGGTTCGGTTCCGGTTTTCGTTCCGACAGAAATAACTGTTTTTCCGGTTTTCGGTTCAGTTAATATATACATACATAAATAATATATATATAGACTTATGAAATTATGTAGAAAGTAGTAGATATGCGATAAGTAGAAGGTTTTTTGGTTTGCCCAAACCAAATAAACTAAAGAATAACTTAAATTGTTTGTAGTAAACATTCATTCGCGGCATAATCATTTGACGAGTTAGAAACATTGATTATGACCCAGGAGACGTAAAAATAAGGAAAGTCGGTTACTTTCCAGATGTGGCTGTAAGAAGGTACAATTCTCGATGAGGATACATATTGAATACACTTAAAACAAGTTAAAGAACAAATTATTTTCTATAAATCCGTCTGTATCAATATTCGTAATATTTCGAGACAACCAGTGGGTTTTGTTTCTTGCGTTTTATGGCATGAACGTCATTAATTCATAAGACAAAACTGGGTTCAAAGTCTTGGCCAACGGGCGAATGACTTTCGCGTTTCTGTTTTGTGGTGTGACCTCACTCTCACGACGTATGCATTTCCATTTTCAGGATTTCTATCTTTTGTGGACACGACTATACAAATTTTAACCGACTATCTTGAGATCAAACCTTTTCCACTCTTATCCAGTGTAGTCATTGTACCTATTTACGAAGTCATTTACGACAAACATACAGCGGCCCGGCCCGCATTCAAAAAATTTATCGTCAGAGCAGTGGCATTAAAAAACAATATTCCCTGAGATTTTGATGGCATTTAAAGCGATGCATTTCACTCGATGCCACGATTATTTTTAAAACGCATCAATATCGCAGGGGCAGCCGAAGAAGTGTGAAAGAGTTAAAGCGCATCAGGCTCGAGACGGCGGCATTCGTCACACAAATTCATAAATAACCCAAACAGGGTAAACAGGAAAAGTTTTATTAATTAATCCAAAATTTCCCAAACTCACAATGCCTCAGAACCCTCTTTTCAAACATTTTTGTCAGCGCCCTCCTCTATCTGGAAAATTCGATTTCTATCTCTACTAATAGTAAAATTGTAAATGTATTTTATTGTGTAAT
Source organism: Rhyacophila brunnea (assembly GCF_057557595.1). NCBI lineage: Eukaryota > Metazoa > Arthropoda > Insecta > Trichoptera > Rhyacophilidae > Rhyacophila > Rhyacophila brunnea. The sequence goes on from NW_028233276.1 coordinate 639,296, forward strand.
TAAATTATTGAATTTAAAAAAAAGGTTAGTACCTAGTTAGGAATGGAACATAAATTCGTTATAAAAGTAGGTATGTATGAACGAAATAAGAAAGATGAAATTGCATAATTATAAGCGCCATTCTTTGCCGGCTGTTTTACGATTTGCTAGTAGGTATAATATGTAAAAATAATATGGCTCGTTCATTCATCAAACAACCAAAGCTCGATTCAGTATAAATAATTCAGTTTTCAAGTTAAACCCATATTAATTTTCAAGAAATAAAAATATTTTTCAAAATAAATTAAAACTATGCGTTGATTTACGACATAGGTTAGGTCTTTTACACTCCCGTTACTGTAATGTCACTTAGCCCCATTACCCATTCCATTTAACTGCAAATATGTTAGTTAGTTTTCACGTCATCATTCATATTTCGGCTATATTGCTAAAATTAGCAATATTGAATTTAATTGAAATGTTATTACATATTTTTTTTAAATCAGTAAACAATTCCTACATGTAATTGATAGACATCCGTCCGATTTCATTTACCTTTCATACATTATAATAATGCATATTGCAAACAGATCGCCATTCATTGGTCGATTGGTTGTCGTATTATACTGCGGCAAGTTTAACGTGAAGCGTGGCCGTTTAGAGAACTACAATATTGACAAGCCTTTCATAATATCGCAGCGCCACGACGGCGGTCATGACACTTCAACTTATAATTTTCGCACTATAGTATTAATTAGACGGTATGCAACAAAGAGTGAGATTAGTATGAAGTGGTTTTCAGCCAATGAGGTCATGGTGTAGATTTTCCCAAATTGAAGGTTGGAACTTCAACCTGGGTTGCCTGTTCTTCAAGCCAACGGATACCGGCGTCCTGGAAAGCTGCTAAACACTATATATAGAGGACAGCGGAGCTACGAGATGCTGGTGTGACACAAGAAGACTGGCGAGCGACAGGGATTCTTGGAGGAGCCGTGTGGTGTCCATATACTCCAACTAAGGGGCTGACATGACCGAAAAAGAAGGAAAATATACGATTTTCGATTGTTAGGGCGTCTCTATGATCGCAAGGAAAAAATTAAACCTCATTGAAACTATGAATGTTTCAAATATCTGCTCTGCGTAGTACTAAATTACCGAACTATATTTGAATGACAAAAATAATCACGTTTATATTATTTGAACGAAAAAAGATGAAAAGTTTTAACGATTGCTAATTTTATAAGTGTTTTTACTGTAATTAAAATAAATATGAATGTTCTACGTTGGTATACGTATTGATTATTAAAACTGCTTTAGAATGTAATTCGTAATTCTGACACTGGGTGTATACTATTATCACTACAAACCCTTTAAGCCGTTCAGCAAGTATCTTGAGAGCAAATTATTTTAAAGAATGAAACCAGTTAATCAAGAGGAGAACACGTTCATAAGACGATTCATACTTTTGCAGAGTCGAGCCACCGGCTCACAGTGTCTACATTGGATTACTTTTTTTAAGCGTTTAACTTTGAAAGAATTTAAATAATTACATAATTACAACAATGGTCACAGAGTGAATTTTCTTTAGATATCGCTAAAATGGAATTAATAGAGTGGAACATTGGCCATTTTAGCGTTTCATGTTAACCCTGTCAAAAAAATTAGAAAACAAAAAACGTATGTCGAGATGAGATGAGATGAGATCACACCACAGAAATTGTCATCTGTCTAGTGTGGCAAGACTGTAAAAAATAAAAGCGACATGCTTTGCGGTAAGCGACAAAAGAATGACTTAATAATAAAACACATGCTAAGTCAACAAAAAAAAAACTTGGGTAAACAAACACGGCGATTTGAGAAAGAGGGAGAAATTAAATTAACAAGATAGGCGAGGCGCGATGACAGGACAAGGAGTGTAATATTAAAATGCACGAAATTTATGCTTCAGGCAAAAAGCGTTCTGCAAATTCTAGATTCCAGAATAGCGCGACGATTATGCGATATTGTTCGTAAAATCCAACAGCGTATTATACTCATTTTTTCTCACCGTGGTCTTTTGGGAACGACCGTGGAATTAAGTGACCAAATATAGTACTTGTATTGTGTGGAATCACCATTAACGGTGAATACCTCAGTCAGAAAGTACATGTACTTTGAATACGATGTTGGTGTCTTTGCAAACGACCCAGAACACTTTCAGGACAGTATGCAGGAGCTTGCAAGTGAAAGCCGCAAAGTAGTTACAATTAAATATCTTGTAAGATAAAAGTAAGCTTTGTTGAACAAAAAGCGATCCTCATCGATGGTACTCAAATCGGACATGACAACAATGACGTATACCTCGGATAAATGTCAATTGACGGATGACGGGATTGCGCGCAGAACCAAAATGGAGCGGATTTAGGCGCCTGGATATTATCTTTAAAAGTGATCTATTATGTCTTGAGCTTGAAGCGTTCGACCGATGTGTGCTACCGGTGTTCGTGTATGGTGCGGTATATGCATGTGAAACATGTACCTAAGAGAAATCCAAAAGTTATTAACAACGTGGCAATGGAAAAAAGCATGTTGGGCATACGGCGGAAAGACCACAAACGAAATAATGGATAAGAAAGAAGGCAGACATGAGTAGTAGTGAGAAAGGTTGTCAAGGAGATGAAATTGCAATGAGCTGTTTATGCCGCTCAGCCAGTGGTCAACCGTTGGACAAATGGTGTCATACGGTGGTACCCAAGGGGCACTAAACGATCACAAGAGGCGCCCTAAAACCAGCTGGGAAAACGAACTCATAATTTTTGGAGGATGTACATGACAGCGAAGAACTAGGAACTGATAAGAATGGAATGAGCCAAAGGTGGCCTCTATCCAGCAATGGATCAACCCCGGTAGGAGATGATGATAGAATTTAACTAGAAGAGGTTTTAAGATGAACTGATAGGACAAGAGAACGTCTATTATATTGTACAACTATCAAGTGCATAAAAGCTGCATAGGTTTCCGCAATCAAAATTATGATTTACTCCAGCACACAATACAGTTAATTATTGTAGAGGGCAACATAAACGTAAATATAAGGAGATTCTCTTAGCTGCGCAACACCGTAACAATATACAACGCGTTGGGGTTCTGATATGACTGGCCCAAGATAGGGAGGTTCACTGCAATTTGGTCGCCAATTTTTCCATAGAAGATGGCACTAAAAATAAGAAGACTGCTAGAATATAAATAAAAGATCAAGATACCAACTGGTGGATTGTTGGTTGTTGGTTACAAGTCCAGCAGGTCTTTTTTATCCGGAGATATCTCCAGATTCGATCCGGGTGAGGTCACAATACATTTATGACATGTGATTGTTTCACTTCTACTACTAGGAACACTACTGTTTCAATCCACTCCTGGTATTGGGCCTTCATGTGCTAGAGTGCGCCCGGGTAAACGTACAGCTAAGATGGAACACTGGTAATTACAATAACTTACTAATCATTGAGTGGTGGTAAGAAAATTGAAGTAGTGACGGAAGAAAACGAGTGCACGGCAAGTAGTCAACAGTGAAATGGGAAGGGAAGGTATTTAGGGTATTTTCACATGTCCAAGAACCGAGATTGGCCGAGTAATTCCATCACAAGACACCAATTACAATCAATGGACACGACACCCAGAATCAGAATTGCAGTGAGTGCGAAGCAGGTAACTTGAAGTGGAGTTCCAAGAGAGGATAAGCACGGTGGTATCAATGATGTGATGAAGCCAAGAGAGCTAGAAGCTAGAGAGAAGCTGATAATATGTCATTATAATCGTACATTCTTATTTCTTTAATAACTTCTAAGCTGAAGCGTCTTATCTTTGTTTAAATATAGACTCAAAATTCTCGGTTATTTTTGGCAGAAAATTATTTTCAAGAACGACAACTTCACAAGTCCATTTGCGTAAGAGATAAAACGCTTCCTCCCCCTTCCGTTTTATTTCCGAAGTGAAAAACGCGTATGTACAACTAACTGCAAGTACAGAAATAAAATAAATATATTAAAATGGCAGTCAGTCCCGTCCCTCCGAGCTATGAGAAGAGATAAAATAAAAATAAACGCCCGTTTAACGAGCCGTAAATAAAACCGGAGACACGGAATGAATAAAATAAATAAATATTTAAATTATTTGGAGATTGCTTGACATGATATATTATATATATATTCCTAACACCGTCGCAGTAGGAAGAGATTAAGGAAAGAATACCTAACTTAAGAAGGTAAGTAGGTACACAATAATTGATATTACCTATGTTAACTAAATTAACAAGAAATAACAAAAGTAATTTAATTATTATTCTACAATGGTAGACAGAAATCTCCTTGAAACTTTAACTTTTCTAATAGGCGTGATGGTGATGAAATTAACAATATATACCATACCAATATACAATAATACAATAGACCCATATCATCATTTTGTGGAATGACTGAAGTAGGTACATATTATATCGTAAGTAGTTATCGATCAAACTACAGTACATCACAATTCAGCCCTGATTGATTTTGAGATAACAACGATAATTAAAAGAAAAAATAATAACATAAATTCTAAAACCGACGAACCTATCCAGTAAAAATCGTCGCCCCAAAAGCAAAAGGCACCTGTTTGTGCAAAAATAGAGTTTTCAGAAAAACGTATTTTATTTAAAGTTTTTTTTGTGTGAAAAAAAATCGTATAGAGGTTATTTCTTTACCAATTTTGAAATGAAATTCAGAGCACAGGTGACTTATTACTCAAAGATCGAAATGCAATTTATATTTTTTTTAATTTTTCATATCTTGTGAAGATTCTTGTCACAGAGCCCTTTTTCTTCGACTAAATCTTATTTTTTGTACATAGGCCTTTACACATTTAAAATAATTACACACACTACCCCTTTCTTATATTATTTTTGTATATATACACTGGCAACTTCGTGTACATGTTACGTTTGTGTTATAAGTTAATTGATGATTAGTTTACAAATTCTCAAGTGACCTTTAATTGTGATTTCACGGATTTAGCTCCACAAATGCCATTTTGATTATAATGTACAAAAAAAACGAACAAAACTGCATTCATAACTCAAAACCACCAAAATGTCTTATTAAGTGCCTTTTTGATTTTCAGGCGACAAAATATAATGTATTTTTTTCTAAAATCTCATCAAGTAACTATAAATAAGTAGGATTATTAAAGATGACAGAGATGGCACATAATAATATTAATGTTTAATCTTTTTGTGTACAAGTACTTACTTACATGTATTTTTAATTGAAACGAAACAATGAAAAAAAATGAATGCCACTGCATAGAAATGAATCGACCAAACGTTAATCCACATCTAATTCGGATAAAACAAATCTTGGCTTAATTATCCCATCACTGTCTATCAAATCAAAATATATCCAAGTCATTTAAGCACTTAAAATGAGTGACAATCTTGACGCAGTTGCCGGGTGACAAAAACCAGTTAACTATCTCATAATAAGCAGGTTCTGATCTATTTACATCCTTCCTGCGTTACAGGCAGGTGTAGAATAACATCCCACACGTCAAAACACGAAAATAGCTATACCTATCTTGATACGATACATCATTCCAAATTAATGATTTCGATTAATGGTAAATAAAAATCATTGGATAGGTATAGTCATTTTGAAGATAGTTGCAGTTATAAATCGCAATCAGCCAAAATAATTGCAGCATGTATCAATGGATGATTAAACGTTTTATGAATACAGGAAAAATAAGCTGACAAAATTTGTTACTTATCATAATTATTTCAATAAAAGATTGTGGTGTTTAATAAAAAACATTGATTATTGCTTACAAGTGCTAGAACATTAGAGAATAGATATATAGCTAGAATAATCATACATACGGGACTTGAGTATTTTACCGATAAACCTAAAAAAGACAACCCGCGACCCATGGCTTCATAGACGCCTGCTCTACCTACTCGGCCACGGAAACTGCTGAAAACTGGCGTGATATAAATATACATATTCAAACCAAACTAGACACAAGTAATACAGTACATAAATAAACCAAATTTCAATATCGCCATTGGTAGATTGTTTTAACACGTAGGTACTAGGTACTTATTTTTCAAACATAATTTTGTTTTATTTTTTCAGTGTACTGGCAAGCTTGCCAAAAACCGCTTAATTCACCCATATAACTTTGAATATCACTTTTGACGTCATCAGCTTGCTTGTTTCGATTCTGTAGGCGTGGAGTAGGTTGCAAAGATTTTTATAATTCCAAGAGATGCCATCGCCCACATGTAATTATTATTTTTCTATCACCACATGACGTTTTAATAAATAATAAATTGTGACGATTCATTTATAAGCCAATACGCACATGTGTTTGTATCGAGTCTTCGCCACTGATGACAATAAGCAATTTGGCCAATGCGCCATATAAATGTACATACACACGTACACATACAAATGTCCATACTTAGTTGTTTCATTACCGAAATATTCTTGTACTTCGATATTATCACTTCATCCATATTCTTTTTCCGACGACGTCTTTTCAACAGTCAGTGGTGAGCGCCGATTCATCACTGGGGAAGGCGTCAAGTCTTAATGACCAATAAATAAACGAAAACTTGAAAAGAATTCGAAAATAAACAAGAGCGCTGACACTCCAGTTAAATCTGAACACAAAAATAAAAACATGCACGAAGACAGTTAAGCATCTCTCCTTTCACTGCATGACTTTTATTGGGCGTAATATAAGTCTGCCGGATTTAATAATATCGGCAGAGAAACACTTTGACATCTTAATTTCGGCGAGACATCTAAAATAAGAAAATAAAATGATTGACAGCCCAGAGATAGGAAGGTATGAAAAATATTGAAAACCGTCCTGTTGAAATGTAAATTAATACGTAGGTAGGTACTAAGCTGGCTCTCTCATCAAAACTCGTCCGCCTGCAATGTGTCGAATACGTCATCGTTATTCACTAAACACACGTTGCCAAATGGAGTTCTGCTCCGCAGATTGGTCAAATGCGACTGTTTAGTTTGATAAAAAAAACATCTGCTGTTGCAATCGACAAGTCGCATGCTTCTCGGGCTCCGAGTTGAAGACGCTAGGATGCATACAAACACCTACGAATTGGTCATTCCTGTACAGGCTCGCCGATCGCCGCATCCAACTATCTATACGTTTCGAAGGTTACGTGCGACTGTCGCTGGGTAGATTTGCGCGGTCTTCATATGCAACACCGTTATTGCTGTTCTTGGAAGGTTCGATTTATTGCTGTGCTGCAGACGGGCGAGTTTAGATGTGAGAACGGACTTTCCTAAGATTTGTGAATGCCTGAGACCTCACCAACGTCCCGCTGACCAGATATGACAAACTGAAATAAATGGCAAAAGCCGTGAATACGCTTCAGTATAATAAATATCGATGTAAATTATATACCAAAAAGGGCGCTAAATATTAGTTCGGCTAGAGGATACCGATGTAGGAAGCCAAAGCCAAAGACGACGATCACATGACGCGTGGCAACGATACGATGATGAACATGACTAGTGTCGTTAGGTTACACGCAGTCCTTAGGTGATCCCAATGTTATTTACTTAGTTCCGGTAGGCGTGATATAATCCGCACTCCACTGAGCGTATTCCTACAAACTTCTGGATGGTGTGACAGTAAACCTTGACTGAGCAAATGAGCTTTGAAAGGCCATCATCCAACTGGAATCTGCCATAGCCTTTGACGACGTGGATGCATTGCACTGTAGAGTAATAGTTAGACATGTAGGTAGGTATATATAATATTTCTGATCTATATCTATGCGTATTATAAAAAAAATCATCATAATCTGTTGTAGATTGGTGTATGAAGGTTTCGCTTGGATCCATTCGTTCACAGCGATCAATAGCACTTCGCTGCCACGTATTTCAGCATATCTTAATCAAATTCCCTACGAACATAATTACTGTCTCGTCGAGAATTCTCAATAAACTAATGAAAAAAAAAACCTGTCGCCTTCGAATATGGACGAAAAACAAAATAAAAGAAGTTCACAGAAATTTGTTAGCTTAATTAAAATTTGTCAATAATATTTTCGAGATCTCCACATCGCAAGAAATCAATAAACCAATCTCCAATCCTCGAGAATCTATTATAGGTACTTGAATTTAAGTATTCTCACTGACACTAATATAAGCAATGATTTTTTTCAGAATAAATTCGATGTTTCCTGAAAGATTTACAAATATTTTAAGAAATATCGTTCCTGAGATCCAAAAGTCAAATAAATAAGCATTGACTTCTCATTTTCAAAACAACATTCCTCGAAAATTTCCTAAGATTTCGGACAGTGAGAATAAACATAAAACAGACACTTATTATTTTATATTGAATGCAATTTCAACTATTTTGAAATGAAATGCATGGTACAGCAAAATAAACAGGTGTTGAAAATAACTACATCGTTATACGTAAGTAGCCGCCGCTGAGACTGCAATACAAAACAGATCAGCGAAATTCAACTGCATTTATTTAGATGCTTGTTTTCGTTTCCTGTTTCGAGTCAAATACCTTCGTATCGAGGATGCACTAGGACAGCGATTCTCAACAATCGCATCTTGCCCATCGACTCATATAATATATCTGTAGCCGTAGACCACGTTAACAGAATAATGTGTCAAAACCATGAACACAGATTTTCAATATGCACCCTTTTTTAAATGAACGCAGTTTATTTATATTATTTACTATAATAATATACAGTGCATATTTGTATGTGGAAATGATTAAGTGGACACGTTATTATGCTGAAAAGCAGTGTTTTTCAACCAATGTGTAGCGAGTGTCCTACTAACGTGCGGCCAAATTATCTTACTTCAGCTGGGGCACGGTCTATCTAAAACGATCGTGACTAGACGACGCGAAGATTGTGCAAATGACGCGTGCAGAACAAACCATAATTTGTCATAAAAAGTCAACATGCGTCCATTTAATGTTATGTTTATTGTTCTATTACTAATAATATATTCATTGAGATGTTTTCTTTTTCGAGTAAATGGGTAACGATTTTTAGTCATCTTTACACGATTTAAGAATTAATTCCCCCGTCGCCATCAGAAAACAAATTGACGTGTTCACAGCTCGACTTTCGCTCTCCATAAACCTTTTAACATCCCACGCCATAAAACATGTCTGAATATATTGATGTGCAAGAAACGGAAAATTGCGTAGTATTCACGCGCTATACTTTCCCTATAGGTACTCCAAGACTGCAGCTTGGTAAGGTGTATAAATTCCGACCATGTCCGATCCTAATATGATCAGATCAGATAACAGATTTTTTTTTACGAAAAATGGATGTCAGCCACTTGCTCAACCTATTAGGTCCATACTCATACACAAATTGAAAAACAATATGTGTACTTGTCAGACCCACAACGCTATAGACTGACGCTGAAGCCGCACGGCCATCGTGGGTGTAATAACATCACGATGATTAATTATTAAACTTATCTCGATACATATCCGAGGTTAGGTTAGGTTTAAAGTTACTTTAACTCACAATATACATTAGATTATCTTGACTCTACAATCCGACGAGTATCTCGGTTGTCTCTCAAAGACATTTATTAACAGATGTTTTGTGATTTTTACGGAATTTTTCAACCAACATACGTCAAGTAAACATTGAAAAACCAATAAAAATATGTGAATTTACCAGACGCGACATTCAGATCAGTAACCATGGCTTATTCTGCCACTTAATGTGAATTTACCAGACGCGACATTCAGATCAGTAACCATGGCTTATTCTGCCACTTAATAATCGCAGGCGCTGGATTTACTTGCAGCAATAGTGTGTATTTGAAACTATCGAGATAATAACTGTTACACGTAAAAGTTCTGACTGTCTCGCCAATCTCAATCTTCAAGAGATAAGCGAGAAGCGATTTTGTCATTTTATAGTACTATTTGACAGGTCGTGAAAATCGGTTTATCTCAAAATGAGTCTGCGCGGCTTAGTTCGTTTTTTTTAACGACAGGTTCGCCACTATCGTTCTACTGGGCTGGCGTAGATCGAAAAAGACACAACTGTCGCGTAAAAATTCAGAAGCTTCCGAACTTTTTTGATTCATGCATGAAATCTTGCAACTGCAGGATAATACATGTTTACATGTACATTTTATTGTTACGGCCGCGATAATACGTACTGCCAGCAGTACATCTATGCACGTGTAAACGGGGTATTAGGTTACATGGACAAAGTTGAATTTGTATTATAACACTAGGTACAAAAATGCTTGTTTTAACTAACGTAATTGAAATCATGCCATCTGCAACGGAGTGTGTCTGCAAGAAAAGGTAGAGAGCCGCTGCAGTATGCAGTCAAGTCAGTGCCAAGTGAATACTCGCTTGCTTTTACCGAGAGTCAAGTCTCGTCATTTGGCGAAATGTCTTCGGGAGGTATGAGCGCACAAACTCGAACTGACATTAAGGGGAAAGGGGGTTCATTAATTATTAATATTTCAGAAGCGTGCGAAGGAAACTGAAAAATAAGAGGGGCGAATCTTGCGCTACCCACAGTGACGGACTAAAAACAATTTTATCAGTATGATAATTTTAAAGGTAGATATCAATTAATCAATCTGCACTGGTATGGTACGTACATACCTAGTGATTGGTGACAATACAAAGTCGGGCAGCCTAATTATCGCAGCTAATTTCAAAGTGATATTACTCTAATAAACATGTCTAATAAAGAGTTCAAAATAAATTTTGAAGTTTAATATGAACAATCGATGTAGAACCTATGTAGAAAATATATGTAGAAATATGAATGATGCCCTATCTTATGTCGTCATACAATATAATATAGGTACGTATGTAGAGTATAATAATATGCTTCATAACTTTGCATACCGGCTCTAGGATGAAAATGATGTAAAATATTCTAAAAATATTTTTTTTACATATATTATCTATGTACTTATTTATTTATTACTACGTATGTATATTAATGCAAGTGAATGATCCATTTTTATGCGAGGTAATCAGGCAAAGAGGCCTATCACTCCCATCAGTATAGCAAAGAGTGCAAAAAGGTGCAAAGTTATAAAACGTACCTATACTCTATAATGTAATTAAAATCAAGGGCAATAAATAGACACAAGGAAGCCTTAAACTCGTTGAATCGACGAAGTTACATAATTATTTAGATTTTGCGTTTTCCATTCATATTTTTGGCTCGGCAGTTTTCGTTATTTTAGCGATATAGACCACGATTTTGAAATCTTAGATTCAAATCTTTGACGATTCAGATTAACCAAGTCACCACTTTGTTTTCAATCATATTTTAACAGAGCCTATTTTTTTCTGTTTGTCATATTATGGATATCGCGGTAATTTTAAACCAGTATTTTTCAACCGCGAATATCCTCCAAGTGTGCCGAAATATATTCTTAAACTTTACCTATGCATAACATAATATCAAAGCTTCTTACAACACACACCAATAAAACGATCGGCAGGTATGCAACGAGCTAGGCGTAATTGATTTTACATACACGTGTACGTATTACTGAAAACTTTTAACTTAAAATCTGTTGTGAGTAAATCGTAATAATTATCGATTTTGCAAATAAAAAATGCGAAGGAATGGATGCATACCGCTCATTAGATGGATTGTCCTGTCTAAATAGGTATTATTGCTTGAGCCTTGGTGTACCTACCGGGGGAGTTTGGCAGAGGTCGAGTGTGTCACTTTAGTAAAAAGGTTTTAAAAAACACTGCTCTAAATATTGGAGTATCTACGATTAATCAAACTATATTTTGAATGTATTCTTTTTATATTCTTGACCATAGCAAAACGCATATTATGTAAACATGATTTGAAAAATAATACCGACTCGGGTCACATCTACATGACGTATAAGCACATGTACACACTATGAGAAGACATTTTCTCTCGCCAGACGTCGCCCCGTCTGCGGCCGATCGGTCCCGCCGCGGTAAAGTTTATATTATGACCCCGGTTGACAGATAGCGTCCCCCCGCCCGGACGCCCCCGCGGGACACTCGCCGCCACCACACGTGGGGGACACCTCCGGAAAACTGTCCGTCGACGTGCCGACACCTCCGGACAGGCGAACGCAACATTTTTCTTTCAAGGGGATGTCCCGCGAATTGTTTTGTTGGCAAGTTGATTCACGGTCTGGTTTGGCCAATCGAAGATGTCTAGTCACAATATACCCCATGACCAAATAGTTCAGCATGTCTTGAAGACCTCCCTGTATACGTTCTTCTGCCACCTACCAAAGTAATGAAAACGCGTCGGCATAGAATGAGGCTTGATCGCTGCCTCTTTGGTGAGAACTGATAATGTAATTTTGTGTTGATGTCTGTGGTTTTTCTCAACCGCTTTTCTTTTTTTCGTTTATTTAAATTTTTCTTTGTTTTTTCCCGTGAGCTTTTCTAAAAAAACAATCCAGTAAAATCACATTGGAGTGCTTGGCAATCTATATAGTGGGTAGTCGAGGCATTCGCCGGTCGAAAAAAATATCAGACCCTTATAATATGGTCATCTATTGCGCCTCGGGGTATCTGCGATTAAGACCGGGTTTGGTACGGGGTATTTTGGGTGAGGTCTAGGTACTATAATATAGTGTATGTTTATATGCTGCCTCTTACACCCTGCTAATGTGCGTCTGATTGAAAATATCTATATTTAACAATGTGATGTTATGTATAAAAGACACGAAGGATGGGCATTTGTCTGATATCGATTTTAGAAAGTAAAAAGGGCGTAACCCTCACTTTTTCAAAATAGGTTTAAAAAAAAAAAAAGAAGAAGAAGGAAGTGAAGTGGGGAAAACGTCTTATCCATCATTAACTCAATAATTAAAATCAGATTAGAAATATAAAAACCAAATTATTAATTATCATGCATTTAACGGTTATGTCTATTTTGTAATTTAACTTCGACCGAAAACCATAACAAAAACGTTTTTGTACCTCCTGAAAAATTAGATTTGCGTGTGATATAATTAGCAACTAGAACCATCATATATCTTGGTTACGATTTTTTAGAGCTGTATGCAGTGTTACGGAGCATAGCGACTTTGGATATTCCTAGGTTATGGGGCACCTAGGGTTTATTTAAAACGTTGTCCCCTTCTTCTGTAGTGAATGATCTGTAGTGTAGTTTTGTTTTGTACCAAGATGAACGGTTTTTATGTGTGAGAGTTTAGTTCGGTTCTTGAAGAGAACCGGGAGATGTCTTTTATTGGTAAAAGTTATAAAGTTGTGATTTTAAGTAAAGTTTTTCTTTAGTCTCGAGCCACCCTCTCGACCGTCGCGCATCCCTGGTGTTTCCCTATAGCGAGGGTCGGAGCGTAGATCACCGGTATGTCATTCATAGCCAAGATATAATGGTAAGGCTATAGCTTGCGAATCCCACACCTCGCCACGCCGTTTCTTCTGGACTATACACTGTTTAAACTCGTACTCGCACTCTACGGAAAGGATAATAATCATTGGCTGACTATTCCAATTTCCAATACTCTTTATCAGGATATTTCAAAATAGCAGCATAATTATCGTTCCTGAATTTGGTTGAACCGTTATGTTATAAATACATGATTAACAAAGAAGGAAGTTGTTGGAAGGTAAAAGTTGGCCAAATTAAATTTGAAATAATTCTGAGAGATTGAATGTCATAGCGCTCAAAATACCAATTATGCTGACATATTAAGCGTTGTCATCTCGAACAATGACACACGTCAGAAAGTTGCCAATGTCCTTGAAACACGTAGTAGGGAATTTTGGGAAACTGATTATGATATTGTGATGATATTACATGTCAAAGAATTTTCTTGTAGGTAATGGATAAATCAGAGGTAGGCAACGCTGCGCCCACTGGCGGGATCATGGACGTGGATCCCCGAGGCATTACCAGATTTTGAGGGACCCACGATAAAAAAATTAAAATAAATTCCAACCATCTACAAAGAATCTACATAATAAAATATCAATGCATCTCTATCCATCCTAGAATCACATCCTGTAACTAAAAATAATTATAACTGAAGGTGTTAAATAGTGAAACATAATATTATAAGATCTTTATTTTGTTTGGTGTAGCATAAAATGAATGGTTATGTTATAGATAGGCCCGTTTGAAGTTAGTTACAGGGATTTTGTAAGATGTTGGTTAATACCTACATACTCAATTTCTGAGAAATGCTGACTATATTTATAAATCTTGTTATAATTTAATAATTTTATGACTAGTGTGAACTGTTTCGAGAACACCTTTTTTTCTTATTGTGAATCGATCGCGTCATCTGCGTCAATACAAACACGGACCCCTCCAGCCCAACCGCCCCGCACCATACTTTTAATCGAGTGTATCACGAGGCCCTGCTTTTGTTTTTTTACTACCGAGAATGTCTAAGAAGTAGATGACCAAGTCCTCAAGCACTCAAGTGTGCTTTGGCTGAGTTAACCGAGACTTAATTTAATAAATAGTGCACACGAGAGACATATGCACGGAGAATTAACAAATAAATTTAATGATATATTATAAGATACAAAAAAACAAAGCTAAAACAATACGGACAAACAAAACTATGTGAAGAGATCTTCACGTCTGCAATAAGGTGCAGCAAATATTTTAAATGCAATATAATGAGCCTTCGTGGTGACCAGGTCGGACGGCCCGATGGCTAAGAAAATCGCCGCTGTTTGGGCCCGCATAAGATTCTCAATACAACCTCATTCGTTTCATACTCAATAGGTAGGTATAACCCCAAAATTGTAGGCCATTTTGTTGCTAAATTGATAAAATGGGATATTACCTACTGATTGTAACCCCATAATGATGGTTAAAAATGATACGTAAGTACGTGAGAAATAGTACGTTGACTTATTAATTTAAATGGCAAGTGTATAATATGGATCCATGCACGGATCTACATATAGGTACTTATAATTTAATCAATTTTGAAGTAGTGCCGACAGTTATCAGCACCTGGACCCCCTAATGCCAAACAGGCCGACTTGACAGGTGCCCCTCCACCCAAACCCCGTTTGAACTTTGCCCTCGCCTCCCCGCTAGCCCGTTGAGTATTATTCGTTTCGCGACACCCATCCGTCATTGTTGCCCCCGTCCGCTTTCGCCCCCGCAAGGCATGTATGGTCGACGAAGGTGAAATAACATATATCTGCCAAACGCAAATTCTACGATTAGTTTCAAGAAGTAAGTATCTACTGAAAACAATATGGTAAAATGAACGTACTTCCTCTTGCAGATAGCTTTGCATCTCAAAAGGAGGTTTGATCTGAACTATATCTGACTTTTCTCCGACTGACTTCTACACCAGGCATGTCCAACTTAGTAGGCTGTGATCTACAATCCTGTAATCTAACATACACTTCATTGTCATTCTTGAACTTGAACAAACGTTATCATATTATTCGGCTGAGAACACGAAGACGTTACAAATTAAACAACATTCGTCTTTCACCATCAAAAAGTAATACTTCCCCGTTTGTCGTGTTTAGGTCTTCTTTTAGGCACCCATTACACTAATCGTCAAACTAATATCCTGGTTTGCAAAAAGATTACTGCGCGACGGAAAGTGGAACTACGCCTCAGTTTAAAAAACAGGGATTCACATCTTCTCTTTCTTTCACTCCTGCGGTATACCCGCGAGTGATGCATTACGAATCAAATGATACGACGAGGTCCCGAGGTAATGGTTAATTTGAATGTCTTCAAAATCTCAATGAAGCCATATTATATTACAATGAATGTATACTTACGCTTTTTATATTTTCCTCAAGTCCAATGGCCCTGTGGTACGAGAGACCACAATGGTATACAATTATCTTTCTAATTCTGTCATCGACAATCGGAGATCGACCAACGTCAGGCCGATCGTTACTTTGTCACCTGCTACCCGGAGAGCTGCGCTCGTACCAATCACTAATGTTCTTACACAACTAAATGCGGCATCTTCCTCTGCGACATATTCCATTGATCTTTTATGGATGATTTGGGGAATATTGTACTTTTGTCCTGTCATAATTTGGCTAATGTACTGTGGCTATCTAGTTTTGATGCCACGTAGAGCTTCGAGGTCTTTTTTAATGTGTATTTCTGATTATAAGATGAGCAAATATGACTCGCAATAACAAAATTACCCACAGAACAGTATTTCTGTAATAACTATTTTTTTTAATGTATACACACTATCAGAGTGGGGACTAGTTGGAATTTGTCCCCAGGTCGTTTCGCATGATATACCTATTGGTATTTTGGATTGGTATCATAAATATTATCACTATATACTGAAACTAAAGTAGAATCACACAAGTAATCGCGGTGAAACTGTGTGAGTGACAATCATGGGTCCTACATCCTGAAGCGGGCCCCCAGGCTACGATCTTCGGCGGACCCCTACCTATCGCTAAAGATAAATGCAGTGTGACGCTCTACAGTAGAGTTTTCCAAATCGTGTACGGCGTGCGCGGTAAAGTTAATGTGTATATTTAGTGTTTTTTTTTGTATATTATAATAAATCTATTTGAATTATGGAGTTGTGGAGTAACGATACACAGTTAAAAATTGTATCGTAGAACCACGTAATTTTAAATAATAACATTATTGAAGAAAAACAGCCCCGCAGGCGACTTTTTTTTACTATTAGAGAGAATTTTATTTGTGATGTGTGTTTATAACACTTATCTGGTCGACTCGCCACGCCGGGCCCTTCCAGAGCCCGGGCCCCCAGGCTAGAGCCCTGTCAACCCCCCCTTGTGGGGGCCATGATGATAATACCTACATGTATACGTATCGTCACTCACAATCGATAAATAAAATTATAGGATCTTCACACCAATACAGTGACAAAATGGAAAGGCTACACGATTTAAATTTCATACATTCATTCGCCTGAAAGTAGTGTATAATAATATTGTATGTGCTCGACACATAATATGCGGTATTTCGAGGTAGACATGAGTAATCTTTCCACCCCCTCTCACTACATGCAAGTCTCATATTATGTGTAAGTAGGTGCGCTGTGTGTCAAAGAAAGAACCACAATATATGAACATACGTCTGCTTTTCTACAAGATTTTACTCAGAATATATAAAAAAAAACATAGGTAGGTAGGTTGTGTAAATATTTAACATTTTGCATGTCTCGACTTTCACTAATGTCATGAAATATTGTTTATTGCGAGAGTTTATCCTTACTGATTGTACTGTCAAAATATATCCGTGGTTTTTAAGCGCAGGACCAGGAAAATATTTAGTGTGCAAAAATGATATTTCTCATTATAGGTACGACATTCAAACTTTAATAATTATTACCCGAATCTCTTATCATTCGCACCCACGATGGCCGAGCGGCAACATGTCGGATTATAAAGTGGTAGGTCTCGGTTTTCAATCCCGGATCTGGCAAATTCACATTTTTTTCAATGTATGGTTAGACCCAGAGGATGCGCAACTGTTAATACAGCCTCCAATGTGTGGATGCTCATAAAATTTGCTCCGCTTGGGATCAAATAATATGGTGATTTATGCATTTACGCATGCGGCCCAAAATGACATTTAGTCTTTTCCCTTTTACAAAACGCGGCCCGTGAACAAGTCGAAAATGAGTAATGTTGTGCACCACTGGTTTAGATTGAAAGACCCCAAAAATCTTAACAACACTGTAGGTATGACTACTCGAATGAAGCTGGCTGCCTCCATGGTTTCACTGCATATTGAATAGAAAGATATATTATACCTATGCCTCACTGCGGTAAATGCATCCAAAGTAAATTACCATTTCTCTCCTAAGCGAATAATGGGTTTCAACAGGGTGAAACTTACCGATTCATTATTACGAGGAATAGTTGTAAACCTTTCGCCCAATCCATTTGGGTCCTTGCACAGGATTAACCGCACATTAAAAACATGTTTTTTTGCGCAGCAGCACGATCGAACCCGTGACCTACGGGTTTCATTGACGGCCGCTCTATCGACTCAGCTACCGTGGGTATCTATCGGTGGGTATATTATATTAAGTAGGTAGTTGAAAAAATAATAAAGATACACTAATTCGCGTTAAGAGCGTACATTAGTGAAACAGCAAATAATTTTCAACACTGTGTGGAACGAAATTTCGGCCGCGTTGAGGCGCGTTGCCATTCAGAGAGGATGGTCGACCTGTTCGCACGTCAATTTCTTTTGAGATGGAGTCAGATGAATATATTCTTAAATCGTGTAAAGATGACTTAAAAACGTTACGCATGTACTTGAAAAAGGAAACATGTCAATGAATATACTATTATTATTACGAATATAATAATAAACATAACATAAAAAGGACGCATGTTGAATTTTTATGACAAATTATATTTCGTTCGGTTCGCGTCATTTGCACCCGCGACCCGCAATCCGCGCATCGCCTAGTCACGATCTTTTTTAGACCATGCCTCAGCTGAGGTATAGCCTTAATGTCTTTGACTTATTTTGCTTGCATGTCCACAGTAATACTGATATTTTGTATGTAAGACAGTGTCCATCATTACCAATATTATGATGATGCATAAGGGGTACTAGAATGAGTCCCCATTTTTCCACAGATTCAACATACATAACGATTGCATAAAGGAAAAAAGCGTAACCCTCAATTTTTTTTCAAAATTGGTTTTATTGCACAATAAGGTCGTCCACGACTAAATACACAAAGTGTCCAAAGGATGTAAGCTGCAAAAAATGCTGATTTATTATGTAAATTTAGCTATTTGAAAAAAAAGAAGGAAATGTCGTGGGAAAAACGACTTAACCAATCTTGTATTTGTTTTTTTTTTAAATCAACCAATATCAGATTAGGAATATCAAAACCAATTATTTTTTATATTTAATTTTATTAATTACTAGCTGACCCGGCAAACGTTGTTCTGCCATATAAATTATTTCTAGTGAATATTTTGGTTGTTAAATAAAAAATAACGAAATTATCGTAAGTGTATGGGGATGGGATCTATGACAGAAAGAGGAATAGAGCGCTGTCGACGATGACCGCCGATAAAAACAAAAAAACATCAACCATTCATTTTCTCAATTCAAAATGCCTAATGATGTTCATAATGAATGAATTACCTGTGACAGGATCTCGTTGTTTAACGTTTATGCAATATCCGTCTTGTCCCTTCCAGAAAATTAGCGGATATTGGAGAGCGTCGTATGAACGGTGTGTGTCAGCGATGAACTCCAGATTATTGTTTTTTCTTCGAATCACGATTTCTCGCGTCGATGTGCGGTCGCCAACCATAATTCCAGCAATGTCGTCAACAACAGGTGCATAGAATCGACGCAAGTGCTCTCCAGCTGGTGTTTTATCAGGATTGATGACAATAGCTTGATTGCCACTTTGCAATTCGTGCATGTGTGGTTTGAAGAATTTCAATAATTCATTGTGCTCATTCAACAGGGCGTCCAGTTCGCCGACGATGCGCCTGGAAATAGGCGAATTGAGTCCATTGTAGCCGCAACGTGCATCCACATGATTGATATCCTCACCGCCCATGGAGTAGATTTGTAAAAAATTATGTGGTTCGTTTGGCATTGGCAGCAATGAGCCTACTTTGTGGTATACTTGGCCTTTGATTTTGAACGTAGAATGGAATTGTTGACCATTTGCCGCAGTATTGTGAACTATTTCTGTTGCTCCGAACGAAGTCATTTGGAAGCATGAATTGAATGTGCGAATGGACTTCAGGAACAGGTTTGAATCTGGAACCGTGCCGATGAGCAAGCCGTTCAATGGTTCTGGTGGTATCTCAATTTCTGGTAATTGCACTTTTCCTGATGCGCAACACAACCCGGCTGACTCATGTTTGAATTTGAGCGCATGACAATGGGGACATTCTTTGTCCATAGCACCAATCAGCACTTTCGGATGAGCGGAATATTCAATATCTGGCTCGTACTCGAATGCGAGACGAAGGAACGAAGCGGATGTAAATGTTCGATGTACTTGTTGGCGTTGTCGGTCATTTGCTCTGCGTGTGTTAACTACGAACCGGCGCGCGCTTGGCTGCGTTCCAGTTGTCGTTGTTGATTTCGTTCAGCTCGTGCCTTTTATGATTGAGATGCACCCAATTGCGACATGCTTACACGCACGTTTTGGTTCTCTTTTTGGATTTGTTCGTCTTTTCTTTCTGCTCTACTATTTCGCATGTTTGTTGCTTTATTCGTTCGACGGCCTAAATGGCCCCCCTTGCGTCTTGCTGGCATTGTGCACTGTAATACACGCACATAAAAATAGATAAATTAAAATAAATCGTACAAAATTTTGCACGCACTGCGTTGTGATATGCCGAATGAAATGTCAAAATGACGCGACGCTTCTCTTGAATTCTTCTCTGACGTAGCGCCATCTGTCATTCAGCAACATAAATAATTTCGTTCTGTTTGAAATACGAACGACGGTTAAATTTGTTCATACAAAAATAATAAAATCGCGATTAAAAAATGGGAGGGTGGGGGTAGAAGGGTTAAAATTTGGAGTTATAGGTATTTTTTTATGTCAAATAATAAAAAAAATACAAAAAAAAAAATTCAAAAAAATAAAAGAAAATTTTACTGGATAGAGATACCCTAATCACCTAGCGGTATGAAATATACTTGTTGACCTATTCTCATACCTAACAAATATACATAAAAAAAATCATAAAAATCGGTCGAGCCATTTCGGAGGAGTTCGACCACAAACATCGTGACACGAGATTTTTATATATATAGAGATAGAGATTGTCATCCACTTCAAAGTTACGTCTACTTTGTATTTTAACATTCACCGAAAACCATAACAAATACATTTTTGTGCCTCCTGTAAAACTTGATTTGTGTGGATTACACCCTTTTCCATTCTAAAGTCGATATTGTATGCCTTCTCCGAAGAAGTTTCAGTCATACGCCAGGCCGAACCGGAGGATGTTGCGTGGATGCCGTATCTGTTCTACTGTGACTTTTTATATGAATAGTTTTTTTGGTATTAATGTTTTCTTTTTATTTTTACTAATATTCTATTATATAGCATCCACCATTGTAAGTAGGTACCTATGTAAAATAATCAATAATTACCAATAGGTACCTACCGGTTACCAATGGGGATATAAATACTTATTAGATATAACATGAAAAACTTTACCTTACTTCTGCCAAATGAGTTCGAGGAGAATTACTGAAATGGCCAGCAAGGGCATCGAGTCAATACTTATTATTTTACCAATTAGGCATTATTGCTGATGAAAAGACGATTTCATGGAAATCTTCGCAAATCAGAGGCGAAATAATATTATACAATAACTCCATCAAATTAAACGAAATGTCCGAATTTCATTATTTACGACTGACGAAGTTACTTGAGAACTTCACATTGTGATATCACACGATGCATAAATAGGAAAAAAAGTACGCAAGGAAAAAGCTGCCAAAAGAAGTAATTGCACAAATATGTAAGCTTAACCGCCCGGGTGTCGTTTAACGATCAATAATGAAGAATTCTCATCCTGGGAATTAACATTTCATGATCACGTACAGTTAATACACAACATACTAATAACCTAAAACTATTATTGTAAACATCGTCGTTTTAAAATTGAGAATACAGCCCTATTTAAGTACGTGAGAATATATCCATCCACACATGTAATTAAAGTGTTACATATATATACAAATATATTATTTTAATTAAAGTTTGCAATTGACTAAATTTTGTAGTAATTGCGAAACATTTGCCATGGTACATAGAATGTATTATACACCTCAAAGATATGTACCCTAAATTCTTCCTTTTCGACCATCAGACGATATGTGTGCTCTTGATGACGTGCCAACAAAAGACGACGGACCAAGAAGAGTGGAGGCAATATGGAGAGTCATTCATCCAGCAGTGGACCATGAAATGATCACAATATATAAATAAATTAATTAAATAATATATAAGTATATTGTAAAAACACTACACAAACACAACGTAGCAGTGGCGAAGACTCCTTAATATGCGATTATTTAAAGCCTACCTTCTTAATAAAAAATATTTAATTGCCAACGGCAAGCGCGTAGCAATTCCACTTATATGTAACGAGTTATTTATAACACAATTTAAAAAAGGTTTAAACTAATTTAGTACATTTCACGCATACAACACACACAAGCGTTTAAACACGTACCTATTGTAAAAAAAACACACCCACACGATGTCAAAAAACCAGAGTTGCAATCTTTATAATGTATATTCATTTTTTTCGCTCTGGACTCAGATGCGAAACTGTCCCTTTTACAAAACGCTGTACCACCGAGACAGTACCTAGACTTTTCTAGACCGAGTTTGAATCGCAGTTGGGCATTACTTATGTATATCTATTTTAGTACCTGTTGTCTTTCTTCATAAAATATAGGTATATTATAAAAAGATAAAATGTACCTATCTACTATTTTTTTGTTCAGTAAACTACTGAAGAACACAATTTAAATTAAAGTCTTGTAAATATAATAACTGTCTTAGGTATTTCTTTCAGTTAGCTATCACAGCCTACCTACCTTCAACAGGCACCCTTCGTTACTGGAACGTAGTGTTAATTTTACTTAATTTAGAAGCGGATTATCATGTAAATATATTATTATCCAGCTGGATTTTCTTCCTCACACAATTCGTGTTTACTTTTTGGCGAAGTAATTCACCGAGAGACGCAGGCCTATGGGTCCAGTACCCCGCATTGAACATTCATGAAGTCGCCTCGACACGAAATGAATGAAACAGAGTTTTGAAATTTAGTTAATTAAAGGTTTAAAGGTACGTCGGCAGGTAACTAACACCTCCAGGGCCAAAGCAGTGACAATTTAAATAAATTATTTATGAGTCCCCTGTTAGAGATCCAGACCCGGCCGGGCTGGATGGAAATAATAGTGGGCCGACTATGTTTATTAAGCTAATTCAACTAACGGCCGAAAGTTTTTTAATTTTTCGGGAGAACGATTTAAAATTAAAATATGAAGGCTAATTTGACCATAGATAGCATATTGTAGGAGAGTTTGTCGGTAGGTAGGTTATTAACATACTTAATTCACAAGCAATTCAAAGAAGAAATCACACGTTTGTGATGATCAAAACACTCGTAGAAATTCTAACGCGAACTAGAAATGATTTATTGGAATCGATTCAAGTAATAAAAATTCGATTCTACAAAAAGATTTAAAGCAAAATGGCGATTCTTTACCGTATCAATTTTTTAAATAATACTCATTAATAGAATTTCATTTCATTTTTCTTTCATACTGATTTACCTGTTTAAAAAATTAAAGGGTAAAAAAAGAGGTCTTCTTTATAGAATTAGAAAAAAACGATTATTTCAATTAGATTTTCTTACTTTTCAAAAGAAATGTTTATAGAAAATTTTGATTGAATATCCCTAACAATATAATATAAGATGCAGTACATACCTATTTTCTCTTCAATATTGAATATATTATCTACACAAGATTTAAGAATGCTACGGTCTTTATAAATTAAATGATTCTGAAACGTAGTTGTTAGAATTAATTCGCATGATTCATACACAGATCGGTAGCTTAAAGCACTGGTATTCAAAGTGTGTGTCGCAAGCAGTTTGAAAAAATAACAATTTCAGGAAATTTAAATAGGCACGAAACGCGATGAAACATGGTCAAAATAAATTAGAGACCCCATTGTTGCACCAGTTAGCGACCTCCATATTAAAAATTGTTTTGAATAGCACCTAGGTAGCTGGTTTTAAAAATATTATATTATTTATATTCAGACGCCCACACAGAAAATGATAGTGGGTCCATTTCGAAAAAATATCCCTAAGTAATAATTTATTGTTGATTTTTTAAGGCAGCGGGAGGGGGCGGGATTAAAAAATTAGCAGATGCCACTGATTTAGGGACATCATCCCTTGTAGGTGGAAAGAATGGCACTGTGACAACTGGACGCCAGGAGAATTGGGCACCGCACTGTTGAATGAAATAACGTTCATTAATGAAATAAATACCTAGACGTTCGTTACGATTTGATACGAGAATACGATACGAGGTAGGTACGAGAAAATAGTCGAGGAAGTTTAATAAGTTTCTATCTACTACTTAGTAATTTTGATTTTGCTCTAACATGTTTTTTTATTGCGGATTGAGTAATTATTCTGCCTGACGCTTCGTATAAAAATAAAAGAATTGTCTTCTCGTTGGAACTTAAACATATGCACAATTAAATGATTATTTACATGTGCATATTTAAATTCCCACGAAGTCTCAAATAATATAATATTTATATAAGTATTAAATATATTATTTTAAAAGTACCTACCTATAATTCACAAACGCCCATTTATTTTCGAATTCGAATTGTCCTAGACCCGAAAGATGGGACGGAATGGGCGGGCAGGTGCACTCGGTGGCTGGTCGCTGTCCTGCGAACCTGACAGAAGCGATGGATCACATCCACCAAAGGTAAATAAACATAACATTCTTTCCCAACGTGGCGTACGGAGATAACTGGACTGACTCTGGAGTCAGTCTGGACCAAGGCTCCAAACCGTTGGAGTTCACAATTATTAACCAGTCAAGGTGATTATACCGCCAAGCACTTTCAGCCAGGTCTAAAAAATCCCAAATTGCCTGCGTGGCCAATCGCAGGATGCTAGTCACATCCCCATATTAAGTATGTCGGCAGAAATGGAAGAGCTACTGAGGGTTTTTCAACATTCAAGTGGAATCAAGACGCTGTCGATATGGATGATCACAACACTCACTAAATTTAAAAGGGCTGGAATTGTGATTAATATAATAATATGTAACCTCATTGTTTCTTATCCAGTACAAATTACAATTGACGTGTTGAGGACTGAAAGTTCTACGTAACCGTTTTCAGCATTCTGTAAATGATGTTTGGTTTACAAAAATGATCCATTATTCGTGTACTAAGTAAGAAATTATTGATATTACTTTTCATTTACAGTTAGAGTTAGAAGGATGACCAATCGGGCCACACATATAGTAGGTAGTGACCTGGTAGGTTTTCTGCCGTAATAATAAAACATTTACCCATCACTTTTAATACACAATAGTTAATGTTTCTGTTCTACCTAAAAATATAATATGTATGTCAAGATATTGTCAAATCCTCAGCACCCCAATTATTGTCTTCCCGATACGGGAATTCGCAGACTCGTGGAAGCACACATTTAACAGGTTATTGAACCATTCTTACATCTGTTGACAGTGATACCTGTAGGTAGGTAAGTATGTATATCCATTTAAAAGATACCCTTGTACATCTCGACTCCACTGACAGATACAATATTCCCCGTTTCAACCGTATCTATTCGTCACAGCGACAAGTGGGGGCCCATACCGCGAGCGACGCCCCCCCCCCCCCAATCCCACCCGCCGCCGCCTTTCTACGCGTCCATCTGTCACTTGACATTTGCAATTTTCATACGCGCCGCGCGTATTCAATATTCATGAACTTTTTCAAGAATTCAGCCGGCGACTTTGCGAACTAATAAATAACATTACGGACCTTATAATTTATTTAGCAGTCTGATTACTTGAGCCAGCTCGTCATAGATTATTCAGCATCCAGCCGGTGGAAGTAATGCAATTATTTGCTGGTTTTAATTGATAGTACCTACTGACCGTTCGAACTTAGCTGTTATTCAACATTCCAGATTTATCTCATAGCAATAAGCCAGTGGCGAAGACTACATACTGGGCTATTATTTAAATTTAAGCATTTTTAAGCCCTAAACTCTCAAGAAATTTTTAATTGCTTTATTTTATCTTCTACCTACTCAAATAATATAATTTGCCAATAACATCTGTTTGCAGGTAGATAATATTATTATGTATTATAAATTGATTGTCCGCTTGCCTATCCAGACTGACACTTAGCTAAGACACTAACACAATCAAAGAAAGACTGCTGAACTAATTTGGAACATTTCACGCGTACAACACATACATACAATTGCACACGTACTGTAAAAAACACGCACAAGTCAAAACCAGTGTTATACAATCACGTGTCCTGAGGTTGTAGGTAATTTTGCCCTACATGTTTACAGTGATGTAATTTTTGTAAATATCCATTAATTTTCGCGTGCTGGATTCGATACCAAATGGTGACTTGGTTAAGACTAAACTATCGAGATAGTATCTAGAATTATTTGGCCCGAGTTCGAAACGCGGTTTTTTGTGCCGGTTGTCTTTTTACGTGAAAAATCTATAATAAAAAGGTGAAATATAATACCCATTCTTTGTTCAGTAAAATACTGAAGATGAATAATATTTAAATTTGAGTCCTTTAAATATGGTTGTCTTAGGACTTTTTTACAGTTACCTAGCACGGCCTACCAACCTTCAACAGACACCATTTGCTACTGCAATTATAGGCCAAGTATAGTTTAAGTTTGCGTAATCCACAACGTAGATGATATTATGAGACAGATACTTACGAACTTACGGCAGAAGCAAAGAGATGTTTAAAGGTGACATTAAATGGGACAACTCACCTGTAAAAAAGAAGAAAATAAATTAAAATTCGATAGGCACCTACTTATCCTTAAAATAATAGACCACAAATACATCAATTGCTAGAACTATTCAGAGCGAGTATTAGTACCTACTGAGAGTGGGTCGATTTTTATGGGCTCGTGTTAGTTGGAGTACGGCCTTAGGAGTCATTCATTATGTCACGTAACAATCAATTTTGTTAAAAAAACATCAATTCAGTATAATGTTATCACTGCATATTCTACTCTTACCCCTTCAATCCATTACGACGTGAAGTTATATATGGACCACATATTAAAAAGACATGGATGGGTACCTACTAATGGTCGATTAATCTAGCTGGACTCTCTCCGACATACTTATATACCCCGTATAATTCAAGTCAGCATTATATCTGTTTGATGTGGCTACGAATTTTGAAGTAGGTACACTATGTAAATGAGAATTCTACCAATCTTGCTATTGTTGAATTGTATGTTCCTGATAACTGTCTTATAAATCCTTTCCTAGAAAGTCCTTTAGCGGTTCGTCTCAAAAACATCACCGGCCAGAGATAACAATTATTTTATTATTCGGAGGCCTACCAAAAAGACAACAACAATAAGTGTCAAGCGAGAGAGACACAAAACGTCTCTTGTCAATATATTTAATTACCGGATGACAAAATTAGCCGTCGGGATAAAAAAAATTCTCGAGAAAGTGAAGAAATTAAATATTTACAGCGGCGGGGGAAAAACGGGAAAAGACAAATTAGCGAATTGTCCATAAACAGGCGAGCGAAAACAAATTATCGCTTCTTTTTTTTGAAAAAAGAAAATCGTGAGATGAATAAAGAAAAGCGAATTAAAATTGTCCATCTTTTGTCTTATTAAGCTAAAAATATCTACCTGAATCCATTCTAATAAGAGACTGTCTTTGATGTTAGGGTATTGGCAAAAAAATAAAATAAATATCTACGGATTACCAGCGGTGGTGTGCTAAATAAAATAGTGCTAAGTCACTGGCTTTTTTAAAATCCTAATCATCTTCAACATTTAAGAGTAATAATATACCCATAGACTATAGATACATATGGTGGATACCAGTGACGAAGACTCCATACTAGGCGATTATTAAAGCCTACCTTCTTAAGAAAAATAATTTTTATTTTCATGTTGACGTATTTATATAATCACAAATAATAATATATTCAATATGCCCAAAGACATCTATCGTATAATTGTCATAATTTTACGACCTTTTCCCATATTTCAATAAGCACCATCTATGGCATCTCTCGAAAGTTTAAAAAAAGAGATAACACCGCGTTTCGTTTCACATATTGCATAGGATTATTATTTCAAAATGTCTGGGGTCCCGCATACAAATGTACAAGCTGTTTCGTTAGCGCTTACGTCGCGAGAGCACATTTATTCAAAATAATTAGGAAGATAATTTAAAAAATAATTTCTATGGGATTCAATCACATAAATATGTATTGATTGTTGTTATAAATATAAAATAATTTATCTGGTGATTTTTATTTATTTATAAGTTCACTCATTAGACAATTTAGATATCTAATATTGTACCTACCTAAGTCTGTGTTTTAAATATAGAAGTATTTTAAAATGTTTAGTTTTACGGGTTAAATTATAAATTGTTATGGAACATAATATATATACAACAACGGATATTTTCATAGATATAGGTAATATATTTTGAGCGTATGTTACGTTTATAAATGTTTAGGAAAATACATAAGTAATTCAAACTAATTGCTTATTTTTATGAACTAATTATAACAAACCAATTAAGCTTTTGAAATTTCTTCGTTTTAGCGTACCTATTCATCAGTAGTAATATTGGGTTATCTTCTTATTTCCTGCAAATATATCCGACAAGCATGGTTACTCCCACAGCCTACCTCTTTCAAAAAGTCACCCTTCGCCACTGTAATATACCTATGTCTGGATAACCAAAGTCATGTCATTATAGCGGCATGTCCTTATAGCAGGAATGACAAATCTTTTTCTACGTGTGTGTCGAGGTAATTAAATAAAAGAAGGATTAAATAAATTAAAACAGAATACCTATATATGATTTCTACTTTCGATTTGATGTATCATGGTGCAGTGCATAAGGCGCTGGCCTTTCATCAGGGAGCTCCGGGTTCGATCCCCGATCGAAAACGATTCTTTATGTGTAAAATTAATGCAGTAGGTACATTTTTTAGGCGAAACTATTTTAAAACTTATTTAGTTCAATTTCTGAGACCGGAGCTGATTGCCATATAAATGCAATGTGGTACAATTAAAATCTGCAAGGTATTGACTATTTGTTCCGTTCTGACTGAAAAAGTCTTTCAGGAAATCGTCTATTATTGAGAAATAATTTTTATAAAAATCAACAATATTTTTATGTGCAGGTCACTTACAAAACAATATAATTACATTGAGTATCGTATAATTTTATTTAAAAAAATATGCTCAACTTTTGTTGTCCTTCGAACTCTGGTTACGTGTCACACAAAAATGTTCCACGTGTCACACAAGGTGTCACACGTGTCACAAATTCGCCATCCCTGTCCTATATCATATTAATAAGTTTGTTATGTTTGACAGGACATAACTTCGTCTTCTTTATTGCTTACTAAGGACAGGACAGATGGCTGAGAGCTAAAATTATTATCAAGAAGAAAGAATTTATTCGCGTTGCAAACTTTAGGTACTAACTATGCTCGATCCTACATCCGGCTCGAATGAATTAGATCCGGAGATGAAAATAGCATAATATTGGAGTTGTAATACGAAATAATAAGTCGCGTTCAGTCCTGTATTATATTTTAAATCAGCGAGTTTCAAACTGTTTCGTTTTACAGCGCTCTAAATAGTGACACTATGACCGTGCGATGCGTGCGTGGTGCGAGAGGCGTAAAAAGCAAGTGCCATTTAGGCCCCTGCGCCATGCGCGCATCGCACTGCTTCTTGCAGTGTGCTTCGCCACTAATACGTACGTGTTGGCGGAGGACTTTGGAGTTTTTTTTGGATTCATATCTGAGAGATTTTTTGTTGTTATAATTCCCAAATCCGTTCAGATTATAACACTTTAAAATTATTTTTTAAATTGTCAATGAGAATGGATAATAACTAAACTAAAATCTGTCTTTTTTTAGCTGACATGCGGTTTCCCCCCACTTCAGCATCTTAACACTGCATTCCCTTTCGTTTCCTCCCATTGAAAACATGCAACAGTCGAACGCGATGGCGCAATGTGGCACAATGGTAATATATTTTTTAACTAGTTTCATTTTGCGTTCCTGTTAATGGTATTATGTATATGCCTTCAAACTGTGTATATAGGTATCTATATTGACGACCAGAAGCTACGATATGGTCGCTCTGTAAAATATTAGGTATGACCAGTTGACTAGCCGCCCGCCGTCTTCATCAGGTCTGAGAAGGTGCATATCCCGAACTCGGAAAGCCTTTTCTCAGTAGAGGGATTATTATTGAAGTTGCTCGTGCACATTTTAGTTAGTAAGTCGGTGCAGTACAACACGGTGGTAAGTAATAATAAGTAGTCGGAGGTGGAGCCTTCTGCGAGCAGGCTCCGCCGAGAGTCGAGGAGCTTTGGCAACTATGGAAGTCGTAGAATACCTACGGCATTCGATAGGCTTTAATTATTAAAATAAAACAATACCCACCTGTCTTAACTGAATATCACATTTGTTTTAATAACCACTAACTGATCAGCGGATTTGGGCTCGGCTTATTGATTACGAAATCTCGTGAATTACAAAGCCGGAATTCAGGATAGTCTTTTGTATGAATAATAAATATGTTTGTCATCTATTTTTGTGATCTAAAGAAATATATATATATATATAATATATATACAACCCTTAACAGGTGTACACACAAGGGGGGGGGGGTTTGTAAAAAAAATGCAAATTAGTTAGGTGGTTGGGATACCTATGATTATTCTTCTTCGTCAGGACCTCATGACTTAAGATCGTGACTCTGATGACACTGGAAAACCCGGGGCATTCATAATTTGGTGCAACTTATCTGTGTTAACCAATATTTGTTTTAATAGGCACGACAGCGCAGATAACACAAACGGTCACTAACGATCCTAACAGATATGATAGTTAAGCCACGCGTATTCCGCGATTAAAGCGACTAGAATCTAAGAGTAAATAAGTCAGTGGCACCTGCTATATTTTGTTAACCCCGCCCCCTCCAGTCACGTTAAAAATCTTCTTTAAATATGGATATTTGTTCAAAATGGACCCTCACCCCCCAAATCATTTTTTTGTGCGCGCGCCTGCACCCCAAACAGGGGTGGACGCTGTCCGCCTACAACATCATTTTACACCACAATCTCCGTTTTTTATACCTATAATTTATTATGCATGCTTTACATATCCCAATATTAGCATCGCTAGAAGCTGAAATCAACTAAACAATTAAATTAATGTTCATGGTTTTGTATAGTTAGGTAGGTGTATTAGAAAAACCGGTTCAGTCACGAGAACATTGATCAAGAAATGTAATATTGATTATGGATACGGCGAAATACATAAGATTTTTTATGTAAGGTTCAAAGTTTTGTGTAATGTTTGAAAACTTGGTATTTAATCTTGCAGCCATTATTAAAAAGTAAATCAATGTCCGCAGCCTTGAAAATAGATCCTACAACGATGCCAAAACACCGGTCGAGAAAACCCTACAAACCTTTACCACAAAGAATAAGTTTGACGTTATGCTTCTTATTATCTTGAGGAAAGGTTGTCGCCTAATGGCGCAACTTGACTATGCAGTAACTTTCGCCTGGAGTTGAGTTTTCCGTAACAGCTGACAGACGCATTATTATTCTTATGACGAGCGAGACGCTAAATACTTACACTATTTCTTTATGAATTGTTTAATTTTTTAATAATGAAAAACCCTTTGAAAGCTGTCAAGTAACATGTAGCATGTAGGTGAATAAGTATGTACTAATATAACCAGAGGTATTGAGAAACCCGTAGCGTCCTATACAGTTGACTGTCTCTCGCGTTGAATCACGGTGTTTTCGCTGACGATTAACTTTTTCAAGTTTTTCCTTCTGGCTATATGACCAAATACCGGCACAGGTTTCTAGAAATATATTTCAGCGAGTCAGTCATTCACTTGTATTTCTTTTCTTTCAGAACGGAAATATGCAACCTTTCTGTCGTCTGTGAGTGTGTTTCTGAGTCCTTAGGATGCGTCCCCAGCGCCACATCACAAAGGATTCACCGTCATAAAGAATGATGGACAATACCAGAGACTTGAATTTTTCAACATTGGCCCATTTCTAAATGGCCCTGTTTTTCCATATTTTCAGCATTGTTTCCTTTACGATGCATATTCTGCGATCAATCTACTTTTCGCAACATCCCTATACTTATCTGAAATGCATGAGCCAAGTTCGTCAATTATCTAACCTTTTTACACCTACGGACTATTGAAAATAGGAGAAATGTTTTGCGGACCACTAACGCAGAAATAAAAAAATATTATTTCTATGGTAACGTATAATAACGTCTGATTGCAAAACACAATGCACAAACACTTTTTTTGAAGATGTTATTGTAATTTTTAGCATATGCATTTGGACGCCAAAGATTCGCGGACCATCGATTGAGAAACACTGATTTAAGTAGGTACAGTCTGTCAAATTTATAAAAGGGAGAAGAGTGTAAAATGTAAATAGTATCGTTAGAATGATAATAGTAAAATAAGTTTAATAATTGTAATGCACAATCGTTAAACATGGAGTGCCAACTAATTCAATCAATAAAACATGAAATATTTAGTACTATTAATCTCACAGCGTATGAGATTCGGCTTTCTGCCAACTTAACCTTCTGTAAAGAATGCTTTATAAATCATTTATCTACCTTAAATAAAATGTCACTTGTAAACTCGTTTGAAATATTAAATTATAATTTTTGGGCGCCATAAAAGAGTGTATATTTTACAAATTAAATATAACATTATAAAAATAAGAACACAGCTTTATCGTGAAAAGTGTTATTTAATTACACACAACCAATTTACATTGAAATTTAAAATGATACGAAAACAAATACAAATTTTAATACAAATTTGAGAAGCGTTCCTTGGTATGGACATAGAGAATTTCTTGTAAGATGGTAATGATTACTTAGCTTTACGTTTAAAGTGTGATGGCTGGAACTTCATCTTGGCTGGAATTATGAACTGCGAATCCTTCTTCCTGTCCGAAAGGAAGTAACTACAAATGGCTTGAAACTGTATCTAAATGTTAACCGGACACATCCGTACTGCACTGAATCTAATCCCGGAGTGAAATCTTCTGGGCGGAAATAAGTTATTTGTTGATATGACGCTTTCAAAAAGGCGGGAAGAAACCCCATTGGCCTATTTTTTTAACGATCATTGTTTTAGAAACAAGGTTGACACATACTTTTAACAAGGTTGTGCCAAATTTATTGTTAATTAAATTAACGTTATTTATTTAAGTCTGCGTTTGAAATGTAGACATGTCACGTGAAATGTAACATGACAATTCTTTGAAGTGCGTCGTTATTAAACAATAAACACCAATTTCGTATCATGCTTTTGATTGAATAATTTTATTTTTCTCAAAACCCATGACTGCTTTATACCCCATGCGCGTGTAAGGGCTACGGCAGATGACGCAATCGACTTGTAAGAAGACTTAAAAAGGGGCCTCGAAACCGTTCAAACCAGTATTATTAATTAATATTAAAATAATTAAGACCTAAAAAAAGATAAGTATTTCTCACAAATTCGGTGTAAAATATTACCCAAGGCATAACTAACATCAAAAGGGCCTACAGCATATACACTTCAGCAAATACATAATACTTTCTCAAAAAAAATAGAAAATAACCACTGATATTATTACGTGTCATCGCTGTCAATAATTAAAAAAAATAGTAAAGTACATTTTGTGACATTCCTACATTAATAATTTTTACTGGCTACGTTTGTAATAATTTTTATCGTAGGGGTCCTCAAAATCAGTTAGTGCGTTGGGCCCCCATGCCATTAAATCCGCCACTGATTGGGTACAATTATTTAACTTTCGGATCTAGCAATAAAATATGTACGCCTGCATTTAAGGTTAGGTAGTCTATCGCGATAGGTAGAGAGACCTATTTTATATATTATCGTCACCTTACTATTAAAACCTCGTGTCTGTTTGAGAAGAATGTTGAGGGGAAGGAAAAAAACGTAATAAAAACAATAGTTTAAACACCTCTCTAATCGATGAATCTGCTAATATTGGTTGTGAAATGCGAGGTTTTAATTCCATGTTTGAAACCACGAAACCTGAGTTTTTAAAATTTGTCAATAGATGGAGAGCATACTAGTCTAAAGAACCGTTGATTGAGCCGTTGAACCATGATTTAAAATGTTTTTTTGTTTAAATATTGTCGAATAAACTTAATTTTTATAAATTTTTCCATAATATCGGACTTACGAGGTCTTTTAATAGTAAGGTGACGATATATTTATCTAAAATATTCTTTCGCTAGACGAAAAGATTTATAAAAATTAGGACAGTCAAAAGTTCAATTATTGCGACGTCGAAGCGAAGCGTCTCCAATCCGACGCCCACGCGACGCGCTATATCAAGGCGACAATGAGTAAAAAGGCGATAAAAAAGAATTTAGGAGCGATTTGATTGCAATCTCGGTATAAATTAGTCTGGGAAGGTTAGAGATCAACGCCTGTGGTTTAATAATTTATCGATTCTAAATAAAATAGCAGAATCGATATCGCGTTCGTTCACCGTTCACCTATTGCATCATTATTATTCAAGCAGTCTTCATTTTAAATCGAGACAGTCAATCTTCTGCTAAGAAGGTAGTTAAGCAAAATTGGATTTCTGAATGCATTCTCTCATTTGAAAATTCACCTGTTGTTAATAAGTTGATTTACGGAACCCATTTGTTTATAAATTGAAAAGTGACAGTTAATATCACGATTTATATTACCTTAACTAAGTGGGTATGTTAGTACCAGGGATTGCAATACCGGTATCTCAATATTTTTCGATACCTACCGAAATACCGGTTTTAAAAATGTATTAATGTATTAAAAAACAAAATGTATTAACCGACATACAAGGTTTAACAGGACTGTAAATTTTTGTCGGGTTACGTGATTTCCGGTTTACTTCCTTGCCATCCGACCTCCAAATGTAAAAGTGCAATACACTAATAAAACATTAGGTGGAATTATCAGTGGGCACATACACATCTAAGATCACTTAATAATATAAATTTATTAAAATATCATTCGAAGAAGAAAGTTCCAATCATTCAACTAAGTATTTAAACATCTAGGTACATCTTTACCATATCTTACCATTACATATTTTTTAAGGTTTACATATTATAACTTAATATGTACGTATTTAGATATTTTATTTATGAAATATTAATATTTTAAAGAGGTTTTTATATCTGTATTTATTGGAAGATACTTCTATTTTTTTGCATATATTTCACGAATACCGGTATTCAATAGGAAATTCCGAAATACCGGTTTGGTATTTTCATTTGGTATTGTAATCCCTAGCTAGTATTTCTATAGAATCCTTTACATTTTCTTCACGTACTTCGATGAAATTTTGCTATAAATAAGTATTAGCTATTGAGTTTCATCAACTGCCAAAGGGACGAACGAGTACATCATCATTGAAGTTAAGCACCCTCCACCGAAACCCGCCCCGCACCACAATCGGTCTTAATTGAGTGAAATCCAGGTTCTGGAAACTCTCCACGGTTTAGCCGCGCCACACTCTCGATTTGTTGGTCATTTATAGCCCACAAACAGGATGGCTAATAGGGATTCCCTAAGATTTTACACAATGCTTCAGGGGTTCCGTCAAAGAAAAATCGTTTTTTTTTACATTTGAACAGGTTCAATTCTCACATCCAGGCTAACGTTGCCAACTAGTGGTTTTTTTGTCAGATCTAGCGTTTTCTAATAAACACATAGCTTGTAAAATTCGCATTTGGCGTATGGCGTTAAATCTAGCATTTTTAGACACCCCAAACAACTTAAAATGTCAATGCCAAAAAAGTGAGACTTTTACATCAATTTGCTTGCAAATCAACCTCATCTATGTAGGTACTGACTATGTAATTTTTATCTTAACAATAAATTAATAATGTAACGTACGATATTTAAGTGAATATCAATTTTCGTAACTGATAATTTTTGGTTGCATAGTCATAACTAGGCTTAGGATTTTTTGGTATTAAAATTATATTTTTTGAGCGGCCCCGTAACAAAATATCAAAAATATCTATCCGTTTCAGACAATTTTGAAACCTTTAAGCCCTATTTATTTGTTAGCACTTATTTTTATATATTTTTGGATAATTACATATTTTTACATATTACATACATAAAATTTTTACATAAGCACATATTTTCACATAAACACAAAATTTCAATGTTCCTGGACCAATTTGAATAAAAATAGTATAAAATTAATTATGTAGTGTTTTAAATAAAAATACTAGACTTCAAACGCTGCAGAATATTAAAGCTGTTTTGAAAAATCCATCAGATGTCTCAGATGTTTCAATTTCAGAAATAGTTTCATTTACATACGCAATAATAACATCTGTAGAAGTGGAAAGAAGTTTTTCCATGTATAAAAAATTTCTGAGATCAAATCGTCAAAGATTAACATTCGAAAATTTGAAGAATAATTTAATTGTTTATTGTAATAAAGCGTTTTCTGTTTGTGAATAAATAATAAATTAAACTGTTGAAATATATTTATGATTTATTGTAATAGGTACGTACTTATTTAAATTTTTAGCAGATATTTATGAAATTTTAATCACATGTTTTCCAATTATATATCTACATATTTTAGGTACCTATTATTCATTTTGTAGCACCTAAAAATCCTAAGCCTAGTCATACTTAGGGTTTTATTAGTTACGCAACAATTGATCAATTAATTCTCCTTCAATATAATTTTGTTCTTCCAAAACAAATTACAAACGTACTAAGTACTTATTGTTTCTGGACATGTTTTTAATTATAAGATATTTTTGTCAATGGCAGTTAGCAATACTGACCCAGGCTTTGGAAAAATCACTTACACAGTGCTCGAAATGGAAAATTTCACGAACAGGAACGCTCGACAATTTTCCAAAAATGTGTGATATTAGATATAATAATATCTGTAACATAAAAATAACTTTTAGTTTTACATGATGTACTTTTTTCATCATCATCTTCGCCCAATACGCTATCGGCTATAACAATTAGTGGTAACACACAAATATAGAGTCATTTTAGTTTACGAAATCGTTTTCTTAAAAATACTTTAATAATTATACAAATATAAATAACTAAACGTATATGAATCTAATTGGAGTGGGAAACATTATTAAAATACATGAAATAATAGACAAACTAATCACAATTTCCCATTGGTTTCGTTAGCAGTTTGAATAAAAATATGCAACTAAGAATGGATAGAAATATGAGTGAAGATACTTCGGCTTAAACAAAATACATGCGGCTTTTTTCAAAGCTCTGATTTTTCGTAAATTCGAAATATTTTGATTAAGGTAAACTATTTTTTAATCAAATTAAAATCCATCGTATACGAAAAAGCAAGGGCATGGTTTTTAATAAATTAATTAAAAAAATATGTAATATGCAAGATTTACAAATGTAGCATTCTTTATTAAATATGAATCATTTTAAACAACCTCAGAAGTGCAGGTACATATTATTAGAAAAAAAATATTTACATCATGTGGACATGTAGGATAATTTATTCTAATAGGTTTCCAATGTTATAGAAATTGTTATATACAGGGAAATTTTTCATATATTTATCCCATTGGATTATGATTGATTTATTTAAATATTTAACCATCAAAGACACAGTTCATTCAACCCGAAAAATATCCATATAAAATTAAAACAATAAAAATATATGAGGTAATGATTTTTTTTTTGTCACTCATTGTAAAATATTATAATAGATTACGGTAAATAATTATTATCTGGCGATTCCGTAACGTTGAGTAGGTAGGTAAAACAGCGAATACGTAGATTCTGGTCACAGGGAAAAGCATAACTGTATTTACTATTTAATAATATGAAATATTTTACCCCTTAAGAAATTATTAAACAATAATTTAAGCTATTAAGTACCTACAAAGAGTTTTTAAACGATGTCAGAGCACAAGTTTTTCGGAAATTTAAAAATTTAGCAAAGCAGCTGCAATAGTTAGGTTTTTTCATGTATGCAATAATAATTATTTAGAACCCAACCCATCAACCTTGGTCGATCTAGTGCTGGATGAAGGCCTCCTTTATTTTATTCCATCTCTCTCGGTACCTACTTAGTTTTTCACTGCAAAGTATTTCCGCTGAACTTTATCAATTGATCAATAATGTAAGAAATATAAAAAATAAATTAGTGTAGAGCAGCAAAGCATGGGGGTTACCGGTTAGGTAATGGGAAACCAAAAAAACACAACTTAAAATGATTAAATTTGGAAAAATAAGGAGTCTAATTTTGTCGCTTCCTCTGATGAAAACGCTTATTATTGGCTGCATACAACTTAATATTGATAAACGACCAATGAACGACCCCGATTGCATTATGAAATACAAAAACTATGAACGCGTCAAACCCATGTAAATTTCGTTAACATAATAATATGATAAATGGACAATTCGGTCAATTATGGTTGCCTCGATACAAAATTTAAAGTTTTATTACAAAAAACAATTGCCTACTACTGCCGTATTGATCATAAACGTGCTCAAGAATTTCAACCCTCGGTAGGACAGATATAGTATACCTATCTCGGTAGATACTTAGGTAGGGCACGTAGTTTTATTCACACTATTTTTACTATGTTCTTTTTGTGCAATATTTAACAAATTAATTATGTCATTTATACAGTAAAGATAATATATGTATTTAATGTGTTTCATTTAAAAATTTAAAAGTTCCAGTGTGCATTATAACTATTACGTTATTAACTCACTATATTTAGGCATGTACCTTAACCTTAACTGTATTAAAATAATATGTATGAAATTGAAAAAAAATAGTTTCTCGTTTTATAAATTAATACTACAGTAAATCTACATTCCAATGTAAAATAGCTTCCACCTTTCCTTAGAATCATAAAAACCTTTTTTTTTCAAAATAATTATTGTCCCATACGTGCGTGCGACAATGCAATAAATCTTACCCAGTGCATTTCTTTGTATACAATTTTATTGTTTTATCACCATTGACGCAAAAGGGTCTGTCTATTAGTGCATTCAATGCCAAATTCGTTGAAAACAGTATTGTCTTGAAAAAGGTCAGTTCTCAAATACGTTGTCTTACATTTACTCTATCACTATTTCAAAAAAACTTAAGTACATTATGTACGGGTCATAGAAAATTCAGTGGTTCTAAGCCGGTAAAATTATTTTTTAATAAAAAAAAATATTTATGTTTTTGTACCTATGTACCTATCAATTCATTTTCGTAAATTTTAAATCTAACCTGGAACGTAATATTAAGTATGACGCTTGAGGATTTTACTAGACGACTCGCTGTCCGTCGGATATTTTACGAACCGGTACGCCATTTTCGAGGTTTTAACGAACAGGAACGCCATCCTTGGAAATCCCACGAACAGGAACGGCGCTCCGGGGCGTTCCGCTCCATTCCGAGCGCTGCGTGACTTACACGTATGACCTCACTAACTCGTTACCATCATGTACCTACCAATATCATTGTAAGTAACAAAAAGACATACTTTTGAAAAGTGGTTAACTTCAATACACCAGCAAATCATTAAAAACCCTACCAAGGGACTTATTTTCAATAGTGGACAAATCCAAGCAAGATTTTTTTTTAAACGGCGTTAAATCCATTTCAACCAATAATGGCATCTCACTAAATGCCATATATATTATAAAGCTGATCAAAGACGACGTGTTTGTTGTTATTTGCTAATAAACACAAACTTTTTAAAGAGGAGGAATGAAAATGTCGCATTTTCTCACATTGTCAAAAAGTGTTTTGTTGTATTGAGGCCATTCTGCAGGCTGTAGAGATATGTATCTATCTGATGGTGGGAATAAATAACAGCTGAAGTTTATTATGACATCGTTGATATACTCAAGTATGTTGTATTCTAGAAGTTGTTATAATAGTACATAGTAGACACGTACATGTTTGAATACCTCTCCCACAATCATCCGCCACGCTTCAATTATTTAACAATCAATCGATGGATTATTAACGGTCACAAAAAACGCGCTGTTGGGTACCTGAAATTCTCACAAGGTTTACAGCGAGATAAAATAATCAGGCGGTAGATTGACGCGTTGAAACCCGGACCGCTCAACTAGTCGATACATAGGCAACAAATTCTTAAATAAAATATACCTAAGTACATACTTATACATTATACATTTTATTATTTAAATGATAAATTGATTATAAATAATTACAAGATAAAAAGAACTTTTTATATACCAAGTTTTAAAATTTTCTGTTGAATCCTATAAACTTGACAATTCTATGTATTAATAAAAACTTTTTATTGTAAGTACTTGATAGAAATACTGAATAAATATAGAATACTGAAATGTCATTTTGACATTTCAAATTGATTTCCATAGTAACGCACGTATATATTAATAATTTAGTTGCTAGGACCCCTTAGCAACCAACAATAATAACTTTCCATACAAAACAGACTTAACTGAAAATGATATATAATCCATATATAAATTATAATATAGTAAAGCCTAGCAATATATTTTTTTTTTTCATATGGTTAATGACCAAAAACTTTTTCAGCTTCGCTAAATGGTTTTTTCTTCGAATGAAATGAAGTCTTCATATCATTTTCAGCGAGGCGTTTTTTGTTTTTTCTTTTTTCTTAAAATGCCATATTCCATTTTGGTCATACTGTAGTTTTTCATTTCCAATTTTTATTGTGTGCTTAAAAACCAGGGGGGATAACGATGACTTTATGACTTATTTATACATAATATATAAGTTTAAAACACCTTAAATGTATCAATCATCCAATTTGTCCACATCTGCATTTTTACAGTTTCGTGAAAATTGAGTTTGAAGTTTTTTCAAATATTAATTAAAAATAAAATACTGCATTATGTTACCATTATGGTATTGTATATGGCATTACATATATGAATTACAGATGTGATTTTTATAGGACAAACATTTAAAATTGCTGCATTTTTCTAAATTTAAAACAGAAAATCGTGATTTTAGCATTTGTGGTTGTTTGTTTAGAATTGGATGATCGATATAAAATACAAACTAGAAATTAAAAAAAAAAAAAAACGACAATACAAATACGCACAGGGCAGATTATCGTGTGATCATGCAAACGTCGATAATACAAACAAGTGTCTAAAAAAAACACTAAACATCTAATTCATATCTAATTATTTCTAATTTTGCCCGTCACCGTTTCGCTACCCCTGATCTTATAATACGATCAACTTATAGCCCGTACCAAACGTTTGGAAAAAAATCTGTAACAGAGAGGGGTTAACAAATTTCTTAATAAATTCACGATAGTCGATATATGTATAGCCAAAACATTTATAAGAAAGGCCAGTTTAATCAACCATGCGAAAAGCCACATAATAAATAACATTTGATAGGGTAGCAGATATCCAATATGTAGGACAATTAAAAAATCGATAACAATTACCTACCGTGCCAGGTTTTGTAGCGTTATCAAAAAAGCACCGGCGTCGGAATACTACCCGCCGTGTAGTGGTACTGCTTTTTGTAGGTAATCATTTATTTGTTCAGTTTTTTGTTTTCCACTTCCAAGTAGGCCGCGCCTCTTTGTTTGATGACTATTTTGTTTGAACAAGCTTTTGTACACTTCTCAGTGGCCCTTGAAACGTAAATAATAATAATATGTCGAAAATGAGTGCCCACTAAAAGATCGGTGTAAAATTTCAGACGGATTGCTTTTCGTACCCGACCTCAGAATAAGTAGAAATTCGTCAACGATTATTCTTGAAAACGAAAGTGGATATTACGTATATCAAAGTTACTGATAAAATCGTTAAGAATCAAGGGTATTGAAGTAGGTACTAATAAAATATAGGTATGTAGTAATACAACCCTTTCCACTACATCATTCTGCTTATACTTAATAGCAATTCCTGCGTATATATTCTATACACAAGGCGGCTATCGAGGGTAGTTTATCATATGTATGTATTGAGGATTATAATTGTTATTTGTTATATGTTATTATTGTTAAACTGTCAAAACTGTCTATCTCGCTCTAAAAGTTAACACAGCCAAGAGGGTTGCTGTTAAAACATAGCACTATTGACAGCTCAGAAGGTTAACTTATTGTAACAATTAACTGCCTCAATACATGCATATGATAACAACCCTTGATAGCCGCCGATAGCAGGCTCGTGTATAGAATAGATGCGCTGAGGATTTTTGGAGTGGTAACCTCTCCTAATAAAATAATATTATCTGGGTTGGCAGACAAGATATATTAAGTAGGTACGTCACATCATAGGAGGGGTCTGATATATTGTGACGAGAAAGTGGTTAGGGAAAGGGAACTAAGAAAATTTGACTTCATAAAACCATTATGATGGAGTTCGACAACGTAAACGCCAGTTCAATCAATGAAAACATTGGATAGATACGAGGGTGGGTCAATAAGTCCTTAGAAAAGCCGACAGGTGGCGCGACTAGTACTGTAAGCGGTTTGTTTTCATGCAGCGGCACTACCGATTCAGTATGCTGCGAAGTTTCAATCAGATTGGTCGGGTTGTTGTGTGTTTCTCGTACATTTAAAAAAAAAATTTGCTTGTGGAAAATGGAAAAATGGAAAATGGAGAAAATTGAGTTTAGAGCTGTTATTAAACATTTTAATATAAAAGGGTTAACAGCAAAGGAAATAAAAAATGAGTTGGATTTAGTTCACGGCATATCTGCTCCTTCACTTGCAACTATTTATAACTGGTTAAATGAATTTAAACGTGGTCGTACATCAACAAAGGATGAACCACGCTCAGGACGTCCTGTAGAGGTGACTACACCAGAAATGATCAATAAAATCCACGATATGGTGTTAAGTGACCGAAGATTAAAGTTGAGTGAGATAATTGAGGTTACAGGGATCTCAAAAGGTAGCGTCATTTCTATTTTACATGACAAATTGGGCATGAAAAAAGTTTCTGCAAGATGGGTGCCGCGTTTGCTCACAGTCGACAATAAACGCAATAGGGTGGTGGCCTCTAAAGCCCTGTTGTCGCTCATGCAACGCAATCCGGATGAATTTTTTCGTCGCTTTGTGACTGTAGATGAAACATGGATACACCACTATACTCCCGAGACGAAAGAACAGTCAAAGCAGTGGATTGCGAAAGGCGAACCATGTCCAAAGAAGGCGAAAACCGTAAAATCAGCTGGTAAGGTTATGGCTACTGTATTTTGGGATGCACGTGGAATTATTTTTGTTGACTATTTGAAAAAAGGAAAAACAATAACAGGGGATTATTATGCATCTTTATTGGACCAGCTAAAAAACGAAATTGAAGAAAAACGGCCTCATTTAAACAGGAAAAAATCCTCTTTCATCAGGACAATGCCCGTGTTCACACATGTTTACGATCAATGGCTAAAATTGAAGAATTGAAGTTCGAATTGTTCGACCACCCACCGTATTCGCCAGATTTAGCCCCCAGTGACTTTTTCCTTTTCCCAAACTTAAAAAAATGGCTAAGTGGACAACGTTTTTTTTTCAAATGAAGAAGTCATCGATCGGACAAATGCTTATTTTGAGGACCTTCCGAAAACTTATTTTTCTGACGGTTTAAAAAAAATTGAGAAACGTCTAACCAAGTGTATTGAGCTCCAAGGAGATTATGTTGAGAAATAAAAAAAAAATACAAAAATAAAAACTGTTTTAATGCTTTTTTCTAAGGAATTATTGACCCACCCTCGTACCTATGTAAGTACTGAGTTTGATAATTTAATGAAATTATATAAAATTGAGCTAACATTACTATTATAACGTATCAAGAGCATACATCAGTGAAACGGCAAATAATTTTCAACAATAGGTGGGACGGAATTACGCACTTGTTGACAATCGGAGAGCGATAGTCGAGCTGTTAGCACGTCAATTTGTTTTGTGATGGCGTCGGAGGAATATATTCTTAAATCGTGTAAAGATGACTAAAAAACGTTACCCATTTACTCGAA
This sequence comes from Rhyacophila brunnea, assembly GCF_057557595.1. Classification (NCBI taxonomy): domain Eukaryota; kingdom Metazoa; phylum Arthropoda; class Insecta; order Trichoptera; family Rhyacophilidae; genus Rhyacophila; species Rhyacophila brunnea. Next base: position 683,187 of record NW_028233276.1, read on the forward strand.
AAAAAAACATGTCAATGAATATATTATTATTACTAATATAACAATAAACATAACATTAAATGGACGCATGTTGAATTTTTATGACAAATTATGTTTTGTTCGTCACGCGTCGTTTGCACAATCTTCGCGTAGCGTAGTCACGATCGTTTTAGACCGTGCCCCAGCTGAAGTATAGCGTTAATGATGTGTTGTTTGTTATGCATAAAAGAGACGAAGGTTGGGCATTTGCCTCATAATAAGCAATACTAGAACCATCATAATATCTTGGTTACGATTTTTTAGAGCTGTATGCAGTGTCACGGATTATAGCGAGGATATGCGCGTCCCGTAGTCACGATCTTTTTAGACCATGCCTCAGCTGAAGTATAACCTTAACAAGTATAAGGAGGATGTACTTAACATTTTTATGACGTATATTACGATTGGGAGATAGAGGGGTGATTGGAATGAAAACGTCATATCAAACATCATGTGACGTCATTTATAGATGACCCCTAACCATGTAATCAAAACTAGACATAAAACAGCAATATGATTTAAAAAAAAAAGATTATTATTAAATTATTCTATTTTAGTCGTAAACGTCTTGTAGTTCAATCATTTTATCGAAGCAACTGTTTGTTAATATTATCATCGAAATGGAGGTTTCCCCACAAAACTATTTGACAAGACTCGACGTCTTGGTGTTTACACAGGGGGGTACCTATCAAAAAAAGCGGAGACCGTGTAAAGTAAAATAAACTCAAATTATTATTATCGAACGAAGCCGCGGGTCAATGCCACCGTCAATAATCTAAACAGAGTTGGAAAACCATTTCAGAGATAGAGTCCGCTCTAAAAATTATGCTTGAATAAAGTTGTAGTAGTAGTAGAATAAGACTAGACTATGAGGTCGAGATCAGGATTGAGATAGATAATCAACACCTTTGAAAAAATAATGAAAAAATAATGAAAAAATGAATGAAACATCTCTTCGCAATCGACACATTTCTGGGTACTCGATGGGTAGCGATCAGGTGCTACACCATACATGGGTCCACGGAGTCAAAGCCTGTATGGAAAAAGACAGAATACTTTCGAGATATGACTGTATCGGCGTACCGTTAATATATCCTGGATTGATCACATTTCCATGAGGAAGTTTTAAAACGGGCCAACTTATAGAAACCACTAAGCGCAAAAATTATGCACACCTCATACATATTTTACGAATTCAGGAGTAATGATTTAATTCAACTCTTAATGCAGGGAAAGCTGGAGGGCTACGGAAGCGTACATAGTAGGAGTTCTCTTGGCTACGTAAATTCCTTAAGTGACTCGTCAAAGACGTGGGGGATATTATACGACCGGCCCAGGATAGGCAGGTGTATTGCAAGTTGGTCGCAATCATAGAGGTATTAAATAAAAAGAGGGGTAATAAATCGGCTTTCTCATATAACTAAATGAAGCAGGTCAACAATAACCGACAACTTACAAGAAATAGCGACGCTATAAAAAATGCAGGGAATCAGGGAAGATTTACTTTGGTCATTATAATGTACCCATATAATTAATAATGTTAACGTTAATGTTGCCGGAAATTGATTACAAGCCTGCCTCACCATACTTTTTTATATAACCTGCCGCCCCTAGGTCGCAACATTACAGTTGGCTTTTAAGCGTGTATCCAAAAAGACTTGCAAGCGCTTTTGCCAAACCAAGGTTCATCTCGGCTATAGAGCTATAAAAAATTTTAAATGTTCATAGAAAATAAGATTTAAAAAAGGGGTAAATAAAGTATGTATAATAATAAACTTCTACGGCAGGTGGACAAGATCCGCACCGCCTCAGGATTGTAAAGCTTATGATGATGATCACCAAATTCCGAATCTGCTAAAGCTTAAGACATTGAAATTTGTTCATATTTTTTTGTACAAATAGTTTTCTCTATTCACATTCCGATGGTTATCGATCCCAGTAAAATTATCCTCTTTACTTTGGTTAAAGTAAATAGTTTCACAGTACACGATAATAAAATGTCTGATATTTCTGGGGCAACTATTAAAAATATCTGTAATATTTACTTAATACGATTTTTTTTAATATCGGTAAACTCAAGAGCAGATACAGCAGATTATGAAATATAATACACGCTCGAAGAGGGCGTTACAGAGATTAGATATTATAAGTAACAAGATTATGAAGCCTTTTTGGAAATGTAAACACAAGAAGAAGGCATATATTTATTTTGAAATACTACTTACGGATAATACAAATACGTATTTACCAAAAAATAATAATTCTACCCAGGAATGATGCATAACTTCAGATTAGAAGCATATTTGGAAAAAAATTGTACCAAGAATTTAATCACTTACGTCTAATTAAATAACGTAAAATTGTAGGTCTTTAATCCACACAACACAATAACGATCGGCACTGGCGTAATCCACAGAGGGAAATTATCAGCAGTTGATTGGTGTCTATATTATTTTATATGATTTTTTTTTTTATATAGAATTATTAATAACCATGTCCTTGCTTTTTCGTACAAGGTGGTTGTTAGTAATTTTGAACAATCACAAACACCCAGGCTTTGAGAAAAACACATAAATGTTTTTGTCATGACCGGGAATCGAACCCAGGAACTCTCGGGTGGAAGGCGAGCGCCTTACCCACTGCACCACGAGAGCCATAATAACTTTATGCAGCTTTAAGTAAAAACCTAAATACGATTGCAATAATGTTTTCTGAAAAGTTAGGTAAATTAAATTGATTTATTTTCAAACAGAGAATTTTGATTAATTATTGTTTATATAAACATCATCATTATTGTATATTATTATGTACCAGTTGACGATGTCACATTGAAGCGGACGAAACCAGTCCAGATTATTATTAAACAAGTGAAATAGGTACTCATATATCAGTGTTTCCCAACCGTAGGTCCACAGATGTTTTCTACAAGTTCGTAAATAATTATTATCAATAATTTACAAATTTCATTTTTTTTTTAAATTTAATTTCAATTTACAATACAATTTTCATGTCAGATATGTTTGAATTCGCAATCATACTATTACGTATGTTATACCTATTAAATGATTTTAGAAAGTAATAAACAAATGTGTTAGCGGTCCGAGAAATAGGTATATTTACTATTTTCACCGGTCCGCAGGTATAAGAAGGTTGGGAAAAACTGCACTGAGTGCATCGTAGATATTTACGCACTTTAATCAAAATTACGTTGCATAAGACCACACTTCCGCTGAAACAGTAAAAAATGCCCCGAATACAAGGCCACACTTGCATGTGTCAGTATATTGCCCATCCGCGGCGGATTATACAAAATCATTTTTACAAACTTTTACAGCGGTCTTACCGTAACGAAATAGCCGTATAGCACTGGGATAAAAAAATACACGTTGATCGTGGAGCATTGCAGACAGTAATGTTCCAATTTTAATCGATTCAATAAGAACGTTTATTTAATAGGTACGACCTGAGACGAGCACCTACCAGAATTTTATATAAGTTACCTGTAATACGTATGATTGCATTTCTAATTTACTTGGATACCTATTTTTTCTGACTTTCCCTTGTATCCCGGTGATTTTTATTACCAACGTATTTTTTAAGTTTTTTTTTAGAAATGAATTTCATATCATAATCATTTCATATTGAATATACAGTCGAACTTGGTTATTACGAGGGAGATGGGACCGACTGAATCTGCTCGTTATAAGCGTTACACGTCATATCAGAGAATAGGCATTTTTAAATAAGCGGTCACATAACACAAAAAGTCGAAAATAAGAAACCTGAAAAAATCCCCGAAACAAGAATGGCATTTATAAACTACAAAAGAAGTAGTTTATTGTACCTACCGACTTCACAAACCTTGGATTTTTTACTTATTTCAACCATATGCGTGGAAACTTTTTCAATATTGTCGGCGAAAACACCAATTAAGTAGGTACTTAAGACACTTAACTAGTGTCATAAACGTAATGCGATCCTGGCGGCATCCTGTCCGGTCGGATTTTATTGCTTAGGGTCGAAATGTTTCGACACGAAACGAATCGAAACGAATGACACATTGATAATTTTAAGAAAATTTTTGCTCGGTATATCCATCCGATAAGTTGGTCATTGGAATAGTGAATAAATGTATTGGGAAAATCATAAACTAAAATGTCAACGAATGTTTCCTCATTACATCCGAGATCTTGTAGTGTTCTAAGGTAGGTGTAAGTGATCGTAATAACCGAGTTAGACTGTATTATTGTTTTCTTTAAATTAATAAAAATACTGTGGTTTAAGTATGTTATATTTTTGTATTTAATATAAGTTTACACCCACGGTGGCCGCGCGGATTAAGCGTTGGACTATCACGCAGTGGGTCTCAGGTTCGAACCCTGGGTCTGGCAAGTACACATATTGTTTTTCAATTTGTGTGTGAGTCAGGACCTAATAGGTTGAGCAAGTGGCTGACATCCATTTCTCGTAAAAAACAAAATCTGTTAATACAAACCTCTACTCTGTGGATGCCCATATGATCCTATTAGGATCGGACATGGTCGGAAAAAAATAAATAATATAAGTTAATATTGGAATTGGATGACATTGCAGCACACCTACCTAATGCTTAACAATGTGCGTTTCTTTCCGTTTTCAGTAGCTTTGCTTATAGGCTTATACGAAGGTTTATGTCTCATATTGATTAAATTAAGTATTTTACTAAGTTCGCACGTCACCCCTGTGCTCGACAATAATAATTAACACCACACACCACGTGGCGACCCCAAAATCAATAGATACGCGACAACACTGTGGTCAAATTAATGTGTAAATTCACCCCTTTGATTGCTTCGCGACCGTCCGGTGAATATTTGTTCAATCAATAACGTACAATCGGACCGTGCGTTGGACCAACCAATAATTAAGGAAAGAGATTACTTACTAATTCAAGCAATATTATAGGTATACTCACTTGTACATAGGTATAGGCATAGGGTCTCATTTTGAGACTTTCACATTGAAACAGGCAAATGGTAAAAAATGTTATGGAGAGGGGGAGGGGAGTCCACTTCGAAAAAGTATCCATAATAATGTATTATTGATTTTTTTATGGCGGGATTAAGTAAATCTAGCAAGTGCCGAATTTACACCGCATACTATTTATAGCGTATCGTCGCTTCAACCGCGTATCGCAACCTTTCGGGGATATACCCCATATCCAGACACTTCGTACTTCTAGCGACGGGGACCTGCAGCTATAATTAAAGGTGCTCACGAGTGGTTTTCGTGTGTGACCTAACGGTCGTACTTATTAGGATTGTTGGTGTTCGTTTGTGTCATCCGCGGTGTGTTATCTTTTAGAGATGCCGCGTCAGAATATTAATGCAAGCTTTGAATGCCATAAATGGTAGCACCTATTCATGAGTTCATTCATCGCGAGCGCAGCTATTATTGCACTAATTGCAAATATACCTACCTAAATCAGTATTTTTTACATTGACAAAATCCTCAATTTTGTAAGTAAAAAAACATAAACTTTTTTGCCGATTTTCATGAAAATCGCTTCCTAGATTATAATTAACAAAACTGAATTACCTACGTACAATGTATATAAGTATGTAGCTGCATTTTTCGTACCGCACAATGGTGGTATCCGATGCGCGAACCTACCCTTAATTCACTTGCCTAAAAAGTCATAAACTACCCATCTATGAATAAAAAACTTCATATAATAGAAACGTAGCTAGCTAAATTTAAAATACGTCCTACTAGCCTTTTGACACGATATGGATATAACAACCAATGTAGTAGTTACCAACCTAGTTGTCAAAAATCATCAATATTTTCAGTTTAAAGAACAAATTAAAAATCGGGGAATTCGAGCTCTGAGAAGCTAATTCATAATAATGCCACACAGCTAAGTAATGTCGTTTAGCAATTTATTTCTTTGCAAAGTCAGAGCGGAGTCTGTTTTTTTCGCGACCCCGTTCCGGCCCGCGGGCCACAGTGCGGGGGACACTGGCCCTAATCCATCCGGCGGCGTATTATTTGACAAACAGTCGGAATAATATAGAGAAACGAGCGAGAGAGCGGAGATACAGAAACAAACATGGAAACGGGCAGGCAGACAGACAGAAACTGGATAGATCAGAGAGAGAGCAGGGAGACGGATGGTAGACATAACAAACTGGCGCTGACGGCCAGATGACGGCCCGGGGCTTCCGCGGAGACGCGATCAAAGCTGCTACTGCGTACCAAGGGGGGAGGTTCAGATCAGGGATGGAGTAAGGTGAATCGAAGAAATGTTTTTTATTACCTGTACCTATTTTCCTTAGTACCCCGTGGTATGGCAGACATAACGAGTAAAGTTGCTATCAATGTTTAGAATTAACTTACGTACATCTTAAGAACAAACTGGCTTCACAGGCTTTGTTTTTCGTAAACAGTTAAGTACCTACCTAAGTGTAATTGAAAAGATAGCTCAAATCCTACATTCATGTCTCGATGCCATTGTATTATATTATCTATCATTATACAATGGACTTGTAAATTATTGTTGAAAAAAATAAGTCTACCCAGTGCAATAAATGCGATTTCATACTGCAAATTCGTGGACATATTCCGCTAATGAGTCCATCTAAACGTTAAGATTGACTATGTGAGGGAATCTTCTATAGTTAAATTCAATTCTATTTCTACTTCCATTTGTATGTCTTTAAGGAAACCAGGGTTAAGCTATAATTCTTTCTTTTTTCCAACACTACAACAGGCTTAGATGCCCAATGACAGTATTGCAGTTTAACAGTAGTGTATTCAGTAATTTCAGTGAAACAATCACAAACACCCAGGGTATTATGAGAAAATTACATAAAAATGTATCCTCACCGGGTTCGCACCCGGAGCTCCCGGATGAAAGGCCAGCGCCTTACACACTGCACCTCGAATGCCGTGTGCATTATCGTTCGGTACGTCTCGATATAGTATCCCCAAAAGAGTGTGGAGACGGCGGAGAACGGGTGATGGATAGAAAAGTATGAACATTAAAAATATACGGGATAGGTGTAAATATCTTCTTCCGTGGCCTTGGGAACACTCCTCGACTTTTTGACAAGAATATACACAACATATGAAAGTCACGTAAGGTTTTTATTGCAATAATTGATTGAAAATAAATATTTAAAATAATCAAATATGTCCTTTTCACTGCAAAGTCTTCATAAGGAACAGTACACCAATCCATTACAAATTTTGATCCTAAAGGCGGAATACCACAGCCGGTGTACTTCATAAATATTTTCCAGATCGCTGTCGGTCGGTACATACGAGTCAAATAATAGCGAATAATTTCATGACTTGAGCATGCATTTTTCTCAAATACCTACAGCGGTCTTGGAAGAGTTAACACTGAAACTATTCACTTGTGCATTATAGTATAGAACCAGTCTACGAACGTACAATAATAATTATTAGTACACCAGTCATTGGATTATGTCTAAGAGGAATATACTACTACATAACATAAGAGTACAAATAGACTTTTTTTTTAGTTTCTAGATTAACATATTTTTTTAACGAATAATAAATGGCTGTTTTGATCAAATTCGTCAAACACAGCAATTTCCAATTTATTTTAGTCACGGAATCGTCTAATATATTGTACAATGTAAAATATAACGGAACCCCTTAGATATTTCAGCGAATCACATAATAAAAATGCGTCACACGTAAATTCTTATTTTTAATTACGAAGTACTTTATGAAGTGTAGATTCTTAACGATAATCTGTAAACGTTGGAAAATAGTTTTATTTTTTTCCACACTGAGAACCGAAATTGCAATTTAAAAGACAATAAAAATATGTTATCTAACGCATTAAAAATGTCGGCAAGATATGTAATTTTGGATTAACTATGAAATGCAAACAATTCTTGCCCGAGTTCAAACATTCCGAGAATTTTATTTCGTGATGCCGTCGGACTTCTGAATGAAAAAGCAGGCCCGAGTGATGATTAGCTAGATATTTACTTCACAATAATATAAAATTATCCCGACTCTAATATGGTAACCTATTGATAAAATTATTAATCTGGGTCGCTTCGACGGGTGCTGCTCCTCGACCTGCACGAGGATCGATCATCTTTCTTCTGAAAGGGATCAACACCACCATTGAGGGCGTCCATCTGACGCCTCCGCAGAGATCTGAAGACGTATCTTACAAGCATACTGTTCGCACGTTAATCTACAAGATAGCACTCGATACATGGCAGTCGAAGAGGTCGGCATCCACCAAGGGACCACAAACGTATCTGTGTTTTCCAGATGCGTCCTGCAGGCTTCAGACGAGACAACTAAGATCAACACACTGGGTAAGCCAGTTCCTGACCGGCCATGGTAACAGCTAAGCTGCATGTTTTTCGTTTGATAGGACATGGGCCGAAATGCACATGCGGGCACGACCATCAAGACCCTGAACATGTCCTCTGGGACTGCCCGTTAATGGGATCCGACCGAGTGGAGCTGTTTGCCAGGTTCCGTCCACACACGGGCCCGATTGGCCACACTGACTTGATATCAACCAAGGCCAACTTTGAGGCATTTGAAAAATTTGCTGTACCATATGGAGGACGGAATAATTCCAATCCCTCCTCAGATGTATCACTTTTAACTCCTGATTCTTATGTTTCGGCAGAGTTTCAGTACACGGGTACAGAGGACACTTCATGTCATTAAAGATAAATGACGGCAGAGCGAGTCAAGATTCTTTTTATTTTCGAAAACTCTTTCTTTAACCACTAAGGTGCATGGTTGCTACATCAGTAACGTGCAGCATCGCTTCGAGACAAGGAAATGTGGAAATATTTTTTCATTCTGTCACGTTTATAGCGTCATGGAAGGCGGCCGTGCACTAACAACTGAGATCATGGCATAGTTACAAATACCAGCAACCCATACTGGGTTCCTGCTAGAAGTGGTAATCAAACTTGGATCCACAGCTTCATACGCCGGCTATCTGCGAATACTTCGTAATGCAAGTAATCGTATGTATTCTACGTGAAAAATCTATATCTAGGCACATGAAATTTGATTCAACCCTATATTAACCGTTTCATAATAAAAAAATATAATAATCGTACAGTACAATATTGTAAAAAAACTCCAGCCAAATTCTGACCCCTGACATTGGCGGCGAGGGCGGCGTCCGACCCCGCACATGACATGTCCTTTGGGTCCGCACGCTGCATCATATCGCTCGCGGCGCCGCAATAATCGCCGGTCGGAGATGTTCGCCGGCGGGGGCGCGGCCGGCCGTCGAAGTGCGTGTGTATCCACTGCATTCGACCACAAAGGGTTAAGCGTTAAGCCCGTCGACCCGGCGCTTCCAAACGATTATATTCGTGAGGCTCGCTTTGGCAAACATTGCAGTTTGCAATGGGAGAAAAAATCCGACAATATTGGACGTAGTACAACAATAGATGCCTATTCATACAATTTTCCACAAAAAAATAAGAACTGGTACGGGTGAATGTGCATAGGACGTAATTAAAATAGTTCTTATTAAGTTACAGTACTCACTCAGTAATCCGCCACCCCAAAAACCAGACAAGTGTCCAATGAGTGAAAGCGGTGGATTATTAATAGTGCATACATACAATATATGTTAAAAATTAAACAGGTGTTTCGTAAAAATTGTTTTTTTTGTTGAGAAATTTGTATTAGCAAATTACGGTTTTATTTATGATCAAAATCAAGTAAGTAGTTACTAAATTATACATATTTATAAACTAAATATTAAACAGTAAATCACTTGACACAACCAGTAAAGTTGTTCAGTGAGGCAGATATTCATGAATGGCTTAGGATTCCTAGCAATTTAATGCTTCAGTTTGTGTGTCCCGGTTGTATTGGAGCACGGCATTGTGATGCGATTCTTGGGCACTTTCCTACCTGGTACCTACATTACTTTCTTCGCGATGAACGTACGTTTTACGAACAAGTTTCCGAAATAAACCCGTCTCATCTGCGTCGTATACTTGTACGCGGCGGACTACTGAATTTGACAATCGAAAACCGGCGAATTATAGAGCTTGATTTTGTGCTTTCAACTAGTAAAAGTAACGGCGGATTATAGTAGTTGTCGGATAATCGAGCGGCGGATTACTGAGAGTGTACTGTATATCGTCGTAGTGACGTCCCTAGGTAAAGTGTCGCCCTTAAACAGACTTAAAGACATATAATGGCACCGCCTTTTATTTTTAGTCTCAAATTGTATGACAATTTGTTGGGGACCTACCGGCCTGTCTTATTAATCATCTGAGGATTAGAACATTTCAACGAAACATATTCTCAAACAGCGGTGTCTTTAGGAGGCCCCTCGTGATTTTTTTTCTATACAATAAAGCTCCACTGGGTATTAGAATCATGGCCCCTACAAGGGGGGCTGACAGGGCTCTAGTCTTGGGGCCCTGGCTAATGGGGGGCCCGGCGTGGCGAGTTAACTAAATAAGTGAGATAAACAAACATCAAATATTTTCTAATAGTAAAAAAAGTCGCCTGCGGCGCTATTTTCCAATGGTTATATTTTTAAATATGTAATGTGCAATTTAATTTTTAATTGTGTCATTACTTGATTAACTCCATAATTCATGTCGATATATTAAAAATACACTAAGTAAATACCATTAATTTTACCATGAACGCCATTTGGAAAACGCTAATTTAGAGCGTCACACTGCCTTTAACCTCGGCGATAGGTAGGGGGCCCCGACAAAGATCCTAGACTTCAGACATCATTTTCCGAAAAGTAAAATTATTTGAATCCTTTGGATTCGGTTTTTTTGACATATAAATTTTCTTTCGAATTTGGAGAACCAGCATTCAGAGAATCAGTAGGCAAAGCATGTTCCATGTTTAATAATTTTAGCCGTCAGGGTATAAGTATTTTTTAAAGCGAGATGTCGGCACTTTCTAACGAATCGACCGCATCGTCTGCTTTATAAAAAAACCGCTACTGCTCTGAAAAGTTGTAATATTGGGAATGCGCATGAAACTAACCTCATATTTTGAATATTGTAATATCTCTGATGATGCGACACCACACGCTTGTGGGAATGCCTACCGCCTACACTTAATATCTTTCTTTTTGATCATCACAAAGACAGTTGATTTCAACCTCAACCCTTTCCCCCCTCGCTGTAATCGGAAAAATCCCAAATCGTAGGGGTGGAATGTACCAGTAGGATGACCCGACAACTTGCTATAAATTCATATGACATTCTTATAATTATAGACTAACGCCCTGTACTGTATAGCTACAATTTATTTTGTTATCCATTAATCCATGCCAATACAAGAATATGTAGTGTAAATCTATCAGTATGTACGTAATTAATATCACAGGAATGGTCACATTGGGTTTTATGATCGAAGGGTAACTGATGTTCCGTAGGTACCTACCTATATGTATTTCATACATACAATAATAATTATATAGTCTCCAGATTGCATGATAAATGAATGGATTTCCTGGAGAAAAACAACGTAACTGGCGTGATATAATATACAAAATAACACCAATTTTATTAAGGAAATCCAACAGTTCCAACATACAACCCCAACGGTACCTAGTCAATTTCTGCATACAGTATTGCCAAGAAACTAACTGTCAATTCTAGGTGGAAAGATATTTCATTAAATAAAATAAAATACAGTGTGTAGTAGAATTGATCAAATTATGCGACTAATAATTGACAAGATTTGAGAATGTAACATTCTTTATTGAGCATATTATTATAATCCACGTAATTTAAGAAGTTGTATGACGACTAGTCAATTTTATCGTAATTTGGGTTGGACGCAGTTGACTAAATTGATAAAGCAGAATGACCGGAATCCGATGGAAACTGGTTTGAGTCCTGCCCGGTGTCGTGTTTTTAAGATTTTCTCTAGTATGTTTCTGAGATGTTTTAAAATGTTGAATAAGGACTGTACTTTACTATTTATGGGATTAACGATAGGACCCCGTTAACAATTGATTATACAAATTTATCTCCCGTAGAATAAGTACTTTGGACATTATTCGACACATACCTAGGTACTATGCATGCCTGAGAATCTTTACCTGGTCTGTATTATCTTCAAGCCAAACTGGGAAACCATTAACTATCTACAGATATAATATGGCATGAGACGACACAAGACGACTGGCGAGCGACAGGGATTCTTGGAGGCGCCGCGTGGTGTCCATGTGCTTCGCCTAAGTACCGGACATGGTCAAAAAGAAAAAAAGAGAATGCGTCGAATACAGAATATTCATAGGAACAGACAAAAATAAATGAAGAAACCAGGCATACAAGAAATTATAGAATAATCGTTGAAAACAACTCACCATGAGACGAAGAAACAGCGAACGCCATAACAATCAAGACCTGCAGAAGCTGCGAGCATTTCGACAGGAATTCGAGTTCACGCGCCATCTTAAAAACGCACTTTACACAAAATGGCGGCAGACGACTAAAATGGCGCTCTATTTACGTATACACTCACAATATTATTTTTTAATACTGTTTTGAATTTTATATGAATGAATATAGTATGTATAATATCATGAACTTATTTATCATTAATAATTTAATATAAAACGTAGAAAAGGGTGCACTATTTTTTAAGAATAATTATTATTATAATTAACTATACATGTATAATAAATAACAATAAACAATAGGCGTTATAGTGAATTGAATCTATAATACTAGTTGATTATTTTTCTATAATAACAATGACACTTCAGCGATTCCGTTGTAAAATTTTAAATTTGAAGAGTTATCGTTTGATGGAATAATTGAATGGTGAAAGCTTTTGTTTTGTGAATCGATCATGTCTCGTGTGCGCCAGGCCGCCGGAGAATCTGGAAATGGAAAAAAATCTCACATTAATGGGTTTGAATCAAATCATGTTGGGTTATTGGAAAACGGATATAATTTAAGATTTATTGGACATAAAACTGTGTCTAGCGTCGGTTTTACTGGAAACAGGGATTAGGGAGTGAGAGTGGGGCTGGAGAAGGGAGGTCACGCGCGTGTGGGGGAGAACGTGTGAAAAAGGGTTGTTTCTAAATATTTTCAAAGGAAAATACATTAGAATTAACAGTTGTAAGTAATGTGATTGTCACCAGAATTGAACTACGCATTACAAATCTGCTTAATACGATTATTCTAAAATAAAAACAGGGTCCGAGAGTAAGGTGGGTTACTAATTCTGTTCTTGTTTTCGTCTGCCATTCGTTTATTCAGCGATTACGGAGTCGAAAATATTGATGTTCTGAAAATTGTCATATTGCTAGTCGTGGACCGGATATTCTGGAGATGCCTACTGGTGGATTTGGGTGGACTTGTGAAAATGAAGAAGGTTTATCGAATTGGTAGATAGTTAAGTATAGATTTTCAAAACGTCATTCAAAACTCATACTCGTCATACAAAATTCCTACCAAGTGTTCACAGTATTGTTTGGCAAATCATCACGAAAAGATACACAGTTGTACAACGTACCTACCTATACACATTATTAAAATGTATTACAACAGTAATGAATTTATTCGAGGTACGTTTAGGGCATTACGTGAAATTTATGGTCAAAATAATCAACATACAGAGCTGAGCTTAGTATTCGAAATTTAATTGAAAAATTCAAGTCAAATGGTAATGTTTGTGATGTTAAGAATACAACCGTCAAAAACGTAAACATACTTATTGCTGAAAATATCGATGTTGTGATTCAAAGTGTGGATGAAAATCCAAAACAATCAATTACGCGTCGTTCCGAGAACTTTTGGTAGGTAGGTACTATATTATTATGGAATATTCTTCATGCATTATTCTTGCATTTGATGGCATATAAAATACAGTTAACGTAAGAACTTAAACCGAATGACCGTTTTGCTGATTAGGTTTTAGAGCAACAACAGACCCTCTATTTCATGAAAAAATCATCTTCACTGATAAAGCTAATTTTTGGTTAAATGGCTTCGTAAATAAGCACAATTGTCGCATTGGAAGTAATGAAAACCCACATGATATTCTTGAAACACCTTTACATACACAAAAATAAACAGTTTGCAGGTGTAATTGGATCGCATTTTTAAAAAACGAAATGGCAATTCACTCACTGTACCTAAATGGAGAACGCTAAAGAAACATGATTACTGATTTTTTCTGGCATGAATTACAATTAGATGATTATGATCTGGACGATATTTGGTTACAAGATCGTGCAACATGCAATACAGCTCCTGACACAATCAACTTACTAATACATATTATATTATATATATCTTATTTGATAACCATTTATATACCTAGTCATTAGGGGCGAAACAATCGTGTATAATATAAATGCAACAAATCAATAAAAGTACTCAAAAGTACTTACATCATTATTCATTACCAACAAGTTAATTATCTAAACTAAATGTACATTCGCAAAAGTGAAAAGTTAAACAGACCACCGCAGAGGCAAAAACGAATGCCTCAATAATCGACCACTTCCCATAGTGTGTTGCGCATCGTTGATTCCGAAATTATAATCATTTCAATTTCCTCTACACAGGAATAATACCCAACGCATGCAACACCGTGGTTTAACGGTCTACAGCTCACCTGTGACGGTAGCGACGGTGGGTTCACATCCCGTCTGGCTTCAAGGTATTAAGGTCAATACAGGGGTGTAAAAACGGACGCTTAAAATACTAAACATCTTCAAAATGGATCACAAAACTATGAAGCCTGTGCTTACCTACATTTCCAAAACCTGGATCTTATTCTAAGAATTTTGACATACGAGGGTGGGTCAATAAGTCCTTAGAAAAGCCGACAGGTGGCGCGACTAGTACTGTAAGCGGTTTGTTTTCATGCAGCGGCACTACCGATTCAGTATGCTGCGAAGTTTCAATCAGATTGGTCGGGTTGTTGTGTGTTTCTCGTACATTTAAAAAAAAAATTTGCTTGTGGAAAATGGAAAAATGGAAAATGGAGAAAATTGAGGTTAGAGCTGTTATTAAACATTTTAATATAAAAGGGTTAACAGCAAAGGAAATAAAAAATGAGTTGGATTTAGTTCACGGCATATCTGCTCCTTCACTTGCAACTATTTATAACTGGTTAAATGAATTTAAACGTGGTCGTACATCAACAAAGGATGAACCACGCTCAGGACGCCCTGTAGAGGTGACTACACCAGAAATGATCAATAAAATCCACGATATGGTGTTAAGTGACCGAAGATTAAAGTTGAGTGAGATAATTGAGGTTACAGGGATCTCAAAAGGTAGCGTCATTTCTATTTTACATGACAAATTGGGCATGAAAAAAATTTCTGCAAGATGGGTGCCGCGTTTGCTCACAGTCGACAATAAACGCAATAGGGTGGTGGCCTCTAAAGCCCTGTTGTCGCTCATGCAACGCAATCCGGATGAATTTTTTCGTCGCTTTGTGACTGTAGATGAAACATGGATACACCACTATACTCCCGAGACGAAAGAACAGTCAAAGCAGTGGATTGCGAAGGCAAACCATGTCCAAAGAAGGCGAAAACCGTAAAATCAGCTGGTAAGGTTATGGCTACTGTATTTTGGGATGCACGTGAAATTATTTTCGTTGACTATTTGGAAAAAGGAAAAAAAATAACAGGGGATTATTATGCATCTTTATTGGACCAGCTAAAAAACAAAATTGAAGAAAAACGGCCTCATTTAAACAGGAAAAAAATCCTCTTTCATCAGGACAATGCCCGTGTTCACACATGTTTACGATCAATGGCTAAAATTGAAGAATTGAAGTTCGAATTGGTCGACCACCCACCGTATTCGCCAGATTTAGCCCCCAGTGACTTTTTCCTTTTCCCAAACTTAAAAAAATGGCTAAGTGGACAACGTTTTTTTTCAAATGAAGAAGTCATCGATCGGACAAATGCTTATTTTGAGGACCTTCCGAAAACTTATTTTTCTGACGGTTTAAAAAATATTGAGAAACGTCTAACCAAGTGTATTGAGCTCCAAGGAGATTATGTTGAGAAATAAAAAAAAGATACAAAAATAAAAACTGTTTTAATGCTTTTTTCTAAGGAATTATTGACCCACCCTCGTAGCTATAGTCCAGTCAGTGAACTTGCAGTCAGTATTGCGTAAAAATATACAATGCTGAACAAATTATTGGCAGACTGCGCAAGTTAGGTCATGTAAATTGTAAACAACCAAAAAGTGTAAGACAAAAATTCGATGACTACCTACTGTCCAACAAGAAGATTTAGGCACAAGCCGGAAGTCGCTGTCGTCGACTTAAGAGGAGGAGCTTGTTTAGTTCACAGTTTTAACACGTGGATAACTCATCGCTAACCGGAGGGCGCTATGAGAAAATGAGAGGAGCTTCTTAGTTCACAGTTTTAACACGTTGCCAAGAAGATCTTGTTCGACTATAGATTGTGCTAGCGATGACTGTCATATTATTCTGAATGGGCTACCAAATTGGAAATTTGCCATTTCGGGTACTTATAGATTGGGGGAGAGAGTTTTTAGGCAGTCAGTAGATGCCGGTGACAGTAAGATTTAAAAATTTTCTTTTTTATTTTACTTTGATGACATTTTTAGACATCTTCCTGGTCATACGCTAGATCGGCTAGCTAGACTATAAGCCGTCAGTTATATTTAATTAAACTATTTTTTATTCAATAAATAAATACACAAGATTTAACAATGCAGCATTATTTATTGAACATACATAATTCGGAACATTTTTCAAATTTTTTTTTATGATTTCTGAGGATGCCGAATTGTGTATATCCGTCAATAATATAAAACTAATAGATACAATCACACCAAATTTAATAAAAAAAAAAATAGACAGAAACGTGACATCCACAAACCTACACAGTTAGTAGACAATAGTATCAAATGAAGTGAAACTTTACGCCTTTATTTTTAGATTACATATACATATTTTTTTAAACTGACAAAAATCTCAAAAGAAAAACTTCCGAGTGAATGGTATTAAAACACACATTTTTTTCTGACTGGGTGGGTATAATATCGCAATAGCAATACGCAATATTAGTATATTAGTCAAATAGAACAATAATTCAATATATTATAGGTAGGTCTACATATGATTTTCATCGTTCAACGGATTTTAAAAATATCGTCAGTTACATGGGTATTGATATTATTCGTTGGATCAGAAGCTTAGTTTTTAGATCACTCAGTCGGCAAGCGTACGTTGTGTTTGAATTCTCTCAAGATTTTCCATAACATTCATTTCAAACCGTAAGCCATTCTCATACATTGACAACTACTGTTAAAATAATAAAAAATCGACCCTACCCCCATTTCGAAATCCCGATAGGTAAGTGGTCAAACAAAAACACACGTTTGACCAACGTTCCGAGACGCAAATAATTGCATTCTTTAAAAGAATACCATCACCTTTTAACAAAAAAGCGACATGGAGAAGTATTTTTGACAGATTAATGACGTTTAATTTGAGGTGTTCGGGGGAAAAAGCGTTCTCCCAAATTTCACGCTGAAGTTACAAGAAGATTGCATAGTCGTATATTATTTAATAATATACATACAGCTTACGTTTTCAATATAAATAGAGAGAAACTATAATGTTGACGAATATTGAACTCGCATGCAGAGGAATAAGTAATGGAAAAAACGCACGCCTCAGAGTGCATTGATTAATCGCGGGGGCGAATACTGCGGCGAGTTCAAATTACCACGTACCCGTCACGTTTCTACGCACTTTCAAACGTACACCTTGGAGTAGCGAACTGAAGGCACCTTTCAAAATTGTGCTGCCCAAGAAGAACTTATCAAACGTGAACGTCGTGAATTGAAATATTCAAAATTCCTATTTTGACTTCTATCATAACCCCTTGCGAAAACTTTGATTGATTATCTATCTAAATTCCAGATTGTGAAAACTATGGATATGATGTAAGTTTTCCAACGAAACTAGAGCCTCGATCTAATGTCATAGAAAACCGCCGCTGCCCAGGGGATGTAAAACTAGTGGGTAGAACTAATAGCTATCAAATAAATATGATGATAGAATTAATAATCAAATGAGGCAAAGATCAGGTTACACAATGTGTAAAAAAATATGTTCTCACGGGGAAAGCGATTAAAGGTTCTGCGATGTATGTAATGTTCTGAAGGAGATTGTACACATGGTAGGTACAATGTCCGATATTTGGATGACATAGAGTAGAGCTGCGACTTAAAAAAATATATATTTTCGCATTGGGGAACAGTCCGGTAAAATCGTAAAGTTATTCAACAACATTGGAGAGAGGGTCTGAAAAACGGATCCTCGCTCAGAGAAGAGGTGATAATATGACAGCAGGTCGCAGTCAAAGCCTCGGTAAAATTATATACTATAAGTACCTATATATGTGTAATATAATAAAAAATCGTAAAATACTTATGTTACTGTAATTGCAGTGGACAAATGGCAAATTATCGTAAAATTAATTTATATTGACTTCACGAATTGACAAATGACCCGAAAGAAAAGTGCTTTCAGAAGTGGCAAGGATTTTGTAATGGTAACAGGCTGTTTGTGCCAATATGGAGCATCCCCATTAAATAAAAGGGCGCCAACTCTAAACCCGTGTAATGAAAGACCTCACCTGTGATACGTAGGTCAGGATTTATCATAGGAACAAAACCACTTCATTCCTTCCCTCTTTCAAGCTAGTACTTGTGTACGTACAAGGTACACGCTGTTTTGCGTAGTGATTCCGGGGATGGTTCTAACGCGCTATCTACTAAATACACGTTGTGTCCAAAGGATGTAAGCCGAATTATTATTTAAATTTAGCTAGCAATTAAAAAAAGAAGGAAGTGACGTGGGAAAAACGACTCAACAATCATTTTTTTTTTAATTAAATCCATAATTAATATCAGATTAAAGATATAAAAACCAAATTGTTAATAATTATCATGCACTTCAAGGTTGTCTATTTTGTATTTTAACTTTGACCGAAAACCATAACAAAAACGTTTTTGTGCCTACTGTAAAATTTGATTTGTGTGGATTAAGCCCTTTTCCCTTTCCAAAGTCGATATGATTATTAGGTACTGTTCGGTTAAAGCGGATACAGCGGAAAACGCATTTTGAAAATAGCCGATAAACTGGATTATTTGTTAGGTTAACCTAACCAAACCTAACCTAACCTAACCCAACCTAACCTAACTTAAACTAACCCAAACTAACAAATAATCCAGTTTATCGGCTATTTTCAAAATGCGTTTTTCGCTGTATCCGCTTTAACCGAACAGTACCGATTATTATGCCGGTATAACAGAGATATGCGCACAGAACAAAAATAATAAGTAGAATTCCGATAGGCTATATTAAAAACGCTACATTTTGATGCAGGGTTTTGAATGTGTGAGTTTCCTACGAAAATGAAACACGCATTATGCACGTGCATCGTCAAATGATCGTCAATGCATAAACTGAGAGAGTAGTTGTCGGTATTCACCGTATGACGTATTCTTGACACGTGTTTGAGTTTATCCGGGATTCTTCTTTACTCGAGATCGGCTATCTGCTACTCCTTACCCGATAGGTATATCAGTTCCCGTTCCTGAGTTCCCTGGACATACAGGAATAAAAAAACTGTCGACTGAAATCGAACTTCATCGTACCGATGTCCAATTTAGTTGGGGGGCGTAACAATAACATGGATATTATATTTTTTTGTCTGTTGCGAACAATGTTAATAATGTCATTGGTTGCGAATAATAATAAAAAATTTGACGTCTCAAAATTGTTTGAATAATTTCAAACGAGCAGGAGAATCTGCAATCCGACCGGAATGCGCACACGAGCCAGGATCTACGCGGTAAAAAAATCGCACAAAACTGTGCCAAGCTAAAAGATACAAGACCTAGTAGGTGCTTAGTATTTTGTAAAGGTTTGCTTCTATCGGGGGTGTTTCTTTTCATACATGCGCCATTTATACTGCGTTTCAAAGAAGAAAAAAAATCGTATTCAATTCAAACCAAAAAAAAGTTTTCTTCTTTTGGTGGAACGACAGCAATGCATTAATGATCAGTTTTAAATTTTTAAGACGTTGGTGTGAAATGGACAGTTTAAATAATGATTGTTATAGTATGTCAATTAATATAATAAACCAGTATGTAGGTAGGTTCACATATAATTAGCATTCGAAACTTCGACGGTCAGTAAAAGAGAGGGACAAAATTGTGATGATTGAATGAGTGCAAAACCGAGATTATGCAATTATTAGAGTTTGATAAAAATTTCAAAATGAGCTGGGCACGTCAGTATCGAAGAAAAGATAAATGCAGAACATATTATCCAGTGGTACACTTAACGAAATATTCAAGTGCTGCGTTAATGCAACAAACATGAAAAAGAAGAATGGAATCAGCAGTGGATGGATACAGGCCAATGATAATTGAATCTAAAGACGATCATATTCATAAATTTAAAAAATGAATCGTATTGGAATGGTATCTACTTATCCCGAATGATATTACCTATGCATACTACATACTCAGTGGCGAAGGGTGGAGGTAGGCTGTTAAGATCCGCCATAAATAGTGCACATTAAACTTTGTTAGTCATACGTATTTGTTTTTATTGAAGTAAGACTACAATTTATAGACGGTGTTATTTAGTTTTTAAAAATAGATTAAGCCCTGCCTAAACCAAACCACAATAGTTTTGGTATACTTTCGGCGATACGAAAAAATTGAGCACACTTTTTCAGTCATCCATATTTGTTTTCGTTGTATTAAAAATACTTATTACACATATTGTCGGTTTATTTAAAAAAAATCATCAAGCCATGCCTATACCAAACCGTAATCGATAAAAATATTCTTCTATTTATAAAATATCCAAAGTTATGTATGATTTAATTGCATAATTCTAGATATTTTATAGAAATACGTGTATTTTTTTTACTATTATCTGTTATGGCTTGGTTTTAGCAAGGTTTCATTGAATATTAAAATCTAATCAACACCATCTGTAAACTGTAGTCTTATTTCAATGAAAACAAATACGTATGACCAATGACATTAATATGGACGAATCATCTGGAAAAGAAAATGACACTCACTTTATTGTCGGGTCTGCCGAATGGCATAACCTGTTTTAACGCCATTACAATAAAGGTGATATTGCTATAAATTCCTGATGCTTTTTGTTGGGTCTGCCGAATGGTTCGGTTCGAACGGGTTCGCTTAAAAGAAGATTGACATTAGAAACACTGCTCTAACGCCGTTCCCGATGCGTGATATCGCATAATGGAAATTGCATGACGTCTACCTATACATGCGAATGCGCGAATTTACTTGCTAGCTACTGTATTGAGTGCGTCTTCCATTAATAATGTCATTGCGTATGACTGATAAAGTTTAGTGTGCACTATTTATGGCGGATCTTAACAGCCTACCTCCACCCTTCGCCACTGCTACATACTTACATATTAAATAATTAATGTAGGAATTGACAGCCATTTTTATTACAGACAACCTTAATTAAGTTAGGCACTAGGATGCACAGAGTTCACTCCCCCATTTGAGCAGTGTTTTTTCAGATTTAGTATATGCCTTCCCGCCGCAGAATCTCTGTTTAGAGGCGTTCTAAATACTACGATACACTTTTTTTCGCACACGCGTTGAGTAAAAATATCATGATATATGTGCCTAACTAAATGAGTTTGGATACACAATGTTCATGCTGAAGCAACCCACCCTCAACAAAATATTCTACCCCTCCTACATTCCACACAGTATTCGCCCTGACTACGAGGGTGGTTTGTTAGTATGTATTGACATAAATTTACCACATAACTAATGAATCCAATAGACTACGTAATTAAAAACAATAATTAAAGATCCACATCACCGTTCCACCTAATAAACCTCATAAATCAAAACATTATTTTTCAGTAGAAAGTAAAAACCGTCTAATTTTTGTTTTTAAATAAAAATGTTCGAAATATTTTTTGTATGGACACGATTTTGGGGTTTTTCTGAATTCATTCTTGAAATGTACAAACGTGTCAATTATAAATAAATTAATGTCTTCATGTGTCCGATATGATTAATATCTACTTCCCGTTTAAATACCCCACGAAGACAAATTTAATAATCTTAAATATAACTCGAACGTAGAGAAAAACACCCTGGCCGCGGAAGCGTGGCGTAGCCTGGCGCGGAAGAGGACCCCGTCAAGTGGAGGGTACTCGAGTCCACTGTGTCGTCAGCGTCAAAGGGACCAGCGGCGGAATGAATGGGACGGGACCCTCAACAAGGAAAGGGACGAGCGGTGCAGGGGGGTCATTAGGGGATGGGAGGTATGTGGGACGAAAGGCATTTTTCTTTTCTACTAAAGTGCCCGTTTGAAATACGATTTTCGATTCTACGGTGCGTACCGAGGATGTAAAAGCAAACAAATAGGCTCTATTACGTTGAATAAAATTTGTTAAAAACAATACCTGGGTCCTGGGTCCTAGGACCTAGACAGTAAGCCAGCCATAACGCATGTATGCCTTCAAGCAATTTTAGGGAAACATTTACGAATGCTTTCATGTTATCTGGCAATGTAAATAGTTACTTATGACGAATAGTTGGAGGGACGTATTCATAAAACTTCAGATTTAAATATATTTATTTTACAAGAAGCGAACATTATAAATAATTATAAAATCAAGACCACATAACAGAATAACTAATACGATATAAATACGAAAGCCAGTCGCCATAGACAGAAACTGTAATGGTATTTGTTATAAAATTGACTTTCAAATAATACAATCATAATTTTCATATTTTGTATTGACGAAATAAAACTGCTGAAATTTACTAAAACTGTGTTATAAATTTTATCTCGTAATTTAATTTTTTACTTAATTAATGCAACCCGCGGACCACATGTAGACCTTGGGAGTCAGTGAGGTGAACCAAGTAAGTAAACAGTGAAAATGTGCAGGCATGGATTTCGTTTTGATACATGAGTTTCGATTTGAGACCAGGGTTCAAGATTTCGGGAAAAATCACTAATATTCAAGTCCAATTAATATCCCATTAGTTTAATGTTTTCCCTCTTTTCCTTTAAGGGCGGACGTGCTCAGCGTGGGTCAAAATGGAGCTTTTTTCTATTTTCAAAGCATGATCCTGGACATACCTTAAACGTTGTAGATAATCTATTTATATAATTTTGAAGCCTTATTATCCTTTATATTTATTTTAAACATTTGATGACTGCATAAAGTATTTTTATTACATAAAATAGTATTCTTTTAAACCTCTCGCTCTAATGTTTTAGAATATAGTCATATTTCAGTACATAAATGTGCAGTGGTGTTAAGATTTTTTACATTTATTAATTTTTAAACGCATTTATAAAACCAACAGTATAATTTATACCGACATTATTATAGTGAAATATTAACACATTTGAAGATAATTCTAAAGATACTCATTATAAGCTATGTCTTTGACCATTCAAGTGTGATAAACATCCTACGAATAATGATTGCTTTATAATAATTATTGACCTAAGAATAAGGTAGTGTTTTTTTGAAATACGCCATTTCTTTTGGCATTCCCCAGTGGTTAAGCTACAACATACGGCCGTAGCCATAAATTGACAAACTATAATTGAAGTAGGGAGTAAAATGATGTTTGCGCGCATTTAACCGTTTAAAAAAAATCGGTTAGGTACATGTTCAAACACGCGTTTTATCACATGATAAAACTTTTCCAGCCATATCAGTAATGAAACGAAACAGAGCAACTGAATGGATGTCAATGGAACATTTCGTCTCCGACACAACACTCAAGCCACGGTTAACTACTATTCTAGCAATGGTGTAACACTGTAACAGTCAATTTCATATTTTAAAATTAAATATTGATTTCTCAAAATTGCAGAAGATCTATCTATTAATTAACAATAATTTCTTTACTAGTATCGGTTTCTGATTATTTAACTTATTAACCGTTTACCTACTTAATTCGCACACGTGAATACCTATTATGCATATGAGAAAAAATTCTAGTAGGTACATAATAAAATTTATCACACACATCCAATCGTTATTCAAACCGAGCACAAAGTTTTGTGAAATAATTTCTTTTCTATAGGTAGGTACTTGTAACCGTGTCCGGAAACTTGTACGTATGCAGTTCGCCGTATCACACTTAACCGTGAAATGTTATATTGGAAATATATGGCCGTATATTAGACAGTCCAACCTGTTTGGGTCGTATAATAGTACTGACATAAAATCATGTCTAGATAAAACACGGTTCTTGTCGGGTTACACTTTGTTACAGGAAGCCAGCAGCAAACAAATTTCGAAAATGGCCGATATACTGGATTATTAATTGTTAGGTTAGGTTAGGTTTTCATTCTTGAATTCATCAATTTTGCCAACATCAGCTATGAAAATTGAATTAATGTTCATATTGAATCTAATAAATTTTGAGACCGTCTAGTATACAGTCATATATCTTCGATAAGAAAGCTTATGGCGAACTGTGCCACGGTGAAATGTTTTACGTACAAGTTACATGTAACCACTAATAACTACTAACTAGTACCTAAGGTTAGGGAAATTTCAATTAAGTAGTTGCAATTTCAAAATGTAAAAAAAATAATAAACATTAAGTACCTATGTAAGATAACTATTAACAATGCAAAAATTTGATTCACTTCAGTCAGCATTTAAATTTGGAGCACCAAGAATCATTAAATGTGTTTTTGTGATAGTCACAATATGTACTTTATGGCATACAATTTAAGTACGTAGAAATAAAAAAAAATGTAGAACTGTTCGTTTTCAATAAAAACTAAGTGCATTTTTAATTTTGACAGAAACGAAATATACGCAGTTCTGCCGCCTAACTTTGTGTTCAGCTTTTATTAATTAGATTGGTTATGATTTACATTTTACAATTTTACATCGACGTTGAAACTTTACTGTAATAGGATGGAGGCTACTTTCGTGTGTCACGGGGACTAGGTACCAACCATTGACAGTATTACGGCAGTACGTATAATTTGACTTAAACAAATAATAATTACTTACCTACGTATCACATCATTCTTTTTGTCAAATTATTCCAAGTACAATAAAAGCTTTCAAATAACGCAGTGGCGTAGGCAGGAGGCACTTACCTTATTAATAACCGTCATTAAACACTCTTATGTAAATATCGGCATCAACATAAAAAATAGATAAAAGCTTCACGCTCAACCACTTCGGTGCCGGCACCACGATAACATGTGTGACATTCCCCACTACCAAATATTATTTTACAGTTGAATGATTTTAACGCAAACCCACGTATATTGGCTGGCAAGGTGTTGACCAACACGTGTTTATATTGTATTATCTTAACTTATCAACAATATCTGATGTGACATAAAATTTTATAATTTTTTAGGTGTTAAAAACATCACATTATAGTTGAGTCAATTTTATGTTGTAACGTGTGAGTAATTTTGCTTTGCTTTGGATCAAACACGTCATATTGAAAAATATGACAATACGATATTTCTGGTAGACGCGGGATTCGATCCTACTGAGACGGGCACTTTTGCACTACTAAATACCGCAAGAATATTCTGCATTCACTCGATCAGTTAATTTAATTAAACAAATTGTTAAAAAATATACAAGATACCTAAATGATTGTGAACCGTGAATTTATTATAAATGGATGGTAAACGACAGACAGATTCTTCTGGTATTTTGGCCACGACGAAATCACTTTGGAACGGTGTTATTGTCATTTGAAAGGAACGATACCAACACCTAAGTGAGTCGCCTACATTGCCACAAGAATCCGACACCATTCTAGACATTGTTGTAATAATTACTACATATTATATGAACCACTTCTAATACGAAACATGTTCCATTTGTTCCGGAAACAAAGAATTCCCATTATAATGTAAGTGTGGCCAAAGCTGTCCGCAAAAAGGACAGACTGCAGGAATTATTATAATATAGATAAGCAACCAAATATATCGAAGAATCATTATCATTAGATGACTCATTATTAATAGATGACCAATCACAAAAAAATGAAAGGTGTGAAAATACGAAGACAATGTCAAAGGTGTCAATAAACTTACTGCTATTATGCTACGTTTTTTACATCTAGTACATCTCTTCTTCTCTCACAATAAATATGAACATTTGTGAAATGATCAACTCGGTGAAGTGACAGGAAAATCCATTTCGGCTGTTTCGGAAGTGATAGCTGATAAGAGTGATAAGTATTTTAACTTTTGTCTTTATTCAGCATTGCAATCGAATCGAATTGAACACCTCGTCAAATATCATACCGCCATGATACTCTGCGGAATTACCATGAAGTGTCTATGTGCATCTTATTTACAGTAAATTACTGCTAATCGTTTACTTGACAAACTTCAATGCTTAAACAAGCATAACTATTGAAAATAGCATCGTATTCTGTATCCCATATTACTGCGGACTCGAGAATTGTATCTTCTTACAGCCACACCCAAAAGGTAACCAACTTTCTTATTTTTAGTGTGGTTATTTAGTTCCCTGCCTGCAATCATATCCATTCTCGTAAGTAGCCACATGTCCCCAGACAGCGTCAGGCGGGTTAAAATCATAATTTGAGGTAAGTGCAAGGTAGATGGGCGCCCGGCTGTGGGGCAGAGCAGGGGTCGGTATCGCGGGCATGTCGCTAGCGGGCACACCGCCGCCCCGCGCACATTTTGTTTCCATAAACTCGTAATTACGCGCGCCGCCCCTGTGATAACAATAATAACATCTGTAATAATCCAGGGGTCGTGAGGCATTCGCATGTCTGGATATCGTGCGCCCTCACTTTTGGTTGACTGATAGTGATAAGGACTCAGTTCGTTTAACTTGACGCGATTACCCCTTTAGACATGGTGTGGTTGGTCCTTGGCGGAGTGATAGTACTGTTAATGTAGCGGACATTTGCAATTTTAAACCTACTTGCATACTACCCCATTTATTTAATCCGGTGTAAAAGCATTACTACTAAGTACTCGACCTAGATAGATAGCCACAGATGTGAGCTTCGCATGATATTCCGCAATATTTTCTTCTAGAGAAAAGATGAGATAAATGAACTAAAAGTGCGGTAGGTAAACATTTACATTGTTACGGATTGTACAATGTAATAAAATAATATTGTGAAATTGCTCAAACTCGGAGCATCTGACTAGTCAGAAAATATCGTAAATTGCAACAATTGGGAATTGGGGATTTTCGTTGACCTGCTCAAATTACCGAGTGAAATGATTTTGGCAAACAGTCTATCTGCAATGTTTCTTTGTTAAGACTAATACAGACCGAAATACACCTTCCCGTAAACAAAGTAGTTACCTATACGAATAATAAGCTATTTTCTTTTGTTATTCAACGAATAATTCATAACATATAATTTAAACACCTACCTATTATCAGTACATATCTCAATTGAAACCACAAGGCCGATTGCTAAAATGAATGCAATTTGTAAAACACAGTTTAATTAACTATTTTTTTTATTCAACGAATAATTCACAAGATTTAAGAATTTTAAATCTTGTGAATTATTCGTTGAATAAAAAAAATAGTTACTTAATTAAAAATTATTAGCAAGCTCAAGTTAGTTACTACAAAAAATCTTGGAGTGATCCGTGACATCGGTTAGTAATTAAAGTAATACCTAATTTGATTTAAAATGCAAAAACCGATCGCCAATAGTGTCTCAATTTAGAAAGCGCTTCAGTGAGTATTAAAAGCCACTAGTTAAAATTTGTCGTAATTAAGTATGACTACTTTAGCGTTGTGGTCAATGTGCGTGGGCGCGATACCCGAGAGATGCAAGTTTTCGATTCCTGCGGGGTGGAGTGTCTTACTTTTTTCAAAAAGAATTTTCTATTGGTTATACCTAATATATTTTCTTGAAGTGTTTTCAAAATGATGTAGGTACGTTCAATATATATTGGTTAATTTCATTGTAATTAGGTAGGACGCACGTGACACAATTGATAAAGTACATCGCCGCCATTCCAATGGATGCGGGTTCGAGACCCGCCGGGCGTTATTTCTATATTATTTAAGTAAGTAGGTATACAATTTATTGTTTGTAATCTTTTTCCGTTGTGCCAAGGCCCAAGCCCATACCAAGATTAATCGGTTCGGTGAACATTGAATACTGTATACAAATTGTTCGAAAGTTGTATAAAAACATTTACGTATCTACACGTAAGAACATTATTTAATATGTTGCAATAAAAGTTTCCTTAGATTTTGTTTCCCGGTGGGGATGATAAACATTAGATATTCTTGGTCTGGACTAGGCTTTATGCATATTCAATGTATCATAGAATGTTCTAGAATCTAGCAAGTAGGTACCAGCAGTTGCCGATCGGCGCTATAATGATACAGGCCCGCTGTACGTACACTTTTTACTTTGTCCGGTGGAAACACAAAACAGGGGTGGGGCGCGTATTCATAATTGGCCCCCTATTATTTTTTCTGACCGCTTTTCTGTCGGCGTGGGTGCCTAAAAATAATGTTACGAAATCGAGACGGGGCGCGATGACGAACGGCCTCGCGGTGGGGTGGCGGGACCAAGACGAACGGAAAGGGCAAAGAATAGAAATAGCCCCGAAATAAAAATCGCACAAAGGAATTTTATTTTCGGACAACAATAAATAAGTACTGCAAGGCTTCTTGGAAAAGCGCACAAATAAGTAATTAATGTTTTCCAATTTTAAAAAAATGTGAAAAGGATTCAGACTCCGCGCCCACTTGCTTGCTTGTGAAATACACTTTTTACATCAAACGGTGCCATCTTAAGGCAGCGATTCCTAACATTTGTTGGTTGGAACCCTTGAATATTTTTTGTAAAATTTCGGAGAACCCCTATCTGGTTGAAACATATTAAGGTCTGGCGGGGTAAATGAGAAAAATTCGTATAAATCCTGTAAGCAAACTTAAAATGCTACAGATCACTAATTTTAGTCTCAAATTGTATATAAATTCACTAATTAAAGACGCTGATATAGGTAAACATCGACAAAAGACGGTTTGTCAGCGCCGCAGTCGATAGCCGCCTTGTGTATAGTCACACAGGAGCACACTATTAAATTTATAGCCAAAAATGGAATGTCGGACCAATTTGTCTTCCAATGAAACGTACATAACTGACAGAATAGTTCATATAATATCTTAGCATATAAATAAAGGCTGTACCCAACCGTGAAGTATGTAACTACACGAGACGCAACTTTTCAGGGGAAATATTTAATTATACAATAATCTCTTTCTTAATTTATACAAACAAACTATGAAGATATAGTTTTATAATTTAGTCGTATTTTACCTATTTTGTTGAATAACTTAGATGTTACGACTTATGATAATCTGAAAACAAGACTTAACTACTTATTCCCGGTTGGTACAGAATTATGTTTGACAAGTAAATACTTACTATTTTTTTTAAGAATTCCTGGTTAATAACTGTTTTAATGAATTTTAAATGTTAGTTACAAACAACATTATTAAAGCTAACGAAACATAATTAGAAATACGTATGTACTTAATTATATTTTGTATTCATAAAAATCGCACGCAAAAACATATAAGTAACAAATAATAAAATGACAATTTATGTAATTAGTGGGATCTTTGGCATTGGATTTCAAACATTTCTAAAGTAAATTATGTTGCTTACCCAATCAGCTATCCAATCAACCAACACAACAAATTCAATTGAAATTAATATCCAGTATACTATTTATAATATATTACAATGCACAAATGGCTCTGTGGGCGCACTCAAAAACGCACGTGCGGCCGCGAGCACAGGGTTTGGGATCCCTGTAATAAATAATGAGCTTCGTAGTATGCAATAATTGCTAATAAGTGACAATATACTGAAACAAACACAAATTAGACAATTGAAATCGAATCATACAACAGTAAGGGTTCTGCGAGATTTACTGGTTTTTGTAAGATACAGGGATTGGCGAAGATTACTAAAAGAAGTGGTCCAGATCATTAATTTTATTATAAATCGACCATTACAGGCACGATAATTTAAAATTAAATATTATAAAGATAGTATGGGCAATCGCCACTCGTCGCGACCATGCTTTGCATTCAGAAAAGTTCGGTGGCATCACGAAGTAGATAGAGTTCTCGTTACAACTCACAACTCGCTCAAAAAAAATCAAGTGTGGCAAAAAGAAGCTGATGCGTTCACCACACATTATGATGTTGATTTGGCTAAAATACGTAAGGGGTGCGTAATTTTGCATCCAGTATATAAGGGTTCCGTTTATTCAACTCACAATCACTATTTTGAGTTCAAATTCGCAAGCAGTAAATATTGTTAATCTGAAACTTCTGCATGATTTAGCGACGAACTCGTCAAATTCGCGTTATCCACTGATAAGCATTAAATAAAGCGGGTTGCAGAATACCATAGCTTATTTTAGCACAGTGATTCCCAACCGAGGCTTCGCGAACAGTGTCAGGGGCTCCGTAAAAAGGTTCAACATGGCAAAATAGATTTTTCAAAAATATTAATTACTCAATTAGCATTTACTGACTACCGCTAATGACTTCTAGTAAGGTAGGTAGATCATTTGTTATTTAGGGGCAGTACATTATAAGGGGACGGCAAAGAAAGCGAACCATGCAACCTTTACTAGGTAGAAATGACAAAATTTTCGCCTGCGGTGTAACATTCTTTCAATATCTGTATCTGAATTCTAATGGATCCATTGCCAAAATAATAAAGGTAATGGAATTAGGTAGGTACCTACCTAAAATTTGTGGCTACATACAATACAGTATCTGTTGCCTCAAAAGGTGGCACTAAAATGGCATAATTACTTACCTACTGATATACCTATACGTCTCTTTTATAATTTACTATTTTGGATATTAATATGTGTCATCCAAACAGAGATTCCTCGTGATTTTACAAAATCTTTAATGGTTCCGTTCCGCCAATCAAAAAAGGTTAAACATCACTGGTTTAGCGGTTAGCCGGTTTAACGCTGGGTACACAATGAAGTCAGCAGCGAAAAAGATCCTCAATAAAACTCTGCATTAAAATGGCAAAACCCAATTAGCGTTTAACTCTCTCGCCGTGAATGTCTACGATCACCCCCAATCGGGTATAACGAATAATTTTTATCTCTCAATAAAGCCCCTCGGGACCTAGATGTTAGTGTCCCCGTCGGGTCGCGGGATGTCGCTAATAAAAAATAAAATAACACTAAATCCGGCCATTAAGAAGGCAAGATTTACGGCGCCAAGAGCGGGGTTAACACGGACCGGAGAGAGAGGAAGACGATGTGTCGGCGGCCATTACGGGAGTCCCCCGGCGCCATTTTGCGGCGAGGACGTCCATTTCGTGTCGCCGGCCATTTGCAATAGAGAAAACGACAGTTTCGTCGGTACTTTGCTAATATGGCGCATTATTCGGCATTGCAAAAGGACTAATAAGCAATGTCACTAATGATGATCTTTGTTATGTCTAATTAGTACCTAACCAAACCACTAATCTAGCTTTTGTTTCTAAATATTGTCTACGTGATATCTTGTCGGAAGGTCTCATAATGTAATGTCGTGATGTATAAAGACAAGTACATAATATATAATAATATAGCACGAATGCGGAGAGTATCTTAAAATATAGAGATACTTATACGTTAAGTAGATAGTATATTATTATATTCTTAGTTTTCGTATCAAACCACAAGAGAGTTTCTCATAAGTACTTCATACGCGAATAAGAGGCAAAAAAGTATACTTATTAGTTATTACACAAGAAGCCATAATATTTTTTTCGTAATTCTAATAACGATAGCTTTCCAAATTATGGACACAGTGCAAAATATATTTTTCGAAATGGACCTCCATACTATTTTTCTGTATGCGTTCCTAACTATGCATGCGTGTTAGATACAGAATCAATGTCGTCAAAGGTCGCGAATCTCAGCAATGATGCACTGACGAAGAATAAGGTAGGTGCATGACAAAGTCACGCAATTAACATTATTTGCAACAAGTATTGAAAGAATGTATAGGCAACCAGCAATTACGGGTCATGAGACGATCGTGATTGCCAATAACATTCAGTTACTCCAAGACAGCCGAGCACGTAGGCTTGTTAAAGTTATCGCGCTCTATCTGATACGATACTAACGAGGCCACGTTACCTACAGAGTGATTCATGCGAAATGCATCTGTTTGACCTTCGTTGCACTAAATCTGTTACGGTTTGAGTGAACATCGCGTCTATATCAGCCAAAAAAAAATGTAGCGTCCGTTTACCATTGCGTCAGTGCGTGAACACCGAACCGGCTCCAGCGCGCGCTAGCCCCCTCAACTTAAAAGTCAGTGTCTGGCATTCTGTGTAAATCCCTCCCCCCTAGATCTGTAATCCACCAGCATCATCCTCAAATCACAGTCCACTGCAAAAGCGCCACCAGCTAGCAATACCATTAGCGCTGCAGCAAAGATCGCCCCATCACCAAGATGCCCAGCCAAAATAAAAGTCTCTGGAAGGGAATACCTGTCAAGGTTGAGCCAATAATAATGATAAGGACTTACATAATGTTGTGTTTAATTTAGGTACCATCTACGAAGTACACAGTAACTATTTAAATCAAAACCAAAAAGCCGTTCACACCCTAATATAACTGTCACAATTTATTCAAGGTACACACAATCCAGACGACTGAGTCAAATGCGATACAAATGATACAATTAATGCTGCGAACGTGTTTTCTTATCGTAGTCACTGAGTCACTAACAAAACATTATTTGTGTATCCCAATCCTATACAAAAGAAATTAATCACAGAAAGCCGTGTTTATAAAAATTATGTTTGTTCAGCAAACAAATGAGTTGATCAGTTGCCTGTTGTTTATTTTGATATTGTGATGGTGACTGATGCTACCGGTGGTGATTATTTTACCAACATTCCACTCCGTGCGCGTGAGTCGTGCAGTCATCGGTCTTCTGTCACTCGACAGTGAAGTCATGAAGTAGTTTACTAATAACAGTAATACGACGACTAATATACACAGAAATACACTTAATAATAATATTTATTGTGTATGAGGGAATTTTCTAATAACATCTAAGTACTGTGTTGCCAACTTGCGTTAATAAAAATATGCCAGGGTAAGAAAATAAACCGGTTAATCGAAAAATAATTATGAATTTTCTCGAAATTTGATTAAAAATGTGTAGAAGAAACCACCGCTTCAAAAAAGTATGTCAAGTGTTCACAAGAACAAGATTGAAGAAGAATAATTAATAGATTCGCAAATAATAAATATCGAAGTCATAAAACTAATAAATTAGTAATGTAGATACAAAAGTTTGTCATCGCTTAACGGCCCACGTGCTCGTCGTAGGTCAAAATTGAGTTTTTATTGTATTTTCAAACCATGATCCTGGACACTCCTTAAACGTTGTAGATAATCTATTTATATAATTTTGAAGCCTTATTATCCTTTATAGTTATTTTAAACATTTGATGACTGCATAAAGTATTTTTGTTACATAAAATACTATTCTTTTAAACCTCTCGCTCTAATGTTTTAGAATATAGTCATATTTCGGTACATAACTGTGCAGTGGTGTTAAGATTTTTTACGTTTATTAATTTTTAAACGCATTTATGAAAGCATTAGTATAATTTATTACGAGATAATTTTTGTCAAATATTCACGATAAAAAATTATATTGATAATCTCTGTGATCCCAAATTTGACAAGAATTAGGCATTTTATTATTCAAAAAATCGGAAAGATTAACACATTTGAAGATGATTCTAAAGATACTTATTATAAGCTATGTCTTTGACCATTCAAGTGTGATAAACATCTTATGAATAATGATTGCTTTATAATAATTATTTACCTAAGAATAAGGTAGTGTTTTTTTGAAATACGCCATTTCTTTTGTCATTCCCCAGTGGTTAAGCTACAACATACGGCCGTAGCCATAAATTGACAAACTATAATTGAAGTAGGGAGTAAAATGATATTGACGCGCGTGTTTGAACATGTACCGTTTAAAAAAAAATAAAAAATAAAATCGGTTAGGTACATGTTCAAACACGCGCGTTAACATAATTTTACTCCATACTTTAATTATAGTTTGTCAATTTATAGCTACGGCCGTATGTTGTAGCTTAACCACTAGGGAATGACAAAAGAAATGGCGTATTTCAAAAAAACACTACCTTATTCTTAGGTCAATAATTATTATAAACCAATCATTATTCATGAGATATTTATCACACTTGAATGGTCAAAGACATAGCTTATAATAAGTATCTTTAGAATCATCTTCAAATGTGTTAATCTTGCCGATTTTTTGAATAATAAAATGCCTAATTCTTGTCAAATTTGGGATCACAGAGATTATCAATATAATTTTTTATCGTGAATATTTTACAAAAATTATCTCGTAATAAATTATACTAATGGTTTCATAAATGCGTTTAAAAATAATAAACGTAAAAAATATTAACACCACAGCACAGTTATGTACCGAAATATGACTATATTCTAAAACATTAGAGCGAGAGGTTTAAAAGAATACTATTTTATGTAACAAAAATACTTAATGCAGTCATCAAATATTTAAAATAACTATAAAGGATAATAAGGCTTCAAAATTATATAAATAGATTATCTACAACGTTTAAGGAGTGTCCAGGATCATGGTTTGAAAATACAATAAAAACTCAATTTTGACCTTCGACGAGCATGTCCCCCCTTAAAATAATATTGTGTGGTACAAAAGGCAACGAAGTTGATTTTAAGATCAGGTGTAATATTGCACTCCTTTTCATGAGAAATGTTGGCTTAAAAATGACAGTTTTAGCGTAGTAAACATCCTAAAATCTCCAATTAAAGAATTTAAAATATTACATCAGATTTACCTAAAAATGAACAAGCAAAACAAGAACAGCCCATTTTGGACATTATATTATAATAAAGTGAATTTTATGTACAATATAGTGATAACCAAATTTAGTACATAATGAATTGATTTTTAGTTGAAAGACTTATTTATTAGTTCTTATATTATGTAAAGCAATACATTATTCTTCAATGGTTCTGGTAAAATCGCTGGTTGGTTTCTAGGCTTTTTTAATTTTGAGAAAATCTACATTTTTTTTACATCCATCTTTTTCCTACCCCATCTGGCATATTTGTGTGAATAACAGTTGGCAACACCACATATCGTCGGTGTTTTGTAAAAAGGGCGAATTAACCAACATGCTATTTTACAGGAGGATTTTTAACTTTCGACATTTACTTACTAATTACCTGGGATGATTTTAATGTCTTTCAAGTTTATAATAAAGCTTAGAAAGATTACTGTCCTTATAATAGGCATTATAATATAGTATTTCAAAAGGCCTACTATGTCACATTCGCTTATTATTCGTAATACCAAGTGGATATTCGCCCTTACGAATATCGTTTTTTAAGTAAAGGTATGTACTTTCCTGTGTAGATACAAATTCACACAACAAAGCTAGTGAGGTACATTATTGTATTTTTCATTAAAATCTAGATTTCGCCAAAATGGTTGATTCGCCCTATTTACAAAACAACAACGATATTATGAGTGCTCTGTTATCAAGTTATTAAGTACATAGGTAGGTATATTATATTATAATATGTGTCGACTGTCGTCACAGCAGTGCCGCAGCGTGTCTTCACTATCTTTCAACTAGGCAAGGTTTCTTACAGAACAGGATAGTATCCTTGAATTTAAATATTTAAAATAATAAAGTAGAAGAACAAGATAATAAAATATAAAACAAAAATTACCTGCGGCGCCGAGGTGATTCTTGATAATAAAGCAGAGATAACCTTAGCGTTGAAACCATGTAAAGATTTTTGTCACAGAAAGTAAAAATCCCATAGCAATTTTTTTCGCCTGAAGGTGTTTGTAATTTTTATTTTAAAGATCTTTTTTAAAAACAAGATTCGCGCGCGCATGGGTCACATAAAGAAGTGTAGTGGACCCCGAAAGATGATCAACAAATCGGCCTAAAACCGTATCTATATTTTACAGACCGTACTGCTATCTTCGTCTTCTTCGGCCATAGCCGCCCTTTGGTCGAAGTATATGGACACCACGAGGCGCCTCCAAGAATCCTTGTCCCTCGCCAGTCTTCTTGCTTCGTTCCAGCTCACCACCAATCCGTAGCTCCGCCGTATACACTCTATAGATAGTATTCAGCGGCCTTCCAGGACGCCGGAATCCGGTCGGCTTGAAGAACAGGCAAGCCAGGCTGAGGTTCTCTTCTGGCGTCCGCAGCACGTGGCCGAGCCAGGTCTAACGTCGCCTCTTCACTCCCAGTGTAATGAGAGACTGCATGGTGCGTTCTCTTATCTCCTCGTTGCTCCTAAAGTCATACCACCGCACACCCAGTATCCGTCGCAAACATCTGTTTTCGAAGCTCAGTATACGGTTGCTCTGAGCCTTCGTAAGGTGCCATGATTCGCTACCGTAAAGCAGCACCGTCAGAATGCAAGCGTCGAATAGGCGGCATTTGGTTTTGACAGTGTACAATCGTGAGTCCCAGACACTCCGCATCGAGTTGAATGTTGCTCCCATAGAGGTATTAAATAAACAGAGGGGCAAGGAATCGGCTTTCAAATACAACTGAATGAAGCAGGCCAACAATAGCCGACAACTTACGAGAACTAGCGTCTCGATAAAAAAAATGCAGAGCATCACGGAGGATTTACTTTGGTCATTATAACGTACCCATATAATATAATGTTAACGTGGAAATTTTGCCGCAAATTGATTACCAACCTGCCTCACTATACTTTTTCACCATACTTTCATATAACCTGCCGCCCCTAGGTTGCTCCAGTCATTCCCATTCGGATAGCTCTCTCTCTCTCTCTGCAAAATGCCATCTTCCGTGATGTGTACTCCCAGGTATTTGAATGGCCCTACGAAATTATGAGCAGAAAACCAGTAGAGCTAATATTTTCATTAATTCCTTGTTAAACTATTAAACTCCTACATACTATTAATTCAAACGTAGAGGGAAGCGCCAAACGAAGGTGTAAAACACCCTGGCGGCAAGATTCAGAGAGCGGCTATATAAAAATACCGAAAAGTATTCTTTCAAAGTCTCTACTCTACTCTCTAAAGACCTACGGGTCAGTGCACTGCCTTCTAGAGACTTATATACTTATTTTATTTATTTAGGCAGTGGTAAGTTTCATATCATAATAAATAATATAACGTATCTGCGAAAATACAATTCTTTGTACGACAAAGGGCACCAGAAAATGAGAGTCATAAAGCTACAAAATTTCAAGACAAAACAATTCCCATGAGTTCGTTTCCGGACAAGTCATAGTTATATGCCGCGTAATAAATATCATTATTGGTTATAAACTGTGCTCCAATTCTAATGCTCCATCGACCACCCACACCACATATTGATCGTTTCAAATAACATCACGTTTTAATTCTGAATGTTATATAATATTTAATATGTAAAATATTGTTATATTTTTGCTTTGATACCAGTCATATTTACATTTATTGTGGGAGGGGGGCGGCAATTTTGCAAATCTGGGCTGGCACCCACCCGGGCGGCAGCCACCCTTCGCGCAACCCTGATAACGTACTAATATTAATTGTAACTGTGTCCCATTCCTAAGAAATCTGATATTAAACAAATGTCAATGAATATTGTCTAATCTTTATGTTTAAGTTTATCCCGTATGCCGGCTTCTCCACACCCGTTAGGTATTTCAGTTCACATTATGTTATTTATCCTTGGGAATAAACTTAAACACGTGTCAAGAATACATCATTATATGCATGACCTTAGTTCTGACAACTGCTCTCAGTTTATGTACTGACGCTCATTCAATATTGGTGTATTTGAAGGTTGCAACACATACTAGTGCACGTCTATATGTGGTTCATTTTCGTAGGACACTCGCACATTCAAAACCCTGCGTCAAAATGTAGTGTATTGGGGTATAGTCTGTCGGAATTATATTTATCTCTATTATGGTTCGGTCCAGGTAAGGTTTAATTGAATTTTAAAAACGAACGATACCTACCGTCAGACATTTGTATTCGTCAATGAAAACAAATAGTATGACTGACAAAATTTTGTATGCACTATTCATGTCGAATCTCTACAAAATGGTAAAATATCTCGATGTTTTTACAAGACAAAGTAATAATATGTTTTTATTTATTTTCATAACAAGCACTCGTGTTTATTCGTGTGAGTGCGCAATGCTCCTCCAGTTCCGAATTAACGCCGTATTAAACAACAACAAGCACACAACACAAACGCGAATTGACAGTTCGGCCCTGTGAATGGGAATATAAATCGAACATGATTATTGTTACATGCCACAAAAGAAAACGGAACACTTCTCCGAACCTTATCGAGACAACTGCGCCTCTCAAACTTTTAGACGCCCACACAGTAAAATCGAAACGAACATTAGTAGGTGGAGTGCCATATCATCTGATACTGAAATATTATATTTATAATAAGAAATATCACGTCTCTAGGAAACGATAAGAACTTTGAAATTTCTTTTTTATTATACATGCATTCTTAAGATTGCAATAGTGTTTAGTACGTGCTCTTCATATCCTAATTACCTTCTAATTATCGCTATATTCTGACATCCAATCTATTGAAAATTGACGTTGGCTTACTAACTGTACCTATATGGAAATTTGACAAATCGAATGCCTAATCTGCGAACCAAGCAACTCCAGTTTTGACCAAGCAGATTTCAATCCATCCTCGAAATATGACCTGTGTAACAGATTCGTCCAAAATGTACATTTATACAGATAAATCTAGTATAAATATCAGATGTGTAATGTACCACGATTCATTAATAACTATTAAATTTAGTTTGTTTATAATCTACATATTGGGGAACTACAGTACATTGGCTGCCTCACAATAATTAAATAAAAGGCGACCGACAATACAAAAGATCGGCATGCGTTCACTTTAAAAACATTATTGTAGCGACTGATGGCACTTGATGGAATTTGAATATAAATTCTCATTGATTTGACTTTGTCCTAGGTACATATTATTCAATTTGACTTACAATCACTTGTTGCGATACCGGATATATGGTCACAAAAAATGACTCAAATGGAATAGTACAAAACTCAAAGCAATTAGAATTATTGTAGGAAGTTGTTTT
This sequence comes from Rhyacophila brunnea, assembly GCF_057557595.1. Classification (NCBI taxonomy): domain Eukaryota; kingdom Metazoa; phylum Arthropoda; class Insecta; order Trichoptera; family Rhyacophilidae; genus Rhyacophila; species Rhyacophila brunnea. Next base: position 722,511 of record NW_028233276.1, read on the forward strand.
TTTTTCAGATACCTACAGGTAATGGTATAATAATTATACTAGATTACTACCTAGGACTCTATAGACCCTGGCTGATAATAGTGGCGAAGGCTGGAGGTAGGCTGTAAGATCGGACATAAATAGTTTAAACTTCTTTGTTTTTTTATTAATTATATTTAATTAGGTCACAGTTAATCTATGGAACTGATGAACAATGTGTAGAGTAGGTAGTGTTTATCAGTGTTTAAAATTCAATTAAACCCTGGCATATCAAACCTATGTAGATAATTGTCAAAAAATATTCGTTTATCTATAAAATATTAAAAAAATTATGCCTGTAAAACACACATAATTTTAGACATTTTATAGGTAAGTACATATTATAATATGAATATTGTGTATCGATTTTGGTTTGGTTTAGGTATGAATTTAAAAAAACTATCTGCTTATCACCATTTGTAGTATGTGTATGTATATAGTATGTATGTGTATATTTTAAATTCAACGAAAACAATAAGTATGAATGACAATGTTTAGTGTGCACTATTTATGTCGAATCTTAACAGCCTGCCTCCACCCCTCGCCACTGGCTGATGATGACTACCTAGGTACACTATATTTCATGTAGGTACCTACAAAATAAATTAAAACAATTGCAGTATATAATAATTATATTCCATCAGCAACCTCAAAGATTGACAACCGTCGCCAACACTAGTGGATAAACGATAAAACATCATGTCAGAACAAAAATACAGGTAAAATGTAGGGTAAAGGCAGGCATAAGGCAGATTACATAAAGATAAAAACAATAATAATAGAATAAAAAAATAATGGGCGGAGACAGAAGTTCTGCGCTTTTCAATCGCGAGAACAAAACGACACAAAAAAACAAGTTGCACCCTTAACTAACTACAGGGCTACTAGGCAATGAATAGATAGTGCAAAATGACATTGTACCTATATAAATATTAATAATGCAAACGTGAAACAAAAATAATTATTACTCAAATTTTAAAATGTTCATATTTCTTATTCAACATCTGCAGGTGTTATGGGCACGATATACTTATACACAACCGACAGAAATATTGAAAATTTTGAGATAATAATGAAAAGAAATTCAATTTCTCAAAGTACCTTCCGTCGAAAGACAGTATTAGTTTAAGATCGGCAAACTCAAGAGACAGAAGAACTAAATTAAATATGGGTAATGTACTGCGCTGATTTACAGTTTTTCTAAGAAAACCATAAATATATTTTGACTAAGTACTTACTTACGTTGTATAATTTCACAAAAAATAAACTGTACACAAGTATTTCTTAAAATTGTGAAATAGATAGCATCACATTTCAACAAGTCTTCGCATACTTACGTTTATTTATAAATAAAACAACTTTTTCTGCGAATGATTCTCCTCTCGATCTAGTTAGTGATATGTGATAACATTTTCAATATTAAATCCAATGCCTACCCAATTAAATACAAAACTTGTTGTTATCAGATTCTTCAACTGCTTTTTTATATATTGAATATTATAGACTGGCGACTGACGTATATTTGGTAGTGTATTGTTTTATTTGATAGTTATTTCCGATCTACGTTATTATCTGAACAGTAGTATGGAATATTTATCCGTTAAAAATGGAATTCTATCAAGTACTACTACTCCACTCATTACAATCCTAAGCAATCCCCCCTCAAGTAGTTTCACGCAGTGATTCTTGTAGTACAGTTAGATTAGAACACACCTGTCGAAATTAAGTAGGTAGAATAGTTTTCCTTCCAAGGGCCATGAGCTCTTTGTTAATTGTTAAGAGCGTACATAAATGAAACGGCAAATAATTTTCAACTGTATGTGGAACGAAATTTCGGCCGCGTTGGCATTCGGAGAGCGATAGTCGACCTGTTTGCACGTCAATTTGTTTTGTGATGGCGTCGGAGGAATATATTCTTAAATCGTGTAAAGGTGACTAAAAAACGTTCCGCATGTACTTGAAAAAGAAAACATGTCATGAATATACTATTATTACGAATATAATAATAAACATAACATAAAAAGGAGACATGTTGAATTTTTATGACAAATTATATTTCGTTCGGCTCGCGTCATTTGCACAATCCGCGCATCGCCTAGTCACGATCTTTTTAGACCACGCCTCAGCTGAGGTATAGCTTTAATATTTATAACCAATACAATCGCGAATCCCACGAATGACGAGGATATAAGGTTGGTTGGACTTGGTAAAAATTATACTAAAATTATATTAAATAATATACTTAATAGAAATAATAAAAAAAATCCATATGCATGTAATTCGTGCTTACGACTTGGTATTAAAAATGTATAATATAACATAAACGTATCAACATTAAGTACTCGGACTTACTATGCTTTCATATTATTTAACGTGTCAACTGATTAATAATTATAGTATTGTCTCATTTTTTATGATTACCCTGTAGAAAATGTAAAAAGACAACAAAAAATCGGACGATTCATCTTGAATGCAATAATTTATTCTTCGAAATGGTGGTTAGCGAAAATAGCGAAACTATAGCTGCTGTTCAACTGTGCCTTCAGAAATAGAACACAATATTGTTGACAGGTAAGGAATGACGGTGAATAGGTACCTATGTACCCAGCTACTCGGTTGAACTCAGGTGAAAGACAAGATTGTGTGACTATGTTTATGTATTTCCTGTTAACGTTATTATAGTAAGCTTGGTTCTCATCCAAGTATTTATTTATTAAAAAAAATCATATTGAGTACTTGCATAACAAATTATGAATTCAAGACGTTCACATGTTATTTCGAATGAAAAATCAAGTTAGTAGAGAGAAAAACACAAACCAAAAACTAATTTTATAGCAGAAAAACTTAAATAAAAAACAATAATTCAAGGAAAATACAAATTACACATTAATTAACAATAAAATAGAACTTTAAAAATAAAATACATAGCGCATCATCAAACATGTCTACGTCTCTAAGGAGTGCATTGACCAGTCGCACAGCCCTCGCTATTGGTGCCTGATAACACTGACACGAGGTAACAGTTTTCATCCAAAAGAGGCATGCAATTGACGGGTGCAAATAAATTCCAATTTTCCATTAAATTAGGATTGGAAACTATACCACGTGAAAGCAGGGAAAAATGCGTTAAGAGCAGAAGTGAGCTACGAGCTTCAAGAGAATGAAAGGCGAGCATGCCTTGGAGAAATCTAGCCGGAAAATACTCGTTTCAGAAATTATCGAAAGGAAAATAGTCAAATAGGTACCTACATTACAATAAAGATATCGAAGAAATTTCTTCTGGACACGCTCTAATTGTCTAAAACCAACTTATAGGAAACCTCATAAGCACTCATAAGGAAGTATAAGATTACTTATGTTTATGTATGTAGGTACCTACGTAGGTACATCATCTAATAAGCAGACTGCTGTCGTTCAAGATTTGCGTTAAGTGATTGTCAGAGATGCTCCTCATTGAGAGAGTTCATGATATGCATTTATATTCATTTTCGTGGTTCGATCAAACCAATGTGCAAAACTTGAATGACGTGTGGAGAGAGAGAGGCTCAAACGTTGAGTAGTGAATAATAAAAAGGAACTCTGTTTTAATTGTCACCGCCTTACGATCAAACAAATTTTAAATCAAGATGTAAGCACCCAGTCACCCAGAGCGGCTGTCTTATTATACATGCCTACTTAAATACGGGTCAAAAAAGTGCATCTTGTTTTTCATATGATATTTTATGCAGTGCAGGATCCAATGGGTTGAGCAAATGGCTAACAACTATTATTTGTAATAGAATGATAATACAAGGTCCACCCTGTGGAGGCCCATAATATGCTCCGATTAGGATCAAACACAGCGATTTGTCTTTTTCGTTATAATAATATAATACAATATATTATAATATAGACAGTATAGTTGGCGTAAGTAAAATGATCAAAAAAAACAATCGCGTAAGTATGTATGTATTGTTGACAACGACATATTATTATCATATGTATGTACTTATTTTTTTAAATATACTTATATACTTAATTATATTATTTTGACTGCGCTCTTGTAAATATTTATACACTCTAGTCTAGATTAAGAGTTAGATGAGATCATTATTTTATCTACGTATTTTTTCAAATCATGGTGTAAATAACACTATGCCTTTATTATGAATCCATGACGTTACCTTCGGGAGCATCCATGTCCTCTCCAGATTTGTACGTTTGATAGTGATACCGGTTGGGTGTGTTCAATGTTCAATCAAATTGTTACCGACATACCTACTCGGCTATATGAGGAATATGAGGATGAATTAGATAGAAGCTACTTTATAATAATTACTTAAAATAAATATCCTTTTAACCCACTCGATAAATTCGACTTCCTCATTTATTTTCTTCTTTAAAACAAAATTAATATCACTTTGTATTGACATTTTGTAATTGTATTCAAAATAAGCGGGGAAAACATTTTTAAGTAATTAAACAAATTATTTTTGTATACTTACATTGTTCCTGGTGAGTAATTCAAGATCACAAAATCTACATTATGACAATATCAAGATTCATTGGACCCACAGAAGTATTATTTATTAAACATTGCTATTAAATTTATACGTGTCGAAATAGTATCTTGCGTGGGAAACGCCAATGTCAAATCTCTGTTGATTTTTTTTTTTACATATATTAGACAAAAGTCGTAAAACGTACCTCCTTAAATATAATATGTTAACTTGAATTTACAAGAGTAGGTAGGTACACTTATATTAGTAAGTGTTATGCCGGGTCCACACAGGCAACATGTCGCCGGCAACCTCGTTAAATTTTACGATAATTATCATACTTATCGTAAAATTTAACGAGGTTGCCGGCGACATGTTGCCAGTGTGGACCCGGCATTATATTAGTAGGTATGTAGTAACACAGTAGCCGCGCGGCTTAAGCGTTGGACTATCACGCCGTGGGTCTCAGGTTCGAATCCAGGGTCTGGTAAGTATACGTCATATTGTTTTTCAATTTGTGTGTGAGTCAGGGTATGGACCTAATGTCCTAATAGGTTGAGCAAGTGGCTGACATCCATTTCTCGTAAAAAAAAAACAAAATCTGTTAATACAAACCTCTACTCTGTGGAGGCCCATATCCATATGATCCTATTAGGATCGGACATGGTCGAAAAAAAATAGTTTTAGATAATCAGTTTAGTAAATTGTACCTACCTATGCAGTTAGTCATATCACAGTTCACCGTGAACTTTTGTATCGGAAAGCGATGGCCAATAGCATTGAGATCAAATTAATGTTTAAATAAAACACATAAATAAAATACGTAATAAAAGTCACACGAACAGAAGGGAAACACAGAAGAAAATAGGTAAAAAATTAAATTCGAATTATAATCATATAGGATTTACTTACATAAACTTATGAATGAATGATTGAAGTATGTGGTACCTAAGTATGTACGTATCAAGTCTTCCTATCAATTATCTGATAATAATAACAGCGTTATTGTCAGATATTTGATACCAATGAATATACAATTAATGATTTTATTGAATCTAATAAAAATTTATTATAACTAACTATCTGTAATGCTCTATGAACAAAGGGTAATTTTTGATCTCAATGCTAAACGGCTCTATCTCTATCCGGTACGACAGCTCACGGTAAATGTAATACGTAAAGTTTGCATGTAACTGCTGAGATAATACGTAGGTGCCTAGATACATATTAACATATTAATATATTAGCGCATGTGTAATACATGCATTTAGATAATTTTATTAAATTATTTAAATTCATATGAATTGCATTGGTAATTGACATTTAAAAAAGCGGAAGAAGTGTCTAGGTTGAGCAGAGGTCACTGCTGTCAATTAAATTTGCTAAAGTAAGTAGTTATGTATACCTAGTGGGTACCTCAGGCGCACACATAGAAACATGGTTCAGGGGGGTCCATTAGCAGGTGCCACTGACTTCCATATTTACCATTCCTTTACATATAGCCTCTCGTCGCTTCAACCGCGGAATAACAACCATTCCCGGGTACATTCTCCATACCCAGACATTCCGCATTTAGGGTCTAGCTAGAAACACCTGGCCGTGCAGGGAGAGTGGTTAACCTATGAGTTATTACGAATTGTCGCATCCACAAGTGGTTATCGCATGCGAGTGGCTCAAAAATGATAATTATTAGTATAGCTAGTGTCCGTTGGATAAATATTTAAAATTGATGACAGATGAGATTCTGTCTTTAATGGACGAAAGAAGAAAATGGAAAAATAAAAATGAAACTCAATATAGGAGAATTCATAATATGTAGGTACCATAAAAAGTAAAATTCGTACAGCTAAAGAAGAATGAATGTCCGACCAATGCAAAGAAATTGAAAATCTCCAACGAAAATACGATTCCTTTAATATGCACAAGAAGATAAAGGAAACATTGGGAATTACGAAAGGAACCTCATCAACTATCTTGAAAGACGAAGATGGGCGTATTACTTATATTAGATATAGAAAAGAAGCTGACTCGGAAGACATATATTGAAAATCTGTTTGATGATGATAGGGGACCTATTGGCTATACTTTTAATGAATGTGAACAAGCCCCATGCATAAATAGGGCAGAAATAATAAACGCAATACGAAATTCTAAAAATGGTAAAGCTGTCGGCCCTGATAATATTTACAACGAAATGATAAAATTATTAGAAGAAGATCAATTAGAAATTCTCGTTGATTTGTTTAATAAAATTTACGAAACGGGTATAATTCCCGATGATTCGTTGAAATCGACATTCATCACTCTACCAAAAAAGGCGAATGCAAAGGAGTGCAGCGAGTTTAGAACAATAAGTTTGATGAGCCACATGTTAAAAATTTTATTAAAAATCATCCATAATAGGATTTTTCGAAAATGCGAAGAAGACATGGATGACACACAATTTAGCTTCAGAAGTGGTTTGAGCACTCGCGAAGCACTTTTCAGCTTGAATGTTCTAGTGCAAAGATGCCTAGATGTTAATGTTGATGTTTATATGTGTTTCATCGATTACGAGAAAGCATTCGATACTGTTAGGCATCCTAAACTTCTCGAACTCTTACAGGAGAAAGGCATCGATGCAAGAGACATTCAACTGATAGCTAACTTATATTGGAATCAAACAGCGAATATTAAGATTGAAAACGAAATCAGTGGAGAGGTAAAAATTCGTCGCGGTGTAAGACAGGGGTGTATATTGTCACCTTTGCTATTTAACATGTACTCGGAAGCTATTTTCAAGGAAGCCTTACACGGTGAATCGGTGGGTATTATGGTTAATGGCAAACATATTAACAATATACGATATGCCGATGATACTGTGCTTATTGCTGATAGTTTAAAGAGTTTACAGCAACTGGTAGAAAAGGTTAATGAGGTCAGTAATTCTTATGGTTTGAAAATGAACATCAAGAAAACAAAACTATTACTAGTATCAAAAACAGCGACACCAGACACCAACACAAATTTTGTCATTAACAGCAAACCAATCGAACGTGTGACCCATTATAAATATTTAGGTACATGGGTCAATGAGAAATGGGACCAGTCTCAGGAAATAAAAACTAGAATTGAGATCGCAAGGAGCGCCTTTCTCAAAATGAGACGCCTCCTTGGCAATCGAGATCTTAACCTTGGTCTGAGACTGCGTATGGTACGTTGTTATGTGCTCTCAATTCTATGGTATGGAAGTATGGACGCTAAACCAAGAGATGTCACGGAGACTTGAAGCTTTCGAGATGTGGCTGTATAGACGCATCCTCAAAATTCCTGGGACTGACCGGGTGACAAATGTTGAAGTTCTCAATCGAATGGGGAAGGACCGAGATGTTCTACGTAGTATCAAAACCAGGAAACTACAATACCTCGGCCACATTATGAGAGGACAAAAATACAGCATTCCCCAAACTTGTCATTCAAGGAAAGATCAATGGGAACCGCAGCAGAGGACAGCGCCGCATTTCGTGGCTTAAGAACCTCCGTGATTGTTACGAGTGCAGCTCCACCGAACTGTTCCGGGTAGCAGACGACAAAGATAAGATCGCCTTGATGGTGGCCGACCTCCGCTAGGGGATGGCACAATAAGAAGAAGTGTCCGCTGATGTCGTCCGCGCTATTCTGTCTTTTAGACATGCCAAAATATTAAAGCAAGCATCGGATGAGCAGATGGTTACACCAATTTATAAACGCCACGGGTCTTTCGGAGGCCACAGACCTTGCGTGTCGTGGAATACAGAGTGAGGCCAACCAATTGAGAAGGTTGTTCGATATCCAAATCAGTCGGGTAACGGTCCTAAGTCATTAGGTCCTGACGAAGAGAAGAAAGTAATAATAAGAATAATAGAATGTAATAATATCCCTTTCACCTTAATATTTTTTTTCCATTCCTGGGGGGGGGGTCTGGATCCGAACCCCCCCCCACTTAAGTGCGCGTCTGGGGTCTTTACATCAAGCAACCTACTTGGATACCCAAGGGGCACTTAATACCCACAGGGACGCCCTAAAACCCGCTGGATCGATGAACTCATTAGTGGATGTACGTGGCAGCGAAGAACTAGGGACCGAGATGAGTGAAAGGAGTTAGGGGATGCCTTCATCTAGCAGTAGAACTACCCCGGCTGACGATGATAACGATCCAGTGCAAGGACCCAATTGGTTGAATGAATTTCTGACAACTCATAAAAAATAACCTCCATTCTGTGGAGACGCATTTATTCCGCTTAGGACCGTATATTTATGGTAATTTACTTTTCTTTTTAATTAATAAAATGTTGAATGTATGGATTAGTCTTGTCCCATTACCTGTGAATTACAAATTAGCATTTTTATATCAGAAACCTTTTCCTCTGCTAATTGGCTAACAACTGGAAGTAAACTACATTTATTTATTTTAAGATTGCAGCATACTGCTGATAATGAGGTGAAAATAAAAATTCGGTATACGAAAATGGTAGGGGATGGCTACGCTTCTGCCTACGTATATTCATAATAATATGGCATAAGGGTGCAAGTTAGCCTAGGAATGTCACTATTTATAAATTAAATACAACATCAGACTTAACAATATTATTGATCGGTTAATGTACGAATAGGTAGGTATATTATTGTAATACAGGAAATTTGAAAAAATATTGTCTTTTTTGTGTTTTCTTAAAACTAATATTGCCCACGAATGCCTAGGTAGGTACCTATATAGATTTAGGTATCCACCATAATATTATTTTATTAAATGTTTACAAATATGAAATATACATATTATACAACGGAATGTAGATAAGATTTCATAGTTTCATTTGGTGGTACGTAAGTACGGTGGTTTTTTTGAATGCCTCAATTATTAATTATTGCATCTCGCAGGTACCTACATAATTTATGTTTAAAATAATAATTTGTGCGTATCCTAAAACTAAATGTCAAAATATATTCATAGGTATTCATAAATTATACACTTAAATAAACATAAGGAAGTACTATATAATATAACAATGACTACTGTGAAATGATTACATTATAAAGGTGAGTATGCACACAAACAAAATAATCTTAAAATATGACATTTCATTTACCTTTGTAGGTTATGTGTGCATAGGTGTATAAAGAGATTCTCTTCCATAGACGTCGCGGAACCCTTTATCTCACAAAAACACTCGTTTTAATAATACTTCACAATTGAATAAAACACTTAGCACGTAATAAAAAAGCGTTCAAATTACCCGATTTGTTTTCATGAAAACTTTGCTATTATAGTTGAACAGAACACAATGAAAACGCATCGAAAAACAATCGCCAGGCTTATTGGGCAAATTTTACAATGGCGTTCGTTATGCTGAGAGAAATATGCATTTTTTATTATCTGATATCGATCTGTCGTTTGGCATCAACGTGGAAAACAGTTCCGCATACATAGGAGCATTTAGAAAACCAGACATTTATCCAATCAAGTTATATTGTTCCGCCAAATAGGTGAGGTTTTCAAACGACAAGGGTAATATGCATTTTTTATCATGCGATATCGATTTCAGTATAATAGCGAAACCGTCCCACTTCGCGAACTTAAAATGCATCCAAAGAGAAGAAAATATATCGTTGAACAGTATTGAACTAATAAAAGTTTCTACAGAAGAAAGGAATATTAATCTACGAAGAAAACAATACTGTTAGAAAATCGTTGTAGAGTGAAAACACAGAAAATCGTCGCGCACTTTGGTGTTATGGTTTATATCGAAATGTCAACGCAACTTTACACTAAACTGGTGTTATATACAACTTGAATGATTTTAGGGGTCCATTGTAATCTGTTTTTTACTTCACCGCGTTCTCTTTCGCATTGGAAAATCATTTTTCACGGCATTTCTTATCATATTGAAATGTCCGCGCAACCGAAAACACATACAACGCGATAAGTCCCTCTCATGACACTAGCACTAGGTGTACGTATCAACTACAACTGAAAATGGCGGCCATGAGCAGGGCCGAACTGAGTATACAATATTCAACCCCAATATTTTGCATGCAATGTGCTCACGCCCCTTTTGGAAACAAGATTGGTGGACTCACGACAAAGACATTTTATGTTGGAAACCGAGTAACTATGTTTTTTATACATTATATTATATAACCCACTTAATATAAAATATAATAAATAATTTTACATTACGTAATAATAATATGTACTTTATAATAACCGATATAAGTAATTTGTCACCCATTAAGTTAGATGAGGGTTTTCAAACATATTTGCTTAATTTTATTTATCACCATCCTTTGCATTGTATGACAATTTAGGTATACCTCTATTTTTAATACATCTCCCACGTTGAAGTAACTAATAAATCACCTGTTTTTAAAGTCACGACTGCTAGGCCGGGAACACAAAAATAATAGTAGTGGGTTGCCTTCTGGGAGAGGCTGTTACGGGGTTTCAATCTCAAATTGAAATAAATATAGGATAGACTTAAAAATATTAAATAATATGATTTTATCAATAGTTGAGTCAGAATAAAATATGCATAAAAGTTTGTCACCTAAGCGAAACGCTCATTTAATATTTATAATAATTTGAGGACATTTGGCGCGCTTTGTGTTTCTTAGGTTTTGTGGCCTGACCGTCATAAATTAATACGGTAAATCTGGCTTCATAACGTTGACACAAGACGACTGGCTTTAATTGCGATTTAAAATTAATATATTCGGCTGAATCCCGCTTTCTTCAGAGCAAGGATTGACGAATAGCTAATATTAACTACTCGTTAAAAAAACTTTGACAATCTAATCTCCATTATAGGGAAATATCTCCTTTTTTTATTATTATGAAATATAACTATACTTAATATAATCATTTTAACCAACTTCCCTAAATGGTCACATACTACAAACTACATGGATAAAATGTCTTAATATACATATATATTTGTAATAAATAATAATGTGTGTAAAAAAAATATCAAAATACCTTATACCCATAAATGCGTACATAACACTAAATTGGGTTAGAATACTGTTTTATATAGAACATAAAAATATACTACATATTATAAATCATAATATAGATAGATTACAATTTATAATACATGTAGGGTCAATACCCTACCATCCATATGACTCGGCAGGAGGAGGATACATATGTGATTTAAGAATACAATATTGAAATAGAAAAGGTTGAATTTAGTGTATATGAACACAATCGTGTTCATTAAAATATCCTATGTGGATTAAATAATAAACATTAAACATGTTAATTTTTTCAATTTCCATAACATTGTTTTTTTAAAAACATTCCATTTATATGTAGAATTTGATCATTTCGCAGAAAAAAGAAAATTATCATAAACAAATTACGCCATCGTAATTATGTTACAGTGACAGCTCGGGCATTTTTAATCCTAACGATGACCCTTATTAGGTAGTCTCACTTCAAACTGCCCAGCTGCTCCATTTGACTCTGTCGCACGACCGCTAAGCTGCCCCAATAAAAAGAGATACCAGCTAACATATTTAGACAATTAAACGATCAGCACGAAATACAGACGAGCTCATACACGACGAACTATGATTCTCTGCACTGTTCTCTTACGTGCCAATAAAAGAGATGCTGAACTAAATAGTAAACTTTATCGCGCTATCCGACAAACGTCACTAGCGCGTACTCCGTTTTTGTATACTGTGAAAAGAGATAGAGTAAACATGTTTCATTCAATGCAGATAGAATAGAGCCTTTTCAGCATGTTATTTACATCGGACGTAAGTTTATTATATTTCAGGTGGCAGCACTGAGCTTTTCTATTTCCCGAATGATTTGACGTTTGCAACTGAAAGACTCGTAATTACTTACACAATCTTATAAAGAATAAACAAATTTAAACCAAACCTATGTTAGAAAGAAATGTTTTAGAAAGGTTAAATAAAACAATGATGTACCTAGTGTCTACTTATAACACAATAATTGCAGTTATATTGTCCGACCAAAATATCTTGGCATAATATGATCAGAATAATAATAATATGTCGAGTTACTTAAAAAGGTAACTACATACCTACTACATAGTAAGTACCTACTATAACTACAATAGGTACATATTATTATATTCATGAGTAGCTCCAGAAAAAATACACATACATATTATAAGTTTCTACATATATTAGGTATCTACACTTACTTCATCAATGAGATTAGGCATACATTCGGTAGAATTTCCTATTATTGTAATTTATAGAATGAGATAATATAATCTATGGTCGCTACACGGAGGATGGATACCGTCTGGTTACCAGCCCATATATAAATAGTGTACACTAACCTTTGTCAGTCATACTTATTTGTTTTCATTGAACTAAAAATACAATTTGCAGATAGTGCTAGGTTAGTTTTTAAAATTCAATTAAACCCTGCCTAAACTAAATCATAATAATTTGGGTATGCTATGTGCGATTCGGCAAAAATAGTCCACACCTTTTCAGTTATACCTACGTCATATTTGGTTTCGTTGAATTAAACATACTTATTACAAGATGTTGTTGGTTAGTTTATTTTTTAATTCATTAAGCCATGTTGTACCAAATCATAATCGGTAAAAAATATTCTTCTATCAATAAAATATCTAAAATTATGTTTGGTTTAATGGCATAATTCTAGATATTTTATAGATACACGAGTATTTTTTCACTATTATCCACTAATGCTAAGAATGGTCACGGTTTAATCGAATTTTAAAAACTAACAAACACTATCTATGCATTGTAGTCAGTGCATTGAAAACAAATACGTTTGACTGAAAAAGTTTAGTGTGCACTGTTTATGTCGAATCTTAACAGACTACCTTCACCATTCGCCACTGATATATTATATTATAAAAGAAATGAAAGAAATTAAAATAATTATTTTATTTTTATAAATGAATTTATATTACTTACTTTTAAAATTTAAAAATTTTCATTTACAAATGATACCTATTATAATTGTTTTTTTCACAAAAGTGGGGAATGTTTAATATGAAAATGTACTAAACTTATAACTATGCAGTATTGCGCAAGATGTTTTTACTCATGTTTGTTAATTAGTCAAAGAAATTTTTTCTGCAGGCGACTGTGTACAAAGTGATGAGAAAACTTGCCTTTTAAATTTTATAACGTTATGATGACTCCATTTCCAGGCTTTCTTTTGCTGTAGGTAGGTACGAGAAATTACATTTTTGCAGATATAATATGTGCGATGCCAAGACTGGCTGATTCTATAGGGACTTTGAAAGATTTATTTTCGATATTCGTGATGCATTAGTATAGATCGGTTTGAAAGTTTGAAAATATAAAATAATGTTAAATGTAGTAGGCATGTAAGTATATTTTGCATCTCTTCATCGATTTTCCGTCCCTCTTTAAGAGGCGCTCTTTGGCGGTACATGCTTCATGAATTGCAACACAACATTCAGTTTAAAATGTAATTAAATTTAGCATGTTTTTTTTTTAATCGTGGGTAATTATTTATAAAATATTTTTCTGGTAGGTACAAGTAATTGCCACCCTGGTGCGATGTAACCTCAACATCCCCGCTTGAACATCGATGAAGTGGAAACTCAGAATAGTGTTCAGGAATTCGTACCATCAATTTTATTATTATTGGTAACGACTACAAACAAATTCCATCTTAGACGCCATCTATATTACCACCAACGTTCCCTCAAAATTTTCTATTGTGTGTGCGGATCATCAACGCATCTGAGCAGTGGCGTAGTGTCCCGGTGCGGGAAATTTACACCCGCCCCCCCACAAACATACACATATAATTTTACATTAAAACTTAAGTACGCATATTTTTAAGGTATTTATTAAATTGATTAAAACTAAAATACATATCTTCTTATCGTATACTTTGGCATGCGATAGAACGGGACGGATATAGTGATCCCACTCGACGTGAAATTTCACTTGGGTGCTCGCGTTAGTCGCACTTGACCTTCGCCTTCCGAGAAATGAGTCGAAGAATTGTGAATGTTTCGTGCATTCTGGACGAAATTTCGAGGACTTTTTTCGGACATTCGAGGACTGTGCGGGGGATTAAAACATGTGTGCGGACACATTTTGGTAGGTGTGCGCGCGCACACGCGCACACCTGACGGGGAACATTGACTACCACCTACTTCATAATTAATGCAACTTATTATAATCACCGCTTACCACTTCTCCAATTATGTGGACAAATACCGTTATGTACCAGTGGCGAAGGGTGGAGGTAGGCTGTTAAGATCCGCCATAAATAGTGCACATTAAACTTTGTTAGTCATACGTATTTGTTTTTATTGAACTAAGACTACAATTTATAGATGGTGTTAGTTAGTTTTTAAAAATAAAGTAAGCCCTGCCTAAACCAAATCACAATAGTTTTGGTATACTTTCGGCGATACGACAAAATTGTGCACACTTTTTCAGTCATACATATTTATTTTCGTTGGATTAAAAATACTTATTACACATATTGTCGGCTTATTTTTTAAAAATTCATCAAGCCATGCCTATACCAAACCGTAATCGATAAAAAATATTCTTTAATTTATAAAATATCCAAAGTTATGTATGATTTAATTGCATAATTCTAGATATTTTATAGAAATACGAGTATTTTTTGACTATTATCTATTATGGCTTGGTTTTAGCAAAGTTTCATTGAATATTAAAATTTAACCAACACCATCTGTAAACTGTAGTCTTATTTCAATGAAAACAAATACGTATGACTGATAAAGTTTAGTGTGCACTATTTATGGCGGATCTTAACAGCCTACCTCCACCCTTCGCCACTGTTATGTACCTAATGAAAAATATCAGATCTATCTTGGGGGTAACCTTCCTAACTTTGGCGTAAACTAGATAGAATGTACGTGCAGTAACGTCCCTAGACAAAATGCCGCCCCTAGGCAGCGCCAAAATGACGCCCCATTTTTAATACAGTATTTTTTTATCATCCTTTCGTGACTCCAATATCTAAGAAAAATGTGTTGTATTGTATGGATACATTCCTAACGAAATATATACCACTAAATCTAATTTAAATGCCATCTCTGCTTCAATAGACAATATTGCGAGTCCACGGTTTCAGATACATTTAAAAATACACCTGACAACTTTCAAAACTCGCAAATGACTGGCAAAAATATTTGGATAAATTAATTACTTAGGTAAGTATGTACCTACCTATAATTCAAATATCATTTGCAAATGCACGTGTCATTGTCATTGCTGGTCATTGAGGACGTGAGATCCAAGGCCAATGGAAGTAAACTAGACATCGCGAACCCAACAAAAAATACAGTCTTGTTAAACCTGTTATGTAAATTAATACATTTTGTTTCGTTAGTGAGCTGATTATCGGAAAGATATTTCCATTATTACTAAGTTTAGGTACCTATTTCTCGTACCTAGATTCTCGTCGATTTGCCGCCCTTCGGTTAACTGCCGCCCCCAAGCGACGCTCAATCTGCCTACTCCCACGGGACGTCACTGTGTACGTGATTTTTGTACCCTTATTTACTGCCGTGTCTGGAAATTTGTACGTATGCAGTTCACTGTGAAATGGTGTATCGGAAATATATGGTCGTATATTAAAAACCGCCCAACCTCTTTGGGTCGTAGGTATAGTACATAGTGTGATAAAATTCATGTCTAAATAAAACACGGTTCATGTCGGTGTACAGGAAGCCAGCGGTAAACAAACTTTGAAAATAGGCGATATACTGGATTATTTGTTAGGCTAGGCTACGTTTTCATTTTTGAATTCATGTATTTTGCCAAAATCGGCTATGAAAATTGAATTAATGTTCATATTGAATCTGAGACCGTATAGTATATGGTCCTCTTTCTGATAGAAAGCTCATGGCGAACTGTGCTACGATGAAATGTTTTACGTCAAATTTACATGTAACCATTTACTGCATAGTGGTCAAGCATTATGTGGCGAATAAATTGCAGGATGCTGATCATATCTTCTGGGAGTGTCCCCATATCTCGGTTGAAAGGGAAGAGCTTCTCAAGTCGGTCCGACCCTCAGTTGGACCGGTCGGCCATTGCGACGTGGTATCCACAAGGGAAAATTTCTCTGCTTTTAAAAGTTTGTGGCATTTTACGGCGAGAGAGAAGGTCTTTTCTCATCGAGAATTGACCGTAATACATTACATCGAAGTAGGAATCACGCACACTCAAGTGCACCCCAACCAAGGTCTTGGGGACGTTGCTCCCGAGACACTTTCGGCACAAATTTGAAGATCGCTTAACGTTCGTTACGCCACGGTATACGCCTGCATAAGGGTTGTGGAATCGTGGCGGGCGGTGGAAGGAAAATCAGGTGGTTGAGCATCGGTGGTGAGAAGGGGTCTAGGGCGATTTGGCGCCGAGACAACTGGATGCCACGCAATTCGAAAATAAATAGTACTTTAAAAAATATATCTAATATTATTATTTATATTTAATTTGAATATGCACACGTAAATGATGTTTTAATCGTGCATAATATGTTCAAGTTCAAACGAAAAAAGAGTTTTTTTTATTATATATAAAGCCTAGGCATGGTACTTCTCAATCCGCAATTAAAAAAACATCATGTTAAGAGTAAAATGAATAAAACTACTAAGTAGTAGTTTTTAAACTAATTAAAATTCATCGTCTACGACAGTGCGGCGTCCAATAGTCCTGGCGTCCAGTTGTCCCATTCCCGTGAGAAGAGACCTCTATGATCGCCGTAGATGCTGCAAACTTTTTGACAGCTGAGATATTTTATACTGGTAGAAGAAACCAAGTAGAAAAAAACCGATCAGTAAAAGAGGATCGCGGGTGTTGAAATATTTGTTCTTTGTACTACATTATTACGAAGTCTGTTGATAAATAATTTACTGATCGTTTTATAAGGATTATTTCCATTACAATGTTGGAAAATGTGGGCGATGGAAATCGAAGGTTTGCGAGGGATTACATGCAAGTAATGAGAAAACAAGGAAACTTAAATAAAGGTAAATCAGTTTTGAAATTATTAATGTAATAGAAAACTTATTCAAACTTCAAGCCCGGCTTAAATAAGTGTATTAATTTACGAACTTACCTATTTACTAAAATGGTATTTCAAAGTTTAAATTCTAACTATAAATTATGCGTTTGTTGATACAATGATATGACGTAGTCAGGACCGCGCCAATAGTGGCTATCGCCCGGGTCTTTTTTTATTGGAAACACAAAAAAAAACATCAAAATACGCAATAACAAATGTGGCATAGTTATTAGAAAGTGTAAGTGGCGATTTAAAATAACCAAATCGAGCCCAAATTATATTACGAAAATTTCTAAGAAGACAAAAAATAGTTACGCCGCAGGCGACTTATTTACCATCCATGGATAAAAAAAACTTTTGATAAAATATTGTACTTCAAATGTAGTGGGTACCCACCTCTATGGCATAGTTCATTTTCTGGCGCCCTATCATACAAAACAATGTATGTTTGCAAAAACGATTTATTTATTAAATATGCTTTATTATGATATGAAACTGACCCATCATATTGAGACTTTGAAAGAATGCTCTTCCATGACTCTGCACACAACTGTGATGGATTAGTACCTATGTATTTAATAACAAAAGTGCTTAGGTAATATTTGTATATATGTGTCGCTAGATTTCAAAATCAGCCAAGTCCACCTTTAGGTATTTTTTAATTTTTTTGAATTCCTGAAGAACTACTACTTTCTAACATTTCTACATTATCGAAATGTGGAACTTATTAATTTTAAATATTCTATACTCGAAATAATATAAACTTTCGCCCTTGTGACTGTGTACTTGAGAAAACAAAAAGCTGTTTTTCTCCTATTCATCTACTATGGAATTGGTATATATATATACTTTTACTAATACCATTTTGAAATGTGTTTGAATCCTTCCGCCCGGGTGTTTCGCATCATCAACACCCCCGCTTGGCACGTACCTGGTTATAGTACTGAATAACAAGTATAGACAGACACCTTCACGTTCCTTACCCTTAAATCAACTTTTCAATAGTAGTCATATTTATTTAATTAATTGAATTTAATCTCTAAAGAATTGTTAGAATTAAATCAGTCAGAAGTTAGTCATGCGGTCAGTAAATCATCAGTCAATGATTTTCAGTTAATAATGTTAGCTAAAACGATTGAATGAAAAACCTTAAATTACCCCTGTTGAAAATTAATAAAACACAATATTTAGTTACTAACTCCACTTTTTTAATATTATTCTGGACGGGTTTCGTCCGTTTCAAAGGGACATTGGAACAAGTTGGGACAACCAATATTGAGGGTTCCGCTAGTTCCGCTTAAGTTTTGAATATGCGCTCCCCCAGTCACTGGCCATAATTAATTTAAAAAAAATAATCAAGATTATAACATAATATGGACCTTCACATAGTGCAAACCTATTAGGTCATTCTTCTGGACCTATTTTTTGCCAGATATGGGAGTTAAACCCGCACCACGGTTTCAAAGATAGGCACTCTAGCACTGATCCACTTTAAAGACAAATATGTGTGATTTATTCTAAGTTCTAAGGTAATACAATATGTATATTATTTTATATTATATCAGAGGGTCTCAACCGGTTACTGAACTGGACCACATTTTTCACTTTCAATACTTTCATTTAGACTTATTCACAGCCACGAGAGCTTTCGATTGATCAACACATCGTTTTAAAGAAATTAACTCATTTGAAGATTTAGAATCTTTAAAATCGACTTTTCTATAAAACTGCGTACTTTTCCGTCAATAAAATATTTTAATAGATACGAGGGTGGGTCAATAATTCCTTAGAAAAAAGCATTAAAACAGTTTTTATTTTTGTATTTTTTTTTTATTTCTCAACATAATCTCCTTGGAGCTCAATACACTTGGTTAGACGTTTCTCAATTTTTTTTAAACCGTCAGAAAAATAAGTTTTCGGAAGGTCCTCAAAATAAGCATTTGTCCGATCGATGACTTCTTCATTTGAAAAAAAAACGTTGTCCACTTAGCCATTTTTTTAAGTTTGGGAAAAGGAAAAAGTCACTGGGGGCTAAATCTGGCGAATACGGTGGGTGGTCGACCAATTCGAACTTCAATTCTTCAATTTTAGCCATTGATCGTAAACATGTGTGAACACGGGCATTGTCCTGATGAAAGAGGATTTTTTTCCTGTTTAAATGAGGCCGTTTTTCTTCAATTTTGTTTTTTAGCTGGTCCAATAAAGATGCATAATAATCCCCTGTTATTGTTTTTCCTTTTTCCAAATAGTCAACGAAAATAATTACACGTGCATCCCAAAATACAGTAGCCATAACCTTACCAGCTGATTTTACGGTTTTCGCCTTCTTTGGACATGGTTTGCCTTCGCAATCCACTGCTTTGACTGTTCTTTAGTCTCGGGAGTATAGTGGTGTATCCATGTTTCATCTACAGTCAGAAAGCGACGAAAAAATTCATCCGGATTGCGTTGCATGAGCGACAACAGGGCTTTAGAGGCCACCACCCTATTGCGTTTATTGTCGACTGTGAGCAAACGCGGCACCCATCTTGCAGAAATATTTTTCATGCCCAATTTGTCATGTAAAATAGAAATGACGCTACCTTTTGAGATCCCTGTAACCTCAATTATCTCACTCAACTTTAATCTTCGGTCACTTAACACCATATCGTGGATTTTATTGATCATTTCTGGTGTAGTCACCTCTACAGGACGTCCTGAGCGTGGTTCATCCTTTGTTGATGTACGACCACGTTTAAATTCATTTAACCAGTTATAAATAGTTGCAAGTGAAGGAGCAGATATGCCGTGAACTAAATCCAACTCATTTTTTATTTCCTTTGCTGTTAACCCTTTTATATTAAAATGTTTAATAACAGCTCTAAACTCAATTTTCTCCATTTTCCATTTTTCCATTTTCCACAAGCAAATTTTTTTTTAAAATGTACGAGAAACACACAACAACCCGACCAATCTGATTGAAACTTCGCAGCATACTGAATCGGTAGTGCCGCTGCATGAAAACAAACCGCTTACAGTACTAGTCGCGCCACCTGTCGGCTTTTCTAAGGACTTATTGACCCACCCTCGTACGTTGTAGGTATTTTCAAATTATTGCACAGAAATGTTCAAATAATAGGTAGCGTAGTAAGTTATTTTATATTTGTCGACGGGAAAGTTTTAAATATACAGTACTCTCTCAGTAATATAATAAAAACCAGACAAGTGTCCAATTAGTGAAAGCGGCAGATTATAGTGCATACATACAAAATATGTAATTAAATTAAAACAGGTATTTCGTAAAAAAAGTTTTTTTGAGAAATTCGTACGAGCAAATTACGGTTTTATCTATAATCAAAATAAAGTATTTACTAAATTATACATATTTATAAACTAAGTGTATTAACTAAATATTAAACAGTAAATCACTTGACACAACCAGTTGTCCAGTGAGGCAGATATTCTTGAACGGCGCTTAGGATTCCAGGCTTCCCTATGACGAAAAGCTTCATTTTGTGTGTCCCGGTTGCATTGAAGCACGGCATAATTGTGATGCGGTCCTTGGGCACTTTTCTCCCTGGTACATAACTTTCTTCGCGATGAACGTACGATTTACGAAGGAGAAGTTTCCAAAATAAACCCGTCTCATCTGCGTTGTACACTTGTACGCGGCGGACTACTGAATTTGGCAATCGTATACCGGCGAATTATAGAGCCTGATTTTGTACTTCCAACTAGTAAAAATAACGGCGGATTATGATTATGGAGGAGAGTATACTGTACATAATATTTCCGTATTATCTATACCCGTTTACAGGTGCATGATCAAAAAAGTTCAGAAGCTTCTGAATTTTCACACGACAGTTGGAGTTTGTACGATATCTGCGCCTACGTAACGCCGGAAAATATACGAACTACTCCGCGCAAAGCATTTTGACGTTTACAGTGGTTCACAATCATTCAAATAGCATCATAAAATGACAACAACACGTCTCGCTTAACGCTTAAAGAATGAGATTGGCGAGACAGTCGGCAGTTTTACATGTAAATGGTTATTATCGCGATAGTTGAATTTACATACTATTGGTGCCAATAAATCCATGCATGTGTTGTAATTGTTATTGTTATTAATATATCTCTTATTCTTGGTCATACACAGATGGCTGAGGATCGTGACCACATTTGAATTTCGTCATCCTTTCAGCGACAAGACTTTCCATCTTTCTCGATCTTCCGCTTCTCTCAGGGCAGAATGGATGGTGCCCCCTGTCAGCTCTTTCACTTGGTCGCTCCAGCGCGCAGACGCTCCTCCTATATATATATTCACATAATAATATACACCAATTAAAATGACACTGAAATGGAACAATACGAAATAATGCGAATTAAACAATATTTTTCCTTTTGTTTCAATCGCGTTATTTAAAATTTGGAATGCCTGAATGAATCATAATTCGGCAATTTTTATGTCAAATATTAAATTGAAATACCTATGTACCATCGTCTATTATTATGGAGTGTCAAAATGCTTTATTATTATCATCTGTCTTCTCTTAGATACCATACATTTATGTGTATCATCAATTTTCCTACAAATTCTTTTATACATATTTCGCAATGAATTAAATCAGTTGTAATATGTTCATTTATGATAGGCTTTGTTTAATAAATTGTTTTGCGAACTTACCCATATCTCTCACGACGTACGTACAATAATAATTAGTAATTTATAAATAGATTGACAGATTTCCGTGTGCCTGATCGAACGGAAATTTGACGATGAAAACACAGAAATATAACAGTGGAATTTCCATTATTAGTCAATATTTAGCGATCAACTTGAAACGCCAAAATTTCCGCGGATTATTTAAAAAAAAAATGTAATAAATCGTCTGTTCAGCTACTTTACAAGCTGTTTGTAGGCCAGTTTAAACGCGGGCGAGTCAGCTAGTGCCATTGTGATGATGACACTCAAAACTTTCCACTCGCTCAGAAGCCAACAAGCTAGCCAGTTGAAACCGTCATTTTTGGTATTATTTTGACAGGACGTATTGAGTAGTACATTTTTTTACCGGGAGGTCACCACTATCGCTCTACTGCGCAGACGCATATCGGCCCACACGCCAGCGTGTAGCGTGTAAAGTATCCCGGCTTTCAACTTTTCTCGGTAGACAATCAGCTGGTTGTTAGTTAGTTCGACGATGACACTGGGCGAGTTTACAAGCAGATTGTAAATTCGCCAGCTTATAAAGTAGCTCAATGTCATTGAGCCATTGTTACCTGTAACTATAGTCAGTGGTGTAGTGCAAAATAAAATAGAGCTGGGTTACTATTTTTTAAAATCCTAATTAACCATCCACTTATATCTTCTATCCAAAGCACATTTTTAAATATTTAAACAAATTACCTAAGTAAGTTCCGACAATTTCGTAACAACGATGACAATGATTATCGATAGATAAAATCGTGGCGACGGTATGATACTAATTGAATTTCACCGTGCTAACGGCCACGATGGCCGAGCAGTAACGTAACGGGATATAATGTTGTGGATCTCGGGTTCGAGTCATATGCATGGAAAATTTACATGTTTTTCAATGTGTGCTTTGACCCAGAGTCGATCGATCCTCTTAGTATCGGATATGGTTATGCTAAGAGCGTACATAAGTGAAACGGCAAATAATTTTCAACTGTATGTGGAACGAAATTACGGCCACGTTACCATTCGGAGAGCGATAGTCGAGGTGTCAACATGTCAATAAATATACTATTATTATTAGGAATATAATAATAAACATAACATAAAAAGGACGCATGTTGAATTTTAATGACAAATTATATTTCGTTCGGCTTGCGTCATTTGCACCCGCGACCCGCAATCCGCGCATCGCCTAGTCACGATCTTTTTAGACCATGCCTCAGCTGAGGTATAGCCTTAAGTAATGTAAATATAACATACAATACTTTGTCCCATAACCACTTCAGACTTGGAGTGACTAATTACGTCTTTTGAATTTATACGCACAACAAAAAATAAATCTTAAATTATTATGTGAATCACTGTTATCTATATATCGTGGGGAAAGCTCAAAATCAGTCAATGTCTCGTACCGTTAAGACGATACTTCAGTGAAACGGCAAATAATTTTCAACTATAGGCGCGACGAAATTTTGGACTCGCTGGCAATCGGAGAGCGAACGTCGAGGTGTGAATACGTCTATTTGTTTCGTGATGGCGATGGGGGTATTAATTCTTAAATCGTGTAAAGATGACTAAAAACGTTACCATTTACTTGAAAAAGAAAACATGTCAATGGATATATTATTATTGTTACTAATATAACAATAAACAGAGCATTAAATGGACGCATGTTGGATTTATATGACAAATTATATTTCGTTCGGCAGGCGTCGTTTGCACAATCTTCGCGTCGCGTAGTCACGATCATTTTAGAACCCCAGCTGAGGTATAAAGTTCGTAAAACTGCCACTGACAATATTGAAGTAAAACATATTGTATGTAGGTACGTAAAACGTTAGTATGAATTTAAGCTTCAGGATCATGCTTTACCATAATTTTCAGTTGAATATTTAGATATATTATTCAGCAAATAGTGTAAATAACTTGGCAGATCATTAAAAATACCGCCATAGCGGGTTGACTATCACTGTAAGTAATAAATTTTCCCGTGAAAACGTTAGCTATCATCTATCTGTACATCGAAATACTTGGAAATTTGAAAGCCTTGAGGCGATGTAACCAAATTCACTTTACAGTACAGCACGTCAACGTTTTGTGTCACACTTTTTGATAAGGGTACATAGATAAGAGTACGCACCTTTACTTACCGGCAAACACTAGGAAATGTTTTCCCTCTATTCGTTTATAATTTAGTATTACAGGTAGTTTGTGTTCTCGTGAATAGGAACCGTCTTTATAAATTGAATAATGACACGTGTTTGTTTTGGTAGATGGTAAGCCTTAAGAAGTCTTTGGTTCTGTTTGTTATGTTAAAGCAGTTTTTTTGCCTAATAATAAGGGTAGGTAGGTAGTTAATTAAATGTATTTATAATTTATAATACCTACTATTAAAATTGTTTTCTAACTTATTAACTATTTTCAAATTACTATTTAGTTTGGATAGTACTTCATTGTGGGCTGTGGCTACACATTTGGTTAATATTTATAAAGTGAAAAACTGATTTTTATTATTTTAACTATTAATGTATCGTTCGTGTTTCGTCTCCCGGAACGAAAAAAATTAAAATAATTACATAGGTGAATAGAATATTACTTCTTCTTCTTATTAGTTTGGACCTCAGTGGGTCTATTCTATAAACAAGGCTGCTTTCGGTCCGCTCGCTACGGCAGCTAAATAGAGTAGGAATGTATCGAATTATTAACACTTATTGTAACAATTACAATAATTTAGTTATAATTGTTACAATAAGTACTATGTTTTAACAGCACCTCTCGTGGCTGTGATAAATTTTAGACCGGGATAGACAATTTTGACAGTTCAGACGGTTATTAGTATTAACTTATTGTAATTGTTACAATAAGTGTTAATAATTCGATACTTTCCTGCCATATTTAGCTGCCGTAGCGGACCGGAAGCAGACTTGTATCAGAATATGTCAAAAAAATTTTATCCCTCCATTACGAGACCTTTACGTGGGGAACCGACTACAAGTATCATTTAGATTCTCAAACTTTTTATATGACAGCCCCCAACATCTGAAAAAAATAATCCCCGGTCACCCTCCGTGAAAAATAGGTTATTTTAGTTATAATAAGAAAAATACCATATGTGAAGAAAACAATTTAATGAGAGGGATGTGATAATCATAATTGTAAAAAATATTCATAAATAAATATTTGTAGTTCTACTGAAACATTTTGCGTCCCCCAGCAGTGGGCCTTGGGTCCATGAGTTTGGAAAGCACTGCGACTGAACAATTTTAGTTTATGGCAAATTTAATGAGTTTCACCGGTGGATTTTAATTTTTATCCATTCATGAACAATGAAACAACCATTATAGGAAACAAAGAAATGGAAATAATTGTGTAATCAAAATAAAATTTGTAACCAACTAGTGAAAAGGCAATGTTCAGTTAATGATGCTTTCATAAGGGATAATATAAACACCCCCAAAGATTTTAGATAGCTCGCCCTCCATAATACAATGAAAAATGATACGTGAGAAATCACAAGAAAATTATGTACTCATCTTGTAAATAAATATTAGATATATTTTTATTTTTGTCTGGCATTTATTTGCTGAATAATATCAAAATCAAATCAGCGTACCGTATGTAGGTACTATTTTAAACCTCACATAACTACTTAAATATTAATTCAGGGCTGACTCACACATAATCTTTACCAGTGGCGTACATAACAGGTAAGCAAGGTTAAATGATCAATATAAAACTAAGATCTTTTCAAAATATAATAGCATATTATAAATTTTATAGGTATTGTTTTATGAATAATTTTCAATTTCATCGACTAAAAACATTTACTATTTTTCAGTGTTATATAATTGTACACATTGACTTTCTCAAACTACCTCACTCATAATTCACAGAGGATATATGAAAAATTGAATTATTCCGGGCAATCTTAATTCAATGCGCTAATCTATGGTCACGAAGATGAATCTGTATGCTACAGTGACTGTTTTCTTTAGAATATAACAACATTTGGACGTTGCATACTACTTTTCTCTTATCGGAGACATTGCCCAATCAGATGTGACTTCATTTTCCTTTTTCTATTCGGAAATGAGAGTAGCAATGTCTAGTATAATTTATTATAGACATATGGGGAGTAATATGTTCAAATATCTACCAATCTAGGATGCCCTCACCCACAGGAGGTGCTAGATGGTATTTTATGGGTTGCAAAAAAGAAAAGTTGTACTGTATGCATTATAATTAGCAAGAACGTTCCGCTGACAAAATCATGAATGATTAGCAGACACAATGGAATCATTAAGTTTTAAGCATACATTCATGTTCAATTAATGTACTAATTACATAAATTACATCTTATTCACTCAGTTAAAAGATTTTTTTTTTAGTTATTTTTTTAACCGAACTACTTGTTTGTGGATAAATTAATTTATTTTCAAATGTAATAGGTACTTATTAATTTGTTTTATGATTCTTGAAACTACAAATTATTGGTAGAAATACATTATATTATTTCAAATAAAACTGTGGCCACTACATTTAATAATAAACGCCGAGGAGCAGGACCCGTTGCGTCCACTTCAAAGGGACATTGCCAATATAATATATACATAGAATGATATGCAACAGTACAGATATTTATACTAATAATTTTTAAAAGCAAACTTAATAATTATTGTTCATATCTTCAATAAATAATTTTGCCTTTTAAATTTTTTTAATATATAAACTATATCTGTATTATTGTATATTCTTTATCAGTTGACAATGTATATTTAAAGCCGACGAAACTTGTCCTGATAATTATTAAACTAAATTTTCGTAATAGCACGAGGTCTAGAAACGATTAGCGTTATATATTATTTTTTTGGGCACCATGAAAAATTCTAATCACACGAAAAAATTCGACGCTTTACTGATTAATAATTACAAGATAAAAAGAACTTTTTATATACAACGTTTTTTAAATTTTCTGTTGAACCATATAAACTTGACATGCTAGCTTAAACGATCAAAAAATTTGTACTTGATAGAAATAATACTGAAATGTCATTTTGACATTCATATTGATTTCCATAGTAACGCACGTATATATTAATAATTTAGTTGCTAGGACCCCAGACCCCTAGCAACCAATAATAGTGGATTGGATTACGGATTTATTCCGAAATAACTTTTTATACAAAACAGAATTAACTGAAATCCAATTCTACTTAAAGATGGCTAAAAGTATTTAAAAATGCATTGGCATCGTGTTCTGATATATTCTAAAAGTCTCAAATGTCTAGCTAGTCGGGAAGTTAGTTAAAAATCGATTGCAAGATTTGTATCGGACCAACAACCACCGGACAAATAAGAATACGAGCTAATAAAAACGTTGTAAATAAAAATAACTGATTCAATAGTGACTTTTAACCCGGAGCGCCACTGCCGCGTTATATTTCTATATAATTAATACAGAATAGATTGTAGGTACTACTTTGGTTCATATCCCGCCGCTGGCAAAACACCTGCCGCTGATTCGTTCTTTGATGAAACAGATTATAATCCAAGAAGTGGATAGGTATTCTATACGTAGGTACTTCGTACCTCTCCTATATAGCCCTACTATTACTTCGGCTTTGCGAGTCAAAAGCTTACCAACTTAAACATTCTCTCTGTTTGGAAATTTCTATATCTCCTTGCGCTGATACGTGCGTTGATGGGGGTTGGGGGAGGGGGTGAATTTGCAACCCCCTCCCTCACACCGTAGATTTAATGTACATACCTACGCAAGTGTTTTCGATTTGAAAAAAGCACTTTAAATAATGTTTATTTATGGATTCATAATTGGACGCGTCATACATTAACAGATCAAGGGGGACATTATTAATTAATGTTTATTAATGATATTTAGTAAAAAAAACATTCAAATTATATAAATAATATATAAAATACAAAAATATGATCTTCTTTTGACTTTGGAGTTTGAATAAGCTAACGTTAAAAGTGAATTGCTATGTAGGCCTCTACAAGTGTAAATTATATTAACATTTTTTTTTACTCAAACTAAATGATAATTGTTCGTGTAAGCAACACCAATAGGCGAAGACTCGATACTACGTGATAAACTAACGTTTACGTAGATTCGTATAAATAATCTAAATACGAGACTTTTCTAAACATAATTTTGCAAATGGCAGGAATAACAATAATTAATTTATAATTGTTTACACTTTAAAATGGTATGACGTTACTGTGTCTGTAATCGTTAGTAATAGCTGTATATACTAAAAAATATATCCAGTTACGCCAAATATGATAGAACTAATCGCTACACATAATATAGTACTAACTGCATATTATATACTGCATACGTGTAAGTGTGTGTTGTTATTTTGTATCGTCCAAAAAACAGCTATGTAATGTTGAGCTGTAGTTAATATTTTTTAACTACACTGGTACGACCGCGTCACAAACACTCTAGTTAGTGACAAGACACGTCAGTCCTTGTTGACGATCGAAGTGATCCTTCTCGTCGCTGAGAAATGCAGTCCGAAGGTACGATACTCCGGCCATATTATCATGGGTTCTGTCGTCATAGCCGTTTCGCTTCACTGTAAATCTGCCATGGCATGGGATAGTGACTCTAAATATTATTATGGATTATCGTAAATTATAATATTATACATAATTAAAGTTAAGTACTTACCTAATAAGATCAGCATGATTTCTCAAAGACGGAGCATAACATTATAATATATTGTATAAGGTATCGACAATTTACAAGTAGGTAGATAGCTTTCACGTGAATAATTGTTTATTATAAATTTCTGTCACTTTGAGTCCATTACTTAAATTTAAATTAACATTAGGTATCACTGATTCTGCAATAGGAACATAATATTAAGTGCATTTAGTTCATGTGCGAGTAGGATTTTACTCATAATATGACGGATGAACTGTGATTAAATCAAGAGTATCTAAAACTGATGCACTTTAAATAACAATACGGTGAGGAGTGGAAGCACAGAACAGATTAATAAATATAATTCCGATATGCTATACCACAATACACTACATTCTGAAGTATTTTGAATATGTGAGTGTCCTACGAAAATGAAACACACATTATAGACGTACAATAGTGTATGTTGCAACCTTCAAATACACCAATATTGAATTAGCATCAGTGCATAAACCGAGAGCAGTTGTCAGAACGGAGGACAAGCTTATAATGACGTATTCTTGACACGTGTTTAAGTTTATCCCGTATTCTTCCACACTCAAGATCGGTTGCCTGTTACTCCACATCCGTTAGGTATGTCAGTTCCCATTACTTCTGTATTCCCTTATTTGTACATGTAACTTTATACTGTTACAGTATAACCTGTAACACATAGCGCCAGAAAAAAACATCTGCTTGTCGCATGTAACAAATTTCACTCGAAATAGACCGCAGGTAGCATAGTAAAATGTTGCATCGGCGCATGTGTAGATGCTGCTTTTTCATTTGTTTCGTCTAGCCACGTGACGTCACTATTCTACCTGTGCAAGCGGAAGAGATTTGAAACATTACCAGTGGTTTTTTAGGCAAGACGATTTTGTATGTGCTGTCAGGCTTACAGTGTACAGACATACGGAAATAAGGCTTAAGGACGAAAATTATGAATTAAATGGACGAGGAGTAGGAGCTACTACTACTATCGTCTCAGGTAGACAAATCATAAAATAAACTACTTCCCTCATATTATCGATACATACTCAACACCCTCATCACCGAGTGTTGAATTATGTATGTCGTGCCAGTTTTTTCTTTAGCAGTTGTTTAATAACTGTAATGACGAATTTATCCATCTATAATTATTAATGCTTAATATTATTTATGAGCTTATCAAGATATAACACATTATGATGAATTGCTTATTTTCATTTTTTCAGTTTAAAATTGTCCAATTCAATTAATATCATAAAATTTATTATCAACCATCATTGTATTCATTTTATATTTCACTGTTAATATTGTCCCTTGGACAATACGATTTAGGAAGCAGGTGTGTCTGAATCAACAATGACACATTCAATGATAAAACCAATTGTGAATTTTACCCACCCTCCAGGATTAGAGTCCGTGACCGATCATAACTGAAACGCTGTTAATCGTGAATAACAGTTTATCTATAAGTAAGTGAATTAAAACAAAAAAAAAACATTTGAACGTAGGATATACGAGGTTTTAAATTTGAAAAAAATAAATTTGTTTATTCTAATTAATAAATTTATTGTATCAAATCAAGCCAATTATAGCGGTAGGTATGATTTAGTTAAATATTTGGAAATAGGTAGGTAATGATTTTAATTAAAAATGTACTTTGTTTATTTTTTAACACTAGATTGTTTATTAACTTCATAAATAACTTCTTCTTCTCTCTTTCGTCCGATCCTAATAGGATCATAATATGGGCCTCCACAGAGTGGAAGTTTGTAATAACAGATTTTGTATTTACAAGAAATGGATGTTAGCCGCTTCCTCAGCCTATTAGGTCCATACTCTGACTCCAAACATAAAATGAAAAACGATATGTGTATTTGCCAGTATTGGCCATCGTGAATAACTAGTAATGTCCTCATCTTCATAAATTATTTAGAAGAAGACGTAGGGTACGTACCCTAATTTTATTGTGTTTTATTTTGATTGATTTAGAGATCTGTAATAATATTAATTATATAATATTATATACCTAAGATAAGAATATATTTTCCGACTACCTTTCTACAAGGCATGCTTACTTTTCCTCAGTGACGTCCCTAGACAAAATGCCGCCCCATTTTTTTATACAGTATTTTTTATCGTCCGTGCATGTGTCATTTCTGGTCACCGAGGACGCTGAAGAGTAACGGAAGTAAACTAGACATCGCGAACCTGACAAAAATACAGTCAATTACAGAAAAGATATTTTCGTTATTACTAAGCTTAGGTAGCTATTTCTATATATACCAAATGAGTCTCCTCGATTTACCGCCCTTCGAGTAACTGCCGCCTCCAAGCGACGCTCAATCTGCCTACCCCCACGGGACGTCACTGATTTTCCTTCTCTTGAAACACTTTTGCCTGTTATCGCGAGGGATGGTTTCCAATCCTGGTGTCCTAATGAATTTGAATTTACATGCGCCTGTCAATTACCTACGTGGTCAAGATTTATTCTGGATCGGAACCGTTTACTCGTGTCAAGCTTACCAGGCACCTTTAGCGAGCGGTGCAAGACTAGTCAATGCACCCCCCAAACACGTAGACATTTTCGGTGAGGTGTTTGTATTTTGTATTCGAAATTTTATTTTTCTGTATAAAATTGTACTTATGTTTTTTTTTAAATTTATTATTTTTATTGTTATATACCTATATTCTCTTCTTCTCTCATGTGAGGGTAATATTTATTATAATGTAAATCTCATGTTGTGAACGTCTTGAATTTAGATTTGTTATTTCCACACAGTTTTGTTTTCTTGAATAAATAAATAAATAAATAACCATAATATGTAAGTGTAAGTAGTTTTGATTTCTTAAAGTTTACATATTTTAGTTACATCATGCATCATCCCATGAGATAATATATCTAAATTTTATCATGCTTTCATTCTATCCTGGTAGAAGAAGAAAATTGTGGTTCAAGAAGGGAATGGGACAACTGGATGCCAGGACAATTGGACGCCGCACTGTCGTAGACACGTATAGAGAGCGTAGACGTAGACTTTAAACAGTTTCTTTCTAGTTTTAATTCATTTTACTCTTAACATAATGTTTTTTTTATTGCGGATTGAGAATTACCATGTCTAAGGCTTTATATAAAATTAAAAAGTCTTTTTTTGTTGGAACTTAAACATATACACGATTAAATCATTATTTACGTGTGCATATTTAAATTCTCACTAACTATTAAATCATAATATAATAATTTAAATATAAATAATAATATTAAATATTTGTTTTAAAGTTCCTATAAGTACCTAACGTATATTTAATTTCGAATTGCTTGGCGTCCAGTTGTCCCGGCGCCTAGGTTGTCCTAGACCCTTCAAGAATGTGAGAGACAGGTTTGAGCCTATCACTTCATGTCTGCTTGGCAAATGACAAAGAAATGATCATCGCCGTTGTCCGATAAAAAAAATTGTATGAAAGAAAAACAAAGTAATTCAAATACCTAACATAGCTAATGAAAATTGACGAACGTGCTTAATAAATTGCTAAGAGTAAACGGCTTTCTTTACATAATTAAAATGGCCCTACGTTACTCACTTCCGACTTAATAGACAAAATTCTGAGTAGGTGCTTTAGAGTCAGAATGAAAAAATATTTCGTATACCTTCGTAATACTAAAGTATGCGCAGTATCTAGATTAGGGGTGTTAAACCTTTTTTTACGTTAGCCGTGATCTTTTGTTGTCGGAGAGAACGTCTACGCCGCGCCGTAGACCTAGCGTAGACGCTCGGGATGGGATGGAAAATTCAGGGCTGTTGTTTAAGTAACTCAGTCGTGCAGATAATTAATATTTAATTTAAACGCGCACACTTGAGATTTAGTTACTTAAAATGTATAAAGCGCTTATTTTCACTGTAATAGGCGGTCTTTAGAAAATGTTATATTTAAATTTTGATTGAGTACTTACTTGAATGGGTGGATCAAAATAATACTAATAATAATAATTATTGTAACGTATATAATAAACCCAAACATTTCTATTTTATAGTAATGGAGAAAACTAAAAAAGTCGTAGGTATGCGGTTGATGATCATGCAGTAGCGAAGGGTGGAGGTTGGCTTTTAAGATCCGCCATAAATATTGCACATTAAACTTTGTTAGCCATACGTAGGTATTTGTTTTTATTGAACCAAGACTACAATAATTTACAGATGTTATTGGTTAGTTTTTAAAAATTAATGCCGGCGCTCCATTGGCACGCAAGTCAGACGATTTACAGTCTTTGGACTTTTTTCGCGTAGAGCCCCCCAGATCTGCGGTATTTTTAATCCGCAGACCAGCCTCGTTGGATTTCAAACATGTTTGATATTTTACTCTCCGAGTTGCCAGACTTCGTCCGTCGATCACTACGTAAATTCGATTTGACATTAATACGCAATCATTCGGACCGAAAAAAAATCTGTAATTGTTTTAAATATTTTTATTGATTGATTTGTTAATTTACACATTAGGAAATGAGAGATTTATCAATTATTTTATTATTTGTATTTATGAAATTCATAAAAAAAACCTAAAACTTGTGTTGTTTTCACTGCTATAATATGTTATGCAAGTCTATATATAAATAACACATAATTATAGGATTATCGGAAGACATTACGATAATCGCAACTTTTGTCTTTTGACAGCTCGACTTTTTTTATTCGTTCGTTGATCAGTAGCAGAACATAGACAAATCGGACGATTTATTGTCCTCGGACTTTTGGTTCGCCAATGGAGCGCTGGCATAAAGGTTCAAAATGTGCTACAAGATGTGAGCATCGGTATGATAAAATTTTAAATACCAAGAAAAACTAAATTACTCACTTTTTTCCCGTGGCGGCAGCTTACTGTGATGCCACGTGATAGTACGCGACATGTACCTCAATATATTTCGCACTTGATAATAATTTATAGCTTTTCTTTTGTGTTATAAACATACCAGATAAGAGTAAAGTTTGACGGTTTTGACAGAAAATATGACGTAGTTAGAGCTACGCCGTGTGAGAGATAACGATGCAATAGGCTTCATTCAAGAGCAGTTGGAAATAATAACTGTTACAATAATTAAATGTAACTACCCTATTTAATCCATGCATAGTATAAGAAATCGCAATCCGCACAATTTCAAAGTTAAGTTGTTCCAATTTAATAGTGTTCTATTCGCTACAACCTATGACGGTGACGCATTTGAAAAATCGTTACTTTGTCGACTATAATATTATAATTACAATGAAATACTCTGGATATTCCATAATGGCATGATGAGTAGGTAATTAATAAAATTACAAGATAAAAAGAACTTTTTATATACTTACAACGTTTTTAAATTTTCTGTCGAATCATATAAACTTGACTTGACTAGCTTAAACGATCAAAAAATTTGTACTTGATAGAAATAATACTGAAATGTCATTTTGACAATAATTCATATTGATTTCCATAGTAACGCACATACATATTATTAATAATTTGGTTACTAGGACTCCAGACCCCTAGCAACCAATAATAGTGGATTGGATTATGGATTTCTTCCGAAATAACTTTTCATACAAAACAGAATTAACTGAAAATGAATTCAATTCTACTTAAAGATGGCTAAAAGTATTAAAAAATGTATTGGCATCGTGTTCTGATATATTCTAAAAGTTTCAAATGTCTAGCTAGTCGGGAAGTTAGTTAAAAATCGATTGCAAGATTTGTACTGGATAAACAACCACCGGACAAATAAGAATACGACCTAATAAAAAAGTTGTAAAAAATCATAATTGTCATTAAATTAAATATCACGATCGTGTTGTCAAACTAGGATCATGATATCATGTTAATATGAATTTTAGGATATTATTAAACATTTACATTTAAATAAGGAACATAATCAGAAGATAAAAGTGATGGGTACCTATATTGCATTATGACATTTTTTTCAGCGCCGCCATTTTAGTATTAGTGACATTTACTGTCACTGGAGAAAAGATATACAATTTTATTAAAAGTCATCATTTAAGTTAGTAAAAGCAATGTTTTATCTCGTCATATTTATTGCCTCATTAGTGAGGGTGTTGATTACTGAAATTTCAAGTGTTGCTAACAATCTACTTCCATCTGGTGCGATCTCGTGATGATTTTTAAAATGCTAAAGTTCAACAAAAAAGAGGTCACACGGATTGGAAACATCAGCATCTTTTTTGTTTAGTAAATGTAGGCTTATAGTGCCCGTACACGTGCATGGATTTACTGCTACCAATAGTGCGTATAACGCGGCCTTAACAAGAATATATACTATAAACATGTATTATCCTGCAGTTGGCAAGATTGCATGCATGAATCAAAAAAGCAGTACATAATATATGGATATTATCCATGCACGTGTAAAGAGGGTATTATCGTGGTAGATTTTTGGGTTTCCACCGTGTGTCCTTCTTCCTTCTTTACTCGATGTTTCGGGCTCGTTGCAGAGGCCATTATCAAGAGATGATATGTTTTATGGTGAAAATGTAGTATAGATATGTGAATGTAAACATTACTCTAAAAATGTCAAAAGGAATCCGATTAGCTAAGAGCAAACGTTGCTCAGAGTAATCTGTCAATCGTTACGACCAGGGATACCGGCTCGAATATTGGATTTTGCTGATAGTGCGGAAGCCATGACATGGATTTCAATGGCCTCCTATACCAATCGTGCGAAATATCTTTTATTCCGACCCAATATCTTGGTTTCAAAGTCAAATTTGTGTCCTGTATCCGATATTACGATAAAAAAAACAACCGTGAAAGCCTCAAACATTAGAGGGTATTATGTTTATTAAATGCGTCGATATGATTTTGTGCACAAATGGCGTGTGTTGATTTGGCTTGATGCTAAAACGGCGGCGGTAAAGCGTGTTATATTATTTTGAAGATATAGTTATAGCTCAAAGTAATGCTGTAAGTTCTTTGCAGTGGTAATTTAAGACACTATGTTATAATAAGGGCGTGGAGTCATTAATCCGAAAGACTGTCTGCTAATATTTTTGTAAAGGGGCGCGCCTAGCACTGTAGGTATTTGATAACTGTAACAATGAAACGATGGCATAAAAATATATTATTTTTGCGTTGCATTTCTCGGTCGTCCGGACACCTAGCGTTGCTCACCCGCGCTCCAGATCATTCTTCAGTGTATAATATTAATTATTCATCTCGCGACCGCATTACCCTCGGGAAAGAAAGCTTTAAAACACTTAAAGTCTCGGGACATGTACACGAACGCCGCTCTCAGAGATAGCTCGTATCTCTCTCTAGGGCGAGATGAAACACAAAGTGGTTTTACGTATTCAAAGCCTTTATTTAGACGTTAACAATCACACTCACTACGTTTGACGTTAATAGATTTTTCGGCATTCATATGAGACGGCCGTAGTGATGTAAACTAACAGATTCGCACCGGTACTCACGATCCGGTTGATGAATAACAACAACAACGCAATAGGTACCAAAAGATTTTAGTACATCTCTCAACTCGAGAGGTAAAGTGGGTTATCTATCTACAACACAATGTTTTCAGCTTATGTAAAAACCAAAGTCTGTTCTGCAATTCGTAGATTCAGTCGTGTCCGGAAACGTATGCAGGTCACCGTATCACACTTCACCGTGAAATGTTGTATCGGAAATATATGGCCGTATATTAAAGACCGCCCAAACTCTTTGGGTTGTACAGATATAAAATTCATGTCTAAATAAAACATGGTTCTTGTCGGTTCACACTTTACTGGAAGCCAGCAGCAAAAAGAAAAATTGAAAATAGCCGATATACAGGATTATTTGTTAGGTTAGGTTAGATTTTCATTCTTGAATTCATAGCTATAAAAATTGAATTAATTCTCATATTGAATTTAATAAAATTGGAGACCGTAGGTATAGTATACGGTCATCTCTTTCCGATAAGAAAGCTCACGGCGAATTGTGCCACGGTGAAATGTTTTACGTACAATTTACATATAACCAGATTCAGTACCTACGTAACGCCCTTTTATGACATTACATCGTACGCAAACCTATTGAGATTGCATACAATAAATGAGTTAATATCCTTTGTATGTCGATACTCTTATGTCGACATGAAAAACTTGTTGCATTCAATTTGTTGTATTAAAATCGTTAATAATTAAAGATAGTGACCGTAGCCTTGTATGCAACAAAATGCCGCTATGAAAATCAGCAATAAAGTTACTGCAGCTTTGAGATTCAAAAATAGTGAGACAGGGCTGCATCATACACCCAATAATATTTATTATACCTTTAGAAAAGATTTTTGACCAACCTCCGACGGGATCAAAGCAGTTGCGAAGGGTGGAGATAGGCTGTTAAGATCCGACACAAATAGTGCACATTAAACTTTGTCAGTTAAACATATTTGTTTTCATTGAATTAATACTACAATTTGTAGATAGTGTTTGTTAGTTTCTAAATTCAATTAAACCTAGCATAATCCAAGCTATACGCAGATAATAGTTATAAAATATTCGTTTATCTATAAAATATCTTAAATTATGCCATTAAACCATACATCCGACAACCGACTGCACAACCATCCTCCAGGAATCTCTCTCTCCAGTCGGTCACAGTCAGCCTCTCTGCGTCCCTCTCGACGTTATTCGACCATCTTCTTCAGGAGCGGCTAGGAGGAGGGCCAAGTTTCTACACCGTCATAAACTTTATGTTCGCGCCCTCCCCACATACCTACACCTACAGTAAGTTTTATTGAAAACTATTTTTTTTTATTATTAAAATAATATATTATAACGATGTGACACGAATCCATGCAGTATTCACTGCATTGAAAACCAATGAGCTTTGCCGACCTTCAGCCTATCATCTAGAGCCAAATTAAATATATTATGCAATTTAAACACAGTCAATAATTCTATTATCTGAATACCTACAGAAATTTAACAACAATAATAATATTAATTACTCACCTGTATCTAAGTGAATCTTTAACACGAATGCTAAATTCACTGGTAATCTAAGGTAAATTAATTGAACCAAACAAATCATTTTACTCGGTTGAAGATTGATTTGCGGTTGTAATTTCTTTGTAACCGCGCCGAATAACTTAGAGCAGTGGTGTGCCTAATCGAGCTTCAGCTGCTTACTAGTGGGGTGTGAAATTGCTCAAAACAATTTTTATATTTTATTCTTACATTTATTTGTTAATTTTATAACTTGTTACAATTTTTTGCATAGTTTTTTATAAATATTGTACTTTTTCAACTATTTGCAAACACTAAATGAGAAATAATAATTACAAGATAAAAAGAACTTTTCATATACCACGTTTTTAAATTTTTTGTTGAATCATATAAACATGACAATTTTATGTATTAATAAATACTTTTTTTTTGCACTTAATAGAAATACTGAATAAATATAGAATACTGAAATGTCATTTTGACATTTCATATTGATTTCCATAGTATCGCATGTATATATTAATAATTTAGTTGCTAGGACCCCCTTAGCAACCAAAAATAGTGTTTTACTTTTTACGATTTTTTTCCGAATTAACTTTCCATACAAAACAGAATTAACTGAAAATGAATTCAATTCTGCGTAAAGATGGCTAAAAGTATTAAAAGAATGCATTGTCATCGTGTTCTGATAATATATTCTAAAAGTTTCAAATGTCTAGCTAGTCGGGAAGTTAGTTAAAAATCTTCAATCGTCCAATACAAATCTTGGACAAACAAGAAAAAAATGTACTGGAAAAACAAGAATACGAGCTAATAAAAACGTAGTAAAAAGGATTAGATACGAAGAACGAAAAATTGGTAGTCAGTTTTCACCATGTCACACTATATCATCCGAATCACAGCGAAAAAAATGGCTCATTAATAGGGAAATACTTTTGTTTTATTTAGATAAATTAAAACTATTATTGATGTAGGTATTGAGATAGTTGATCTCCCTTGGCAAAATGTCGTTCATAAGCAAACTTAGATTGCCAACCCCTTATATTTTCGGCTTCAAATTGGCTGCAAGTTTGTTAGGTACTCGTACGTTCATACTTATTTTTGACTATCTTAAACAGACGAATACACAAAAAATCTTAAATTCTACTATTAACTTCAAATTGGAGCATTTCCACTAAACCTACTCTCAAATAGTGGTGGTTTTAAGTACGCAGAGGCCTGGAAAGGTCAACGTTTGGAAATACCCTTGTGAAAATTCTACATGTGCCATAAACTGACATAGCAACATATTGTATTATAATTGGTATTACAATACAATAATAGTTAGGTTAGATTTTTTATGATTCGATTATTTTTAAACTAAGATAATTTCTAATGAAGCGATCGTATTGTCAACTTCATGGAAAATCGCTACTGCTATCAAAGATTGTAATACATATTCGTTCCCAGAAGTGATGTGAGAGTGAAAATATAATGAAGATTTTTCGCTTCAGATTAACGGTTTAATCAACTCTTTGACGTATTCAATTTACATAATAATATTTAAGTTATTGCAATACATCAATTTTTCTGAAAATTTAATTAATTAATTATTTCTAATGAATATGAAATATATATTCATTGATTTTGAAAATGCTAATTAATTTTCGTAATTATAGTGATGTACCTTGGTGTTTCCATCAATTTCGATCTTTAAATTTGTGGAATTTTGCAAAAAAATAGGGCAATTACTGTAATACTATCCGCCGATATACTACAATGTATTTTTTATGCAAATGTGATCTAAATAAAAATGTTTGTCTTAATATTACAAATCTAAAAATTAATAAAGAAATTGAGAGACAGTTGAAAATGATTGAAGTAAATAAAAACATGGATAAATCCAAAAGAATTGACAGTGAAATACTGTTGGGTCTCCTCAAAAGCATTAGGAAGTCCTCAGATACTTTCTCAGAATGATGACGGACAAGGCTCTAAATATTTGATTACAGCAATGTCTTCAGTCAAAATTGAAAAGTTGACAATGAAGATACTATTGCCGAAAAAGTTTCTAAAGCTGATACTAACCTCTCAGAAATCAAGGACAAATTTGAAAAGTCGTGTTTTAATTGGAAATATTATTAGTGAATTATCAAAAAAAGAGCACAACAAAAATCTAATAAGGAATTCGGAAGATTTTCTATAACTTAAATAGATACAAACAAAAGATCTGGAAAAATTAATGGTTGAAAACTAATTCTTCTCGAAGCGACACGGAGAAGAAAATTTAATAATAAAAAAAATATTAGCATAGAGGGTTTGCCATTTTTCGCACGTCGCTGCAAAAACCATCAAACGAATATCTTCGTTATAGGTATGGTATATTATTTTAGTCAAGGGCTACCCACGCATGCATCTCCGTCTTTGTTCATTCATATTTAATGTCTATTTCCACGCAAACTCAAAGAAATACAAATGTTTGACTTGGTTTATTTGTCAAACGAGTTTAAACAAAGCATAAAATTGAAATTTCCCCTCAAATTTGCGAATTGGCAATACGGCCGTACTAATCATAATAAATTGCTTCGCCGGGCTGTATCAGTGGCGCTTATTAAAATTATTGTAAATAGGTAACAATAATTTTCCTCTCCTTCTACTACACACTACATGCTTTCCGTCTACTATCCGCCACGTCTCTGTACCATTTCATGCGTATGCCGTGCAGCAGTGGCGAAGGGTGACTTTTGGAAAAAGGTAGGCTGTGGATATCTGAGAAAAAGTGCACACTCGTCAGGTATACTTACGAGAAGTAAGAAGATAATACGATATTACTACTAATGAATAGGTACACACCAATGACAACGACACACTAAATCAATGGAACTTCAAAAACTCACTGACGACATAAAATTCGGCGATGAGTTTAAATTACGTGTTTTTACACATCAAAAATCATTAGATAAAATTTATTTTCATTTTTAAAACAATCTATATTTATTAACACGCGATTAAACGCCTTAGAAATATTTTTTTTTAATTATCTAATTATTAATTATTTTGGGCTGTCATGACAACAACATTGTGCGCTAAATTTAGGCTCTGCGATAGGAGCCTACTATATTTCATACGATTTGATAGACTGACTGAGGTTACGTGACGGAAAGTCCATACGAAACACAATTCCTTCACACACAATCCGACCTTTATTTTAGTCAAGACATATGGCGCGGTGTGGTATATTTTTTTAAAACCTTTGCAGATTGTTTTGTAATCTATATAATACATTCCTACATATACGACATATGTCAATATGAAATAATCAAGTGATTATTTAAATATCTCAATATGCAATTAAAAAAATATTTTTCTTAAGAAGGTAAGCTTTAAATAATCGCCCAGTATGGAGTCTTCGCCACTGTCGTGCAGTAACGATAAAGAAATACTTTTCAAAGTTGTTGTGAATGTCTATTGTGAATGGCGCCCACTAAATTATGCAGGATCTATTATTACTAAGTAGGTATATCGGTCAAGTCTAGATGAGAAAAACCCCACGTCGTATGACACCGTAAGCTAAACTGAGAATTCTTGTATTTAAATTATTACAATAAACGTTAAACAACCATTTAAAATCGACTCTTTGGTACTATTGGTAGAAATAAATAAATTGGAAAACTCAAATTGAGATGGCGTGGCTTGATAGAAGTGAGATCACAATCACGATCTTGGACAGACAGCCGTTAGATAATCACTTAATAAGGTGATTTACATGATAGAATACATATTTTTGTTATTTAATTCTTTTGCGTGATATTTTCCAATTCATTCACAACATGTTGAAGCTGAGTTTGCCTCAGATAATGCCTGGATCCGCCACTGTTCACATATACCTTACCAGCGTTACCCTTACCACGAATAATTTGTTGTTTGAATTAAATTCACACCGTGCGAATTATTTTATATATTTTATAATTGATTATAGCTTAGCTTTGATTCTGAATGGTTTCGGTTTTTTTTTTTATTACGCGTCAATCATGCTGAACATGGTACATATTATATCTAAATTAGATAGATGCTATTGAGTCTAATTAAAATAACAACGAAAACACATAATTATTATTAATTCTAGTTATAGATAATCACATTTAATGGTTAATAAACTACTCTCGTGGTGCAGTGCAGTGAGTAAGGTGCTGGCCTTTCATCAGGGGTACCGAGTTCGATTGTCGGTGGGGTCACAATATATTTATGTGGTTTTTCTCAAAGCCAATGTGTCTGTGATTGTTTTACTCAAGGAACTCAGAAATAATGGGAACTGAAATACCTAACGGGTAAGGAGTAGCAGGTAACCGATCTCGAGTAAGGAATAAACCGGGATAAACTTAAACACGTGTCAATAATACGTCATACGTCGAATACTGAATGCTGCTCTCGGTTTATGCGTTGATGCTCATTGAATATTGGTGTATTAGACACACTATTGCACGTGCATAATGCGTGTTTCATTTTCGTAGGACACTAACACATTCAAAACCTTGCATCAAAATGTAGTGTATTGAATATTGCCTGTCGGAATTCTATTTATTATTATATGTTCTGTGGTTTTACTTAAGGGCCCACATGCTCAGCGTTGGTCAAAATTGAGCTTTTATGGTTCAATTCAATTCATTTATTTTTTTAACATATTGTGGACATTACAAATTATAAGTTTAAGACGTTCACAACATGACATTTAGAAACAAAGATATATAAATATAACAGTATTACATAAAAAAAGAGATATATCAGTAGATGAATTAGATAGGTACAAGGAAGTACACCGGATGAGCTAAGCAGACCCTATTTTAAGATTTTATAAAACAACATCCACCTAAACTCATTCTCACGTAGGTGGAATATATCAACACCCGAAGCAATTTCGTTGAACATAGTTATCACTCTCCCAATTGGCATTACCAGTGGCAGGTTGGTTCTGCACCTTGCAAGTGGCTAACATCCGTTTCTAGAGTAAAAAACACAAAAATCTGTTAATACAAACCTCCACTTTGTGATCTTCTTAGGATCTGACATGGTAAAAAAAAATTCTTTTTGTAACTGATGTATTTTTGAACATTGTATAATTAATTATTGCAGATGACTGACCATGAAATTGTAGAAAACATCCTCAGTTACTGGTCCATCAATATGCCTGTGGTGCATTCGACTGAGTCACAAAGGTTGGCGAACAATAGGCATTTTTAGAATCGCCGTATCGTCGTTGAAACTAGAAAATTGTGTATCTCCAAAAATATTACTTTACAGGAGAGACAAAAAACATTATAGTTTCCTATACAAATCTATGGCTATGGAGTTAAATCATCTATGAAATTAACAATCCTACAATTTTTATTGGAAGATGGGTAGATATTAACAACGGCCACTAGATGGCATTCAAAGTCAATTTTCGATTAAAACGGAGTTAAGTACACATTTTTCTAGTTTCAACGACAATAATATATGGTGTCCATATGTTCCATCTAGGGAGTGAGCGTGAAGATTTTCAATTTTAAATTTATTTATTTATTTATTTTTTTAACATATTGTGGACATTACAAATTATAAGTTTAAGACGTTCACAACATGACATTTAGAAACAAAGATATATAAATATAACAGTGTTACATAAAAAAGAGATATATCAGTAGATAAATTAGATAGGTACAAGGAAGTACACCGGATGAGCTAAGCAGACCCTATTTTAAGATTATATAAAACAACATCCACCTAAACTCATTCTCACGTAGGTGGAATATATCAACACCCGAAGCAATTTCGTTGAACATAGTTATCACTCTCCCAATTGGCATTACCAGTGGCAGGTTGGTTCTGCACCTTGGGAGAATAAACAACTGGTGGTCTCTATTTCTAAGATAGTTATCAGGGACACACAGGTCAACACTGCCCAGAATGGCAGAGTTCTCATTTATACCTTGTATAAGTCGAAAAAAATACGTAGCTAAATAAAGATTTCTTCTAAATTGCAGACTGCAGTATGTAAGCATGCCAAAGAGAAAGTCAGTTGGATAAAGCCACGGATAGTATCCATACAACCTCAAGTAAAGGAGTCTCAAGAATTTCTTCTGTACCCTCTCCACCATAAGGCCATACTTCAACTGGTGCGGTGCCCAAACAATAGACCCACTCTCAAGTCTGCTTCGAACTAAAGAATTAAATAAAAGTTTTAATACCGTAACATCTGAAAAGACCCGGGAAGTACGCATGACGAAGCCCAACATTTTAAGCGCTTTGTTACAAATGGTAACTATATGGCTAATAAATGTCAGTTTACTCTCAAACGTAATGCCAAGATCCCTTACAGAAGACATTCGTGACAGAACTGTGCCATGCATCGAGTATTGGAAAAACAACACTTTTGAGGCTCTGGTAAACGATAAAAGATTGCATAACCCTGGACATTCCTTAAACGTTGTAGATAATCTATTTATATAATTTTGAAGCCTTATTATCCTTTATATTTATATTAAACATTTGATGACTGCATAAAGTATTTTTATTAAATAAAATAGTATTCTTTTAAACTTCTCGCTCTAATGTTTTAGAACAGGGGAGGGCAAACTGCGGCCCGCCGGGTATTTTTTTGCGGCCCGCCATCATTAATTGTACTTCTGATTACGAATAACTTTTTTTATATATTTTTTAAAAAATATTGACAATAGAT
Source organism: Rhyacophila brunnea (assembly GCF_057557595.1). Classification (NCBI taxonomy): domain Eukaryota; kingdom Metazoa; phylum Arthropoda; class Insecta; order Trichoptera; family Rhyacophilidae; genus Rhyacophila; species Rhyacophila brunnea. Next base: position 767,111 of record NW_028233276.1, read on the forward strand.
TAAAATTTGAAGAATTTGTTGTTTCGTTAATGTATTATCTCAGTACGTCTTCCTTGCGTCTCTATGAAACTATGTAACCACTATTTTCTATGTTGAATATCGTGACATATTTAAATACTTTTAACTCTGCGTTGCAAGGAAAAAAAATATATGCCCACGATATAGTGAAGAGTTTGAATGGATTTCAATTAAAACTCAAGTTGTTCCTTCGACAAATATCGAATAAGAACGTGGACCACTTTCCAACTTTGAAGTTGCTGAATATACCAGAATATAAATTTGAAGAATATGGTAAAATTATTAAAGCTCTAAATGACGATTTTTTACAAAGATTTGGTGACTTGGTGATTGAGACAAGCTTAGCAACAGTACGCGATCCATTTTCAATAGATATTGATAGTGTACTGACAGAGCTACAACTTGAGATTATTGGTCTGCAGTGTGACACTGATTTAAGAGAATTGCATCGTCGTGAAGATATATCCAAATTTTACAATGCCCTTAATTCAGAAAAATTCGAACAACTTAAAGATTATGCAAGAAAAATGTTCGTTGTTTTTGGATCAACCTATATATGTGAACAAACATTTTCGATCATGAACCTCAATAAAAATTCTTTACGATCAAATATCTCCGATGCCCATTTACAAGCAGTTTTGAAAATATCAACCACAAAATTAACACCTGAATTTGAAAAAATGTACAACACTTTCATTCTTCTCATTAATTTTTTTGTAATGTTTATTTTTCGTGATAATAAATAGTGTATATCTAAAAATTGTATTTTACTTGCGGCCCGCCGCTCATTTTGAATTCTTGAATTTGGCCCTCCATCCAAAAAGTTTGCCCTCCCCTGTTTTAGAATATAGTCATATTTCAGTACAAAAAAATAGTACCTTATTCTTAGGTCAATAATTATTATAAAGCAATCATTATTCGTAGGTTGTTTATCACATTTGAATGGCCAAAGACATAGCTTATAATCAGTATCTTTATAATTATCTTCAAATGTGTAAATCGTGCCCATTTTTTGAATAATAAAATGCCTAATTCTTGTCAAATTTAGGATCACAAAGGTTATAAAATATAATTTTTTATCGTAAATATGCTATATAATGTTAACATTAACTTTACTAATGGTTTTTTAAATGCGTTTAAAAATTAATACATCTTAAAAATCTTAACACCACTGCACGTGGATGTACTGAAATATGACTATATTCTAAAACATTAGAGCGAGAGGTTTAAAAGAATACTATTTTATGTAATAAAAATACTTTATGCAGTCATCAAATGTTTAAAATAAATATATAGGATAATCTGGCTTCAAAATTATATAAATAGATTATCTACAACGTTTAAAAAATTTCCAGGGTTATGCTATGAAAATACCATAAAAGCTCCATTTTGACCTACGCTGAGCATGTGGGCCGTTAAGTATATTACTAAATACACTACTGTTTCACTAAACTACTGTCATTGGGCATCTTGGCCTGTTTTATATGCACATGCAAATAAACTCTCATAGAAAAATGATTTTTATGCAAATCAATGTAAAATAATAATTGTTTGCTGTTCAGTATTCGCGTTTATAATAAATAGTCTTCGCCATAGATTTTATATTATAAGACACATTAAATATTTTAACGTATTATTTTATGGAATTTTTTTTTAATCCACCCGCAACAGGTTGAATCTGAATATGCCTCAGATAATACCTGGATCCGCCACTATTCACTTACACCTTACCTCGCATATGATTATTTGAATATAGTTCACATTCCCGCGTGTTATTTTATAGAGACGTTCCGTTTTTTTCATCGCATTGTCTCGCGGGACCACCAAAAATCCATACAGAGCCGCCTTGGGGCGATTCCATTATCTTACGTCAAAAACACATGCAATTTTTTAATGTAATATTCATTGTTTACGCTCGAAAAGAGCGAGCTAGAGATTCTGCCGCGGGCCAAGCGGTAGGAAATTGCTTCTTCTTTACGGAAAGCAAAAAAAAGCAAAAAAAAACGGACCGCAGTCTACAGGGGCGCGCCTAGGAATATAATTGCGTGGGGTGAAAATGTGAATATTTTTTCTTGTAGCCTGTCACCTGTACACTCACCGGGGGATTAGAAGGTTTCAGATTTAATTACTTGCTTGGTAAACCTTCATAAATCTAGAATTTTTTTCCAATATACCTACATTATTAGTTCATAGCACTTTATCTTCTAATTCCCTATTCGATATGAATATAAGTTTTTAGCGACCTGAGTTTCTACTTTTGGTAACTTAAGGCAATATGCATAATATACATCAGTGGTTCTCAGGTTAAATTTTACTGGGGCCGCATAATTGACATTGACAGTTCTATGGAAACATCTGGTGGCTGCACCAAATTTCACTTTTGTTGTGACTGAAAAAATTAAAGTTAAATTTTATTTACTAAAAAAATGGATCTTTCAGCGTTAAAGACGCGCTAGGCGTGTGGCCATTGGATATTATTTGCATGCTAATTAAATGTGGTAATTAATTAGTAATTAACTGGTCAGCAGTAAACAAGTCCATTTAATAAAAGACATTTGAACATGTTAGTATAAGTAGATCTATTTATTTAAAAATAATGCAAATGGAAATTCCTCAATACTCATTTTTTCCAATGTGAGCTGCATGGCTGCTTTAAGCTTACATCTGTCAACTGGCTTCGATATTTGTTTTTTATGAAGTGCATTGCACTGAATGATCTTGCACACACGATCTCATCACAAAAACACATTATGGATCATTTGAGCGTGGAAAGAAATTCAAGACAAGTCATGTGTATTCAACCAATTTCATAATTTTAAAAATAAATTTTTGAAACATTATTCTGTAAAGTGCTGGTGGCCGCAGCAAAATCCTCTGGTGGCCGCACATGAGAACCACTGATGTACACCGTACAGCAGCGATTTCCAAACTTGGTGGCGCGCCTCCCTGGGGAGGCGCGGAGTGTTGCAAAGGGACGCGCGAAAAGTTTAAAACAATTAATGTATCTAGCTAAAGGTTTGCAGTTTGCAAATGCACATTTTATAAAACGGCCGCTAGTTATAAACTACATAAAAAACAGTCATATAAAAGGTTGTTTGCAAACCTGTCTGAAAATATGGAGTCTCAATTCTACTGCTTCTATACTATTGTGTAGCCCACTGGCTATCTCGTGAAAAAATGAAATGAAAGGGTCAAATCATAATGATGAAATTTGAGGCAAATTTTTTTAGGAACGATAATTTTGTTGTTAAACTTATCTATTTGGTTGAAATTTAACAAAGTGAAGCCATTCATAAAAAATTGGAGCTTTGGAAATCAAAATTACAAAAAAAATAAGTTCGCCATGTTTCCACTTTTAAATGATTTCTGCGCCAGATATATTAAAGCAAACAAAAATCCATTTACTGAGTTATTGGTTAGTTTGCTAATGCACTTTTCACAGTATTTTATTAACAGTAAAAAAAGACGCCTGCGGCGCTGCTTTGTTTCGGAACTATTAAATATTTTAAATACATATTATGTGGTTGTGCGTTGCAATTTGATGTGATACCTATATAATGATTGATATGAAGCGCCTAGTTTCAAAAGCCCCTAAAACGGTTTTTGAAAATTTTTGAGTTAGGTTTAAAGTGTATTTAAATGGATATTTTTGTTACCAATATGATGGCCACAGATTGAACTTTAAAAACCGTCAAAAACCGTCAATACATGTGATCAAAAATTAGGGTAAATTTCTAACGTGCTAAAATGGTTGGGTGTGCTTTTCAAATACCCCTAAAATGGAAAGCCAACATACTTCTTAGAATTTAACGAATTAAAAAATAAATACATAAAGTTCACAGTTTTAATAGATATGATTTTATCTCGTTTTTTTCAAAACTACCTAAAATAGTTTTTCTCATTTTCTCAGAACTACCTAAAATCGTTTTAGGGGCTTTTGAAACTAGGCGCTTCATATATTTAAATGATAACTCCCGTGTATGATTTAGGAAACACTACTTTAGAGCTCCACACTGCCCATAATCTCAGCAATAAGTAGGTGAGCCCACCAAAGATCCTGGCCTAGGGACCCGCTTCAGGATGTGGGGCCCATGATAGAATCCATTTGTCAATAATCGATGATGAATTTGGATTGACTACTATTGAAATTGATTGTGTAAGCACGTTCATCGCATGAAAAACAAATTAATTTAAAAATGAATATATATATACCTTAGTAAAATCTTGTTTATTTTTATATTTTTTTCATTTTTCTATTAAGTAGTACATTGTTGACTACTCAAAAAGAGGGGAGGCGCCAAGATTACAGGGAGGCGTAGTAACATAAAGTTTGGAAACCGCTGCTGTACAGGATGATACCTAAATCATATATTCCACTTGCGTGAGTATGAATTTAGGTTGACATTGTTTTATAACTTCTTAGAATAAGGTTAGCTAATTCAGTGTACATACTTGTTTCTGATTACTTTTCTAATTACACACACTTCTATTTTTTTATATAAATATTGTTCTTTGTTTCCTATACCCCCCCCCCATGTCATGTTGTGAATGGCTTGGATTAATAATTTGTAAAATTCCCTGTATTTAAAATTTATTTGAATTTGAAAGGCCTGCTCCAAGAATAGCTGCTGTCATAATTAATGTTCATTTGCCAGACGCTTACTCTGTTCCATTTAGTGTACCACAAGGCTCTCACCTTGGTCCATTAATTTTCTCTATTTTCATGAGTGGCAGAAATGTTCTCAGTACCAAAATATTGATTAAACATCAGTAATCTAAAACGTTACAGAGATGTTCAAAATATGGAAGAATGTTTTCTTCTACAGAAAGATGTAGAATCTAGACTACTTTCATGAGGGTGTAGGTATAAATATTGAAATGATTCTCAATCCTGACACGCAGTGATGTCTCGTGGGGGTAGGCAGATTGAGCGTCGCTTGGGGGCGGCAGGTATTCCAAGGGCGGAAAATCGAGGAAAATCATTACGTACCGATATGTAATAGTATATTAAAAATAGTATATTATATTATACTATAAAATAAATACTAAGGAAAATTATTTGTATTACATGTAAAATAAAAGTATAGTAAAAATGGTGTGAAAGTAACAAATCTATGTACCTACTTATTGCTAAATGGTACAAACCAAATGTGTCAGAAATATGAATCAAATAGGACCTCAGACTGTGACTATATATGAGTATAATTATTCGCTTTTTATATCTAAATTTGATTTTGTATATTTTAGTGGTAAATATATAATTATTTTGTTAGTATGTATCCATACAACACATTTCTTAGATATTGGAGTCATGAAAGGATGATAAAAAATACTGTATAAAAAATGGTGCGGCATTTTGGCACTGCCTAGGGGCGGCATTTTGTCAAGAGACGTCACTGCTGACACGTATTTCCTACAAAATTTACTCATTGTGTTTTATCTACGAGTAAAATAATTACCACATGAATGGCAAGGTGCTTCCAGATTCCTGATCTCATTGTAGCTTATGGTCAACGAATGCTTGATAAATGTGATCCTCCCTCAAATTTCTATTTTGACTGCCACTGGTCGAAGACAGTAGGAAAAATAGGCGGGTGTCTTTGAAAATACTAAGTAAATACATGAATACAAAATACAAAGGAAACATGAAAAATATTATATGTCTCAATATGTTTATAAATGTTTTTTTTCTCGTCATAAATAACCACATAATAAAAAGCAAAATATCAGCATACTATTATATTGTGATATATGGGTATTATTACAGTGGTGGAGAAGTTTCAAGAATCCAGAGCCAAAACTCAATGGGTTGAGTGAATGGCCATCAGCAAATCCTTGTAAAGTAACCTGTAAAAATATCCCCCTCTGTGTGGTGAGGCAGGATGCTCCTCTTAGGAATAAAAATAGCATTTTAGGCTTAATTAATAGTAACTATTTTATTTTTAACGACGAGTCGGCTTTAGTGGGTCCCAGGTTTGAAATCCTGAGTCTCGCAAATATACATATTGTTTTACAATGTGTTACGAGTCAGAGTATGGATGTAATAAGTGGAGCAAGTGGCTAACATCCGTTTCTAAAGTAAAAAACACAAAAATCTGTTAATACAAACCTTCACTTTGTGATCTACTTAGGATCTGACATGGTAAAAAAAAATTCTTTTTGTAACTGATGTATTTTTAAACATTGTATAATTAATTATTGCAGATGACTGACCATGAAATTGTAGAAAACATCCTCAGTTACTGGTCCATCAATATGCCTGTGGTGCATTCGACTGAGTCATAAAGGTTGGCGAACAATAGGCATTTTTAGAATCGCCGTATCGTCGTTGAAACTAGAAAATTGTGTAACTTCAAAAATACTACTTTACAGGAGAGACAAAAAACATTATAGTTTCCTATACAAATCTATGGCTATTGAGTTAAATCGTCTATGAAATTAACAATCCTGCAATTTTTCTGGAATGACATCATTTGGAAGATGGGTAGATATTAACAACGGCCACTAGATGGCATTCAAAGTCAATTTTCGATTAAAACGGAGTTAAGTACACATTTTTCTAGTTTTAACGACAATAATATATGGTGTCCATATGTTCCATCTAGGGAGTGAGCGTGAAGATTTTCAATTTTCAATTTATTTATTTTTTTAACATATTGTGGACATTATAAATTATAAGTTTAAGACGTTCACAACATGACATTTAGAAACAAAGATATATAAATATAACAGTGTTACATAAAAAAGAGATATATCAGTAGATAAATTAGATAGGTACAAGATAGTACACCGGATGAGTTAAGCAGACCCTATTTTAAGAATTTATAAAACAACATCCGCTTAAACTCATTATCACGTAGGTGGAATATATCAACACCCGAAGCAATTTCGTTGAACATAGTTATCGCTCTCCCAATTGGTATTACCAGTGGCAGGTTGGTTCTGCACCTTGGGAGAATAAACAACTGATGGTCTCTATTTCTAAGATAGTTATCAGGGACACACAGGTCAACACTGCCCAGAATGGCAGAGCTCTCATTTATTTATTTTATTTTATTTATTTGAAAAAGACACGTTGAGTACATAACAAATTATTAATTCAGGACGTTCACAACATGACATTTAGAATAAAAATTATAAGTAATCAGTTCAGAAAATCAGAAAAAACAAAGTGGAGGAAAAAAAAGAAAGCAAAAAATATTTTTATACAAAAGAAATAAAATTTAAAAAAACAACAATGATTCAAAAAGTACAAATTAAACAATAAAATAGAATTTAAAAAACAGAATATATAATGGATCGCCAAAAATATCTACATCTCTAGGGAGTGCATTGACCAACCGCACAGCCCTCGCTATTGGTGCTTGGTGAGCCTGACATGAGGAAACAGCTTTCACCCAAAATAGGTCATGGCTGCGACCACGCATGTAATTGATGGGTGCGTAAAAATTTAAATTTTCTAGAATATTGGGATTGAAAATGATACCACGTGAGAGCAGGGAAAAATGCCTACCTCGACTTATACCTCGTATAAGTCGAAAAAAATACGTAGCTAAATAAAGATTTCTTCTAAGTTGCAGACTGCAGTATGTAAGCATGCCTAAGAGAAAGTCAGTTGGATAAAGCCACGGATAGTATCCATACAACCTCAAGTAAAGGAGTAAAAGATAGAAGAAGGGTCCAATAAGTAAATGCATACACAGAATGATGTAATTATTATATTATTTTATTTAATTATTACTTGGTCAACAAAAATTACAGAAATATACAGACTTAATTGTAGTTACCTAAATATAATCTGATCTAATATAGTTATTATTACACAATTTATTGTAGTGAATTCTAAACATTATTTGATCAGATCTCCACCTAATTACTTCAAAATTTATCTAAAATCTAGAAAGGAAAAATTGAAAAACATGGTTTGTGAAAAAACTTTATAATTCAGACCATAGATGGTGGTCATTAATATTGTAAAATTAATAACTAAATCATTTCTCAACCAATCTTTTATTATTGTTATACCTGCGCATCTATTCTTAACAGTTAACACTTTAGCATGTTTCCGTTATTTTCATTGATCCAAATTAACACGGAATTTGCAGCATGACGTAATAAAACAAATATTATGTTACTACTAGCCACTCGACATTTTGACAGCTCGCAGGTAACAATAAATTGAGGTGGAAAATGTGATCCGTGACAATATAGATTATTTTTCAAAATAGATGCATCTTGTGTCTCAATTTTCAATATGTAATTGATATACTCTATCTCGCTCTAAAAGTTAACACAGCCAAGAGTTAAAAGATAGCACTTTTTGACAGTTTAGACAGTTAGCTTATTGCAATAATTAACTGCCTGAATAACCTGATTAACTAAACTGAATTCAAGTTATATGTGATATATTTAATTTAGCTCCGTTTGGGTTTATTAAGTGATTCGTTAGAGTAGCCTGGTGATGGTTTATCATAATATTATCGTAAGTATATTATAAATCTTTATATGAACAAATGAATTTGAAGAATTTTCCTTTCTAGAATTCAATAGCCATAAACAATAAATAATTAATGAAATCACTATGTATAATTAATATTTACAATTCATTAAATTCAATTAGTCCCTCTCATTTACAAAACTATACTAATACTTTTCAAAATTTGATTGTTCAACTGTCGATGTCTAATAACCGAAAGACGAATTTCATAATATTGTTAGACGTCTTTTGAATCCATTCTATTATTTAACAAAGCATATTATAATTGAGCAAATGAATTAGGTTTTTGTTACTAGTTTTTACAAAATTGCATTATAGAATTAGATTAGAACTACAAAAGCCTCATATTATTATGGTCATAACAAATATATTCAGAAATATAAAACACAAACAATTAAGAATAAATTCTGTGGGCAAAAAGAAGAGGGCGGTAAGTCATGAAGATGGCAAATGAACCATAATACACATATGCACAAATGAGATAAAGTATAAGTCAAATCAACACCTCTGAATTACTTAATTCCATACAGAAATATTGGAATTCCCTTATAAAATGGTCCAAATATCAATCTTCTTTTGGCTGTCCTGGAAAGAAGCGATTTGAGACTTAACGCCTTCTTCCTTTCGCACACAGAATTGATACCTTCTAATCTATAAAATAATTTACAAAGCCACTGACTGAATTCAGTAATAATAAAAGTATAAGGATGACAATTTAATATTGTTGTCTTAATCCTCAATATACTGTTACAAGAATTACAGTCTATCCGCTATAAGAAGTCAGTTAGCTATGTCAGACATACTGTCCCTGTCGTTTGATGTATGTATCATTGTACCTAATGTATCTTTGATGTATGTAACATCTACAAATCAGGCAATCACGCAGTTTAACTATAAATTCATAACACTATCCTTTAATAAACAAAAGTAACACAAAATACATGCCAGTTCTTCACAATACAACAGATGATAATAACATCTTTATCATTGGCAGCGATACTTTTGGAACTGTGGATTCATTTGTTTATCTGCGACGAAATAAGTCACCAGATCACCTTCGCCAACAGGTGCTATTTTATATATACATAACAAGGCACTCTCAAGGAAAACCAAAACAACCTTAGGTATATAAAACTCTCCTGAAAAACATATGGATCAAAATGCTGGGCACTCAGAATATAGGATGAGAGAAATATACATAACTTTGAGAACAGATTTTTGAAAAGAATCTTTGCGGCTCTTCAAGAAAGTGGCATTTGGGGATCAAAGTATAATGAGGAGCTCTACATACTTTATAGAGGAGAAAAGATTATGTGGCATATGAAAATGCAGAGACTGCGCTGGACCGTATACGTGCATAGAATGCCTGAGGATATACCAGCAAGGCGGGGTATGTACGGAACCGCTGAGGGCAAGAAAAGACTTGGACAGCTGAAATTGAGATGGCTGGATTGCGCCTTAGGAGATTTAAGAATGTTCGGTCAAAGCAACTGGAGAGTGTTGGCACTAGATCCTCCAAAATGGAGGAAGTTTTTGAAGGAGGTCAAGACCCGGCAAGGGTTGTAGTGTCATAAATGATAAATGATAATTTAATAACATATTTTTTTCTCAATTGATGAAATTATCAGAATGCAGCACAAGAACACTACAAATTAAAAATAAAAACTATTAAAATTAATATACCACCGACGCTTGTAAAAGTTACATCGTACTGACAAATGGTTGATATTTATTAGATACCATCTGTTTATGTGCCAAATTATTATTGGCTGTTGCGCGAAGGAAATTTCAAAGTACAACAGCGTGTTTATTCCAGCTAACTACTTTCCTACATCATAATTATAGACAACATACCTACTGTTTGAATGTTTAATGGTGTATGGAAAAAAGAAGCTCTCATGGACAAGGGTCGTTACATGTAATTGATAGCGATTGTTTTTCGTTTGATGTGAGATCATATTACATTTGTAATGACCTCATGTGTAATATGCATTTAAAATGTTTGTAATAATCATAGGTGTTTAACATTGACTTTATAGTATCATAACATCTAATGTAACATTTTTTATAGATTACTTAGAATTACCAAATCACTGACGAAACTAGAAAAATGTGTAACTCCGTTAATTAATAACAAAAATTGATTTTGAATGCCATCTAGTGGCTGGTATTAATATCTACCCGTCTTGCAAATAATGTAATTTAATAATGACATTATTAAATCATGGCTGATTTTATTCCATAGCCATGGATCTGTGCGCAAAACTAAAATATTTTTTGTCTCTCCTGTAAAGTAGTGTTATTGGAGTTACACAATTTTCTAGTTTCAACGACGAAATGTACCAAATCTACCTGCCAACTATTAAAATTAAGCTTTATATAAAAACCGCCACGCTCGAAAAAAATCAATGTAAATATTTTACAAACTTTTACTAAGTAAAGCATTAAATTAATTTCTATTTTAAATTAAATACTTACTATTTCTAAAATATTACACTAAAAATACCCAATAAAATAAACTTTTCATATCACAGAATGAAATGTACTTGATCACAAAAAAATCTTGCAATTTATCTAATAATAATCCCTAAAAATATTCTACATTATCTACCATTGCCCACATTCATATTAAAAATAAAAACACTAAGCTGACAATATAATAATAATATAGAATACTTAAAAATAACAATGTTATTATATTTGGCATATCGCAGAAACTTATTATATTCTCAAGAATATGGAATACGTAGTTAATTATGTATAAAAGATTTTATATATCTACATATTTTTTAATGACACCTGCTTAGTATAATTTTAAGCTCATTTTCGAATAAATATAATAATAAGATAAAATAATAATACAAGTTATTTACAAACAATAATATAATATTGGAAATTTGAAAGAGCAGTGGCCTCTATTTATTATTTAACAAAGGTTAAGTTAATATATTTATGTTTATAAAATTTTCAACAGATGGTCGCTTGTCTAATTTTGATTTTGAAAATAATAGTAGTTTAAAATAAAATTATGTTTAATATGGTTGAAAAATCTATAGATAACTAGTAAATAGGATGTTGTGTTGCATTTGGATTGTAAAAATATCCCGCCAAAAAGCATACGCTGTACTTACAATAAAATATTATTAAAATTTATATCTTACAACTAGTTTATTGATTGACACAATTCATGTACGGCTAATATTAAGGATAAGTTGAATGTTTTCATAATTGAGCATTTTTCTTAAAGGCACAAGACAGTTTATTTAGAATAATGTCGTAATATAAGGCACATATTAATTATAATAATTCAATATTATAGACCCTGAAAATGACTAATCATTCACAACTGCACGTTGAGTAAGAAAAGTCTCTGACATATTTTAATAGCCCAAAAATGGAATGACATTCTATTAGTTACATCTGTCCATTTTGCTCACCATGCCCTCTATTCTCGCAAATATATTTTATTATTTTATTGAAGGTGTTATCTCTACACCAGATAAATGACAGCCTCATAAGAAAGCATACAACACTAGTAGTAGGAGTGCTAGTAGGAGCATCTGACCACAGAATAAAAGCATACAATTTAATACAAATTGATGACCATTTATAATTTGTAGTATTTTAATTAATCAATACGTAACTGCCTAAAAACATCACAAATGTATTATTAAATTTAAAGATGTACTCATATAAAACATGCGTTCGTAGAATAGTTTCCTCATATTATTACGTAATTATTCTATGGTTATTTTGATATATAGACACTTCTTTCGAAGATGACAAAGAGATTTTTGAATAATTGTTAGTTTTAAAGTATTTTATGTGTATAACTTGAAATCTTTTGAATTATATCAAATCCAACCTCGGAATTGTGACCATTTTCTGTTTGAATAAAAAATATTTATTTAATGTTTTTAGATACCTGTAGATTAATTGTGCCCGTCTCTGGAAAAGTTAGCGTTATTCTAAAATCTTCGTTTTCAGATAATAGCATTTTGTACAGGACACAATAGTTAAAAAAAATAATGCAATACGTAATGCATGTCATCACTCTGATGCGTTTTATATAAGGGAAGATTAAATAACGATTTTTAGTTGGTATGTAGAATGTGGACCAAATTTATGGTGTCATTTCAACAGATTTACCGTAAAAAAGCGTTATCGTGATAATGCTCATTTTCCAGAGAAGGGCACAATTAAAACATTATTAAATGTCAATAAATTATCAGTAAATTGTATTAAATTGTACATTCTATATTCTGTCTCTAGGTGCCTCTAGTTTATAATACATTATCACTGCACTTTACTTATTTTTATCTGCATTAGATTGACAAGTATCTCAGCAATTTTAAAGCACACATTGGATATTCACTTTAACATAACCATATTACAGGCAAAACTATCTACTATTTGGTGACAAAATAATTAAATTATATTAATGGTGTATTTTAAAAGCATTGTCTAAATTCGTTTTAAAATATAATCACTCAAGCTTTTATAGTATATAGAAAAATAGCTAAACTTGTTCTTCTGGTAGTTCGGCTAGTCTGGATAACGGATCCCATCCTTCCATTAAACTCATTCGTCGAGCTAAATCGAGAGATTTCCTCCTTGCGGTCTCGTCTCTTGGTCCATCAAATTGGCTTCCATCATCGACTACTTCTAAATGACAACAATCCTCATCGTCGGAAGCGTTCACTCTCGAATATTCACCGACAATTCCATCACATTCTTCATTACTCGATGTGCAGGACTCTGTATTAAAGCCTTCGTTATGATTTGCATCTTCGTTGGATTCGCTCGAGCTTCTGGTGTCGTTTAATTTGTTCGTTAGACTTTTAATATTCTTACTGATTCCTTCAATATTTTCTTGGAGCTTATTACCAAGACTAACACCCAATTCCATTATTTTATCTGCATGGATTTTGATTAAAGATGGTCGTCTTTCATCTGTTACGGGAGGTTGTTCGACTTGGTCATGTTCACCGTCACTGGTATCTGAACCGTTTTGATCAGAAGTATCAAGGAACGGAGAAGCACTGTCACTTCCTTCAGTCAAAGGAATCTCACATGGTGCATAAACTCCTTGTATTTTGGCTTCAATGTCCATGGATAATTTTCTGAGCGATCTGACGTAGTTATTTGGAATGCTGTGGCTCTTGGAGTGTCGATTGGTGCGATATCCTCGGAACAGGAAGTAGAATGCAACCAGTAAAAGCAGCGGAGCAGCTATGAACTCTATCCACATTATGGCGCTTTCCATCTTTGGTAAGATATTGAGGTAAAGTTTGAAACGGTTTGATAGGTGTTCAGGTAGACTGTACAAACGCTGAAATAATAAAAAATATACATTATTTATTTTACCATGAAATAAAAAATTAAAATTGTTTATCTACAGCAAACAAAATAGAATAGTGTGGTCAGGTTTCAGAAATTCGGGAATATTTTTTTGAATTTGGAAACAGTTTTTGAAATAATTTTGAATGAAAAGGGATCCTTATACCAACAGAGGCACCTAACAGAAAAATACGAAGCTTGCAACTTGAGACATTTTTTTGATAATTTACAATTTCAACTGTATTAATTAATAAAGATGTATCTGAAAACATTAAAAAGATTTTTTCTTTTATAGTCAAAGATAAACTTACAATTGTAAAAAAATGTAATAAAATGTGAATTTCTTGCAGGGTCCCATCTTATTATTACATTGTATTTTATGATCATATTTATTATTAAAATTTAGTTCATTAAGTTTTCAATTTTTCTACGTTTAGAATTTTGACTAATTCATCGTTTTAATATTTTTTATATTTATTTTAAAATTCATCGATTATTTTAAAAATATAAATGTGTATAACTTGAAATCTTTTTTATTTTAAATAAACTTAAAAAAAATCTTTTTAATGTTTTCAGATACATATTTATTATATTATCAAAAAAATGTCTGAAATTGAAAGCTTCGTATTTTTCCGCCTGGTGCCTCTGTTGGTATAAGGATCCCCCTTAAAATATGATTATTATGTTCACTCATTGATTATTATGATTATTGGATCAATGCATGGTCCTGAGAGGAATATTAGTTTGTAGAGGCCTTCATCTAGCGATGGATTTATTCAGGCTGATGATAATAAAACTTATAAATATAGCAATGCATATGATTGAGAGGAATGGAGTCAACTTGGTTAGGCCTTTATTCTATAGTGCGGTGCAGTTGATCCATACTAAAATGATACTAATAATGAAATGGATAGGTATATAACATGATCCAACAGTGGATTGATTAAGGTTGATGATGATAATGACAATGTAGATAGGTATATAATATAACTAATTTTGATAACACAATGCATCGGATCGAAAGGAGTTTAGTAGGCCTGGAAGGGTCTTCATCCAGCAGATGATGATAATGGATTAGGATTGGGATTGATGGATGAGAATAAAAAAAATCAAGTTTGGATGTTTTATTACCTATTATGTTTTCGGAGAGCACAATGTCTCTCGAACAAAGACTCTAGAGACGTTGCATAAAGAATTACACAATTAGAATTTGTAAGTAGGCAACACCTTGGCTATGGCTTGGTATAAAGAATTAATTTTTTTATGTTATTAAAATTATTGTATGATTCATTTTGAAATTTTTAGAGTTTAGGATCACGAAAAATGCATGTTTTGAGTAAATCTCGGTTTCGATAATGCCGTAATCATATTTATTGGTCACAAAAAGTTCTATAGTCTATACTCTATATCGTATTTATTTGCGTTTATCCCTTAAATATGTTATTGTAGATAGGCCCTGTGACCCTAAACCTTCGATCAGCAGCGTAGTTATCTAAGCATTTTCTTCTGGAGTGGGTTGCTATCCTTGGTTGGAGGGGAGACTTTTATTTAATGTTTGCGAAATTCAAAAAAAACTCCGATTTTAACAGCAGTGTAGTTATCTAAGCATTTTCTTCCGGAGTGGATTGCCATCCTTGTCGGAGGGGAGACTTTTATTTTAAGACTGCAAAATTTGAAAAAACACTGATTGCTATAAGACAGGTACTTACAATTTCAAACCATAGCAACGGTAAAACTAGTCCAGAGAATACAGCCGCATCTCTAACCGACTTCAAATTTGAGCTCAAGGCCATGTTGATCTGGAACCTGGCTGTGACATCCAGCGGCAGACCCGAATCAGGCTGGATCCACATCTCGGAGCCGTGGAGTTTTGGGTCAGGGGATAGACCTTCCACCTTCTCAATAAGCGATTCGTTAGTGTTCAAGAAGTGAGGGTAGCTGAGGGCGATCGGAAAACCATAGTAGCAGTCAGTCACATCGATCAATCCGGCTGGGAGACACTTTCCTGAAATCAAAGCGAACAAGTATTTTTAAAATTTTTAAGTATGTTCAATCCTAAGAAGATCATAATATGGGCTTCCACAGGGTGGAGGTTGTATTAAAAGATTTTTGTTTATACGAGAAATGGATATATGCAAACAAACATTAAAAAACAACATGTGAATTTTCCAGGTCCGAGATTGTAACCCGGGACCCGCGATATTATAAGCCGTACCTTATAAACCTGACATTATAAACCGCTCAGCCATCGTGGGTGTTGTGTCATTCGTGGGGTTACTGCCAAAATTTGGTAAGTCTCGAAATCATATTGAAGTTATGCCATCTCAAATCAGGCATTTTTTGTGTTTTTAGGTGCATATTCTATTATATCGGTGACATTTAATTTTTTCTAGCATACATATTTATATACATAGACAAATAATCCGTTGTTAACTCTAAATACCTAAATTATCGACATACCAAGTTTTGGCAGCAACCCCACAATTTGGTCTTATTAAAGGTAATCAGAGTTCATCAGAATCTATTTGTTTTCTATAGGAAGTCCATAGGTTTGTAAACTGAAGAATTCATAAAGGTATAGGCCTGTTATCGAAAGTTGAGGTAATCACAGATACGAAAGATTGTGTGTATTGGTGTATTTTTGAATAATACAGTATTCTTTTACAGGCTGTTCATTTTTTGATAAGTTCGATTTATTTTTCCTAAATCAAAACAAAGAATCTCCTTTTTTAAAAGTCGATTTAAAAAATTGAAACATCCTGTTTGTAAACAATGCGTCTATGTGAGAATTCTGGTAGCCTCAACTCTGGTTGTGCTACCTATACCTACATAATAATATAATACCTTTGCACAGTATCATACACAGGGAATAGGGAAATGCAATAAAATGAAATTTGAAAAAGTGGACATTTTTGTTGTTTTTATGCCAAGGTCTTTCATACGCGATATGACGGTCCCATCACTTAGTTTTAAAAGAATCTTTAAAAGTGTTTTGGGATGGTATTATAATGAACTTTAAAATAATCTTAATGGTTTATTTACCCTGTCTGCAGTAGCACTTGTTCCGGGAGTCCTTGTATCCATTGTCCAGAGAATCTTTTTCGAATACATACTTATAGGCGTGGAGACCACCGACGGATGCTTCATCGTCGTACACCTGGAAAAAAAACAAAATATACATATATTATACTTTGTTACTTTTATTAGCACATCAGTGTAGTTATATCTATATTTTTAGGGAATCATGGTTGAATTGGTAACCGTATATCAGTGGCGAGGGGTAGAGATAGGCTGTTAAGATTCGACATAAATAGTGCACACTAAACTTTGTCAGTCACAATTATTTGTTTTCGTTAAACTAATAAAACAATATGCAGATGGTGCTAGTTAGTTTTTGAAATTCAATTAAACCCTGACTAAACCAAACCACAATAGTTTAGGTATGCTATGGGGGATCCGACAAAAATAGTGCACACTTTTCAGTCACAATTATTTGTTTTCGTTGAATTAATCATACATATTACAGATGGTGATGGTTAGTTTTTTTTTTAAATTCATTAAGCTCTGCCTAAACTAAACTATAATCGATAAAAAAATATTCTTATATCTATAAAATATCTAAAATGACATACGGTTTAATAGCGAAATTTTATAGATAAACGAATATTTTTTGACTATTATCTACTATGGCTTGGATTAGGCAGGGTTGAATAAATATTACCGACACACCGTAGTCTTAATTCAATGAAAACAAATACGTTTGACTGACAAAGTTTAGTGTGCACTTTTTATGTCGGATCCTAACAGCCTACCTTCACCTTTCGCCACTGCCGTATAGCGTATGTATATAATAAATAAAATGGGAGCCTGTTTTTGTAATATACAAGTAGTGATAATGATAATATTGATAATGTATACCTACATTAAAATAAATTGTCACCGGCATATATGTAAGGAATTCGATTCCTATCCATAAAAAGTTCAAAGCTTTTTCAGAGCAAGGTCATAAAAGTGTTACGAAATTAAATAAATTGTACATAATAATATACGCATTGCATTAAAAAAATCGTGTTTATTTGGTATGCACTGTGTTTGAGTAGATTAACTTTACATAATATGAATAACTAAGTGTAGAGGCATGAGTTCCTCCATCCGAATTTAAGATTATACAACTTTAAATAAATATGCAGATGCTTGCCTAATCTGACTTATTTTTTTAACATTATGTATGCATTTGTAGTTTAGCCTACTTTATTGAGTAACATAATCGTAATATGTCAAACAAAACTGCCACAATTTTAATTACGTAATTAATCAAAATAGTTAATTATGGTGGACTTGTTTTTTTAACCCTAATGATGTGATTTTACTTATGCGATGATTGTAAATGAATTAAAATGTATACGCACATTTAAATGGCAGTAATTTTACTTGTGCGATGCAGTCACTACTTAAAACTTTTTTCCGGACACTCCTTGATGAGGAGGTCGCCGTCTGACGATGGCAATATCTTTGTCAGGAAAGACAACCATCAATAGAATTTACTATTGAAAAAGTCACACATGTTATTTAATCAAACACATATGTAATCTAAACAATTAACTTTTACATGGCGATGATGTAATTTAAATTACATTGTATAGGATGGTTTTATTTATAAAATAGAAATACCTTGGCCCCACGTTGGGCGCCAGTTATAGAATGGTTTTATTTATAAAATAGAAACACTTCCGGTGATAGTATTTATTCAAAGTTCACAGAGATTTAATCAATAATAACAGAGAATACTTCAAACGGTACACGAAAATAGATTAACATGATAAGATGACTCGCTAGACCAAATAACCAGATGAACTTCCCAAAAGATTAGTTCAGTTCAGGTAGGTATCACATTTGACAATTAGAAACCAAACTTATCACTAGAAATGAATCTCGATAGTGTAAGGTGCTTAGTTTCAAAATAGAGGACCCGTAAGATCAAAAGGGTCAGAGCTAATCAGAATCTGGCTGTAAGACTGTGAGAGATATCAATTACGGAGTAAATACGTCCTAGATTAAATACCAGGCGTCCAGTCAATGGGCCACACCATCTATGGGTCTCTTTTCGAAGTCACGCCGCTACAATTATAATATTTTTATGCTAGGCCTAATATGGTGGGACGCATTGATGGTGTGCCGTGACTGTCTGTCTCCTCGCAATGAAAGAAGGCACCCGGAGTGATGTTAGATAATAAAGTCGGTAATATCAGGATAAATCGTATTCGTATTGTAGGTACGAGCCAAGGGATTGCTTGCTTTTGTAAAGTGTGACGATATGATGAGGCAGCTCCATTTATATACGTTTACATGAAACAAGACAATTTTGATGGATATAAATTTTTTATAAGTACATACTTATTAGGGACATGATGGTGGTATCACACACGGTTGACTAATAGAAGATTGTCGGCCTGTCGCGAGTGCGAGTCCGAATCACACGTCTGGTAAAAACACATAGAGACATAATATCTTTTCAATATGTGATTGATCCAGAGTAAGAACTTAATTTTAAGACTCCTTTACTTTTCTTTTTAAGACTCCTTTACTTTCGGCTGTATGGATATTATCCGTGGCTCTATCCGACTGATTTTCTCTTAGGGATGCTTACATACTGTAGCTTAAAATTTAGAAGGGATCTTTATTTAGCTACATATTTTTTTCAGACTTATACGCGGCGTAAATGTGAACTCTGCCATTCTTGGTGGTGTTGGCTTGTGTGTCTCTAATTACCTTAGGAATCGAGGGCATCCGTTGTTTGTTCTCCCACTGCGCAGAGCTAACCTGCCATTAGTAATGCCAATTGGGAGGGCAGTGACCATGTTTAATGAAATCGCTTTGGATATTGATATATTCCAATTACGTGAGGTTGAATTTAGGTGGACGTTGTTTTATAAGTTTTTAAGATATGATCTATCAAAGTTCACTCTGTGTGCTTCCATCTACTTTTATTTTGTTACTTATTTTATTTCTTATTTTATTACTTATTCTCTGTATTTTTATTTTTAAATTTATTAACACTTATTTTATGTCATGTCGTGAACGCTTTGAATTTATAATTTGTTATGTTCATTATATGTAAAATAAATAAATTTGATTTGATTTAATATGTTAATAAAAAGGCCATGGCTTCCTCTGAGGGGGGAGGGGCTGACGTGGGGAGTCGATGAAATATGCGAGATAAATACATCATAATGATGTTGTAAGATGCAAATTTTGATTGTTTTGTGTTGATGCTCAACAACTCCATAATTCAAGTAGATGTATTAAAACTACAAAAAATCGCTTAAAAAACTGAAGGCCCTTACCTTTACCTCTAACACAATTTTGAAAACGCTTCTGTTGTGTGTCACACATGCCATTAAACTTATAGATATAGGTAGGGGGGCCCGTTTTAGGATGTGGGGGCTATGGAAAGGGATATAAATGCACATGATTTCTATATACCCACCCGAGTTTCATTGGTTTTATGGATTTAAAACAATGAACACGCCACTTTACTGTAATATACTATTATATAATATTATCAGCTTTTATGGCGGTGTTCTTACCAACCCCAATAACCGAAATAATTAGTAAGTACAATGTTGTTTTAGACGATTTAATTCTACGCCTGGAGAGTATCCACCCTTAAGTCGTGATTCGCGGGTTCAAGTGCCACAATTGACAAAATTAACATGTCATTTTTTGAATGTGTATTTGGTCTAGAGCAAAAACATAATTGATCAGGAAACAACTAATAATAATTACTTAATATGAAGTGTTTCACTGTTTAGAGCCATTATATTAAAGTGGTGATTTATACATTGTGAAAAAGATAAGTCAAAAGAGAAAAATCGAAACCCCTAAAAGGATATGACCCATTCTAGCATGTAAAAATTAATTAACAGTTGTACGTTTTTTTTATTATTCAGTACCTTTACAGAGTTGTTTATGAATAACATAATATTTACACGTCAAAAGCTACACACGCATTTGACTCGGTATTTTTTTCGAATTGAGGCTAACTTATATGTAGGTACTACCTATCAAAAATAATCTATCAAAAACCATTATGCAACAATTCCCAAGCACAAGTTAATTGGGTAAGATGTGATAATAACCGATAACTTACCAATAATAAATAACTAACAAATATCTCATACGTAAATAACTGTTGCAGTCAACAGGTTTCGATTTTATTTTGAGAGTTCAGAAAGTTTATAAAAAACCAGTTTCGTTCATTCGACGAGGAGCAGTCTAAGAACTAGCGATATGTTTTTTTTTTTAAATAAAAATAAAGTATGTGTCAAATAGTATATATTGTATTCCTATAAGTCGTATATACTTATATTAGGTTTTATTATTTTATTTATATATCGTCGTCTAGTAACAAACTTTTAAAAAGTGAAAACTAACCCTTTTCAATAATTTAAACAGTTATCACAAAATATGTAGGTACTGTCATTTCCCTCCATTTTCGAAAGTGGTGAGCACGCTGTCACTTTGTTTCTTTGTATGGATTTTCGTCTGGATTCAGGACTTGGAGGTGGACACATAACACACCGGAATTGTGATCAGAAATGACAAGTTTTATTTAGGTTAATATATACTAATGGTTACATTTTTTATAATTTCTTTTATACGTAGTGCGAGTTAACAATGTTTACTGTCTGGCAGTCGGCCGCGTATTCCCCGCCATTTTGGTGTTTCGCTTTCAGCGAGAAGCGTTGTCGAAAAACGGCGACAATTGCGACGTTGCAGATATTTTTAAATGGCCGTGATTTACAGCATTGCCGGCTTTATTATTATTTATTTTCGTGATCAACCCTTACTATTTGTTGGTTTGATACCGATTTGGGCCTTTCCAGATTCACAGAGACATCCCCAAATGGGGGCCATTTGGGAATGTAACAGTATCTATGTAGTTTTGGTCTCACTTCAGTATAAATTATCGTATTTTATCGATCGCCATAAGTAAGTTACGGGAAGCCAGCAGCAAACAAATTTTGAAAATAGCCGATTTACCGAATGGGTTATTTGTTAGATTAGGTTAGGTTTTCATTCTTTAATTCATGAATGTTGCCAAAATCGGCTATGAAAATTAGCACGGTTCCCGCCTGGCTTACGGTAAAACGACTTGTATCGATATTTTTGCTATATTAATATTTTTGTTTAGGGCTATACCTCAGTTGAGGCACGGTTTAAAAAGATCATGGCTAGGCGATGCGCGGATTGCGGGTCGCGGGTGCAAATGACGCATGCCAAACGAAATATAATTTGTCATATAAATCCAACATGCGTCCATTTAATGTTCTGTTTATTGTTCTATCAGTAACAATAATAATATATTCATTGTTCTATCAGTAACAATAATAATATATTCATTGATATGTTTTCTTTTTAAAGTAAATGAGTAACGTTTTTAGTCATCTTTACACGATTTAAAAATTAATACCCCCGTCGCCATCACGAAACAAATTGACGTGTTCCCATCTCGATGTTCTCTCTCCGTCCAAAATTTCGTCGCGCCTATAGTTGAAAATTATTTGCCGTTTCACTGATGTATCGCCTTAATGTTTCACGAATACCGATATTCAAAAGGAAATACCGAAATAACGGCATTTGTATTTTTATCCGGTATTACAATACCTAGTTACACCCTTTATAAAAGAAGTATGCACCCACAATGTAATTAATTTCATACCTTAATACAATGTCAATTATTGTTTTTAATATAAGTCCACCTAATAAAAACTTATTAACTATTCCTCATATAGTCATGATATTATATTTGGTCAAGTTGTGAAGACAAAAAAAAATACAAGACAAGACCTACAATTAAATCATTTTTTTTATACTGAGTTCAAGGGGACTGAAATATAATTCGAACAAGTCACTGACACACTTTTATCTACTTGTGCATATACCTAATACGAAATAAAGGTATATTATTGTTATTATAGAATTTTCGTATGCTTGTAATCACCATTTATAGACATCATTGGTGAAGGGTGGAGGTAGGCTATTAAGATTCTACATAAAAAGTGTACACTAAACTTTGTCAGTCATACTTATTTGTTTTCATTGAACTAAGAACACAATAATTTGCATATTATGTGCTGGTTAGTTTTTAAAATTCAATTAAACCCTGCCTAATCAAACTCATAATAGAATATTATGCTATGGGCGATCCGGCAAAAATTGTGCACACTTTTTCAGTCATACTTATTTGTTTTCATTGAATTAAGAATACATAATAATACAGATGGTGTTGGTCAGTTTTTCAAAATTCATTAAGCCCTGCCTAACCAAACCATAATCGATATTTTTTATTCGTATATCTAAAATTATGTGTGGTCTAATGGCATAACTTTAAATATTTTATTAACAATTTTTTGGACTATTATCTAATATGGCTAGGATAGGTCAAAGTTGAAATTGAATTTTAAAAACTAATAAACACTATCTACATATTAATAATTGTAGTTTTAGTGCAATGAAAACAAATACGTTTGACTGACAAAGCGTAGTGTGTACTATTTATGTCGGATCTTAATAACATACCTCCACCCTTCGCCACTGATAGATATCTACAAGTTATGACGATAAGTTTTGATACATCAATATGTATTAAAATATACTGTTTACTACTGAAAGATTGTTGGGGTAAATAAGTGTAAATTTTTGTTTTATATTTAAAAAACATTACATGAGAATCTTAAAATTTAAAACGTTGATAAACATATCGTATGCCATCGTTATAGAATGATTATCCGCTGAATGAGATATATTTTTATTATATTAAATTTAGTTCGGTCAAAACACCAAGTTTGTGAGTTCACACATCAGCTCTCTATGATAGTTGTAATCGCGTAGATGTTGCCGCATCATACAGCGGTGACGATGGACATATAGATGAGGCATAACCTTTTGCTTCTCTTAGATCTACTCCAATTCAAAACGATTACCACTCTAACTAATCAGACTCCATATAAGTATGGAGCATCGATTGAAAATAAGGTAACTTTTAGTATGAAATTTGACGAATAATTGTCCGTTATAAAAAAAATATCACCATTACGCGTTATAACGTGTTCACCGCTTATAATTCTCGGAATTGGCCGAAATTTGATATCACATAGTTTTTTTTGAATATGGACATTAAATCTTTTTATTGAAGTTATTCTGGGTTTCCATATTATAAAATTCGTTTTTAGAAACATTTTTTATTTTATTTTTAATTTTACTAAATTATCCCATAAATTTATTAAAGTAAACTTACGTTTTTGTTGTTAACCCATTCGCATAATTCGAGGTGTAAATATAATTAACTAGATTTTGGTCCAACACAACCTACGACATAATTTTATCTTTTTCCTTTGAAGATTTCTCTAATAGGTTGCCTTTAAAATTCAAAGTTGTCGCTTTTTGTTTAAGACTATACTTCAGTTGAGGCATGGTCTAAATCTAAAAAGATCGTGGCTAGGCGATGCGCGGATTGTGCAAATGACGCGTGCCAAACGAACTACAGTATAACCTCGTTTTTACGTGCCCGGAATTCACGTTTTCCCGGCAATTGCGTGTATTTTTTTCAGTCCCGGTGTATTTCAGTACATTTAATACCCGCATTTACGTTTTTCTTTCCCGCGATTTACGTCGGAAATATTCAAAATATGCGAGTTACGCGCAATTGACAATGGATTGGGTCGTGACATTCGAACGATTTTTCAATAAAAAATTTAATTGAATGTTGTTTTTTAATAAAACGTTATTTTTTTAGAAACATAAAATTTAAATGTTCTTTATTTCAATACCCCCCTTTTACATTTTCCCTCCAATTAGGTTTTTTTTCTTCAGTCCCTTAAAAAACGTAAAATAGGGGTTATACTGTATAATTTGTCTTAAAAATCCTACATGCGTCCATTTAATGTTATGTGTATTGATATATTACTAATAATAATAGTATATTCATTGACATGTTTTCATTTTTAAATACATACGTAAAGTTTTTAGTCATCTTTACACGATTTAAGAATATTTTCATTCGACGCCATGACAAAACAAATCGACGTGCGCACACTTCGACTGCCGGTCTCCGATTGGCGAGTCCAGGCAACGAGTGAGAAATTTCGTTGCACCTACTGTTGAAAATTATTTGCCGTTTCACTGAAGTACGCTATTAATGGATTTTCGTTTATAGTTTGAATGTTATAAAAGTGGTACTTATTACAATTTTTTTAAAAATCTTCGAAATATGTAAGAAACTGACATAATAATCATATTATCATGAAGTGCCTCTTGTCACGCCATGAGGACCCTATCGACCAATTTATTAATTAAAATTCCGACGGTACACGCAGTATTTTGTATTAAATAATCATCTTACATAAAATGCAGTTGAGCAAACTGCATTTCGAAAACAATCAATCAAAGAAGTGCGCTTTTAATTGTTTTCCATTTTAAATGCGGTTTTTCGGCTGCGTTAAAATACAGCACGCGAATACATATTATATTGTGATTATGACGTGACGTTTGACTTATGTCAGGGGTGGTCAAGGAAAATCAAAATAGGATCGTCTTAAAATCTGACAGCCGGCCTAGGACATAAATTAAGAGTAACACAGTAACACATAACGATCAATGTTGAAAATTTAGCTCCGGTATAAAATCAGAAACAAAGGTATCTATAACCTAACGAACCTTACCCACGTTTTATATACAGCGAATATTATCGCGTGAATTTGTGCCGTGCGATAATATTCTTTCAATGAAAGAAAGAGGTATCAAAGTATTGGAAGACCCACCAACTAGACTAGATGGATATAAATATATTAGAATGCCGGCGGACTAAGGTTAAAATTTATTAAAATAATGTAATTCTTATTAGATCCTAAAAGTATATGCGACAAAGAGAGACACACTCAATTGTGAGAAAGAGATATAAAATTAATGGGTGAGATCAAGATAGTTTTATGGCTTGTAGGCTGTAAGAATGTATAGAAAAACTCATATGATTATAATTAAGTTTTGAACAAATATAAAAAAAGTGACGATGAAAACTTATTGTGATTAATTATCTATGTTACCAAACAGGCATTTCCTTTTTACTTACTGTAATATTATCAATCTCGTACGGTAACCCAGGTAACATCACCAGAATTGACAGAAATTATTAGCGGGTATTGAAAATTATATTATTTTTCATAATGATTGTGCGACCTTATTTTTATCACCCCTGAAATGTCATGATATAACTCTCGTGTACCTATACACTAACGGTCATTTAAAAAATGCGTTGGACATACTGATAATAAATAATTAACTAGTAAATAATTAATAACGAAATAACGTTTCGTGGACCCTAAATATTCATTGGGGTACCTACTATTAATTTCTACTAGCGTGGGCCTAGTATTAAAATGCTGTACTGTTACCTAGGAAAATATTATTTAAATTTCGAACAAGCATAGATGAAGCAAACTCACCAGTACAATCAATGATATATTAATTTAATCAAGTTATCTATGTTTATTTTAAAATCTAATTTAAGAATAATAATTAATATACATGTCGCATATCCAACAAGTTGTTTTTTTTAATTGTATCAAATTGTAAGTAGCTAAATAATTTTATTTAAATGTTGTCTGAAAATCCATAACTCCATCTACATTGGCAGTATATTCAAATTTATAATTATAATACAAAGGAGTAGAATTAATATGACGTATCGCTTATCATACAATGTATTATGTATGTCATTAGAGAAATATCATACATAATTAGAAAACACTTCTGAGAAATATATAATCACTTTTTGAAAAAAAAATACGACACAGAGCTAGATTTAAACCTGCCCCCCTGGGATTCGCGCGCATGTGTTCTAACTACTAAACTATGTGTGTCTTATATGATTGCGACGAAGTTAACTAGTGTCTTTTTAGAATTTTGTCACTGAAACACTTTCTAAATTTCGTTATTGTTGACAGCCAGCTTTTGTACTTTAAATCAACGAATTAATAGTTACCGTAATTAGCTACTAACCGGTGTCGGGATCTCTCCATATTTTAGTTATAACGTCCTCGCATTTGTTAATTATTTAATAAACCATTTTATTTATATATTTAAAAAATATATCTATCAAGATAAGTGCATTTTGAATAATAATAATGAGTCGTATATCTGCCATTCGGTCCTGTTCTGATTATTTTTAAGTGTAGTAAGTACTGTATATTGTGTATTATTTTAATTAATGCAATGTCTTTCCATCAAAAATTGACAGCTAAGTGAATAAAAAAATATATATCGATATAAATTAATTAATTTTTACAGACAAATATATAATTATATGCATACTTTACATATTAAGCAATTCGTTATTGCGTTAATTTAGTTATAAATGTTTTGACAAGCCTCTGCAACAGATAATGTCAAACAACTATCGTACGATCTACTCAATTACTAAATTATGTGCTGAAAATCAACAGCTGTATATTAAATTCTTTGCTAAAGCACTAGGTCACTATCAATAATATTTAAAACCACAAAGTTGCACAAGCGCTGTGTTAATACAACAATAGTACGACTAATTATTTTGCGTTTGGGAAGAATAATAAAGTCAATAATTTTAAGGGTGGAGGTTTGTATTAACAGATTTTTTTGTTTTTATGAGAAATGGATGTCAGCCACTGCTCAAACTATTTTGACAATTGTTTCTTGAACCAAAGGTTTAGTCTAGAATCGAATAGTATAAAAATATATTAAAAGATAAGTATAATTAGGGTCCTAAAAAAAATCCTTCTAAATATACCACTGAAAAGTTTATATGATAAGAAACGTCTTTAGTCGATGAATCAGTAGATGAGGTTACAATATACAATATCAGATTAGCAGACACATAAAAGTTTAAACGAAAACCAACTATATACCCATCGTAAACACTTCACTTCTTATAGATGATGGCTTTTTATTGCACCAATATTAATTTAATGCACAATAATATTAATTGTGGTATTTTCATTAAATTTCATGATTGTTAAAATGCAATCGGCGAACAGTTACGGATATATAGCTTTATTGATAACAATATGTTTGTTAGTTTTTTCTTCTTCAGGATGTTCATTATAAGGGGACTGTTCTCTGTAAATCTCTAAGTTTACAATTTTAATACAATAACACGGCATTGCATTAAAAAAGCACCACCTTTATTCCAATTAGGGACAGCAACACCGGTATTGCAAAACCGGTTTCCCAGTTTTTTTTCGATACCGATTTTAAAAATCAGACAGTACTGTTATATTCTTTATTAAACGTGGAAACAAAATGTATTAATTAAAAGTTAAACAGGACAAACATCTCTACCATATTTTACCTTTACTTATTTACAAAGGTTAACACCTGTATAGATATTTTTGCGATAGAATATTAATATGTTTAAGAGATTTTTATATCTACATTTATTAGTAGATACTTACTTCTTTTAGTTTCATAATATATTTCACGAATTCCTGTATTAATACCGGTATTCAATATGAAATGCCGGTATTGGTATTTTCATTCAGTATTGCAATCCCTAATTCCAATGTACCCACCGCAAATGGTCAATGTACTCACTAGAGGTGGTTACACTATAACAATCTAGATACATATTGAGTGGACAAAAAGCCGCCCGAGTGAAATTAAATTAGTATAGGTACCTAATGTTATTGACTTAGCTATTTTTTTTTTTACATGCAATTGCCATTTCAAAAAAATCATTTAAGATAATAAATAAATATTTTTTTGCACATTCATATGAGCCGAGGAAATAAAACTTGTGGCGCGATTTTGACAGCCGGGGGGTCATTTAGCAACTGAGCAATTTGTGCTCTTTCCGGTTTTAACATAAAGCAATCGGTAATATTTTTATTCGATACTGTGATGCAATTTTGTTTAATTTATTTGGCACACATGATTGCCAGTGTAACTTTGTAGTGACAGAATTAATTGAGTTTAATATATGGTCAGTTTACGGTAAGTAATTGTTTTATGTTATAGTGATACGACATCGTGATAATAAGATTTTATTTTTTAACACAATCATCTATTAATTAAGGAAGTTGAATTTACAAAATTGTGATAGTTTTATAGACGATATAATAATAAAACTGCTGCCATAACTTATCACCAATTTTCTTTATACTTTTGATGTCAAACAGGCAAAAAATTATTTCCGGAAAGTTTAGTTGATAGTTTTCTTTCAAGGTCTTATTAAAAAAAATGTGAAAACTGTTCCGGAACATCTTTCAATAATTTTAGATGTAAATTGTACGAATTATTTATTACGTTAATTCATTCACGTTGTATTCCAAAGAAGAAAAAATACTTCAAATAAATTAATTTAATGCCATGTCAATGTATTACTATTATAAATGTTTCTTTTAATCTTTATTCATCAGATAAAGATTTTTAAAACAGCGAAAGTATTCATAGTGTTCGCCAAGTATATCGAGTATATCAAGCCATTCAATTGTATATCACGGGCATATGCTGCGTTATAAAAAAAACCCGAACACGAAGTAAAAATCTATTAAAAAAAATACATTATTCTATGTGTATTTTTACACAATGTGTCATAGTCTAAAACTTCTAAAACGCGCCAAAATCATACAAAAAAGATGTTTGAAACTTAACAATTTAAAAAAAACTTATAAATTAAAGTGATATGAATAATATCTGTTGATATTATATCCAATTTTAAGTGAGTTGAAATGGGTAGATTGTTCTAATTTTAAAATATAATTTGATAGAAAAAATAAACCCACGTCAATTGCCACTAATATTGATTTGTGGGTTTATTAATTGTTTTATAATTAGGCAAAGACGATTATATGCATATTGTATGAGATGATTGAGGGGGGGGGGCATTGAAGTAAAGGAAAGAAGTAAACGTTGAAGATTTGACTAGAACACGTGGTACATAGGAATTGTTCCTGAGCCCAATACCGAGATGAGTTGTCATAGGTGATCGATCACCTAATCCTATAGTAACATCTATCGACATAAAATAAAACTAACGATCTCAGTCGATAATGAAGTACTCGTCACTCGAGCTTATAATATTATATTGTATTAAATATAACAAGTAGTCGATATCAGACCTTTCAATCAAGCAGTCCACAAAGAATCTCTCAATTGAATAATTGTTACTCGCATACTGTGTTTGTCCGCAATTAAGTATCAAAATAATAAAGCCATACTATCATGACGTAATCTATATGAAACAACAAACAACCATAATAAAGTTTATTTGTAAATTATGTATTCATTTAAAAAAACAACTAAACTTAGCATGCAGTTGGTCTTTATACCGTATTAAAATAACGAGCTACTAACTATAACTGGCGATCCCAACGGAAAATGATGAACAACTTTATAAAAAATATCTCATTTTATGACATATTAAAACTATCAATTTTGCTTACCATTTCAGCGGCTCTGCAAAGGGATTTTCTGTAAAACAGCAACGTGTCATTCTTCTGTATGCCTCCCTTGAACTTGGTGCCATCGGAAGCCATGTGGACGTTGGAGCAATGGTCCGTGGTCTCTGATTTCCAGTGAGGAAGGTTTCTCTCTCCTCGCCAAGTGTCCATCAATCCAGCCTTACTGGCATCGTCGGCGCCGGTGAATACTGTCTCGAAATCACTCTCAAAATCGTACATCTGAAAACGAAAGCCATACATATTATTATCGTGAGTGCTTATATAAATACACTTATCTTCTTATTGGAAGATGGACATCATTGCCTCGATTATATCTCTGTACATAGCTGTTAAATCATTATCGGAGGTTATCCAGCATAGAAGTCTTTTTTTCCGATACTTAGTCATTCTAGTATTCTTCCCTGAACAATTGTTCGACTTTATAATATTTACTATTATCAATGCATTTATACGGAGATGTGTTTATTGATTAATTCAAAATATTGTACCCATTTTTAATAAGGCCAAGGTATTACGTTATTAACGTATCTGACACCAAACTTGACAGGTAATTGAAAGTAGAAAAATCGTGCTTTTCCTACAACAATATATCGTCACCTCAAGACTACAGCTAGACAACTTCGATTTTTAATATAGTTGCAAAATTTGGAAAAATACATATAATTGGGTAGAGTTAGTTCTCCTGTCATTTCATCGTGGCATTATGTATTCCGTCAGACATTCAGTTTATTCATGGTGGAAATGCATTGTATTATTAATTTAATTTAATAAAACGCAAATATTTTCATTCTACTAATAATTAATAATATTTAAGAATGTTTGGTTTAATTATCCTTTTAATGAGGTACTTATTATAAAATATTAATATGTCATTATATTCATTTTTTACACAATTTCGTTAAAGTTAATACAGCTACTATTTGCTCGATTGTCCATCAAGTGGTAATAACGTATCATTATAATATTTTAAAGTTTGTAAAAGAATTATCAATCAAATGTATCATGATAAAAAAAATATTATAATATGTGTTGTTGTTTTGTGTGTGTTTATTGCTTTATATTTTTGTTTTATGTTAATTATTAAGAATGTTTAGATTTAGTATTTATTTATAGAATGTAAAGTATAGTATTTTAATGAGATATTATGAAATTTTAATATGCAATTTTATTCATTTTAATTACTAAGTGTTATTGACATAAAAATATTATTAAATAGGATACATAAATGATAAAAAAATAATTGCGTTTTATTAAATTGAATTAATAAGATATTCAGTCATCTCATATATAATAAAAATCATTTGGATAATATATTAAGTATTATTATTGTTTCGAAGGCAACTGCTATACTTAGTTGCAGAATTTTGATAGTTGGTCTTATTAACTAAATATTATTCACTTTTTGAAAGCTTTATATATAATAATCAATACAATTTGGAAACTCATCAAAAACATACATAGTCTTGAAAAAAATCACAAAATGTCAATGTGCTATACTAATTATTTAGCCACTTGCATCCTACTCCACTGTAAACTACTGCTTACGGTATGTTTCCAAGGTGTTTCCAAATATTAGTTGAATAAATAAAATAGTTTCATTATAATAATAGTTCCTGTTGGGTTGAATTTATATCACGGGTTCCCAACTCATGAGCTGCAAAGGGGCACTATTAAATTGTAAACTGAAAACAAGATTGACTTTGTTGACTTTAAAAGTTCAAACTAAGTCGGAAAGTAAATCCTAAAAAAACTCGGCAGTATGATAGAAGAATTTTAAGGTGACTTGAATTACAACCTGAAAGAGAAGATTGCCTAAGACGCTCCCAGCGCAATTTTGAAGAAAATTACGGTATACACCAAATGACATTGTATACACCCGAAAGTGTATGGATACGTGACGAAGAAAAGACAAAACATGCGTGTATCAAATTCGGTAATATTTTCAAATAGTTGCCTAGTTGCAAAATTGAGGCGGAGATCTGAACTTTTAAAATTAAACGGCGATGCTTTATGGTTTGACATTTTCAACAGGTTGTGTGTTAAAATAAGTACCTATTTGGGTAACGAAAAAATGAATGGATTGTACCAACACGTGTAATTATATTTCATCCAACCTTGGCAGATGACCTCCACGTGAGAGAGATAGTAAAATATTAACTTGAAGATTGTAGTAACACTCTAATAATCGTATTAAATAATTATATTATAAAGAAGTTTTTAGGTTATTACGACGTGTAATAATGTCATATGAGATAAACTGTCATGTAATTCAACCAAAAACACTGATTCAAGATTTGATCAAGTTAGGAAATCATCATCAGCCGGGGTCGATACACTAACTCCATGCACTCTTTTAGGCCCTTAGTTCTTCACTGCTATACACATCCACCGAAAATCCATCCAGCGGGTTTTAATCCATTCTTGTGGTCGCTTCGTGCCCTTGGGCATGTATCAAATTGGTTGTTTATTCGCCAAATGACATACCCAACTCACTGCTATTTCATCTGTCATTGCGTAGGTACTCAAGTCAGCCATCTTATCAATTGCTTTCTGTTTCCAACAACCATATTTCTATGCCATGTTGAGCTACTTATAATTTTTGGATTTATCTAACATTAAGGAATAAGGATCCATGTAAAAATATATACGTGAACACTGGTAGCATACATTGGTTGAATACTTTACACTTAAGATACAATACTAGGTTACTTTTGAAGATGACTATCCAGCCACCCAAATATGATCAATACTAGTTTCGTTCTTCGAGTCATCTAATTATACTACCACTGTTAATTTACATTATCTGTTGTCTGGTATGGACGTAGTTGTTGATCCGTTTAATTTGAGTTCTATTAATGAAGATGCTTTTGGTCTAGCAAAGCAGCAAGCAATATTTTAAAGAAATCCTTATTCTATGAAATATTTATTATTTTTGTGTAGTTTAGATTTTTCTCTGTGTTCCAAGTCTCTGCAAACACCCTCCCTTCTCCCTCATATACTCTAACCCTGAGATGAAGGACTCCTCAGCACCACCACGCCACATCCGGCCAGGAGGAGTTCCCAATACTTAGTAATTACGAAGAGATTTTTATTCAAATTGCAATCACACCCAGCTGATGCCAATAATCCATCTAGAATCTAGATCACAGGTACCTAGTATGTAAGAATATTTGTAACTAATATAACTTTTTACAGACTGATAGGTATTATTGATATATCTCATTAGTTAACTCCATTAAATTCCCAATACGTTGCTTGCTATTGTTCCCCAGTATTGACGATTTTACACATCTTGAATGTAGTATTTGTTGATTATTATTTAATGATCTACTATTAGGGTTTGACGATGTATAGATACGCATATTGATTGTGTTATTACGTTTTAAGTGATTTATTATATAAGTTAGAATTAATTATATTTGTCGTCATTGTGTATTTACCTGTTGGTGAGTGCACATAGTGCCTGAAGATGCCGAAAGGCGAAACCCGGGTCGCAAAAAAACAGCTCAAATGGAATAGTACAAAACTTAAATCCATTAGAATTTAAATTCAAATTCCATCAAGTACCTCCGGTCGATAGTATTTATATTAGATCACAGTTTTTGGAATTATTGTCATCTTATATTCTCGGAAAGACATTTTCTTTTAGATTCATTCAGAATAGAGAATATTTGGCACTTATGGCACTATGTCACATCAGGATCTTTGGCACTTTGGCACATCAGTATTTGTTTTTATCGCCGAAAATTGTAAAAATCTTCAAAAAGTTTGCTTTTGATTGTGTATAGTCACATACTATGCCTTTCTAATGTCTCTAATGTCTAAATCTCTAGTCATCTATTTTATAGTACGTATTTGATTTTATAATATTAAAGTAATATGTATTTTTTTTCATTCGTTTAGTTGACAATTTCTAAGTCCTATATCGTTTAAATTGTAAGTCATTTGTATATTAAGCCTTTATTCGTATCAATGCAATCAAAGTGCATTCAGTATTAAGCAGACCTTGATAGTTTCCGGTATGGTGACACAAAAAGAATACGACAAAAAAACTAATTCAATATGTTGTATTGGAAATGTATACAGTGTAACCTTAAGACTGCTGGTTACCTTTGGGGAATATATTATATTAGCACGATAAAATAGAATGTTTTCACAAAGTGCCGACAACATTGAAAAATATGAAATTCAAATAGGAAATGGATGTTTATTTACAAATGAACAACAACTGTCAAATGATAGATTATCACTATGGAAAGAAATAATTCTTACTTGACAATAGATTATTGTAAAACTCAAAAATGAATAGGTGTATCGACGAAAAATACGTTTTGCTCTTCTTTATGGTTAAATTAATTAAAAGAATATTTTAACATGAGTATACTTTTGTACATTCTATGGGCCGTATGTATGAGATTACCAAATTCTTTATAAGCTATTTAACCGATGTTCCACCATATAGCGTATAGCACTGTTTGTGACGTAAGGAATCTGACGTCACACGCCATTCAAAATGACTGCTTCATCTGTCACTTTCAAATGTCATTTTAATAATGCATTCATTACAACAAACGTTTGCTTGAGACCCTCGTTCATTTTGTAGACTCTGTAAAACATTTGCGAACTTTAAAAACAGTTCTTAGTCGTGCTATCCTTTCGTACAGTAGAATTATAAAATAAATGAGATAAAAAAACTGATAAATTATTTAAAGTTCATAATAATTATTCATGTATAATTATTGAATTTATATGGTACCGTTCGCACACTTTCAGACACATTTACATTTTCAAAATTTTAAATTAATGGCTGGGGAACGAATTTTTATAAGTTTGCCATTATTTGGACGCTATGACATATTATGACGTCACATCGTGACGTCGCTAAACAACGAATTACATTTTCACTCATGCATACAAATGAGCAGTTTATAGCCTATAAAGTATTTGGGAATCTCATGCATACGACCCTATATTCAGATATAATAGTATATATATATATGTACTTAGTACGTACATAAGTCTATGAACAATCTTTACTCATTCAAAATGAAAAAAAATGATCAATTTGATGAAATTCAATAAACAATCTTTTTGTTCAACAAATAAGACACAAGATTTGAGAATGCAACATTCTATAAATTGAATATATATAATTTAAAAACATATCATGCATAGATACACTATAAAAAATTATTTTGTATAGAAAAACTGTACTCACCCGATCGATTAGCCCCAGTTTATCAAACTTGATCCAACCAGGCAGGAAACTGTTACCAAGCGTGACGAGTGTGGAGGTATGCCCAAACATGAAAGCCTTGGCTGTCATGGACTCCAAGGGCTTGGCGCCCGTTGTCCTCAGCAGTCCGCTCAAAGCAAGGCGCGCTAGATATCCTCGTTCCGAAGCCACATGTGAGATACTCTGAAACATGAATATGAAATATAATATATAAGTTGTAGTATTTTAAATGTAAAGAAAAGGAAGATTGACATTTGTGGGGTCGCTGCCAAAAATTGGTAAGTCGATAATTTAGGTATTTATAGGGACCCTATAGGGTCATGTGTCTATATATAAATGTGTATGCTAGAAAAAAATTTAAGGCTATCCGATATATAGAACATGCACATAAAGCACAAAAAATAGCATTATGCTTGATTTTATAGGGCATGTCAAAGTTTCAAATAGCAATTACTCCACAACAAACTTTTGACAGTAACCCCGCGAATTATTCAGATGCAGAGTAGAGGTTATATTAGTAGACCTCTTCACGACAAATGATTTTGTTATCTATTTGCTTAATCCTCTGAGTGCTTACTATTAGTCAATAATAGTATTGATCTTCTTCTTATTGTGCCATCCCCTAGCGGAGGTCGGCCACCATCAAG
The DNA here is from genome assembly GCF_057557595.1 of Rhyacophila brunnea. Lineage (NCBI taxonomy): Eukaryota > Metazoa > Arthropoda > Insecta > Trichoptera > Rhyacophilidae > Rhyacophila > Rhyacophila brunnea. Next base: position 803,345 of record NW_028233276.1, read on the forward strand.
GCGATCTTATATTTGTCGTCTGCTACCCGGAACAGTTCGGTGGAGCTGCACTCGTACCAATCACGGAGGTTCTTAAGCCACGAAATGCGGCGCCGTCCTCTGCTACGCTTCCCATTGATCTTTCCTTGAATGACAAGTTGGGGAATGCTGTATTTTTGTCCTCTCATAATGTGGCCGAGGTATTGTAGTTTTGACACGAGCAGAAACGCCGACCTTCAGTTAGTGTTTGTGGCAGAGTATGGTTTAACGACATAATGACATGACCCGGCTCACGGCTAGCTCAATAATGCTACCGGGCCGTCACTGAGGAGACTAGTGATGAACTAGGAGAGGTGGATCTCCTTTGTAGTATCACAACTTTTGAATTCCCGAATAAAACTCTCAGCTGGTGTGGTGCCGAATTTATCCAGGTACCAGAGTTCACGGTCACACAATAAGGTTAACTGTCATTGTTCCCGTAATTAAATCTCATTAAAGTATCAGTAAACTATTTATTTGTTCACTATAGGATCTCTGTGAAATCTTTCACAAATTCCCAAAAAGTCACACCTAATTCAGAGAATGTATACGCAGATATTCTTTGGATATTTTTAATTCATGAAATATTTTCCCATAAGAAAGAAAATATAATTTATTCTTTGGTCACACAGTATTAGGTTTATAAAAAGAATAGAATTTATTTTATTGTTGTTTATAAAGTTTATTTATGTTCACAGCATGTTTACAAATATTTATTTGTGTTTACAAACTTGTTTACAAAAGGTTTGCTTAATGTTTACAAATTTATTTACTAAAATTTGTTTTTATGTTTACAAATTTATTTATCAAAACTTGTTTTATAATTATGTTTACTTAATAAAGTTTCAAAAATTTATTTTATAATCCCGAAAAGATTTGTAAAATTTATTATTACAGACTGAGTTTATTAATTTGTTTTTATAAAACAAATCCGATCGCGTAATTTATCCCGATTACGTCACCTCGTATGATGAGTAATGAAAAATAAAATTACTCCGCGAGCGCGTCACTATCGACAGATACGTGGTATTCGTGCTACGTTCTAGCGGCCGACGTCACTACCGACAGATACGTGTTATTCGCGCTACGTTTTGCCCGCCGAAGGGGACTTACTGGTACGTATGAATCGCGAATGTACTGAGAACCATGTCTCACAACTTTGCAGTGAGGACTGCTGCTTGCTGAAGATCGCTGGTGAAGAGTGTGAAACTAATGATTTTACGGGAAAAGTGGTCGCCTTTTATACCCTTCGGATAGAGGTTTAACAGGAAACAGTCCGTAAGGGATAGCAGATGTATATCTTTCTCTCACGGGATAAATTTACGTATATCTCCCGTTCCTGGCAACTTTCTAATAGAGATATCTTCTAATTTAGTCGGGTTAAATTTACTCTACTTTATTTTCGCAAAATTAAGACTTAATAGGGGTGTTTCAAGTACCCTCTAGAACATGTCCCTTAAATGCGCAGTTAGGATGACGTAAGCAAAATAGTTGATTTTATATGATTTTTTGTGTTCAAACGAAGGGGAAAGTTTCTAGCTTTCCATCGAGGTATCGGAATAAGTATTCGGGTACTAAATAAGGGAATGGCAGTCTTTAAATTTAAAATGTCAAAACGAAAGGTTGACACCCATGTACTAGTCCTTTCCACTACTCTTGGCCTTTTTAGGCCAATAGAATTTTACTAAGTTTTAATAAAACTGTTTGGAGCCGCAGAAACTTTCTCATTCGATATTTACCTTTCGGACGAACATTATTACGTGAAAATACTATAATATTATACTTAACATTTCCACTTAAGTATATAAATGCTTAATTCTAACAAGATGTTATACATGAGCAGTTACTAACTTATTTAATCTTGTATGGTAGCTTTTATGTAGTAATTTGAATGCAACCTTGAATCTATTTTTGTCTCGCGACGTGAACCAGCTGGTCGGTACTTTTGACTGAAATAGATTTTCTTTAAAGTTTAAGGTTGAGCGATAATTCGTATTTTTAGTTGTGATTTTTGATTCTTTTATTACTTAGGATGCGATTAAGATTTGTTATTGTTTATGAATAGAAACCCATCTATACCAGAATCTTAAGTTTTTCCAATTGTTACTTTTACAATATTCATTATAGTCAGCAAGTTATAGCATTAACAAAATCTATAATTATAATTACGCGTCTATAAGTATAGGTACGCGTTTACAGTATTTTTATAACGGTAGTTAGCTTTTATCTTGTATTGATAAAATTATTATTAAAATTCTTTATTTATAATTATACAGTATATAAATTTATAAATATTCAATTTTCTTTTTCAATTCTCATACATTTCCATTATTGCTATAAAAGTTATTGAAGCATGTACTTGCTAAATTTTACGTAAACAATCTCTTCCATAACTTATTTTCTAAGTTTAATGGAGATTTCCCGGAAATTATTTCCAAATTAGATCGCGCCGAATCTACGCGACGTGTCATTTCGAGGCCTGTGGTCACAGCGCTCCAATTACACTTTAGCAGTCTCGATTTTTGGAGGCGAAATTTTTTACGTAAAATTTTATTACATTTACAAAGAAAAGGTTAACAACATACATTTTACTTCCTATTACTAAACGATTACGTTACTGGTTACCTGTTCAAGGTCTCTTTCGACCATTTCTTCTCTGCTTCTTCCATAATTTAGAACCATGGGACTTATATATCCTGTCTGAACCGTGTCGTGAGGTTGTCGCAAGGCTATTGAGAAGTAGAATTGACTACAAGGCTAGATTTGTATAGTTATGTCGTTAAACCATACTCTGCCACAAACACTAACTGAAGGTCGGCGTTTCTGCTCGTGTCAATAACTATACAAATCTAGCCTTGTAGTCAATTCTACTTCTCAATAGCCTTGCGACAACCTCACGACACGGTTCAGACAGGATATATAAGTCCCATGGTTCTAAATTATGGAAGAAGCAGAGAAGAAATGGTCGAAAGAGACCTTGAACAGGTAACCAGTAACGTAATCGTTTAGTAATAGGAAGTAAAATGTATGTTGTTAACCTTTTCTTTGTAAATGTAATAAAATTTTACGTAAAAAAATTTCGCCTCCGAAAATCGAGACTGCTAAAGTGTAATTAGAGCGCTGTGACCACAGGCCTCGAAATGACACGTCACGTAGATTCGGCGCGATCTAATTTGGAAATAATTTCCGGGAAATCTCCATTAAACTTAGAAAATAAGTTATGGAAGAGATTGTTTACGTAAAATTTAGCAAGTACATGCTTCAATAACTTTTATAGCAATAATGGAAATGTATGAAAATTGAAAAAGAAAATTGAATATTTATAAATTTAGACGACGAGAGAAGACCTCCAAAGCAGAATGCAGGAACTCGCTGAAGTAAGCAACAAAGTAGGTTTGAAAATAAATGTAACAAAGACGAAAGTCATGTTCAACTGCTTTGCAGGCCAAAAAGAGATCCTCATCAATGGCACTCAGCTCGAACAGGTGAAAAGCTACATCTATCTGGGACAACAAGTATCTATAGATGGATGTATATTTGATGAAATTGTTCGCAGAGTAAAGCTAGGCTGGAGTGCTTTTGGCCGCCTGAATAATGTCTTCAAAAGTGACCTTCCACTGTGCCTAAAGCGCAAAGTGTTCAACCAGTGTGTGCTTCCCGTGATGACATATGCGTGTGAAACATGGACCCTAAGTAAAAGAGAGATCCAGAAACTTAGAGTAGCACAACGTGGTATGGAGAGGTGCATGCTGGGCATAACGCGAAAGGACAAAAAGAGGAATGAGTGGATAAGGAAGCAGACAAGGGTTTGCGATGTAATAGAGTTTATTAAAAGCCTTAAATGGAGATGGGCTGGACACATAGCTCGAAGAAGAGACAATCGTTGGACAAATCTAGTCATCCAGTGGTATCCAAGAAGTACAAAACGTCCACAAGGTAGACCTAGAGGCCGCTGGATCGATGAAATGATAAAGTTCTGCGGAAGTACGTGGCAACGCAATGCACAGGACCGAGAGAAGTGGAAGCAACTTGAAGAGGCCTTCATCCAGCAGTGGATAGATTCAGGCTGATGATGATGATGATGATGATACTGTATAATTATGAATAAAGAATTTTAATACTAATTCTATCAATACAAGATAGAAGCTAACTACCGTTATAAAAATACTGTAAACGCGTACCTATATCTATAGGCGCGTAATTATAATTATAGATTTTGTTAATGCTATAACTTGCTGACTATAATGAATATTGTAAAAGTAACAATTGGAAAAACTTAAGATTCTGGTATAGATGGGTTTCTACCCATAAACAATAATAAATCTTAATCGCATCCTAAGTAATAAAAGAATCAAAAATCACAACTAAAAATACGAATTATCGCTCAACCTTGAACTTTAAAGAAAATCTATTTCAGTCAAAAGTACTGACCAGCTGGTTCACGTCGCGAGACAAAAATAGATTCAAGGTTGCATTCAAATTACTACATAAAAGCTACCATACAAGATTAAATAAGTTAGTAACTGCTCATGTATAACATCTTGTTAGAATTAAGCATTTATATACTTAAGTGGAAATGTTAAGTATAATATTATAGTATTTTCACGTAATAATGTTCGTCCGAAAGGTAAATATCGAATGAGAAAGTTTCTGCGGCTCCAAACAGTTTTATTAAAACTTAGTAAAATTCTATTGGCCTAAAAAGGCCAAGAGTGGTGGAAAGGACTAGTACATGGGTGTCAACCTTTCGTTTTGACATTTTAAATTTAAAGACTGCCACTCCCTTATTTAGTACCCGAATACTTATTCCGATACCTCGATGGAAAGCTAGAAACTTTCCTCTTCGTTTGAACACGAAAAATCATATAAAATCAACTATTTTGCTTACGTCATCCTAACTGCGCATTTAAGGGACATGTTCTAGAGGGTGCTTGAAACACCTTTATTGAGTCTTAATTTTGCGAAAATAAAGTAGAGTAAATTTAACCCGACTAAATTAGAAGATATCTCTATTAGAAAGTTGCCAGGAACGGGAGATATACGTAAATTCATCCCGTGAGAGAAAGATATAGATCTGCTATCCCTTACGGACTGTTTCCTGTTAAACATCTATCCGAAGGGTATAAAAGGCGACCACTTTTCCCGTAAAATCATTAGTTTCACACTCTTCACCAGCGATCTTCAGCAAGCAGCAGTCCTCACTGCAAGCTTGTGAGACATGGTTCTCAGTACATTCGCGATTCATACGTACCAGTAAGTCCCCTTCGGCGGGCAAAACGTAGCGCGAATATCTCGTATCTGTCGGTAGTGACGTCGGCCGCTAAAACGTAGCACGAATACCACGTATCTGTCGATAGTGACGCGCTCGCGGAGTAATTTTATTTTTCATTACTCATCATACGAGGTGACGTAATCGGGATAAATTACGCGATCGGATTTGTTTTATAAAAACAAATTAATAAACTCAGTCTGTAATAATAAATTTTACAAATCTTTTCGGGATTATAAAATAAATTTTTGAAACTTTATTAAGTAAACATAATTATAAAACAAGTTTTGGTAAATAAATTTGTAAACATAAAAACAAATTTTAGTAAATAAATTTGTAAACATTAAGCAAACCTTTTGTAAACAAGTTTGTAAACACAAATAAATATTTGTAAACATGCTGTGAACATAAATAAACTTTATAAACAACAATAAAATAAATTCTATTCTTTTTATAAACCTAATACTGTGTGAAAAAAGAATAAATTATATTTTCTTTCTTATGGGAAAATATAATTCATGAATTAAAAATATCCAAAGAATATCTGCGTATACATTCTCTGAATTAGGTGTGACTTTTTGGGAATTTGTGAAAGATTTCACAGAGATCCTATAGTGAACAAATAAATAGTTTACTGATACTTTAATGAGATTTAATTACGGGAACAATGACAGTTAACCTTATTGTGTGACCGTGAACTCTGGTACCTGGATAAATTCGGCACCACACCAGCTGAGAGTTTTATTCGGGAATTCAAAAGTTGTGATACTACAAAGGAGATCCACCTCTCCTAGTTCATCACTAGTCTCCTCAGTGACGGCCCGGTAGCATTATTGAGCTAGCCGTGAGCCGGGTCATGTCAGTTTCTTGGTTTTGATACTACGTAGAACTTCTCGGTCCTTCCCCATTCGATTGAGAACTTCAACATTTGTCACCCGGTCAGTCCAAGGAATTTTGAGGATGCGTCTATACAGCCACATCTCGAAAGCTTCAAGTCTCCGTGACATCTCTTGGTTTAGCGTCCATACTTCCATACCATAGAAAAGAATTGAGAGCACATAACAACGTACCATACGCAGTCTCAGACCTAGGTTAAGATCTCGATTGCTAAGGAGGCGTCTCATTTTGAGAAAGGCGCTTCTTGCGATCTCAATTCTAGTTTTTATTTCCTGAGACAGGTCCCATTTCTCATCGACCCATGTACCTAAATATTTATAATGGGTCACACGTTCGACTGGTTCGCTGTTAATGACAAAATTTGTGTTGGTGTCTGGTGTCGCTGTTTTTGATACTATTAATAGTTTTGTTTTCTTGAGGTTCATTTTTAAACCATAAGAATTACTGACCTCATTAACCTTTTCTACCAGTTGATGTAAACTCTTTAAACTATCAGCAATCAGCACAGTATTATCATTGACGCATATCACAGCATAGTATTGATCATTGACGTATTATTACATTGATAAAGAGTGCGAAAATAAAATTGCACTAAAATTTTATTTTTCCCTAAAGATTGGTCTGCCAGAGTGATCGATTCAAAATTTTATTATTTCTAAATAAGTGGATAAACACAGATAACAGTAACATACAAATTAATTCTACCTGCATTGTAATAAGGGCGAATTTCTTAAGTGCGTTAATTTAAAACCGTCAATATGTTTTTTCATCACCAATGCGTCTGCCTTCACCCTAAATTAGATTAGATTAATACGTATTGTATGTACTTAAACTCTACATACATTGCAATAAGGGTGATTTTTACAAGTTTACGTCAGTTGCATATAACTTTTTCTGGAAAAAATACCCTTTTTTATTTTCAGATATTGTATGGTATGGAACATTGGAAGACATTGGAAGACATTGAAAAACAACATATATTTTTTCCAGTTACTGATTTAAAGAGGTTAGATGGTGCTACATTTGCATTGATCACTAAACATACAAAAATATACCCAGTGTGCTAAACGGGTTACCTTTTTGACAGTTTATAAATCAACATTAATCTAAATTTAATTCACTCTTTCATAAGACAAATCTGATACTATTTTGTTAAAAATACTAAGTTCATAGTTATCAGTGTTATCACTTTATTAACATTTATATATTTATCAATTAAAGCACCATAAATCTTTTTATTACATTTAATCATTATATCTTAATAAAATAAAATAACATACCTCTATTATTTAATTAAAATTATTAATGGCATATTATATTCTTTATAATTTATGACTGTACCTATATTATAACTTGTTATTTAAAATACAAGGACACTCATATATTGAGGTATTAATAGTAGTAATAATAAATAATGCAAGTTATAAAGATAGGAAGCTTAATTTTTAAATGACTAGGTTATGGACACTGAATGATCGAACCATCCGCGAGGTCGATAGTATTAATATAATAATTATCGAAATATTTATTAAAACTTGCACAACTGTTACTATACGACATGTGGTAAATCAATCATATTTCATAATATAGAAATACTTAAATATAATATATACAAGTGGCGAAGATACGGAACATTTGCCTTGATATGTAAAAAAGAATTTCATTACGAGAACCAGTTACAAATAATAACACCGTACAATCACTATCGGATCGAGGAGTGTGGAAGTCTTGGTCACTCAAAAGATGACGGACTTTCAAGGTGGGAACTGAGGGAACGACCAAGAAGAGATAATTACTACACAATGTGATTTTTGAAGTTATAATTCTTAAGGCGTGTTTGGAAAATCAGATCAGAGCGTATTTTTGGCGTGTGACATGTAACACATAATTTGTTATTTCACACAAAAAAACACACTCGATTGAATTCGAACCAACGATTGTTCGGTTATCAGCCGAACGCACAATCATTACGCCACAGAATGATACTGCAATCGTGACGATTATACAGTATAATATTATAATTTAGAATTGTTCCGTTGCCAGGCAGCGAATTTATTATTGTCGGCCATTTTCAATTCCTTACGTAAACAAACTATTAAACGCCACAGTGGCAGTTAATACTTAAAAAATAAAAACAACCATAAATAATTATATAATTTAGTAATATAAGTTAAAGTGTATAGAAATAAACCAACGGCGTTCCAATAAGCCGTCCTTTTTCTTGAGTGTGTAATTTACAAGATAATTAAGAGCTAGTCAAAGATTCTAGTTTATCACAAGTTTTGTGTTTGTTTTGTTACGCCAAAGAAGTATAACTTCTAATGCGCGTACATAAGTACGCACACCGCTTTTTTTAAAGATGTCGAAATAAGCCTTCTTCAGATGAAGCTTTAATGTATAAAATTGAAGCAAAAAAAAAAGGAATGGTCTACTGATTAAGTTAGTTACATATAGCATCGCATTGTATGTTAATTTGCAGATAAACTCATACTACTGTTATGAGATTAATATACAAATTTGTAAGGCGTATAAAATGACAAACAGTAATACTATACTTCGACATTATTATTTAGTTAAAAAAATTCGTATAATTTGTCTAAAACTTTAGACAACTACACACGAGTAAGTAATCTCAGTGAAAAAAAAATTGCACCGTTTAGTGATGGGGAACACATAGAAGAAATGTGGTTAAAATAATGTTCGTACTATCTTTTTGTAAATTTTGAAAACAAGAAAAAAATATTCGAAGAATAAAAGATATGCCTTCGGCTATAAATACGATGAAATAATATAAAATCTCAAGAAATTAATTGTAATATTCAAACCTTTTCAATAGAATTCTTAACTTATTTTCATCATGAAAAACTGCTTGAAACGTCACACACTTGATAGTCGAAAAATAATATTTGGGAAATTTTGTAACTACAACGTAGAAAGGCTCGTCTAAGATCATACATTAAAAAGGCAAACTTGAATTTTGTCAGAAGCGGGATTCAAACCTAAGACCTGCTGGCAAATGAACATTATGGTACACAACCGCGGTGATTGCAAAAAATCATATTACTATTACAACGTTTTTATTAGGTCGTATTCTTATTTGTCCGGTGGTTGTTTATCCAGTACAAATCTTGCAATCGATTTTTAACTAACTTTCCGACTAGCTAGACATTTGAAACTTTTAGAATATACCAGAACACGATGCCAATGCATTATTTTAACACTTTTAGCCATCTTTAAGTAGAATTGAATTCATTTTCAGTTAATTCTGTTTTGTATAAAAAGTTATTACGGAAGAAATCCGTTAAAAGTAAAACACTATTATTGGTTGCTAGGTGTCTGGGGTCCTAACAACTAAATTATTAGTGTACACGTGCGTTACTATGGAAATCAATATGAAATGTCAAAATGACATTTCAGTATTCTATAATTATTCAGTATTTCTATAAAGTACATTTTTTTGATCGTTTAAGCTAGTCAAGTCAAGTTTATATGATTCAACTGAAAATTTGAAAACGTTGTAGGTATATAAAAAGTTATTTTTATCTTGTAGTTATTATAACATATCACGAGGTACTATGTGGACATGAACCCACCTATATTTTGATTGTTAATATATTATTACAAAAAAAGTGCGTACACATAAATTAATATCGAAACACATAGCCCTGGGTCATTCATTCATAGACTTAATACTACAGCTAACGCATAAAAAGTAGATAGTCTTGTAATTCATTCTTAAGGGGGTCAGTAACTTGAGAATAATCGACATTTGTCCCCCAAATCCAATAGATTATTTAAATATTATAATGTACCTATACACAAATAATTGCATGACTTTGAAATTATTTTGGCATTGAGAAAGTCTCTCTTTGTAAAAATATTTGCTTTTAATTTGACAATGTAAATAATTTAACCACTATTGTAAGATTCTATCACAACTGTCTACTTGTTGTCAATAATTAAAAATAAGTTTTAGAGAAAATAACCTGTCAGTGTAAGGCAGTGTGGTTTTCAAACATTATGTTACTACGCACCCCTTTAAAAAATCTAATCTTGGCGCCACACCCCTTTTATTTCGTAAAATTTTAAATGGTAAAAAATATATTAGTACAAAAAATGTAATTGACAGAATAATAATAAGGTTTAAAAAATATAAATTATATACATTTTTATAATAGTTTTTTTTAATGGAATGGGTGTGCTTGTTCATTATCATAACGTTTATCAAATCCAGCGTATCTATTCTATATATACGGCTACTATCGACCGCTATCGGCGGCTATCGAGAGTAGTTTATCATATTTATGTATTTGGATATTATAATTGGTTACGTTGGTCGAATCACGTAGTAGAGGGGGCTGTATCCACATAACAACCGGCACCTTTTGGTCCATACATTGCACAAACCAATACCGAATGATTGTTTTGTATCGTGCATTGAACAACTGTAACTGCACTAAAAAATCAATTTCGCCAAAAATGGAAATTCACAAAACCAATTCTAGGGCGACGATTAGTAAATGAACTCCCCAAATACATTTTCAGTGACGTGATATGTATTTTATTTTCTGTATAAAATTGTGTGTGTGTTTTTTTTTAAATATATTTTATTCTTCTCTTTTTTGAGGGTAATATTTGTCATAATGTAAATCTCACGTTTTTAACGTCTTGAATTAAGATTTGTTATGTCCACAATGTTTTGTTTTCTTAAATAAATAAATAAATATTGGAGGAATTCATTCATCCCCATTTTTCTCAGACTCAAGGCATTTTTGAACAGTTAGTTGAGGCTAATAAGAACGATGTAAGATGGTATATTAGTTATACCATGGTTTGTATTTTATAATACACGACTATGAAGAAAATACTCATTTCAACACCTGATAAGATTTATAGCTATTTTTAATAACACGCAATATATAATATACGTTATTAATTACCTATCTACATTAGTGTAGTTAATATTAACTAAGGTGTATCGCAAGAAAGCATACGAAATTGGAATCAAGGACGCCAGATCGTAACTAAGTTGTATCACTAACATTTTACCAAATACTAAGTGTCTTCTACCACATTTTAGTATGGAAAAATCGTATAGCCTCGCCCAGCACTTGGGTAATAGTTATATGTTATGTTTTCAACTTCAAAATTTATTATTAACTGGTGTGATACCTCAGTGATGAAGGAACATACTCGTTTCCATAACAGGAGGTTACCGGTTTGACAGAGACGTGGTGCAATAATTATTACGTGTATTAACGACGCTTAAACCTCGAGGAGCCAAACCTTATAACTTATAACGCAAAAAAGTGAAAAGTATTATATTCGTTTCAATGAATTAAACCATTGCCGACTCAAGTAGAAAGCCGATACATTCACAACGACTGGTCCTAATTTTTCCGCCCCTCCCGTTGTTATCTATGGATGACCTGTCATTGTTATATAGAGTGCTCATACTGACGCGTTTATCGTGTTCACACAGGGAATAGTTTGATTTGGATAGATGAGTTACACGATGAATAATACACCAGCATTAACACACCTTTTACAAAATGTAATGGATAGATCAATGCTACATATTTTTTGAAAATCGATATTACCACCGGTTTTTGTGTGAAGGACTAGTCTAACTTTGACAGTTGATGAGTAACAGGAATGTATATTATTTATAAATAACACTGATAATTCAATTTAAAACGAGAAAGGGCGAATCGATATGTCAAGCAATCTGCGATCTGATTTTGACAGCTGAACAGTGGACCACTCGTTGCTTGTGCAAAAATATATGCGCAGGCTTAATTAATCTAAAGATGGCGTTGATTAAACTTATTTGTATGCTACATCATGATCTTCGGCTTTTAAGTAAACGCCGAAACAAATTTGAAATACTTGATAAAATATCTCATTTTCTATTTTATTTTTCTCAATATTTAAGGCCACGAATAATATGGTAATATGGTGATTACGGATTTTGAATTGAATACAAAATAATGATGTTTGCAAGTAAAAAAATGTTAATAATTTTTTGTTGTAAACATCAGATGTTAGGTAAAATTAAGTTAGTATCATCTACCTTAATTAATTATAAAGCTAATCGTCTTATTAGGTAAGCGTAGTTATGTGAAATAATTGGCATGCATCAGATGGATCCTGTGGTGAAGGGTAGAGGCAGGCTGTTAAGATCCGCCATAAGTAGCGCACATTAAACTTTGTTAGTCATACGTATTTGTTTTTATTGAACTAAGACTACAATTTACGGATCGCGTTAATTAGTTTAAAAAAAATCAATTAAGCCCTGCCTAAACCAAACCAATAATAGTTTTAGTATACTTTAACCAATACGATACATTTGTGAACACATTTTCATTCATAATTATTTGTTTTCGTTGGATTAAGAATACATATTACACAAATTGTTGGTTCGTTTTTTTAAATTCATTACGTATTGTCTAAGTAATAGATACAAAATATTATTCTATATATAAAATATCTAAATTTATGCATAATTTAATTGCATAATTTTAGATATTTTATAGATAGACGAGTATTTTTTGACTATTATCTATTATGGCTTGGCTTTGCAGGGTTATATTGGTTTCTTAAAATTAACTAACACCATCCGTAAATTGTAGTCTTATTTTCATGAAACCAAATACGTAGGTATAACTGACAAAGTTTAGTGTGCACTATTCATTGCGGATCTTAACAGCCTACCTCCACTCTTTGCTACTGGATGGATCAATAACTCAAAGGATAATGACACTCATCCAGATAGTGAAAGTGGTGAATTCGAATCGCACTCGGTACAAAATTTTTCTGATTTTTTTTAAAGTAACAAAATTATGTACCTACTTATTTTCAACTATAAGTATAAGAATTTTTATTTACGGACAATATATACCTAAAATTAGTTTTTTTCGTTTTCGGCACCCACACAGTAATCCAGACCAGACTGGTATTCATAGGTTTCTGTTATCGCATAGAAAAAAAATGGTTAATGGAAATTACCACATACAATTTCGTGGCCCTTTCGACGGAATGCAGTCGCTGTGACCACTAGATGAATAAATTAATTACATAAGAAAGCGGGTGTATTGTGCAATAAAATAACTGTTTATTTTGGACATTTAGTGTGCCAAATGACTTGACAATTCGAGATTGCTGACACAACAAACAGAAATATACAGAGGCGGCTTAGACACTGAAAAATATAAACAACCGAGAATTTCAAAATCGTCAATAACATCAAACGAAACGAAAAAAAATAGATACTTTTATAATAATTATAAATTTTTTTAAACATTTTTTTACGTACAAATAAATATATTAAATAGGTATATAATATTAAAATATAAGGCCAGTGGTCACTTATGGCTGTGAAACTTGGGGCTTAACTCAAAACGAGGAAAACAAATTAGCTGTCTTCGAGCGCAAAATACTCCGCAAAATCATTGGACCCACATTGGAAAATGGGAACTACAGAATAAAAATGAACCACGAGTTGGAAGAGCTGATTGAACAGCAAACAATCATAAGATACTGTAAGTCCCAAAGACTACGATGGGCGGGACATGTTGAGAGAATGCCTGAAGTTAGAGCGCCAAGGATCATGACGAAGTGGCTACCCCAACGGAAGAGACCCAGAGGCCGTCCAAGAAGGAGATGGGCTGACGCCGTAGAAGTGAACTGGCTTCATATAGGAAGACCCGATAACTGGAGAAGTGTGGCGAGAGACCGGAGTGAGTGGAGGTCGGTTGTGGAGGAGGCCAAATCCCACCCCGGGATGTAGCGCCGTGGAAGAGGAAGATATAATATTAAAAAATGAGCTGTGGCTGTATCAGCATACTATTAAAATATCCTGGGCTGGTCACGTGTTTAGACAAGTCAATAAGAGAACTTATAGCTACTATCGAGAGCAGAAAAGCTCACAACTCAATCATAATATTCTCCGCAATGAGAAATGTGATTTCAGAACTGTACTTATAAGGAGATTTTCCTGTCTATGCAACATCCGTAAATGGATCAATGTTCAAGGCATTGGGGATTTGATACGATAGGCACAGGATGCGGATGTGCACTTTAAATTATTTGACAACCTTCGATAGAAGATGGCGCCAAAAGAAGAAAATATCTGCATTGAAAACATTTATTTTAGGGTAATATATTATTATATTATATTTCACATATTTCTTTTTTCTCTATTTTTTCTACCTTCCATAGTAGAGTGACGTTCATTCAAAGCTTTTCAGTTAGCGGAAGCCTATGTATTAATTCGGCCCTGGTGGCGATACACACAGTTAATCGACAAGAGAGTTATTAGTGATTTCAGGCAACAGGTGAATGCGCGGGCGATGACTCCTCAGATGCGGTACTTGCATGTTATTATTTCATTCATAGTTATCAGTTATCACCACTTGCAGTTAAAAACTGAGAATCGATCAAATGAGAATGGTTTTTATTTTTATGATATAAATACATACATAATCTACAACCCTTTAAAATAAAACCTACCTAGAATTTGATTTACGGTTATTTTGTATTTCACAATAAAACTACCATTGAATAAGATTGTACATACAGAACAGATTAATAAATATAATTCAGATAGGCTATACCCCAATACACTACATTTTGAAGCAGGGTGTTGAATGTATGAAAAGTTAATGGGTACTACAGACGGAGGGTGGAGGTAGGCTGTGGAGATTCGAAATAAATAGTGCATACAAAATTTTGTCAGAGTTTGAACTAAGAATACAAATTGCAGACGGTATCGGTTAGTTTTTAAAATTAAATTAAACCTTACCTGGACCGAACCATAATAAAGGTAGGCCACAGAACAGATTGATAAATAAAATTCCGGTAAGCTATACCCGAATATTATACATTTTTACGCAGGGTTTTGAGTGTGTGTGTGTTCTACGAAAATGAAACACACATTATAGACGTGCACTAGTATGTGTCATGGCCCCCACATCCTGAAGCGGGCCCCCAGGCCAGGATCGTTGGCGGCCCCCCTACATATCGTAAGGGTTAAAAGTAGTGTGATGCTCCACAGAAGCGTTTTCCAAATGGTGTATCAGGTAAAATTAATAGTATGCAGTATATTTTTAGCACTTTTTTTATATTTTTGAATAATCCACTTGAATTATGGATTATTTGAATATCAACACACAATAATCAAAATTTGTATCACATAACCACATGTTTTAAAATGTTAACATTTTTAAGACTTTTTTACCATTGGAGCAAATTTATGATGTGTGTTTATCTCACTATTATGTCGACTCGTCACGCCGGGCCCCCAGGCTAGAGCCCTGTCGCCCCCCCCCCCTTGTGGGGGCCATGGTGTGTGTTGTAACCTTTAAATATACCGATATCGAATGAGCATCAGTACATAAACCGAGAACAGTTGTCAGAACGAAGGACAAGCTTAGAATGACGTATTCTTAATCCCATCTTCTTACACACTCGAGATCGGTCGCCTGTTACTCCACACCCGTTAGGTATTTCAGTTCCCTTATTACTGTCTCGTTATGTAATAATGTAGGTACATTTATAATTTTGGTTAAAAACCAAACCAAACTAGTTAACTAGTTGATAAATTCGAAAGTAGATATTCGTTATTGTGTAGATGGGCGGATTCAACTCTATGGTCAAGGAATGACCTCTTAAATACGTTATTACCAGCATTAAGAATATTACTCAATCATTTTATTGTCTACACGTAGGCATTTTTTTTTCCATAAATTAATGTGAATTTTATTTTATTAATATTATATTATATTTTAATCATGCACCATAACTTAGGCAAACTCATTTTTTTATAAATACACTATAAACATAGCAGTAATAAATATTCATTCTCTTGGACCAAGAACTGCCTGTGAAGAAAATTTTAAGCCCTATTTTTCCAAAAACATATTTTTAAGATACACAACATTACAAAGAAGTTATATTTATAATTGATTAATATTTGTTCCATTCAATTAATCAATACGAATTTGTTTATGCGACTGCGGTTTAACCTTTTAACATATTTAGGCTATATTTAAACCTAACTTGCCTTGTGGTACAATCTCAATGATTCCGTCAACTTGACCGACCCTACCTTACCCCACAGCAGTGACGAAGGGTTGAGGTAAGCTGCTAAGTTCCGCCTTTAATAGTGAACACTAAACTTTGTCAGTCATACGTATTTGTTTTCATTGAAATGAGACTACAATTTGCAGACAGTTTTTAAAATTCAATTAAACCCTGCGAAAACCATACCATAGATAATATTAAAAAAATACTCGTCTATCTATAAAATATCTACAATTATGCAATTAAATAATACATAACTTTGGATATTTTATAGATAGAATAATAATTTTTGTCTATTATAGTTTGGTTTAGGCAAGGCTTGATGAATTAAAAAAAATGAATGAACAATATGTCTAATATGGTATTATTTATCCAACGGAAACAAAAAAGTATGAATGAAAAAGTGTGCACAATTTTGTCGCATCGTTTAAAATATACACAAAACTACTATGGTTTGGTTTAGGTAGGATTTAATTGATTTTTAAAGACTAACCACACCATCTGTAAATAATTGTAGTATTAGTTCAATAAAAACAAATACGTATGTCTAACAAAGTTTAATGTGTACTATTTATGGCCCACGGTGGCCACGCGGCTTATGCGTTGGACTATAACGCCGTGGATCCCAGGTTCGAATCCTGAGTCTGGCAAGTACACATATTGTTCTTCAATTTGTGGGTGCCAGGGTATGGATCTAATAGGTAGAGCAAGTGGCTGACATCCATGTGAAAGTGAATTTGAATACTTAAGGTAAAAGAAGAAGAAGAATTTATTGCGTATCTTAACAGCCTACCTCCACCCTTTGCTACTGCGTCAGATGGTAAAGTATGTATACAAGTGGCATCATTATTGTAAATACAGCGTGCAGATGCTACGAAAGTTGAAGCCCGAGCTCCTAAAAGCGATTCCTGTGCAATTATAATAGTAATATTTTTTTTTAACTTTTCTCTCCGTTTTTATAGTGGAAATATGTATAATATAAAATACTATTTCATTAGGTTTACTGTAATAAAAAACTTTGAAAAATCAAGATTTTTACAATGATTTATGCTAATTTATAATAAAAAAATATCCACGACATACTTTTAGGACTATTGATTGACAGCTAGTGGGCCTCGCTCCATGCCCTGGTGTAGGACACCATAAACGTTTATAATTACTTGTAAAAATGTGGTTATTTGATGGGTTGAATGGACTGTAGATCCTTGACCGTAATTAGATGATGATTTTCACAATTGCACATGTCACTTAAATAAGTACACCGGCAAAAAATAAATTACTGTCTATCATCTTTGTATGCACATTACTAAGGTACTGTAATAGGTACAGTTAATACATATCCATTAAGTATGTGGACCCGCATGATGCAGTCGGAAAATTGAGCAACAAACATTGACTCATTCGTTTTATTAATTTTTGTTTTATTATATTGTAAATGTCTTACGGTAAATATTTGGTATTATATAAACCAGTGGTTAAGGATGGAGGGAAGCTGTTAAGATCCGCCAATCATTTTCACACTTAACTTTGTCAGTCATACGTATTTATTTTCATTGAAATAAGACTACAATTTACAGATGGTGTTGGTCAATTTTTAAAATTCAATTAAACCCAGCGAAAACCAAGCCGTAATAGATAATAGTCAAAAAATACTCGTTATGCAATAAAATTATGCAATTAAATCATAACTTCCACATGTAATCGCCGCGTGTCACTTATTGCGCGCAGTCGAGATACATCTGACCTCATTAAGCTGTCCACGTGCACTAGCAGAATATTGCGGCGAGACACGCGTCATTTGGACAAGCTCGAGTCATTTTCCAGGGACAGCATTATACTATTGATCCAATGCTCGATTTTTGGGGTTGAACAACAACGCAACAAATGGTCCATGTGATACGAACTTTAATTCCTCCATATTTTCGTAATATTTTCATTAAGGCTATACCTCAGCTGAGGCAAGTGGCTAGGCGATGCGCGGATTGCAGGTCGCGGGTGCAAATGACGCATGCTGACCGAAATATAATTTGTCATATAAATCCAACATGTGTCCATTTAATGTTCTGTTTATTGTTCTATTAGTAACAATAATATAATATTCATTGACGTGTTTTCTTTTTAAAGTAAATGGGTAACGTTTTTAGTCATCTTTACACGATTTAAGAAATAATACCCCCGTCGCCATCACGAAACAAAATGACGTATTGACACCTCGACGTTCGCTCTCAGACGGCCAGCGAGTCCAAAATTTCGTCGCGCCTATAGTTGAAAATTATTTGCCGTTTCACTAAAGTATCGCCTTAAGCACTCGCCGCCATTATCAATTACATCGACCGAGTAAATTGGTATTGCAATAATAACGCAGCGATTCATTTTCATCACCATTTTTAATTTAAAACCACAAAACAATTACGATACGTGAGTAATACCTTTATAAAGTGTGTAATACTTTTATTGCCAATTATGAATAATTTAATTTTAGATACATTAGACATTTTGACCTTACTATGCCACCATAAACGTTTCTATAAATATCAAGATAATATAATATAAAATATGTTTCATCCAAAACCAGTACTAAGATAACATTTGCATGACATTGAGTGTAAATACATTGCTAATATAAAAAAACATATACAGCAACAACAAAATATTTAACCTGGCCATTATAAAATTTCCTCAGACATACTGGCACCGTCAAAAATTTATTTATTTACCTTGACAGTAAAGTGATCGTTATAATATGACTCACAAAGGAGTTTATGTTAATAATAATTATGGGCCGGCCTACATATTGAATGGTACTGTTTTTATGTTACAATTATGATTTTTTTCACCAATTTATGGTTTAATATTATCGCACTAGCCTCACCAGGCAGCGGGGGAAGCCGCGCCGCGAACTTTTGACTTGCTTGATTTTCAATTATGCATTTTTTTCACCAATTTCTATTTTTTTTACAACTTTTGGAATGACAAATAAAATCAATGACATACAATACTATAGATTATATAATAATATGATGCTTTTCAAGTTGATAAACGGTCAATAATTAAAATCATGATCAATCTAAGTTTTGTAATACATATTCTATTTGAGTCCTTTTTACGATCTGGGTTTCGCCTATTGGCATATTCATGCACTATGAGCACCAGTGACGACGGGTGGAAAGATATAGACTGTGGAGATCAGATAAAAAGAGCATACTTGTCAGGTTTACTTATGGTAAATAAGAAGATACTACGATATTACTACTGATGTATAGGAACACATTGACAACGACAAACTAAATCTATGAAATTTAAATAGCTCACTGACGATATAAAATTGAGCGATGAGTTTAAATTATAAAAATCATTAAATAAAATTATTTTTTATTTAAAAAAACAATCTAAATTTAATTATGCATAATATGTCATTGATTGCCATAGAAATTGTTTTAAAAATTATCTTATTATTAATTATTTTGGACAAAGCTGTAGTCATAGACATACTAATGTTATGCGCAAATGTTTTAGGATTCGCCTTTCGAGCCTTCCGTATTGCATACATTGCAGTAGACAGGGTGGAAGTCCGCGAGGTAAAGTCCATAAAAAATATGACATTCGTCGCACGATAATCCGATACTATAGTTGAAGAGAGATGTCGCTGTGGCATATTTCTTTTAACCTTTGATAGATGGTTCTGTATATATTTATAATACATTTATATATGTACGACAGATGTCGTTGGCAAAATAAATTATTTGAGTAGAATATAAACAAATCATGTTATTATTTAAATACTTACGTTAATATGCAATTAAATAATATATATTTTTAAGAAAGTACGTTTTAAATAATTGCCCAGTATGGAGTCTTCGACACTGAATTGCACACACTCACCAACAGTAAGTGCAGATTGTCACTAAGTAAATATCAGGTTACATAACAAATTAATAAACCTATAATAACAGACAATAATTTAATATTTTTAGGTGTATCAGCACCCAAAGTGGTAACAAACTCTCCACTGCCGAATAATGATCTTTGGCACCTAGTCAGATGGAACCTTGTATTATGAACTTAAGTGTGAAGTTAAATACAATCTCGTTTTCAATGCAGAGTAACAAGGTTCCAAGTAGGGTTGAAACCTTATTTGTTGGAACTTTGTGCAATCTTTATCTCCGTATTTAAAAGCTAGATGGCATTGGTATGTAAAAACGAAATAAAGTATACTTACTGTATTTGGAAACTTTTCTACTAAAAAAGTACATTTTTGGATGGAACCTTGTTATTCTCAGGGGTCGGAATGAAGCTGTGAGTCGCAGACCAGAACCCCTGCGTCTGGCAAATTCACATTTTTTTCAGTACCCTACTTATATACCTATCTATTCGAATCCAAACAGGATTCGGATAAGGGTTCAGAGCAAATAGCTAACAACTATTTCTCGTAAAATGAACTATTATAAAACCTCTTTAGGGGGCGGTTAAGATCCACACCTGATTTAGGGCAAATTATAAAAAAAGGTGCGTCAAATAGCATGGCGTGTTGTTGCGTGTAATGTATTTTAATGCAAAATATTATTACCTAATTATTTTTTTATATAAAACAAGGTTAGATAAAAAAATATCATACGATGATTAATAAAATATACGTGGTTCTATTTTGACATATTGATGAATAAACGTCACGTTATTACTATTTTAAAATTAACCTGTTTGCCAATTTTCTCACCTTGCCAAAAAAAAATTGTGTCGAATCACATGTTTGGGAGAAAGCAAGGATACAAAATGGCGTTACGTATAATTAATTATTTCACCGGAAATGCCGATCGATGCGTAGGTGTTCAGAAAAGCAATAAAAAGTCCTTGCATATGATTTTCATACAGAATTGAAATTTGTTATATTAGTAATAAATAATCTAGAAGATAGCTTGTGACCTAATACGAAGTCGTAATCATGTTCAAGGATTACCGTTGAACTTGGTGTAAAATATATGCAGAGTAATGCCCCCAAACTTGTTGCATCTTTTCGGACGTAGGTATATTATTTAGGTATAAGAGATATTTTTTCTGTTCAAATTAAGGATTGCAATACAGAAAAGTTTATTTAATTAAAAATATCGGAATCATCAGGTACAAGAATCTTGGGATTGGAGAAATCATCCAGAATCTTGTCATTTTTTTACGTTTTACGTGTTTGTACCGTCTACGTAATGTAAATTAACAAAAAAATCATTAACTAGTATTGCCATTTTTCATTGACATTTGGTAAGTAAAAAGTTTGGTGCGAAATACCTCAGAAACATACATATTAGAAAAAAATATGACGCCGGACAGGACTTGAACTTGCAACCATCGTATTCCGGCCAATATGCTTTATCAATTTAGCAAATCTGCTTCTTACTTAATTACTTACTTACTTAAGATTGCGCTATAGACCATTAAGGTCCATAGCAGACAGCACAATCGTCCTCGAGGAATCTCTGTCCCGAGCTCTCTCTCTCCAGTCGGTCACACTTACCCTATCTACGTTCCTCGTAGGGCTCCTCCGGGGGCGGCCCATGGGTTCCTTCATAAACTTTATGAAGAGCTCTATCTCTAATCCATCGCATTTTCCTTGTTTTAATTGAACGAAGACTATACATTGTAGTGTTGGTTAGTTTTTAAAATTCAAATAAAGCCTGCGTAACCAAGCTATATAATATATATATTATATAAACACTTAATAATATTCGTATATTATGGTTTCGTTTAGGCAGGTTTTAATTGATTTTTACATACACTATCTGTAGTTTTTATTATTATCTGACAAAGAGTACTATTTATGCCGGATCGGCCTATCTCCACCCTTCGTCAATGTTGGACTCAACAGTCAAGTGTAGTCGCGGAGTTTAATCACATTATACCATGGATCGGTAAACTTTTGATACAGAAGGCCCGAAATTTTTAAAGAGCCACAAATTTAGGCTATTCTTTCGAAAAAAAACTCTCCAGAATTGAAGTCGAAAGCTTCTTTTCAGCTTTTCTTTGAAATTATTGAGCGTGGATCAGCCATTTTGCTGTAATTCTGATAATCTTCATTACCAATTTCATTATTATAGCGAAAACATGATTTTTTTATATTGTAATCAAAAAAATTAGGCAGTGTGTGATACATCTTTTATAATTGAAAGAAATACCAATTTTATTTTGACATTAAACATTTCTTAAAAAACAGTCCGCGCGTACTCAAAGAGCCATTATAATATCGACACCCGCCTTTTAGGCTACTGAAAAAATATAGCTATCGACATGTACTTTTCTTCGTTTATAGATATGAAATATTTTTGTAAAAATCAGAGGTAGAAAGAGAACAACCTCATAGATAGTCATTAGAAAAATCTTAGATTTTTTAAAAATTGAATGTAACTTGAACCCACGTCTATTAATCTGGGCGAAGAGTTGTTTCAATTATACTACCAGCTTGCTTATCTTGAATAAAAAATAATGTAAATGAAAGCCAATTTAGTTTTCGTTCATGCAGCGTTCATCTTCATTCACTTTTCCACATTGACAGGTAAGAATGGTTTCTGTAATGAGTTATAGATGTCGCGAAAGTAGAAAGAACATAATATTAAGAACAAAGAATAGCCCAATAACTGGTGAATGAAATCAGTAAAAGATTCAAGCAATATGCTAGCCAACCATGGTTGGTAGCATGAATTAAAAAAACCCGATTTCAAAAATAGAACGCAAAACGTACAGCTGTTTCTCATAAGTCTTCAGTTTATTTGTACGCAATAGGTGAAACAAAATGAATTTATTTCAACCGAACTGTGAAAATAAGAAAATATCACTGATTTTTATAAACATAAAATGACGTTATCATCAATAAATGTGTATCGCAGAGTTTTCCAAATGAGATTCCGCCACGTAAAATTAAGAGTCCCACAAAATAAATATTCTAGGGAACACAAAAATATTAGGAAGTGGGTTACCTTCTGAGTGAAGCTGAAACAAGATTTAATTCCCGAGTGTGGTAAAATATGGAATAAACTTAATCACCTATTACAGAATTTGGTATTTTCAATATTTACACTTCTAGAAAAGTTTGTCACACAAACGAAACGCACATTCGAATATTCGAAGACGCTCGGCGCGATTAGTATAATATTGTATCTTGCTTCAAATTCTTTGTCTATGGCGACTGGCTTCACATATATATTTATTAATTTGTTATGTGGTGAGTCTGTATCTAGCGGATGAGACAACTTATGTAGGTTAAGGTACTAAATTGCATTTATAATTTCTATTCAGAATATACACATTAGATACATCGACTGTATACCTACTATCGCACATACGTATGTACCTAAATAATAGAAAACTTCCTGATTCGCGTCTTCCCTTTATCCTTTATCCCCCTTCAATCACCAGTAAACATAGATAAAACATAGATTTTCGTAAATTATAGGTACTTTATTATATAAATAATGATATTAAAATATATATTTAATATCATTATTTATATTAAAATTATTATATTATGATTACATTTAATACATGGTGATAATTTAAATATGCACACGTAAATGATTTAATTGTTCATATGTTTAAATTCCAATGAGAAGAGATAGTTCTCAATCCGCAATAAAAACATTATGTTAAGAGCATATTTGGTATTGAGCAATATGGGCTTCCACAGAATTGAAGTTATATTAACAAACTTTTTTATAATGAATAGTTGTTAACTTCCCTTCTAACGAACCCTTCGATCAAATTGAAAAAACAACATGAATTTTTTATTAAATTAATTAGTTAATTAATTTTAATTACCACATTTGAATAACATGTTAATTACATCTAATGGCCAACTGTTCCAAACGCGCCAGTCGCGGTGTTAGCACTAAATGAGTTAATTAAAACTACTTAGTGGATAGAAAGTGACTGAAATTCCTACTTTCTACTTTATGTATAAAATCGTAACGAAAATACATTTGTGTCGCTAGATTTCAAAATCAGCCAAGTCCACCTTCAGGTATTTTTGACTTTTTTGTGAATTGCTGAAGAACTACTGCTTTCTAACATTTCTGCATTGTCGAAATGTGAAACTTATTAATTTTAAATATTATATGCTCAAAATAATGTAAACTTTCACCCTTGTGACTGTGTACTTGAGAAAACACAAAACTGTTTTGCTCCTATTCATCCATTATGGACTTGGCTGATTTTGAAATCTAGCGACACATTTATTTCATTCGATAGTGCGGCGCCCAATATTGTCCTGGCGTCCGGTTGTCCCATTCTCATTCAGGTTATATGCAAATTTAAAAATAATGATATTTAAATTCAGCACGTATTTAGACAGCTGGTTAAAAATGGAACATCAAAATTATTTACGAGACATGTTAATGACACAAAATGCCTAATTAACTTTGTTTCAAAAAGTTTTAACCAAGAAGTCTATATTTTAATGGGAAATACCACTATACGTATTAGTAGTATAAAAATATGAATACTTTGATTCTAATCTATGAACTAATATTAATCACAAAAACGATCGATGCTTTTTTTTATTGAATTGCAGTATTTATGCAGATTATGCAGTGTTATAACTTGTTATTCTTTAAGTGAAGGTAAAATATACCTACGTAATTAATTGATATAATCAAATGAAGGTGCTCCACAGGTAGTACATGAAATAAATTATTATATTTAACAACGTAAGTCGGTGCTGCAAGCAATTAAAGAAAAAAAACCACAATTTAATAGATTTGAAAAGGCAATCATATTTTTATATTATTTTAGCTCTGCTATTAAAAAAATGTGTAAGACATAATATTCTTGGTAACACTTAATTATTCCGTTTGTCTCTTTACAACCGATAAGTTTTAAAACCTAAACTAACTACAAAGTATAAACCTCATTTTTTGTTTAACTTGATATTCAAGTTAAATCCACTGACTACAGTAATTTGTTAGAGATATCTGATCTCGGACAATAAATGTGGTATGTATGACAAGTTTGCTCGCAGAACCAAACAGGGATGGAATGCATTATTTGTATCTTCGAAAGTGACCTACCCTTTATTTGTCGTCCTACAAGTACCTACTCACGTATGGTATTTGAAAAATGTCCTCTAATACAAGAGAAATCAAAAAATTACGAGCAGCAAGCGCAACTTGAAATGGATAGGTGCAAGTTGGGCATAAAGCGGAAAGACTACAAAATAAAGTAATGAATAAGGATGTAAAAAAGACTAAGCGATGTGGTAGAGGTCACTGAGCATATGAAATGGCAGAGGGCTGGAATGTTGCTCGGCGAGTGGTCAACCGCTGAAAAAAAGCCATCATGCAGTGGTACTCAAGGGGCACTAAGGCCTCGTATGCATTGTCGACTCGTCTCCGACAACCAGAAAGTGTGGCTAGTTGCCGCAAGTATGTGCGTAAACATTGATTTTCTTTCATCTGCCTCGTGGTTACTGTCAACTTGATTGCTGGAGATTAGTGCAATGACTAAGAGGCCTAGCCTAAGTAACCACGAGAACGCCATAAAATCCGCTGGAGAGGCGAACTAATAAAGTTCACAGTGGATCGACGCAGGTTGATGAAGCTGATGACTTGATCGATCCACCCGATCTAAGTCCTGACATACCTACGTCATCGTCATAGATGGTTATGTTTACTATCATAATATTACGGTAGTGATTAGTTATACGATTATTAAAAGAACTTTAAATAATATTTTATAATATTGCACCGCTTATTGCAGCATATATATGCACCGTACCTTTTATTGCGTGTCTGCCCTTCGACATTCAATATTTTAATAGTGGTATTTTTTTACCGCGTGAAATGTTAAGATAAACCTATCTTTATCGTAATGTTGTTTAATAACATTTCACTTTAAACAACTCGAAGACTCTCGTATTAATAAAATAATACACAGGTAAACTAAACATCACCTGTGGCGGTAATCTGTCTGCATCTTGGTGGCATTGGCTTTGAGGCAATTAAGTGTACACTGGAGGGCAACGATATACTTACAGGTAGCTATGGATATAATATGTATCTATTGGTTAAGAAATTGGACTTATAAAAAGGTACCATATCAAACGAATTAATTCTTTTATTATAACACTAAACAGCAATTCCATATCATTGTAATAATACTATGCTTGAATTTGTAACTATTAATGGTATATATTAAAGTAACTAAGGACATAATAATCACCCTTTTGGCAGCATACTATATTTTGATTTTGTACTTAAGTAGGTAGGTATATACTGCATACTTTTTTCAGGATTTTGCGTGATTGTTCATCCAAATCAATGATAAACCTTTATTTTCAAACCTAAGAGTGCCGTGGTATGGAATGATGCAGGTTGGGCTTAGCACGGAAAGACCACCGAAGAAATTAATGTATGAAAAAACAGAAATGGGTGTGGTATGGTGTCAGTTGTCACCAAACTGATACATTAATAATGAGCTGATAAAGGTAATATATGGCAAAGCGAAGATCACCCTGATGGTGGGAAAATTAATGTAACATGTTTGGTAGTTATTCTGATAGTGATTCATTGGCCTATACCCCAATGTGCATCTTGGCCGCCTAACGAAGAGGTTTCTTACGAATTTTCTACGAGAAATGGACGTTAGCCACTTTATAGTTTTACATATTAGAGTTATAAGGCCGATATTATGGGTTCAAATACACATCGAATGACAACATGTGAATTTGTCAGACTCACAACTATATAAGCGGACACTTTACACCCGTGTTAATCGACTTATACTTATGCAGTCCTGCGCATCTATTCTACACACAAGCTGCTATTGGCCGCTATCGGCAGCTATCTAGGCTAGTTTTTCATAGTAACAATTAGGTACAATTTGTAATTATTACAATAAGTGCTATGTTTTAACAGCACCTCTCTTAGCTATGTTAGAGCGAGATAGACAGTTTTGTCTATTTAGACGGCGAACTTATTGTAAAAATTATAATACTTCGGTACAAACATATGAAAAACTACCCTCGATAGCTGTCGATAGCAGTATTGTAGTGGTATTGTATTATATGGTAGCCTAATGCGTACAGTATCGGATTTGAACTCTTTATGAAGTCATAATATACATTATTATATTGTTATAATATGTGATTTTCTCAAAGCCTGAGTGTTACTGCGGTTCTTTTACTGGTACTACAGATTCACTACTGTTTGTACTATACTAGTTATCATTGGATTTCATGGCCTTTTGCAGTGATAAAATGAAAAGAAATAATTACAAGATAAAAAGAACTTTTTATATACAACGTTTTTACATTTTCTGTTGAATCATATAAACTTGACTTGACTAGCTTAAACGATCAAAAAAATTGTACTTGATAGAAATAATACTGAAATGTCATTTTGACATTTATATTGATTTCCATAGTAACGCACGTATAAATTATTAATTTAGTTGCTAGGACTCCAGACCCCTAGCAACCAATAATAGTGGATTGAATTACGGATTTCTTCCGAAATAACTTTTCATACAAAACAGAATTAACTGAAAATGAAATCAATTCTACTTGAAGATGGCAAAAAGTATTAAAAAAAATGCATTGACATCGTGTTCTGATATATTCTAAAAGTTTCAAATGTGAAGTTAGTTAAAAATCGATTGCAAGATTTGTACCGGATAAACAACCACCGGAAAAATAAGAATACGACCTGATAAAAACGTTGTAAAATATGTTTTGTTTAATCTAGACATACGTAACATAATACTGAAATCGAGTTATCATTCATTGATTTAATGAAAAGATTTATCTCGCACAAAAAAAACATTTTTATTTTTCGATTTACAGCGCAGAAAGTTTGTTTTTTTATTGTGACTTTTAGTGGAGGTTTGGTATTTATGAAGGTCATCTTCTACCATAATTCACCTGGCTATCAAGTTATTGAGATAATAAATAACATGGTAATACGATATAATGATAATTACTTGTATGCTCAGTGCAAAAGCTGTTACAATAATATTGTGAATGTATAAGTCACCCGTAATCCCACAGTTTACTTGTAATTCGTAAATTCAATCAATGCTTTTAACTCGCAAAGACGATGTTAATAAAGTGAAAATTACACGATCAACGATCGTTTCGATGACATGATGATTATCGTGAACGATCATTAATTGTCTTCAATAGCAATTATGTACATTAATACAATTCGATCATGTTGACGCTTGATTTGATTGATTAATAAACATGCGTTGTGTCGCCAGAGATAAAAATTATGAGTACACAAAAAAATATCTATCGGTCAGCCTGGTGACCACACTAAACAGTTCTACCTCGTATATTCTTACTTTAAATGTCATTGCATGCTATTAGTGTTTGCGTTTATATAAATAATTACAAGATAAAAAGAACTTTTTATATATAACGTTTTTAAATTTTCTGTTGAATCATATAAACTTGACTAGCTTAAACGATCAAAAAAAATTGTACTTGATAGAAATAATACTGAAATGTCATTTTTCATTCATATCGATTTACATAGTAACACACGTATATATTAATAATTTAGTTGCTAGGACCCCAGACCCCTAGCAACCAATAATAGTGGATTGGATTACGGATTTCTTCCGAAATAACTTTTCATACAAAACAGAATTAACTGAAAATGAATTCAATTCTACTCAAAGATGGCTATAAGTATTAAAATAATGCATTGGCATCGTGTTCTGATATATTCTAAAAGTTTCAAATGTCTAACTAGTCGGGAAGTTAGTTAAAAATCGATTGCAATATTTGTACCGGATAAACAACCACCGGAAAAATAAGAATACGACCTAATAAAAACGTTGTAATAACAAATTGCTGATTGTATTTACTAACATATTGTTTTTGTATCGAATGCTGTTAAAATAATGAATTGACTGTATTGACAGGGTGCGCTGCTTATGGCCCGGCCCTACTGAAAAGCTGATGGTTTCAAGCCAATTTATCAGCCCTATCGTCTGCGTTGGGTTAGCAATTGTTATACTATGCCTACAATTAGAAAAATATTTCACGATCGTGGCAGATGGTTGGCGCCAGTCGTTAAGTCTGCGAGTCTGCCGTGTAATTTCCCTTTAAGTGCATCCCGATTGGACAAGCAAAAGGGACAACATGCCAACTCGCGTCTCGATATTCCTACATATGAATGCCCAGTGCAAAAGTAATAAATTATAAAATGATTAGTGCATCAGTCAGTGGCGCACCCAGGATTTAATATTGGGGGGGGGGGGCCCAAGGAGGAGAATGTAAATTAGTCCCATAGGCTCTTTTTCTTCTTCATAGCCTAATTTCTCGTTTATCGGTCTTTTGTCTATTGCACTCGGTGTACCTACACCATGGTCCCCACATCCTGAAACGGGCCCTCATGCTAGGATATTTGGCGGCCCCCCTACCTATCGCTAAGATTAAAGGCAGTGTGAAACACTAAATTAATGTTTTCCAAATTGTGTTTTAGTTCAAATTAAGTAATTAATTAAATTAAAATCTACTTTAATAATGGAGTTGTCGAGTATCGACACATAATAATCAAAAAATATATTGCACAATTATATAAGTAATTGAAAATGTTCATGGCCATGAATTATAATAGCGCCGCAGGCGACTTTTTTTACTATTAAAGCTAATTTATGATGTGTGTTTATCTCACTTATCTGGTCAACCCGACACGCCGGGCCCCCAGGCTAGAGCCCTGTCAGCCCTCCCAAGCTATGACCTATACCACTCCGGAATTCGGGTGGACACGGAAAATTTTTTGACAGTTCCATTAGGGATCGGGTTTCTAAAAAACCGACATTTTCGAAATTTTGTGTTAGAAATTAAAATCTAAGAAATTTTTCTTTAAAGGTGCTGGTGAATTACATTCTGATAATTTTTATTTTGGGGGGTGCCAGGGCCCCCTGCCCCCCCTGGGTGCGCCACTGGCATCAGTCAAGATTAAAATTGATGATATTGACTTGCTTGACCCACAGTATTTTACCACGTTTTTATTAGCTCGTATTTTTGTTTGTCCAGTACATTTTTTTTCTTGTTTTGTTTTATTTGTTTTGGACGATTGAAGATTTTTAACTAACTTCCCGACTAGCTAGACATTTGAAACTTTTAGAATATATCAGAACACGATGACTATGCATTCTTTTAATACGTTTAGCCATCTTTAAGCAGAAAAAAAATAAAAAGTTAAACACTATTATTGGTTGCTAAGGGGTCCTAGCAACTAAATTATTATTATATACGTGCGTTACTATAGAAATCAATATGAAATGTCAAAATGACATTTCAGTATTCTATATTTATTCAGTATTTCTATCAAGTACAAAAAAAGTATTTATTAATACATAGAGTTTATATGATTCAACAGAAATTTTAAAAACGAGGTATATAAAAAGTTTTTTTTTATCTTATTTTGAATTATTTTAAAATGACTAATACATTTATTCGGGCCGTCTGCAAATATCTGTGTCGATTCCCATCAAGGATTTCAATCCCAGACAGCATTAAAATCACTCGATAAGTATTTTGCATCTCTGAGTTAGGGGAAACTGGTTTATTCTCGAAAACCCGCAGAAGTAATAATATGTATTATATTATACCCTATATTATTTTTCTTTTGAGCATGTCCGATTCTAATAAGACCATATTATGGGCGTTTGTATTAACAGATTTTATTTTTATGAGATACTAGCTGACCCGGCAAACTTCATACCGCCTCAGAATCAATAAGCTTGTGTTAACTTATTAGCTGAATTAAATTCAGTTTTTTTATTAAGTTAAAATGAATACTCAAAATGAATAAGTTCAATAAATGTGCAAAAATCAAATCAAAATGAAAAGTATTTTAATTATATTGAACTGTACACACTGTACACACACGATGACCGCGTGGATTAAGCGCCGGTCTATAGTGTCGAGGGTCCCATGTTCGAATCCTGGGTCTGGTAAGTTCACATATTGTAATTCAATTTCAATTCAATGATGACTACCGAGCCAACCTTCAGTCGTAAATTGTGCGGTGGCAAGCCAAGCAGATCCAATGAGTTTAAAAATTCAGTTGGCTAGTTGGTTGCTTCGTCTTCGTTTGTTACACAGTCGATAGATTTGAAGGAATGCAGTGGACCAACGATTTGATTATGAATTGTGAAGTTTAAGTGATCCACATCTTTGTTCTTTACCGCAAGAATGCTCGTTCACTCAACCAATTGTCATGTTTGTGATTAGCAATGATGTTCGGTAACATTTTGTTGATGAGTTCGTTCTTAGTTGAGAAGAAATTGGAAAAATTCAGCGGAAACGAAATCAATCCGCTCGATTCGACGACAGGAACACGGCCGTTACCGATACTCAGCAATTGTTTGGAGAAATCTTCGGCAGATGGATCGTTTAGCAATGCAACTCGCATGTTTGTCGTCAGCTGAAGTGTCTTCACATAGTACTACAGAGTCGATGATTTGAGGCAAGCATTTATTTCATCAGCAGCGGTCGATCTTGAAAGTGGAGTGTTTGGTGAAAATCGCCAGATAGTAGAATCATTGCGCCTCCAAAACTTCTTTGAACGCAGATCTTTCATAGTTCGATTGAGTGCTTTCAATGCGCGTTTGTGCGCCATTGTGCATCCATCCCAAGTGATGATTTTACTTGCTAACAAAATTTTGGCCATTGTTGAGTATTTCGCAATGTTGCATGTCGGTTTTTCAGTCGGCAATTTCAACGTTGAATGAGGCGTTCGGCATCCTTCTAACAACGTGGCCGCTATCCCAGAAGAAGCAACTGCTACAGCATTTCCGGATCTCACACGAACAGTAGCCAAAATCAATGACATGAGGAATGTCTTCCCCGTTCCATCGGGCGC
The DNA here is from genome assembly GCF_057557595.1 of Rhyacophila brunnea. NCBI lineage: Eukaryota > Metazoa > Arthropoda > Insecta > Trichoptera > Rhyacophilidae > Rhyacophila > Rhyacophila brunnea. The sequence goes on from NW_028233276.1 coordinate 835,466, forward strand.
GTCGAGGAAAAATAAGCCACCATTTCCATCATCAATTGCCTTCATTAGCGTATCGTACACTTCCTTCTGTACGTACACTTCCTTCTGTCGTTCGAACTGATTAGTTCAATGCATCTCGATCATATTCACGATCACGTTCCAATTCTCGATTGAAAGCGTCGTTCATTCCACGATGTGGCGTTGGCATTCCTAACTTGACTAAAAAACTGCCGCACATGAGGTAACACATGTATTCGATCAAAAGCAAAGCCTGGTTATGTATCTCCTCATTCACCTCGAGATCGGGATTCCCTGAACTGACACAAATTCGATGTAAAATGTCTTCTGACATGTCATCATTTCACTTGTTTTACAGTTCAGGTGGATTCGATGGGAAGCATGTCGAAATAATGATATCAAATAATGTGCGTATCTGACTTGGAGATGCAGAAACAATTGCTTCAGCGATTATCTTATCCCAATGAGTATCGTTTCAAGCAAATTGAGCTGTTGACATGAAGCACGAAATGTTGGGCACACTACACCATTGACAGTTAGACATTTCGACTATCATTCTTTCTTTTGTTTGTTTGTTTCTTTTTTATTGTTTCTGTCATGTATCAGAGATGGCGTTGTATATGGATTAAATTGTTTTGTGATTTTCTTTTATTTTAGAATGCGCGAGGTTCATTGTTCAAAATGTCAAAATGTATGAGAAAATTAATTTTCTTCATAATTTATTTTTTCCGTGATTTATCCGATATTTCAATAGTTATTCTGCTATTCCGGGCGGAGACAAATCCAACAAAACACAGATTATAAAAATCTGTCCAGCCGTTCTTGAGTTATAAATGGTGTAACTAACCCGACTTTGTTTTATATATATAATATAGATGAATGTTAGCCACTTGTTCGACCTATTGGGTCCTTACTCTGACTTCAAACACAAACTGAAAAAACAATATGATGTAAATTTACCAGGCCCAGGATTCGAACCTGGGACCTCACGACATTATAAACAGACGCGTAAGCCGCTCGGCCATTGTGGGCTTTATACCCTCTATTAATTACCTTCACTAGGAGTTTTATTCTGTTTATTTTTTCTTTAAATGTAAACACTCTTAAAACACTGTAATGTTTACAAAAATACGAGTAACAAAGTTTTATACGGACCAATGATCACCACATATACAACTATCAAATATGTATATTCTTTCAAACTAAATTCTCTTCGGTTATATATATTCACTTTTTAGAAAGAATGTGCATAGATTCAAAACACCGTCAATTATAAATAGAAAGAAATTCTGTTATAACAATATATCATACGCTACATACTTTAACTCCAAAATCAGTGCTTCTCAAACTAAGTACTAAGTTCAATTCATTTCCGGGATAAAAGACCGTGTAAAGATTAAATGATTCCCGATGATAGCAGACCCTGCGATAGTTAATACAGTAGGTACCTACGACAATTATATCTACATACACATAGATAGGTACACAACAAGTAATTACGCAACATATATTTTTTTTTACATAAGAGAGTTTTATCTTTGAGCCTGTTCTCTGGAAAAGGTGCGACATTGCATTACAATCGATGAAAGTGTTATATTATTTTGGTCTTGTCAGCCATTTTAATGCATACGTTGTGAATGAGGTCAAATATGAGGAAGCGATTGCAGGCTTAGAAGAAAAGCAAGTTAACTTGCTAATTCTTACCTCACTTGGGATTTTTACTATTACGTTTGACAATAATTATTAATTTGTTATTATTTAACAGTTGCAACGTAATACAAAATCGGCGTGAAATTTTTGTATGGATTATATTCAGGTACGGATTAAGATATGGGCTTTAGAAGCTTTGACCTTATGATATTTTATATACCTACATATCTCTACACTACAATATACCAGAGAGCATCAATTATTACTGTAGGTAGCAAAACAAATCCCAAAAATACCTTACCTTGAGAACATACCTACATAATTATTAAAAAGTTGAAGTTATCAATTTTAATCGTTTTTGTGATTCGAGTTTTGTATTTGACATTTTCAGGCATTACAGGCTGATAACTATCTTAGAAATAGGGAGCGTCAGTTGTTTATTCTCCCAAGGTGCATCACCAACCTGCCACTGGTAATGCCAATTAGGAGGGCAATAACTATATTCAACCAAATTGCTTCGGTTGTTGATATATTCCACTTGCGAGAGGTGAGTTTAGGTGGATGCTATTTTAGAAATTCTTAAAATAGGGTCTCCTTAGCAAACTCGGTGTACTTCTTTGAACTTATATAGATGTATAATTGTATTTTCACTGCGTTTGTATGTTTATATTATGTTCTCTTTTTATATTTTCATTTTTATCCCTTTTATTCCTTTTTTCTTTCTTTTTTATTATAATTTTTCATGTCATGTTGTAAGCGTCTTAAACTTTTAATTTGTAATGTTCACAATATGTAAAAAAAAAATGAATTGAATATACTTGCAGTTGTGGTATAGTTGTGGTGCCTACAGTGCTACTGTAGAATAATTTGCCTATACAAATGATATGTTAATATCGGGGATGAGAAAACTTTTCGTATAGGAAGGCCGCATTAAAAAAATAGATGCTAAGTAACGTAAAAACATAGAAAAATGAATTCTTTCAAAATGCCTCCCTTAATCACACAGAACCTGTACCCTTGTACTATATTGTGATATATGATAAGACGTGTAATTCAAGGAGCTTTATAATTAAATATTAGGCCTGATAATTCTCAATGCGAGCCTGTTTATATTACTCATAATATTTTTTAATTGCTGCATTGGTTGCCGCAAGTATGAAATAATCATTATAAAAAAGCATTGCGAATTTATTTAATTTAAAAAAAATGGTTTCACGTATTATAAAGCATTGTTGTATTGACAGACTTCTTACTTATTCATTACTATGGATTCTTTGGTATAGTTGAAGATATGGCAAGCGAGAGATTAAGTTCTAATTGCCTTAAACCGATTATATTAACAACATTATAATAGGTATGCATATTGTTTCGCGGTAACTTTCTGATTCGTATTCGCAATTTTTTATCCGTTTTTATAATATACACACTGAGAAAACTCTCCATACTAATTTATAATACAATAATTTTGGTGTATACTATATTTATCTGGCAGAAAAGTTGGCCATTAACGCACACCATATAAATTAATCTCAGAATACTTATACTGGAACAAGGTAAAAAAAAATGTGCAACACATGTTAATAAATTTCCATCGCAAAGAATCTCTGGCATGGCCTCCATAAGCAGGGGGAGAAGGTTAACAAGGCTCTATCCTGGGGTTCCGGTATTTGGTGGGGCCCAGCGTGGTGGGTCGAATAGTTAAGCGAGAGAAACATACACCAACATATTGCTCTAATAGTAAATAAAAGTCGTCATTTTCTTTAAAGAGTTTTAACATCTTAAAATATGTGGCTATGCGATGAAATTTGCGGTGATATTATGATTGGTATAATTAAATGATTGAATGAATTAAATGAATTTTATGATTACTTTTAGTGTGTTTTCTGACTAATGAAAGTGTCACATGTTGTTACTTGGTTAAAAAAAACTGTTAATACAACCTCCTCTCTGTGGAGGTTCATATGATTCTCTCAGGATCGAACATGGTGAAGTAAGTATTAAGTAAGTAATGTCGCTAAGTATGGAATAGAAGATTATTAGATCTCCTGGTGTTGGTAGGATTATTAATTGCAAGTAATATAAACATAAAACATAACATGTTTTATTAGAAATAAAATTTAAATTGACAATGTCAATGCCAATATAATAATAGTCAAGAGAAATGTTAGTGGTTTTAATTCTATGCCGCCATGCGAGAAGTTGAAAAAGACCTGAAGTGTAGTAGAGTGTTTATAATATGCTTCATAACTTTGCACTCCGGCGCTAGGATGAAAATGATGTAATATATTCTAAAAATATATTTTTACATATAATATTATCTATTTATTTATTTATTACTAGAAATATTATTACAATTGAATATCATTTGATCTAATTTTATGCGAGATGATCAAGCAAAGATGCGTATCAGTGTAGTAAAAAGTGCTAAAAAGTGCATAGTTATAAAACGTATACTCTACCACCTGTAAAAATGATGTATTATATGTGGACGTATCGTAATGTTTGACAACATTGTAATAGTTTTTTGGTTCACCTTGTATCAATTTCCGGAAACCATAATACTCACGAGATTAAATACATACAACAGTAAGTAACGATTCTGGAAAAAATGGCCTTTATTTCAATTTTGCATATCTGCAGGCACCTGTATACATACTTAAATAACAAACAAAGTGCACTCACCAGCATTGCAATATTTGGAAGGATAAGGACGTCGTCTTCTGTGAATGGTGCAGACAATTCAGGCTGCCATTCCAATGGATGGAGAGGAATGCTGCTGAGCGTATTATTATCATTGAAGGTCACGTTCGAATGCTCCAAGATTTCTCTGAAAGTCAAAAATGTCTTAACTATCATAACCGCAATATAAAAACGATCTAAGGTATTATGAAAGCAGGTTTCTATAAAGATTACACATGCTGTACGTACGAAAATATTATAATATAAAATTAAAAGATCTTTCGATTTACTCCCATAAAAATAATATTAACCTCGTGAAAGTCAAGTACGTAATAATTTATTCTGACAGTGAACATTTATACCACGGACGTATGGAATTTTTCAGTATTAAAATATAGTCAAATTACTTATTTAAATATTAAAGTGATTTTCTGATATTTGCATTTATATTTTTAATACCTTATTTCAATATTTGTCTTTATACATGCTATAATTTTTCATATACTTTATACTGTCAATATAATATGTTAAATATTACATAAATATTTTTGTGTGTGATTTATTTTTAAACAATCATTTATATGAATACAAAAAATCGTGCAGAAGGGCTTTAGTCTATTGAATTAAACAACTTGAATAAACATTAGAAATGTACATATTAGAAAATACTCTTAGGATAACTTATGGACCAACGATGTCAGAAAAACGTTTCTTTCTACCAAATAGAGCTTTATGTGATTTCCCTCTCATAAAATAACTAAATTAAGTGCCAGTTTGACGTAAGTATAATATTTCTATGCAACGTCTACCACGTATGGAAATTAGTAGACATTGTCTTTTTTTGTTTGATTTTCAAATTATGTTTAGGCTGAAACTCTATTGAAGTCTTTATTCTATGTTCTATTATATTGGTATTAGACAGAGTGAGAATCGAAAATACATTTTACAATTTTCAAGGGCTCTAAACGTTTTCATTATTAGCATAATGAAGGGGTTAATACAAGACAATGATATGCCACATAATTATGGATTTCATGATTTTGAATAAAACTAATTCCCAGGGCACACACTCATGTTTTTTTAAAGACACTTTAAAAAAAAAATACAAGTGTCTCAATATGATCTATATTGTGTAATTCTTGCAAATTCAAACTTTGCCCTAAACATGGTTATAACATGGTATGCCTTGTTCCAAACAAAATAATTATTTGTACGATATATCTAACATTTTAAATGTGGATAGTGATTTTTCTTGTTACGCTAGTCATGTTCATCAATAATGTGTGAACAACGAACAAGAACATTATATTGCCCATATCTCCAAGCTGTGTTTCTGTGGCATATCATTGTCTTGCAATAACCCCTTCAAATGCTAATAAATAATTTATTTGCTTAGCATTCTAAAGTTTTATACCTCACCATTTTTGAAAACTAGGAGAAACAAGCACTCGAAAGTTTTAAGTTTGTATTTTAATTTAATATACCTAAGAGTGTATTAGTAAAGTAAAGCCTCTATAAAAATAAATACGTTTGTCGGGTTGAGAACAATGCAGTATTTGTTTGCTAATCTGAAAAACTCTAACCCACAATTTTAAATCTCGTTACGTGGCTCTCTGTCGACTGGAAGGTAACCGTGAAGTTATAGAGTTACTTTGTCTATGTGATAAAAAACTAAAATAAATATAAATAATAATGATGATATCTTACTTGTAAATATAGGGGCCGACTTGTTCCACCTTAATCTTCTCTCGCCCAGCAAGGAAAGCTTCAGAGTTGGTGACATTGAACAGGTATATCTTTATGTAGAGGTCAATCTCTGGCTTTCTCCACATCTCGAAGATCTCACCACCAGGAGAGAATATGACTTTCTGAAAAAAATAAAAATTTTATATTTACATATTAGAATAGTATTTCTATTAAAACGGGGAATGGGACGATTTGACACCGCGAACTGGCCTCCGCCGATTGGCCTCCGGTAATTGGCCGCCGGTACAATCGGACGCCAGCCCAATTGGACGCCGACCCAATTCGACGCCGACCCAATTGGCCTCCGGGAGGATTGGACGCCGCACAGTTGAATTAAATGCGCAAAGGAATAGACGTACGTTACGATTTGTTGGAGTAAGTAAGCAAGTCAGTTTAATATGCTTCTATCTTCTCAGTAGTTGTACCTTATACATTTCGCGCTTGACACATTTTTAATATATATTGAGAATAATTATTATGCCTTATGATGTTTATTAAAAGAAAATAAGTCTTCCCTCGCTAAAACTTAAAGATGTGTATAATCAATTAATTTATTGTCTATACACGGGTACTTATTTATATTTACAACAAATATTAAAAATAATGTTAGATGTTAGAATGAAAATTACATTATATTTCAGCGTTTTATCGACTTAATATTATAATAAAGCTTAAACATGTATATTATTATGCATAAATGCGTATTTTAAGATAGTATGAAATTAAAAACAAAATATTAAGTAAGTTATCTGCTAAGTATAAATGTTTCAGTAGTTTGATTGATAAACTACTTAGGTACTGGGTGCTGGACGAAATCCCGAAGGCCGAAATCCCGAATGCTGAAATCCCGAATGGCCGAAATCCCGAAAAATAAAAAAATACAAACATCAATAATTGCGCAATTTTTGCAAGACAGACAAAAACCCATTTTTTGTGGAAATATAAAAAAAATGTAAAATACACACATCAATAATTGCGCAATCGTGTGCGCAATTTTTGTAAGAGAGACAAATTTCATTTTTGCGGAAAATGGGTTTTCCGATTGCGCAATTTTTTTTCAGGAGAGACCATTTTATAGAACGAATGGATTTCGTGTCTCTTGTAAAAATTGCGCAATTCACGATTGCGCAATTATTGATGTTTGTATTTTACATTTTTTTTATATTTCCACAAAAAATGGGTTTTTGTGTCTCTTGCAAAAATTGCGCAATTATTGATGTTTGTATTATTTTTATTTTTCGGGATTTCGGCCTTCGGGATTCCGGCCATTCGGGATTTCAGCGTTCGGGATATCGGTTTTCGGGATTTCGGCTTTCGGGATTTAGGCTTTCGGGATTTCGGCCATTCGGGATTTCAGCATTCGGGATTTCGGCCTTCGGGATTTTGTCCAGCACTCAGTACCTAAGTAGTTTATCAATCAAAGTACTGAAACATTTATATTTAGCAGATAACTTACTTAATATTTTGTTTTTAATTTCATACTATCTTAAAATACGCATTTATGCATAATAATATACATGTTTAAGCTTTATTATAATATTAAGTCGATAAAACGCTGAAATATAATGTAATTTTCATTCTAACATCTAACATTATTTTTAATATTTGTTGTAAATATAAATAAGTACCCGTGTATAGACAATAAATTAATTGATTATGCACATCTTTAAGTTTTAGCGAGGGAAGACTTATTTTCTTTTAATAAACATCATAAGGCATAATAATTATTCTCAATCTATATTAAAAATGTGTCAAGCGCGAAATGTATAAGGTACAACTACTGAGAAGATAGAAGCATATTAAACTGACTTGCTTACTTACTCCAACAAATCGTAACGTACGTCTATTCCTTTGCGCATTTAATTCAACTGTGCGGCGTCCAATCCTCCCGGAGGCCAATTGGGTCGGCGTCGAATTGGGTCGGCGTCCAATTGGGCCGGCGTCCGATTGTACCGGCGGCCAATTACCGGAGGCCAATCGGCGGAGGCCAGTTCGCGGTGCCAAATCGTCCTAGACCCATTAAAACGTTATCATCATAAAAAAATATGTCTCAAGTCTAAACCAATGATGTTAGATTTTTTCGCTGCACTCATGGAGGCACCTTTACAAACGAAAATCACCTTCAGTATGGGTTCAACTGCATAATAGCAATATAAAATGTCTTTGTATGAAAACCGCTCGATACTAATCAATCGAAACCTTATTGGCTGCATACCATATAATATCAATACACCGACTAATGAACGGCGACGAATACCTAAAGAATTGTTAAAATTTATCAAATCTATGTGAATTTAGCTAAAAGCTATTTGATGAATCAATGGTCTAAATAATGTGTGCACCTCAGTGGCGAAACGTGGAAGTAGGCTATTAGGGTCCTACATAAATAGTTGACACTAAACTTTGAACTAAGACAACACTGTGTAGATAGTGTTTGTTAATTTTTAAAAATCAATTATATCCTGTCTAATCCAAGTCATAGTAGATAATGGTCAAAAAATATTTGTTTATGTATAAAATATCTAAAATTATGCCATTAAACTATACATACTTTTAAATATTTTATAGATAGAAGAGTTGATCGATTATGGTTTGGTTTAGGCAGGGCTTAATGAATTTAAAAACAACTAACCAACACCATCTGTAATATGATAAAAACAAATAGGTATGACTGGACAAGTTTGCATTATTTAGTCGGATCGCCCATTGCATACCTAAACTATTATGATTTGGTTTAAGCAGGGTTCGCCTACTTAAAAAAAACCAGCACCATCTGCAAATTGCATTCTTAGTTCAATGAAAACGAATAAGTATGATTGACAAAGTTTAGTCTGCACTATTTATGTCGAATTTTAACAGCCTACTTTCACCCTTAGCCACTGGTGTACCTATATAATGTATACGTAGAAATTAAATCTAAATAATTTAGGAGAAATCCAAACCACATGTAGGGGAGGCTTTTCTCGGCTGATGATGATGTCGGTGTTTGATACCTACATTAATACAGGTATGTACTAATACTCTATTTTACACAGGTTCTCAAACTTATTTTGACCACCGCCCACCTTGAGATTTAAAAAAAATCTAGTGCCCCCCATATTTTTTTAATCACCTCTTTACATTGCCATCTGTTGCGTATCTTATTTCTTCTATTATTGCAATTCTATTAATATTAATAATATTAATAATCTATTATTCTTCTATTATTGCAAATATAATATTTAAACATGCATCATTATATGGATAGGATAGATATGGTGTGACCCATATCCTATTTCTGAGATCAAAGAATGTTTCAATGAGAGGAAATAAAACTCAAACTTAATCATATAATATTTAGAAGTATTTTTATTAACATTAAAAGAAGACTTTGAATTTAAAACGTATCTGTGAAGGATGAATCTGGTGCATTTCGACGAGTTTGTTAATATCAGGCTCGAATTTATTGCTATCAGAAATCGTTGAACAACCGACCGTAATCCAGGGTTAACCTTGATTCCGTCAGATTTTTATAGATAGAATTTGTCTGCCATCGCCTCTCTAGATTTCCTTAACGACCCTAGTTTTCTTTGAGCATTCTACTGAACCCCTGAAAGCCTCCAACGCCCAAAAAGGGGCGTTATCGCCCATTTTGAGAAACACTGCTCTATTACAATGATTCCGATAGATCCCCGCTAAAGTACTTTGAATGGAAAATTGATCGGCAAACATTGATTGTTTGGAAAGCAAATTGAAAAAAGTTGTGAATTAAAGTTAGTGAACTTTGGTACTGACCAAACAGAGTTTGTAAATTTTCCCACACGGACTTTATTATTTGCAAAATACATTATTATTTATCAGTTTAACAAAGCAGTCTGCAAAGTTAATATCCCTACATGAAAAATACAAATATGTAATAAAATATGGCTCTTATTGTTGACGACAACTGAGGGCATTAGTTGCAAAATCAGTTACTTAGCTTATTTTTTAAGAATATTATTCTGTATAATATATACACTTGTCTATCATCTCTTAGTTAATGAACTGCTAAACCCACCCTTTTCCTCTAGTAAACTTGGATTAATATTAGAAATGAGTTACAAGTTACAATGTCTGTGACATCAATTAGCTGGTATTAATATAACTATATTATACCCCGTTTACATGTACATGGATTTACTGCTGACAGTACATATTATGGCAGCCATACCAAGAAAATGCACTACTTGTAAACATGTATTATCGTGCAAGTTACAAGATTACATGCATGAATCAAAAACGTTCGGAAGTTGGGATTTGTTCGATATTTGCGCCTGCGCAGCAGAACGATAGTGAGAGTGAAAGCATCGCATCTCTGCACCGCGATTTCCTAACTATCGACTCGTGTGTCACCAGACGACATGACGTAATTGTGACGTCAGCCAATACACGCTCGAGGCATGCCGCCCAGCGCACAGTGCTCACCGTAGATAATATTATGATGAAACACCTATTGTGTATGGTGACAATGAATAACGCCGCTGTCTGACCAGCGTTATTTTCTCGAGTGCTATTATCACTCCTGTAGTACATCACAATGATGTCATATGACGTCATGTCGACCGGGAAGCTTGCACTCGCAAGTTCTAACATAGGGCCGCTGGCTTACTCTTGAAGAATGAGATTGGCGAAATTGGCGAAATGGCGATCATTTAAAATACACACTATTGGTGCAAGTAAATCCATACACATGTAGAGGCGCTATTATATTAATATAGTAATATACATTTTATTGCAATTGATTTTCAATTTGGTTTTCTATTATTATAGGTCATTCTATTTTTTATTTGTATTTATTTAATAGTATGACATTTATTAATCCTTTCAAGGGAAGATAATCGGTAAGCAAGGCTCTGGAAGAAGACAAAAGTCCTGACTCAAGAATCCTAGCGATTGGTTTGAGCTAAGCACTCCTTTCTTATTTAGAGCAGAGAATCATCACCGACGTCCAATATAGGACATTATATCTCAAAAGGAAGAAGAATATAAGTATAACAGTTTTATCTTCCAATTGCGTAGGAATAAAAGATTATGGAAGGTATTAACTTATTTATTATTAACGTATTAAAACTATTATTTTATGATTTGATTATTTCAATAAATTAACTCTGATGTTTTCTTTCTTTTAATATCATAGATTTTATTCCTCTTTGTCGTGAGAAAGTGCTGTCATAGATAATTTATTTTACGATACTCATTAAAATCCAAATTGAAACTTGACGTTTGTATGACTTTTCAAGATTGATAGAAAAATAATAAAAATGAAGCACACTAGCAACGTATCTTGGAAACCAGACTTATTTTAATATATTAGCAGATCATCATAAATATGTCATGATATTGACGGTTTGTCAATAACACCAGTTTTTGCATATTATTATTATCTCACACCTTCAAGTTGAATTTTTATTTAACAAATATACAACAATTAAACCTAATAGAAAACTTCTAAACTACTACATAATTTGAAAAAACTTCTGAGAAAACATATAACCAATAAAAAAAATCCTTTTTTGAAAAAAATACGACACTCAGCAGGAATCAAACCTACGTCTCTACGTCAACAATGCTGTATACATTTTATCTAATTGCGACAAATTTTAGGTAATGGCTCTTAAAATGCACTCTGAGGCGCTTTCTTAATTGAATTACTATTGTAAATCGGTTTTTGTATTTTAAATCAAAGTACCTAAGTTATAATTACCTTTGACTAAACGACGTCACGGATCACTCCAACGACTGCCCAATATTAAAAATGGAGCGATGGGCTTTCGGAACTCTGTGCAGACAATATTAATATGATCACACGAAATTTACCTCTAAACACCTCACGAATTACTAAACAACAAAATAACACAAGAACACTACACAAAATCTAATTCAGGCCATTAAACATTTAAAGAAATAAATGGAGAAACATAACTCACGACAGACATCATCTAAACTTTAAATACGTTAAGCTTTCAAAAATACTAATATGTAATTAATTCTATTATAAACCACCTTGTACGAAAAATGTGTGGTTCACAATAAATTAATATAAGATATCTGATTATAGATTGAGATGAGATTTATATTATCTGTTTATTATTCCGTATAGTAAATGAATGAAATAATATATAAATAGTTAATAAATTTAATAGTACACAAAGTAAACATTTGCTGCTTAAGTCGAGATTAATTATACTAAAATAATTAATTAGAATTGACTTTATCCACACTCACAAACGTATTTACTATATATATAATAATAATAATAATAATAAAAAATGGCAATCAATTAAAGTTGTATTGTTCCATTATAAATTAATGAATTCGTTATTTAATATTCAAAATTCGAGTATAAATTAGTTCGAAAAAAATATGGCTTGGATCAACTTTTGTCTATTGAGTCCTAGAATTATTAAAAATGTAATAATTATTTTATTTTAATCAGTATTTGCACATTAAATAAAGGTATAATTTTTACAAACCACTGCAAACATAGAAAACAATATTTGCACAGATTACAACCTACCTATTTTAATATTTCGTTCACCCATTATTTATATTTTTATTAATAACGAACATTTAAGGGGGGACATGCTCGTCGAAGGTAAAAATTGAGTTTTTATTGTATTTTCAAACCATGATCCTGGACACTCCTTAAACGTTGTAGATAATCTATTTATATAATTTTAAAGCCTTATTATTCTTTATAGTTATTTTAAACATTTGATGACTGCATGAAGTATTTTTGTTACATAAAATAGTATTCTTTTAAACCTCTCGCTCTAATGTTTTAGAATATAGTCATATTTCGGTACAGAACTGTGCAGCGGTGTTAAGATTTTTTACATTTATTAATTTTTAAACGCATTTATAAAATCATTAGTATAATTTATTACGAGATAATTTTTGTAAAATATTCACGATAAAAAATTATATTGATAATCTCTGTGATCCCAAATTTGACAAGAATTAGGCATTTTATTATTCAAAAAATCGGCAAGATTAACACATTTGAAGATAATTCTAAAGATATTTATTATAAGCTATGTCCTTGACCATTCAAGTGTGATAAAAATCTTATGAATAATGATTGCTTTATAATAATTATTGACCTAAGAAGAAGGTGGTGTTTTTTTGAAATACGCCATTTCTTTTGTCATTCCCTAGTGGTTAAACTACAACATACGGCCGTAGCCATAAAATGACAAACTATAATTAAAGTAGGAAGTAAAATTATGTTAACGCGCGTGTTTGAACATGTACCTAACCGAATTTTTTTTTATTTTTTTTTAAACGGTACATGTTCAAACACGCGCGTCAATATCATTTTACTCCCTACTTTAATTAGAGTTTGTCAATTTATGGCTACGGCCGTATATTGTAGCTTAACCACTAGGGAATGACAAAAGAAATGGCGTATTTCAAAAAAACACTACCTTATTCTTAGGTCAATAATTATTATAAAGCAATCATTATTCATAAGATGTTTATCACACTTGAATGGTCAAGGACATAGCTTATAATAAATATCTTTAGAATTATCTTCAAATGTGTTAATCTTGCCGATTTTTTGAATAATAAAATGCCTAATTCTTGTCAAATTTGGGATCACAGAGATTATCAATATAATTTTTTATCGTGAATATTTTACAAAAATTATCTCGTAATAAATTATGCTAATGGTTTTATAAATGCGTTTAAAAAATAATAAATGTAAAAAATCTTAACACCACTGCACAGTTATGTACCGAAATATGACTATATTCTAAAACATTAGAGCGAGAGGTTTAAAAGAATACTATTTTATGTAACAAAAATACTTCATGCAGTTATCAAATGTTTAAAATAAGTATAAAGGATAATAAGGCTTCAAAATTATATAAATAGATCATCTACAACGTTTAAGGAGTGTCCAGGATCATGGTTTGAATATACAATAAAAACTCAATTTTGACCTTCGACGAGCATGTCCCCCCTTAACCTAATTAATGTATCAAATTTTTTCACTTTCTGTACATGAATTACTTAAGATTTTTTTGGGTCATGTCCAATCCTTAAAAGATCATAATATGGACCTCCACAGAGTAGAGGTTTGTATTAACAGATTTTTGTATTTACGAGAAATGCATGTTTTCTATTTGCTCAACCAATATGTCCATATTCTGACTCCAAACAAACATTGAAAAACAATATGTATTTTTGCCAGACTCAAGATTTGAACCCACGCCATCATAAGTCGACGCGTTAGCCACACGGCCATCGTGAGTATACGTATAACAAAGAAATCTGGAAAAAAAGTTTGTACCGATTTTGCGTCGAACTTTCGTCTTGCGTTTGCCTCTAAGCTATCGATAACTACGATATAAAAAAGAAATACAATGACTACGACTAACGCAACGTGGCATTGAAAGTTGTATGTTGGGCAAAACGCAAAAAGCAGACGCGTTAGCCGCTAATAATAACAAAAAAATAGCTAGGCTACATATTTTATTAACAAGGCTTACTATGAACTAATACCGGTATTTCTTATTAAATACCGGTATTCGTTAAAACAAAAATAAGTTTCTATAAATAAATGTAGCTATTAAAATCTATCGAAAACACTATTTTATAGCAACCTAAAGAACCTACCTTATTGACCTTTATAAATATGTATGGATCATAATACGAGGGTGGGTCAATAAGTCCTTAGAAAAGCCGACAGGTGGCGCGACTAGTACTGTAAGCGGTTTGTTTTCATGCAGCGGCACTACCGATTCAGTATGCTGCGAAGTTTCAATCAGATTGGTCGGGTTGTTGTTTTTTATTTTCGTACATTTAAAAAAAAATTTGCTTGTTTACAAAAATGGAGAAAATTGAGTTTAGAGCTGTTATTAAACATTTTAATATAAAAGGGTTAACAGCAAAGGAAATAAAAAAATGAGTTGGATTTAGTTCACGGCATATCTGCTCCTTCACTTGCAACTATTTATAACTGGTTAAATGAATTTAAACGTGGTCGTACATCAACAAAGGATGAACCACGCTCAGAACGTCCTGTAGAGGTGACTACACCAGAAATGATCAATAAAATCCACGATATGGTGTTAAGTGACCAAAGATTAAAGTTGAGTGAGATAATTGAGGTTACAGGGATCTCAAAAGGTAGCGTCATTTCTATTTTACATGACAAATTGGGCATGAAAAAAGTTTCTGCAAGATGGGTGCCGCGTTTGCTCACAGTCGACAATAAACGAAATAGGGTGGTGGCCTCTAAAGCCCTGTTGTCGCTCATGCAACGCAATCCGGATGAATTTTTTCGTCGCTTTGTGACTGTAGATGAAACATGGATACACAACTATACTCCCGAGACGAAAGAACAGTCAAAGCAGTGGATTGCGAAAGGCGAACCATGTCCAAAGAAGGCGAAAACCATAAAATCAGCTGGTAAGGTTATGGCTACTGTATTTTGGGATGCACGTGGAATTATTTTCGTTGACTATTTGGAAAAAGGAAAAACAATAACACGGGATTATTATGCATTTTTATTGGACCAGCTAAAAAACGAAATTGAAGAAAAACGGCCTCATTTAAACAGGAAAAAAATCCTCTTTCATCAGGACAATGCCCGTGTTCACACATGTTTACGATCAATGGCTAAAATTGAAGAATTGAAGTTCGAATTGGTCGACCACCCACCGTATTCGCCAGATTTAGCCCCCAGTGACTTTTTCCTTTTCCCAAACTTAAAAAAATGGCTAAGTGGACAACGTTTTTTTTCAAATGAAGAAGTCATCGATCGGACAAATGCTTATTTTGAGGACCTTCCGAAAACTTATTTTTCTGACGGTTTAAAAAAAATGAGAAACGTCTAACCAAGTGTATTGAGCTCCAAGGAGATTATGTTGAGAAATAAAAAAAAAATACAAAAATAAAAACTGTTTTAATGCTTTTTTCTAAGGAATTATTGACCCACCCTCGTATTTTAGAACTACTAATTTTTACAAAGTCCAGATACAGGAAAATCACTCTCAAATTCAACGTTTTTTAGATGCGCTATCAATGTTTCAATTTCAATCAATAGTTAGTAAAGTTATAGCATAATTATTTGGAAATATTTGCCACGAATGTTTTCTTTTCGAAATATGTTAATTCATCCCGACAATTCAATAAGTATATTAGAGGGATTTTGTTTTATTATTATTTACCTTTTGTTGGTTTCAGACAATATATTTTCGGTTTGGCAGCATTAATATTTACACTGAATTTAATGTAAGTACAGTATAGTAGTAAGTAATGAAAACAAGCTTAATTAATTTTTATTAAACCGAAAATACCGGTATTTTGGATTTTTGAAACCGGTATTTCGGTATTGATAAATAATTAAATACCGGCATTGCAATCCCTAGCTACTACTATTGTATGACGGCGTCAACTCGTGTAATAAACATACCACATAAGCGATAAGCGTGAAGCTCGATAGTTTTCACGGAAAATACGACGTAGTTGGTGCGATGCCGAGTGAAAGAAAACGATGCAATAAGCTTTACGTAAGAGATGTCGGAAATAGTGTCGCTAATAATAATTATATGTATGCATATGCCTTGTATACTTCGTGCGCCCTAGAATAAATCGCATCTGCGCAAGTTCAAGGTTAGATTTATTGTCTTTTGTATTACATTATACTTACGTATGTTTGACGTAATACGAAACATTCATTAATCAGTTAATCGCGTTGTTTAACTATGAATTCATGAAAATGTCCTTTAATAACTTTCTCCCTCTTCTTAGTTGCTGTATTTAAAGAACGTACCGCAGGGACAATCGTTTAAATTGATAAAATGAAATACCATGACGTTTGTAAAATTTTACATCGTATTGACGAGTGTTAATATTAGCCGGCTCTCACGTCTAAACTCGCCTTGTCTGCAACGTGTCGAATACGTCGATATGACGTTATCGTTATTCACAAAACACACGTTGCCAAATCGAGCTCTGCAGATTGGTCGAATGCGACTTTTTAATTTGAAAAAATATCTAGTGCTGCTATCAACAAATCGCATGCTTCCCGGGCTGCGAGTCGAAGACGCAAGAACGCATACGACCACCTACGGATTGATCAATCCTATACTGGCTCGCCGATCGCCGCATCCAAATATCTATACGTTTCGAGAGGTTACGTGCGACTGTCTCTAGGTAGGTGTGTGCGGTCTTCAAATGCAATGCCGGATCGACGTTCCTCGAAGGTTTGATTAATGTGTGTATGGCAGACGAAGCGAGTTTAGATACCACGTGGAACTGTACTGCACGAAAGAAACTTCAAATCGGGACAGCACGTATATTGCAGCTATATGCCATCCTAATTTGAATCGGATGTAAGTAGCTACATAGTTTTATTTATGTGCAATATTTTTATTTTTTGAGTAATATATTTAATAGATGTGAACTGTTATGTGATTTTGGTCAAATTTTATCTATACGATATTGCAATTCATAATATAATAATACGTATTAGTAATACTACTTATTAATTCAATGAGCTGACAGTATATTCAACGTCTACCAACATAATCAAGGAAGCATAACCACATAGTTACCATTTTAACATAAAATAAATACTAATAACACAATAATTTATAATATTATGTAAATAATGGTCGTGAATAGTGATAATAGATGATAAAAATATTGTCATTAGGTTTCTAAAGATTTCATTTTCTTCTCTGATGAAACGACAACTGTTTAATAATTCTGCAGTTATTGTTTTAAATAAGGTGTGTGTATCTAGTCGATGTTTGACACTTATCTGGTCTTATAATGAAACGCAAACAACTTATTCTTGCACACGTGTAATGGGTTACCTATTGTAGGAGTCGTAGACTAACATTTTTATTAGCAAACATAATTTGTGTGGATCGCATGTGTTAATTTTTTGAAAGGATGTAACTACCCAGTGCATGTAGATACCTAAACAAGAAAATTATCACACCTAAATCAATGTATCTTTCATTCTTACAATGTAATACTCTATAATTACTGGAGTAGGTATACGTTTTCAAATTAACGTTTCAGACTTATTGCAGTGATTCCCAACCAAGTTCCGATGTGTAAACACTGAATAACACTATTTTTTTCAAATACAAATATTATAGTGGAACAACTTAAAATTGGAATTGCGCACATTGGAAATTTTCTTGCACTGCGCACGATTATTGTTCTTCTTATTGTGCCATCCCCTAGCGGAGGTCGGTCACCATCAGGGCGATCTTATCTTTGTCATCTGTTACCCGGAATAGTTCAGTGGAGCTGCACTCGTACCAATCACGGAGGTTCTTAAGCCACGAAATGCGGCGCTGTCCTTTGCTACGTTTCCCATTGATCTTTCCTTGAATGACAAGTTGGGGAATGCTGTATTTTTGTCCTCTCATAATGTGGCCGAGGTACTGTAGTTTCCTGGTTTTGATACTACGTAGAACTTCTCGGTCCTTCCCCATTCGATTGAGAACTTCAACATTTGTCACCCGGTCAGTCCAAGGAATTTTGAACAAATTTCGAAAGCTTCAAGTCTCCGTGACATCTCTTGGTTTAGCGTCCATACTTCCATACCATAGAAAAGAATTGATAGAAAATAACATGTATTTTGTTCCTCTTTCAATGCCGAATTTCAGTATTGAAAAATACTGGGATACCGGTATTATTGCAATCCTTAGTCATAACGTAGCAATTTGGTGACGGGTGAATAAGAAACTTTGCATAAACAAATCCTACTACGCCTTTCTGGTAGTGCAAAAGGTTCATGTGCTTCCAGTATAAATTGATCCACATTATAATAGTTGTCTACTAACCGATAACAATCATAAAACCACGGCGTCATTAATTATTTGTGCGATTCTATTAAAACCTTGCGTCCATACTTCCATACCATAGAAAAGAATTATTGAGAGAACATAACAACGTACCATACGCAGTCTCAGACCTAAGTTAAGATCTCGATTGCTAAGGAGGCGTCTCATTTTGAGAAAGGCGCTCCTTGCGATCTCAATTCTAGTTTTTATTTCCTGAGACTGGTCCCATTTCTCATTGACCCATGTACCTAAATATTTATAATGGGTCACACGCTCTATTGGTTCGCTGTTAATGACAAAATTTGTGTTGGTGTCTGGTGTCCCTATTTGTGTTACTTATTATTGTTACCATTATTATTTTTGACTGATCTTACATAAAGCCTACTGCAACGCTTTCTCTCACTCGGCGTCGCTCTAACTACTACGTCATATTTTCTGTCAAAACTATCGAACTTCATGCATATGTGGTATGTTTATAGTTGAGTATTATTTACTTACCCTACTAGCAACCACGTCCTAAATAGATAGGCAGGACATGAGCTGCTATTGAGTGGCCCATTCTAAGTGAGCAGTAAATTAAGGAAGGAATGAAGATAATAGGTCTCAGATTCTTTTTCAGTGATTTTCAACTAAAATTTCGGGGATCATTGGGGTCCAAGAGCCGTGTTAGGGTTTCCGTGATAATTCTAGAAATATTGCTAAAATACATACATATTACAAGTTTTTGGCTATAGGTACATGAAATAAAAGAAGTGTTAGTTAACAGAACAAAAATCATCGAAATATGCCAAGAAAATTCGTGTATCCAAACTGTAGGTACGGCATGATCCTGTTTTAATATTTGGTTTTCAAATAAATTAGTTAACATGGCAGTGATATCTCTTGTAAGTGGGCAAGTCATTTGTTGCTTAGGAGCGGAATATTCTAAGGCTGCGGTAAATTAAAGAAGGAATGCGAAAACTACAACTTTTCAAACTATATTTCGTAAAGATGACACATTTTTCACCTACATCGCTAAAGGATGATCAACTATTGTGGCTAAGTATAGAAAATAGTTTTCTTTGCATATATGTATATAAGTAGTTACGTTAACTATGCAGAAATATTAAAATATAGTACATAATGTATTTACATACAATGTGTTAGTAAAATATTATTGGGTGGCACTTTGATTCTTTAAGAGTTGCAATATGCCAATATGTATCACTGTCAACTGTATTACACATCCATTTTGTTGTTTAATCTTCTGTACCCATGTGTCACCTAGATAAAGATTACTCTTGATTTTACAGAACGCTTCTAAGGCTCCGTCGAAAAGATATGCGAACCACTAACGGTTAGGTTAGGTACCTATTGTGAAACTGAGATAATTAATTATTTATTTAAAATAAAACACAATATTACTTTAATAACGATCTGAGGCGGATTTGTGCGCTCAAAATTAATTTGTGTACTAATAAATATTTTCTTGTTATGAACCTTTTTTATATTTCTATCAACCAAAAAAATATTTATATCATGAAGCCAACTTTGAGCTTGTGTGTACACATCTTTAGAAATTAATAATTCAAATTGTATGGAATTTAATAGAACTTTATTAATTTATAATACAACTTATAACTGCGAATCTGTATACAAATCATGATATTATCGCTATATTCCTCCACGTGATGTTTCCAATTTAATACCCCATACACACAGTACGGTTAAATGTCAAACGTCATTCGACAGTATAATAAATGGGCATTTTGCGTATTCAATTTTATTAGTTTTTGCGTAGGCATTTATAAATATTTAACAACAAATAACTAATTATTGTTATAAATTACACAAAGAAACTGCAAATTGCATAATTTTAAACGCTTTTTTATTCGGTTTATCATAAATGATTTATTTATACAGCTCAAAAATAAAAAGATATAAAGACCCCCATAGTTCACTGTGTGACTGAGATACTGGTTCTTTATCCGGTGAGGTCACAATACATTTATATAGTTTTCTCTAAGCATGGGTGTTACTTCACTACAGTTTCACTATACAATTATTGTCATTGGGCCCCATTTGTATATTTTAATTACATATTTAATTAATTACATTTATTGAATAACCAAATTTTTTGAAGCGCTTTTATAATGAGGAAGACTGGTGTACAGAAACGATTTGTTACGCGACGCGACGTCAATTTTCCGCCAGGACAATTGCACGACAAGAAAACTAGACGTCGGACATCTGGGATTTGTATATTTATGATAACTGATCACTAGTCATATAATATATAATTTGGTAATACTGCAATAGTTTGAAGTAAATAAGACTAAATATATACAGGGTCTAGGACGATTTGGCACCGGGACAACTGGGTGCTATGGAATTCGAAAATAAATAGATGTTAGGTACTTATAGGTACATTTAAAAAAAATATTTAATATTATTATTTATATTTAAATGATTATACTATGATTTAATAGTTGGTGAGAATGTAAATATGCAGACGTAAATAATGATTTTATCGTGTATATGTTTAAGTTCGAACGAAAAAAGAGTTTTTTATTTTATATAAAGCCTTAAGCATGGTAATTCTCAATCCGCAATAAAGAATACATTATGTTAAGAGTAAAATGAATTAAAACTACTAAGTAGTAGATAGAAACTGATTAAAGTACCTCGTCTACATTTTGTATACGTGTCTACGACAGTGCGGCGTACAATTATTGTCCGGAGTCCAGTCGTCCCATTCCCTATATACATGCATTTGAACATGCTATCAGGAGAACTTCAAATACACACTATAAGTCTAACGATAAGCAACCGCGAATACGGCCACGTGAACAATTGACAGCGTTAATAAATTCAAAAGCTTATTCGAAAACTATTACATACTCACGATGGTGTTGAGGAATATTAATCCTTTCTATGCCGCAATTAGTTAATTGATAGTAATTAACATAAGAATTGGTGTAATTAGGGCGTCCAAAGACGCTTTGGGCACTTAACTGGTTAATAATCGCCATAACAATACAAAACAATTGTGTAATGACTATTTTGTTTCACCGCGTATAACTTTATTCAAACTGCAGATCCGTGAGGGATGTGGCGATGGAACAAAATAAGTGGCTCAACTTTGTGATTAACATAGCATATATTATTATATGCTCCAATTTTAGCATTGGCAGGGGTGCAGTTAGTTAGTTAATGTAGATTGGAGCATATCTTTTGAGTAAAATTAGCCTACACACAAATTAAATGAACTAGTGGAGTCTCAATTTGTTGGGTACAATTCAAAATAATACAGTACGAGTACACAAATAAATTGTAAAGATATTTTAAAAAGTAAAATTTTTTGCGAGCCGCAGTAATGTAGCTCGCGGCAACCGGTATTATTTGCTTTATGGCTGGCTTACAACGCAGTGCGTACATTGGACCGCAGCCGTGTTTTATGCCCGTGTGCGGCCGGCTTTAAGATTGGTTACAAGTACAGGTTTGGTTAACTCGCAGTTTAGTGAAATTACATCACGTGCAAATATAAAGTACCTACGTGGGTAAACGTTAAGATTTAATTGTTTTTTCAAACATTGTCGAAAGTTCTTCAAACAAGATGATTTTTATCACGTAACCTGGTATGCATGAACTTAACATAGTATCTAAGCAAATAAGTCTAATTAAACAGTATTATGTACATACGTGGGTATATTTGTATTGGACAAAATTACGATTAAAAAACTTCCGCGTTCCATAAGAATGAGTAGGTTCCTTATGTATTATCATTGAATGAAATGGTTCTTTGGGATGTAGTATTTATTGATTTTTCCATTTTCAAAAATAACCGTTTGTGTAATTTAACAATACGCACACAACTTAATAATTATCTGTAGTAACACTGTCCTCGTGTAGTGAGTAGGGGAGACCGGGGTGAGTTGACACAATTTATACGAGTTTCAATACTAAGTATAAATTGTGGAAATGGAAATGGATTTTTTGGATAGCATATTTCATCCTTTACTTGCATTTAAAACCAGTACAGTAGCAATTAATTACCTATTAGTGAAAAACCCATTTTAAGGGAAGCGTTCCAACCGTTTCATCCCATCTAGTACCGAGGTAAATTGAAACAGAAAGTAAGGTGGGTTTAATCATTAAATTTTATAGAGATTTACATAATAATAAAAGGCTTTTTAACAAGAAATATTGTTTTAATTATTTTTCTGCACTTCTTTGACATCCATTGCCGTAGTACATAAATCAATTAACATAACAGTAAAACAATTCAATGCGATCAATAAATTCTAAAAAAATGAACAAAATTTATTTCTAGTTCAAATTAAAATCTGGTCTGGTCATAGTATACCAAGACCTAAATGAGTCGCCTGCACTGCCACAAGAATCTGATACCAGAATACCTACATGTTTAATGACTATCTCGCATAATATAAATAAATTGCATGTAATATTCCCGGGGTGAGTTGAAACCAATGTCATTGGTTGAAACAGAGTGTTTGAACTCACCTCGGTTATAAAATTAACGATTTTGAATTTAAAATTAATCAAATTATATCCTAAAACATTGCAATTTGTGATAAAATGATGTTTAATTATAAAACTGGAATAAAAATTCTACAAAAATATTAAATTCTGTGGCTATTTGGCAGAAGCAGATATGTCGATTTTTGGTGTTTTGAGGTTTAAATGCAGATTTGTTCTTCTATGTCTATATTTTTATTTGCCAAAATCAGATATGGCTTATCTCTTCTACTGACTTCATAATCAACGAAACAAGTTTCAGATATGTTTAAAATTAAGCAAGTCATATTTGCCAAAACAAGATATGGTACCATATCTGCTTCTGGCAAAATAATAAGTATTGAATATAATCAATGTATTCTATTTGCCAAAACAAGATATGGCTGCTGTTTTGGTAGTTACTGTTATTTGTAGGAACAGTTTTTTTATTATAATGTCTTATAATAACTGAAATTGACAACTCTGATATTCTATCCTCAACATGGCGCAGCGAAAATGCAGTACTGTCTGTGTCGTAAGCAGGTCATGATATTCAAATTACCGAACCTCAACAAAACTTTGCCTCGTCGCATGACGAACCCCTTGCTCAACAGATTAGAAGAAATTCTGCTAACAGCTCTTATAATCCGTGTACATCTACATCTCGAAGCACGAATTCATCTCAAGAAAAAATCAAGAATAAAAGAAGGTACATGAAGAACTTGAAAGACTGCGGCAAAGAGTATAAAACTCGTGGTGGTGTGGCTAAACCTGAAAAGCTGTTTATTCCATTAGAGTCCTGTTGCTGTTATAAATGTTTTAGCATGCTTAGTGGCTTAGTTACAATCAGAAGGATATGTTCGCAAAAATTCTGGGAATGAATAGTAAAGACACGGCTGACCAATTCCTCGCAGACAACATTAATGACAAATTAATAGAGAGGAAAGGAAGAGGCAAAGGTGGTCAAGTAAAAGAACGCATGATTACAGCTATTTATAAAGTAAATTCAGAAAAAGTTTGCAAGAAGATGTTTCAGAATGTTTTTGGCGTATCCCGAAATAAAATTGATGTCGCAATTGTGAAAAAACGCAGCTCGGAAACAGGAATCATAGACGGTGACCAAAGAGGGCGTCACGAACCACACAATAAAAATAACATTGAAGAAATTTAAGTAACTAATCATATTAACAGGTTTCCGAAATACCAAAGTCACTACTCCCGAAGACATACAAGCAAGCTTTATTTATCTCCGCAACTTAATATTGCAAAGATGTATGATATGTATAAAAATGAATGGACTTCTCAACAGAAAATACCTTTTACATATTCTAAATATGCTTCAATTTTTCGTGAACTAGGCTACACATTTAAAAGTCCTAGTATAGATACTTGTAAAGTATGTGATACATATAACATTTAGATTAAGTGTGCTAATGATTTAGAAAGGAAAGCTGAACTTAATGAAAAAAATACGAACACTTGGCTAAGGCTGATGAATCACATAAGAAGAAAGAACACGACAAATTGTTATCTAAAACTAGTCAGTCCACTCGAATGCTAGTTTTTGATTTGCAACAAGGCCTGCCAACGCCTTCCCTGAATACCAACATAGTTTACTATAAAAGGCAACTGTGGACTTATAATTTTACAATTATAGATTGTAAAACAGATACCGCAAGCTGTTACATGTGGCATGAAGGGATTGCTGGTCGGGGTTCTGATCAAATAGCATCGTGCTTCGTACAGCATTTGCAGAATATTCCAGAAACAGTAACTAATATAATAGCCTATTCAGACTCCTGTCCAGGGCAAAACAAAAACATAAACTTTTCTTCAGCATTGTCTTATTTTGTCAGTGAATCTGAACACGTGCATTCTATAGACCACAAATCTTGGAAGTGGGACACACCAGAATGGAATGCGATACGGATCATGCCCGCATAGAAAAAGCTAAAAAATCTATTGAACTTAACATTAATATCCCACAAGACTGGTACCAATTTGTACGAACTGTACGAGGCAAACATCCGTTTAATGTGGTGGAAATGTCAGCAGAAACTTTTCTCTCTTATTCAGACTTACTGAAAACCACTTTCATTAAAAAGTTAAAGTGTGTTGAAGGGCAACAGATCAATTGGCACAGTATAAAGTGGCTAGGGTATGAAAAAAAAGTCGGTGATATAAAATTCAAATACTCTCTGAATAATGAGGAGCCCTTCAGAACAATGCAGTTATTAAGGAATTCTAGATGGCGTCCACATATTCCTATAATATCGAGGACTCATATGGCACCTGCCCCAATAAATCCTCAAAAAAAGAAGGACTTAGCATGATGTATTTGATAGATCCCGTGTATCATACTTTCTATAATTTACTTGAAACGCATTCTTCTGTACCCAATTATGGTGATGCTGAAACCAGCGAAGACGATTAAAACTTGGATGTTGTTTTTAAGCTACCCGTAACTTTAAAATAATAATATGCCTAACCTAGATATGTGTGAGATATGGTACATTATTTTTAATATTGAATTTGCCAAAACCTGATATGTTCTTTAAAGTGATTTTTAAGAAAAACTGTACTATTTAAATACAAATGCTTATAAGTAATTAAAACTCAGTTCATGTCGTCATAATATTTCATTAACTTTCTTTCATAATTAAATACATAGGATTTATCACAAGACACACAACATTCAAATTGCTCCCCTGAAAAGTAGGTTAAATGGTCATATCTGCTTCTGCCAAATAGCCACAGAATTCATATTACTAAATATTTTACAGAAAAATAAATAAAGTTTATCAAAAAAGTGGCCGAAAATTTACTTTTACTTAATTTTGCAGCAGATAGGTTATATCATCACAGCCGCTTGTAAGACAGCTTTGGTATGTACCAACAAGTCAGTGCACTTCTCAAAAGAGTTCAAATCGCAATATTCCTATATTATGAATAGTTATACATTTTGAGATATCGTCATTGTGTCAACTGACCTTTGTGTCAACCCACCTCGGTCTCCCATATAGGTCGAAATCGCTGGACACACTCATTTTCAATTAACTAGCGTTTAGTGTATACAGTGTGTGCACACGCACATGACAGATAACGTAAAGAGTGAAAAAATCTAATTCCTGTCATATTTATGTAAATAAAATGAATATCCTTTACATGTTTCCGACAAAGGAAATTTCGATTATATACACAAACACAAAAGACTTGCAACATTAAATACACCTTATTACATTATTCAAATTATTGTATCAATATTTATTAAATTTGTACTTAATATTATTTTAATTTCACTCCATTTACTTTAATTGCCACTGAAAAATAAATAAATACATAGGTACCTTTTATATATGTATTTTAAAATAAAATGAAATTTACGATTCCTACAAAATTATAAAATAAATCCGTTTGAAATTATTTTACATCTTATTTTTAAAACTACGAGTAACTGATTGTTACAAGTTCCATCACTACCTACATGTGATTTTGACGGTGTATTTATATTAAACTGAGGCAGTGATATGCTGTCGAGCTATATTTAATTCGAATATGTCGATTGCATGAAATATTCAGATAATAATGTAATCTGACTTACCAATCTGAAGAAGAAGTCATAAGGATTGGCCAAGAGTATGAAGAGTCCAACTGCTAAGCTTGTTATACTCAGAGAAAACAAAGCGATGAGCCCTGAAAAAAAACATAATATTATTACCAATGTTTATTGAATACTTTTTGTTATTTATTTATTTAAATTGGCATGATGAATATGAGACTACATGGCATATGCATATAACAGCAAACTGCATACAAGCTATTTACTGCAAATTTGCATGCATAAACATAATTTGAATCTGTCGAATAGTGACGTCACGTCGCTGACGTAATACGCGTCATGCCGTGGCTAATGTTACCAACTTTTAAATTTAAATTTCCCGATAATTAATTTAAAATTTTGAAATTGTGAATAGGTGTAAAAATGTGCAAACGGTACCATATAAATTTAATAATTATAAATGAATAATAATTACCATGAACTTTAAATAATTTATTTGTTATAAAATCATATTTATTTTATACTTCTTAATGCACAAAATGGTATACCCAGTAAATATTTCCATAATATGGCAATACAGCTTCGCGGACACATTTACTATATTACATACATCTCCATCGATCCACAATCTGTATACATTTTTACAAGCATTTAGCATCATAAGCATCATCATGAATCCGATTATAGCACAACGGCACGTTTCAAGTCTCCTACTAAACGCTTCTTGTGATAAACTGATTTTAGACGTATATTAAAGTGACACTGACAGCTCGCGCAGATTTTTTTTTTGTAGCTAATTTGTGTAGCTCAGTAGCAGATAGAAGAATATTTTTAATCCATTCAAGGCTTGATTTGGTGGTTGTAATTTTTAAAAACTAATTAACACCATCTCTAATAATATGTATTCTTAATTCAGCGTTCAATGGTTGTGGCAACGCTTAATTTAATTTTAAAAACTAACTAAAACCATATGTAAATTGTAGTTTTAGTTGAATAAAAACAAATACGAATGACTGACAAAGTTTAATGTGCACTACTTATGTCGGATCTTAACGGCTTATCTCCACCCTTCGCCACTGACCAATAATGTGCCTATGTGCTACGGTTCTGTTTCCATCTTTCTATTATTTATAACCTGACACCATACGAGAGAAAAAAATAAAAGACGGACCCACAATAGAGGGGTAGCACAACGTTCGCTACTGTTTTTTTATTATATATATTCCAATTCAGATAAAGGTAAGATAAAGGTCCAATTGGTTTTCCATATTATATCTAACAACTATTGTATTATTTTTATTTCATCTGTCATGGTACCACTTACCCTTTGAAGGGTAACCTCCTCATAAGCTCTGAGTCTAAGTAAAAATGCTAATTCAACCATATTATATCCAAGCAAGGCCGCAAGCTGGCAAGGTGATACCATTTCACCTAAACTATTCACCGCTACTCTTGAGGACTTATTCAGGAAACTTGATTGGGAGGAAAAGGGTGTTCCAATTAATGGGGAGCACTTTAGTCACCTGCGTTTTGCAGATGATATTGTTATACTCTCACAAGACCCGAAAGACCTCCAAGGTAGAATGCAAGAACTCGCGGATGTCAGTCAAACGGTCGGCCTAAAGATAAATGTCTCAAAGACAAAAGTGATGAGGAACTGTATTTCGGACCCTGCGATTATCTGTATTAATGGCACCCAACTGGAGCAAGTCAGCAGCTACGTCTATCTCGGACAGCAGGTGCCCATAGACGGAAGCATGGACGATGAAATTGTTCGAAGAACAAAGCTGGGATGGAGTGCTTTCAGACGTCTGAATAGTATCTTCAAGAGTGACCTACCATTATGTCGTAAGCGTAAGGTGTTCAACCAATGTGTGCTACCCGTGCTCACGTATGGTTGCGAGACGTGGAACCTCAACACGAGAGATGTCCAAAAGCTGAGAGTCGCACAGCGAGGCATGGAGAAGTGTATGTTGGGCATCACGCGAAAGGACCGTAAGAGAAACGAATGGGTTAGGAAGCAGACAGGAGTACGCGATGTAATAGACGTTGTCAAACATCTGAAATGAAGATGGGCGGGGCACATTGCTCGCTGAAAGGACGGCCGCTGGACAAATGCCGTCATCCAGTGGTACCCAAGGGGCACGAAACGGCTACAGGGTCGCCCTAAAAGCCGCTGGATTGGCGAACTGGTAAAGTCTGGCGGAAATACGTGGCAGCGAAAGACACAGGACCGAGAGAGTTTGAAGAAGTTTGGGGAGGCATTTATCCAGCAGTGGATTGATCCCGGCTGATGATGATATCCAAGTAGCAGTTTTATTAATATACCGGGAAATAGCTTATAATGTATGTACATATTTATTAACTTAAAAACTATTCTGAGATAATAAATAACATTATTACTTATTTACAAAAAACTAAAATTGAAGCTAAAACATTGACTACATAGATACTTAATTTGCACTGTTCGGGTGAAACTTAATTGAAGGAAGAGAATTGTGTGTTCAAACTAATTTTCAGTAGAGTATAATTACACATGGATGTACATTTTTTAATAATCGGTTGTTTACCAGGCTAACATGATAATGCTATCTTAAATCTATTTTTTTTATTCTTTTAAAACAGGCTGTTTTAACCTTTTTGAGCCGTGACCCAGTTTAAGGTAATAGTTTTGGTTTTGCGATCCATGAAAAGATTAATAAAATAACACATACAGTTTATATATTATTTAATAATACAAAATGCAGTACATATTTATATTTGTAACAACATTGCACCTTATTAATGTGAATCTTGGCTTTGTATGAGTATTATAAAATTTAAAAATAAATGGTATTCTATTAAATAGATCGCATCTTATGATATCTTCAGGATACAGCCTGATTCAGAATTTGGGTTTTCTTATAGTTCGAGTTTCTTATAGTTCGAGTTTCTTATAGTTCGAGTTTCTTATAGTTCGAGTTTCTTATAGTTCGAGTTTCTTATAGTTCGAGTTTCTTATAGTTCGAGTTTCTTATAGTTCGAGTTTCTTATAGTTCGAGTTTCTTATAGTTC
Organism: Rhyacophila brunnea; assembly: GCF_057557595.1. NCBI lineage: Eukaryota > Metazoa > Arthropoda > Insecta > Trichoptera > Rhyacophilidae > Rhyacophila > Rhyacophila brunnea. The sequence continues at coordinate 865,481 of NW_028233276.1, forward strand.
GAGTTTCTTATAGTTCGAGTTTCTTATAGTTCGAGTTGAAACCCCTCACTCGTATACGTATGTATATTGTATAATCAGTGCTTCGTTTGTGAATGTCGGTATTTAGTTTATTTTCGTTTCAGCCAGAATGCATACAAGTTCATTATATTGTCAAATATTTTTAAGTACGTATCAGCCAATGACATTAATATGGACGAAGCATCTGGAAAAAATGACACTCACTTTTTTGTCGGGTCTGCCGAATGGCATAATCTGTTCTAACGCCATTACAATAAAGGTGATATTACTATAAATTCCCGATGCTTTTTGTTGGGTCTGCCGAATGGTTCGGTTTGAACGGGTTCGCTCAAACGAACATTGATACTAGAAACACTGTTCTAACGCCATTACAATAAAGGTGATATTGCGATAAATTCCCGATGCGTGATATCGCATAATGGATATTGCTTAGGGATTTTTGTTTAGGGGATAATTATTCAACAACTATTTACAACATTTTTTGTATATCTGTATTATTGTAGTGTATGTTATTATTATTTTTCAAAATATTTCACGACCCTCTTTATATGCAACCCATTTTGGGCCACGACTTATAGGTTAAAACGCATGTTTTTAGATTTATTTTTTTATGAGTATTTTAATGGTTATTGAAGAAAAAATAAATACTTATTATTTTACGTGTAAGATAAAACAAATAGATTAGCATGGTAAGAAGATATTATACTAAAATATGTATGAAAATTCAGTGTTTCTCAAACATACAATATATTGGCACCTATTTATATGCGTGTTCGGAAACTTGTACGGATGCAGTTCTCCGTATCACACTTCACCGTGAAATGTTGTTTCGGAATTATATGACCGTATATTAAAGACCGGCCAACCTCTTTGGGTCGTAAGTATAGTATAGGTAAATCATTCTACAGTGGCACCATAGACGATTCGCGCGTGTATTGAATTGCTTGCGACAATGCCTTTTTCAATGCTAGCAAACAATACCACTACAACTGCAAGACGCATTTGCCGTACCCATGGTGCCACTGTAAAACGATTTACCTATACTGACATAAAATTCATATCGAAATAAAACACGGTTCTATACTGGATTATCTGTTAGGTTAAATTAGGTTAGGTTAGGTTATCATTCTTGAAATTATGAATTTTGCCAAAATCATCTATGCAAATTGAAGTAATGTTCATATTGAATCTAATAAAATTGGAGACCGTATAGTATACGGTCATCTCTTTACGATAAGAAAGCTCACGGCGAACTGTGCCACCGTGAAATGTTTTACGTACAATTTACATGTAACCCTTTATATATATTTTTTTGTTTTTTTAACCTGTCAATAAACAATTTTCCTTGCCGATTCAGATGCAAGGATTTTTTTTTCTCTCGTACGAATAACATCTATACGTAATGATTCATGGTGATCTTTTACTATGTAGTTATTGTGTTTAATTAAGTGTTTATCACCCTTAGACAGTTTTAATATTCGACAGTAGAATTCATCCATTTACTTGACTTAAATTGTACACTATATAACCCGATCAGGTGTTTGGGAAGAAATTTTCTTTTATCGAATACGGTCGGTAATACGAGTACTATTCAAATCACTGATAAATAAAAAAATCCCACCGCATACCACGTCAAATCTTTCACGTGTATCACCACGTGTCGTACGCGTGCCGCAGGTTGGGAAACACCGCATTAAATAAATGCGCCCGTTTCTTATACTTAAATTATTATCGTGTTAAGTGAATAGTCAATAATCAAACATGCATACGTAATTAACAAATGAGTTACAAAAAGCAAGAAACTTGCCTAAGAACAATAAATTTTATTAATATACTTACTGTTATATCATCGGATAAAATTTCTAAAATAAAACGAACCTAAATTTGTGTCAAGTTCAAAAATATTATTTAACAGAGATTACATAGTTTTTTTACTTAATAATTTTTATTCACACTTCCGTGTTGATTTCAATAATACATATTTTACACTATATAATTTTTATGTTTAAATATTTAATTTCTCAAAGATATTATCGCGTGTCAGTTTTTAATGCATTGCTACTTTCAAAAATAATTTATTACTATCGAGGATGCTAAAACAAAAGTGTGTAATCGACGTGTTGTCAAAAATTAGTACTATTTATGAGGTTACATTATTTAGCATGCAATTTTAAGCGTTCCAAAATACTGAGTTATAATTATTTTTTCGTTCGGAAGATGATAAAAATAATAAAGTCTTTTAATATCTTAGTGATACAAGCTTGCAATATAACCGTTCACTTTGTTCCACTGATAAATAATTTTAAATACACTTTTATTACAACACTTGATGGTAATTCCACGTCGGTTTTAGTGTGATCGAATCGGTAGTAAAAACAATCTATATTTTATACGTTGACGCATTGAAAGATGGCGACAATAAACTTATAAACCTTTGTTCCGCTTTGGGGTTGTGTTGTAATGTTGGTTGATATTTTTTGTGATTGATCATATAATTATTCTCAATAATGATTGCGTTGCTTGCGGTTTTTGTCAGTTTCGATCGAGAATAGTGTAAATGAATCTGCAATGTAAAACAACTTGTAGTTGATTTAATATCGGTCTTAGTAAAAAATTTTCAGCTTCATTTTTATATATTTATCTACCATCTATATAGGGGAGGGTTTGTTTGACGTCTTTGTTTTGAAGAGACAAACCACGCTCATGATTCGGTATTTTGGAGGTCTTAGATTCTATCCGGTGAAACCAGTATGGAGAACTGTCCGTGGAACGGCATTCTGCACAAAATACGTGATGTGAATCAGATGTGAGTACTAGTTGATGGAATCATGCACCTATTGCTGATGCATTGTAATGATTGGCCATTAGATAAAATTCATTTCACGTCTATATAATTATATAAAGTAACACAACAATGTTTCAATAATATCATGTATTACAGTAGTAGGTATATGTAATTATAATTAATGATATTCATAATAAGTAATAAATCTACAAGAAAACATTACTCACTTTGATGAAAAACCATTATATACGAGTAATTATAAAATAAAATATAATTATGTGCTCAGTGGGTCTATTCTATACATATCGAACACTAAATTGATAAATAGTATCAAACTTAGGGTAGGTTTGTATCAAAATATTAGCACTTATTGTAACAATTACACGAAGTTGGATTTTATTGTTGGAATAAGTGCTATATTTTAACAGCACCTATCTTGCTGCTGTTAAAATATTGCACTTATTGCAACAATAAAAACTAGCTTCGTGTAATTGTTACAATAAGTGCTAATATTTTGATACAAACCTACCCCAAGTTTGATAATATTTATCACTTTATCACTTTAGCGGTCGATAAGCATAGAATAGACCCACAGGACTAAATATTGACTACAAATAATATGTTACGTAAAAAAAGTTTTTACATCAACAAATATCTCCGTATTTATACGTTTAAACATGTGACAACTTTGTATGAAAAGTTATAAGCATTTTATTTCTAAGATTGTATTGTAATATACCATGGACATCAGTGGCGTAGGTGCGGTCTATAGATGCTATTGATGCGCTGCAATTTTCGATTACGTACTATATTTTAATAGTTTTATTTGTTTATTTTGCAATTGTATGAAGCTAAATGTTATATAAGTACTATTAGTAATATTACAAAAATATGTCCAATAAATTTGTTGAAAATTAAATGATTATGTAGCAATTGGTGAATAAAGGTAAGTATAATATATTTGTTTTTCAACAGCATCCCTACAAATAGAAGTAACCGCATGCCACTGATGTACATGCTGTATACAATGTTGCTATTGTTTTTATTTCAGCAAGGCGTATTTAAAAAAAATGGCATGACACTTCAAACCCTAAACGCATATTGCGACATATTTTTTTTTTTGGGACAGTAAAATACTTCATTTACAGAATGTTGAAAACAGTCATGTTGTATAATATGCCATTGGATATTAAAGTTTAATACCGATTTAATTAAAATTTCAATTTCAAATTTATTTATTTTACACATAATGAACATGACAAATTATAAATTCAAAGCGTTCGCGGCACGACATAAAGTAAGTGCTAACAATTTTATTTTCAAATAAAAATACAGGGTAATGTGAGTAAATAATTCAATAATAAAATAAGAAAAATAAAAATACATGGAAGCACACAGAGTGTACTAGGTTGATAGACCATTTCTTAAAACAACGCCCACCTAAATTCATTCTCACGTAAGTGGAATATATCAATATCCGAAGCGATTTGATTAAACATAATTATTGGCCTCCCAATTGGCATAAGGTCACTGTCCAAGCCAATTTTCGTTACCCTCAAATATTAAATTGTTCAGGAAGTGAAAAAACTGTAGGCATTGGATTTATTTATATCTACCATTTATTTATTATTTTATTACAAAATTGAGTATTTTCTTTCATCGACACATCAGTGACTTACGTTTAGAGGGCTAAGAACGGGTTAAAAATAGTTTTGAATTCTTTTGATATGAAATAATTTTTGGGATTTCTGATACTTGGCCAGTTCGTGTAAGAAGTATGCAATAAGTCCAATGTCATAGTGTTTTCAATTATCTGAAATAAAAGTGAAAATATTTAGGTATTTAAATTGGTTTTTCAAGTATATTATTCTTCTAAGTTTGTATCAAATTTTAGTGAAAATAACGGTTAAATATATTTACTTATTACAATAAAATTATTATCATCTGATTGCACCATCTCGAAAAAGTCGTGGCATACTTTCGGACAGTTTCATTACCTGCATAAATTAACTATGTATCTCAATGTAACTTGTTGCTTTAAAAAATAAAATTACTGCTTTTATATCATTTCCTACCTAGATTACACACATTTTCAGTAATTTATAATTACTGTTTGTATACCATATTTGTAATTTTACCTACTACCAGACCTTCGTAAGTCAAGCTTTACGACAATTTTATTGATTTTTTTTACCTCTGATGATAGGTAATTATGTTCACGACATTGACCTTAAGGTTAATCTAGGATCGCGATTCAGATATCATATTTACGGATACAAACGAAAAGACGTAATAGGAAAAATATGGTTACAGATTGTATGCTCTAACAGCCGAGATGAAGGTCGTAGATCTTTTACCTGTCATCTACATTCGCCGAACTTGGTAAATTCGTCAAACCAGACGGTTTTATGAGGCTTTTGGGAGCCACTATATAACTGGATTTTTCTGACGGTTATCCAATTGCTGAGCCACATGTTCGGCCCATTGCGATATGATCAGCTTGTCAACCTCTATTATATCGCACACTCTTAGCTGCCTTCATATCCAAGAGTATTTCTGAGCTATGACTAAAATGCACCCTTCCGCATCATGTTGCGCTAGTTTTTTGAGCTCTCTTACATTGAGGGGTTGAATAAGTGGTAGGTCACTTTTGAAGATACTATTCAGGTGTCCAAATACACTCCAAAAATAAATAAGATACTACTTATTAGTTCCCTCCAAATCAATCCACCCGCGCCACATTCGGTCTTAATCGAGCGATCACGAAGTCCATACGTTTGGATGTGAAGCATCACCAGTTGTTTACACCTAGGAATGTCTCAGGAGCAAATGTCTAAGTCTTGCACTCAAGTGTGCTTTGACTGAGTTTACAGATACTTTCTAATAAAAGAGCCCACGGGAGAGAGGAGCTCGAAGAATTAACAAAAATACACGATTCTAATTAATTTACATATATGTAAAAAAAAATCTAAAACAATATGGACATACTAAATTATGAGAAGAGATCTTCACGTCCGCAATAAGACGTCGCAATTTTTATAAAAGCATTATAGTTAGCCTTTGTGGCGACCAGGTTGGACGGCCCGATGGGCCCAACAGCTGGTTGGGCCAACTTGAGCAACTCTTTCATTTCGAAACACATTCTCGGACATTCCCAGAGGATCGGCGCTCTAATTGGAAAATTTCAAGAACTGGAGCGTTCGATAATTTAACGAAAATATTAACATACCTAGTTATCTAATCGTATATATTGTATTTTATAATAATAAGTGTGTTTGATTTTTACTATATGGCATATCTAACTCAGACGGTCAAATGGAGCGGCGCTCCGGTGCGCTCCGGTCAATTTCGAACCCTGCAGAGGATATGGTTTTCATCCTGTAGTTATAATATACGGTTATCTCTCCAAAATCATGTATAACCCAAGAAAAAAATGAAATTAGGTGTTTATATTACCATATTATATAATATATTTATAATCGCTGTATTGTTTATATCGGCTCTAAAAAGTAACTCTGCTTTGGCCATGTCACTGATGTATAAATTCTTTATATGTACTTACAATAAATACGTCGTTTTTTTTCATTAGCCTACGATTGCGTTAAATAATTTATAATACAATTATTGGCTTCAAAGCGAGCATATCTATAAGCACCTGGATAATTACCATAGAGGTCAGAGTTAAATATTTTAATTGTATTGTTGGGGACACGTAGGTAGTAATATTGTGTAGAAAAATTGTTATATTTCCGGAAAATACGTCCAATTAATATTGTTTTCAATACCACATCCAATGGTTTCAATAAATAATAATATATAATTATTTTATTAGATATGCATCATGGCAGTTCACTATTCCAAAAACTCACTTAACTCAAATGATTTGTTTATAACAACACTAACAACTGGGTGAATGTGCAAGACAACGATAAAACAAAGTATTATGCTGCATAAATGCTGTGTCATGTATAACACTTTGTAATAGCTAATTAAATTCATCAGCAATATAAAGAAAAATGAAGAAAGAATAAAGTTGCTCGCGAGGTAAACAACAATAATATTAAACGTATTATGGACACGAGTAATTAGTTAGTCACAAATATTCACTCTTTACTGGGTAATAATTATTATTATATAACATAGTAACAATTAACTTGTTTTACATACACTAGAAATGCCCCAGAAACATATTAGAAACAAATGGTGCCGGGTGGGACTTGAATCCGCGTCCACCGGAATCCTGCCAATGTGCTGTACTAATGTAGCCACATATACCCTACATAATTATAATGAAATTAACTAATAGTCATGCAACTGAAGTATTTCGCAAATTACGTAAATATTTAAAATCTGATTTGTGGTTTGAATCAATGTAATTCTGAGGTGTTTCCAAATTATATATATATACTCGAAAATCTTGTAAATTATTCGTTAAACATACATTATTTGAAAACATCTCATGCATATACCTACGACACCCGACGGGACTTGAACATCTAATTGCTAGATTCGTGCCTATGTATTTTTCCAATTGAGCTACGGCCATGCTACTTAATTACGATAAATTTAGCTAGTAGTTATTACATATAATGCTTATCACATTGTGTTAATAATTTTGGCCATCGGTTGTTGTATCAATTAAATGCCCTAATTACTAACTGACTTCTCGGATCACTCCAAATATGTTACAACAGTTTATAATTGGAAAAGAGTTTCCAATCTACTATAATTTAATATCATAGGTATTGAAATATATTTTTTTGATTTTTTTTTGGAAAGATAATTTTAAATTTCCATTATTTGCAGGTGTTATAACCCTTGGAGGGTGTTCGCCTCTTCCTGACACTTCTTCCACCCTAGACAATTCAACGCCGACACTCTCCAGTTGTTTTGACTGAACATTCTTAATTAATCTCCTGTGACGCAATCTAGTCATCCAATTTCGGCCGTACAGTCTTATCGGGTCTAGGACGATTTGGCGCCGGGATTACTGGACGCCACGCAATTCGAAATTAAATAGACGTTAGGTACTTATAGGTACATTAAAAAATATTTAATATCATTATTTATATTTAAATTATTATATAATGATTTAATAGTTGGCGAGAATTCAAATATGCACACATAAATAATGATTTAATTGTTTTTTAAAAAAGAGTTTTTTTATTTTATATAAAGATTTAGGCATGGTAATTCTCAATCCGCAATAAAAAAAAACATTATGTTAAGAGTAAAATGAATTAAAACTACTAAGTAGTAGATATAAAGTGATTAAAATTCCTCGTCTACATTGTGTATACGTGTCTACGACAGTGCGGCGTCCAATTGTCCCGGGGTCCAGTTGTCCCATTCCCGTCTTATCTTGCTCTCGGGGATTGCGTATAATGACATAAATTCCTTAAATCTTCTTAATTTGAATATAACCATAACCAATTTATTTGATACAAATGTAAAGATGTCATTTCAATATTACTAATGGAACTTGTACAATTAACTTCCTTGATTTAACAATTTAATTAATATTGAAAATAAAGAGCATAGTTTTAGCATACATATTTATAGACAAGAGACATTCTGGAATAGATAACATTATCAACAATTTGATTAAAGGGGGCAATAAACAGTCCACGTTTCATGATTATATTGAAAGATAGTTTTGATTTAGAATCAAAAACAAACAAACCAATCGTTTGTGAATTTAATTGTTAATCTCTTATTTAAGTTTAAAATATATTGCTTGATTAATTATATGTACGCTTTGATATAGTTGATAGGCTCTGATAATTAAAAAACCAGACGTTTGAAAACATTCGGTAAAAGATTAAACTACTACTTTCATAAAATATCTCTAGAACAAATTAATAGACAAACAATATTTTATTGTATTTTTTTTCAAAAAGTATGCAAAACTTGTGTGGAATATTGGTTTTAATACTAAAGATAAACAGAGTAATTCGAAAATCTGTTTCCCCACAAAGAATAAAATCCATAAGCTTAATTACCCAGTTTTTGAGTAGTATACTTAAAAGATTAGAATCCCGAGATTTCGGGTTTAATATTTTTAATTGCGATACTTTTATATATAAAAATAGAATTTTTACCAGTTTTTATTATTATTAATATTTGCACTTTTAAAAATATTTTTTTCATGATTGTTTTTTAAAAATGATTGGGTAAATAATACAATATTATATTTTTCTATACCTACCGCAATTCTGAAAATTCACAAATATCATGACATCGATGAGTCTCTTTTTGAAGTAAATCATTTGGCTATCACAACAATTGCTTACCTACTATTGTTATGACGTGAGGGAATAAATACTTGCGACTGTCATTAGTCATTATTAGTCATTACCTATTAGGTAGAACTTGATGCTTATAAGCACCTACCAGAATTTCATATAAACATGTACGATATGATTGTATTTATAATTTATTTGACAACATGTTCTTTCCCTTGTATTCCGGTGGTTTCTTGACGTATTTTTAAGTGTTTTATTCATACATGAATTTCATTTAAATACTATACGGTTAACTATTTCCAATACAGCAGCTCATGATAAACTGCGATACGGACAATTGCATACGTCAAAAATTCTGGATACGCTGCATTACTATTCTACACACGATACTGCTTTCAGCCTTTACGGCAGTTAAATAGGGTAGGAAAGTATCGAAATATTAACACTTATAGTAACAATTACAATAAGTTAGCCGTCTAAACTATCATAACTGTCTATCTTACTCTAACATTTATCACAGCCAAGAGAGGTGCTGTTAACAAATAGCACTTATTGTAACAATTACAACAAACTTATTGTAATTGTTACAATAAGTGCTAATACTTGGATACTTTCCTACCCTAGATAGCGGCCGAAATCAGTATTATGTATAAAATAGATGCGCTGATCTCTGAGTTTCATTATATACATATTTGAAACATTTCTTTAAAAATAACGCTAGCGTCTAGCGAAATCACTCTTTTTTATATATTTTTTATTTAGGTCAAACAACAGGATAAATCACAGAGAATACGTAGGCATAATAAATTATAATATAGAATAAAATAATATGTGATGGTCCCAATAACACTGGGACACAAAAAACATAATAAATCAAATTAAATTAGATCAAATATTTGGTAGAGCTGTAATGAATATGCATCATTATTTAATTGGAGAGTTATTGAAAATGGTTAAAAAAGAAAAACAAATTTAGTAGTATTCATAAGAAAAATAGAAAATAGAAAAAAAACAGAAAATCATAAAAAGTTTAGAATTATATTTCTTTTATAGTGTTAAGGGGGGACATGTTAACGCGCGTGTTTGAACATGTACCTAACCGATTTTTTTTAAAACGGTACATGTTCAAACACGCGCGTTAACGTGATCTTACTCCCTGCTTCATTTATCGTTTGTCAATTTATGGCTACGGCCGTGTGTTGTAGCTTAGCCACTGGGAAATGCCGATAGAAATGGCGTATTTAAAAAAAATACTACTTTATTCTTAGGTCAATAATTATTATAAAGCAAACATTATTCGTAGAGTGTTTATCACATTTGAATGGTCAAAAACATAGCTTATAATCAGTATCTTTAAAATTATTTTTAAATTTGTATCTTGCTCATTTTTTGAATAATAAAATGCCTAATTCTTGTCAAATTTGGGATCACAGAGATTATCAATATAATTTTTATTGAAAATATTTCACTATAATAATGTCGACATACATTTTACTAATGGTTTTATGAATGCTTTTAAAAATTAATAAATATAAAAAATCTTAACATCACTTCACATGGACGTACTGAAATATGACTATATTCTAAAACATTAGAGCGAGAGGTTTAAAAGAATACTATTTTATGTAATAAAAATACTTTATGCAGTCATCAAATGTTTAAAATAAATATAAAGGATAATAAAGCTTCAAAATTATGTAAATAGATTATCTACAACGTTAAAGGAATGTCCAGGATCATGGTTTGATAGCATAAAGCTCCATTTTGACGTACGCTGAGCATGTGGGCCGTTAACAGTCAATTTATGGTGGAACTGCATTGTATTATTTGATTAATTATTTGTAATTAAATGAAACACATTTTTTTAGTACTTACTTATTCCACTTTTCAATTATTTTTTTGAATAGGTTTCGTCCTCTTCAAGGGGACATTATCCTTGAAGAGGATGAAACCGGTATAAAAAAATAATTAAAAAGTAGAATAAGTACTAAAAAAAAATGTGTTTTATTTAATTAAGTACAAATAATTAATCAAATAATATAATTCTATTTATATAATATGTAAATGAGAAGGTAATATTATATGAAAAGAAAAATGCAATTTTAAAAAATACAATAAAAAAAAAGTCGCCCAGATACAATTAATCGTCGATTTTGGAGAAACTTAATTTGAAAGAGACAAGAGAACAAAACAGATTTACTCAATCACTGTGAAGATTCAAGGTTCTGCAGAGTCGGGCTACTGGACAATTTATTGTAACCAAGATTGGTTTTAAATGTATGAAATATAAAAGTCAGAAAATGTAAGGACAAATATTGACTCTGGGTACAAACAGTAATTGTGGGGAATTTGAATGGTTATTAATTAATTTGAAGATAAAAATAAGGTCAAAAATAGTACGCCATATTTCTAAAGATTGGAATTTGAAATGTTACGTTCTTTTTGGAGGTTTGTCGTCTTAAAACGTTGTATATGTATTTTTATTACGATTAAAATATGTATTGATTCCTAGAAGATAATTCACGGTGTCGCAAATGACAATATTAACTATAATAGTTTTATAATTAATTATGGCTTACTATGAAACAACCTCGATTTAGTCAATTCATCAATGATCAAGTAAGAAACGATTATTTTCTGCGGTTTTGCTAATCGATGAGGACCTATTACGATGCGATTTAATAGGGTTTTAATAAAATCGCACAAACAATTAATGACGCCGTGGTTTTATGATTGTTATCGTTAAGTAGACAACTAGTACAATGTGGATCAATTTATACTGGCAGAACATGAACCTTTTGCACCGTCTGAAGGGCGTAGTAGGATTTATTTATGCAAAGCTTCTTATTCACTCGTAACCCTATTGCAATACCGGTATCCCAGTATTTTTGAATACCGAAATACCGGTTTTAAAAATCAGACAATGCCGATATTTTCGGCATTGAAAGTGGAACAAAATATATGTTATGTTCTATCAATTCTTTTCTATGGTATGGAAGTATGGACGCTAAACCAAGAGATGTGATGGAGACTTGAAGCTTTCGAGATGTGGCTGTATAGACAGATCCTCAAAATTTCTTGGACTGACCGGGTGACAAAATTTTGAAGTTATCAATCGAATGGGGAACGACAGAGAAGTTCTACGTAGTATAAAAACCAGGAAACTACAGTACCTCGGCCACATTATAAGAGGACACAAGTACAGCATTCCCCAACTTGTCATTCAAGGAAAGATCAATGGTAAGCGTAGCAGAGAACGGCGCCGCATTTCGTGGCTTAATAACCTCCGTGATTGGTACGAGTGCAGCTATACTGAACTGTTTTTGGTAGCAGGCGACAAATCTAAGATCGCCTTGATGGTGGCCGACCTCCGCTAAGGGATGGCACAATAATAAGAAGAAAAGGTACATGACTGTATTTTGTCGGGTCACGCGATGTCTGTTTTACCTCCGTCGATCTTCAAAGCCCTTGAAGACCAGCAATGGCACGTGCTATAAAATGTTAATATTTTAAAGGGATTTATGTATTATATATATTTATTGGTAAATACTTCTTATACCTATTTCACGAATACCGGTATTTAATAGAAAATTAAAATAGTATTTTCATTCGGTAATGCGATCTCTAAATTTATTGTATCGCAAGGCAACAAACTCGCGGTAGGATAGAATAAGGCTGCAAATCTTGGAAATATAACGAAACCGTATTATCAAGTGTTATAGGAACTATGAAACTTCTCCAATCAATATCAATAGCCATCGGGGTATGAAGGTATAGAAGATACATTCAATATTGTCATTTAATGAAATGTGTGGTGGAAACTTATAATTAATAATCCAGTGACGCAGTAAATTGTATAACTTGCATTATTAACCTTGAAAACCGTTTTCCATGGAATTTAATGAAAGTTTTTATAGAGAAAATTCTGTATGATTTATCACCTATGGAAAATTAATCACTGCAATCATATAAAAAACCACATCCGTTTTGACTTCTAAGTTTTCATGCAACAAAAAACGCTATAAAAATCAATCATGCATAATTTTCCATGGAAACTTACAATAATAAACTATGTATATACATAACCCGTTCTCGTTTAAGTATTTAACGGAAAATTGAAAAAATATTTTTATGATTTGTCGTAAATTGATAAACAATTTTACGATGATGGATTCTAGTTTTTTGTACTCTTTAATGCAAGGCTTATAAAAACGTGTTTAAGATAACTTGCTGCTACCCGCTTAGTTTGTAATATTGCAAACAAACACAATATTAAGGATGTTCATTCTAACATCCTAATATGTACTTAGCCTGGTTGCACATACAAATTCGTCTCTATTGCGTCACGTCAAATTTGTCGACGTGATTCTATTGGCGTTCACAAATGACATAACACATGTTTATAGCTTATTGTATAGGAAGGGTTAGATACTTCTGGCATTGTGGCTACGACGAAATCACTTTGTAACGGTGTTAGTGTCATTTGAAAGTAACGATACCATCACCTAAATGAATTACCTGCACTGATAGAAGATCTGACACCATTCTTCCTGCCCTTAAAAATAGCACCGACAAAACATTTTTTTTATAAAACATCTGTTAGCGCATGCAACTAAATGAGCTCGAGGCGGTCAGCCATATTATAGTCGAGATGATTTTGTATGTGCGACCGGGCTTATTAATAATATGATGTTAAGAGACTTGCTCAGTACTTAACTCATTAATCACCTCAGGTCTTTTCTCATAGAGAATTGACCGTAATACATTATATCAAAGTAGGAATCACGCACACTCCAGTGCACGCCAACCAAGGTCTTGGGAAGTAGCTCCTGGGATACTTTTGGCACAACTTTGAATAGCTTGCATAACGGGTATGGAGACGTAGAGGATGGTGGATGGAAAAGCAAGTAATCACTTCAATAAAGAGGCAAAAGATATAAAGGGAAAATTATATAATTAACTAGATAACCATTTTTGAGTACTTTACTCAATTTAATAATTTAATGAATTTTACTTTGTTACAAAAGATGTGTATTTTGTTGTGATTTCGGCATTCAAGATTTTGGCCTATCTTTTGGGATATATTCCGGCACCCAGTTATCAGTCTGTTCGAGCTGACTATCGTTGATTGCAACCCATCTCACTCAGCAGAGCAGTTGAATAAGTCTTATGTATTTAAAAAAAAATGTACATAGACACAAACGAAGGAGTCTAAACTTGGTTCTTAAAGCGTTATTTTCTTATTGAATATAACAATGTCATGTTTTATTTTTACGAATCTTTTTTGATGAGCAAAGCATCATCATTAGAAAGATTATAAACCATAAAGTGGGTTGCAATTCAGTGTGTGGTATTTTAGTTTTTCCTTTTTAAATATGAAAGATTCATTCTGACCTATGCCTTTTTTATATAAAATGAAGCCCACCAACAATGACGTCTCATGTTTAACAATGTGATGTGTGTCATATAGCATGATAAATAGAAAATACGGCATGCTGTGAAAACTCCTTTCATGACCCATATTATTTCAGCGTTGGGTTTCTTGAAACCATTATTCACACTGACGTCTTGGAATTCATTTTGGGTGCCTACTTGGAATCAAAAAAGTTACAATAATTTAAATATATACAAAATATGATTGTAAGGTTTTTTGTTGTTGTTTTAATAAATTGCTTTATAAATTGTGAAAACATCATTATAAAACACTGTGCATAAACTGCCCATTGAAAATGATCATAATTAACGAAAATAATACTCAGTTGTTTTTTTTTTGTTTGGACCCATACTGTGAAGTGTGCACCTAATAGAATGAGCAAAGTGGCTAACTTCCATTTCTCGTAAAAAAATCTGTCAATACAACCTCCATCCCGTGGAGCCCCATATGATCTTTTTAGAACGAAAGTGGAAAAAAAGTAAAGTCAAATTAGCTACCGTGTTGACGTTTGATGGCTTAATCTGAAAATGTCATAAAACAGTGGATTTATGTTTATTTTAAATATTATTTCGTATAGAAACTTTTTTAGTTACGATTTTATACCATTATGTACCAATACTTTCATACTATTTATAAATGATACTCGTTTTTTATTGTTCTTAATACTTTGGACGCTGAAGACGCACCTGGCGCGTAATGACCAGGCGATCGATCGATGTAATTAACGAGCATTTTAAAGGTGGTAATTAAAAATCATTATCTAGTCTGCAGAGAATGAGTTAAGGAATAAAAAATTAATTATCACAATTCGTAATAAATGAATTGTTTCATTAAACTGTTTTTTATTCAATAAATACCCAACAAAATTTAATTAATTTAATTAATTTAATTTCGTTATCGGCTATAAATAACACGTAAGAATCATTTTATATTTTATATTTTACATCGCCACCATGTTCGATCCTAAAATGATCATAATATTTGTCTCGACATAATGAAGGTACCAGTTTTATATATATACCATATTTATTTTATTATTTTTTTTAATTAATTTTATTAACAGTTTTTTCTACAAGAAATTAATGATAGCAACTTGCTCAACTTATTAGGTCCATATTTTACGAATTTACGAGAACCTAGATATGAACCCGGGACCCACTACATTTTTTATAAGGTATGATGTATGCTTTTCAGGCGTTTTGAATAATATATAATATTTAATGCATTGTGTTGTCAAATAATTGTCATCGCCACCGTTCTGCCCGTCATATTTTTATCTAAACATGGGCGAGGTTTAGCGTGGTATAGACTTTTGTAAATAATATGGGAAAAAAGAAACTGCGTCTCTCATATTTTGACCTATTTTGGATGAAAGCTATTTCTTCATGTCAGGTTTACCAGGCACCAATAGCGAGGGCTGTGCGGCTGCTCAATGCACTCTCTAGAGATGTAGACATTTTTAGCGATGCATCATGTATGTTGTTTTTAAAATTCTATTTTATTGCTTAATTTGTACTTTTTTGAATTATTGTTTTTTTTCTTTACTAAGTCGATTTACCTGTACTTTTTATTGTAAATGTGATGTTGTGAACGTCTTGAATTGATAATATATTATGTGCTCAATGTGTTTTTTTTTTAAATAAATTCATAAATAAATATCATGTACCTATTCAAAAGTCCATTGAGTACCCGGTCTATATCCAACCATTTACAGCAACTTAGACGACTTATGACCTGACTTCTCGAGACAAATAAAATTGACGAACTATCATCTGCTATTCGCCGTTAAATTATGGTCTATTATGTTTTGCCATCTATGCAGACAATAAGCAAAATAATTCAGAGTTGCAAAGAGACATTACTAACAGGCGATGTGTGATTTAGTACCTAATTAAAATTAAAATCACTGTTGAATATGATCGATTTGAAAAACTAAGTGCTTACCTAATTAGTTTCTAACTGTTTGACGTAAATACAAGAGAAAAATATATTTTTCTTTGAGTCAATATTAATTTGCATTTTTCTCTATTGTCAGATATTAAGAACCGTTTTTATATGAATAAATATTACCTAATAGAATAATTGTATTCGGACAAATTTCATGATAATGGCGTACGATCAACAGTGAAATGAGAGGTAATTATGGGCTAAGTCGTATCATAAAAATGTTCTTATACCAGTCTAGGTGAACAGAAATTCTCATATCAAAGTCCTGAAATATTATAATATAATAAATAAAAACAAAATGGTGTCATGAGTTTTGCTCCGACACTGCGAGCTGCAATGTCAAGAGGGGTGGATCTAAGCTGTAGGAAAGGCTGGTCCGTGCTCGTGATCTTCAGCATAATAATGCAACAAAAGGCGTCTAAAAACACAATATGTATTTATTTTTCTCTGAACCCTGAATAAAGGAGCGTAAAAAAAGATATCCGAGAGTCAAGAATGCAAGAAAAACAAGGTTGTTTCAAAATTACAGAACGTTCGTGGAAATTGAAATCCTCAGAATTTAAGAAAATTACTGAATATATTATTGAGTTTAGGCTAGTATGAATAATACCGCTAAAGACTTTAATTAAAAAGTATGTACTTATATTATTATATACCTATTCAAATGGTTTTATTGCCACACACTAAATGTTTAACAATGACTGAATATATGAATTGTAAAATAATATATTCATTCATGGAAAAATATGCAAGTGTTTACTTAAGTTTAACTAATTGTCATATTATTGTTTCTTTCAAACAACTGCTCGCACATACATTTCAACGCTATACTATTTTTTTGCTTGGCAGTTGATTATCATGTATTATGGAAACAGATGAAAAAGTCAAAAAACTATAATAATTATTTAAGGTTGGTAAGTAATTTTATACAAAAAACAATAAATCATCATATAATTAATAAATAGAATTATTATCGTTTTATTCAATACTGAATACATAATACGTATATTATACGTAAGGTCTAGGAAAGTTAGATTCTAAATTATAGAAAAAAACATGACTGAACTGATAAACCTCAGAAATATAAAAATCTGGATTATGAATTGGATCGAGTTTGGCTGGACCTCATATCTTTCACTATCCGCGTGAGTGCTTTCGCCTCTAAGCTATCGATAAGAACGATATGAAAAAGAAATACAATAACTACGCAACGTGGTAAAGAAAGTTGCATGTTGGGCATAACGTGGAAATATCTCAATATAAACCAATGATTACTGAAGCGGACAAAAGTACGCGGTGTAGATAAAGATGCCAAGCTGATGAAATAGTAATGGTCCGGAAATGTCGCTCGGCGAGTGGATAACTGCCGAATAAACGTACTCACACAGAAGGACTCCAGGGGTACTAAACGATTACTAAAACACGCTGAATGAACAACATTTATCAAGTTTGGCGAATTTACGTAGTAACAAATAAATAAATACAGAGAAGAGCAGAGGCCTTCATTTATCAGTAGATTGACTCCAAGGTATGGTGAATAGACAATATTTCACATGGGATACTAAACAAACTCACGGAAGCCCTTAAACCCGCTGGATAGACGAATTCATAAAGTTTAGTAGATGTACGTCGCAGGATATAACTAGAGACCGCGATGAGTGGAAGGAGTTAAAGAGCTTGTGGAGGCCTTCATCCAGAGATAGATCGATCTCAGCATATGATGATATTTAGCATATAACTATTTTTTTAAACGAATAATTCACAAGATTGTAACATTCTAATTATTGAACATACATAATTTTGAAAACGCTTCTGAGAAAATATATTGTAACCTAATAAAATCTTTTTGAAAAAAGTAAGACACCCCGCAGGAATCGAACCTGCATCTCACGTAGTCCACTATGCTAAATGAGTCATACTTAATTACGACTAATTTTAACTATTGACCTTTTTAATACTCACTGAAGCGCTTTTCAAATTGAGCTAATATTTGCGATCGGCTTTTGTATTTTAAAACAAAGTAGGTATTACTTTAATTACTAACCGACGTCACGGATCACTCCAAGATTTTTTGTTGTAACTTACTTGAACTTGATAATAATTTTTAATTAACTATTTATTTTATTCAACGAATAATTCAGAAGATTTAAGAATGTCACATTCTAACTATTGAACATAAGTACATAATTTTGAAAACACTTGAGAGAAAATATATTATAAGCAATTGAAATTTTTTTTTTTTGAAAAAAGTAAGACCTAGCAGGATCGAACCTGCATCTTTTGGGTTTCGCGCCCATGCACATAGACTACTATCTATAGGTGGCATACTTAATTGCGACAAATTTTAAGTAATATCTCTTAATACTCTTAATAATATCATCATATACATAATTCTGAAAACACTTAGAAATGAAAAGATATTACTATATTATTATAACCAATAGATTTTTCTAAGGTAGGAATAGTGTGGGCTAGAGGTAGGTAGAATATAGTGAGTGCGATACCCGAGAGATGCAGGTTTGATTCCTGCGGCGTGTCTTACTTTCTTTAAAAAGATTTTTTCTATTGGTTATAGCTGAGAATAGTTTTCAAAATTATGTATATGATGATATTATTTATTAAATTTTCCGACAAAGTATTGAATTGTTCTATTCTTTATAATGCTATTACATTTTTCGATTGCGAAATGAGAAGTGTTACTAGTTTAATATGTACTTTTAAATTGTATATGTGCTACGAACCGTAGGCCTACGGCGTAAACCGTATGACGCAGTCTATCAAACTGAATACGTCACACCGCGTCACGGTCAGCTACCGTCTACGAGTGTAACCGGACACAAGCGACATGCAGCCGTGGGAAATGGCTGACAATCGCATGGTGAAGCCCCCCGGGGAAATACCCTGAACTGTAACAATTATTAATACTAAGTATATAAAATTATCGTTATATCCGGTATTGCAAAACTCGTAATACGGTCGATAGAGACAAGGTGATAATTACTATTATGCCTTGTTATTACACATTATATCACTATTAGAGCCACGATTACGTTGCAGTTTTGCCATTGATTTAGTAAATACACATACGCACTATTTATATACAGAAATACTACTAAATAGTTCGCCAGAGATTTTTTGCCAATACTAGTACGTATCGCCCCCCTCTGTACAAGGGTACACTATGTGTCAAAAACTTGTTCGGAGATAATGGTATTTATATATTATTATTATGTAAATATCCTAAGAAAATGAAAATTTTGTCTAAAATTATAAAGAACCACCTTAAATTCCCTCCCATATTTAAATTAAATCAATTTATGTAATGAAGTGTAGTAGGTATTGCACTAAAATAATTTTATACTCCTTTCATATTCATGTTGATGTCATACAAATTTATCTAAAATATTATGGTAAAATATATTTTTTTAAAATAGTACAGCCTTGCCCAGAAACTTCAACCGATTCTCCATATTTTGTAATTCATCAGTCAAAACTGACATTTAGTCAAATAGTGCACCCTTGTACTGAGGCAGTGATATGTTTGTTAACATTTACCAAGTTTTCAATCGATCTATGTTCCGGACGGAAGTTTTAAACTATTGGAAAATAAATGAATAGAAGATTTCCATATAGAGTTAAGTATTATTCTATATTATATAATACTGAACACAATATTGGTGACTTTATGAAAATATTCTAGAAACGTCATCTTTTTTTGTTGAGCGCCACAATTCATCATTTATTAATATATTCTCTAGGCCAAAGTCAAAGCCACTTTCTTTCGGTCTTGAATGCACAAAATATTTAAATCTAACTTGAAACTATTCTTTAATAATGCACAAGGTCGAGAAAGTGTTTGTTTTCCTTCCGGGTTTCCGAAAGTCAGTATATTTGCCATGTGTGGATTACGTGTCAGTGAATTCTTCCATTCCGTGTGAATGACCCAGCCATCTAAAAAGAGTAAACATGATTGCACAATCTATGGGCCTATGTATAAAACCTACAGCTTATTATTGCATCTCCGTCTTCACCCCAAATGTGTGTGCTGAAAAAAAGCTTCATTGACAGGAAGGAGCTTTTTTATTGTTATGAAAGTGAAGTTAAAAATATTGTTACAAAGATAAGTGGTTACATAAATAATTAATTACATAATTAAAATCATTTTGTAGTAAGTGTTACGTGCGTGATCTTTGATTTATTTGCCAAGGACGTACTGAGATGAAAATGCAATGCATTTTTTAATATTTACATTGAATCATTATTTTTAATGAACGTTTACATAATATGACAAATAACAATGTGTAACTAAGTAACCAAAGCATGACGTCATCAGCGTGTCACCATTTTACCAATAAAGCAACCTTATATAGTTACGTACCAATTTAACCGTACTAAATACTGTCTTGTACCTATGATGGCGTAGTAATAAGAAGTGCATATTTGGCATGACGCGTAAATCGAATACAAAAAAATAATGGTGGAAAAAGAGAACAAAGTAATAAGTATACTATGTAATGGAGTTTGCTAAAAACTATAAATGAAAATGGGTTCGGGACAGAACTCGAAAAATCAAATCTAGTCATCCAGTAGTACCCAAGGGATAAAAAGCCAGCGTAAGATAGACTTAAAAAACTGCTGGATCAACGACATAGTTACATTTCGTGGAAGTGCATGGTAATGCAACGCACAGAACCAAAGTGAGTGAAATTAGCTTGAACAGGCTTTCATCTGGTAGTTAAAAGATTCAGATTGATTATTATGTGAAACGGTGCGGATTTGCAGTCAAGTCTTAACGATATTTCATATTTTTTGTATAATCACTTGGGTGACATATTTTCATCATAACATAATAACATTATTAACATGTTTTTTAATGAAGAGTTGTCATTCAAACCAACTATATGAC
Organism: Rhyacophila brunnea; assembly: GCF_057557595.1. Taxonomy (NCBI): domain Eukaryota; kingdom Metazoa; phylum Arthropoda; class Insecta; order Trichoptera; family Rhyacophilidae; genus Rhyacophila; species Rhyacophila brunnea. The sequence continues at coordinate 886,816 of NW_028233276.1, forward strand.
GGCATACGAAATGGGTCTCTTGGGAATTTTGACATTTTCATACTAAATAAGTTGACATTTAAATAGTGCAAGTATGTATATAACTATTTTATAAGATTTTACGATTTCCGTGTGTTAAAAATAACCATATACCACCAAATAATAAAAATATTTGGTTGTAATGTCATTTACTAGAATTATTTGGTCGCCGTTGTGAAGATAGTAGCGCCATTGATTTGAGTTACATTGTAAGTACATCAATGCATTTTGTTTACTGGAGGCTTTTAGCGGAAAGAAGATGAAGGTTGCAATATACTATAAATTATTATATATTTACATTTTAAAGTATTTTAATCAATTAATACGTGTCTAAAAACATTAAAAGTGAATGATAAACTTACAAATTAAAAAAAAAACATTATAACAGTTGAATTCGTTAAAAGATTTAATCATACTATTTTATGGCATGCCAATGTTTATCATTAAAATTCAGTTTTATCTGATATATATAGAAAATTTGGATGTACCGATTTTATATTTATTTAAAAAGAAACATTAATTTTTCTTTAAAATAAAATTGTTTATAACTTGATAATATAAAATGTTGCTAAATAAAGGGTTTGTTTTTATGCGAATAGGCATTCATAGGTATTGTTCCAATTTTAAAATACAATACTATGAAAAAAATTAAACTAACGCTTAAACCGATTCACGTCCTATATTTATGTGAGTATTTCTGATTTCTTCTTCACTCTATCATCCCTTACTTCCATATAATCAATCCACTCCCTTTCAAGTAATAGTGGGGACAACTATAAAGATTGTTTCAATAATGCATTTTGGTTTTATAATAATGTATGTATTGTGATTTATAATTACATCTGAGTTTGCAATATAATACAATTTTCCATAATTACATATCAGAATAATATTCCATTTAAGGGATGATTAAGTCAAATATCTAAAAATTAACTGATATGCGTCAATATATTTACTGGATCGTTAATTTATTCAATGGAAACAATACAGCATTACGGAAAGATCCACTGTGGAAGTTCTTGTTAATTGATCTACTTTTAATTATGTTCAACAATGTATGTATACCTACATGTTTAGAAATCTTTATAAACATCCATTGTATACAATTTCCTAAATATATATATTATGTATTAAATCTGAACTGTTGATTTTAATTCCGCAAAGTTTATCAAACATTTACTATGGTTTTAAATCATGGTTTTAATCAAAGATATTGTATATTCTTTAATTCTTAAATGAAACCTTCTGTGATTTTCTTATAAAAAAATGCTGAAGAATGTTATAGCCTGATATAGTTGCCACGTTTGTATGGAATTAACAAAATATACTAAATCGTACTCGAAATTTGTATGAAAATAAGAGGTACCAGAACCATTCTTCGTATAAACCCCATCTCTATAATATATAACAAGGTTTTCTTCAATATATTTCGTATTGAACAATACTCACGTTGATTTTCCATCAATCGGGCCTATTTTTTAAAATATGAATCTTTCTGGAGTTGTTCTTAATTTATAGAAAGACAATGAATAATTTTTCGTTATAAAATTTTGTGTTTATTCATTAAAAGTAAAAAAAAAAATATTAAATTGTTATAAAAATAAAAAAAACTAATATTAATAATAATTATAAGTACCTTGTTGTAATTACATAACTCGAAGAATATTAGCAATTTCATTGTAGGGAATTTATAAATGGTTGCTATTAATATTAATCATATAAATATTTTAATTGATTATCTGGAATAATATCCGATGAAGTTACTTTGTATTAAAACTATAATTACATTTCCATCACGGCTCATTAAAAAGTGTTTATTAAAATGACAATTATGTATAACCACACTAATAATTGTATTATTTTTCTTTACGTTGATGACATATCATATCAATATAGATACGAGGAAAATATATCATCGTGTAAAGCTGAGCACATATTTTTCTTCATAATATGATCAACCAGATGGAGCTTTATAACCTTCAATTTGTATTATGGTTTATACCAGTTCAACAAAAATATTGATAATATCCAAAGATGTTGATAAAAACCATGTTATATCAAATATAACGTAAGAATACTAATGTTTATGGTAAAATTATCTACAAGTCACTTCGAATTGTAGATTAATTTGAATTACCTATTTACAATTTTTTCTCTGATATTTATTTTCAAGAGATCCACTGACACTATTGACACTGGCATTGCTTTAGTGTTGCAAGAATAAAATAATCCTACCTCTGAGTCTTTGTCATCCATTCAAAAGGCTTAAGCATAAAATAGATTAATACATATAATTCAGATATATACCCCAATACACTACATTTTGAAGCAGGCTTTTGAATGTATGAGTGTCCTAAGAAAATGAAATACACACTATAGACGTAAAATAGTATGTGTGTTGCAACCTTCAAATATACAAATAGTGAATGAGCGTCAGTGCATAAACCGAGAGCAGTTGTCAGAACGAAGAACAAGCTTAGAATGATGTATAATTGACAAGGGTTTAAGTTTATCCCATATTCTTCCACACTCGAGATCGGTTCCCGGTTTCTCCACACCCATTAGATATTTCAGCGAATCTATTCTATACATAAGGCTGCTATCGGTGGCTATACAGTGTATATTATTATATTCATGAATTGAGGCGGTTAATTGTTATAATAAGTTAACCGCCTGAGCTGTCAATAAGTGCTATATTTTAACAGCACCTCTCTTGGCTGTGTTAATTTTTAGAGCGAGATAGACAGTTTTGACAGTTTAGACAGATAACCTATTGAAACAATTATAATACCTTAATACATACATATGATAAACTACACTCGATTGCCGCCGATTGTAGACTTGTGTATAAAATAGATGCGCAGTTCCGATTAATTATGTGTTCCCTGGGCTTTTAAGGTATCACGTACACTTTTACTAAATTTCAATTATATACTCCGATACCCTCTCTGCTATCCGCCCAGTGGTTTTTTTTTTTTTACTGAAGTGAAAATTTTCCATATTTGTAGTAAAATTAATATTAGTAAGTACTATTTTTATGACGTTATATAGTAAATCTCACGTTTTTGTATTATTTTAAAACATATCTTACTATTTGCATTTGCAACTCGTTAGTTAGTCATATTATCTCATCAATAAACTTATATATGTTATAGCATAATACACCGTTTGTGAGAATTATTTAAAGGTTATGTTTTATGTCCAGTGGCGTATCTAGAATTATTGAAAATTTATGCAAAAATCATGCAAACTCTCTCACCTAATTGTTTTTGTACATAATATTGTACACTGCACTATAATTTTTCTTCATGTACGTATTTTCAGGACCTATTTAGCTTATTTACACAATATCTGGATACAGAGTTAATACCTATGCAGAATTATTGCAATAACTCTAGTTGCTTTCAACAAACAGAGACAATTATTATTATGTAATGATAGTGTAAACTACAGAAAATAATGATTAAAACATATCGACTCTAGAAAGGAAAAGGGCGTAACCCTCAGTTTTTTCAAAATAGGTTTTATTGCACAATAATTGTACATGGTGTCCGAATGATGTAGGCTACAAATGCCAATTCATTATCTAAATTTAGCTAACAATATTCAAAAAAGAAGGAAGTGACATGGGAAAAACGACTTAACCATCATTTTTGTTGTTTTTTTTTTAATTAATATCAAATTAGGATATAAAAATCAAATTATTAATTATAATGCACTTCAAAGTTATGTCTATTTTGAATTTTAACTTTGACCGAAAATCATTTGTACCTCCTGCAAAATTTGATTTATGTTGATTATGCCCTTTTTCTTTCTACATTCGATATTATGTGTAATCTGTTTTACTCTATGAGGTTTGGAAACGGATATTTAAATGAAAGACAATGGAAGGAAGCTATTTGAAACATTCAAAGTATGGGTCTTCACTCTACAGAATAAGGGTTCGAGTGTCTTCGATCAAGAGATTAACCACCCCTGAAATATTAAGTACGTAAAACAAAGCCAGTGGAAGATTGCTCACAAATATCAAATAATGATATTACAGCACTGGAAACATGCTACGTCAGAAAAAATACTAGATACTGCAATAAATGCTATTAGACAATCCTGTTGAAAGCCACCGGACTAAAGGAAGAACAGAAAGTCATAACTAAAAAGACAATATTCTGAAAACCATCGAGATTTTTCGGATATTCCAAGACCAATATGAATGTATACATGTGTTTGTCAATGTCTCCACTTAAACATGAAGGTATTAATATATTACATAGTAATTTTCTTGTCTTATTGATTATTTGATAAAATCACTAATAAGCTCCATTGTCGATAATAATTTAAAGCTATACCTCAGTTGAGGCATGGTTTAAAAAGATCGTGGATAGGCGATGCGCGGATTGCGGGTCGCGGGTGCAAATGACGCATGCTGAACGAAATATAATTTGTCATATAAATTCAACATGCGTCCATTTAATGTTCTGTTTATTGCTCTATTAGTAACAATAATAATATATTCATTGACATGTTTTCTTTTTCAAGTAAATGGGTAACGTTTTTAGTTATCTTTACACGATTTAAGAGTTAATACCCCCTTCGCCATCACGAAACAAATTGACGTATTCACACCTCGTCGTTCGCTCTCCGATTGCCAGCGAGTCCAAAATTTTGTCGCGCCTATAGTTGAAAATTATTTGCCGTTTCACTGAAGTATTGTTTTAAGTTCATTCATTGGTATATTTACAAAATACACAATTCCATACAAAAAAAAAATGGGTAATTACTCTTTCCAATTAAGGTTAAAAAATCTGTAAAAATCACTCTTATCTCAATAGTAGAGCACTTATATACGTTTTACAAATTTGCACTTTTTACTAAAATTATACGCCTCTTTGCCTGATTACCTCGCAAAAAATTAGATCGAATGATAATCAATCGTAATTAATATTTGTAGTAATAAATAAATAAATAGATAATATATGGGAAAAATATATTTTTAGAATATATTACATCATTTTCATCCTAGAGCCGGAGTGCAAAGTTATGAAGCGTATACTCTATCTAGCGTTAAAATACTAACATGTTGGGAAGAAGAAAATCAAAATGACGTACTTATATAAATTAACGTAAATCGAAAATTGACTCTTTTTACGATGCAGGTTTAGTTCATTTTTCCGCCACTTTAACATTATGTATTTATATTTTTATTATGAAAGAGTATCATTGGTATGAGACGACTCTGACAGACTAGAATGTTAGCGGTTTAGTCAACTCGGTGTCATTTTATTTTTTACATGCATAGTCCATATAATACGCCAATGTATTCAATGGTCAGTGTAATCTGGTAAAAATATGTACCCTTTGATGATGATTTTTTAAATTTCTCAATATTTTTTAAACCTATACAATATTCCCTTGTGAATAATATGACACCATGTATAATTTAATTAATTAACAACAAATATCTGAATTAGATTTAAGGCGCCTACTTCGATTGGGCCCTAATGATTTGCATACGATTGTGATGGGTTAACTACGCCACTGTATTGTATCAAAATACACGTCATTTATTCAACAACCGGTAAACTAAGTAATCCTTGTTTCACTATCACTATTAGTACAACTTTAGCGTAGAAATGCTGAATTAAGGCTATACCTCAGTTGAGGCATGGTCTAAAAATATCGTGGCTAGGCGATGCACGGATTGTGGAAATGACGCGTGCCGAACGAAATATATTTTTGTCATATAAATCTAACATGCGTCCATTTAATGTTCTGTTTATTGTTCTATTAGTAACAATAATAATATCATATTCATTGATATGTTTTCTTTTTCAAGTAAATGGGTAACGTTTTTTAGTCATCTTTACACGATTTAAGAATTATTACCCCCGTCGCCATCACGAAACAAATTGACGTGTTCACAACTCGATGTTTGCTCTCCGATTGCCAGCGAGTCCAAAATTTCGTCGCACCTATAGTTGAAAATATTTGCCGTTTCACTGAAGTACCGTCTTAATAATCGATATCTTGCGTTGAAAAACATCAAAATACGATGTCTCAGGATGAACAAATTAATGTAAACTTTAAAGTTTTGTAATATAAACATTGATTATTTATTATTCCAGGCTAAATTAGATTAAACCAGAATTCTAAATTTATTAAATAAACTCTTTATTATCTCTGAAATTAAAGTATCTCTGATGTAGAAATATTTGCCCTGTGATCAGTGATTTGACTATTATATAAATGTTTGTATGTCTCTCTATTTTTGTTCCGTTATATCTAAAAAACTACGTCAATATTCATTAAACTTGCACAAATTATAGACTATATTGTAAAAAAATTAAATCTTTATTCTGTATTTTCGTATTTCACGCGGGTTGCGTATTATTACGAAGTAATAAATAAATGAAATTGATAACACACAGTCCTCATAATTTTGGCGTGAATGATTAAAATAATTGAATAACCAATTATACTGTCAACATGAGTTTTGTATTATATGAATCTAAATACAAATTACTGTGGAATAAATAGTAGAAAACTCTCAGCAATATCACTCTTGTGGAACCTCCGTCGCTGTTTTGCCCTCCACATGTCTGAAAGTGATGGGGAGAGGGAAGCTCATTGCGTCATTCACCTGGTCAGTGCAACGAATCATTATCTTTGCGCGCATCCTTTGCAAAATATCAGCAAGTCATTTGACCAAAGAATCGATTTATTACGACAGTCTTCTTCGTAGGTCTTGGGTAACTTCTCCTGAGAATCCCCGTCATAAAAAACGATGCTGCACACCCGCAGAACAGATTAATAAATATAATTCAGATCGGCTATGCCCCAATACAGTACATTTTGAAGCAGGGTTGTGAATGTGTGAGTGTCCTACAAAAATGAAACACACATTATAGACGTGCATTAGTGTGTGTTGTAACCTTCAAATAACCGTCAGTGTATAAACCGAAAGCAGTTGTCAGAACGAAGGACAAGCGCAGAATGATGTATTTTTGACACGTGTGCCACAATAGCCGAGTGGCTTAAGCGTCGGCCTATCATGTCATGGGTCTTAGGTTCAAATCCTGAGTCTGGCAAATACACATATTGTTTTTCAATTTGTGTTTGGAGTCAGAGTATGGATCTAATAGGTTGGACAAGTTTAGTGGCTAACATCTATTTCTCGTAAAAGCAAAAATCTGTTAATACAAACCTCCACCCTGTAGAGGCCCATATGATCCTATTAGGATCGGACACGGAAAGAAGAAGAAGTTTAAGTTTATCCCATATTCTTCCACACTCGAGATCAGTTGCCTGTTACTTCACACCCGTTAGGTATTTCAATTCCCATTAATTCTGTGTTCCCTGTTAACACCCAAACGCAGGGTTCTGTGATACATACATACGCCAGATATGTGTTCGGGGAATCCTGTAGATTTATCAAATCAATCTCATCGTAATCATGTACATAGTAGTATAGTATTTTTATTTATCTACGTATTATACAACTATTATGGCAAATATCTGTCACTTTACTAAGAACATACATCAATAATTATTATCTTTAATGATCTTATACGGCTACAGTGTTAATCGTCAACATTTAAATTACCCGATATAACATAGTAAATCAAACCAGAAATACTACAACGTAACAATCGATTATTTCACAGCAGCGCATGTTATTAGCAAATTATATATTTTTTATGTTGAATAAATTTGTCAGTATAGGTGGAGATCTATTTATTATTAAAATTGATAATAATAATAATTGTCCATTTATTATTATTGCTATACCTAATTGCAATCGAAAAATAGTGACCAACAGAGAACACGCTCTGTGGGTTTATTCTGTATTTATCGACCGCTAAAGTGATAAAGTGATAGATGTTATCAAACTTAGGGTAGGTTTATATCAAAGTATTAGCACTTATTGTAACAATTACAATACGTTGGTTGTAATTGTTGCAATAAGCGTAACATTTTAACAGCGCCTCTCTTGCTGCTGTTAAAATATAGCACTTCGCAACAAAACAACCAACTTATTGTAATTGTTACAATAAGTGCTAATACTTAGATACAAACCTACCCTAAGTTTGATAATATCTATCACTTTAGCGGTCGATAAGTATAGAATAGACCCAATGAACCGGTCAAAAATTAAGATTTGTGTGTACTTAATATTATGGAAAACTTTAATTTAATGGTTATATCAATTATTCTTGATTGACATAATTAAATTGTTTTTATTGAAATAAAACACAATATGTAGTATGTATATCACATAATTAAATAAGGCTAAAAACCGATTTTTCCACTAATTCGTCCTGTGTCCGTAAATTTGTACGTATGCCGTATTACTACACTTCACCGTTAAATGATGTATCGGAAATATATTATATTTTATAATATTATTATGGTCGTATATTAAAGACCGTCCAACTTATTTGGGCCATATAGTACTGATATAAAATTCATGTCTAAATAAAACACGGGTTTTGTCAGTTTACAGGAAGCCAGCGGCAAAAAAACTTTTAAAATAGAAGATATATTGGATTATTTGTTTGGTTATGTTAGGTTAAATTCGGTTAGGTTTTCATTCATGAATTCAATAAAATCTACCAAAATACAAGGGAAAGACAGTAGAGAATAGGTATATAATTAAATTAGAAATACAGAACAATGCGTATTTTTTCATCTCGATGCTATACAGATGACTGTGCTACAGTGAATTGTTATACAATTTACATGTAACCAATTCATCTATCATCTTTATCGATCCACTGCTGGATGAAAGCTTCCCCTAGCTCCCTTCACTCTTTTCTGCCCATAGATCATTGCTGCTACGTACATCCTCCAAGAGTTCGTCTATCCAGTAGATTTTGGGGCATCCCTGTGGTGTTTAGTGCCCCTTGGGTACCACTATACGAAGGGATTTGTCCACCGGTTGTCCACTCGCCAAGCGACATGTCCAGCCCATTGTCATTTTTTCATCTCTATCACATCGCGTACTATTGTTTGCTTTCTTATCCATTGGGTTATTTTGTGATCTTTACGCGTTATGCCCAACATGCACATTTCCATGTCATGTGGCGCTACTCGCAGTTTTTGAATTTATAGAATATATGGTATACGTACTAGTTATATATTATGCTTATTTATTTAATAAACATTGGTGAGTAGTAGTATGTGAGCGTGAGTGTCTAGCACAGATGAAATAAATATGGTTTTATTCTAAATTTTGGAACGATATCGCTTGGGGTGTTATTTTTATGATATTAACATAGTGTATGTGATCATGAAATAATGTATCCTAGAAAGTTTACAGATTGTCCAGGCTCAGATTCTTAATATATCATTCGTTTGTTTCTTATGCCATTCGCTCCCTTAATTAATTTAAAAAAAAGACTATCCAAGTATAAAATTAATCAACCTCGTAATAATTTATAAAGAAGCTGAGCGATTCATTTCAAAGTTAAAATATCTAAAATACTGGTGATGGATTGTTATTTTTTAAATCTTACACTCAGTTATAATTTCAGTATGAAAGAAAATTGAAATATAATATTGTATTAAAATTATCTGATTATTTATTTTTCTCAATTCTTCTCCCAACTGTCACAAAATAAAAACGAGAATTTTATTCATTAGAATTTAAAATAAAAAAAACTGAAATACATAATATAAAAAATGACTCAACAGTAGGTACAATAATTTTCTTTTGCAATTTTAGTTAAATGAAGATAAAGCAACTCAAATACCAATTGTATTCTCCTTCTAGCTTCACTTTTATCCATATATAGGACATCATCGCCTCACTTCGTCCGTTAATGCAGGAAGCTTGAAGTTTCCAGAAAGTTTTTAGATAAACGCGTAACTCTTAAAAAAAAGATGGATTTATAAAAAAAGTTCTCGAAGATTACGACTGACACAACTATTTCATAAGAATATTAAAGAAGTAGACAAATAAAATAGCTAACATGCTATAAAAGGTAAATTATCATTTTCGCTCCAAAAAAGGTAAATTATCATACAACTAAAGTCAATGTTAAAGTAGTTAAACAGTTTTTTATTTACTATGAATAATTGTTAGTTATTATTTTGTAGAGACACACAATGCGATACAAATGTACTGGATCTAAATGCATGCAATACTATTTTTTTCAATATGACATTTAGAATATCAGATGCTTATTCTTGAAGATAGGTACATAATTTTAAGTACGTCATTAATGATTTTTCTACACCGGACGCCATCTATAATCATGTTAATAATATCGTTATGTTGATTAATTACAAAACTGGTTGCTTTCTATTCGTGGAATTCATAAAATCTCAGAACGCAGGGAGTAAAACGTGTGAATTCGAATCCCATTCGGTTCAAATTTTTTTGCTAGATTTTTTTCAGATATTTTTCAAAAGATTATATTATTTCAATGCTATATTGATTACAAATTTTATTTGTGATAATACTATGTATATTCATTCAAAATCATGTGTAATTCGATTCCATGAATAAACAGAACATGGATAAACATAACATTAAGAAACAGAACGATGACAAAACAGAACAGCGATAATTATTGTCGTATCTCTATATTGTCGAATTTCAATATGCAGTGATTACATAATAATTAAATACGTATATATATTTCGTTTATAAACTTAAGTATTTAATTAATAAATAGATACGACAAAAATGAATGTTTTATTTCCCCCCCCCCCCCCGGCTGTTCTGTTTTGTCACTGTTCTGTTTTTTCATGATCTGCTTTGTCACCGTTCTGTTTCTTCATGTTCTGTTTATTCATGTTCTGTTATATCATGTTCTCTTTTGTCCGGTTATGTACCGTGTAATTCAAACCACTTGTCAGTATTTCAGAAAAGTATAATAATTATTATTGCTGGTGTTTAATCGCTCACTTCTCGTACGTTTTCTAAATGACGCTCGGATTCATTGTATGTGCATACATATTATTAAATGTAGGAGCAAAAAACGAAAACTACTCGGAAAACTACTTTTTACGAAGGTCAAGAGCATATAGCAGCGCAGAATGTAAACCTTTTGCACAGCTCGATAAATTTATTATTATATTATTATTCCGATGATGCCATACAAACGTATTCTTTCAATGGATATAATATAATGTTATTTAATACTGACTTATTAAAATATTCATTTATGGCAACACGTTAAATTATGTGTTTTATTTGTATTTTCAATGATCTGCGAGCTAAATATATGATTTTATAGGTTTTGTGGTAGATTTCAGTTGAACGTCTATTGCAAGATACCACGTGTAGGTACCAATACGGCAAATTTTGTGATACACACTATGACGACCAGTGCCTAATACATACTAAAATTTATTTAAATAAATGAGATAATGCATTTTTAAACAGAAGCAAGTACCTACTTAAATATATATTTTTAATGTCGTTTACTTATTTACAACAAAAGTGAAATTGTTTTGAGTATGGATTATGTACGTACGACACAATACGGTGCATGTACATATTAGTATTATTATATTATTCAAACGACTGAAATCAGTTTGACATAATAACATTACACTGTATGCGCATGCGTCAACTGACCAGTGTTGCCATATTTTCAAAGTGGAATCGTAGTACAGAGCCTCGTCTCTAAACGTCTCGGTCTTTTATATCGTACATAGTACGCGAGCCTAAATAATTATAGTACAAATAATATAATTATAGTATGGTTGGGAACGCTGCAACCGACGTGTGTAGTGTTGCAATATTTGTAATTCAGGAAATATTGCCCAAATATTAAGGATACTTGTATCTGCGATGCATGCATTTCTTCAAGTAACCGCTGATAAAGCACAATTAATTTTTATATATTTAACACTGTACGTCGTGTATGCCATAATTTAAGAAAAAAGCCTAATACCCCGTTTAAACGTGCATGGATTCACTGTTGACATTAGGAAAATGTATGGGTAAACATACTGTATTATCCTGCGGTAGTTGGCAAGATTGCATGCATGACTCAAGCAAGTTTTGAAGCTGCTAAATTTTCATGCGACAGTAGGATTATTTCGATCTGCGCCAGCGCAGTAGAACGATAGTGGCGACCCTTCTGGCAAAAAAAACGAATTTTCAGGTTGACCGATTTTCACTAGCTGTCAAATAGTACCATAGAATTACAACATCGCGTCTCGCTTACTCTTGATGAATGAGATTGGAGAGACAGTCAGCACTTTTACGTGTAAACAGTTATTGTCACAACTATTGCCGGCAGTAAATCCATTTACGTGTACAGGCGCTATAATGCTTTATCATCGAAAGTGGCGTTGCCATGCAACTGATTGTTTTGCTAATAAGTAGTCACTTCACTAATTATTGATGCATACCGTTTGTACTCGTAAATAGTTTTACACAACGTTCACATTCTATGCATTATTCCCCTTTGCGTCCATTTAACGTTAATTAAGCAGTAAATTGATTTCGCACACAACTTATCTTTATTACACGAATATCACTATATTGTTACACATTGGTTTTCTTAAATATGTAAATCACAAAATAAGCCCTTCACTCAAATAATTGTATTATTTTATGATAAGACATAATAATAAATACTTAAATTTATATAATTATGCAAATATAATATATATTATTATGTTATTAATAGTCTTGTCGGCACATTTGAAAACACTAGTTAGCATAAACAATAATTATTATCTATTACTGATCTTTTTTGGTTTTAGATGTAAACACGATAATTTATAAAGGAAATGTTCACATTTATTGTCATAGTGTTATTAAAGAACGATAATAATATACCATAGACGTATACCACTGGTAACTTGAATCATACGTACACAATATAATTATTGTTATTCTCCGCAAAAGCTTTATTTTGTAATATTTCATACTTTGTATAAATCACTCTTAGTTATAGCTAACTTACTACTAATTGTTCACATCTTCAATATACATTGAACATACATAATTCGGAAACACATAATGTACTTACTTAATAATAAAAAAATATAGTGCCAGGCGGGACTCGAACACGGATCAGTCGGATTCCGGTCAATTTTCTTACGGACTGCGATATTTCTGAGGTGTTTTTGAATTACGTATGTTCAATAAAGAATGTAGCATTCTTAAATCTTGTAAATTATTCGTTGAATAAAAAAATAGTTTATTAAATAACTTTGAATTTAAATTTGTTAATATGCTTAAATAATTGTAAGTTTACAATTTTTTTATTGTAGCGGAAGAAACAGGTCCTGATGATTATTCAATTATATTGAATAAGTACTACATATTGTGTTTTATTTTTATTAACATATTACCAGTGTTCCTCAAACATTTCAAATGGAACAAATTGGGAACACGCCACGCGTGTGGAGTGACGTCATAATGAATTATTATTGTATAATGATTATTATATTATTAGGTATTTACTAGTAAGTGTTGTTTCTGTTTCATAATATCATAATACACAATGTAAAATGGTAAGAGAGAATATGTCACTCCACACGCGTGGCGTGTTTCCAATCTTTATCCCCTTCCAATATTATATCATATATATTAGAACAAGTATTTTAAGATTGATAAAAATATAGTATGTAATAATTATTATTATGGTATAGTGATAAAATTTACAAAAATTTTCGTATAAACGTACCACAAAACCAGTGTTGCTCAATACTTTGGCAAGAAACAAAAGAAGCTGGGAAAGGCGACAAAATGTGATATGCGGATACAAAAGGGAAGATCTTGACAAAGTCCGCAGTAACAACAATAAAACATTATCCGCAACTACATAATATTTCCCATGTACGCGCTGTTCCAGCTAAGTACTAAACTTTAATACAAAAAAAATGTAAACCTTTTCATTTTCAAACGTCGGCCTGCTCACACGTCACTTGCTTTCTTCTGAAAGGCTACTTTAAGTCTTTCATTATGAAGTGGAAAAATTAAGAATTAATTAGCATAAAGTGTCTAGCGACACATAAACATTTAATATTATTTACAACACATCTCGCCCACTTTCGCGATATAATAAAGCAGCGAGCTACACGGTTTGTGAATCACTGTGATAAATTTTCTTTCATATGGTCTGTTACAATTTGAACAGAGTTTATAAAAAAAACTTATACACAAAATTGGTTAGCAGTGTAAATTATTAAGCACGCAAAAAGCGTTCGTTGATCTTTGATATTTTGCGATATTTTGCTTTATTGGTGAGAATACACTCACTACATAAAAAATTGCTATAAACATGGTGAGCCTTTTTATTGTTTACATTTATGTAAAATATTTGGTTTGCTATCGATAATAATCTTTTTATGCTCCACAGGATAACTTCCATTGGTATAATTTTGATGCGTCATCGTATTTTATTACGTAAATAGTAGGCCAAACTGTTTTACTAATTTATTGCTGCAATTATAACCAAAGTTATACTATAAGATAAAGTTACCAAAACGTGTGTTATACAATGATATCCATGAGTTCTTTTATAGACCGGATGGTAAAGTAATTCGTTAGACCTAGTATGCGGTGATTGAACTATGTACGGAGAGATATAATATCCCCAAAACTAAGGTGGTTGGTGGATTGGAGACATAAGGGATCGAATAAATTTCCTTGCATGTTCCAGTCACGATTCACATTGGGTTGTATAAACAATAACAAGAAAAATGATAGAATAATAAAATAATATACAAAATATATAAAAGAGCAAAAGGAAATGCTGACGCAAGTCAAGTTCAATTAATAAAAATAATTATTAATTTGAATTATTTAATACGTTCATAAAAAAAATTCAACTCGATCAACCTCAATACAACCTTGATACAATCAAATACGTTAACCGCACGATATTCAGCACCATGAAACATCACCACTTTCCTACGATAGAGTATTTAATATGAAAACCCCAGATTTACGAGTGATGTTGGTGGGAATATTAAACGTAATACTTACACGTATATAAATCAATCAAAAAAAACATGTAAAAATAAGTTAAAAGGAAATTCGCTGTTCAGTGGATCTATTAATTCTATCCACAAGGCGGTTGTCGGTGGCTAAAATGAATAATATTATCACTTTATCATATTTATGTATTGAGGTGGTTAATTATCGTACTCGTATTCTTGTTTGTACAGTACAAATTTTTTCTTGTTTGTCCAAGATTTTTATTGGACGATTGAAGATTTTTAACTAATTTCCCGACTAGCTAGACATTTGAAACTTTTAGAATATACCAGAACACGACGACAATGCATTCTTTTATTACGTTTGGCCATCTTTAAGCAGAATTGAATTCATTTTCAGTTTATTCTGTTTTCTATGTTTCGGAAAACAATCGTTAAAAGTAATATTTACTACTCACTATTATTGGTTGCTAAGGGGGTCCTAGCAACTAAATTATTAATATATACGTTGTGCGTTACTATGGAAATCAATATGAAATGTCAAAATGACATTTCAGTATTCTATAATATTTATTCAGTATTTCTATCAAGTACAAAAAAAAGTATTTATTAATATATAGAATAGTCAAATTTATATGATTCAACAGAAAATTTAAAAACGTGGTATATAAAAGGTTCTTTTTATCTTGTAATTATTTTTACAATAAGTTAACCGTATAAACTGTCAAAACTTTCTATCTCGCTCTAAAAGTTAACACAGACATTAGAAGGGCTGTTAAAATATAGCCCTTTTCAGAGTTCAGACGGTTAACACTAATTATTGTTGTATTATAATATACCGTCGATAGCCGCCTTCTATATAGAATAGTTTCACAGGTGGACAAAGATTGTGTTGACAGCATACTCTGAATAAACACGCATGTGAAATTTCTTTTGATTGTCTTATTAAGGAAAGAGGAGATGGAAACAAGTATATTGTACATTTATGGTCAACAATGTCTTTTTGATGAATTGGGCCAAAGTTGTTCGGAATTGTATTATAATTGCATACTAAATGATAAAAAATACTAAATCAATGTATGTGTGTACAGTTATTTTATAATTTTTTAATGCAAAAGGAAAGGTTTATGTCTCAATATATAACAGTTACTAAATATTAAAAAATATTCGAATAAA
The DNA here is from genome assembly GCF_057557595.1 of Rhyacophila brunnea. Classification (NCBI taxonomy): domain Eukaryota; kingdom Metazoa; phylum Arthropoda; class Insecta; order Trichoptera; family Rhyacophilidae; genus Rhyacophila; species Rhyacophila brunnea. Next base: position 902,917 of record NW_028233276.1, read on the forward strand.
TTATTCAGATTACTAACTTGTAACATACTCGTACATTATTTTGAGTATTAATTTAAAAATGGTTCTACCACATTATGTAATGTGGTAATTTGTGGGTTAAATGCCGGTAGGCAACCAAGGAGTGTCGATAACATTAATGTTAAAACTGGTTCGTTTAGAAATGAAAATAAAAGTAGTTTAAAATGAGTACGTTCATAAAAATGTTGTTGGTCAAGGTAAAAGAAATGTTGCAAACAATTCTCGTTTGATAATATATTTTGATCTTTACTGGTACGATCGTAAATTTAACGTGTAACTTTTAATGTGTTTATTAAATCCACAATATATGTATTGCGTAGGTAACCCTAATAACTATTTTTCATTACTAAACATTTAACATTAACTAAAACGTTGAAGAGAATGGTAATCGGATAAAACAGAACGTAACAAAACAGAACAGCCAGGGGAAAAATAAGACATTAATTTTTGTCGTACTAATAATTAAATACTTATAAAATTTACGTTTATAAACGAAATATATAAATATTTATTATATAATATAATCACTGCATGTTGGCCATGTGAACTTTCAAATATCTCTCCTGAGAATTTTACTGAAAGTGACATAGAACAACTTATAAATCAGACAGCGCAATCTATGTGAATGGTTATGATAATCATGCACAGCTCCACAGAATTATTAAACTCATTATTTCGCTGTACCAAGTCACCATTGACGTCCTTAGATAAAATGCCGCCCCATTTTTTTATACAGTATTTTTATCATCCTTTCACGAGTCCAATATCTAAGAAATGTGTTGTATGGATAAATTACTAACAAAGTATCAGACTGTAATTATTTGCAAATCTGCATGTGTCGTTTCTGGTCACCAAGGACGTCGAAGGGCAACGGAAGTAAACTAGACATCGCGAACCTGACAAAACCAGTGAGCTAAATTTTTTAATGGAAAGATAATTTCGTTATTATTAAATTTAGATAGCTATTTCTATATATTCCAAATGATTCTCCTCGATTTGCCGCCCTTCGAGTAACTGCCGCCCCCAAACGACGCTCAATCTACCTACCCCCACGGGACGTCACTGATAGTCATCCAAGCACTTTGAACAATATATTAGATTGATTAAGATAATATATACCTAGCTTGCTGGCAACATCGAGTTGAGTCCCGTTTAATTGAGGCTTTCCAGCGATTAGGAATGCAGAAAATTATATAATTTGACTTTTTTACAGCGTATTAAAAACCTGTGTTATCATTTTTTTTTGCTTAAATAGAGATAAGACAATTTCAATATTAAATGTTATATTTTTCCTGAAAGGCTTTTAAGAATTAAAGATTTTTATTTGTCAACACACTATTTAACATAAACTACCCCCTTTATACCTAAATCCCACAATAATTACTATCCGTTACTTGGCGTTACTGTTATATTGTCTATGTATACCGGAGTGATTCACTGTTCAAAAATGAATCATTATTGTTTTACTTGCTGTTTACCTTTATCCAATGGGATGTCTTCGCCGCAATGCATTAGTGATTAAAGCATAAGAAGAAAAAACCGTAGTAATGTCATTATATGACATAACACTATAATACACTAACAATTTTATGTGACAACAATAAAATTATTATATAATACAGTGCTTTTAAAACTTTTTCGTATTTAAAAAAATTAATAAGGTAATTTCAAAGCTCCACGATTTAAACAAAAAATGTGTGTGTGTGTACTTTATTTACGATTATTGTTAAAGGTACATTTTTATAATATTAAAATAATAGAATACATCATAATATTAAGCCGGGTACTCATTAGCGAGCCGTAACTGTAACCGTTCCAGGTACTGTAACCAACTCTAGATGCGAAATAATTATTTATTAGGCTCGCGAACTAATTATTTGGCGTCGATCCTGGTTACTGTATCTGCAACGGTCACAGTTACGGTTCGCCAATGAGTACCCGGCATTATGTTTATCAACTTGCAGTAGCAAAGCTAATTTCCGATATAGAATTTTTCAAGGATTAATAATGCTAGATTCTTGGAAAGAAATAATTTTGAAAAACCTTAGGAGCATACCTAATAAAAAGAGTGCTAGAAAAAAAAATATGGAACGAGTAGGACTCACTCAAATTCACATAGGTATTTCGTTTTGCGTGTAAGTAGAGATGCGCTTTATAACTTTGCACTTTTTACTACACTAATAACGCCTCTTTGCCTGATTACCTCGCATAGAAATGGATCAAATGATATGCAATTGTATTAATATATGTAGTACTAAGAAAACAAATACATAATATAGTATGTCAAAAAAATATTTTTAGAATATATCAAATACCTACATCATTTTCATCCTAGAGCCGGAGTGCAAAATTATTAAGTGGCAACTCTACTTTAAGCGAGTAAGCCTTTAAGCTATCAATTAGTCCATTATTCATGCCAATTATTTCTAATAACTAATATTGAAGTACATTTTGCTAATGTTATAAAACACCAAATGATTAATCTTTTACTATAATAAAAAACAATTTTGTTAAAAGGTGTACAAAAATAATTACTTTGTATGTGAATTTACAAGATTTTTATAAGACAAAAGGGATGAAATCTTAAAATGTATAATTATTCTCATAATTTAGTCATTTGAAGATATATTTTTTTTTCCATTTTTGAGTCCTGATATTTTTCATAAAATAATAATACTTCTGTCGATTTTTTTTGGATATATAATTCCACCAACGTGATGGAATTCTCAGAATATAAGTGGATGTAGCAATATAAAACTTATTCCTCACGCAAATACCTAAATATTTTTCACTTTATATAAAAAAGAAGCCCAATTTATTAGAATTTATTTGCTAAAGAATCTCATAGAAGTTAAAAAAGAACATAAACACTAAATGCACAACTTACATACTTACTGTGTTATTTTTTTTCATATAATTTGCATAATATATAAAAAAATAGTATATTTTCTATTTAGAAAAACTGATATATTTCGTGATCCCCAGGAAGTAGCTTCGGACCACGGCCTCCAGAATGAGAAGCACTGATCTAAGCTGAAGCTGATGATATGTCGTTGTCAAGATCAAAAAGTCAGGTGTAGGCAGCATTTAGCAATAGCCCAATTGGTATTATATTCCGCAATAATTATATGCCTGCAGTTTTTTTCAACGTAATGATAATAATATTAAATTTCATTGCGTGTGTTCAAATAAAGCAATGCTAGCGTACAGATTTAAATATACCAAAGTAATAAAATATTACTTCACAAGTTTGTATAATATTTAAAATTCAATTACGTCAAATTTTATACTGGCAATTTGGACGATGTTATAAAGAGTGTTGAAATCACGGTAACACTGAAATACGTTGGATGATGTATCGTCATTATTTTAATTTAAAGCTTGGTACCCCTGAGCAAGAATACTAAAGAGGTTTATTTATTTATTATTGCACATATATATAAGAATAATAATTTAATACTTATAGGTTATAAAGTAAAGGTAATGGCGTAAGAAATAATTGTAATTATAGAGATGCATAGTATAAAAATAATATAATTATTACTATCAATTAGATATAAGCAATACTTAACACGACCAGGCATATAAAACTACAATGAACAATTGCAATACTTAATTAACTATAAAAATTATATCAAGATACCACCGACGCCATCACTATATCACGTTTCCGTTATTTACATTGGTCCAAAATAACACGGAAGACATTCTATATACAATCGGCGGATATCTCCAATAATTGGTAAATTCTTAATACGACGAAAATTTAGGTTGGTAGACGTGTCGGTCAAATTCGGGTATGTTCGTGCTGGCGCAACCACCCGAACCCCAAAATTTTATATTAAAACGGCAAACATAATATCAAGATAACCTACAATTTTATTAGTCATGTCAATGCGATTGCAGCACGTAGTAAAAACAAATATTATGTTACTGCCAGTCACTCGATATTTGACAGCACGCGGGGATCTTTGCATTAAAGCGGCGGGCGTGATGTAATTATATTTAAAACAGTTGCATCTTGCATCTCTATTCTTAATATGAGATTGATCTCTATCTCGCTCTAAAAGTTAAAGCAGCCAAAAGAGGGGCTGTTAAGAAATAGCACTTTTTGATAGTTCAGACGGTTTACTTATTATAATAATTAACTTCCAGAATACGTAAAGTGATAAATGTGATATATTTATCACGTTTAGTTCTTTTTGGATATTTTGTGATAATATGTTAGAATAGCCTCGCAGATTTGTGTACACGTTACAAAATGTGCGTTGTAATATTTCAGTGTCTTAGCAATGGTATTAGACATGCTAATATAGACGAACTGTTAGTTTGTCTACAATTATTGATAAAAATATGTGTCATATTAATTATTTTCGGTCTGGATTTAGAGACCACTTCAAAGTCCTAAGTTTTCAAAATATCCAGATCGAGCGTCGTATCGAATAGAATTAGAAACGTATGATTATTCTAATGTTATTTAAAAAAAAAAGAAATTTTAAATAGAATGACGGTTAAAAATATAACATTTTTTAATAGTACATTAGATATTTTATCTTGTCAAAGTAGTCCTTCGTAAAAAATATGCACATCACTGCTATATATAGGTACTATTAATAAGTACCTATATATTGTTCGTAGAAATTCAATGAAACATAAATTATCATTACAGAATTCACGTTGCAGTCGGTTATGTGTGAAAATAAATTCATATTCCAGTTAGATGCGCCTGATTTCAATCGTTATTAATTTATCGCATAACTTCACGACAAATTATTATAAAAGTCAATAAGTTCCAACCAATACGTCGCATTTTCACATAATTTTAATATAACATCACATAATAATTAAAAGCGACATTATATACATCAATGAGAAATAATTAAATCATATTAATGATGAGAAGTATTTCAAAGACGTGTGTATTCGTCTTTGTTATCAATTTTATAAATATCATATTACAATATTTAAAGGAAATATGCTTTTAAAATTATTATGTTCAAAAACTTTTTATAAAATTTACTTTCCATCTTCGGACAATGTTACTATTTTATTATATACATGCAACTCTTTCATTTCTTCAAACTGGCGCGTTTAGTGACGTAGAGGCTCGACGCAATGACTGATTTTGAGACATCCAATGATAAAAAACGAACAAGAAAATTTTAATTTTGTTTAAATTAAATAACCTTTAATTAAATTTTTGGTACTGTTAGGTTATCAGGAATACAGCGGAAAACACATTTTGAAAATACCCGATATACTGGATTATTTGTTAGGTTAACCTAACCAATCGATCGATCTAATTGTAAAAAATGTTCCTTAATAATTGTTAACATTTAAAAATATGTGGCTGTGCGATATAATTAAATGACAATTCACTTGTAGAATTTTATTTTATAATTTATTTAATTGTGTTTATTGACTTACAAAATGACTTTTTATCGAATGTGGCGAAGGGTTGCATATTAATTGGTTACCACAAAGGAGGTCGCGATCAGTGCTTCATAAAATGCTAAGTGCTGACAACTCAATAAATCAACTGGATTTATTAAAAAATCGCTAAAAGTACACGGAATACCCTTAACCATACGGTTCCGTATAAACTACCTACTTGAGGAACACTAGGTACTGTAGAAAATCATTACACTACCCTTAACCTTAGCGATAGGCGGGGGGGCTCACTATAGATCCTGGCCTGGAGGCCCACTTCAGGATGTGGGGGCCATGATAATACCTATTATATATGTGCATATTACATTGTATAATTAGCACAAAAATGACTGCATTAATTAGTAGTTACTAATAGCAACGCCGATTTAAAAAATAATTTGAATTTTATTAGTCTTAATTTTTTTATCTGGCGAAATTTCGGTTATATTTCAAGTGAGTGTAAATGTTCTTTTTAATTGCAAGAAGATTTTTTGAGCAATACTAATATTGCATACTATCTAATGTAAATATATTTATTTGTTCACTAAGTATGTAGAATTATTTTAAAAACTGTGTAATCGGATTCTAGAAAAATTATGAAAAAAATGTGTGTCTTGGTCAGTCAAACACCTATGCTCCGCGAATTCATTACCCAATACTAAGCTAATAGATAAGAAACATGGTAAGTATGTGGACATACAAAATATGACTATCAGACTGTGTAGGCTAATTGACTCATGACAATAGGAAATATATTTGCATGATTATTTTGTGTACGTTAAACGTAGAACTACATTATACCGGTTTTAAAGTGTCATTTGAAAGATTCATAGCCAAAATAGCTTTCAACATAAATAACTCAAATATCATGGAATTATAAAAAAAACTTAGTTTTTGTGTAAATTTTATTTTAATTATACGATAAGGATTCGTGAAGGCTCCAAACATTAATAAAGATAATATATATAGTATATTTTTTTTATTAAATTCCTTTAATTAGGATGTACCTACATAATTTAATTGAATAGCCATACCTACAATATGAAATGTGCGACATTTACGCTGAAGAGTTTACTTATGAATGGCACTGCATAGCAGTCGCAGCTCTCGGGTAAAGAAAGCCTCATAAAAGTTAAATATAATAAAAATATTTTGATAAAGTTTCTTACTTTTACGGTGTTTTCTTTTGGCGATTTTCCTGGGGCTTGGCTGGTCAGCATTCTGCAATGATGATTCTCCTTCGCTCCTGCCAACAGCGCTGTACGTCTTCCCCGCAACTCTACTCCACACTTGCAAGAGTTCTTTCATCTTCATGAATAATTTATTTGCACTTCTTGGAAATAACTGTTACGCCATCCACAATTTAAGGTTTAATTCAATTACTGCTACTTAGCTTCTGACAAATCTAAGAATAGTACAGTTAATAAGTATTATGATTTGTATACTAATTACTAACATGAGGTGTTGTACAAAATATAGGTTGACGTAATAGAGGTTTAAAATAACATAACCGTATTATAAGAGAGAGGAAGTATGATGCCACTAAGGGCTATTAGCAACAGAATTCGAAAAATGTAAGATTTTACTGATAGTTTACATTTTCAAGTCTTTTAAATGATCAATACTTACGTAAAATACACATAATTTGAAAACATCTCATGCATATGCACACTAGCAAAAATCATTATTTAGAAAAAAATACGACACCCGACGGGACTTTAACCTGTATCTTTTGGGTTTGCGCTAATATGCTTTTCCAATTAAGCTACAGACATCTTACTAAATTACGGTGATTAAAACTAGTAGTTGTTACATGAAATGCTTATCGAATTACGTAAATGACAAATTTTAAATGAGTAATATTTTGTGGTTATTTTCATCATAAAATGTAGTTTATACCTAGTGTTTGTTCTTTTGGATTTGGGCAAAATGTTTTCTAATAATTCATGTTTTTTTTATAAATATTTTTTCTAAAAAATTACGACGATTTGTTTCTCTAGAAAGTCAACGTTTTTAAAATAAAAAACAATGAATTTTAAAAATCTCAACGGTACCTACATCTGAAACAAATTATTTAATAATATGTTATACTTAATAATATATAAAAATAACAGTAAAATAATATGTATGTAATTATATAATGATCTAGTAGATTTTGCAATAGTTTTTTTTAATTGTTAAATTCTATTTTTCTTTTTAATGATTCTATGTACCTATGTAACTATTTATTAAAATAAACGCGTTATAAAATACTATACAATGTAAATCATAAGTAAATCATATTAAATTACATGCTTTGTGTTTTGTCGCTAGATGCCTTTAGTACACATAATATAGTAGCACTTATTTTTAACAATGTCAGTTGTTAATCATAGAGTTAATTAACATATCTACATAATGTCATAAAATGAAGCATTTATTGTATTATATAATATGGTGTGAGTTTATAATAGACAATTAATTGAATAGTATGATCTTTAAATACGTCTTTCTCAAGTGTTTAAAGCTTAATATATGTTATAAGTTATACGTTTACAATTTTTATTAATGAAATTTAATGGCATTTTGAATATAGACAAGAGGTTCCCACCATATGTGCTCGCAGCAAAGTGTAGATAAACGCATGATTTTAAAAAAATATAAAAATCCCAATTTTGTATTAAATATATTTAATAAGTCTGTATTTGTTTATCGAAATTTGATAATATGGTTACCACGGTTATGGTTAGTCAGTTTTATTATCGGTTTCTGTCTACAAGTGTTCAAATTAGTGTGATTCGTCGTAAAAGTGAAATAAACAAAAACAAAAAAAATATATCATAAAATGATCAAGTTATAGAGATAAGAACTTCCGTAGAATCTCAGGTTATTTCTCTCATAAATCATATAAATTCCTATAAAAATCTTTTCCACATTTCTGTTTCATACAATAATGGTCTGCGGCGCAATTTATTTTATTCCTTAGTAATCTTTAAAAAACCATAGTAGTCTGATAAAAAAAAATTAACAACTGGTGTGTTAGTAGGTATATTGATTCCATTCTATAAAATTATTGAAATTTAACTACGGAAATATGTGCTCACAGCTCCCCAAATGAATAATAATACTGTACTCCTGACTAGTTGGGAACCTCTGAATCAGATAATTTAACAATATATCAACCTGTTTTACAGTGTAAAACGCTCCCCTGAATATTGATTAAATTCTACTCGTCAATACAAATCCAAGCAATGCAGAGAAATTGCATAAAATTGGATAAACTTACAGGAGTTGAATTTTATGTTCACCTCTTATAATGTTTAGAAGTTTATTTAAAAGAATCACTGTGACAGTAAAGTTCTTCCTTTTCCATGAACTCGAGCGATACCTGTGAACAAAAAGAAAAAATCATTGTATATTTTATTGCACATAGACGTGGTGTGGTTGAATATATATTTATACATTTTAACATATTTTTTGTGAATAAATATTCGCGACACCCTAACTGGAGTATTTTATGGTTGGTCATTATCAAATAATTTGCCTATGAATATGACCAACAACAAAAAATCTGCACGGTGATAATATTATGGTGATAATATTATAAAATTATTATTTAAAAGACAACAACAAGGTTAACTATAATATAGGTACGCATTAAATATAATTTAATATAATTCACTATTAGGAGCGGTATCGACCGGAGGATTTTTCGCCAACTTGGGCACGCCATCTGAACTTCAGGTCAACTGGGCGATTGCCATCTTAGTATCCGTGGACACACTAATGTGCGATACGACTTATGTTTAGGTCCCATCTCTATAGAAGAATGTTATATTTTTGATATTTGCTTATATTCGTATTCAATATTTTATTAAAATATTAGCCTGTAAAGTTTTAAATATGCATAGTAAATCCATAAATAATTAAATTGATTTAGAAATATTATATAAATCCAATATGGAGTATAATATACTTGATTCACAAGATTTGTTAACCACCACAACATATATCATCTGATTAGAAGTACATTCTTGCCAGCTAATTACACATATGCACGTACGTTAGTCTAATTGGTAAAGCGGCAGTCTTTGTATAAATACGAAGCCGCGGATAACAGTTTCGAGAGCACAGGTAAAAAATACGTATTGTTTGTCAATATATTATGTGTATTAAATCCATTCCAAAGACCCACATGGATTGGGCGAATTATTAATTACCAATCCTCGTAAAAAGTATGTGTAGGCCCATTTTTTCTGTTCTGCTTAAGAGCGATGATAATAATTAACAGGTGTAGTGTCAGGCGCCCCGGGTGTGTTCTCTGGCACTTCTTCAAACCGACATTCCTTGTCAATATTGTGTTATACATAATATCAAGCGAATCTAAAAAAATCCTCGTTATTATTTTTAAATTTTTATCATAAATAAGTAGGTAATAATTTTATGCTCAGTAAACTGTGTGAAAATTCGAGAAGCGATTATTCAGTCCAATTAATAATAATAAATTCGATCTTTCGCACCCCTATGAAGAATAGGGGAGGTTGTGATTGCCGGCAATATTTTATTTAACACTAGACCACTGGATTAATTATTTGTACATAATGAAGTTTTTTAAAGCATGAACATGTGCTTAGTATTAATATTTATATGATAGCATAATGTTAGGATTTGTCATGCGTACTTCCCGGGTCTTTCGGTATTAGAACTTTTGTTTAATTCTTTGGTTCGAAGCAAGCTTGAGAATGGGTCTATTTTTTGGCATCACATCAGTTGAAGTATGGCCTTATGGTGGAGAGGGTTCAGAAGAGATTATTGAGACTCCTTTACTTGAGTTGTTTGGATACTACACCTGGCTTTATCCAACTGACTTTCTCTTAGGTATTCTTACATACTGCAGTCTGCAATTTAGAAAAAATCTTTATTTAGCTTTTTTCTTTTTTTAAAAAATTTTTTTTTCTACTTATACGAGGTATAAAATGAGAACTCTGCCATTCTGGGCAGAGTTGACCTGTGTGTCCCTGATAACTATGTTAGAAATAGAGAGCATCGATTGTTTATTCTCCTAAGGTGCAGAATCAACCTGCCACTGATAATGCCGATTGGGAGGGCAATAACTATGTTCAACCAAATTGCTTCGGGTGTTGATATATTCCACTTGCGTGAGAGTGAGCTTAGGTGGACGCTATTTTATAAATTATACTTAAGTAAAGTACTTCTTTGAACTTCTATATGTGTATAATTTTATTTTCACTGCTTTTATATGTTTATATTATGTTCTCTTTTTATATTTTCATTTGTATCGTTTTTATTACTTTTTTCTTTATAATAATGTTTCATGTCATATTGTAAACGTATTAAACTTATAATTTGTAATGTCCACAATATGTTAAAAAAATAGATTGAAATTGAAAATTATTTTGGCGATATTATTAATTGACCAACCACATCTTCGCGGTTGTATTGTAAAATATAGTGAAGACACCACGCCGAAAATATTTGGTCTGGTAGTATATCCGAAAAATCAACACGTGACTATGGGGCCCACGTTTGGTTTGTCAAACGTCTAATAAAGTAATCCGATTGAGCGATAACAAAACGACGCATTAAAACAACGTGTAGCGCTAATAATGGCTACCATAACTAACGCCAAAGGTCAAACAGTGACCCGCGGCTTGTAAAGTTGATTTGAGAATAATCGATTGATTACATTAAAACTGGTGATAATTGACTTTATTACGTACTTACTACCGTAATGCACATAAATAATGATTTTACGTGCATCAAAGTACCTGTGAACTTGAAATAATTATAATTATTGTTTTCTACGATGACGTATCATTATTACATATTTTATTATTTCCTTGTCATTAGGTAATTAAGCTTCTTGGCTTAGCTGTTACAGTGTATACATACCATGCATGATTTTTCACGGTAATATTCATTAATGAAAATTTATTATTATAAATATTTATTCGATATTACTACCCAAGATTTATGATTATGAATAATTATTTCTTTTTATTGAAAGACTCTAGGAAATAACGTAGGTATTATAAATAATATACTATAATATAATATATAGAGATAATTAAAATTAAACCAAAAATTGTTAGCGTTATTGACATGTCGAGATGGGAATTATCTTCCCAAAAGAAAATAATATTAAAACCTAACGTCAGTGGCGAAGGGTTTTCAGATCTGCCACAAATAGTGCACACTAAACTTTGTCAGTTCGTTTTTATTGAAATAATACTACAATTTACAGATGGTTAGTTTTTAAAATTTAATTAAACTGCTTATTTCCCCTGATCCCTGCCTTATTATTTATTTATTTATTTATCTATTATAGTTTGATTTAGGCAGGGCTTAATGAATTTAAAAAAATAAAGTATTCTTAATTCAACGAAAACAAATACGTATGAATAACAAAGTTTAATGTGCACTATTTATGGCGGATATTAACAGCCTACATCCACTCTTCGCCTCTGCCTAACGTTATAAAAGCAACATACACAATTTGAAAACATCTGATGGATATATATATACACACTAGAAAAAAACTTTTTGTAGAAATTTGATTGTAGAAAAGTGGTACATGTATGTTCAATTTATAGAATATTACGTTCTCAAATCTTGTGACTTATTTGTTGAATAAAAGAAATAGTTTATTAAGCAATAACGGAAACAAAATCATACACTATTATGTTTATTGAGTGGATAACAAACAATCCTCGTGAAAAATCTTGTATTATAATATTGCTTGCGAAAATAGGGTGATTTAAAAATGTTTTATAATATACCAAATTAATCATAATTCATATAATATGCGTAAAGAATGAAAAATAATCGATGAATTATCAAAATTTACACAGAAATATAAAAATTCCAATGAAAAGTGTTTCATATACATTTTATTTTTGTTGCAGACATATTTAGTCTTCTTATTGACATTCTGTGCACAAGTAGATATTACTGATCTATTTGAAAATCATTATATTTTCGTTGCAAATGTATTCACACATAATTTATTAAATACATATTTTTTTAACATCTATTTTATACTGAGGCAATTCTGTGGTTAAGTGCAAGACATTAATTTTTTTGAAAACCAAATTGGAAATTTATTGAATAATTGATTTTATATTACTTCATTTTCAGAAATGACACTGAAGCTTCGTACTGATTGTAATATTTTATTATCTGTTATAAGACATTGTGATAAAAAATGATTATATCACAATGTAATTCTACTGGAAATGCACTTCGACAAATAATTATTAATCTTGGGTTGACTTTTAAGTCTCCGTTAGATGATTTACCAACGACTGTAAAACCCTCAGCTATTCAGTGCCCTTATGTTTCCCATTATAATGTTATTTACAAACCTATTGTATTGACTTAAAAAAACGAAATAATCTTTCATGGTAAACCAAGGTCGATAACACCTAGTGTGGATTAAAATATTGAGGTGTTTCCGCGAAGGTAATGTATATCACGATACGGTCACGGTCATATACGAGTACATTGATGTATGACCGTGACTTTACGTTTAAATAAATTCATACAAGCGTTTTATTGACTTTCTCTTAACTTCACTTGGGTTCTACATACGTAATATAATATTATGTATTTTTATTTAAACTATTAACGGTCTTTTTGCCCGTTTCTCGTTTACTTGACATTCAGTACACATAATATGCTAATATTATAGATTTTTAAAAAAATATATAAACGGCATATTATCTTAAGCAGATTTTAAAAACACTTCAGTCGTGTAGTTATTAGTTAATTTCCTCGTAATTAGATATGGATATGTGGCTATCAATGTTTCTGTGAGAACCAAGCAGTGTCAGTATAATCATAATCCATGACATATGAATCGCTTTGAAATCAATGTTAATTAATAAATTAGTTAAATTGATTATTGTTTAGCATTTGTAATTTCTTTGTATAGATTTTTCTCACAATCGAATTACTACTTAGTAAGCAATTTGTTTACCTCAGTGATATTCACTAAACGTTTATTGTATTTTCTCACCAAATGGCTGAGATACTGTACGCATTTTCCTTCGTGATAGGTTCAACAAAAGGTTGCCGGGAGGAAACAAGTAAGTCTCTCCGTAATATTCACTTGATAAACTTGTACCTTACTTGAGAACTTAGTGCCTTGGAAAATAACACCTACCTCTATTATATTGTACCGATTGTACCCTTGTACTTATGTAACCGTAAATAAACTCTCACTTCGCCATCATCACGAATAACCACGATCGTCTTTCGTCTACCACACCATCGACCACTCCTAAAGATCAAGTCGCGTCCGGCATATTTGTTCAGATTTGTCAAGATTTTTTATAGCGTGTTTTTGAATGAATTATATGTGAACATATTATATATTTAATCGACGTTGATGCAATGAGAGAATACATTTTTATCATTATTATACAATTGTAAACATTAATTACTAAGTTATTTGCATAAAACAATCACACAACCATTTAAACTTAACCTACATCAATAAATTATTATCATAGGAAACATTAGTTACAATGTCAGTATTCTTAATTTATTTAAACTTACATTACAGATTATACATAATTTAAAAACACCCGTAAAAATATACAATCAGTAGAAAAAAAATCTTTTTGAAAAAATCGATACCCAGTGGATTCGAATTAATCTTGTGAAGTATTCATTGCATAAAAAATAGTTTATTAACATTACATTGTTAACTATTGTATTAAAACAATTTATGTACGATTTTTCAAAAGTATGCTATAACAATAAAATTAAAAGAGTAGAAAAGAGGTTTGGATAAAAGATATGTATCTTCAAATCTTGTAAAAAAAACAATGATTGTATGATTCTTTTTATTATGTAATAATATCAATAAAGAATATACTTGCAAAATATAACATTTCTTATTAATTTCAGTTATAACCTTTTGTGTGCTTTAAATGTTTTTCTTAGATATTATTGAAAGTAAAAACAATTAATAATACTACTTATAAAGTATCATCTAAATGTAGAAATCACTTTTGAATAAAATAAATAATGGTATCATTTAGTAATTACAAATATCGTTACTCAAACAATCTTTAACACAGCTTCTCATCAAACAATTACTTAGGTATGTTACATTTATATAATTGTAATAAGTAAACTTGTTTAAATTAATATTATCTGTATTTAATGAACATGCTATTACAAAAGTTGTTTTCTGTTATAATTAACATCGAAAAGTGCCAATTGCGTTTACCGTTGTTGATGAAATTATGTGGTAGAGAAAATAAGACTAATATTATTTTTTATTCAAACCTAGCGAAATAATTGTGTAATTTGTGTCGAACCCGAATTATTTATATGTGCTCAAATCCAATCTGGGAAAAAAATTTACCGAGATGGGATTAGTACCAGATTACATTAAAAATAACAAACATGTTTCATATTTTCTGGAGAATACATATATCGTTATAATATGCAAGTAGACTGTCGAGCGACATGAATTTTTGGAGATGACGTGTGTCACGTATGGTATCCATATGCTCTAAGCAAAGATAGAATATGGCAAAAGACTAAAAAAATATTACCAATATAGAATTACCATTGCTATATATACACTGTTCCCGGGCGTGCACAAAAAATAATTCGAACGGGGTCCATTACGAAAAAGTATCAATAATATAATTTATTATTGTTTTTTTTAACGGCGGCGGATAGAGAAGAGTTAACGAAATACAGCCGGTGCTACTGACACTGACTTTCGAGTACATTCTACATACCCAGACATTCTAAAAGTTTGAGTTTAGCGATTTCGCCACTAAAGGATACAAGAAATGTTATTTTCAATAATCTGTCTTCCTACACATTCTACATTATATAGCACGATATGAAGCAGTGATGTCCAACCATTTTGGCGATGAACGCTAGTTAAATAAAATTCCATTCCCTTCATTCTACATAGTAAGTATAAATAACAGTTGCATCACTGCGTATAATAAATTTTAGGAAGACACACCTACTTACTATGCAACAAAGGCTGTTCGACGACCAAATTATCAAGGGTCACGATCCTCAGTGATGAGGTCGCGTCAGCGGAGACGAAGAAGAAGAAGACGTAATATTCTATTCACCTAAATATTTTGTTTTTTTTCGTTCCGGACCCGAGGACCCCTTCCCCCCTCCCCTATGTGCATGTCTGACTGTAACTACCTATTAACATCATAGATATATTTTAACTGTAACTATAATTAAATGAAATTTTTTCATGATCGCGGCAGCGCTTTTCGTTTCTTATTTTTTTTATTTGAGTTTATAATTGATCCGTAATTTGGACGAAATTCCAAGATTTCATTTTTCCCATATTTTTACAGATTAAATATTTTTTTATTCAACAGATAACTTACAATATTTAACAATGTAAAGCCGGGTACTCATGAGCAAACCGTAACTTTACCATTTCAGATACTGTAACCACCTCTAGATGCAAAATAGTTATTTATTAGGATCGCGAACTAATTATTAGGCATCCATACTGGTTACTGTATCTGCAGTTCTTCCGACCATGTCCGATCCTAATAAGATCGTATGTGCCTCCACGGAGTGAAGGTTTGTATTAACAGACTTTGTTTTTACGAGAAATGGATGTCAGCCACTTGCTCAACTTATTATGTCCATTTCATACTCTGACTCATACACAATTTGAAAAGAAACTGTGTACTCGTACTTGCCAGACCCAGAATTCGTACCTGGATCCACGACGCTATAGGCCGACGCTAAAGCCGCGCGGCCATCGTGGGACTGTGGTTACAGTTACGGTTTATTTAGACCACTTGGTCAATTAAGATGCACATTATTTTATTGTGATGGGGATACCAAGACGTGATAATAATAATTATGGATAGTATAATACTATAATATACTGTCAATAAACTGTCCTGAATTATTATTTTTCTGTCTTACTTCCATAAAAGAATTAATATTGATATATTATGCGCAATTAATGAATTATTTTATTGTTGGAGTGTGGAAAATTTATAGAATTTTATTTATTTTACAATAATAAAGTTTATGTCATAATGAGGTTTTAATTGTTATATTGGCAACCGTGCATAACTAGACACATAATATTAAAATATCAATGATGTTGTGATGCATTTTAAATTACTATAAAAATATTTTGATGTGTGAAATTATTATATTGCGTAATATTTCAAGGTATTTGGGATATACAAAGTAAAAGTACATGCCAAATATGTATTGCAAAAATAGTAAGCTAATCGCATTTTAAAATATTTACTGTGTTTCATAATAATATTGCATACAATGCCCCAAACCCCAGCGATTTTACCATATCTGTTAAGAACAGGATTTTATAATATATGTTATATTGTAACGTTCAAAATTTTAACAAAAATAAATAAAAAAAATAATTAAAAAATACTATTAAAAAGTTTCTTACATTAGACAAAAATTATGTAAAGATAATAATATTACGTCTTTTCTTGGGCGAACACTACCTGTTGGTTGGAGAAAAACAATGACATGGACAGGGGTGATTTGCGAAAAACGATAAAATGATGCCACTACATAATTATACAGTAATAAATGTGTTATAATAATTTATAATAGACCTACGGCAGATAATGATGCTGACTAACGCGTGGTACTTTGGTTTGGAATGCTTGGCCTAAGTCGATGTTAATATTCTAAATAAAATTTAAATACACATATATGTATTTATATATTATATTATATTGTTTATAAACTCCTGAATTTCTTTAGATTCTCAAGAGTGTAACATTAGTTATTTTTACTAAAGGTAATACCTACCAATCATAAATTGTCCAGTGTTTGAATTTAGAACTAAGCTCATCACAGTATAAAAAATATTGAATTATATGTCAAATGTTAGTATGTGACACCCTCACTCAGCAGAAAACTTATACTGGTGGATCTATAATGACTAACCACATTTAAATAACATGCCAATTATATCTAATGACCACCTGATGGGCAACGCACCGGTTGCGTTGGACGCAGTGAATGGGTAAAATAACCATAGGCTTTTATTTATATTATGGTCAAATATTTGTATAAATCTTTTATTTTAATCTAATAAATACATCAATGTCTTGAAAAATCGTATCTGAAATAAATTTGGTACTTATACTTATTTATAAAATTCGTACAAATTACTAATTGGCGAAATGCTAGTCAATGAAAATGTTATTCATTCTCAATGCTCTTCCGTTATCCATGTTTTCGACCATAATGTAATCGTACAAGTGTTTTCATATATATATTGTACCAATGATCGTATACAATATCGCACCTTTCCTCAACGCAGTCTGTATATTATCATTATACAATTGTTCAAGGTTGAAACTATATAGCTCCCTCCGTGGGCGTCCGCTTATGGAGACTCGTTTATTTTATTTACAAACTTGGAAATATTGAACACAGCGTAATATCAAATTTATTGTCTTATTTCTTTAAGATGGCTTAATGTCATAAAAACGATGTGTAATTAAGACATAATAAGTAGAATTTATTGTGAAACAATTTCCCTTGAATGCGACCATAAATAATATGTGGTTAATGTGAGGCATAATAGTTATTGAAAATGTTGAGAACTGCACTGCCGCATAGCTTTAAAGGCCATGATCTTAAAGCAGATTCAGTGTCGCGCGTATTTCGCAAACCAGAAACATATGTTTCTCAAACAGTAGCGTTCACGGTCATCAATGGCAGTGGCCAATGCTCGATGCTAAGTGATTATTTAACATCTATAGTTAATATAATATTACAATAATTTCTTTAACATACTAAAATATTACTTAATTGTGCGAATTGATTTATTTTTTCATTCGTAGTCATTTAAAATATATCATGAAAGACGAGCAATATCTATAAATAGCGTAAAATTATTCGCTGACAATGAAAGAGCCGTTCCGAACTTGCGGTCCATATATCAAAATAACGGTTTTTACTGACATTAAATCCTCTAGTAACTTTTACGTAAGTTCAGGGAATACATAATTAATGGGAACTGAAATACTTAACTAGTGTGGAGTAACAGCCAACCGATCATGAGTGTGGAAGAATATGTGATAAACTTAAACACGTGTCAATAATATGTCATTCCATTGTTATGACAACTGCACTCGCTTTATGCACTGATGCTCACTTAATGTTGGTGTATTTGAAGGTTGAAACACACTTTTGCACGTGTATAATGTGTGTTGGATTTTCGTAGGGCACTCACACATTCAAAACCATGCTTCAAATGTAGTGTATTGAGGTATAGCCTATCTCAATTATATTTATTATTCTGTTCTGTGCGTAAGTATGATTAAGTAATGAATCGTTACTATTTTAAATAACGAGATTTTTGTATACAATAAACAACAATTAATTCTTCCAAAGATATCAAAAAATTGTCATGAATATGAATAAAGTGACTTATTTTATTCTTTTATAGACTCTGTCTTTCCACTCGAGAATTTATTATATTTTTTATGATCAATACAATAATTTTAATGTATATCAATATTGCATTAAAAATAAGTAGTAAATATCGTATATTTATTAAAATTACACATTATAAATGACAGTTTTTATGTTAATGATAATTAATACAATTGAAATTGAATTAAAGATATTGTACTTCATGAATAATTTATTGATCTACTTACACATATACTTATAGAAGTCTTAATGCACTGTTCTCGTAGAAAACTATGAATGCATATATTAAATTTAATATAATATACGAACAAAGAAATGAAATCTCGATTTCAAATACACTATAAAAAGTTGAATTGGAAGAAAATAAAAATGACTATTTAATAATCATGTTAGTTAAGTACGATTGTTTTAGTAGCCTTTTTACAGTTGAAAATGTCCATCTGAGGCGGCCGAAACCGGTCCACATATAATCAATGAAAGTGGAAAAAGTACTACAAAAATTGCGTTTTATTAAATTAAAGTAATACTAAAATACGATTCCAATACCAATGAGATAATATTGTACGATCAAAATAAGTCATGAGATTATATAAAATGTGGAATAAAGTTACTATATAACAAAAATAAATATTTTTTTTATTTCAGATACCCACAAATAAGAGTAAATCAATAATAATATGTAGTGAACATAAATAATTTGAAAACATCTCATGTATGGGCATCCTACTTAATTCAGACGAATTTAACTAGTAGTTCTTACATTAAATTAATATACAAAAACCGATAGCATTTCATGTAATAACTACTAGTTAAATTCTTCGTAAATAAGTAGAATGGCCGTAGCTTAATTTGGGTTAATACAGGTTTATGTCCCGTCAGGTGTAGTTTTTTTTTCAAAAATTAGGTTTTTATAATGAGATCTTTTCAAATTATGTATGTTCTTCAAATTGTGTAATATAGAATTAGCATTCGTATAACAAATAAACCTTAAATTTTATATTATGGTTATTAGGTATACCAATAAAATATTATTTATGGAGTACCTACTCTCGAATGTGTTAGAAATATTTTTGAATAATTGATAGTTTTAATGTATTTTACCACGTTTTCTTAGCTCGTATTCTTGTTTGTCCGGTTGTTGTTTGTCCAGTACAAATCTTGCAATCGATTTTTAACTAACTTCCCGACTAGCTAGATATTTGAAACTTTTAGAATATATCAGAACACGATGCCAATGCATTTTTTTTAATACTTTTAGCCATCTTTAAGTAGAATTGAATTCATTTTTAGTTAATTCTGTTTTGTATGAAAAGTTATTTCGGAAGAAATCCGTAATCCAATCCACTATTTTTGGTTGTTAGGGGTCTTGGGTCCTAGCAACTAAATTATTAATATATACGTGCGTTACTGTGGAAATCAATATGAATCTCAAAATGACATTTCAGTATTATTTCCACAAGTACAATTTTTTGATCGTTTAAGCTACTCAAGTCAAGTTTATATGATTCAACAGAAAATTTAAAAACGTTGTATATAAAAAATTCTTTTTATCTTGTAATTATTTTATCTTTAAAACGACAGAATTATTAATTTAATACAAATCAGTATATTGAAGTAATGTTGCTAAAACGATAGTTAATGTAAATGTGGAGAAGGTTTGATTTATTAAGCCGACGCAGGTAAACTTGACTTTGATTCATTCAAGTTTGAATATCATTAATTAATTAATAATGTAATTAAACCTACTACTATATTTTAATGAGATCGCTACGACAACAATCGTGCGAATATTGATAGCGACATTTACATGCAATCAATAGAAAAAACTCTGAATTTGAAAATTTAATATGGCAATAATAATTCATAAATGATAATAAACTAGAAAACATTAAGAGTACCTAAACTGAAACGTTAAAATCTCATCATATTGATAGCACCTTCTGTTTAATTCTCTGAGTAAACTGTAAAAGTAAATACATCCAATTAAATAAATATTTTTTCTAATTTATATCTAATGTTTCTATGTGTATGTTACATGGGTAATAAATCAAACGTCATTCAAACTCAGTTTGTTTCTAATGTAGTTATTTGTTATTAAAAGTATTTTTTCTGTTATATTTTCGTTTTTAATTTATTGTCCATAAATATTGATAAAAAAATCAATCCCGAAAGTTTCGGGATTATGTTTACCAATCCCGGGATTCATAAGTATTGAAAATAGTTCGGGATCCCGGGATTGGAATCCCAAGACCGGACTTTGCGTTATTCCTTCGCTCTGATAGAGAAACACTTTAATTTTGTCAGATTTCATAATAATTGTGGTAATGGATTTACTGTGAATCTATATTGTATGATATACATTATTTTATAAAAATATTTCAATCAACATTTAAAAAAATCTAATTGCCTTAAAATTATATATTTTCTACGAGACTAAAAACTGCATGGCTTATGAATGACATGTTTTATTCCACACATTTAATTCATAGCTTCCTTTATGATCTATTTCACAATGAAGTATAAAAGTTGTTAGAGGTATGTCAAAATACCGATACTGTGTTGAAGTATGGCAAACATTTGCCGGCCATGCAAAATAATACAATGCGAAAATCATTCTCTTCACAATGGTTACTGCTTATATTCGCCTTGTTTGGCCCATTGTGAAAGAGGAGCAATAGAGCATAACACTTTTTCAGGCAAATATGAAAAAGTTGTGAATGTTGTCAGTGTGTTTGGAAAAACTTTAAAGTTATAAATTGTATGTATCCATTCATTTAATTATGACTGAAAAATAGTGAATTAGCATAAAATAACGTACCATAACAGAGACAAAAATAATGAAGTTACTGGTGTTAACTGTAAATATTCTTGGTAGAAAGATATTTTATAGATTAAAATAAACCAAAATATTGTGTAGTAGTTATTTCATATAATTTAATAGATCATTACCATCTGCTTCGATCAGACATAACTGATGAATTGCAAAATTTAAAATAAATGTTTAAAGTTATTTTTACCGTTTTATTTACTTACAAAATTGTATTAAAGTATTTTATCAATCAATAATGATTACGTGTTTAAATAATCTTCTCCAATAGCCTTGATAATGTCAAAATAATCCTATAATAATCTTTCAAATCAAATCAATTAAATAATTGACATTGAATTATTGCGACAAAAAGATAAATTGTGTAACTCTTATCAATAGGTGTTGTAAAAAGATGAATAATATGGTATGTAACGTAATATAATATATTGTTTTCGTAATACTTGCCGAAAGAAAAAAATGAATTACAGAAAAAATACGGCATCACATGTTACTATTCTTTATCAATTTTCTTATCTAGATTGTCCACAATTAAAACTAACAAAGAATTACTAAATTATTTACTTTTGCTACGAATTGCGATTGCGATTGATAAAAATTGTCATTGAAAAATGTGCGATAACATTATTAGAACAAGAATCTTTACGTGTAGATAATAAGTAAAAATAATATTATATTAGTTACATCACATAAATTTGTAAAAAAAAACAAAACACAGTAAGCAGGACCTAGCAAGTACCTTTATCACATTGGTCTATGTGCGTCGTCGCGAAACCCGAGAGATGCAGGTTCGACCTGTGGGGTGTCTTACTTTTTTCAAAAATATTTTTTCTATTGGTTATAATACCTATTATATTCTCTCAGAAGTATTTTCAAAATAATTATGTATGTTACAGTAGAAAACCTTCCTGAGCTTTCTCTACCATTTTCCTCCACATGTTTCCGACAATGTTTAATTAATTTAAAAAAAACAGTAATTCTAATAGAATAAAAAAAATGTTTTCCGTTTTTTTATTTATTGTGTTGTTTCATATTATATTATAATTTGACAGGTAAACTGTTTTTATCTACTATTAGCGATAACCGACGACTTTTATACTAAATACAAAAGGTAAATACTCTAATTGATTTGAGTTTTGTACTTTTCCATTTGAGTCGTTTGTGGTGACTCGGGTTTCGCCTTTCGGCATAATTTCAATTTCAATTTTAATTTAAATTTATTTTACATATTGTGGACATTACAAATTATAAGTTTAAGAAGTTCACAACATGACATTTAGAAACAAATAAATATTATTAAAACAGTATTATGTAATACTGTAATTATGCAATATTAAGTTATTCTACAGTATAAATGTGTAAATACAAAAAATATGAACTATATAGGTACAAGGAAGTACACCGGATGAGTTAAGCAGACCCTATTTTAAGAATTTATAAAATAACGTCCACCTATACTCATTCTCACGTAGATGGAATATATCAACATCCGAAACAATTTGGTTAAACAAATTTATTGCCCTCCCAATTGGCATCACCAATGGCAGGTTAGTTCTGCTCCTCGGGAGAACAAACAACTGATGCTCCCGATTTCTAAGATAGTTATCAGGGACACACAAGTCAATATTACCAAGAATAGCAGAGTTCTCACAGGCACTATGCGCACTCACCATTGCAGTTGTCAGTATGTGTTTATTTACCATTGGTCAGTGCGCACAGTGTCTGAAGATGCCGAAAGGCGAAATCCGAGACGCAAGAAACGACTCAAATGGAATAGTACACAATTTAAATCCATTTGATTTTAAATTCAAATTCAAATTCCATCAAGTACCCTCTTTGTTTTCCCACCACCACCCGCCATGTATGTACAGCCATGGATTTGCACGGCCTCCTTCTATGACGCTATAAACGTGTCTGAAAGAAGTGATTTTAAGTGCTCATTCCGTCCCGAAACGGAGCCGCACGGGACTGATACTACAACCATGCACCGTAGTGCTTAAAGAAGAAAGTTAAGAAAGGAAGAAATCGAGTACCTTCTGTCGATATTATTGGTATTAATGATAAACTGATTTTATTCGTATTATAAAAATGTTCGATTTCTAGACGCGTTATTTTTAACCCGCGCCACGTCTTATATTGTTGCAAGTGCGTTATTTTTTTTTAAGTTTCTTCCAAAACATCGAGAATCACAATGAAACTTTCCTCAATTGGTACTAAAAATGTAGTAAGTATATAACTTTTGCAAGTTTGCAAGTATTGATCCAGTAGTTTTTTTTTTAACTTATAACCGTCTAAACAGACATACATATAGGTACTACTATGTTGTTATTGGTATAGATGGCTTACAGTATTTTGCGGTAGAATAAAACCAGAATGCATGTCTGTAAAACCGTAGGTGTGAGTTCAAATACAACGTCTGGCACAAATTAAATCCTCTCTATATACATTGGCATAATTTTTAATTTATCCCAAACATTTATTTTGACAAATATTTTTTTGTATTCAATTTGTTTTTTTATTTTTATACAAAGGATTATTGAGAAGGGGGGGATTAATGCCCGAAGAGTTTTCGCCCTTGGGGGTATTATTCTATTATTCATCTATAGGACATAGTATCTTACCGTTTTCAGTCCCATGTTAACGTTGTGGCCACATAGTAATTTCTTTAGTCGACATGGCCAACTATATTCAGGTCATGGCTATGAATTGTGAATGACGATGGTAGTGCTAATTATTGATTATTTTTTTAATTCAATGTGGTAACCCGTTTGGAATAAATGAAGATTTTCGATTGCATATTTTGTTGAAAATATTACCATAGTTACTACCATCATTTCTTACTCATTCAAAATAAGCAATACCTAGCACTACCATCCAATGGTGAAGGGTGGAGGTAGGCTGTTAAGATCTAATATAAATAATAGTGCACACTAAACTTCAGTCAGTCAAACATATTTGCTTTTATTGCTATGTGGATAGTATTTGTTAGTTTCTAAAATTCAATTAAACCCTGCTTAATCCAAGCTATAATAGATAATTGTCAAGAAATATTCGCTTTATAGATAGAAGAATATTTTTATCGATCATGGTTTGGTTTAAACAGGGCTTAATGAAATTAAAAAAACTATCCTACACCATCTGTAGTATGTATTCTTAATTCAACGAAAACAAATAAGTATGACTGCAAAGTATGCACTATTTTTGTCGGATCACCCATAGCACACCTTAACTATTATGGTTTAGTTTAAGCAGGGTTTAATTGATTTTTCAAAACTAACCAGCACCATCTTAGTGTGCACTATTAATTTAAGTCGAATCTTAACCGCCTACCTCCACACCTCGCCCCTGCTACCATCGAAGGTTACAGTTTCGTGCCACGGTCTGACCATCAATAGTGAGTCTTGGTTAGTCGTGTAAAAATCTTCAAGGCCTTACTAATTATTTAATCGAATCAAAAATAATGATACCCTTTTGATCTAATCACAACAAAATATTATCTCATTTCTTAAAAATATGTGAAGTGCTATGTTATCTTTGATACTGTTTTGTAACGAGTAATATTACGTGTTATTAAAATCAAGGTTAGATAGATAGAAAAATAACATTTTTGGTACATATTTTAGTCACTTGTTTATCAAAAGATATTTACAATTTATTGTCAATTTTTAAATCCATCATCATAACAATACTACCATAAATGGATTACAATAAAGTCTAAAATCTAAACCTTCGATAGTATTGTATGGACGACACTTATTTACAAAGTTTATACTGTGTACAAGTTAAAATGTCAATAAATAAATTTAATAACAGCAATAAATTATATTCTAAAAAATAAACTCTTTATATTATCGACTGTGGGAGGAAAAAGGGCATAATCCACACAACTCAAATTTGTGTTTGTTTTGTTATGGTTTTCAGTCAAAGTAAAAATAAATTAATATAACATAGAAGTGCATGATAATTAATAATTTGGTTTTTTATATACTTAATATTATATTAATTATTGAATTAATAAAAAAACACCAACAAAAATGATGGTTAAGTCGTTTTTCCCAGATCAATTCCTTCTCTTAAAAAAAAATGATTGCTAAATTATGATAATAAATCGGCATTTTCAGCTTACATTCTTTGGACACAACGTGTATTTAGTTGAGTAAAACGTTATTATGCAATAAAACCTATTTTGAAAAACTGAGGGTTACGCGCTTTTCCCTTTCTAGAGTCGATGTTTTATATTTTATTTTTCTTACTTTTTTCACAGTTTTTATTTTAATTCAACACATGTCGCAAGCCGAGATTTTGATTTGGATACAAATGTGGAAATGGATCAGAATGCTGGACACTCAAACAGGATGAGAGAAGTATGGCTGTCTTTGATAGGAGAGTTTTGAGAAGAGTCTTTGGGGCTGTTCAAAAAAGTGGTATTTGGATGTGAAGGTATAATGAGGAGCTATACACACTTTATGGGGGCGAAAAGATCACGTGACATATGAAAATACAGAGACTACGCTGGATTGGCCACGTGCATATTATAATGCCGGAGGATAATGGCTATGTACGCAAACCCCGATGGCAAGAGAAGACTTGGACGGCCGACGGACTGTGCCACGGGAGACTTAAAAATGCTTGGTTAAAGCAATTGGAGAGTGTCGGCGCTGGATCGTTCTGGATGGACGAAGTTTTTGAAGGAGGCCAAGACTCACCAAGGGTTGTAGTACCATAAATGACGATGATAAATGTGGAGAAAGTACGAAAAATACTTATTTTAAGATAGTAGAGTGTTTGTTTCTTATATAACTATGTTTCTCCGTTTAGTATTGATAACAGGGCTTCGAACCGTTATTTTTTTTTTGTGTCGGTTCAATTAAAAAAAAAAAATCGGTTTGGTTTCGGTTTTCAGTTTCAGAGGTTCAACTCCGAGTGATTCATTGTTGTGTTTTTTAATGTTTCAAAGATTCAAGATGTAAGACGTGATGCGCCTGCGACAACTGAACGACAACTGAAGTGAAAAGTACGATCATGTTAACGTGCGTATTTGAACATGTACCGAACTGAAAAAACCGATATTTGATTATTTTTAAAATAACGGTTTTCCGGTTTTCGTTTCAGTTCTAGTTCTAGCCCTGATTGATGGTGAAAAAATATATTCCATTATTGATATCGCTTCTATTAATAGGGTATAATCAACAATAAATGCTTTCTATGAAGCAGGTGAGACGGTTGCTTTATACAAAAGAACTGACATATTAGAAAAAATGCCAGTTCTTTTTACAATATTAATGCACCACACACATCAACACACACCACACACAATTACCACAAACAACACACCACACACAATTACAACATCAAAATTTCAGTATGTCCAATTAAAAATTTTCATGTTCTTAACTTTAATTTAATGACGACATTATTGCTGGAAGGAATTTAGGTTTCTGTTGTAAATATACGTAAAGGGTGAATTGATTATTTAAGTGCAAAATCTGTACTGATCAATATTTTCTGACAAAATTACACACTGTCAGCCTCAACATAACTAACATTTAATTATGTTTCCGCTATAAATGACAAACTAATTTTAATCATTTTGATTTTTATGTGGATGCGCGACTTCAGAACAGTTTCAAAAATACTACCTACAACATATAATTTGTAGATTATTATATTTTTTTCGTTGAACCATGTAAACATCATTTGTTTTATGTCGTGACATTGACACTCCCCCATTAAGATGACTTTAAATTGCATGTTTTTTTAAATACACCAAACAAAATACACATTTTAAAAAGGTTAGATGAGAGTTTTTTCATTATTTAGGTGACTGATTTACCTGTAAGTATGTAATTTCAATAAAAAAAAATCGGTGTGTGTACTTATGTACGCGCGTTAGAAGTTATACTTCTTTGACGTAACAAAATAAAATAATCGCACACCGCGTTAGTCAAAATTCACATCAACCAAAAATATTCAAACAGTTAGAAAATAGTTTTCACATAAACTAAATATGTAATACCAAACAAAAGTAACGTACCTATCACAATTCAAAATATTAATCTTAGTTTGACAGCTAATCACATATAAAAAGGAGTAGCTACAATTCACAACGCGAAAGAATATTTTTCACCAAGCAAAATAAATTCGTTTCCTAGGCAACGGAACAATTCTTCGTACATATAATAATAAATTCGCTGCCTAGGCAACGTAATAAACTATAATTTTATACTGTATAATCGTCACCCACGGTGGCCGCGCGGCTTAAGCGTTGGACTATAAAGCCGTGGGTCCCAAGTTCGAATCCTGGGTCTGGCAAGTACACATATTGTTTTTCAATTTGTGTGTGTCAGGGTATGGACCTAATAGGTTGAGCAAGTGGCTGACATCCATTTTTCGTAAAAAAAAAAACAAAATCTGTCAATACAAACCTCCACTCTGTGGAGGCCCATATGATCCTATCAGGATCGGACATGGTCGGAGTATAATCGTCACGATTGTATAATCATACTGTGGCGTAAAGGCAGTGCGTTCGACTGATAACCGAACAATCATGGTTCGAATCCAACCGAGTGCGATTTTTTTAGTGTGAAAAATTAATTATGTGTTACATGTCACACGCCAAAAATACACTATGATCTGATTTTCCAAACGCGTCTAAAGAAGTATAACTTCAAAAATCACATTCATAAATTAATCTTGTTTCTATTTGATATTGAATAATAAAATTATTTACTCGATGGCTCAATTTATTTACTGTATATTCGTCAATATAATGTAAGAGTAAAACCGAATGACTTACTTTTTGTAACCTCATCCAAATGCAATGTAAAAACAATTAAACAAAAATGTGCGACATGTCACGTATTGTTGCCAAGATTTTTCAAATATAAATACATTTTTAAACGCAGACCACAGACAATATAATAAACAACAAGAATATCAAAGGAAATGACATCAACAAAACAAGAGACAACAAGAAAATCCACTTTGCAATAAAAACTCATGAGTTTTGATCATTCAGAAACAGCTTTAGAATATACTTAAGAGTAGTGTAATAAATAGTATTTGGAAACATTTAATAGTTTAATAACGAGATATGTAATTAAACGTAATTTACAGAAAAAAATATTGAAATCAAATTAAAACAAATCTAAAAATAATATATGTAAAAATAAATTAATGAAAATTTATTAATAACCGAACGACGTACACTTCAAGGAACGCTTATTTTATACAGTACAGTGACAGACATAATAAATTATTTGAATGAACTGAAAATTAATTCATTTACTTTAAAATGTAATCTTACGCTCCTTTCAAATTATACGGTTTTGACCGTACGGCAAAAATCGAACGGCGACATTCTTTTAGTGAATAAAGAAGAGCATGGCCCTTTTCACATTACACGGCAACGGTTAAAAACCGAAACGGCGCCGTATAGTAGCCATTCCATTCCGTCCATTTTCACTGTATTCACGGCGCCCGGACGGCCACTGATGACTCAGTCGTGTACGTGACCTAATACACGCTTTCACATTAAACGGTTTTAAATCGTACAAACAGCACAACACTCAACCACAAACTGAGCTTGTGACGGAAAAAAACCGTGCATAAATGTCGGTCAGTCCGTTTACATTCGTTCGGTTACAACCAACAATATTGATGAAACTTACACAGATTATATAAAAAAAATGTTGGTAGCAGTTTTTTAGTAGACTTTCATCTAAAGTCATAACATAAAACTTATAGAAAATTACGCACCTGTAATAATAAAATTCATTATAAGGTGTGATTTGGATTTACTCACCATCAGTGTAGCAAAAATGATATCTCCATACAAATTAATTCCAAAAACTATGTTTTTAATAATGCAATCAATCTACAACCCTCACCGTTATATTTATTTATTCATCATAGCCAGTTTCCAGTTAGCAATGCAAAAAACATAGACGTCGTCGATTTATATTTCGAAATAATCAACTGTGAATATCTCAAAATAATCTTCTATTGGTGTAGCAAATATGGTATCTCCATACAATTTTTTTTCCAAAAAAATGCTTTTTAAATAATGCAATCAATCTACAACGTTTGCATATACCTATATTCTTCTTGACCAGTTTCTAGGTATAAATGCAAAAAATATATGGACGTCGTCGATTTATTTTTCGATATAATTAACTCTGAATATTTCATTAAATTAATATAGGTACTCTCGATATCTCTAAATAAACAAAGAATCGCACACCTGTCAAATTTGCAAGTAAAAAAATGATATATAAAGTTCCAAAAATAACGTGATTTATTATTGTACAAATCACAGACATAAACAAATGCATTATTAATAAATCGTCAATTTAATTATATTTGAATTAAAATTAATGGCTGATAGCAGTTATCTGTATTTACCTCTATAGGTATAATAAATAAGTAGGAGGGTAATCAATCTTTGAAGCGATTGGTAGTGAATTTTTAACACGTCAGTGCTCGAATTCAATAATTGATTTTGAGGTTGTGTTTTTTTTGTTGTAACCGTAACTACGAATGTGACAACAGACCAATCGATAACACAATCGGCCATAATATATCATTTTATCACTCAGTCGAAAAGGTACTATATATTATATTACACATCAAAATTTATGTTTATTTTGTGTATTGCTTACCATTGGAAATGACTCATTCGAGAAAACCGACTAAGTAGGCACTTAGCAGAAATCAGAAAACAATGCAAACAGCCAATCACACTGTTATATTGAAATCTTTAACCTTATAATACTCGTATCTAAAATGCTATCTCGGTACATTAAAATCCTGATATACAAAACACTGTTGTGGCCAGTTCTCAGATATAGGTCATATTTTTGGGTCATCAGTAACAAGTTTAAAAAGAGTTCTAATATTCGAAAGATAAGACCAAAATTTGCAGCATGAAAATAGAGTGTGGAACCACGAAATCACGAGAAATTTTAAGACCCTAACATAATAAAAAATATCAAAATTGTCCCACTATAATGGCCGCGCGGTAAGCGTCGGCCTATAGCGTCGTGGCTCGAATCCTGGGTCTGACAAGTACACATATTGTTTTTCAAATTGTGTACGAGTCAGAGTATGGACCTAATACGTTGAGCAAGACATCTATTTCTCGTAAAAACAAAATATGTCAATACAAACCTCCACTCTGTGGCCATATGATCTTATTAGGATCGGACATGCTCGAAAAAATGAGCAACTGGTTATGGTCAACAAATGACTTGGAATTGACTTGAATTTTAATACTTAAAGAAACCAGGGATATCCCCGATTGATTGCTTATTAATACAAAATGAAGTGTATATATTATGTTTAATAGGATCAGCACAACAAAATATGTATATTTATTTATTCAGCCATACATATAGTCAAAGAGACAACTGCAAGACAAACATAAATCCTCCAAACCAACCCCTGCACCACACTCGGTCTTAATCAAACGTATCACGAGGCTGAATCATCAGCAGTTGTTTACGCATGTGAATTTCTTAGGAGCAGTTACCCAATGATGACATCGCTACCCGCTCCAGTGAGCTTTGACTGAGTTTACAAAGCCTCAATCTAATAAAAAAAAAAATTGGAAGAGAGGAGCGTAACTAACAAAAAACAAACATACAACGTCAATTCGAAATGATATATCTTCAGAGGAAATATCACGGGTCAATGTAGCATAAGAAGGTCGACCAGGTTATTGGCATTATGCAGATAGATAGCCGAATGCAGATTTTACTGAGAATGTATAACGATAGAAAATTTACACCCCTTATGTCTGCCACGAGTCTTCTTCACAGCATTAGCCTCGACGATGCTGTCTCTTTTATACACAGTTCAATCGACTAATTTTTGTAACGTAATAGTCCATAGAAGAATGACGCAATATAGTGCTTACCAGGTGGCCTAATTTGTGAATTGGCGAAAGAAAGTATGTAATTTATCATTATGCCTCAATGGCTAGGACATATTTATGTTTCTTGATTAATTAAAACATTCACCCAGCATATAGCAGCATGGTATATAAGAAATATTAGGGGACTGTATACTCTATCTTGGGTTTTAACTGCCCTTTGTGAAATATATCTGTACATTATTAATATAAGTATATAAAATGGATTATCACATGGTATTCATCACGGTATACAAAAATATTGTTTCTACAAGTGTTTCACTCACTTAGTAAGCTTTTTCAATAAGGTAGTTTAAGTGTTTTAGAAAAAATATCTATATAATATAGTGGATAACACAATGCTTACGGGCCCTTTTAATTAATTTTGTAATTAACGTGTTAATTTGCATTTGAAAAGTAATTAGCAAAAACACAATTTTGTGCAGCCCGTAAGACGGTTACTTCAGTGAGACGGCAAATAATTTTCAACTATAGGAGCAACGAAATTTTGGACTCGCTGGCAATCGGAGAGCGAAGATCGAGCTGTGAACACGTCAATTTGTTTCGTGATGGCGACGGGGGTATTAATTCTTAAATCGTGTAAAGATGACTAAAAAACTTTACCCATTTACTTGAAAAAGAAAACATGTCAATGAATATATTATTATTGTTACTAATAGAACAATAAACAGAACATTAATTGGATGCATGTTGGATTTATATGAAAAATTATATTTCGTTCGGCACGCGTCATTTGCACAATCCACGCATCGCCTAGCCACGATCTTTTAAGACCATGCCTCAACTGAGGTATAGCCTTAAATAAACATTGAATCTCTATTGTCTATTCATATAAAATTATCTAAATATGTTTTTAAGTATATGGATTAATCAATGTATATTTAGTAATAGGAAGCGATCGTATCTCATTTACATATCATCATCATCAGCCTGAATCTATCCACTGCTGGAT
The DNA here is from genome assembly GCF_057557595.1 of Rhyacophila brunnea. Lineage (NCBI taxonomy): Eukaryota > Metazoa > Arthropoda > Insecta > Trichoptera > Rhyacophilidae > Rhyacophila > Rhyacophila brunnea. Next base: position 935,524 of record NW_028233276.1, read on the forward strand.
GAAGGCCTCTTCAAGTTGCTTCCACTTCTCTCGGTCCTGTGCATTGCGTTGCCACGTACTTCCGCAGAACTTTATCATTTCATCGATCCAGCGGCCTCTAGGTCTACCTTGTGGACGTTTTGTACTTCTTGGATACCACTGGATGACTAGATTTGTCCAACGATTGTCTCTTCTTCGAGCTATGTGTCCAGCCCATCTCCATTTAAGGCTTTTAATAAACTCTATTACATCGCAAACCCTTGTCTGCTTCCTTATCCACTCATTCCTCTTTTTGTCCTTTCGCGTTATGCCCAGCATGCACCTCTCCATACCACGTTGTGCTACTCTAAGTTTCTGGATCTCTCTTTTACTTAGGGTCCATGTTTCACACGCATATGTCATCACGGGAAGCACACACTGGTTGAACACTTTGCGCTTTAGGCACAGTGGAAGGTCACTTTTGAAGACATTATTCAGGCGGCCAAAAGCACTCCAGCCTAGCTTTACTCTGCGAACAATTTCATCAAATATACATCCATCTATAGATACTTGTTGTCCCAGATAGATGTAGCTTTTCACCTGTTCGAGCTGAGTGCCATTGATGAGGATCTCTTTTTGGCCTGCAAAGCAGTTGAACATGACTTTCGTCTTTGTTACATTTATTTTCAAACCTACTTTGTTGCTTACTTCAGCGAGTTCCTGCATTCTGCTTTGGAGGTCTTCTGAGTCTTGCGAGAAAATTACTATGTCATCGGCAAAGCGCAGATGACTCAGGTATTCTCCATTTATGGGGATCCCTTTGTCATTCCAGTCAAGTTGCCTGAATAAGTCTTCAAGGGTAGCTGTAAATAGTTTAGGTGAGATTGTATCACCTTGTCGGACTCCTTTGCTGATAGGAAATCTGCGCGATGGTTTATGGAGATTTACAGATGCTGTTGCGCTACTGTATATATTATTGAAAATATTTATATAGCGTCCAGGGATTCCTTGTTTTCTGAGTGCCTCGAGTATTGAACATTTCTTTATCGAATCAAACGCCTTCTCATAGTCTATAAAACCCATGCATAGTGGCAGTTTGTATTCCTGGTACCGCTCTATGATTTCTCTGACGACTTGGATATGGTCCATAGTGCTGTATCCTCCTCTAAATCCGGCTTGTTCTCTCGGTTGGTTCTCGTCTAGTACATTTTGCAGACGGTTTGAGAGAATTTTTGTGAACGTCTTGTAGAGAATAGGGAGTAGACTTATTGGACGATAATTTGCTAGGTCTTCTCTGTCACCTTTTTTGTGAAGAATGACAATGCTGGCATTTTTCCATACCTCTGGGACATCCTCTTTGCATATGCAGGCTGTGAACAATTGTGCAAGTACTTCATTTGCATCCTTTCCTGCTTTTTTGAGGATATCTGTCGTTAAACCGTCTTCCCCGGGGGCTTTCCCACTTTTCATGTAATTTAAAGCATGGGTTACTTCCCAGGATGTAATTTCGGGAGTATGGTCTTCCGAATTTCCATTTCTCTGAAGATCTAAGTCTATAGTCGTATTGTCAGTGTCATCACTGTAGAGATCGCTGTAGAACTCTTCAACTCGGCTTAACAAGTGTTCCCAATTTCTGACGATAGAACCATCTTTTGCTTTTAGTGCTGTGATTTGACGTTTTCCTATCGACAAGCATTGCTTGTTTTTGTTTAAACTTCTGCCTGCTTTCACAATTGCTTGTATGAGGTTTACATTGAATTTACGAAGGTCTTCTCTAATCTTCCTTCGGAGGGTTTTGCAAAGTGATGAAAACTCCATATCGTTTTGCGCCTGTCTATCGCTCTTGGTTTTCCTTCTCTGCTCCATAAGATTCAATGTTGCCTTCGAAAGCTTGGTGGAAGGTGTAACTTCTGAGCTTTTTACGCCTGTTTTTTCTGCACATTGTAGAATAATATTCGTTATATCCTCCGCGTTGGATAGGGAAACGGTTTCGTTCTCATCTAAGAAAGCCGATAGTGCATTTTTGAGTTCATTTTGGAATTCAGTATTGTTCTGCAGGTATACGCGAGCATTTGACTTCTTCTGCAGTTTGGATCTTTCTGATTTGACGTTCAATCTTATCTTACATCTCACCATCCGGTGATCACTGCCGGTGTTAAACTGATTGATCACCTTACAGTTTAAAAATGTATATTTTCTGTCAGTGAGGATGTAATCGATTTCGCTGGTCCTTCCTGTCGGGCTTCTCCACGTCCATTTACGTGTAGGTTTATGTTGAAAAAAGGAATTCATGATGTGAAGATTGTTGGTTTCAGCAAACTCCACAAGCATGTCCCCTCTACCATCCCTTGAGCCATGTCCGAAATGTCCGACCGCTACGTCATCTCTTTGGTATGATCCAATACGTGCATTGAAATCTCCCATTATGATGTTGAAGTGGCATTTACTTTTATTTTTCAAGGATGTTATTTCCTCGTAAAACTCTTCCACTTTTTCATCAGGATAGCTCTGTGTCGGAGCATATACTTGCAAAATCTGAATGCGGTACCTAGCATTGATTTTAAGTATCACGCTTGCGACCCTGTCAGAAATGCAGTTGAACTCGACTATGCGGTCCCTCCAGGCTTTGTTGACAACAAATCCAACACCGCTCGTGCGTCCTTCATCGGTTCCTTTGGAGTACAGCACATGTCCGCTTTGTAAAGTAACATATATATAATTTATTTTATTTTTAATTATTAAGTACTAATTATAATATAATTATCTGCAACAAAATATAAATAATGCGTACTATATTTATTTATAATAATCTCACTTCAATAATATTACTAGCTAACTTAATTATGGCTGTTTTTAGAACATTACTGAAACTTATGGGTACCTACATTATGTAGGGTCTAGAACCATTCGGCGCCGGGACAACTGAGCGCCTCGCAATCGAATGAAATTCGAAAATAAATAGACGTTCGTGAATTATACGTACTTAAAAATATAAGTATATTTAATATTATTATTTATATATAAATTATTATTTAATATGTTGTGAGAAATCAAATATGCACACGTAAATAATGATTTAATTGTGAATAATATGTTTAATTTACAACGAGAAGAAACTTCTTTTATTTTTATTAAAGTATTATATTATTAAGAGCAGAATGAATTAAAACTACAAAGCAGTAGATAGAAACTGATTAAAATTCCTCGTTTACTTTCTGTATAAAACCGTAACGAACGTATATTTATTTCATTCGACAGTGTGGCGCCCAATTGTCCTAGCGCCCAGTTGTCCCATTCCCATAATGTAACATCTCTACATAATCTAACTACCAAATAACTCAATAGGAGCCATGTAAATAATTGTTTAAAAAAGTAAATATCTTCATAACTCCCCATTCCATAAATCTTCAGTTACATAGTGATAAAACAGCAATAGTTTGGGATATCTAAGGGTCATGTAGTCATAGTTTTGTAAATAAATACCTAAGCGTATTTATGTTATACAGCCGATTTTAAGGTGCATTACAACGCGTAATGAACCAAACGGGTGGCTCACCTAGTGGCAATATTGAAACGAAAGTGACAGCTGTCAAATAAATATGATTAGTAAACAGAAATCAAGTAAATATAGTATTGAATATCATTTACAAGTTATGTACATATATGAATTGTATCGAGTACCGATTATCTACTCAAACACCATTGGAATAAATAATTTGCTTACGAGACCGGATTTGTGAGTAATGAACACGTAGAGCGTATTGCTATTTCAATAATAAATGCAATACATACTGAGACCGTGTTTTCCGTAGATGGTGAATTTATTAAAATAAACCACTGATATAGCAACCATTTATATATTTTAATTTTATATTAGTAACTATTAATTAATTTATAATTATACAATTTATTTTGTGCAGTTTTTATACTTTTACCATGTATGCGTGTCAAGTTAAAAATATTTTTAAAATTTACGGATAATCTAAATATAAAAAAGAGAAAAGCGACGTTGCCAAGTGATTTTGGGTTATTTCTATGCTGTGGACTATGTATAGGCTGTTATTTTTACTAAACGTCAACATCTTTGCATAAGGGCCTAAGTGTCACTTACTTTTTTTGACAATTACAAGATAACTTGCTGAATATTAATTATAAGATGAAGTGATAGAAGACCCAATTCAATGCATTTTTGTATTCTGTACTAATTTTAAATTCAATTTCCGAATAATGTCAAAATCAAAGATATTTAGTTGTAAAATTGAGGCAACTATATAAATTTATAAAAAAAATGTACTAAATTTAAAATACTGAAATAAGTATCTAATTTATAAAAAAATATGTGTAATTTATTATTTCAATACACGGTTCAAGAGACATAAAAGTCAAATTGTAATTTTATTAATATTTTATTAATAACACATTTTATAATAACAGTTGCTCTCTGACCTGTACACGATAAGAAAGATAAAACTATGGTTATTTTTTTAATACGAATTGGCCGGCATATTATTTTTATTTACTAGTAAATAATAATGCGTCACAATAATACTAAATATTTGATTGTATTATTGTCAGAACATATATGTATCCATTATCGTGTCTGGAAATAAGAATTTTTCTTGCTAAGCACTTAGTCACTAAAATAAATATTACGTCTTAAAAATTAATATTCAACTAAAAATTACTTCTCTAAATTAATTCATTAATTGTCTTGTGAAGGCTGTATATTCACTTTCTAGGGTCACCAATTGTAGTGTTCTTTAGTTACTACTAATTCAAACTTTTATTGTGTGGTAGAATATTCGCAAATAATAAAAACACAGAACTATTTCTTCTAAATGTTGGAATCAAAAGAAGCAAGTGAAAAAATTACTCACTTCTTAAAAAAAATGAAAATAATAAAAAGTGAAAGCATGACTCTTTGTTTTTAAAACAGATGAAAATGCAGTAAACTGCATTACCGCTCGAGCTTTCGTTGGTTATTTTCACCAATTGATGTCATAGTCCAGTCAATCTGTACTTTATGGTTGCAAAAGGTCGGGTAGAAGATTTTTTTTTTTAATTTGTATATATGGTAATGAGTGATAAGAAAACGAATTTTGCCAATTCGGATGACTTCGGCACAACTTTTGGCGGGCAAAAAACCGCAAAATTTTGGGTGTTTTTTTGGTTTTTCGCTTATATCTCAAAAACGGTTGGTCGTAGAAAAATATTGTTTTACATAGAATTAAAGCTTATTAAATTTCCTAAAAATATTTATATAAAACGTTTTTTTATATCTTTAACCGTTTATGAGATATTTGCTGTTGAAAACACGCGTTTTAGTAAAAATCAAACTTTAATGAGAAGAAATACTAATCTAAACTTAAGATCTTACAAATAAAGTATATTCATAGTTTTAGTAATGATTGAAAAACAAATGTTAATATGTACAGAATAATAATATTCACCAAATATCTTAACTTTTTAACCATTTCTGCCGCTTTGGTGAGGTGGAGTAGGCAAAGGTTTTACGTCGTCAAAGTCTTGCAATGCAGCTCCCATGTCGGGATCATTATCCTACAAAACTATATAGGTATATTCCGTTAATTTGAAAAGAATGGAGAGATATTATATATATAAATATATATATATATTAATTTCATATCATCCATTACCTGTTCATTACTGGGAAGTTCTGCTTGAATATAAAAGTCATCTTCTTCAGCGTCCTCTTCCTCCAATCCAGAAATATCTGCTACATTTTCACAATTTACTCCACTGCAGTTCTTTCAAATTGACGAACAGTTCATCGCTGATTTTCGACAGGTACATGCTTTACTGCACCCCTTCTTGCATGCACAAGAAAGTACTTTCAGTATTTTTTTAGGCGCTGGATCTTTAATGATCTCCACGGGTATTAGGCCATTGCTGGTTCGCTGCCACCCCCAATATTCTGGTTTTTTAACATTGCCAAGCCAAGTTTGAATTTGGTAGTAGGATCTTAGGTGAATGGTGTCGCGCTGCGTCTCGAGTTGGTGGTAGTCTTGAAAGATTAAATTTAATCTGTTTGTCCGATTTCATGAATAGCTGATAACGCAGTGTCCAGTGTTTCCTCAGGTCTACAGGCATCACTGTACAACCTCATAAGTACCTGTTCTCCTGCTACAGATATTTCATCAGTGCTGGCATCTGGATTGTTGAATACTGTGACCACTTCCTTCAACTGAATATTCTTCTCCAAAATACCACACAATTTAATCTTTCCATGGCCAAATAGAGAGGATGTTGTATCACACCCACTGAACGCGTGTGTGAAAAGAATGGTACGTGCGTCATATTTAAACGATTTTGTCGAGAACAACACATCTGGTTTACTTCCCTTTCCAGGTTTTCGAAAGAATAAGTTGTTCAAGAATTGTCTTCTTGCCGACATCAGTACAAGAAGGTCAATATCTTCACCTATTATTACTATGCTTTTAAATTCATTTGATTTTGAAATGGCAGTAGTTACAATTAAAACATCGGCATCCTCTTCTGCCTGGTTCACTTTTATGCCAACCCGTGAGAAATGTGTTTTAAGTAGTGTTATCAAGTGATTTTTATTACTTCCGATGCTCAAAAAAAGTTCCTGGTCCACCTGATTGACAGTGTTTCATTGAAACATAATTTCAGGGCATGGTTTTAAATTTATACGGCGTAATCTTTCTACAAACTTTGTCCCACTGGATGCAGCATTGGATGGATATCCGTCAAATACAACTTCAATTTGTAACTTATAATGTTTTGTCAAATAATCCGAATACATCTTCGCAATGTCATCAAAGCATGAATTTCGGGGCCAAACTACTTTATGTATGAGATGTCCTCCGTCAACCACAATAAACTGATTGTTAATGTTGGTGCTGTGAGTCTCAATGCTGGTGAAAGTAGAAATTAGAATGTGGCCCTTTCTACCACTCCCACTAACTCTCCCCCCATCCCCACGCACCATCTGGAACATTGCGCCCATTGACAATAAAGACTAGTTTGTAAACCCAAACACATTAACTAATTAATAAATCCCAAATATTTTTTTTAATAGGTAACTAATATTTTATTGTTATATAAGTAGGTACCCTAATAATTTCAATTCTTAATAATTTTAATATTACTGACCATATTTTGAATCAGAAAGATATTCTTAAACCAATAAAAGGTAATTATAGGATAATTTCAAATAACAATAACAAAATATTTAAAATCAATAGCATATTAACTGAAAAACCCCAGCGAAATTAATGGACTTTATCTAACTAGTCACTCCATTACCTGTGGCCCAAATTCCATGAATGTAATAAACCCACCATTACCTACCCAACCTATTTATTAAATGTAAAAATAAAATAATAATATTGAAATATAAGGTAGTGAACTTTGTTTTTCGTGTCCTGAACATTTCACATATTGTTGCTTTGGACAATATAATCCTAGAGCGACGATATACTGTTTTCAACAGCAAGTATCTCATAAACGGTCAGAGATAAAAAAAAATGTTTTGTATAAACATTTTAGGAAATCTAATAAACTTTAATTTTGTATAAAACAATATTTTTCTACGACCAACCGTTTTTGAGATATAAGCGAAAAACCAAAAAAACACCCAAAATTTTGCGGTTTTTTGCCCGCCAAAAGTTGTGCCAAAGTCATCCGAATTGGCAAAACTCGTTTTCTTGTCACTCATAACCATATAAACAAATTAAAAAAAAAAATCTTCTACCCGACCTTTTGCAACCATAACGTATTTTTCGGCCTAATTTGACTGGACTATCACTACAGTCTTTCAGTAAGAAATTATCAGTAATTTTTAAATATTCTCCATTTCGGGCAAAGTTAGGTGTCATATTAATTTATTCAAAATAAAAGGCGTTATAGTGTGATTTAGTGATGTGCACGTCGTATTGTTCAGTGGTACCATATTTTTTTATTATTCCTTCCTATATTTAATCGATTGACTATTTTAATATAGTAAGTATGACTCATAACGCATACAGTGATTTCCAACAAGGATTCCGCGAGAAATCGTCAACACTTTAAGCACAAAAGTTTAACTCTAAATATAGATATAACATCATGAATCGTCTGGTGTACGAATTTAGAACTAAGCACAACACAGTATAAAAAGTATTTAATGATAATATATGTCAAATGTTAGAATGTGGCGCCCTCACTCAAGGGACAACTTATATTGGTGGATCTATAGTATAAAACTTATCAATTAAAATTTACTATTTTCAACATTTAGGTAGGTACCTAATTTAATAAAAATACAATCATGTGTTTGACGTTTCATATTGATAAAACAACGCTTTGAATGTTAGCTTGTTTAGATATTCTATTTGATTCTGTTTTTATTGATATTCTTATTATTTTATCGTTATGATTTAAATAGTTTTATTCACATGTTTGGTTATATCTATTATTATAATATTATCTAATATTTGTATAAACTTTGCTGGTTACAAAACTATATATTTACCTATTTATAACATGGTAAAGTGTTTTTTATTTAAAAAAAAAAAATGGTTGAAGTAACTGCTACTTTACCTACTCAATGCTTGTTTAAAATCAAATATACATATAGTAATACGAAAAAAGTTGTTATTTTCTATCCCTATCGAACCTCATACATAATATCAATCGATATTATCAATTAGTTCATCGATATTTTACAAACTATTGTACTAATACCTACTTCATTCAATCAAAAAAGGTTGTAAATCAAATGTACTTGGAAAGGATGTCGACAAAAAATATTTTGACTAACACTTTATTATTATGACATGTTAAACTCAACCAAGGATATTACGAGTAGAAATAATATATACACTTCTGGAATAGTAAATCTACTTATTAGATATGGGCAGGTGTTGGTCAATTTTGGTATAATAACGAGAAACATTTCTCTCTAATCTTACGCCAACTGCAGATTGATGGAAAATATTATGTAATGCCACATTAATTGTAATACGTTACCAAAGAGATAATCAACTTGTTTACTAAGCATATACCTAGATACTAATTTTGTGAACTCTCAAGGACCTAATACCTAACATTAAAAAAATCTAATCACATCTGGCATATATCTAAAGTCGTGTTCATAATGAAGTTGGCAACATCAAAAAAAATATAAACTCGACTCAACTTGTCCATTAAATCTAGGAATAAAACAATATAAAGGATTCTGTTGGTAGCACGAAAAACCATTCAATTTATGATAAAATATGTAATTATGAAAATTGAAAAACTATATTTTATGAGTTTATCATTTTTTCTGCGTTTGTGTACACTGTGCATAATAAATATAAACGTTGTCGCGATTTTTCAGTAACACCATTGGGTCTATTCTATACACACAAGGCGGCTATTGTTGACTAAAGTGATAAATTTTATCACTTTATCATATTTTTGTATCGAGGCGGTTGTTTATTGTTATTGTTACAATAAGTTAACAGTCTAAAAACAGCCAAAACTGTCTATCTCGCTCTAAAAGTCAACATAGCCAAGAGAAGGGCTGTTAAAACATATCACTTTTTGACAGTTTAGACCTCAGAGTAATAATAATATAAAGAGAGTGTGTATTAATTGTTCAGCTATACGAACAGTAGAACCCCAATTTTATTTTTAATTAACTATTTCTTTTATTCAAACGAATAATTCACAAGATTTAAGAATATATCATTCTGATTATTGAACATTATATAATTTAGAAAAACACTAACTGAGAGAGTATATCACAACCAATAGAAAAAACTTTTTTGAAAAAAGTAAGCCAACCGGTCGGGAATCGAACCGGCATCTCCAACGGGTAAACGCCCCAAACTCGTCGCATTCAGCCATTATGCTACGGAAGACATACTAATGACGACATATATTTAAGCCATTGGCTATTAAATACCTACCACTCAGCGCTCTTCGAAATCATGTTACTTCGGCAATCGATTTTTGTTTATTAAATCAAAGTAGGTAGTTATTTTACTATTACAACGATTACTAACCGACGTCTAGGAATTTCTCCAATATTTTTTAAGCAACTTCTTGTACTTGCTAATAATTTTTAATTAACTATTATTGAAATTAAAAACTACAAGTTACATACCAAACATACACACTCTCCATAGAAATGCAAGGCAGGTCATTGTTCACATTAGTTTTAAGGAATGCGTAAATTTTTTTATGTAATTCATATTCTGTAAAACTTATATGTATAATGTCAACAATAAAAACATATAATATTTAGTATTTACGTTAGTTTTATTCGGGAAATATTCTTCACTTAATAAATAAACAATTATGAAATGTAATTAATTCATTTAAATAAATCATATTTATAAAAATATACGTATGGCTCTCGATTTTTTTTTTAACCGTTGTGCCACTCATATTTGGCTCTTTCGGTTCAAGAGTTTGCCGACCCCTGGTTTAGTCGGTTAACTTATTATAACAATTAACTGTCTCAATACATAAATATGATAAACTACCATCAAAGCTTCGCATGAAACATAAATATTAATATATACCTATTATTAATTATTAATTTCGTCGCACATTAAGATAAAGCGGATGAATTAAAGTATTATAAAAAAACCATTATGTCATTTCTTATACGAACTGACCGCGATCTTGACCGACAACTAATAGCGTAGTGATGTCTAAAGTATCTATACGTTTTAACCGATACTTCAATACTTCGAAAAAAAGCTTTTGCGGATAATGATCAGTAAGTTGATCATGGTATTTGCAAGTGTCGATTCTTTTTGACCAATACTAGTCGTATGGCGATGACATCTCTAGATATACGCCTTGTACTACATTTTTGATTGTAAATAATCAAACTAAAAATAATATTACATAATTTAAAAAAAAAACAAATAACTTTTATCTTAATAATTACAAACGAAAAATAAATATGTAACTAGGTCAAAATATAATATTTTTTATGTTATTTAAAATGTAATGGAATCAATGACTTTTAAAAAAAGAAATATCGCATTCAATATACTATGCCAACTTTTAAAGAGATAACCAAAAAAAAAATCTTGGCATAGACGTGTAAATAAAACGTTAGTTGTGTAAAAAATTGTTTCTTTTAACACTTCAAAAATAACGTTTCATATTATAGTTTTGGCGGATTTTTTTTTAAACTTTGGTGGAACAGGCAGCGTAATCTGCAGATTTATGAATTAGTTTTCTTTTAAAGTATGGTCATAAAGCCTTAATTAGTCCGGTGTACGAGTTCCAGGAAACTAGTTAAATCCGTAGTATTGTTGCATTATTTTTCTTGATCTAAGATAACTGAAAAAAAATTTGAATCAATTCTATATATTGGGCGGTTAACTAAGCTTCAAGCTAACACCCAGATAGTTGCACGTGTGAAATGCCATGGACATTATTTCTTCTTATGTCACTTTGACGTCAGATTAATCTAAAAAAAAATCTCGTCGAACTGGCATTATGCATACTCTAACGCAATAGTATTTATTATAGTTGTATTACAATATAAATATAATACTACGTTTATAATATACTTGACGTTTTCTGTATTATGTATCACATTGAATATTATATAATGTATAAAAGTATATTTCCTTTTTAATTTGTTGAAAATATTTCATGGCATTTGACAGCTTGAGGGCGTGTAAAACGACAACTATAATTTGAAGCGCGACGCGGTGACGTTAATGTCGCGGTTTGTGTATTCATTTTTGAAATCACTGTAATTCAAGTTATATATATTATGTAGTTGGCGACAATTAGGGCTTGCGCAGACAGAGAGCGGTCAGAGTTCTGCGTTTAACCGACCGTTGACCGCTAGCGTTCAGGGACAGCAGACAGGTGGCGGTCAACAATGTGCGTTCCATTTGTACACAAACGTTGTAGTGACACAGGCGCTGCATAATACGAGACCGCTATATTCCGACTGCGAGTGGAAGTGAGAACGCACCGCTGTTGCGTACTCACTCCCCCGTGCAACGGTTGAGAGGTACGGAGTTCTTTGTAATTGCGGGAATAGAACTCTAGAACGCTAGCGTTCCAATTAACCGGCGCGGTCTGACCGCCGGCTGTGTACCCATACAGTATGAAGTCCGTACAGTACAAATAACACCGAACTCCGAACGCGGAACGCAGACCGCCTGACCGCTCTCTGTCTGCGCAAGCCCTAAGAATCTTAAGTTTTCAGTTCATGTCTCAAGATAATCTTAGAAAAGTAAAGTTTAAAGAGTAAATCTTAGAATGCATCGTTTTTTTTACAACGTTTTTATTAGCTCGTATTCTTGTTTGTCCGGTGGTTGTTTGTCCAGTACAGATCTTGCAATCGATTATAAACTAACTTCCCGACTAGCTAGACATTTGAAACTTTGTTTGAATATGTCAGAACACGATGCCAATGCATTTTTTAAATACTTTTAGCCATCTTTAAGCAGAATTGAATTAATTTTCAGTTAATTCTGTTTTGTATGGAAAGTTATTTCAGAAAAATCCGTAAATAGTAAAAGACTATTATTGATTGCTAAGGTGGTGGTCCCAGCAACTAAATCATTTATATATAGTGCGTTACTATGGTAATCAAAATGAAATGTCAAAATGACATTTCAGTATTCTATATTTGTTTGTTTGTTTGTTTGTTTTTTATTTATTTCATATCAAGTACAAGTTTGAGCATATTGAGCATAATAATTCAACAGAAAATTTAAAAACGTTGTATATAAAAAGTTCTTTTTATCTTGTAATTATTTTTATTGATTTCGAAGTTGATTTTTATAATTATTACAATAGAGCTTCTGAGTAGTGTATAAATATATTCATATTTTTCTAAACACCTGTATTGAAAACCATGTCACATGGAGCTAATAAAAACTGAAGAAGAAGAAATAGACATGATCTAACCAACGAGCATCAACAGAGTAAAAAGCGAAAATACCTTAGCATATACTCGTTTGAAGAATAACCGAAAAGAAAATAGTTATGTGTGAGATGTGACTGTAACGACATTTGTGTAAGTATATATTTAATATTTATACTTACCATGAAAAGAGTAAAAATGGCCGCAAATCATCTGCCACAAAAAATATTTTAACTGGGCGTGGTTAATTTTACTGAAGATATATCATTTCATCGGCAGAGAGTCTTCCCGTCTAATTAAAAATAGTCTAATATCCTGAGCGAAAAAATTCAAGAAGCGACTCGCTATTAGGTTTATTATTTTTAGATTCGACGTAAATAAATACTTCAAATCTTTCAGTGCAAATAATTTCAACCTTGGCAATACGAAATACTAATCAAAAGAATATTATAACACTTGTTTATCTATTTTAAATGATATTCTTCCTAACTTTTGGATACATTTAAGTGTAGGTATTAGCGTTTCAATTTCCGAGATCCCGATCGATATATTTATCAAAAAATTCAGACACCGAAAGTACGGAATTTTTTTATGTAATGTACGACTCACCACTGAAGAAATCGCCAGTTTCTGAATATTAAAAATATATTTTAAATAATGGATTAATTTTCGTATACACTTAAAAGGTAAACTATCAATTCTTGGTAGAATGATATAAAAAATAGATAAAACTCAATATATAGTAAATATATGTACTTAATCCACAAAGTTTTATAATTATTATCAGTTTCGTTTGCTTAGATAGACACCACCAACTCGACGGAGTAGTTGACTATGCCTGTAAAAAGGATAAAAATGACCAGGTAATTATAAATTAGGTCTTTTATGGTATTAACTGTCAATTATCAAGAATTATGTGTATTATTAATATTTTTTTTAAACAATGTCCGATCCTAATAGATCATATGGGCCTCCACAGAGTAGAGGTTTGTATTAACAGATTGTGTTTTTACGAGAAATGGATGCCAGCCACTTGCTCAACCTATTAGGTACCCTGACTCACACACAAATTGAAAAACAATATGTGCACTTGCCAGACCCAGGATTCGAACCTGGGACCCACGGCGTGATAGTCCAACGCTTAAGCCGCGCGGCCACCGTGGGTGTTACATCTTAATAATTTAATATGTAGGTAAGGCAAAAAACGTGATCATGTTTAAAAAAATACATATACATAAAATTGAATTGTACCCACTAACAAATACATAATACAATTATTATATAAAATAATGTAAGTATGTAATAATAATTGGAATTATAGTTTGTTGACGATTGTTTAAAAATTAAAAAGAAAACATGTAGAAACTAGCATTTTCTTTCATTCTTTGGGGTTACGGTATCGACATTTTTTTAAATGACTTTCAAATCTCTTCCTGTTCTATCATAATAAATAATATAAATGTGAAATGTTATGCATTTCTCTTGGTATTACTTGTTCATATTATTTTGGTACATTGTTGCAATATTTTTGTTACTGGCAATCCTGATATTGATAAAATACTTATCCCGCGAATTTATTACATATTCAATGTATTTTGTTCACGTTTGTAATCCATAATGTCTAAAATGTAACCGCAATAGCCAAAGAGTTTATTATTAATATTATGTATCGAGGCGTGTAAACCTTGAATTTAGACGATTTTTTCAGCGCTTAAGAGATTTAAAATAATGATGTTAAAGTACTGGAATACTATAACCGTCACCATGATAATAAGTTGAGTAAAAAATATTTTGCCTGTGACAAGTGATAGTAAATATTGCAATGACTTCAATAAGAGTATTCAATGTCAACAGCTGTGAAACACGCTATAATGATATGGTGCGGCGATTTGGTCCATCATTTAACCAACATTTAATACGTGGAAGGTTAAATAGATTACAATTACTTATTTAATATAAATGCCGCGCATTATTCAGAATATTAAATAATTTATTTAAATATAATATGTACCTACTACAAAATGTTTATACTGCTCTCTAATATGCTTAGATCTGGGCATGTAATATTTCGTCTCTGTTCTGGCAGAACACACTAACTGGAGAATACTAGTTTTGAGTAATTTGACTAGTTGTTAAAATGTTTGAAATGGTCTATCATGTGAGTTTATTAAGTAATCGTAAAAAGGATGACTTTAAAATAAAGAATGTTTATTTATTAAGAAGGTTTCCAGACGCTAAAGTTTGAAATAAGGAACATTTTGGTCGTAACTAACTCAGTATGTCATTTTTTCGAATTAGTGTCTTCTTCCAGATCAGTGACGATTTTTAGAGTCAAATTTTTTTTTTACGTTACAGGTTTTTATAATATAGTAGATGATGGCATGCGTGCGTACTACCTGTGCCCCTGTATGGCTGTGAGACATGGCATCTTACTAAGCTTCAAGAGTCTCGGCTTTTGAGCTTTGAGAATCGATGTCTCCGCCGAATCTTAGGGGTACATTGGTACGACCGCGTTACAAACATCCGAGTTCGTGAGCAGACACAACAGCCTTCGGTGATTGAAGTTATCACGACGAGACGCTTTACGTGGCTGGGACACGTATTCCGGATACCGCCAACGAGTGCGGCACTTCGTACCCTTGTGGCACAGCATCAAGGGTTACGTTGCTGTGGCCGGCCCTCCCTCACCCTGCAGCGGTGCTACAAGAGCGACCTACGTGCTGCAGGTCTGACAAGGCGGGAGGTGCAAGAGTTGGCGATGGACCGAAGGAAGTGGCGCCAACTTGTGCTTGCCCTATGCCCCAATGTTGGGACGTGACAGGGTGGAAGAAGAAGAAGAAGAAGAAGAATAAGAAGATAATGGCAATTAAGCACCATTAAATATATAATTAGTCATTATTAATTAAGTGTGGAATACTTATATTATAAAAAAATACATAGGGTTCGATGACCAACATAACCTAACAGTAAACTAATTATTTTATTCAACGAATAAGACACAAGATTTGAGAATGTAACATTCTATATGTTGAATAATTAACTTAAATAATATATTAAATTTAATATACGTAAACCGATAATAACGCAATTCGATAAGCATTTCATGTAACAACTACTAATTTAAATCGTCGTAATTTAGTAAGGTGCCCGTAGCTTAATTGGAAAAGCATACTAGCACGAACCCAGCAGATACAGGTTCAAGTCTAGTCGGCTGTCGTATTTTTTTCTACAAAATGTTTTTTTATAGTGTGTATATGCATGAGATGTTTTCAAATTATGTATATTTAACCTAAAGCGCCAGCTAGACGGTCATGCTTTACGACAAGCTTACCTGCGCAAACCAGTTTGTATCAGAAAGCCCGTGTGTATGAACGGGAAAACTGTACGCGAAAAACGAAATGCGCTGTAAAAGGGTTCCGTATTTTTATACCGCGCAGGCAAGTCGCTGCCGTCTAGCCGGCGTATAACAGTTTTAAAAAATATTTAAATTTATATTGTTAAAAGCAATAATCTGTAAGCAATAAGCTTTCAGGATACAGCTCCTGCATTCATCTTTTTTGTATAATTCTCTCTTTTATTTTGAATAAAATTAATAATTTCCACCAAAAATAAACAGAACTAGACGCTTACAGATTTGACGTTATCAATGATTTTTTTAATTTCTATAAATGCTGCTTCAAACGCGAATTTACCCTGTCATATTTCTTGTGCAAACAGTCTAATACCGTGCGTTATCGTATTTTGAGATAAAATAGTACGCCAAACACCTCCAAGTAAAATCAACATAAAGGTTATGTAGCAAAAGTTAATCCACGATTTTTCCAACTAGAGATAGACCAAGGAAGAGATGGCGTTATCGCATTCTGCTGTGACAAACAGAACAGACAGAAATTAAAATAAAAGTTTTTCTATGTAAAAATGCCATCTAATATTAGCTTCATCCATTATGCGGTTAATAAAATTTGCCAAACGATTACTTTTCTAGAAGGCATGCTCACTGTTCACTCTCTTGAATCTCGTAGGTCACTTCTGCTCTTGAAACATTTTTACCTGCGAGGTATGATTTCTAATCCTGGCGTCCTAAAGAATTTAAATTTATGTGTAAATAAATTACCTACGTACAGCCATGGTCTATTCTGGCTCAGAACTGTTTTCACAAATCAAGCGTATCAGGCACCATTAGCGAGGGGAGCAAGATTAGGAAATGCGCTCCTTAAAGAAATATACATTTTCAATAATGTACTTGCATTTTGTTTTTGAAAATTTAATTCATTGTATAAAATTTGTTTATGTTTTATTATTATTTTATTATTCTCTCTTGTGAGAGTAATATTTGTTATAATGTAAATCTCATATTGTGAACGTCCTGAATTTTCATTTGTTATTTCTAAAATGTTTTGTTATCTCAAATAAATACATAAATAAATAATTCCATCCTAATATAGCTGTTATATTATTCAGTCGACGCTGATCAAATGAGTGGAGAAATGTACTCATCTACAACGATGCCGTTTTTACGAATGTGTACATACCATCGATTTACGTTTAAAATGTACTTACCCAAAACTATGCGTATTTTCAAATCAAATAAGTATACATTACGAGTATCTTAGAAACTTTTAGCATTCTGATTTCGTCCCCATAAAAAAGGAATTTTCTATTTTTTGTTAACTTGCATATCGTCACCCCAATACTACAATTAGATAACTTGATTTTCACTATTTTTTTGAGATAGCTATTGAATACGATTCTACATTTCCTTCTCTACACAATGATAGAAATATGTAAGTCAGAAGTTAATGGAAACTGTATTAATTTTGTGTTTGAAAATATTAGATAACTTTAAAACCATAAATGCATTAAATAAATTAAATAATATGTGTACAATATTTTATCATACAATTGAACATTATTTAATTGTTTCCAAAGTTAGACAAGCACAATTTTCCAATAATAATTATAGCCTAGATTTATGTTAATCAAGTAAAGTTTAAATATCATTTTCCCAACAATTACCAAATCAGAGTTATCTACTTGTAGTATTGAGGTGACGATATAATATTTATTATATTTTTGGTATATTATGTTATAGTATGTGGAAAAATGAGAAAAATATATGCCACAATTTAAGTCAATAAATTAAAAAAATATCGTTAAGAGAATAATTAGCCTGCCTTGTTATCTTAGATTAATTATATTGAATTACCAATAAGGTGTGCTAATCTAAGATTAAATAATAAAAGCGACATTGATTGAAATAATCAGTGATCATACGATTTAAATATTAAATTATATTTCCGGAATTATTTAGATAGCAACCAATTTCGGTAAGAATCAATTAAAAAAATGATGAGCGATATATTTAATTATTAATAATTAATAATTATTAAAGCTATTATCTCCCATACATAAATGTGATAATATCTAAAGGATTAAAAATGCGTTATTGTGAATCATAAGGCACACCCACCCGCCCTTGGAAATTGAATATTATGTTTACCAAAATATATTTGTTGTTTACAATAATTTAAAGATTAAGATGGTATCGATATATTTTCTATGAAAAATTAATTTAAATTTCAAGTTTTCTTTCCAGATTTTTATCTCAGAAAAATAATTGAAATCATAGGCAGTGCATATTACATAAAATAATTACAAGATAAAAAGAACTTTTTATATACCACGTTTTTAAATTTTTTGTTGAATCATATAAACTTAACAATCATATGTATTATTAAATACTTTTTTTTTGTATTTGATAGAAATATTGAATAAATATAGAATACTGAAATGTCATTTTGACATTAATATTGATTTCCATAGTAACGTACGTATATATTAATAATTTAGTTGCTAGGACCCCTTTAGCAACCAATAATAGTGTTTTACTTTTTACGAATTTTTTCCGAAATAACTTTCCATACAAAACAGAATTAACTGAAAATGAATTCAATTCTGCTCAAAGATGGCTAAAACTATTAAAAGAATGCATTTTCATCGTGTTCTGATATATTCTAAAAGTTTCAAATGTCTATCTAGTCGAGAAATTAGTTAAAAATCGATTGCAAGATTTGGACAAACAAGAAAAAATTTGTACTAGACAAACAAGAATACGAGCTAATAAAAACTTGGTAATAAAGCTTTGCACAAGATAAAAAAAAATGATAAATCGCGAGGCGCACCCATCAGCCCTTGAAAAGTAAAAATTTGTAATTTTTTATGAAAGTAATCGAAGATTAAGTTTATATATATTTATTTGTATGCAAAATAATAATTTAAATCATATTCAATACAATAAGTATTAGTAAGGAAATGAAACCTTTTAAGAAGATACATAAATAATATGATGAATTACAAAGGCGCACCCAGCCGCCCTTGGAATTATTGATTGTTGTAAAATGAAAAATTTAAATAATCATTTTTTTATCTTTGAATAATAATATAAATCATATTAATTGTGTACCTATTACATAAAATAAAGCTTTTTACGAGATAAAACACATCATGATAAATTGCAAGATGTAACCAGCTGCCCTTGGAAAGCGAATAATATGTTTACCAAAAAATATTTATTGTTTACAAAGTCAAATATTTCTAATCAGTATGTTATCATTTTTTTTATATAACATTAAAAAGAATTTTAAGTGTTTTTTCTCGATTTTTATTTCAGAATAAATTATATCATATTTAATGGGTAATTAATTACATAAAATAAAGCTTTTTACTTGATAAAAAATGTATAGAGCTTAACGTTCGACACTTATAACAATATTTCAATTTCACATTTATCAGCTCGTCACTTCAATACTACAACTAGATAACTTGATTTTCACTGTTTTTGAGATAGCTATTGAATATGATTATATATTTCCTTCTGTACGAAATGATAAAACTAGGTAAGTCAGAAGTTAATGAAATCTGTATTAGTTTTGTATTTGAAAATATTAGATAACTTTAAAACCATAAATGCATTAAATAAATACTTACAATAAAATATCTACAATATTTTTTTCATGTAAGTGAACATTATATAATTGTTCCCAATTAGACAAAGCGCAATTTTCCATTTATATTTTAAATAATAATTATAGCCTAGATTTATGTAAATTTTAAACTACATTTTCCCAACAATGACCAAATCAGAGTTATTTAGTTGTAGTATTGAGTCGATGGACTGTATGTCACCAATACAACATAACATTCAGAAAATTTTAATTCAAATTTATATTATGGCACTATTATGATACTATAATTTAAATCTAATGATTGTGTAACTGTAGAGATACTATATAATATAATAGGACCGCATTTTTACTCGAATGGTACAATAATGTGTAATAATGCTGGTTTTTAAAACATTTTTTCGTTTAAATACAAATGTTAGACGACATAATTATCAGCTTATATTTGACGTTAAGGGGGGACATGCTCGTCGAAGGTCAAAATTGAGTTTTTATTGTATTTTCAAACCATGATCCTGGACACTCCTTAAACGTTGTAGATAATCTATTTATATAATTTTGAAGCCTTATTATCCTTTATAGTTATTTTAAACATTTGATGACTGCATGAAGTATTTTTGTTACATAAAATAGTATTCTTTTAAACCTCTCGCTCTAATGTTTTAGAATATAGTCATATTTCGGTACAGAACTGTGCAGTGGTGTTAAAATTTTTTACATTTATTAATTTTTAAACGCATTTGTAAAACCATTAGTATAATTTATTACGAGATAATTTTTGTAAAATATTCACGATAAAAAATTATTTTGATAATCTCTGTGATCCCAAATTTGACAAGAATTAGGCATTTTATTATTCAAAAAATCGGCAAGATTAACACATTTGAAGATGATTTTAAAGATATTTATTATAAGCTATGTCTTTGACCATTCAAGTGTGATAAAAATCTTATGAATAATGATTGCTTTATAATAATTATTGACCTAAGAATAAGGTAGTGTTTTTTTGAAATACGCCATTTCTTTTGTCATTCCCTAGTGGTTAAGCTACAACATACGGCCGTAGCCATAAAATGACAAACTATAATTAAAGTAGGGAGTAAAATGATGTTAACGCGCGTGAACGCCGTATGTTGTAGCTTAACCACTAGGGAATGACAAAAGAAATGGCGTATTTCAAAAAAACACTACCTTATTCTTAGGTCAATAATTATTATAAAGCAATCATTATTCATAAGATGTTTATCACACTTGAATGGTCAAAGACATAGTTTATAATAAAGATCTTTAGAATCATCTTGAAATGTGTTAATCTTGCCGATTTTTTGAATAATAAAATGCCTAATTCTTGTCAAATTTGGGATCACAGAGATTATCAATATAATTTTTTATCGTGAATATTTTACAAAAATTATCTCGTAATAAATTATGCTAATGGTTTTATAAATACGTTTAAAAATTAATACATGTAAAAAATCTTAACACCACTGCACAGTTATGTACCGAAATATGACTATATTCTAATACATTAGAGCGAGAGGTTTAAAAGAATACTATTTTATGTAACAAAAATACTTCATGCAGTCATCAAATGTTTAAAATAAGTATAAAGGATAATAAGGCTTCAAAATTATATAAATAGATCATCTACAACGTTTAAGGAGTGTCCAGGATCATGGTTTGAATATACAATAAAAACTCAATTTTGACCTTCGACGAGCATGTCCCCCCTTAATTTAAACGTAAAATGACTGAATAATAGCTTTTAATGACATTTCATATAATTTAGTTTACATTTATTATGCATCTTCTATATCACTGAAATTCTAGCATAAAAAACTTTCAAAATAATATTGTAATAACGAAATTTATACATATTTTCAAATAGCCGTCACAACATGAAATGATAGTTATTTAAATAGCTTCATACGACTGTGATCTTAAAAAAGCTCACAAAGCTTCTTATATAAATTAATCGACTAAATACCTATATAACATTGATCTGTTTCTTCTATTTTTTAATTAAGTACTGTCTAAAAGTATACTTTTGTGCAATGTAAATAAATAAAAGTATTTTGACAAATTCTTCTATTCTTTTAAAACTTTTAAATTAATTTGCAAAAAAATAGATAAAACACAAAACATATTAATATCTATATTTAAACATGGCTATATTTATTAAATCTATCTATAATTAAAATAAAATGTATTAAAAAAATACTAACCTTTTTAACGAAATTATACACCAAATTTATTAAATTAATGTCCACACTGTCACACAAATCGGTATTTTAATGTCTTTCAATTTAGATGTGAAAATAACTCGAAAACTCACTATAAATTACTACTCAAATTCAAGCATGGAAAATTTTATAATATCATCAGTTTTTTTAATTTTATAATATTGTTTTTAAGTATTTGTATAAAATACTAAAGTATATTGTACATATTTTAATGATTTTTTAATAATATTAATAAAAGATAGAAAGTTTTACAAAATAAATTTTCCGTATTTACGCGACAGTTTCCCGACAGTCGAATTGGCATACTATCATTGCGTAACCCACGCGACGTCTATACGTATTCGTGTTTCGCGACGCACTGACCGCTCGGAAAATCTAGCAAGTAATGCTTTCCACCTCCCTTTAACAATAATATAAATACCCCTCTCATAGCAAGCCACAAATTTCATGAACCAATCAATCAACATTGGAACTGATACTCATAACTACACCGTCAGTCAGTTCGTAGTGATTCTCTTCATGTTTTACTAATATAATAGTTAGCTACTTAATAATTAATATATTTCGGTTACATAATGTTCAAAACAGTACTATTTCAGTTTCAGTGTACAAACAAAATTTTAAAGGGCAGTGATTTTTTTCCTAGTAGGTATATTATGACATTATTTTACTACCTACTTTTTAGTACCTATATTTACATTTTTACGAAATAAAAAAAATAATATCATAACAGATTGAACAAATTCTCTTTTTAAATTTTGTTAATTCAGTATTAAATAATAATTACAAGATAAAAAGAACTTTTTATGTACAACGTTTTTAAATTTTCTGTTGAATTATTATGCTCAATATGCTCAAACTTGTACTTGATAATATATGTAGTAAATAAAAAACAAACAAACAAACAAATATAGAATACTGAAATGTCATTTTGACATTTCATTTTGATTTCCATAGTAACCCACGTATACATTAATAATTAAGTTGATAGGACCACCCTCTTGGCAACCAATAATAGTCGATTACTTTTTACGGATTTTTCTGAAATAACTTTCCATACAAAACAGAATTAAGTAACTGAAAATTAATTCAATTCTGCTTAAAGATGGCTAAAAGTATTAAAAGAATGCATTAGCATCGTTTTCTGATATATTCTAAAAGTTGAAATGTCTAGCTAGTCGGGAAGTTAGTTAAAAATCGATTGCAAGATTTGTACTGGACAAACCACCACCGGACAAACAAGAATGCGAGCTAATTAAAACGTTGTAATAATAATAAAAAATCAAAACATCACTGCAAAACGCCCACAGATGACCTACTTAATATATCATCCTCTTAACTAATAAATATGCTAAGATAATAAACAGTTTTTAGTATCCTATTGCAACCCCCTCTCTTTTACCATTAACTATCTCTTTTTAATCACATAGTATATGTAATAAATAATAAAAGTAAACAAATTCAATTAAAATGAAATTATTGAATTATTATTTTGAGTTATCATCGCTCGATCACTGATATAAGTTGTAAAGTAGTCCATAATGGATGAATAATAGAAGAAAAACAGCTTTTTGTTTTCTCAAGTGCATAGTCACAAGGGTGAAAGTTTATATTATTTTGATTATAGAATATTTAAAATTAATAAGTTCCACATTTCGATAATGCAGCAATGTTAGTAAGCAATAGTTCTTAAACAAGTCAAAAATACCTAAAGGTGGACTAGGCTGATTTTGAAATCAAGCGACACAACTATGCTAATATAATAGTTGCACTCTAATTACATCCCATTCTTAAGAATATTATTTAATCTCATGCCGAGAAAATGTACAAAATAATATAGTACGTAATCTTTTTTAGAGTACAAAGATAATTTCTTCAATTATTATTTATTTCAAGAAATGTGTAAATTATTATATAGCTGATAAATCACTACCCCATTGAATAACTGGAAATATTATGAATCCATAAAACAAAATTGTTATTAAAAAATGTTATTTTTCATTTTCGTTTTAAGCACTATGCACACTCACCAATCGTTACATATAACTTATACAACATATATTTACTTACTGTTTGTGGTTTGTGTACTAACTTAACATAAGTGTTTAAAAAAATGTGACTATACATTTTCCTTAGTAAAGAATTTATGCATACATTGAAAAAAAAATTTTCTTAAATTTTTCTAAACTAAGTTTAGAAATTTACAAAAATGTATAATATAATTGCACAATCCTTTTATAATTAATTAACTATATTCAGCACTCACAATAAAATCCAGGTTCGCGTAGTAAAATATAATTATTAATCACGAATTATAGATAATCCAATAAATTTCTTTGAAATAAAAAAAAATGTTTAGAAGCTTTCGTAATGTTGTTCACTTAGTATTTTCAAGATGCACTTATTAGAAATTGTCGTTTATAAAGAAAGACACCCGCACGCATATGTGGTTCGCGATGAACTAAAGTAAGTCTGTTGTGATAACTGACAACATGTTACGGGCGGTGGAGATGGAAATTCGAGAAATTAATTATCACATACCTACACTTTACCTGACCACCGATTACGAATTTTCTCACAATAAACTGTCTTACCAATGGCATTGATATAAACTACATACAATATCTAGACAGTAAAATCGGTACTTTTTTCAGAAAACAACTGACAATAATCTGTAAGAATTACCTTATTACTGTGTGGTTAGAGTTCAGCTTTAAATACTTACATAAAATATAAATTTATAACAGCTCATGTATCCCATAAAAGTTAATTACTTTATTTTATTTAAATATAATAATAATTGACATATATATATAAATTAACGAAGTTTCAAAATTTACCCTAACTAAAATGCAGGTGGAGTTTATTTTTCTATCACTTTCATTTGTATTTATCTGTTTATTATGAAAGAATTAAAAAAATATGGAAAAACTCTAGCAGATGTTTATTTATTATTCATTGATTTGTCAATGATCGATGTTATGACGTTACTCTAGTATTTTTCAGATAATAAACCAAGCGTTAGTAAGTACACACCAGAGAATATACAAATAGTATAAAGTGAGTTGCCTTCTGGGTGAGCGATAACAAGGTTTAATTCTCGAGTGTAGAATTCTCGAGAAATGTGGAATAGACTTAAACACTTACGCCCGTAGTTATGCGTCATAATATACATTATAGTTTGTCACGTAAACGAGACGCTCATTCATTATTGGTAATATTTGAGAACATTCCAGAGGCTTTGTATTTCTCGGATTCTATGATTTAACCGTCATTAAATTATAAACCAAATCGCACTTCAAACATTTGACTGGCTTTAACATTTATATATTATTAATCTGTTATGTAGTGTTAGTGTATAGAGACTTAATTATTGTAACCTGATTAGGGTAGGTCACGAGTGGGTCAACGTAACGTTGTACATAATTCCATTTACTATATTACCTACCAGTTAATTATAGTAACACCATGAAATACCTAAATAAAACACACTGTTATGTTAATACGGTTTCCAAAAATACTTATTATTAAAGTATTATATCTGACATCCTTTCTGGGGTGATTAATAGAGATGATCCCATTCAGCAGGTAATCTTTAACTGTGTAGTTTTTACAATGGTGTCAACCTAGATAGCTATCGACTAAAAACAAATTCTATAATTTAATATTATAATTAAATTTATGTTACCATTTTCCACATTGGAATATTTAATATTTTTTCTGTTTCACTTCAATTCAATTTAGTCAAAGGCAATTTAAATATCCCCCCGTAGGTACTAGGGATTGAAATACCGGTTTTTCAAAACCGGTATTCCAGTATTTATCAATACCGAAATACCGGTTTTAAAAATCCAAAATACCGGAATTTTCGGTATTAAGAAAGCACACTCGTTTACGTTTTTGAAAATGAATTATAAGTTATGTGCTGCTAAAATGCAGTGAGTGAATCCATCACAGATAAAAAAATAATAAAACAAAGTTCATCAAATATATTTATATAAGTAATGATTGTCGCGATGAATTATCATAATATTCTTTCGAAATAGAAAACATCTGAGACAAAAACGTTCAATTATTCTAAAATAATTTGAATTTAAGAAGCTTTTCCCCGCAGCCGAATTTATTTGAACTTTTGCGGGCTTTAGTTAAAACTATCAATATATACAAATCATTTGTAAAAAATCACTAGTTCTACAATTATGATCAATACATATTTTTAAGTGTCAACATAATAACTATAGGTATGCAGCTTTTTGCTATAAAACAATATTTTTAAAAGATTTTAACAGCTATATTTATTGATAAACACCTACTTCTGTTTTTTTAAATGTTTAAGAAATACCGAAAAACTGGTATTGACATTTTCATTCGGTATTGCAATCCTCACAACATATCGGTAAATATATTGTACTCGTACTTATTGATCAACGAAGAATGATTTTTTTTTAATCATCTTATAACTTCTTCGTGTTTCATTAATATTAACCTATTGTAAAAACATTCAATTGAAATATAAATAAAAATATTCATGTCAATTTTGCTATTGAAGCAACGTCATCGCTGGCCAAACGTGGTATATATAATATATAAACATTATAAACACATATTTAAAAATAACATTCTTAAAACACTTTCGCCAGACCCGGAATTTTAATTCGAGACCCAAGACTTCACAAGCGGATACTTTACCACGCGTCCATCACGAGGGTTATAGTCAGTCATTATTAAGGCATATGAATTCTGACGCTACTGTTTTCTAAAAAAAAATAACATACAGTAGAACCTCGATATAACGAACTAATGCGGGTCACGGGGTGTCCGTAAAAGCCGAAAGTCTGTAAACATAAAAATAAATATAAATAAAAACAATAAAAACACAAGCCTGTGTATTGAGATATCGGATGATACATCAAGACACACACATTATGGAGTGACGTTAATTTTCAATATCGACACTCTTGCTTCGTGTCCGGAAGCTTGTACGTATGCAGTTCGCCGTATCACACTACACCGTGAAATATTCCATCGGAAGTATATGGCCGTATATTAAAGACCGACCAACCTCTTTGGGTCGTATAGTACTGACATAAAATTCATGTCTAAAAAAAATTGCTAAAATCAGCTATGAAAATTGAATTAAGTTCATAAAATTGGCGACCGTATAGTATACGGTCATCTCTTTCCGATAAGAAAGCTCACGGCGAACTATGCCACGGTGAAATGTTCTACGTACAATTTACATGTAACCCGCTTGCTTTCGGTAATCCTGCTTGTCAACTCTCTAAAATTACAAAAATCCGTGTAATACAGTTTAATTTCATCAGTCAATAAATGTTATTAGATTATCATGCGCAGAACATTGTTTACAAGCGGTGATACTTGGATTTAAACATGTACAACATTAACAGCATGTTTTTAACAATTTTCACATTTGACCGGATATTTTGTCCGTTATATCGAGGTGAGTATTTCGTCTATCTCCATGTATGCATATGGTTAGATGGTAAAATATTACAATCAAGCCGGCTGTTTCCAGATGTATCTTTTGTCACAATATATCAATTTCCAGCGTTAATATTTTCCATTACAATAAAACAAATATTGTATTGGCAAGTCATCGTCCGTACGATAATATTGAATTATATTGTAATTGACATGGTGAAACTCGTGAGGCATAATACGTATATATTGACTATAAAATTTCCATGATTCATCTGTTGATCTAACCATGAGTGCAGGATAATAATTATATGCACTTTGCGTATTTATACTACATCTGCTAACACGTGGTATACGTTTATCTGATGAAATTTTACCCAAATTTACATTCCTTTAATTTCCCCGAATTCCCCTTAGGGGCAAAGCCCACATAATACGGCGGGGCGAAGACATGTGCTTCCAATTTAGTAAATGAGATGACGGCGCATACGTTAATTTTATGAGTAGCGAACTACTCAACCAAAAATATGATGTGATTTACAAATTACAAATTCAAGACATTCAAAGCATGGCATGAAAATAAAAAAAAACTGTAGCACACGGAAGTACGCCAAATGCTAACTCAACATAACGTAAACCCTATTTTAAGAATTAATAAAAAAAATCTATGTGTGTACTTATGTACGCGCGTTAGAAGTTATTCTTCTTTGGCGTAACACAACAAAAACAAAACTTATGATAAACTGGATTCTTTGACTAGCTCTTAATTATCTTGTTAAATTAGACACTCAAGAAAAAGGACCGCATATTGGAACGCCGTTGGTTTATTTACACTTTAACTTATATTACTAAATTATATAATGGTTTCTCGTTGTTTTTGACCAACTATCACTTTTAATGACGTTTAATCGTTTGTTTACGTAAGGAATTGCAAATGGCCGACAATAATAAATTCACTGCCTAGGCAACGGAACAATTCTAAACTATAATATTATACTGTATAATCGTCACGATTGCAGTATCATACTGTGGCGTAAAGGTAGTGCGTTCGGCTGATAACCGAACAATCGGTGGTTCGAATCCAATCGAGTGCGTTTTTTTTCGTGTGAAAAACATAAATTATGTGTTACATAGGCCACGCCAAAAATACACTCTGATCTGATTTCCCAAATGTGCCAAAAGAAGTATAACTTCAAAAATATCCGCCTAAATTCATTTTCATGTAAGTAAAATTGTATCAATCTTGATCTAATACTGCAAAACCCAGTTAGTGTGATGAGGCCCATTAGCCACTACCTTTGCTTTTGCGTATCGAAAAAAGGCACAAATCGAAAAAATGTCGGTACGTGTAAAAACCAAACATTTTAAGAAATATATTTAAAATTTGATAACAGATACCTATATTGTGTCGACCGCGTTCAAGTTTCGTTTCATGTTTGAGAACGAGAGCTTCTTTCTTGTAGTACAGACATAGGGAATTAAAGAACATATGGATGGTTCATAATAATTATGGATCAAGTCCATCAAAATAGATCCTGAAATATTTAGTCCTAAAGTTAAAACTCCTTTTGTAAAATTCAGGAATGTTTTGACTGTATATACCTACTTACCATATTTTGATAGTACCTACATGGATCAATTTAAATAAATAGTCGAAACAAAGTGTATTCAGGCTTTATTAATATTAGCGAATTAATGTACCAAATACCTTTTTATACTGCTGAAGGAACCTGTCAAAATGGACATGATTCACATTCAATTTGATGTCTTATCAATACTAGTATTGCCATTTATGCGAAAAATTGTAATATCTGTTTTATCTAGTCACTGAAACGATTTATTAAAATTGGACTAGATCCATAATTATTGAGAACCACCCATATTGTTTAGAATGTTTAGATGAATAATTATTGTTAAATTATTATATTACAAAAACATTAAATAATGCATAAAATTGTTTCATCGTGTTTTATTTCTCACTAAAATAGGTACCGACCTTCCTGGTGCGTCTTCAGCGTCCAAAGTATTAAGTATCTGATAGTCAGAAATTTGATGCGCATGAAAATAAATAAACTAAAGCCCGAATTATATTATTATGGTGCATGTCTCTGACTATCACGTGACGTCACAGCAAGCTGCTAACGTCGTTTATCTTGGTGTTTAAAATGTTATACGACTGATGCTCCCATCCCGTGGCACATTTTGAACCTTTGAGCTAACATTGTCAGTTGGAAAAATCTGCCGAAATCACCAGAACAATAATGAGGTCACATCACGTTGAACTGCAATGCATCGACACCTGCATGACTCAATGAATGTTTTTATCATCTTCTACATGCCTACATTTTTCGACTGTCATGTCAAAATTACGGTCGATTCTCGATGAGAAAAGACCTTCTCGCTCGCCATAAAACGCCGCAAACTTTATATGGAAGTAGGGATCAGGTGTACTCTAGTGCACGCCAACCAAGGTCTTGGGAAGTTGCTCCTCGGACACTTTTCGCACAAATTTGAAGAGTGCATAACGGGTGTGGAGACGTGGCGGGTGGTGGAGCGAAAAGCAAGTGTCGTGTCAAAATCACGTTTTTTTTTGTTTTTAGCGGTCGGCACTATGTTTTTTTTATAAGAATGTTGTCTATTATTATTTATGGTCTGCAGGTTGGGTTCTGTTCAAAATATTATCTATGGATGTCATGTCGGAAGTAATTTTAACGTACGCACATGTAGAAACTGTTAAAATTAATTGAAATTAGCATGAATAATAAATAATAATTCAAATAACTACAGCATTATAGTTGGCACTCTTCATCAATGTCATTCTTCAGTGAGTTTACGGAGATGCTCTTCGTCAAAATATTCTGTAAAATGACGAAAGCATAGATTAAATTTGTCGCCGCGACGTCGTGACAGTGGGCGACATGCACCTCAATTTGGTTAGCGCAAACACATTTAAAGCTGTTGGAGGCATCAATAAACGCCAGTAAAAACGCCACAAGCCAGATCAGTATTTTGTAAGCTAGATGCTAGAAAAACGCTAAATTGGCAACACTGTTCAAGTTGAAGAACTATAAGTGCTCGGCCGTAGTGATTTGGCGGGCGCGGCGCGGCGGCGTCTTGCGAAACTCAAACGTATAACCGTGTGTATTATGCCCCAAAAAAGACACTGTCTACGATCATTTTACACGCGGTTATACGTTTGAGCTTCGCAAAACGCCGCCGCGCCGCCCCCGCGCGACCACTACGTTCTTGCACTAATGGTAGATCACCGCTTGTTTTAATACCTACCGGAAAGTAGATCAGAGCGTTCTTGAAGTTGAACATGCCTGCTAGTATGTTGAACTTATTTTTTTTTGCACGTAGTAATTTAAATTGTCGCACCTACTTGTTATCAGGGCATTTACTCTACTTCCATACGCATATACATGTCGTTTAATAATATTGTGATTACAAAATCAATATCCGATCTAAAATGGTACATCCGTATTATAAAGTTGACTTGGTTATAGTAAAACTGTTGACATGGTAAACTGACACGATTTTGCCGCTGGCACCCATCAAAATATTGTCACTTGACCATGCCGAATTTAAAAAAGCAACTGCTTTGAAATTAATTAATATTAAAGTTATAAAAAAAAGTAATAATACTTACCAGCAACCTTGTGTATTTAATTCATACAAATACTTGCCAAATTCGGAAAACCCCAAACATTTATTACGGGTAGCGTTATCAATACATAATGCAGTTAAGTATATTATTAACCTGGTCGCACATAGATGTTTTGTCTTGACTGAAATACGTCGGATTTGTCGATGTGATTTTTTTTGTCATTCACAAAACACATGTTAATTAATGTACCGTTCAACATTTTTGGTAGACTAAAACGCTTGACGCACATAGAGACTTTTACTCGACATGTATCGCAGGTAGAAAAGCAAAATGTTGCCTCGATGCATGTGAAAATGACGATATTTTATTTGTTTCGTGCCGTCACTGCCCCGGTCTGCCATAGTCTAGTAGCAGTGGTTTTCACGTGAAATTTAGCTGTGGCCGCACAATTGCCATTGACAGTTCTATGGAAACGTCTGGTGGCCGCACCAAATTTCACTTTTGTCGTGATTGAAAAAATTAAAGCTAAATTTTATTTACTAAGAAAATGCATCAATTTATTTATAGACAAGTCCATTTAATAAAAGACATTTGAACATTTTAGTACATATCTATTTATTTAAAAATAATGCAAATGGAAATTCCTCAATAGTTATTTTTTTCCAATGCGAGCCGTATGGCTACTTCTAAGTATATATCACCGTCAACTGTTTTCGATATTTGTTTTTTGTGAAGTGCATTACACTTTACACTGAATGATCTTTCACAGTATACAGTAGTGAGAAAAATCGATAATATTAATAAAGCAATTGTTGCCAGTTCTTTGAATTGACTTGATTCTTGGTTAACGTATAACTTGGACCAAAATTTTTCAACCGTGGTATTATTAAAATGATTTTTAAGTACTTGGTCATGACTCATTTCCAATAACGCATATTTAAAGTTAGCCCATTTAATTAAATTAAATACTGAAAATGATATTGGTGGCCGCAGCAAAATCCTCTGGCCACCAGGGCCGCACATGAGAACCACTGGTAGCGTGTGCTCGCGGGAGAAAATTGCAACATTATCGGTGGTTTTGAATTATGACCACGTCCCAGTCGAGTCGATGTTCTGTGTGCGAAAAAAATTAGCAAAAGTAACACCATTTTCCTCAGTCCCGTTGAAATTGCAATACAGCCTTGCATGAAAATAATATGTGTTTTATGCTTTGCATTTTGCTTTGCTTGGAAACTTGATTATCAAATAGCCCCCTATTTCACCAATTGTCTCGGTTACGTTATAATATGGTTTTCAGTTTATTGAAGGCTTTCCGTAACCAACTCAATAAACAATATTTGTATATGGTTATGTTTTATTTTAAATAATTCATTCATTCAATTTATTTTTTTCAAATATGAAATATCAAATTATAAATACGCTATTTTTTTTACAAGATATAAGGATATAATATTCTTTATTGAACATAAATAATCTGAAAACACCGCAGAGAAAATATAATATAACAACTTGAATATTTTTAAGTTAACTTTAAATTAGTATTCAGCCAATACATCGTCCAAGCTAAAAATCAATCAAATTAGACGGTAATTATCACAAAACAGATTAATAAATATAATTCAGACACGCTATACCCCAATAAACTACATTTTGAAGCAGGGTTTTGATTGTATGAGTGTCCTACTAAAATTAACCACACATTATAGAGGTGCAATAGTGTGTTGCAACTTTCAAATAGATCAATATTGAATGAGCGTCAGTGCATAAACCGATAGTAGAGTTCAGAACGAAAGACAAGTGTATTCTTGACACGTGTTTAAGTTTATCTCATATTCTTCCACACTCGAGATCGGTCGCCTGTTACTCCACACCCGTTAGGTATTTCAGTCCCCATCAATTATGTGTTCCCTGGCAATTATAGACGATTGATTTTTTTCACGATTGTACAATTTAGGACTCGTCGGTAAATTTAGTAACAAAGTTCATGCTTTTATACAAACGTGAACAATTGTTTAACTTTGTCTCTGGAATATAGTTTTTTTTTTAGAATTATTATTAACGATGTCCTTGCTTTTTCGTACACGTTGGTTGTTAGTAATTTTGAACAGTCACAAACACCCATGTTTTGATAAAAACACATAAATATTGTGTCTTGACCGGGAATCGAACCCAGAACTCTTTTATTTATTTTTTTTTATTTTATTTTTTTAAACATTTATTTTAAACATTTGATGACTATCAGATGACAGATTATCAATATAATTTTTATCGTAAATATTTCACTATAATAATGTCGACATAAATTTTACTAATGGTTTTATAAATGCGTTTAAAAATTAATAAATGTAAAAAATCTTAACACCACTGCACATGCATGTACTGAAATATGACTATTTCTAAAACATTAGAGCGAGAGGTTTAAAAAATACTATTTTATGTAATAAAAATACTTTATGCAGTCATCAAATGTTTAAAATAAATATAAAGGATAATAAGGCTTCAAAATGAGATAAATAGATTATCTACAACGTTTAAGGAATGTCCAGGATCATGCTTTGAAAATTCAATAAATGCTTCATTTTGACCTACGCTGAGCATGTCCCCCCTTAATGGTATAATTTTAGATATTTTATAGGTACTTATACGATTTTTTGACTATTATCTATTGTGACTTGGATTAGGCAGGGTTTAATTGGAATTTTATATTATTAAAACTATACTGTTGGAAATATTGAGTTGATTTATTCACACGTTTGAGATTTAAGCTCATCGAACTAAATTATATTCAGAACTACTGAATCTAAATCTATACATTGTAGTCTTAGTTAAATGAAAACAAATACGTTTGACTGACAAAGTTTAGTGTGCACTACTTATGTCGGATTTTAACAGCATACCTCCACCATTTGCTACTAATATTATATTATATTGCACATTATAATATTATATAATTAGGTACCACCTGACCTTCCATTGGTAATGATACAGGTATTCGAAATTGCAGTCAAAATTTTTAATGCATAAAATCGATTGACACTGAAGGATACATACACCATAAATATTAATGTCATTACATTACACTCATTACATATATTAATGAATGGTGATTATAGCGTGATGAATACCATACATGATCACGTCATCTAGCGATAGCTTTCGACTTATTCTTTGAGAAATACGAACAGATATATTATTGAATGAAGGAATATACTAATTCAGTTTAAATTTTCTCAAATCACAGTTGGGTCAAGGCGGGCGCTCCTCTACTTGTAAGTCACTGCACTGTTACCTACGAATCTATTCTATACACAATACTGCTATCGGTGGCTATTGAGGGAAGTTTTTCATATTTTAGTATTAAGGTATTTTAATTTTCAGCATCATTATCATAATTATCATAATTAACAGCATCTCTCTTGGCTGTGCTAACTTTTAGAGCGAGATAGACAGTTTTGACTGTTTAGACGGCTAACTTATTGTAACAATTATAATACCTCAATACAAAAATATGAAAAACTACCCTCGATAGCCGCCGACAGCAGTCTTGTGTATAGAATAGATGCGCAGGCCGCTTTATCCATCCGTGATAAATTGTTGCAAGTGCGTTATTTTAGAAAAGTTTTGTCTTCACGTTCGTGACGTTTTATAATATCGTCATGAAATTCTTGAAAGAAATTAAGTTTGTGACAATAATATAGTATGTAAATTAAGCAAAATAACACTACCCTATAGTTAAATAACATAATTTTATTTTTATTATCTCAGCTATATAATATGTCTGCCGGGGAGAGGGGTGAATGGAACTATTCAACGTTAGCGATAGGACGCCATCGGCTAGACACTGCTGAATGGATTACGCCAACTGGACGATGGGACAACTGGGCGTCGCTACAGATTAATAAAGAGTAAAGTGGAGGTTATTTTTGTTACAACGACTCGTGTCGATGGTGTATCTACTTTCACATTCCTTTGCAACAAAAATATTGCGCAATGTATTTTAATATGTACAACGCACGAACTTCAAAAATATAACGACCAACCTATCAATAATACGAGATCTCGAACTATTTGACATTGGTCAATGATAACAATATTTAATTACAATGTTATTGCGTTATATTATTGATCGTTTAGCGGGTTTAGCCGATATGCTGAAGGTTTGTGCAATATATTGTTTAATCGAAATTGTATTAAATGTTGCTAAATGGATAGTATTATTGCACAATGTCGCTGCAGCTGAATGCAGCATTAGAATGGAATACCTATACCATTGGTGGTATTTTCAACAACCATAAACCCCACTTGATTATATACATACTGTAAATGTTTAAACTTCCACGTTTACTTGCTGATTAATATCATAACGTACATATTATATCATATTACAATATATCTGCAAACCAGCTAACTGCAATTTTGACCAACAATGAGATTTCGATGGTATTCTGTTATAAACCATATTTTCTATACTCACACAAAGTTTCCGACTCCTAAACCTATAACTAATGCGTTATCGTTCTTCACACAAAACAACCAACTTCATGTGCCAAATTTCCAATATCATAAATGGAAAAACTCCGCTCTTTGTATTTTTTTATATACTTATAAAAGTGAAGTTAAAAAGAACTAATAATTAATTATTTATAATTTTAGCTTATTTGTAAAGAAAAAAGTTTGCAAGTGTGTTATTGGAATTGTTAAATTCCGCTCGAAATTTGCCCAAATAGAGTTAGCCGGTTTGCAGATTAAGTAGTCAAATTATTTCATTACGCATTTCATTCATCTATGGCCTATGCGATGCACATATTATGTCCGTCATGTCATCGCAGCCAGTCAGCGTTATCCAATTAACAGCGGTGACTCATTCTAGACCGCATCCAGTGGGTCCTCACGATGTATGGGATCCTATGTAGTTTTGACCATCCTTCCCACGCGTGCAATCCATAATAATTGACTTACGATGTTATTTTGTAAACAAAATATGAAAAATTGTGATCACAGTAAATACAATTTAGTTTTATTCACACTTATGATGAGCCATTTAATTAATTATAAATATCGCAGTGTACATACAAAATAAATATGATTAGCTCACTGATTAGTGAGTAAATAAATTTTAAAAAAAATGTTATTTTATCAATCAAAAGCAATATGTACCTTCATTGGACGAAGGCTAGCTGTCAAAATTATGTTATTATCGGCAGTTTAGTGAAAGCATTTTAAACAGTTGGTTGAGTGCACTGATGAGTTCAAGGTTTGATTCCCGTTTGTAAAGTAATAATATATCTTAGAATACTTCATATAAGTATGTAAAAAAATCATTATGTTATTATGCCAATGTCATACAAGTATTACCTACTGACTAAATAATAATATATAACTCGTGAAGTGAAACTGTCAAATTTAATGAGCTGTAAAATTAAAAAAACGAGAGTATTAGTAGCAAAGTCAATTATTTCCACTTTTTATTGCGTTTTAATAAATTGTTAACATTTTTTATATAAGTAGGTACCACCATGTGTTAGTTCAGTAACACCTATTAAACCAAGTTCTCTACAAAGATTTTTTTACGCAGATGACCCAATAAATCTACCAGAAAAATTTAAAAAGGGGTCTTTAAACAGTTTAAACCAGCCATACATTTATAAAGTTTCACCATAATCTTACAACATATAAAATTTTTTAAAAACACTTTCTGAGAGAATATATTATAACCAATAGAAAAAATCTTTTTTGAAAAAAAGTAAGCCAACCCGACGGGGAATCGAACCCCTTATCTCCCAGGTTTACGCCCTATCCGTGCATTACCACTATGCTACGAGGTGACATACTTGATTTGGAAGAGCACTGATGAGTAGGTACTAAAATTGACCAATAGTTAAAATTTGTCGCAATTAGTATGTCACCTCGTAGCATAGTGGTAATGTACGGATAGGGTGTAAACCTGGGAGATACGGGGTTCGTTTCCCCGTCGGGTTGGCTTACTTTTTTTCAAAAAAGATTTTTTCTATTGCTTATATATTTTCTCAGAAAGTGTTTTTCAAAATTATATATGTTCAATAATCAGAATGATATATTCTTAAATCTTGTGAATTATTCGTTGAATAAAAGAAATAGTTAATTATAATTTTTAAAGATGCATATTTCTCTGAAACAGAGTATACAATAATATTAACCAAAGTGGAACAACTTAACCCTGAAATTGCGCGGATTGCCATTTCTTTTACTGCTCACGTATTACACTGGATAAATTTAATTATTGTTACCATCATTATTTCCGACTACTCTAAGTGCCCATACGCACTTGCGGCAGGCCGCCTATCATTTTTTGTATGCAAAGTGCGATATGCGGCAGGCCGCTGCGGTTAGCCGGCATACAAAAAACGATAGGCGGCCTGCCGCAAGTGCGTATGGGCACTTAGAATGATGAAGCCTACTGCAGCGTTTTCTCTCGCTCGGCGTCGTTCTAACTACGACATATTTCTGTCAAAACTATGTGGTATGTTTATAGT
Source organism: Rhyacophila brunnea (assembly GCF_057557595.1). Taxonomy (NCBI): domain Eukaryota; kingdom Metazoa; phylum Arthropoda; class Insecta; order Trichoptera; family Rhyacophilidae; genus Rhyacophila; species Rhyacophila brunnea. Next base: position 973,107 of record NW_028233276.1, read on the forward strand.
ATCAAATGAGCCAATAACATAAGCACCCAAAATATATTCAGATACATACAAAATAAACCAATAATCTTTGTATGTGCCATCACATAATAATTAATTTTGGTTAAAATGATGTATTTTTTATCGTGGGAGTCAAAATGGAAGTCAAAACTCAAAATTAGTCACTTCATTGAGTCCCCACGTTACTAAACCCGCCACTGTCTCTACACTAATATAATTGGATTTAAATCGGAAGTTAGTTACTTCCATCATGCGGTGTCAATGTATCAATATTATAAGAATAAATAAAACGGGTTTTATAGTTATTAGAATATAAATTCTAATGGATTGAAGTTTTGGTACTAATCCATTTGATAGTATTAACATTATTAGAATATGTTTTTGATTATTATAATTAAGGATGGGATAACAACATGTTTTTTTGTAAACCTGGGACCCACGACATTATAGGTCGACGCTTATGCCGATCGGCCATCGTGGGCGTGGGCGTATTTATATATAGTCACTTATCGTATATTAGCTACTTTTACGATATAAGCGTTGTATCTGTATTGTAAAAATTGAAAACCTGTATAATACAATATAATATTTCCACGAAAATGATTTTGAGATAGCAATATTGATAATCGCAAAATTGTATGCGACTGTTATTGCAGATGCAGCCCTAGGTTGAATGACCTCATTGATTTTTTAGTTACCTACGATAACAATATTGTCCAAGAGTTCAAGTTGTAATAAGTAGGAGGCATTGGAAGGTCTTCTTCCAGTAGTGGGTTTTACACGCCAAAAGATTAACCTTGTTATTGCAACAAAAAAAACATTTATATGAGAGGTACATTGTATTATAATATAATATTATTGGCAGTCTGCAAGTCTGTTTCAAGATATGATTCCTCTGTTGATTAGAAAATTCTGTTATAATATCTAATATATATTACATAAAAATATCATGAAGCATGTTACTATATATGCCATCTATTTGACGCTTGCATTATATCGATGCTGTTTTACGGCCTCTGCCCATTACAATGTCTGACTGTTAAGTTTGTTCTCTGTAAGAAGTATGAGAGACAGCCAGTTAGTGAGTTAGGGATGCTTGCTCGGGGTAGAGGGTAGAAACGCAACGTTTTGTGGTTATATCGGTATCTTATGAAAGTTTAGAACAACCGTATTCTAGGCTTCGAGAGCAGATGCTTGCGACGAACACAGTATGTGTGAGAGTATTATTTTAGAAGTAACGAGGAAATAATAGAGTGGACAATGGAACTTTTATGCGGCTCTCATGATGCAGTGCGTAAAGCGCTTGCCTTCCACCCGAGATTTCCTGGGTTCGATTCCCGGTCAGGACACACAATATTTTATGTGTTCTTCTCAAAGCCTGGGTGTTTGTGATTGTTCAAATTTACTAACATCCACCTTGTACGAAAAAGTAAGGACATGATTATTAATAATTCTAAAAAAAAATGGAACTTTTCATCATGTTGAGAGTGAACAAGCGACGTTGGACCTGATTCAGCCATGATCTACGGTTGACTCAATAGAACCTTCAACCTGGCCTACATGTTCTTCAAGTCAGCCGGATTAGGTTGTGCGGAACGTGTCCAGAAACTTGTACGTATGCAGTTCGCCATATCACACCTCACCGTGAAATGTTGTATCGGAAATATATGGCCATATATTAAAGACCGTCCAACCTCTTTGAGTCGTATAATACTGACATCAAATTCGTGTATAAATAAAACACGGTTCTTGTCGGTTTACACTTTACTGGAAGCCAGCAACAGACAAATTTTGAAAATAGCATATCTACTGAATTATTTGTTAGGTTAGGTTTTTATTCTTGAATTAATGAATTTTGCCAAAATCAGCTATGAAAAATAAATTAATGTTCATATTGAATCTAATAAAATTGGAGACCGTTACGGTCACCTCTTTTCTATAAGAAAGCTCACAGCGAACTGTACCACACTGTGTACAACACGTTACACGACGTAACCGTCCTGGAAAGCAGCTAAATACCTTTTGTACTGCGGACAGGATTTTGATATGATCTGGGAAGACGCGGGAAGATTAGCGAGCGACAGGTATTTTTAGAAAGCTTTTACAATTGAAAAAGATGATATAAATAAACTTTACAAACGAAGGAAAATAAATTTAAAAATACATAAAATAAAAAGACAGGTAGGTATGTATAATTTATCCTTAGCATAAGATTTTTAGTGATTTTTCATACAACTTATTTAAAAATCAAGGTTGTATTATTTATATTATACCTTTATTGACTATATTTCGTATTTTAATAGGTGAAGCCAAAATATTCGATGGTTAATATACTTAAACCCGTGGTTTAAGTAATATAACTTATTTTTATTTAAATGATTTATGATAGCTCAGTACTTATTAATCGATCTGCATGGAACACAAATGATATTGTGTTCATATGTTAGTGAGCGGAATTCTTAGGTACAAATAGTCGACATAATATCTATTCCTCCTTGTCTTAAGAGTTGGTGTTGAGACCAATTTAGAAAATTAAATGTCATTGACACTTATTTACTTGTTTACTCCATGAATGGTTTACATGACATGTGTCGTAAAATTAATGACCGCCAACTGTTACCACCATTTAATATATTGCCAACATTTTCATTTAAGTTGTTTCACTGCATCTGGAGTAACCTACAAATTTTCCAATCATATCAATTTCCAATTTCAATTATTTATTTTAATTTTGATATCCCCGGTTTTGATCATAGATGTAATTTTATCTCTTAGTATATACTTATTTCTTTCTTCAAGTGTACTCGGGTAGATTCTGTCGTGGCGGGACTTTCTCCTCCCGCTATTCATCATCAGCCGTGGTCAATCCACTGCTGGATGAAGGCCTCCCCAAGCTTCTTCCAACTCTCTTTATCCTGTGTCATTCGCTGCCACGTATTTCCGCCGAACTTAATCAGTTCGTCAATCCAGCTACTTTGTGGCCGTTTCGTGCCCCTTGGGTACCACTGGATGACGATATTTGTCCAGCGGCCGTCCTTTCGGCGAGTAATGTGCCCCGCCCATCTCCATTTCAGCTGTTTGGCAACGTCTATTACATCGCGTACTCCTCATGTCTGCTTCCTAACCCATTCGTTTCTCTTACGATCCTTTCACGTGATGCCCAACATACACCTCTCCATGCCTCGCCGTGCGACTCTTAGCCTTTGGACATCTCTCGTGTTGAGGGTCCACGTCTCGCAGCCATATGTGAGCACGGGTAGCACACATTTTATATATATATTTTTATATATTTTTAATATTTTTTATATATTTATATATAGTACACATTTTCTCGCTATTAAGCCAAATATAATGAATTAACGATACAATCTAAATAATACTTAGCTATCTAACAAATAAATTCTTCTGTCAAATTTCTGTGTAACTTTGAGTTTTATTATAATGTTTAACTGAGTGCATATCCTCGCGGATGAAATTTTCTCCAAATCATGTGTTATTTTTATTATCATTAAACATACATAATTTTGAAAACACTTATAAGAAATTATATTACAACCAATCTTTTTTTGAACAAAATAAGACACCCAGCAGGAATCGAACCTGCATCTCTCGGGTTTCGCGCCCATGCACATATACCACTATGCTATATGCGTCATACTGAATTGCGACAAATTTTAACTAAATGCTCTTAATACTCTATGAAGCGCTTTCCAAATTGAGTTACTATTGGCGATCGGCTTTTGTATTTTAAATCAAAGTAGGTTTTACTTTAATTATTAACCGACGTCACGGATAACTCCAAGGTTTTTTGTTGTAACTTACTTGAACTTGCTAATAATTTTTAATTAACAATTTTTTTATTCAACGAATAATTCACAAGATTTAAGAATGTAACATTATAATTATTGAACATACTCGTACTTACATAATTTTGAAAACACTTCTGAGAAATTATATTATAGCCAATATAAAAAATCTTTGTAATAATATTATGTCTACAGTCCCCCCCCCCCGGAACAGATATTAACATTGGCAGTCTTAAAACTCTTCTAGAATAACCAGTGACAGCAGTAATAATTCGTTTCGTGGAAATATTGTTTTCCTACAAAATTGATATTAGCAACCACGCATAAAATCGAAATAGTAAATACACATTTTTGGCGGTTAACTGAATAAACGACGTGCTTTGTTTTCGAAATTTAAATTGATTTGTCATAATAATATTCACTTGCAAGGAAATTAAACTATACAAGGAAATCACTTTTGAATTATCTGTAAATGGGGACTTGCCAAACAAAAGAATTACATTCTACAGTATGTTAATCTTTTTGAAATTATTGCAAATTTGTACCCGGTGAACGTTACAATCGCAGTGCAATAAGCGGAAAACCTAACTGAGTAATATGGATTTTGCAATAGAAATAATCTTTTCGCGATGTCTATCTTCGAGACAGGAAAGCGTAAAGAAAATAATATATTGTGACGTATTACTTTATTAAATGAATCAGTTCAATGACATAGATCAGTGGTGAGCAATCTTTCTTTTTACGAGAGTCGAATTAAGTGACTACCTACTTATCAAAGGCTTTTTCGGGGCAGCATTTACAAATCCATAAAATCTTATTCATTCTTTAAATCCCATTTATATTCTCCCCAAAATCAAATTGGAGGCACCTGCGACGATCGAGCAGTAACGGTTAAAATCCCCAGTCTGTAAAATTTGCATGTTTTTCAAAACAAGACCTAGTTGGTTGAACAAGTGACTACAGACCTACAAATTTATCTGTAGAATGGCCAAAAATGGAACTACAAACAACCATAGGACGCCATTTTGAAAAATTCATTCGAATGTCAGATTTTGTCCAGTTACGAGTCTTGATTGGGTAGTTTTCGACAGTGGCTCCCCCATTCCAATCTTCAGATAAGTTTGTAGGTCTGTAACATCCATTTCTCATTAAAAAATCTGTTAAGAAACCTCTTCGTGATGCGGCCAAGATGCTCATCTCATCCCATCCAAAAATAAATGTATGTGGTTAGCTCATCGCTGACATAGAAAATGGATTTCCATACATATACATTCTGTAATGTGTTTTACTTCTTTCCGGTTACCAAAATAATTAATTATCCAAAACGTCATGTTTTGTTTGGTTTTTCGATATAATGCGATGTGTCATTTTTGTAAATGGTTGTTTTTAAACGCCGGCTAGACGCTCATGCTTTACCACAAGCTTACCTGTGCAAACCGGTTTGTATCGGGAAGCCTGTGTATATGGACGGGAAAACTGTGGCTCACGAAAACCGAAAAGCGCTGTAAAAGTGTTTCTTATTTTTTGCACAAACTATACCGCGCAGGCAAGTCGCTGCCGTCTAGCTGACGCCTTAGACTTAGATTAAATTATTGGATATATGCACGTCAGTAATTCCTATCTACCCAATGTAAAAATACTGGAATATTACTCGAATATAAAAATAGTTCTCTGATTGAAATATATTTTCTTAGTTATAAGAAAAATCATTATTATAAGTAAACTACTAAACCACAAAAATGAGACATTAATGATGTATCTACATCAGTAGGGAAAATATAACAAATCAAAACTTTTCACCAAATGTTCTTTGTTCACTTCTACTGCAATTATGTTAACCGTATTTACAATGTTTGAGACTTTCACGGCAATTTGTTATCATGATACACTTTTGGGTTGTCATCGCTTGTTTCGTTGTAATTGGGTAAGAGACAGGTGGCTAAATTGATGAAGTATATTGACCGGAATTCGATGGATGCTGGTTTGAGTCCTGCCTGACGTCATATTATTGTTTCAAGGTTTTTTCCTATATATATATATATTTATGAAATGTTTCCAAATGATGTATGTTCAATAAGCTTTTAAGGCCAGCATGTTATTTATTTTTAAGCAAGTCTGAACTATAATACCTCAATACATAAATATGATAAACTATCCTCGATAGCCGCCGATAGCAGCCTTGTGTATAGAATAGATGTGCTGATGTAATTTTATAGTTATTTACGAGAAATTGATTGACAAGTTTATTTAACTTTATTACAACTGAAGATAAATCTCATTCGTGGAGTTTTCATTCATTTACCTACATAATATTATATATCATCACAACATAATTATTGATGTTCACTCTCTTATGTGGATCATAATATATACACCATGTGGTGTTTCCGAGAACTTCACTGTCGTTCGCCAATCGTATTCCAACTTCTCAGCTAATGCCAATATACAAGATTAAATCTTCCATATTTACTTGGTGTTTACATACCACGTCTACAATTAGTCTCTTACAGTAGGCACTACCCTCAGCTACAGAAATCTGTAAGATATGAGGGCTTAAAGTTCTGATCAAATTGAGGTGCATATCGCCTACTATCACGTGACGTCACAGTAAGCTGCCGCTACGAAGTGTGTAATGTCGTTGTTATTGGTGTTTAAAATGTTATCAGACTGGTGCTCCCATCCCGTAGCACATTTGAACCTTTAAACTAACATTGTCAGTTGGCAAAATCACCAGAACAACAATGAAGTCACCTCACGTTGAACTGCTCTGCATTGACACCTGCATGACTCAATGAATGTTTTTATCATCTTCTACATGTCTACACTTTTTCGACTTATGTCAAAATCACGTTTTTTTGCATTTAACAATTGGCACTATGTATTTTCTATAAGAATGTTGTCTATTATCTATGGTCTGCACGTTGGGTTCTGCTCAAAATATTATCTATAGATGTCATGTCGCAAGTAATTTTAACGTACGCACACGTAGAAACTGTTAAAATAATTGAAATTAACATGAATAATTAATAATTAATAATAATTCATATTACTAATACATTATAGTTGGCACTCTTCATCGGTGTCATTTTCAGTGAATTTACGGAGATGCTGATCGTTCAAAATGACGAAACCATAGACTAAATTTGTCGCCGCGGCGGCGTGACAGTGGGCGCCATGCACCTCAATTTGGTTCGCGGTTTAGTCTCTTATAGTTAGTAGGTAATACCCTCAGCTACAGAAATCTGTAACCTATAAGGGCTTTAAGGTCATTTTCAATTATCTGGGTATTAATCAGTTCGTATATAAGCAGATCTTAATAGTAATTAATTTGATATATTAATTATTGTTGATATCATAAGAAGGTACCTATGCATCCTATAATATGTAATTAAAAAAACTCTTGTTGATTTTCCTCATTTGCAAGGTCGCCGAGTTCATTGACATTTAACTTCATAACTCAAATGTATATTTTGTAAGCTAGATGCATATTTATCGGATATATTATATTATATATATTCGGATACCGAAGAAGATCCTCGAAGGAAATCCAGGGGGGAAAAAGCCAGTGGGAAAGCCACGCACACGATGGGGTGACAACATTACAAAAGATGCCAACCAGCTGCTAAAAATCGTGAACTAGAAAAGACGTGCGGAGGACCGTTCCGGCTGGAGGACGGCGGTGGAGGAGGCCAGGGCTCGACCAGAGCTGTAGCGCCATCAGATGCATATTTAAAAAGTACTACTTTTGATAAGAACGATGATTGGCAACGCTGGGTGGTTGAAGTATCCATAGAGATACTAGTAAAAGATCATTACAGTTTATTTTTCTTTTAAATAAACAATGTCCAGTTATAGAAATAAGTACATACCTACCTGTGTAGATACTAGATAGATAAGTGACTCAATCAGATCACCTGTACGGCCTTCCTTTATAAAAAAAGAAGTATTGCGTTGGCTCAGATTACGTATTTAATACAAGGAAGGTAATTCTATCAATTATTTAAATTAACTAACGACTGGTTTAATACTACACATTATATTATATTGAATACTATCTGAAGACAGATGTCACAGTATTGTTTTGACGATAAATATTGATATCGGATGGTTTATCATTGTGGATTGTAATATAAAATTATTCTACTCCATAATGTTGAGAATCGCGACTTTTTTAAAATGCCATCAGCATAACTGATTGTATTGAGAGGTGTGTACAAGTGGCGAAGGGTGAAGGTAGGCTGTTAAGATCCGACATAAATAGTGGTGCACACTAAACTTTGTCAGTCAAACATATTTGTGTTCATTAAACTAATACTACAATGCGTAGATAGTCGTTATCAGTTTTTTTTTAATTCAATTAATCCCTGCGGAAACCATGCCATAATAGATAATATTAAAAATATACTCGTCTGTCTATAAATTATCTAAAAATATACAATTAAATCATAGATAACTTTGGATATTTTATAGATAGAATAATATTTTTTTTGTCTATTATAGTTTGATTTAGACAGGGCTTAATGAATTTAAAAAAATTAACCAACAATATGTGTAATACATATTCTTAATCCAACGAAAACAAATAAGTATGAATGAAAAAGTGTGCATGTACCAAAACTATTATGGTTTGGTTTAGGCAGGGTTTAATTAATTTTTAAAAACTAACCAACACCATCTGTAAATTGTCGACTTAGTTCAATGAAAACAAATACATATTACTAACAAAGTTTATTGTGGACTATTTATGTCTTATCTTAACAGCCTACCTCCACCGTTCGCCACTGGTGTGTACCATCCTTTAATTGACATCCCTTTTCTGCATTGACCCTCGAAGTTTCCACTGACAACAACACTTTCTGAATTCTTATTTTCCCTACTGGCTATGTAACCTAAGAACTGCTAACCTCTGTGGTGAGTATATTTCAGAGAGCCGGCCTTTCACTTATATTATATCTTCCAGAACGGAGATATTGCTACTTTTTGCGGTCCACTGAATTCTTAGCATGCATCTCCAACATAATATTTCAAAGATCATTTTTAAGTATATTAGCATAATGAATATAATGTAAACGTGGCGTCAATTATGCCGTGTTCTCACTTGACAATTTTTGTTGTTCAACGGCGTGTTGAATGACAGTTAAATGCCAATTGATAAGTGGGAACCACATTTCAACAAAGTTGATCAACTTTCAATTTGAATTAAACGAAGTTGACATGCTTTCTACTTTTAGTCTCTCAACATTGGAGTCAACTGGTTACCTAGGCAACAAATCGAGGTGATAATAAATCGATTTACATACATTGTTTGACAATGTTTTAGCTTGTAAACGGTGCTTTTATGCTTTATCAACAATATTTTCTTTAGGTCGTCACTTAAAATATCAGAAATTACTTGACACCATCTTGATTACGACTATCGAATAGTTCCCTCAAAACCAACCCGCCTCGTACCATACTCGATCTTAATCAACCGTATTACGAGGCCCTAAGTTTGGATGTGCAGCATAAGCAGTTGTTTATGCCTGGGAATGTCTCAGAAGAAATTGCCCAAGACTGAGGTCTTCACGCTCTCAAGTATGCTTTGACTGAGTTTACTGAGACATAATCTAATCAAAATGCCCATGGGAGAGAAGATCACGAAAAATTAACAAAAAAAATGATTCTTTATAATTAATTTACATTAATATATACATATTAAACTATTTGAATAGATTTTAACGTCCGCAATATTAAGACTATTGATTGAACTTAAATCTATGTGTGGGAACATTAATTTCAATTTCTTATTCAACATTCAACAGATAGTTGAACGATAAAAATAGCCAAGTTAGATCGCGGCATTAGAAACGTTTTTTTTTTTTAAATTATTTTTTGTGGAATTTAATAATTATCATTATACTATTTTTCAATGAAATTCCACAATCTTTATGTCACTTGGCAAGCGGACATGCCCTGGATAGATGCTCATATTAATGGTACTCAAGGGTAAAATTGCGCTTTATCGAAAATGTTCTTTTATGAACTTAACATTATACTGGCTCTCTGAGTACAGATATATTATATTGAAATTAATACTGGTGTAAATTTAACCTTGTAAAGTTTACATGAAACTGGTATAAAAATAATGACCGATTAATTGATGTGATCAAGTTGATAATAATATTACCGAGATGCCACAAAATGCACGTAAAGTTGCCTTAACTGGTTCCGCTTGCTCGAAACCTTCTGGAAGACCTTCATCAAGAACAAGTAGTATCAATGCACTTGTATGATCGGTGACATTTTATTGTAATAATAATATAGTTTTAAAAGATACTTATATCATTATTTTTATAATGTGTGATTAATACCTGTGTTTTATACTTCTAATTTTAAAGTTATGTGCCGATGGAATACTTATAGGAATGTCTAAAGTATTCTTAACATTGACTTTTTTGAAATAATTTATTTATAGCTACATATTATAAATACTATAGTAATTGTTAAGTCCTGTCTATAATCAGGGGTAAGGCAACGTTGGGTTCGCTTTCTAATACACCCCCATGGTTTCGTTGCATTGGATAAAACTCACATTAAATGTTGAATTTTGTGATTAGAACATATTGTGTGGCTGTCATCGGATTCCCAGATATCAATTATAATATTGTTAATTAAATATTAATTTTTCACGTACAATCGGTCATTAACTATATATCATATGATTTCGTGTTATGTTCATGTTATGAGATAGCGGATCTGCAATTTCATAACATTACGAATTAATGTTACTTATTACTAACATCATAATTTCGAAATATTATTTCATAGTGTAAATATTATGTATAAATAGCGGGTCAGAATCGATTTGAGGTCTCACTCGATTATAACTTTCTGTTAAAGACACATCGCGACTAGAGTTGGGTTTCGGGAATTTCCCGACGGGAATTCTCGAGAAATTTTCTAGATTCTCCATCCCGAATCTCGAGAATTGAAATTTTTAACATTTCGGGAAATCCTGGATCTCGAGAATCTTTTCTCGGGATTCGGGATTTCTTTATTATCAAATATTGACTGAAAAAACGATTTTTATATAATATGAAAAAAGTGAACAGAAAATACAAAACGTGCAAAGACTGATCATTTAACACAATTAAGCCAACCTCGACTCAAATTGAGCACAATTTTTCAACATCAGGGAATTTTGTGTCTCAAAAGCGTACGCGATTGTCAGACGCAGCGATTGACAGTCTGTGTTTTTTTGAAATTCTATTTTAATAAGTAATGTTTTGAATTATTTATGTTTTCCTACTAATATTTTGTTTGATATTTGTCTAATGTTTTCATATTTTTTGGAATTTGTCTGTTTTTACACTGATTTTAAGATTTTTACGGGTTTTCTTTTAATTTTCTTGATATCTCGAGAATTCTTTTCTAGAAATCCGTAATCTCAATAATTCAAAATTTCATCATTTCGGGAAATACCGAATCTCGAGATTGAGATTTTTTCGGGAAATACCCAACTCTGATCGCGACGAACTACCGTTATATTTATTGTATTGCATCGATTGTAGATATCCTTGTAGTTATTTGAAACAGTAAATAAATTTTCGCCTCTTCCATCATCAAGAACAATTACCTACCTACTACCGTCTTTCATCTGCAATACCTATCCTCCGCCGAACCAAAAGTATATCAACACAAATCATGATACACGGTTTTACAAAATGAACCCTCTGTTACTACTTCACAGTGTGTGTATGCAATGCATATTCATAATATATAATAAACATTTGTTTGTACAACAACTAATCAGAGATCGGAAAACTACGGCCCACGTAAACTTTAATGTGAAATATTTCATCGCAATGCAATTCAGTCTAAAACAACTAAATCAAGTTTATGAGTCTGTAGCTCATAATATGTGCCAGAACGGAGATTTTGGTAAAATTTACAGTACCGCGTGGCTTGGCTTTTACTGATGGCGAGTTAATTAATTTGTGTTTGAGTTTACCACCCATAGAAATGTTTCAAGGGAAAATGGATTCATTTAATCTCTCAACCTTTCCGTGAGAACAGTTGCTCAAATAATTGAGGACATTGGGAGCAACACCAATGTGTAATTAAATAAACGTAGATGTTACTGAAACTGTTATTTATTTGAGTGTTGAGTTAATTATGTTGAGTTTTTTTTAACATAATTGGCTTTATTCACAAACTACTATTACTATTTGGCATCTACAAAATATGTTTGCCTACCCCTGCTGAATAAGCTTCTTTAAGTTTCTTTTTGTGATGTGGTTGTCGGCATCAAATAGCATGACCAAAAAATAATGTCATTATTTGAGAGGTATATTCTAACTGGAATGGCATTATATTAAATTATTAAATACCATAATCATTATGCTGGATTTATAAACTGTTGTATGCAACGCAACGGTCCGCTGCATTGCGTTACCATGTACTCGTACTTTTACAGAACTCAACTAATTTGTCAATTTTATTCTACAACCTCTACCTTTCGGACAGATTTAACTTTCTTGGGTACAACTAGATTTATCGACCGATTGTATTTTCGCCATTTGACTAAATTTTAAAATGTATGGTGCAGATAAACCGAGCAGGTATTGTCGGGAATATCGAATCTAGATTGATAATGGTGGACTCATTTTTTTAAGTAAAACTACCTCTTTCTATGTCGTACGTATGAGACGTCATAACCGACGAGGCCAGATCACGAAATTGGACGTAATTTGAAACCTTTATAATTTTGAGAACTATTCGAGATATCGAAATGAGTGACATAACATTATAATATAGATAACAAATTAAAGTTACTTAGGATTGATAATCCATGCTTGGCCGGTAGTTATATGGGTGTATGTTGGCTAATTAAAGGGTTGAATGCAGTTACAAAACAAATTAAAATCCCCTTACAACAAATAATGTAATCGTTTGTACATTTATTCTCTACTCCGATCCCATCTGTAGTTCTACGGCAAATCCCAATGGCTGTGAAGCCGAGCACAAACAGCGATTTTTTTTCTATTTTGGCTGTATAGTGATAATAAATATTCCTTCAGCATTTGCCTACTGTAACACATTTGATAATAAACATATAAAAAAGAGACGACTTTACAGAATACAAACTGTGCCACTCACTGCTAAAGAATGTTCTAGAATCTTTAGACTTTATAGACAGAGAACGAAAAAGGAAGCCGCTCGCGACAACAGCGACGACATTACATCACTACAGCCATCGACCTTGGCCAAATACAGCTATAAAACAAATCAAAAACACCTTACAACAAATCATGTAATCGTTTGTACTTTCATTCTCTACTCCGATCACATCAGTAGTTCTACGACAAATCCCAACGGCTGTGAAGCCGTGCACAAACAGCGATTTTTTTTCTATTTTGGCTGTATAGTGTACAATAAACACCTTCAGCATTTGCCTACTGTAACACATTTGATAATAAACGAAAGTATATTATATATTTTCCTCTGCCTGTATTGTCCGCTTGCAATTAGGAAAGGCACATAAAAATGCGTGTACGGCTAGCACACTTGACAGAACTGAAACTTCGTGGTTTTTAGTGAACAAATTATTTGGCTTCCATTTTCTCACATTAAAAAATCGAGGCGATTGGTTAATCATTGAAACAAAAATTAATGATGGTTGGAGTATTCACTTCAAAAATAAATAAATATAAATCATTAGTTATACGGTTGGCAATACTGCCCTGAAGAATACAAAACTTTTTTTGTTCTTTTTTTCAAATCAGCTTTCTTTTGTTTTCGTATTATTTAATATGTACTTATCATTTTGTTGATGACATTATTTCATAATACATTACTTATATTTTATTAAAATGTAATTTTGAAACATCTCAGAATATTAAAAGCAAATTTCAGCTATAAATCCCGAGTAGATATGTTGCATTCAGTTGTTATTGAAATTGTAAGCGTTGACATAGATAATCTAATATTTTAATTACTAAAATTGAATTCATAAATTCTTTCAGAACAACAAAAAAAAGATAACAACTGCCTTGGACTTTCTGCATGCAAATTTTTTACACAATAACATTAATTTTAATTCGCTATATTTCAATTTAAAAATAATAAACACATCTAACCTAAAATATAAAGGTGACCTATATTATGGCGATAGTCAAATACAGAGATAATTTAAAAAAAAAACTAATCTTTCTAGTTTTTGTTATATAATTATGCTTTATTAAATGATATCATATTTTTTCCAGGGTTGCAGTTCTAAAAACAATAATAATTATCAAACACAGTTTCAATAATTATTTTTATACCACCTACTTATATCATTATTAATAGATTAAGTTGGTACCTACTATAACCTCGCACAGGTCTTGGGTTTCCAGTGTTGAAAATTATGCTGTTGATGTTTGACAAAAAAATGGCCTGATAAATAAAGATTACCTATATGTAAGTATCATTATTAAAATACTCAGGAATTTTATGTCTTTTAATAAGTAATTATGTATTAGGAAGATAAAAAAATCATTGTTTCAAGACGTAAAGCATTATATTATTAAAATTATAGTACTTCATTGATTTTAAAAATGCATACCTACAATGTTTGAAGTATTTACACAGGCAGAAATTTACGATAACGACAACTTTATATTGGAAAAAATAATAGTATTTAATTCAGAAACAAAATCACTGCAAGAATATAAATTCAAAAATGAGTGCGTCAGGGTTGCCTCTTATCTCTAATGATATTTAACCGGTTAAGTGCCCAAAGCGTCTTTGGAAGCCCTAATTACACCAATTCTTATGTTAATTACTATCAATTAACTAATTGCGGCATAGAAAGGATTAACACATATTTTGATATGATATTCTCAGGAACTTGCGTTATATGAATGACATGCTACTAATTACAGAGAGGTAGGTTTGCAAACATCTATAAATAGGATAACAGAAACCAGTATCAAATAGTCAAATATTACTTAAACCTAAATATTTACTAAAAAGATAAAATGCGTGAGTATAAAATAATGTAGTCAATGCGAGTTCAATAGTTATATTATACATATTTTACGCTCTGGATGATAACTGAAATATGTTATTGAATTGAAATGCCATGTTGAGAAAGCTGTAGTGGGTCTTACACGACTAAGGAAAATACTATGTTGCCACGACCAAATCCTGGGAGTCAAAACAAAAATGGTAAGATGATAATAAATGTATCTTCGGTCTTACTATATGGAGTGAAGACGTGCACACTTACAGAAACAATGATTGAAGTTTTTGAAATATGGGTGTACTGATCCATGATCTATAACATTTAAAAGGGAAAATTTACGAATGTCGAGATAGTAAAATAACAAATTATTAATACCTAAAAAAACGTAAAACGTAAAATGTATTATAACCAATTTAATCGTCCTTGTCTATGTGCAGTATCAAATCGCAATGTAAGTCTATTCCTTTGCGTATTTCACTCATCTGTGTGACGCCCACTTGTATCGGCACCTAGTTGGCCCAGCCTCTAATTGACCCGGTGCAAAGTTGTTCCAGCGCCCAATTGACCCGGCGCCCAGTAGACGTGCGCCTATTCAGCAGTGCCAAATCACCCTAAACCCGAGATGATGTCTAGGATGAAAAAGGTCAAAGAAATAATCAACCAAGAAAAAACTAGAAAGTTTACTTGGAGACGAAGATATCAACTTCTTTTGCATTTAATCATTCAAAGGATACCCAGGGTCCAGGGAAAATAGAATGACTTGGCTCAAGAGTCTCAACATCACGTCATAGACTGATAGAGCTCAGCACTCCGTCCCTGTTTAGTGCATTGAGAAATATAACCAAAATCATCGTCGAAGATGAGAAGAAACAGTTTATGTTAAAAGTATTCCACTAATTGCATTCAAATTTAATGGTTTTTTTTAAATTATAATGCACAAGGATATACATGATTTGTTGTTTGTTCTATGTTGACCTACCTTAACGATTTGTTGATTGAGTTTTTCTTAGTAATGTAGCCATATTTTTATTATAAGGTTAATTTTTTTGTCGTATTTTCATTAGTCCTTTTTGATGCATCCTTTTTCTTCTTGTAGGTACATAATAATTCGTCATGGTGGTAAATCCCTCTCGTCATCAATCTCAACTGTCGAATCATTCCTTTCAGGCAATGTTGCCATTTCTCGTCGACAAACAGATGCTAGAAATGGTAAGAAAATAAACTATTTGACAGGAAAATGAATGCAAATTTTTCTGACAATAAAAGAATATAATCGTTTTACGCCGATAATGAAAAAGATGAGCGTTGTTAGGTGTATCGGGAAGAAAACTGTGATAAAGGCTAAATGATACCTAATATTAAATTCAAAATGCTGGTTTATTAGTCAGTAACTGTTTATCATATCATTATCTTGATAATAGTGTGGCAACCGGAATAACTATCGATTAATAAACCAACATGTTTAATACCTACCTAACTTCTTTTACCGTTTTTTTTTTCAAATGGCATTCTACCAACTTAACTGAATTTATAAAATATTTTAATATCAAGATACTTAACATGAGGGATTTTTTTTGTAAAAGCGTTAAAACTATTGGTGATATGAGAAAAACGCTAGATTTAGCGCCACATTCCAGAATTGATTTTTCTTGAAATATAGTAGATCAGGCAAGAAAAATGCCAAGTTGGCAACGCTGGTTATATAAAACAACAATTTATTATAAGTCACTACCTACTAGCTTCATTAATCTTATTATGAATACCAAGTCTGTTAATTTGTAAAAAAGTAATATTTCTTAAACTACCTACGCCATCATTGTGATGATACTCGATAAAAAATCTCCAATAAGTAGTCACAGTCTGTTCCAATATACCTATAAGCTTCATTTTTCGAATAATGTGAAGCATTCAGCAGATTAATAGTAATTTACTTAACCGAACAGTAACCGCAGGAATGAAGTTTAAAAATATAGATATACCTACGCTGCTTATTATAGAGGTACCCCTAACGTGTTTCAAGATGAAAAAATGTTGTTTCACAAAGACCGCAGATGGGGCACATTGAATGAAGAATAATTTTGTTGACAGCACTAAACATAATTTTTTTCACATATTCCTGGTTTTAAAGAAAAGCGTCTTTTTAGCGTTTTAATGTCCATCCGTCCAATCCAAATTTCTGAGTAAAATAAAAATTTTGGTACTGTTCGGTTAACAGGAATACAGCGGAAAACGCATTTTGAAAATACCCAATATACGGGATTATTTGTTAGTTTGGGTTAGTTTAGGTTAGGTTAGGTTAGGTTTGGTTAGGTTAACCTAACAAATAATACAGTTTATCGGCTGTTTTCAAAATGTGTTTTCCGCTGTATTCCTGATAACCGAACAGTACCAAAATCTTTAAAAAAAATCCTTCAAACCTATTTTGCTATTAACATTCCAGCTATATTTTGTGAGATAATTAAACAAAATATGCATGTGCGTACTGAAACATGCCTTGTGTTTATCTAGAAGTAATGGTTGCGATCGAATCGAATCTCGAGAAATGAATTTTCCGAAATTTGAAGAATTCTAATTTGTCCGGAAATCATCCATGAGGTTCTGAAGAATTCGAGAAGTTGTTACTAGGTAAAATAACAAAGGGTAAAAATAGTACCTAAATTTGTCGGTTAAAAAAATGGACAAAAAAGCTAAAAAAGCTGTCGACTTTGATTCTAAATGGTATTTCTTAATTTTTCTGGTAAAAACATTTTTTGTCCCGAATAGCTAAAAAATGGCAAGAGGTAATCTTATTATAATGGTGATTTCTCCAAATTCTCGAGAATCAAAAAACCGATCTCGAATAAAACTAAAGTTAGATAGAAAGATAGAAAACTGCAATTTGCCATAGTAATAAATACCAATCTACATACTTAAAAAATGACATAGATACTTACAATTTTTCTCATATTTCTAAAATGATTTCGAGAGTCGTAATTTTTGCTTGATGAATCGGATAAGAGTAGCATTGAAAGTAGAATATACTAGGGTGGCTTCAACACAATGATAAGAAACTCAGTCGAGTTCTCTTCGCTTGTCAGATCGCACGCAGCACAGTTTGGGATACGCTAGTAAAAACGGAAGATTTATTTTGTAAAGAATCGACTTTGATTTTGTTATATTTCATATTATTTATTTATGTAATTAATAAATAATTAAAAATAAATAAGTACATTAATTTATTTTTTATAGCAATAATAAAAATAATTATTTATGGCAGATTCGTTATGTAAATATTATTAATTATAGTGATATCTGAAGAATCTATGAACAAACGTAACTCGTGAGAGCACGTCATTTTCTAAGAAAAAAAAATTAATTGACAAATCGGTATAAAAATGTAGTTAGGTAGTAAGATTTGGAATCCCGAGCGGGGTGTTAAAATCATTGTATTTGGAGATTAGTTTTTCAAAAAAAAAAATCACGTTTTTAATTTTAGATTGGATTATTCTAAGAATTAGTGTAATTTATAGAAAACTTTACTGTTAGTTTATAACCAATGAAAATCTTCCAAGACATTCATGGGATTACAGAAACGAAACACATGCATTTTATAAACCATTTTAAATCATCATCATTAGACAACTTTGATCCACTGCTGGATGAAGGCCTCCCCTAGCTCTTTCCACCCGTATTGGTCCCTAGTGTTTTGGGTTTTATATCCACTCACCGTGTGATATGTTTCGGTCCATTGCCATTTCATCAGTTTGACGATCTCTATCATATGGCTCCTTATCCATTAGTTTATTTTGTGTTCTTACCATGTTATGCCCAACATACACCTTTCCACAGTGACGTCCCTAGGCGAAATGCCGTCCTAAAGCAGACTCAGAATACTGTTTTAAATTGTCCGAAAATTCGTTAGGTGCCTACTTATCTATTTTCTTATTTATTATTTATCTATAGACCAAAAATCTTCTAAGTTACATATATAAGCATACAGGCCATTTACTGAAAATTAGAGAATTTCCACGAAACCGACTCTCAAAGAGTGGTGGTTCCAGGTAAATGGAGGTCTGTGTGGCATTGACAAGTTTCGATGCACCCTTGTATAAAATACAACGATAGTTATGTTCTGAGGATTTTGTGTGCTTCGATCATTTTTTAAACGAAGGTGTCAATATTTGTGAAAAAAATTGAATATTTGAATTCGTTCCTTCATTAGCTACCTCTTATGATGTATGCCATCCCTGTGCAACGCATGACCTGCCTACCTCCACGGGACGTCACTGCGTTTCCATGCCACGTTGAGCTACTCATAATTTGTGGCTTTCTCTTATATTGAGGGTCCATGTTTTACATGCACACGTGAGTACTGGTAGCACACTTTGTAATGTCGGTACCGGATAAGTGGTTTTTGTCTAATCCCAGAATTGACAAAAATGTCTAATCCCGCATTTCCGGAATTGAAAATATTGTCCGAGATCGCAATCCCTAGTACCTCACTTGCTTGCTATTAGGGATTACAATACCGGTATTTCAAAACCGGTATTTCAAAACCGGTATTTCAAAACCGGTATTCCAGTATTTTTCGATACCGAAATACCGGTTTTAAAAATATGACAATACCGATATTTTTGGTATTAAAAGTGGATATAAAATGTATTAATTAACATGAAAGGTTTAAGAGGACTGTATTTTTTTTTGTCGGATTACGTCGTTCGTTTGTATAATCAGCCCTAGTGGCGAATATTTCATGATTGAATAATAATTATACACTATATGTAATGGACTTATCTATACCAAATTTTTTGATGTTTATCTACTAAAGAGTAGCTTATACAATTATGAAGAAATATAATTTTGATGAAATAGTGAGCTAAATTGTATTTGGTTTTACTTATTACGGGATAAAAATAAAGAAATTGCAAAAAGTGCAATAAACTAATAAAACGTTGAGTAGGTGAAATTACTAGAAGGGAAAATACACATCTAAGTACAACTTCATAATTTATAAATTTATTGAAAGATCATTCGAAGAAGAAAGTATCAATTACTGGGTATTAGCGAACACCAGTATCTCTTCCGTATCTGACCTTTACATATTTTTAAAGATTTACTTATATGTAACTATTTAGCAGTAGCGAATGGTGAAGGTAGGCTGTTAAGATCCGTCATAAATAGTGCACATTAAACTTTGTTAGTCATACGTATTTGTTTTTATTGAACTAAGACTACAACTCACAGATGGAATTGGTTAGTTTAAAAATATCAATTAAGCCCTGCCTAAGCCAAACCATAATAGTTTTGGTATATTTTGGGTGCTACGACAAAATTGTGCACACTTTTTCATTCAAACTTATTTGTTTTCGTTGGATTATGATTACATATTACCCATATTTTTGATTCACCTTTTTTATTCATTAAGCCCTGCCTAAACCAAACTAGAATAGATAAAACATATTATTCTATCTATAAATATTTAAAGATATGTATGATTTAATTGCATAATCTTAAATATTTTATAGATAGATGAGTATTTTTTGACTATTATCTATTATGGCTTGGTTTCACAGGGCTTAATTGAATTTTGAAAACTAACCAACACCAAAAATTGTAGTCTACTTTCAATGACAACAAATACGTATGAATGACAAAGTTTAATGTGCACTATTTATGGCGGATCTAAACAGCTTACATCCACCCTTCGCCACTGCTATTTAGATATTTTTGCTATAGAATATTCATATTTTAAAGAGATATTTATATACATGTATAGATAAAATATTAAATTTATTGGTAGATACGTCTTTTTTTCATATATTTCACGAATACCGGTATTAATACCGGTATTCAATAGGAAATACCGAAATACCGGTATTGGTATTTTCATTCGGTATTGTAATCCCTACTTACTATGCTTGCTATGTAGGTACATTGCTTTTATGGATAGGTACGAAGATCATATAATATTTAATTCCACTCACTTCCAGCTGTAGATTGTCAATGGAAATGTTTACTGATGTAATACGTGATCAATCGTAGGTCTATGTAAGTAACACGAATAATTGTGGATTCGTTAGGTATCTACTAAACTTTATAATTATTTATTATGTTTTTTAACATTGGTCACTTGATTTACATATTGTTATTTCTTTATCCATTATAATTACGGACATAAAATGATTTATTTTATCGATGGTTTAAAGCGATGTCTTTACCTACCAGAGGCACGTAGCGGAAAAATAAGAATCTTTCAATTTGAGACATTTTTTTGATAATTTAAAATTTCAACTGTTTTAGTTTTCTAAGCATATAAATAAAAAGGATTTCAAGTTATACACATTTATATTTTTATAAAAATCGATGTTTTTAAAAATAGATATAAAAAATATTAAAACTATAAATTTGTCAAAAATCTCTTAGGCGATGCTTAGAAAACTTAATAAACTAAATTTTAATAATAAATTTAACCATAAAATATACCCAGATCAACAATTTTTACACATTTTATTAAATCACATTTTATTACAATTTTTTACAATTTTACGTTTATCTTTGATTTAAATAAAAATTATTTTTCTTTTTAATGTTTTCAGATATATATTTATTAATTAACACCGTTGAAATTGTAAATTATCAAAAAATGTCTCAAATTGCAAGATTCGTATTTTTCCGCGAGGTGCCTCTGGTAGTTAAAGACATCACCTTAATAAATAAAACATGTACTAATTTTTTATTATTTATGGCTGGTTTTCCTGTAAAAATGCAAACTTTTATATTTTCCGAAGATGTAAAAGATTTTTTACTTACATTTGCATAAATACTGTATAGTACCATCTGTTGTGTACTAAACTAAGCTGTGTGTTTAAATAATAAAATACTATATTATTAGTAGGGAATCGAACCTGATTAATAATAGAATAATTATTGACAAACTCATTAGTCATTAAAAATATCTCATGAAATTTCAATATATTATTAACTTTTTTTAGATTCTATATGTAGATGTCAGCATTTTTATATTTCAATTGAAAATATAATACACATATTGGATATAGGATTCAATAAATTATTATGAATTGTAAAAAAAGTAAAAAATAGGAAGACTGTTGATTGCAATTAAACTTTAGAAGTTTTTGAAAATGACGTAAGTAATTAATTCATAAATTTCATAGTTTTAGTCAATATGTATTACGAACATGGCACCCACACCCTGAAGCGGGCACCCAAGCCTGGATCTTTGGTACCCCCCCTACCTATCACTAAGATTAAAGGCAATATGGCTCTCTACAGCAACGTTTTCCAAATTTTAGCGATTTTTAGTATTTTTTTAATACATCCACTTGAATTATTGAATTGTCAAGTATCGACACAAATCAAAAATTTAATCGCATAACAACATGTTTTAAAACCATAATCAACATTAACATTAGAAGTAGATTAGCGCCGCAGGCGACTTCTTTACTATAAGGGTCAATGTGTATCTCATTTATCTGGTTGACGCACCACGCCAAGCCCCTCCTTGGCATGAGCTTGAGCCCCTAGGGTAGAGCCCTGTCAGCCTCCCCTTGTGGGGGCCATGATTACGAATAATATAACTTATTAGATACTGACAGGGAACTCATCTGTTCTGTGGATACTGACTACATAAATTATTGCCAAGAAGTTTTAATTTATTTTTATCAACAGTAGATGTCTACATTTTTTTAATATAATCTGTATGTACTTATTAGCTAATAGTTAGTTCGTTTCAAATCAACTTAGAGGAGTAATAATGGTGGCGAACATAATTTTATTGTAAATCATGTATTTATAATTAAATATAATATAAACAATCAAACTGATAATAAAGTCTCTTTTTATTCAAAGTTACCTTCTATGATTGAAAAAATTAACCACACAACGGAATACATAAATATTATTCCAAAATACGGAAACATCAAAAGGCGAAATATTCTAAAATAATAAAAGATGGTTTTAATTTATTGATGTTTTATTCAAATGGTGATCATTTTGAATATTGGTATTATTTAACAATGTCAATTTCGATGGCATTGAAATAGGAATAGACAATTTTTTTTCTGATTTCTTTTTTCTTCTCATTCTGTTATACCGATTTTTGACGATTTTTCCAAGGTTCGATTCAGGGTGGATCTAAAAATTCAAAAGATCTCATAAAATATAATGTATAAAGTTTAGGTACCATGCAGTACATTTATGGTACAATAATCACAATTATATTAGGAGCAATGGTGGCCAAACCGTGGCGCATGCGCCAAACGTGACATGATTACAAGTGACGCATTGCATCTTTGCGCCTACTTATTCTTTTGAAGTATGCGCCACAACTGAATCCATCTTCTTATTTTCAACACCTGGGTGCTCTCAGTTCAAATTAGACAGCCTTCTTACTCATCAGTATAAAATTATTAAGGGGGGACATGATCGTCGAAGGTCAAAATTGAGTTTTTATTATATTTTTAAACCATGATCCCGGACACTCCTTAAACGTTGTAGATAATCTATTTATATAATTTTGAAGCCTTATTATCCTTTATAGTTATTTTAAACATTTGATGACTGCATAAAGTATTTTTGTTACCAGGCATTTATGAAACCATTAGTATAATTTATTACGAGATAATTTTTGTAAAATATTCACGATAAATTTTTTTATTGATAATCTCTGTGATCCCAAATTTGACAAGAATTAGACATTTTATTATTCAAAAAATCGGCAAGATTAACACATTTGAAGATGATTCTAAAGATATTTATTATAAGCTATGTCTTTGACCATTCAAGTGTGATAAACATCTTATGAATAATGATTGCTTTATAATAATTATTGACATAAGAATAAGGTAGTGTTTTTTTGAAATACGCCATTTCTTTTGTCATTCCCTAGTGGTTAAGCTACAACATACGGCCGTAGCCATAAATTGACAAACTATAATTAAAGTAGGGAGTAAAATTATGTTAACGCGCGTGTTTGAACATGTACCTAACCGAATTTTTTTTTATTTTTTTTAAACGGTACATGTTATGTTTATATCGTGAATATTTTACAAAAATTATCTCGTAATAAATTATACTAATGGTTTCATAAATGTGTTTAAAAATTAATAAACGTAATAAATCTTAACAGCACTGCACAGTTATGTACCTAAATATGACTATATTCTAAAACATTAGAGCGAGAGGTTTAAAAGAATACTATTTTATGTAACAAAAATACTTTATGCAGTCATCAAATGTTTAAAATAACTATAAAGGATAATAAGGCTTCAAAATTATATAAATAGATTATCTACAACGTTTAAGGAGTGTCCAGGATCATGGTTTGAAAATACAATAAAAACTCAATTTTGACCTACGACGAGCACGTGGGCTGTTAAATTATTTCCCAGATTAGTAAATAGCATCAGTTCATTTAAAATGTAATTCAAACTGTTCATCCCTCAGTTAGAAAATGAGGATTTGAGTCAATTTCCACACTTTCAAGAGCAGAATGAATGTGCTGTGGATAATAGCAATTTGACCAAATACATTGAAAAAATCAAGATATTGAAAGAGTTATTTGAAAGTCGTTTTCATGATTTTGCTAAAGAAGAAAACTGCATGATCGCATATATAAATCCATGTTCACTTAGTGAACAAAATGTAATACAGATGCCTAGTAACACGCAAATAGAACTGATTGGTTTAAAAACAAATTCATTATTGAAAATGAAATTTGATGAGCTTTTTCCAGATCAAAATGCTTCTGACATTTTCACCGTACATTCCTGCTTCACCATACTCTCACATAACCTGCTGCCCCTAGGTGGTTTCCCACATGTTCATGTGTTATATGTATTTTTAATTAACCGCAAATTGATGGTCGAATTAAAATAATATTAATAATCTGGATCGCTTCCAGGCTTGCCAGGCTTCGTCTGGCATCAATTTAAGTGTGATTAAAATATTTCTGGCTAGTTTCTTCAATCTCTTTTTGTGAAAAATATACCTACCTCACAAAACTGGATAACCCTTAGTTGATATAGATAAATAATTATTAATAAACAAAATTTATTATTGAAATGATAATGAAATTACCGGTTGTCTTTTGCGCGACTTCATCTTGTTTTTTATTTGACGCCTACTGCTGTCTGAATATTCTTCACCTGAAATGTGTACAATATATTGATTTTTGGATAGGTACCAGAGTTGCCAACTTTACTATAATAATTATAGTACAATCTTATAATTTTGAATCCGCAAAAATGTAAAATACAATAATTTTACGCAAATATGCCAAAAATACTATAATTTTGAAGGATTTGAGACAAAAAATGTTCCTATACTATATGTTTTTCAAAAATACTATAAATTTATCCTTGTTGTACTGTAATAAACATAGAAAAACATGGCAACACTGATAGGTACGGTATTATAATAATAGCATTATCAGCACCCATCGTTGATCCCTTGATAGAGGAAAGCTTCTCTAAGTTTTTTCCATTATTCCTCCAATATATATGGTTATTACTTATATTACATTACATCATCATGTCCAATCTTAAGAGGATTATATTAATATGGATCTCTACAGAGTGGAGGTTATAATAACAATTTTTTTTATGAAAAAAATGATTTTAGCTACTTGCTCAATCTATAAGGTCCATACTGTGGATCCAAACACACATTGAAAAGTAATACATACGTGTTTTTGCTCGATCGGGTTTTTTGTTTGAAAAGTTTAGGAATCTGTGGTGTAAATGATAGACACTATGAGACTGTTCTACAAAGCTTAACTGGCGTGACGTAGTGTGTGCTTTGTAACATATTGTTTTTAGATTATTATTTTTTGTCATATTTATATGTCTTGGTTGCTAGACATGCTTTTAAGAAAATAAATAAAAAAACATTTATTATTAGTCATGTATTTTTTATACCTTGATTATTATCACATATTTCTAATTTGCTCGTCTTTCTGTTACTTGTGTCGTTAGAAAACTGGCGCTATATGAATTCATTCGTTTGGTAAAATATTATAGATCCTATTATAATATACCAATATAAAAGTTTTCAATTCTTACCGTATGGTACAGAATATTTTTGTGGTCCGATTTCATATACGATTTGAAAGTCTGCATGATTTCCCAAACTGAAGCCAAATCCGAGTCGGGAATCAGTGCCTGAAAATATAATTTAATATTCATAATAAATCTTCTTCGTTCTATGCCATATCCGTTATTGGACATCGGCGATTATTTCGGGTATCTTTTCTCTGTCTGTCGCTGTCGTTTTTTTTGTCGTCTTCTGCTTCGTTTACCAGAGATCTTCCCTTGAATGATAAGTTACAGAAATTGATACCTCTCGTGAAGCCGCTTGATGTAATCAAAGAATGCGTTTAGGTAAATCACTATATAGCAGTGGCGAATACTCCATACTAGGCGATTATTTAAAGCCTACCTTCTTAAGAAAAATAATTTTTATTTTCATATTTACGTATTTATATAATATCAAATAATAATATATTCAATATGCCCAAAGACATCAATCGTATAATTGTCATAATTTTACGATCTTTTCCCATATTTCAATAAGCACCATCTCTGTCATCTCCGGTTTGTCCGGTACAAATCTTGAAATCGATTTTTAACTAACTTCCCGACTAGCTAGAGATTTGAAACTTTTAGAATATATCAGAACACGATGCCAATGCATTTCTGTAATACTTTTAGCTTTTAGCCATCTTTAAGTAGAATTCAATTCATTTTTAGTTAATTCTGTTTTGTATGAAAAGTTATTTCGATACCATTATTGGTTGCTAGGGGGTTCTAGCAACTAAATTATTAAATAATATATACGTGCGTTACTATGGAAATCAATATGAAATGTCAAAATGACATTTCAGTATTATTTCTATCAAGTACAAATTTTTTTGATCGTTTAAGCTAGTCAATTCAAGTTTATATGATTCAACAGAAAATTTAAAAACGTTGTGTATAAACAGTTCTTTTTATCTTGTAATTTTTAAATTTAGAATACACATAATTTTTTTATAAATAAAAATTAAAAACAAAGTTAGATATGTGGTGAGATAAAGCTTCCCATATACTTTGTTTATCTATTGGTGAATACTTGATTCATTTGCTATTTTCCAAAAATACAATGTTATTAAATTTTATATTCTGTTACTTCACCTTTCTTAATTTGAGGAATTTCGAAGTACACCTCTGATAGTATTGATGGGAGTTCTTGAGGAACGACGGCCGCTTCGATGCCTAAAATATGCATACATTTTAATATACTTATTTATATTGTAGTTTTTGAAATATTTTTAAAGTAATAAATTAAAATACTCACATGCTAATAATACTAAAACGAATGTTAAACAATTTAAGTAAATCAAACACATGTTTCGCTTAATTATCCTAACTGCTAAAAATGAATTAATATTTCTCTAATTTTAAAAACTTAGAACAACACATCACAACAAAGTCACTGGACAACTAAAATAATAAGAGAGAAGACAGCTTTGTAATACGTCCTAATTCCTTACGAAACAAATTTTTTCACTTTCTCCCACTATTTTTGGAAACTAAATGTTATTTAAATCTCAGTTATTTTCTAAATGTCAAATAGGCATGGGTGTATAAACTCTCATGTTACATATTACATCAGGGGCCAGCAACCGATAACCGATAAATGATAGGCAGACACAAAAAGGCTCTTTCGTTGATTTATGGAATTTAGTAATAAAAAATAGTGAAATATTAATTAGTTTGAACCCTTTTAATGTGTACCCAACCAACCAATACCGCATTTAAAAACGCAGAAGCCAGGTGCACTGATTAATCATGTTAAAATAACATGAAAAAATTTGGTATAATTTAATAATTATATGACTGCTTTAAGCTGTTTCGAGGCCCCTTTTAAATCGTCTGACGAATCGATTGCATCATCTGCAATTAAGAAATTTGACATTCAGGAACAGTGAATGCGCAAACGTTATGCTTGTTACATTCAATCTATTTTTTTTTTGTTTTTACTCCATGTCTCCCACATCCTAAAAACAGCCCCCCCCCCTACGTATCGCTTAGCTTAATGGCATGTGTGACGCACAACAGAAGCGTTTTCAAAATTGTGTTAGACGTAAAATTAAGGGCCTTCGGTTTATTTTTAGCGATTTTATGTAAGTACTTAGTTTTAATACATCTTCTTGAATTATGGAGTAGTTTTACTACGAGTATTATAACAAATTTGTTATGTGTGTTAATCTCACATATCTGATCGACCCGCCATACTGCCCCCCACCCCCGAGCCCGGGCCACAAGGCTAGGGCCATGTCAGCCCCCCCCCCCTTGTGGAGGCCATGTTATACTCAATAATGTTTTTTCATTGGGTTTTGTTTTTACAAATAATGCTGTTTGTTTCGTTTATTTCAGTTTTAAATTGACGTATTTTGGTAGATTTAAATAATAAAAATATATTCTCTACAATCGATGTCTTCTCTTACAACCAAAAGTTGAATGTGGTCCATTAGTTGAAAAAGATTTTGAAACCCCTGTTCTACATCATTGTGTCCATTATAATGATAGTGTATTAAACATTTTTAATCATAGTTCTTGAGTAGATACATACAACTTTCATAAATACTTGCCAATAAATGTGTACGTGATGTAATAGGCACTAAAAATATCTAGTGATGTAACAAGCAATTTAATACTCTGGTGATGGTGTTATCTATTATATTTTCTTCTCTATCTGTTCTGGACATTTCAATAATAATAAAGAGTATATCCACAAGAAATAATAGGACCACGTAACATTGATTCGCGTAAAAATCAATTTTATATCAGCAATACATTGAGTCAATGCTTGCATCGTAATACATAATATGCCAAAAAGAACACTTTTGCGAAAACGAAAGTTAAGATTTTTCAGCCGCTTAATGTACCTACTTATTTATATATATCGACGATAGGGTTTTTGGTTTTATAAATTTCAGGTTTCTGTTATGAATAAATTCAAAAGTGAAGTTGTGATCGAATTTCTCCAGAAATAACGGGTAAAGATGATTATTTCGAGAAATAATTTTCCAGATATTTCTCGAGAAATTATTAATGATAATCACGTGAATTGGAGTAATTGTTACCAGGAAAAAATAAGTACAATTTTATTTTAAAAGAGAACTTAAACGGAAAAAGCTGCTGACTTTGGTTAGAAACGGAATTTCTTAAATTAGCCGGTAAACAATATTTTGGGCTAGAAAAACTAAAGCAAGGTCTCGATATTCATCTCAAACGGATTCAGAAGTAGAAGAATGGATAATAATTATTTTGTAATAATACAATGAGAGGTGCTTCAACGAGTTCAATTTTTATATCATTATTTTAATTGTTTGAATTTAAAAATATAACTTTTCTTTCTAGTGTTTTTAGATAAGTACGTAATAACATTATCACTGTTTAAATATAAGTACATTTTCAATAAATTGCATTGCATCGCAATCTTCATAATATTTTCCCGTTGGGTGTTTCCAGTGGGCTAAGCATTGGCCTATAAAATATAATATAATAATAATATGGATGTGGGTTCTACAATGGATCCACATGCATACCTACCCGCACGCAAGACATACAGCATATTAGTTATTAACTTCTGAAGGTATTAGGTAATTTTATTTCATTATTGATATTACATATTATAATTGATAATACTATAATTATATATGTTCTCTCGTCATAATTATTGTTATACTATTATTCAAATTATTTTCAATCAAAGACACAAACCAACGATCTTTAAAACACTGCCATCCAGCGACAGACTTACCAACATATTAAACACCCTGCTAAAAATAATAATATGTAAACATAAGCAGTGTTTATGTTTATATTATTATTGTGTATATTATATTCTGAAATATTTCTCAACGCGTTCTATAGATGAAGCTTATATTAAAAATAACAAACATATGATCAACTTTTTCATTATAAAATCTCTTTATTGCTTCAATATAAAATAGTTCATTCATAAATTATTTACAATTATATAGATTTAATATATTAAAACTTTTCAAACAAAATAAAATCTGGAAGCCTATATATTGGGTTTATATACATTATTTGGGAAAATATATTAATTATTATAATAATGTTATTATGTGGGTACAACTTTTTCCATAAACAGTCCTTACCAAAAGAGAAACTATATTATATATCTTACCACCTCTTTGAATTATATATTTTTATTATTCAAAATAGAAGGGATAAAACCTGTGGCGTTTGAACGCATCTGCCCCCTTCCTTATGTTATAAATTATAACAACATTTCGTAGAAACGGTTGCTGCCAAAAGTTGGTAAGTCGATAATTTAGGTATTTAGAGATAACAGCAGATTATGTGTGTAAATATGTATGCTATAAAAAATATTCAAGGTCATCCGATAGAACATGCACATAAAGCACGAAGAAACTAGCATTTTGCCTGATTTTAGAGGACATGCCCCACTTCAAATTGCAATTACTCCATAACATGATTTAGAGACTTACAAAATTTTGGCAGTAACCCCCCCCCCCACCCCATGCATATAAATTGAGAATACATTTTTTATTCTTTGTTAAATTTACAAATTCAGTTTACCTCAAAGATGAAGCCTTCTGTGGTTTCGTAAAAAATCAGCAAGGCAAGTTTGATGCAAGCATTATTTTTATATTGCATGCAAACTAGTCTTAAAAATTTATTTCTTGTCTCATTCTTATATATAGGTATATTATGCAATATCTCTATATAAAAAAGATTTTCTTCAATATCGAAGGAATAATTACATTAAAAACTATCTGACGTACCTGCGCACATATTGGTTGTCGGTCTCATTCAATATTTTGTTCGTTTTTATGACAAATTTAGTCTCCCTGCAAAATTTAGACTGCAGATTTTAAAACCTCCACCTAGTATTAACTACAGTAATAGAGTTGTGCTGCAAGGATTTTTACACGTTGAAGATAATGGCCCCACCAAACCACACCCGGTATTAATCGGCCGTATCACGGGACCCTACGTTTGTATGTGAAGCATAATTTTTTTTATGACTGGGAATGTCTCAGGAGCAATTACCCAAATTACAAGTCACCATGCACTCAAATGTGCTTTGACTGAATTCACATGACTTTAAAATGAGAGTACCCATGAGAGAGATGAGCACGTAGGGGCAATATTAAAAATTGTAGTAAGTAACAAGAGCTAATACAAAACTGCAGAGCATTCTTACATTTTCTACATAAAAAATTAGATTGTGGAAAAATACGCACATGTTTTAAAAATTTGGAGCTTTCTGACAAACCTAAATACCCTCAAAGAAAACCACGCCACTGGTTTTAACAATAAAACAATCTATGTAGGTATCCTAGGAACTTTATCACTAAATAATATTACCACAGTAGGTACACTTATAATACCTTTAAAATACCAAATACATATTTTAAATAAATTAATTTCGAAGTTCTTGGACGAACTTGCCCATCACATAACATTGAAACAATTCCCACATACTGTTTGGTACAACAATAATAATTCCCTAAAAAACCATCACAATTCACAAACTTTATTAAAATTAAAACTAAATAATTAACGGGAAGTGTAATGCTACTAAGTGCATCTGGCAATAGAAATGAGATATTCAATTTAATTCATGTCACTGATAATTTTAATTATTCTATACGTACGTATTTAAAAATAATAAAATCCAATAATAAACTTACAATTTAAAAATAACCATTATAAAATGTATAAATTCAGTGATGTCCCTAGATAAAATGCCGCCCCTAGGCAGCGCCATAATGCCGCCTCATTTTTTAATACAGTATTTGTATCATCCTTTCATGAGTCCAATATCTAAGAAATGTGTTGTATGAATATATTACTAACAAAATATCAGACTAATTATTCGCAAATCTGCACGTGTCGTCTCTGGTCACCAAGGACGCTGAAGGGCAATGGAAGTAAGCTAGATATCGCGAACTCGATAAAACCAGTGAGCTGATTTTCTTAATGAAAAGATATTTTCGTTATTACTAAGCTTAGATAGCTATTTCTATATATTCTAAATGATTATCTTCGATTTGCCGCCCTTCAAGTAACTGCCGCCCCCAAGCGACGCTCAATCTACCTACCCCCACGGGACGTCACTGTATAAATTCTCCACTTTAAGGAGTTTAAACCGAATAAGATTTTTTAATAATTCATCGTTTTTATGTAGATATTTTGTATTAACCGATGTTTCTAAAAAATGACACTAATAAAAATACTCATTAAATAACATTGAGGGGAAACCTTTTAACAAATTATTGCACATTGCACAAGTTTTTTTTTTACTTGGAAATTTATCTAATTAATAATATTAACACTCACGATGGTCGACGGCCTATAGTGTCGAGGGTCCCAGGCTCGAATCCTGGGTCTGGCAAGTACACATATTGTTTTTCAATTTGTGTATGAGTCAGAGTATGGACCTAATAGGTTGAGTAAGTGGCTGACATCCGTTTCTCGTAAAAATAAAATCTGTCAACAAAAACCTCCACTATGTGGAGGCCCATATGATCCTATTAGGATCGGACATCGTCGAATATATAATATTAATATTTTTTGATTTTTGGGTATATATCCACCAGTAAAAGTTGTCTGCTGAGTGAGGGCGCCACATGCCATCATTTGACATAATAATCATTCAATACATTTTATACTGTAATGACTTTAGTTCTAAATTCGAACACCTGACGATTTATGATGGTACATCTATAGTATTGATTAATTAAAATACTTTATAATGTAAATAATTATCAGTAAACTGTATTAAACTGCATGCTTCATAATCTGTTGCTAGATGCCTCTAGTAGAAATACCATAGTAGGTAGGTAGTGTAGGTACTACACTTCGCCTTAAAGAATATTCATTTATTCGTCATCATCCAAACTGACATCAGAAAGTTCTTCTGTGATCTTTCTCTTTACAACTTCGCTTCTCTTATCTTCCTCCACATTAAACTGAGCGAGTCTTTCAAATGTGGGAGCAACTGGAATAACTGCTCCATTTTGTGGTTTCGAATCTCCGCCATTTTGTTGTGGCAAATCCGCACTGCCACCTGTTGGTGCAGAGATCAAACCATCGGTTGCTTTTTCTCCGTACAGCTGTTGCAGTCTTGTCATGACATATGATTCCATTCCTTGAGGAATCGGCTGCTTCAATACGACTTCTCCGGCATCTTGGACGAGGGCTTGCCTGAGATCAATGGTGCCGATTGACTCTGATGCTGTAGGTTCTGAAGGTATCGGAAGAGGTTCGAAAGGTTTTGCTGGTTTTTTCTGCTGTTTCATGCTATTTGACCAGTTGCTGAGGTAGTTTCCAGCGTCAGTTTCGGCTGGCACCACCTAAAAATGTCAATATTATGAATTAATTTTTCATATTACTTATCTATAATTTCAATACTTTCTATAATCGTGTAAAACTCCGAGTATTGTACAACATGATTGTGATACCACTATAATGTGTGGTTGTGAAATCTTGCACCTAGCTGAGAAATAAGAAAAGGCTATTCAAGGGTATTCAAGTAATCGAAAACATTTTTTCCGGTTCTTGACCGGTTAAAATAAACCGAAGATGACGCACGCGTTTAAACCCGATATAGTCCATGGATTGACAGGTTGAAGACTCATATGGGTCTGTTACGTAGTTATATGCGCTATATCCAGACGTATCCATAGTGCTTATAAAGAAACTACTGTAGGCATTCAGCCTCTGTAGCGCTCCTGCCAGACGTCAAGAGGAGCGCAGAGTGAGGGACTGGTGAGAGAGAGAGAGATCATAATAGAGATTACTATAAGATAACTATGCAGTCGGCCTGGAACACCAGCTTAAATAGCCAAAGTATAATTGTGATAATTACCTACTAATGACGTTTTTATAATATCTACACCTACATAGATTACATGGATGCTTCAATATGTTTTCAAAGACTGCTAGTTACATGTATATAAGTACATAATTCTATATTAGCTAAGAAAAGTGATAAGATGTGTTACATCACAGACATCCATACCGCATATTGAAAACACAAACTTATGTAAGTCCCCAAAAGTTGGAAAATTAATAAAAATATTTTGATAATATAATATGTTATATCGGTATGTCAACATACCGGTTGATGGCATTTATCCTGGTCGCAAAACAAATCTATTTTATACTTAATTTAATTTATGATTTTTATACTTTACATTTTGATAAAAATTTTGAAATGATAAAATCAGCAGACAATGATAAAGAAGTATTTGTTATAAGGGAAGGTTTATGTGTTTTGGCGCTCGAGGCAGTAAGAAGAACTGCGACTCTAAGGCTGCAGACACATGGCATTGCAGTGGACGGTCTGTGCCCTAAGGCCTAAGGTAATGCAAAACTTGTATAGTTTTTTTTCACTTTTTCTAAATTTTATATTCAATACATTTTTCAATATTCTTCGCGATTGCGTATTGTACTGAAACAATACATAGATCCGATAAACTACGGCCTTCTA
The DNA here is from genome assembly GCF_057557595.1 of Rhyacophila brunnea. Lineage (NCBI taxonomy): Eukaryota > Metazoa > Arthropoda > Insecta > Trichoptera > Rhyacophilidae > Rhyacophila > Rhyacophila brunnea. The sequence continues at coordinate 1,007,433 of NW_028233276.1, forward strand.
TAGAAATACAGAAGTCAGTGGATAAACCTAAATTGTTAAAAATATTGCAATGTAGTTGTGTTGTAATGATATTTAATACCTACTTAAAGCCCCTTTGAAAATATATTATGTTCCCAATTAAGCGAGCCTCAATTACGCTTCTAAGAAAACCAATACTATGTTTCATAATGTATTATTCATGCACATTGCTTGATTAGGATTAATACATACAACATTAAAAAAATCCTAACAAATTAACTGACAGATATCTTGACTATAACAATTATTATGTACTATTTTATGAGAAATTGATTTTCACCTTTTGTCTCTTTTGCGTTTTATTGATTTTGTTGTTCGCCTGTCTCTTACTGCTAGTAGGGTAGGCTTGACCTGAAAAATTGAAATCATAACATAATTATTTATCATACACAACACACCAGTGGCGAAGGGTGGGGGTACGTTGAAGAGATTCAACATAAGTAGTGCACACTAAACTTAGTCAGTCATATTTATTTGTTTTCATTCAACATTGAATATAAATTGCAGGTTGTATTGACTAGTTTTTAAAATTCAATTAAACCCTACTTAGACTAAACCATAATATTGGAAATACGCTGTGGAGATCGGAAATAAAATAATTCATACTTATTTGTATTAATTGAAATTGTATTGTAACCCCAACCTAATCCAAACCAAAAAAGATAAAAAATATTATTTTATCTATGAAATATTTAAAATTATGTATGATTTAATATCTATTAATCTATCATATTGTCTCGTACACGATGGCCAAGCGGCTTATGCGTCGGTTTATAATATCTCCAGATTCCCAGGTCACAAGTCCCAGGTTCAAATCCTGAGTCTGGCAATTACACATATTGATTTTTAATTTGTGCTTGGAGTCAGAGTATGGATCTATCATCTATTTCTCAATTATTCTCGATCAATTATTTTACTGTCGAATTTACTCTTCTCTGCTGTTTATAATGAATCATTATTTTTTTAACTTTCGATATGTATAATATGTTTTGTATCGCATTGGAAAATTACTGTTATATTGATAATACATACATACAGTTTTATTTAAATACATTTTAAACTTGCCTATGTTACCTGTCTTTAATAATATTTCTTTATTAATATTCTAAACAATTTAAAATATGTACATATAAAATTAGAATTAACAATTTAATACAATGTTAATGAGCATTACCGTAAGGATTTGTATTACTCTGTGGTCCTAATTCAAAGACAACTTGAAAGTCTGCATGGTTTCCCAGACTGAAACCGAAGCCCACTCTTGAATCCGTTCCTGAAATTAAAAAAATAGATTTACATAGGTACTTACAGTAATTCAAATACCATCAACATTTCTCATCGATCGATGTTTTTTGATGTTTTTGGCGGTGCATTTCTTTTTTCAAATTTTCCAATATTGAATACCGGAAACCGCAGTTCAAAACAATCTTTTTTATGGAAAGTATATTTTTTTTAATTGGTCAATTACCTAATAATTTACATCAGTCTAAAACTATGCCAGGTGAAGAAATATTTTATGTTTAACCTTTTCCATGCCTCGCGATATTACTATGGCAGCATCTCACAGGCCGCAGATTTTTAACGACACAATTAGAATGTAGACCGATAATTATTTTTGGCTTAGTATTTCATAATTATTCAAACAGATGTCACTGTGTGTTAATTTATTTAGATTGTGCAAATCAATTGACAGTGGCTAGTAATTTTAGTTGAAATTCGGACTAGATATCTCGCAAAATTTGTATGTGCGGCCTGTCTCGAGAAAACTCGCTGAAGGTTTAATACGTCGATTATCCAATTACGAGATTTTTATCAACAAGAAAAAGTATCAACGAGATTAGAGTATAAAATAAACTAATATTAAAAATACCTTGGACTGGCAGTGTGACTAATGTGGTGTCTTCAAATGAAGAGAGCTAGGGAATTCTACGTAACATCAAAACTAAACAACTACAGTACCTCGACTGCAGTATAGGAGAACAAAAGTACAGCATTCACCAGCTCACTATCCAAGGAAAGATCGACAGAGTGCAGCTTCATCGAACTGTTCCTGGTTGCAGATGATAAAGTAAAAATCGCCCTGATGGTGGCTGACCTTCCATAAGAGGCAGCATGAAGAAGAATGAGCTTAGAATAATATTTAAATATGTTTCATGAAATAATATAAAAGTTAAGACTTATATGTACATCGTAGGTATGTTTAGGCATAGAAAATTATATATTATATTATTTGTCGATTTTAAAACCTAAATGAATTATTAAGTACAGTATTGTCACATGGGGTAAGTGCTTCAAAAGTTGCTGATACCCCTTGTTAATGTGTTTGTCTTTCTTTATGTGTGAGTTGAGTCCACGTTTTAAGGCGAATGCTCAGCTTATCAGCGACACCTAGTGTAAAAGGTGAAGCTTGCAATTTAATGAAAAAATCTAAAATCCATTAAATAGAAAATTAAATATTTTAACGTTAAAATATAATACAGTGTCTTACCCTATTGTCACATATAATTTTATAGGTATGTTTATCATTAAAATTTACTTTATTAAGTTCTCTACTCAGTGTCATTTTTTGTTGAATAATTTATAGATTGAAACAATTATTATATACCTATTTAATTTTAAAAAAAACATCGATTTTTCGAAAAATTAAAATAATTATGTCTGTAACTTGAAATTCTTTATATTTATATCGAATCTAGATTTGGTATGGTCAGAACAGCATCAATTAGATTCTTTAGTCTTATAAAATTTGGAGAGTAATAAATATAAATACTTAATTAAATTATAGCTCTGTCTTAATAATAATTTATGTATAAATTGTTGATAAAAGTTAATACCTTTCTTTATCGGGGGTATATTTGAATAAGCCACTGATAACAGTGACGGTAACTCTTCAGGGACAATGGCTGCTCCAGCACCTGAAATCAATAGAAAATATTATTTTATTCAGCGCTCGAAATGGAATATTTTACGAACCGGAGCGTTCAATAATTTTACGAAAATATTAACATAGTTATCTAATTGATGTGGATTTATAAAAATAAGTGTGTTAGATTTTTACATTATATGGGAAATCTAGCTGAGACGGTGAAATTGATATATCCACGAGACGGAGCGATAATTTTGGGGATTTTACGAACCGGAACGGCGCTCCGGTCATTTTGAGCCCTGATTTTATTTAAATAATCAAATAAAATTCACTACATAAAAAATCAAATGAAAAAGAACTAAGCAATTTTCCGTGACCAATACTTTCAGAATTTACATGTCTGTGGTCTTCGGTAAAACTGTGTTAGTAATTTTGAAATAGGTACCAATCTATAACTATACAATCTATCTATAGTCTATACTATATATATATATATATATAAGTTTTTTGTGCCCTTCCGTTTAGTATTCGATAGTTGTATGTGTGTAATTTACCATTGCAGTACCTATCTTTTCTAGGTTTATATATATATTTTATTTTTAAAGTTTGATACATATTGAAATTAATTTACAATTTATTTATAAATTACATTATAAAATATTAATCCAGTACTTATGTTTTTTTTTATAAAATCAAAAACATTAATAAATACAGACTTTTTTATTCAACGAATAATTCACAATATTCTTTATTGAATTGAATGATTTAACTAAAATTATTTTTTTCAAAAAATATACGATGCCCAGCGTGGTTCAAACCCGCGTCTACTGGATTCTTAACTAACTTAACAACTAATCCATGTACGTAGGTAGCATTTAATTACGACGAAATTAACTTTTTTTTCTAATAATTTCTAGTAGTTTTCTATGTGTTTTCAAATTATGTATGTTAGATTAGTGACATTGGGAAAGTCATGTAATGTATTGCTTAAGGGTGACATATTTTAATAAAGCAATTGAAACATGCTGAAGGTCGGCACTTTTTTCAAATTATGTCCCTTTACTTAATTATGTATATTATAATATTTTTTCTCAAATATTTCTTCCCTTCCGAAGAGACATGATAGTTCTTTCAAACTATACGTGTGTTGTATGGATTTCCCAAACTCTTCTTGCAATGCAATACTTTGGAAATCATGACAATTTAATGGGACACCTTGTTTATTTTGTAGGGTAAATAAATAATACATAATCGATAATTAAAAAAAAAAACAATGATTTCGATTTATTTCGTAATTCGAGGTTCCCAGCAACTTGTTGCCAGTGTGGTCACGGCATAATGCATAGAAATAATGAAGATTTTAATGATATCGATGATTTTCTTGACAGCAGTCACAATAATAGAAAGTTGAATTCTAACTATCTGGTGTGACATCGAGCCTGTTCCTGGACTTTGAATTCGTTGCAGCATAATAAGAAAATCTTGCTTCGCATAAATATGTCGTATTTAACGGAAGTAAAACAATAATGGTTTGTTTTGATATACTGGGGTACACTTCTGATAAATTCGCGGAACACCTATTCACGCTCACAGTTTATGAAACCCTGGACTATAGGCAAAAAAACCGCATAGATGCATTTAATAATAATAAATTGTCGGCAAGATATAAAAAAATGAGAAGTATTTTCATTTCTTCAAATCTTGCACACGTTCCTTTTTTATTATGTGAGTAACCTATTATTTCATTTTGTGTTGAAAGATCTTACTCAACACTTATTTAACAAATTATGATAATACTAGTTTGTCATTGAGTACAGATTACAATCATTATTTCTGAAGCCTCAAATAATAAGATGCGAAATAATTGAAAAAATAACTATTTATAAATAAATATTATGTGGGAACCACGTTGCAATATGCAAGGTTTTTAGTTGGAAAACTGTGAATCGGTAGGTAGATATTAATATTTTATGATGCTATCTATTATCACTGGCAGTGTATTGGTTTTTCTACATCTAATTATATACTTAGGTGATTCATAATAACGATAAATTAATATCACAAAAATACAAAAGTTTATAAAAAAAAGTATCATTCTAAAAAAATACTTATGAATTATTGTGAACACTAAACTTAAAAATATGCTTTAATAATAGGATATAATATGAATTATAAAATATGCATGTAAAATGTCTATAAATACTATACTACAAGAAAATAAAGCTCGGTAATGAAACTAGCTGATGGCAACAGTCGACAGTCTGTTGCAGTTAAAACTTTTTTTTAACAACCATTGACAATTAAAAACATAATGGGCGATCATAATTATTACTTTACTTAGTTCAATTCGAGAAACGTAGACAATACCTACTCTGAGAATCGAAACCGATCGTTACCGCTTTTGTGATACTTTAGAATTAATTACCTTGCTAACGATATTTTCATATTGCTATGGAATAACAAAAGTAATAAATGGAATCGCGGGTTATTTCGTTACGGAACTTGTGATTTTGTGAAACTTGTAATGTCACTAATAAATTAAACGATGTTACATTTTTTATGGTGTTATGCAGGACTTCAAACCAGAACTGAACCGAAAACCGGAAAAACCGTTATTTTTGTTAGAAAAAAAATTGGAACGGAACCGAAAAAAAATATTTAATTTTTGGTTCGGTACACGTTCAAACACGCGCGTTAACATGATCTTACTCCCCACTGATAATACTATACTTGTATATACATTATACTATTTTTTAAATATATGGCTACGGCTATCATACAAGTAGTACCATACAATGTTCTAAATAATGGTAGAAAGTACATTTTGAATACAAATAAAAACATTTTTTACAAAATAAAACATTACATTATCACTCGGAGCTGAATCGAAAACCGGAAAAATCGTTATTTTTTTCGGACCGAAAACAAGAACCGAACTGATATATATATTACTCGAACAGGAACGAAAACCGAAACGAAAAAAAATAACGGTTCGAAGCCCTGGTCATACCTACGTCTATTTATATAACAACATGACAAGTGCTTTATTACACATATTACGTCGTATGCACTTACCTAGAGCTTCCTTTGTAAGATATGTTCGATAGTAATATAAGATTAAAATAAAGACAATCATACTCAATACCTACTCATAAGTCATAAAGTCATGTCATAACCATTATATTATTCAATACTGTCGTGTAGTTTCATAATCACATTCAACTATACGGAATCTTGTGAATTATTCGTTGAATAAAAAAAACGTTAATAAAATATTATTAGCAAGTTCAAGTAAGTTACAACAAAAAATCTTGGAGTGATCCTTGACGTCGGTTAGGTTAGGTTAGTTAATTAAAGTAATACCTACTTTGATTTAAAATACAAAAACCGATCGCCAATAGTAGCTCAATTTGGAAAGCGATGAGTATTAAAAGCAATTAGTTAAAATTTGTCGCAATTAAGTATGACTCATTTAGTATTATAGTGGTCTTTGTGCATGGGCGCGATATCCGAGAGATGCAGGTTCGATTGCTGCGGGGTCTTACTTTTATTCAAAAAGATTTTTTCTATTGGTTATAATATATTTTCTCAGAAGTGTTTTCGAAATTATGTATGTTCAATAATTAGAATGCTACATTCTTAAATCTTGTGAATTGTTCGTTGAATAAAAAAATGGTTAATTAAAAACAATTAATGTTGATATTCATTGATGAAAAGTTTTGAAATACTGAGCCCCAAATCGGTACAACACAAATGTATATTAATGGAATAATATGAAGAGTGACTATAAGGCCCGTTTCAGACGGGACACCGGTGTCGCGCTCATATATAATAAGGAGGCCATTGGATTCGAATAAAGGGGCCTTTGTATTATGTTTACGAACGCCCCAGAGCCAATTATATTATATCGAGCCTCCTATATTATATCGAGCGCGACACCGGTATCCCGTCTGAAACGGGCCTAAGTTGGTCAATCGTGAATGAATATTAATTGTCAAACAGTTTTGTTACTTCTCTTTCATTACACTCTTGCTGTCGAACCAATACATTTCTAGGAGGTCGTTTACACGGGTATCTCGACAATATTATTTATACGAGAGTTCAAGGAAATTAGAAAATAATAATATAAGTGAGTTTAAAGCCTTCGACTTTGAGTAATATGTGTGACTAAAATTATTACTAGTTTGACAACTAATAATGGGCACTTATTTAGTGGTTACCAGAAAGCCTAATATGTGTTATATTAATAGCTGTAAATTATTTTTGGATAATATACGTAACACAACACAGATTAATAAAAAGAATTCAGATAGGCTATACCTAACGTGACCATTTATTTTACAACATTTTTATTAGCTCGTATTCTTATTTGTCCAGTGGTTGTTTGTCCGGTACAAATCTTGCAATCGATTTTTAACTAACTTCCCGACTAGCTAGACATTTAAAACTTTTAAAATATATCATAACACGATGCCAATGCATTCTTTTAATACTTTTAGCCATCTTTAAGTAGAATTGAATTCATTTTCAGTTAATTCTGTTTTGTATGGAAAGTTATTTCGGAAGAAATCCATCGATAATAATTTTGACAGGTTGCACTGCCACCGGGTGTTTTTTTCTTAAAACGCTAAGTTTGCAACGCTGGGTGTGGGTAATGAGATTTTCATTTATTATCTTAATATTATTTTTGGATAATTATTTATTAATTTTAAGCTGAATAGAATTCGACTTCAGCCCCTAGTACAAAAATGAAGACACTCTTGGTGATGGGTTAACCATCATGTATGAATTTTCAATCAAATGCTTGGCAAACTGTCAATCATTTTGTATATCACTCTTATGGCAAAGTGAAAATAAAGACGTCGGCTATAAACATGTAGTCATGTTTCAATTCCAATCTGTCAACTTACAAAGTATAAAATTTGCTCTGACTGTAAAACTACCACACAAAAACATTCCAGAAATGACATTGAGTGTTTTAATACTGCAATTTCATAAGACTCCCTCTAGTTATAGTCAAACTTTTTGATCACACTCATTTACTAACTGAGTAAGTCCGGTCCGTCTAATCAATCCAATCCACTATTATTGGTTGCTAAGTGGGTGGTCCTAGCAACTAAATTATTAATGTATACGTGCGTTACTATGGAAATCCAAATGACATTTCAGTACCTATTCTATATTTGCTTGTTTGTTTGTTTGTTTGTTATTTACTTCATATCAAGTACAAGTTTGAGCATATTGAGTATAATAATTCAACATAAAATTTTAAAAAGTTGTAAGTATATAAAAAGTTCATTTTATCTTGTAATTATTTTTCCTCAAAACAGGACATCTACTAATTCTTGTGTAATAGTACTTCTGTGTATTCAAGGAAACGCATATTAAATTTCTTCATAGTTTTTATTTATTAATGAAAAGAACAAGAATGAACACGTGCAAATAATTATATAATTATCTAGTCTTATATTTTTCTGAAGAACAAAGTATATTTGGTTTAGATTTCAAATATAAATGAAATTCTTGGCAGGACTTCTTAAAATTTATTTGGTAATTAACATTGCTTTAAGAACTGCGACTTGCAACCGTGTTTTTCTTAAATAAGAGAAAAGACCCTTTCTACCGGTGCTTTTCTATCGATTTTTTGATTTTTCGCGCCTTTTTTTGAAATTGCTACCATGGATAGGAATAGGGCATAAGCTAACTAAAATCGGGATGTGTGGTCACGTTAGCTATACAATACACTACATTTTTAAGCAGAGTTTTGAATGTGTGAGTGTCCTACGAAAATAAAACACACAATATTTATAGCTGTGCAATAGTGTGTATTGCAATCTTCAAATACACCAATATTGAATTAGCGTCAGTGCATAAACCGAGACAGTTGTCAGAACGAAGAATATATTAATAATGACATATTCTTGGCACGTGTTTAAGTTTATCCCATATTCTTCCACACGCTAGATCGGTTGCCTGTTACTCCACACCGGTTAGGTATTTCGGTTCCTATTAATTCTTTATTCCCTGGTACGTAAGTAATAAGCATGGGTTTCATTGCGAATTTCAGGATGCCGATCACATTCTCTGTGAGTATCCCTATATATCCTTTGAAAGGGAAGAGCTTCGATCCGACCCTCAGTTGGACCGGTCGTCCACTACGACATGTTATCTAGGAGGGAAACATTTTCAGCTTTCAAAAAGTTTGTGGCATTTCACGACGAGCGATAAGGTATTTTCTCATCGAGGATGTACCATAATATATATATATATATATATATATATATATAATATTTAATAGTGCACGCAAACAATGGTCATGGAAGTTGTTCCTGTGATACTTCCAGTACGATCGTTAAGTGCGCTTAACGTTTGTTACGCTATTATATACGTTTGAATAACGGGTGAGGAGACGTAGTGTGGTGGACGGAAAGACAAGAATGTATCTCATATGATTTGGACTAACTGGATATTATATAGTCAGATCGTGGCAAGAAACTGTACATTTCGATCGTAGTGCTAGTTATCGCTCATACTTCGAATGCAACTGTTTGTAGAAAATAATTATTGTTTCTTATTGAAATAAATAGTAATACATCAACAATAAAATTATTCATTTAAACAAGGCTTTATATTTTATCATGTAACACTTGTCTTGCAACGCGTATAATATATGTTTTTATTGTACTTTCCTCGTCACGTCATGTCAACTTCATATAATATAGCTCAGAAGAGTTTTCTCAATATCATCCTTTCAATTAAATCTAGCTTTGTTTTAACTTTTCTTGATAAGGCTCAGTATTTCAGTTTCCAGTCCACAAATCCATGTAGGCCTGCTGAGAGTTTTGTCATAATATGAATAGCATATTAATAATAATTGTCTTTAAAAACCTTGCATTAACAGTTATTTCCATTGAGGATTACAATTTTTAATCAATACCAACAGTTGCAGGTTTACGAGCGTGGAGGCCCGAGGTACTGACCGATTTTAAGCTCGGCGCTATAAAAAATTTAATTAAAACCATAAACTCCAACTACCAACGCACCAAGTAAAAATATTAATAATTTACCTCATTCCTACAATCACAATCCTCTAAGTAAAATTGATTATTATTGAAAAGGACAATGATAACACTTAATAGTGTTGTGTGCATGTACGAATTTGTTTGAGTGTTTATGTTATAGCCTGTTTCATATTAGTCGCAAGGATTTTTTATGCTTTCAATCAGCGCTCGAAATGGAAAATTTTACGAAAATATTTACATACGTATCTAACTTTATGAGTAGATATTTTATAAAAATAAGTGCGTTAGATTTTGGATATGGCCAATTTCGCTCAGACGGTCAAATTATTTTTTCCACGCAATTTTGAGGATTTTATGAACCGGAACGGCGCTCCGGTGCGTTCCGGTCCATTTCGAGCCCTGATTTCAATAAGATTTTGTACTAATTTTATGAGAAATATGCATATTTTTAAGATTTTGGTATAATTTAATAATTGTATGACAGGTGTGAACTTTTTCGATGCCTACTTTTAAATATTATGATGAATCGATTGCATCATCTGTGTCAAATAAAATCGCCTTCTGTGTACGTACCAACAATGCGTATTTACCGTGCAGTATTTTTCAGCTACAATGAATAATATTTGTATGTTTTTTTAAAAAGAACAAAATAAAAATATCATAACCTAAGTATTGTATTTTTTTTATCTTTTTGGCCAATTGTCAGTTAAGAATTTCTTTGTGAAGTTTTTGTAAATCAAACTGGTTGGCGGTTATTTAATCTAGTTTTTTGATACATCAAGACTTGACTATAAAGTCTCTATTATTCTCGTTTTGATTGGTTATTTATATTGATAAATAAACAACAATAAAAAAACACCCCCAAAAAGTTGCTCCACTGCCATAACAAAAAATTGCGTAACAACTTAGTAACAACTTGTATCGATTAACATATTGGATCTAAACTAAACGATCAGATAATATTTTTTAGATACAATTTATAGGTACGCAATAATACATAATAACAGTCACATTTTCATACATGATAATCAGGACACTAAAGGGTTAAAATAATAACAAAATAATTCTTCAAATTGAAAAATTATTCATTACGTGGATATTTTAATTCTAATTGAAGTACATATTCTTCTTGTTAAAATAAAACTACATATATAATTTCAAGAACGGCATATACTCAGGTAGAAACTAGTTATTATAATGAAATGAAAGAAAATATGAAAGAAAATATATATAAGAAGAAAAGTCGGAGACGGGAGATGTGACTGTTTAGACATCCCAACTAGAGGATCAGCTGCAACTGTGGAACTTCATGCTTCAACGAAATATTCAAAAGTAAGTAATCAAAATATATAAATACCCACTAGAAAAAAATATTTTTGAAAAAATTACGACACCCGACGGAAATTAAACCTGTACCCACTGAATTCGCGCCAATGTGCTTTTCTAAATTAACTACTGGTATTCTACTTAATTACGACGAAAGTTTTCGTTCTTACGTGAAATGACTATCAAATTGCGTTAATGTTGGCTATCGGTATTTGTTTAGGTATTAAATCGAGGTCTTGGAACGATGCAAGAATACTGGCTAGCGACAGAGATTCTTGGAGGCTCCGCATGGTGTTCATATGCTCCAACTAAGCGGCGGATATGTTAACCCCGTTAACTCAATTCTTATGTACCTATGCTACATCAAAATAAATAATAAAGAAAATTAATATCTGAAACTTATGCAATAAGTGTAAATTATACATACTACAACTATAGTAACTTTGTCATATTATTATTGGCTTATAGTAAAACTAGTAAGGATCCGCCCCCTGTCCACTTTCGACCCCCGAAGAGACAGAAAAACCTGACAGAAAATCTTTACGATAATATGAACAAATAATATAAGTAAGTAGATGTCACCGTGTGTATCTACCCGAAAAATTGAAAGCAGAAAAAAGTATGTTTTGTAATTCCAGATTTTTGAGTTATTTCTGTGTTTACTTTATAGTTTCTACATTGTATAAACGGAGATGAAGGGTTAACTGGAGCAATAATCTGCCGGAACTGGATTTTAAAACCTCTTTTGTTCATTTATTATGGGACCTTGAAATATTTAAATATTTAAAATATACTTTCACTACTTGACCGTGAAGAATTACATAGGTACCCAATAAATATTTTGAACACCGGCAGCGATCGTAATAATAATCGATAATAATATATGCATCCACATACATAGGTACATGAATCAGTCCCTGTGGTTTTGCAATAAACGTTAAAGTTATCATTTTATAGAATCTTAAATGACTTCCTGTGATTCAGCCTGATATTTTTACGCAGGAAATGGATATTTTAATATTTTGGGTTTACCAAGAACTCGATACCAGCGGCGAATGGTGGAGGTAGGCTGTTAAGATCCGCCATAAATAGTCCACACATAATTTTGTCTGTCATACGTTATTGTTTTCATTGAAATAAGACTACAATTTACAGATGGTGTTGGTTAGTTTTTAAAATTCAATTAAGCCCCGCAAAAACGAAGCCATAATAGACAATACCAAAAAAATACTCATCTATATTTAGAATATCTTATAATATTATGCAATTAAATCATATATAACTTTGGATATTTTATAGATCGAATAATATTTTTTATTTATTATAGCTTGGTTTACGCAGGGTTTAATCAATTTAAAAAATGAACCAACAATATATGTAATAGATATATTGTATTTTAATCCAACGAAAACAAATAAGTATGAATGAAAAAGTATGCAGAATTTTATCGTATCGCCCGAAGTATACAAAAACTAGTATGGTAAGGTTTAGGCAGGGCTTAATTGATTTTTTTAAATTAACACCATCTATAAATTATAGTCTTAGTTCAATAAAAACAAATACGTAAGAACTAACTAAATTTAATGTGCATTATGTATGGCGGATTTTAACAGCCTACATCCACCCTTCGCTACTGGTCGATACCTACCTACTTTATAAAATTATTCCGCAATAGATAACGCATTTTGAATACTATTTCTAGGACTAATCGATTTCAATTGAAACTTTAATGGATGATGACTACTGTGACGTATATAGGGAAAGTGCCACTGGTAACTGGAATTTAAACGCCTAACTTCACTATATTTTATTACTCCTTCTAGGCAATATTGAACTGAAATTTCATTTTACGAAACTAACCTACCATTGGCAACAAATGTGTTCAACCAAACCGCTTCAAATATTAATATATTCTACTTCCGCAAGTTAAGTTTTGGTGAACATTGTTTTATTTTTATTGCCTGTCTATGTCACACCACGAGAAGTCGCACCAAAGTTAGATATTGGTGCATACAAGTTTGATACGGTCGACAGTTTCATATACCTTGTATCTCTTGTAACTCGACATAATGATATTACAGAAGAAATCAACGAGAGAATCATGTCTGCGAATAAATGCTACTTTGGCCTGTTACATAGACTACTAAGACATTTTAAGTCCCGCATACTATCTCGCCGAACTAAAAGCACTCTTTACAAGACATTTGTAAAGCCAGTGCTCACCTACGTATCGGAGACCTGGACATTAACTCTGCGAAATGAACGAGCCCTGAACATCTTTGAAAGAAAAATTCTCCGCCGTATATATGGACGATCAGGGATGGCACCAATTGGGGGCGAAGATATAATGCTGAGCTCTACGCGCTGTACGAAGATTTCAGCGCAGTTCAATCAATTAAGATTGGGAGACTGCGATGGCTAGGTCGTGTGCACCGTATGAATGACAATGAACCGGTAAAGAGAGTTATGTCCAGCAATCCAATAGAATGTAGAAGAAGAGGGAGGCCAAAGATTCGCTGGTTGGATGGAGCTGCCAGTGACTGCCGTATTCTGGAGGTACCAAGCTGGAAAGCGGCCATACTGGATAGGGACAGGTGGAGGGAGCTGTTGGAGGAGACCAGGACCCGCACCGGGTTGTCGCGCCCCTGATGATGATGATGAAAATTGTTTTATAAATTCTTAAAAAGGGTCTACTTGAAGTACTTTCATGTTATGTCAATGAATGCCTTGAATCAATTATTATAATATGAAAATTAGGCAAAAAAGACCTCTAAAACAACAAATTATCGTACAAATTTAAATTGAAACTTGCTTCAGTGATAGGTATTTATGGAAAAACAATATATCACTCAATTTGAATGACGATTCAATATATTTGGATTAGGTATTCCACGTGATTAATGCATATTCTACAACTTCCTTTATATAGTTTTAATATCACGATTTAAGAAAATCAATTTTGACAGTATTATGTCGGTGGTCATTTTATACAAAATGGTAATTATGTGGGACACTTCTTCTTTCTGTGCCATAACCGTGTGAGTGTCAGCGAAGATTTCGGCAATAGTTTTCATGTCTGTCGCTGCACTGAATAGAGATCGTGTACTGAGCTCAATCCAGTCTCTGAAACTTTTGAGGCATGACGTTATTTTTCCGCCAGAGCTCGCCTACCAAAAATATTGCCTTGAATAATAAGATACAGATGTTGATACTTCTCGGATTGTCTGAACAAAGTATGCTAGGTATCCTTTGCGTCAAATATCATATGACAAATCGACTGCATAATCTGCGAACCAGCTAACTGCATTTTTTGACAAAAAATTAGATTTTGATAGCATTTTGTTATAAAGCATGTTTTCTATGCTCACACAAAATTTCAAACTTCTAAACCTATAAATAAATGCGTTATCGTTCGTTTCCAATATCGTAAATGGAACAACTCCGCTCTTTATATAAATTATATTTATATATAAAAGGGAAGTTAAAATAGTGTATTAATTATAGTGCAATTTGTGTGTAAAAAATCCAAGCGTACTTTTAGAATTGTTAAATTCCGCTCGATAGTTAAATTATTAAGTTTTTTCTCCTTCCTGAACAGTTAGCCGGTTTGCAGATTACGTTCCTAATCGAAATGTGTTCCTGTGTTACATTTTTTTTTTAAATTATAGCGGACATGTCCAACGCATCGATCGCGGGATGGATTTTGGTGGATCACACTATACTAGGATTTGAGTCTTGAAAATGTAGAAACCGTATTCTTTCAGTTCCTTGTAATAAAATAATATGATTTAATAAAAATTTTGAATGGAAAGAATTATTACGTGAAGTTCGTATTGCATCACTAACTGCCTCCCACAGAAGTAAAAGATAAAGAAGATCTTTTCTTAAGGGGCATTAAACTGATGCATAGTTTCATCTTGCAATCGCGGAATAGGCTCTTTGCAGAGTAGGATAACAGTTTGACAACGAGTTCAGTGAACGAGTGCCTAAAAGAAGACCAAAAGTTGTGACGATAAACGACTGGTGTTGTTTAATTTATAACACCTCTGTTTAAGTCTAAAAATGGCAATGGGGTAGTGTGGTAGATCACTTCCAGTTTTGATATTGGATAGTAGATCTTAGTCTACTTGCAGTTGGACATGCCTGACTATAGTATGAAATAAAGCGACTAAGGACAATTCAGCACAGTCGATTCACCATGCCCAATTCAGTGTGAGGACAAAAATTCAACGAAATATATTTTAAATTTGTATTATACGAGTGTCAATATTTATAATAAATATATCAAAATAACATTAAACTTTTCTCCGCTTTTATTTGTAAAAATGGCTTAATAAAGGTTTTTTTTTAACTAAAACTGCATATAATTTCAATTTGGCGGACTGTATTATAATTATTAAGAATAAGACTGTAATAAAAGTAAAAAATAATTTAATACGTCTCTCGACGAATTATGCTCATGGATAGTGATTTTTTCTAGCAGTGAATCGTCCCTATGGTACCTAAATTGAATTTTCGGTCAATTGTCCTTTCGGTTAAATGCATAAAGCAACGTGTGATTATCTAATTTTATAAGTTTTGCTTAATACGTTTGAGTTATTTCATTGTTTCAAATATATTATATTTGACTGTCAAATCTTGCAGCTAAAAACGAGTAACTTGAGGTTAGCTAACCGTCTATCTACTTACGTTACTTACAGATAGACTTTTCATTATATTAGTGTGATCAATGAAGCAATGAATTATTGCGCATATTCTTACGTGTTAGGTAGTGCTATATACATGTCAAATCATAATTGAATGCCTTTTACAAATTCTGTGGTGATAAATAGGTACCTACAGCCACGAGGAATTGTCTTTATAATACGTAAGTTCTCCAAACTTAAATAAGCCAACATCTTTCTATAAATACCATACCTACTTTATTTTGGAAATAGGTAGGTAGGTACTAGGTAGAATATTGTCAGATTCTTATGGTAGTGCAGCCGATTCATTTAGGTGATGGTATCTTTAGTTTCAAATGACACTAACACCATTTCAAGGTGATTTCGTCGTGGCCAAAATGCCAGAAGAATCTGTTCTTCCTCTACACAGTTTTCTTTGTGAAACAATACAATAAAATTATTGAAATGTCATTTTGTATATTCAGGGCTCGAAATGGACCGGAGCGCCATTCTGGTTCATAAAATCCCCAAAATTATCGCTCCGTCTTGTTTAAAAATTAATTTGACCGTTTGATCTAGATAGGCCATAATAACAAAAACATAATATAATATATAAACATATCATAACATACTATTTTTGGAAAATACACATAAAATTAGTTAACTAAGTTAATATTTTCGTAAAATTATCGAGCGCTCCGGTTCGTAAAATTTTCCATTTCGAGCGCTGTATACCATTGACGTCTCGTGGGGGTAGACAGCTCATCATAATATTATATGCAGGCCGGCAGATTATAATATTACTACATATTATATATGCGATAAATCAAGGAAGAAAGAAAATCATACAAATTTTGAGGGTCTTCATGGAAAGAAGATTTATTCGCCTGCTGCGCTTACAATGCACCCATCAATACTTACATACTAGATATAATGCGTGTCGGAAAGATAAAGATTTGTATTGCATTTATCCATCGAATCTACACACGATTTAAGACCAAACATTCAAAAGGATGAGATTTTAATAAATTCTACATAGGGAAAAATGATGAAGAAAAAAAACACCAACAATCATGATTACGACACGCGGCTTTTTGTCTTACCTATCGTTGAAGTCTCTGAACCTTTTTGTAATCAATAATATGACGTAGATACCTACTAATTATAATGTAATAATATTTTGCAGGGACTGATTTGCTATACCTAAATCACAGATATCAAACTTTTTCATTTGCTGATAAAAAATATAATTTTATGATAATCTCATAATATCCTTGTACGAGTAGATACAGCTATCATAGTTCGTATTTTTAGCTTAGATATTAAACATTAAGTAAGTATATAATTAATAAATGGTGCCATTAATAAAATTATGAAATTCGATTTTTCGTATCATTTGCCATCTTAGGTAGGTAACTAAATGATCTCTAAAATAAAAATAAATATTTTTCTATTCGACGTGGGATTATTTTGGTGTCCCGGCTGATTTAATCCACCCCGAGTATTGTATTATTTTCCTATTTTAAAAAAATATTATGGCTTAAAAATGGTACTTAATAGTAAAAATTAATTGATTGATACTTTGTATGTACTTACATGTTGCCAGCAATAAAACATATTTAACGAACATTTTGAAAAACTTTCATAAAAAAACTAAACTTGTAAAAAAACTGTACAAAGAAAAGAATTTAAAATCTCACAATAAAATAAACACTATGTATAATTACACTTTCTCTTTTAATGCCTACTTCACTCTTAAAAAATAAATAAAATAATAATAAAAGAACAGATCAATTTTATTGACAGAGAATGACAATCGAAAGCCAATTAAATTCAAATGTGTCAAAAACGCATTTGTAGATAAATTACAAACGACTACCGTTTGCGAATTTCTTCGAGAACTAAACCTCAGTTTTAATGAAGAATAAATTTTGAAAATCAAATTAAGTTTGGCGGGAGATTGAAGTTTACACATTGAATATTCATACATCGATCGGATATTTTGTCAAACAATAATGGTGCGTATAGTCCAATGCTGAGAGTTTAAATTTTGTTGACTAAGTCTGTAAAATAAAAGGCACATTTGGTTGGCATGTCCAATACTGCCTAGTTAGGGATGGGCAGTTCACGTTCATAAGTAAACAATCGAATATAACTTACTATAGACCCATTACCAATATTATAATATTATTGTTACATACCCACCTATTGATAATGAAATCATTAATAGATGCATATTTTTTTGTCGTTCGAGTTTAAAACTGATGGTTTTCATCAGCAAGGGTAAATGTATTACTAGATGAAGGCCTTACCCAGCATCTTCTAATTATTTATCTTTCGCTCTTCGTGGCTACGTATTTCCGCCAATATACATATTATTATGTTTCGCACCACTCCTTTGGTAGCACCACTGTATGGCGGTATTTTTCCAGCAATTAGTTATCCACTAGGTGCGCGAAATAATCGCATAAGTAACTAATATAGGTTTAATTTATTCACAATCTATTAACATCATTAATGGCAATTGATGCACGTATTGCCAATTTTTCTCTCATTATAGACTTTTATTTTAAAACTGTATTTTCCTTGAATCGCTTAGTTTACTTTTAAACAACATGATCAACTCAGCGCTCGAAATGACCAGAGCGTACCGAAACTCAGCTTCAGTTCATGAAATTTATGAAATTATCGCTTCATCTCATGGAAAAAATATTGCGTCCCGGTACGTGATTTGTTAAAAATGAATTAAAGTCACTTAGATACTTTATGATATTATATAGGTACTTACATATTTAAAATTGAATACGAAACTTATCGAGCTCATGGTGAAAATAGTATTTATGACGTATCGTAAACCCCGTTTTTCACCTACGGCGCTAATTACTTTCGCATGCCACAAGTCTAAAGATTTTTATTCCATAATAATATAACCATCTTAGCCAGGTAGATATATAACGAAAAATCTAAACCACGTCTTATTTGTACACAATATACCTACATAAAATTAGATAAGTAATTGTGTTAATATTTTCTGAAAATTATCGAACACTCCGGTTCGCTTAATTTTCCATTTCGAGCGCTGGATGAACTCTTTGGTCATAATCGAGAATATATCGTTTAGGATATAGCATACATTAATAATAATTGTCAAAGATACTTTATTTTTTATAGGTATGGGTAATTAAATAATTTAATCATAAATCGTCAAATAATAAATAGTCAAATTTTATATAGAACTGATAAGTAAAGTAGGCTGATATAATTCGAGTGTGAAATTTCCTAAATTACGAAGTACGCTTACATAATATTATCATCATGGTATAAATTCATGATTATAGATCCACCAGTATAAGTTGTCCGCTGAGTGGGGGCGCCACATGCTAATATTTGACATATTATTATCATTCAATACTTATTCTGTGATGACCTTAGTTCTAAATTTGAACACCGGCCGATTTATGATTGTATATTTCTTAGTTATGAATCGAATCGGCTTGTGTCTTCGTCGGGCCTTTAGTAACTAACGACTTTGAAATGTAACTGGTATTTTATACATCACTAAGAAAACTTCACTTTTCATTCAAAAATTGCGCAAACGAAAATAAACTTTACAGCATATTGATAGTCGTATCGATTTCCATACTAAAGCGGACGTGCATTAAATTCACTTTCTCTTTGTACCGTGCCTCAGTGTTTTCAAAGAATAATACCTGCATGCAAGATGATCGCTAGGTATACATTACTTTAAGGCGGTCAAGGTGAACATGTATTTAGACATATGACGTTTTGGTACTGGGTCGTTTTAGTCTGTGAAGCTAGCTGTTGACCTCTTTACGGGCCGGTTAGCTCTCTCTTGTGCGAAAATAATGATTTTATTAAATTTATGCAGTATTTTATGTTCTGCATCTCCAAAATTATTTTATTAGGTAGGTATGTAGGTATTTATTGTTAGGTACTATCAATATACTTATATTCCTGCTAATTAGCGTGATCGTTATTATAGAAATCTAAATTATTATCATTATTAACATCTAAAAAAAGTTGGTGCAGTAAAAGTCTCCAATCTCTTTGGTGCAGTAAATCTTATATTTAGCTATGTTTTATTTAAATTATTTTGCAGGAATATTAAGTAGATACCCCTACAGAAACAGTCATCGTCATAATACCATAATACCTACTACCTATTCATTTTATTAGTATTACCAATATTATTATTATTATTATTATTAGAATCTTTGGTTCCACAACCCATGGCCTATTGTTACCTATTTTATCGGACAATACACTAAATTCTTACATCTGAACTATTTTATCAGTGTTTCAAAAATCTATAAAGTCAAATAATTACTTTCTATAAGCTTAAAATAAGATTTAGTAAGTAGGTATAGGTACCTATATTAATTTACTTGAATGCAAGTAATAAACTAAGATACATATTATTTTTTTATTTGCTTGTATTCGATATAAATATTTCTGATGACTTTTCTTTGTATTAATCAATGGTTTTAATGGTGCTTTAATCTTTTTATTATCGATAATAAATTATTACTTCAACATTTCTAACTGAGGATCGAAAGCTTAGGAAATGTGTTCAAATAAGCCAGACAATACAATTTTGAATCCCGCACTTATTGTTAAATTAGTGATAGCAACACTAATGTATATTAGTCTATGGCAACACTCAAACAACTGTCAGCCATAAGTACGTCATAAGTCATAACATAGCTATTATTTAGTTTTGTGTTTGTTTATTGTTGATAATAATATATTCTGCTTGTTTAGATCTGGGATGTTTAACTATTGAAATATTACGATATTTTTTTGACAAGTGCCAAGTATATTCAATTAAATAAGTGTTTCGTCCATTCTGTGTGTTCTATGTTTTCTGTATCGAAAAGATAAGGTTAGTTCTGTTATTTTTCTTCTAGTTTTATAGCAAGCAATAATAACAATGTTAAATGTATTATGTTTTAAGTTCTCGTAAACCTTCAAGAATACCATTGACAGTATACCATATTCTTATTCAAATCAAACTAGGTATATTGTTAAATAGCATGGTGTAGTAATTGTTGAATATAGCGGACATCTCCACAAATTTATTATTTGGATTATATATTAATTCTGTTCCAAAATATTAGGTAATAAATTAATAGCATTTGTACCACACCAATTAAGGAACTGTTTTTCAGACTAAAAAAATATTGATTTGGTCTGTTTTTAAACATAATTTGAGTAATGGTTTAGAATAAATAAAGTGTACAAGCATTGCATGATTTACTTCTATTTCCCACCAAAATACGAACTATAAACATGTTCGATGTTTTGATTTTTCTAATGTTTAAACATTATCATAGAATTGTTTTGTATTTCCTAGTAAACATAGTCCAAATAATATAATGTTCGAATGTATACATAAAAACCAAGTGCGCGCTCTATAGCCCTGTTTGTATAGCTAACATAATGGATTTGTTATATGTCCAAATAATCATACTATCGACTGCAAAAACAGAATTTGATATTCTTAGTGAAATGTCAAAACATGAAACATAAAAAAAAACCAAACTCTAACACTTCCGACTGAACTGCATGCACACAACAACCACTTGCAGACCAAACATGAGAAATCAATGCGAGTATCCTGCTGCGGAAGTAAGAACCGCAGTGAGGTAATTGGCAGGGCACAGTGAGTGGTACACTGCGTGGGCGGTACATGAACAGGGAATATGAGGTACGCAGCATGTAGCCCATCTCATTGCACATTCTTTTTGTCGGGTGATGTACATATATACAGCTTGTCCCCAGTACGACAATCATCTTATCACGCCTCGTTGCTGCTGCAGTGGATGTTCCGTATTTCACTGCATCACTTACTCATGTCCAAACAGTCCACTCAACAAACACCGGGTCTGCAGTCTGAGTTTTGAGTCTCTGTAACTGGTAGCGTGTCCATGTTATCGTGTAGCTGGTCCAATAAATTACCCATGCATATATGCTGAAGTTAATCAGACCATAAAATACACAAGTACCAAAACCCAAATTATAGCATAGCGATACTTATTCGTTAACTTTTGAGGGCTTTCTATTCCCACAATATCACTAATGTTTCTTTTTTATTTCAGGATACAAATGCAATTGATGTATAGATACATAAAATTTAATTGTAGAATAAAATTCTAAAAATAAATTATTCAGATTGTGATACTTAGTTGTGTTCACAATGGATGAAGATAATTTAATTTGTTCAGATATCAGTGACAATGAATCTTTTCCAAGCTGTTCGAAATTTGATGAAACTTTAACCATAGAAAATGCACAGACCTCACACAGTCACTCAGCGCAAGTTTTAAATATTTCAAAATTAAAACAAGATCTTTCCATAGACGAATCGATGGTAAAAGATGATGAAACTATTTCAAAATACGCGAAATTGAAGTATCTCTTTAAGGAACAAGAATCTACGCAGTCAATACAAAATAAAAAGAGTTCTAAAAGTAATTTGGCCGCCAAAAAAAATGTAACTTTTATTATGAAAGAATTAGTTGACAAAGTCAGTTTATTAGAATGTAACACTTCTTCTATAAAAGTCGATAAAAGAAAAATGGAAGCAGTTCTATCGCATAGTAAAAGAGAACAAGATTTTGTGACATTTAATACACTTAGTCAAGAATTCTGTGACTATAAAGAAGATGTTGGTCAAGACAATCCATATGTTACTGATAATGTGCATAAGTTTGAATCGCAGTGGGGCTGTAATACGCAATTGGCGACGTTAGCTGATAACGCAGATGCCATTTTGAATTTGATGAGCTGCAACGAAATGACACAGACGTGTGATTTAAATGATTCATTTCATGAGCCATTTACTGAGATACCTGATGATCGAAGAGAATTATTTCATAACAAGGAAGTCACGGACAATGTCTTAGAGACTGATTCTTCAGTGGTTCATAAAAACTCAGGATTAATTAATAATGCTTCAACACTCGATAGCGCGGAAAGCTTAAATGATAAAACAATATTTAAAATGCCAACATTAGTTATAAAATCACCAAGAGTTAGGAAAAAATGTCATGCCAATAATTCCGTCATTAATAAACCGCAATCTAATATAAACATAATTGGAAAAGTTCTTAAACCTTCCATTGGAAATGTTATTATACCTGACAGAACTATGACCCAAAGTAATATTGGTGAATCAGAGTTGTATGAAATTCATAACCCAATACAAAAAATTCCCATTAACAAAAAAGCTAATATTATAATATGTAATGAATTGAATAATGCTTTTACCAGTCAAATAAATGCACACAGTAATGATAAACTATCAATTATCCATAAGAGTGACGTTTCTTTCGGTGGTTTTACAACAGCTAGAAATAAAAGAATAAATATATCTGATGATGCTGCAAAGAATGCTCTCAATATCTTTCACACAGTTAATCAAGATTTTAGTCCATTAATGACTGTTATAGATAACAAAAAAGATCCCTACAAATTATATTCCGAAGAAGAGGAACCATTGACAGAATATATGCCTTCAGAGAGTGATTCAATGTCTCAAATTCCTAAAAATACAAATGACAACTTAAAGGATATAGATGAAAATATTCATCAAATCCCACCCAAGGAAACAATGGAAAAAAAAATGTATTTGACAGATTTGTTAAATATTAACACACCTCCAAATAAAAATGTCGGGATGGATATTGTAACTGAATCGTCTTCGAAAGAAGATATTGATGATATCCTAATTATTTCACCGATTGCTGTGGTGAATGCTGATGATTGGGAAAGCTTTTGCTCTAGTATCAACAGTGGAACTAGTCAAATTCAAGAAGACAAATGTGATGCTTTGGCTTACAAAGAAAAAAAAGTTAATGAAGAAGAAACTAGTAACTCTGGTTTTATTAATTTACTGGATCTGGAACATTTTTCTGATGACGATGACCGTCCTCCGAGTCCTATAATTGTTTCACAGGCAGCGTCTATGAAATCAATGTTAAGTTACAAGAATAAAAATCTGCAAAGAAGTAATTTTGAGCAGACTGTAACTGTGCCGAAAGATGACAATACGTTAGAAGGTTCTAATACTCCCGGATTCAAATCCAAGAAACGAGTCAGACCGTCTCGGAATCTGTTCATTGAGGAGTTAAAGAATGTAGCCATACATGAAAGGATTCCATCAGACCTATGTGAAGGAAGACTAGATGACAAATCAAGTGTATTTAGTGATGAAAATATCACTCTCAGTCCGATATTTTTGTCACAAATCAATGACAAAAATTCGAATGAAAATTTAACTAAAGTTGGTCCACCCGAAGCCACCGTTTGCAATGAAAAAGAAGTAGTTAACAGTGTTGACTCAAGTTATCTATCTGTTAGTATTACGTCTCTTTGCACAACTGCAACATGCGATTTTGAAGAAGAAGTCTTCGACTGTAATACAGGCACTTCTTTAAAAGACAAAGACATGAACAGTTTTCATGAAACTGTGGATATTTCGGAAAATTTAAAAAATGGCAGTAATTTTTTAAATAACAAAAATGAAAGTGAACTAACACCAGATTTGAAAAGGGATAATGAAAGTGCTTTAAGGATACATTCTGAAACCGAAGAAAATAAATTACGCATTATAAATTTTAAAGGGTTTCAAACTGCCAGTAATAAAGACATTAAAATATCAAATATGGCAATGAATGCTGCCAAAGCTGTGTTTCAAAACATTGACGAAGAAGAAAAAGGTAAAATAAATAGTCTCTTTTCAGAAGATGAATTGTTTGGAAGTAATTTCGACAACTTGCTGCTTGAAAATAATATCCAAGAGTGTAATACTCCTGACAATGAAGTTATGTCTAATTCCACCAAAGGTGTCAATACTGCAAGAAATGACTTTAACAAGAAACAATCATCTGTGAACAACTTTAAAGGGTTTTGTACTGCCAGTAACAAAGTGATACCCGTTTCTGACAAAGCTTTGAAAGCAGCTGTTGGTATTTTTAAAGATTTAAATAAGGAGATTCCCTTTGAAGATAAAATGTTGAAATTTAATGAAGCTATATCGCAAACTGAACAAAACAGATCTAGTGATACCTTTGATGTAGCTGAGCTCAAGAGGAAAAATAAACAAAAAGGCATTTTGAATCAGGCGATAGAACTTTTTGAGTCGGATTCAATCCTCGAGAAGTCTTTGCCTGTTAGTAATGATGGTTTTCCAAGCAATAAAAAAATACAAATGATAAATGACAATATGAATAAAGTAAAGAATGTCTTCCAAAATTCTAACAATGACAATAAAAATGTGGATTTTATCGATGATAGCTTATTTGAATCAAGTTTTACAAATAATCAATTATCAACGTCAAATTGTGGAATTATTAATACTACAAGTACAGATTTTAATGTGGATATTGAAGCAGCCAAAAAAATATTTAAAAAATCTCTTAGTAACCCAGAAATTATGAATGTTGTCAACAGTCCGACATTTAATACAATGCAGTTGAATAATAAAGTTTCTGAAATGTCTAATGAAGAAAAACTTAAAATAACAGATGAGAAGAGTGATAATCAAAGTATTAGCAACTATAGAGCAAAGCAGCCAAATATATCTTGTCATGGGAACAGTTTTAAAATTCATGAAAAATCAACAGACAAATTTTTAGGCTTCTATACAGCTAGTAAGAAGCCGATACCAATTTCCAAAAAATCTATAAATTCTGCAAGAAATATATTTAATGATATTGATACTGTTCAAAACAGGTCAAATGAATTTGATTTCAATGAAGATATTTTTGGAACTAGTCAATGGGATGATAATAATTGTCTGGCAAAACAATTTAGTGGAATTGTAGATGTAAATAGAGATGAAAACATTATAACTGTTGCATCTGCTAGTAAGTTAGTTGGAGATATTTGCAACAGAGATGTTTCAGGAGATAAACTGTCAATTGAGAAGAACACAGATACAACTCAAACTAGTTCATCAAATAATTTTAAAGGATTTCAAACTGTCAGTAATAAAAATATTGATGGGAAAGCAAAAGCTGTTGAAGATTTAGGAAATGATAAGATTTTTGAAATGAAATCAAAATTTCCCATGAAAAAGTTTGAAGGATTTCAAACTGCAAGTAATAAAACGATTCAAGTATCGGCCGAAGCCATAAATACGGCTAAAAATGTGTTTAAAGATATTGACACTCGAAAAGATGCCGAAGAAGACCTTTTTCCTGAAGATGATGACATATTTGGAATGAATTTTCAGAATGATGATCCGATTCCTAATAAAAATATGCTGAGTAATAAAACTATAACGATCCCCGATAAAGCAATAAATGCTGCAAGTATATTTAAAAATATTGACAGAAACGTTGTTGGAAACAATGACATTTTATATATTAATGTCACTGAAAAAGAAGTTCTCCGTTCAAAAAAATTTGAGGGTTTCCAAACTGCCAGTAATAAATCTATTCTAGTCTCAAGTAAAGCAGTAAATTTTGCAAAAACTATCTTTAAAGATATTGACGTCACAAAAGATGTTTCAGAAGACAATGCTTTTGAAGATGATGACATATTTGGGATGAATTCTGCCGAGAGAATTGCTTTACCCGTGAATAATTGTCAGGGACTTCTGACAGCTAATAATAAAGAAAATACGGATATTGGGAGAAGTACTGTACCGAATACTATTGCTGACCAAGAAATATTTGCAATGAGCCGTGTCACAAGAGAAGAATTTCAGATTAGTAAATTTGACGGATTCCTGACTGCAAGTAATAAAAATATTCCAGTTTCAAGTAAAGCAATTAATGCCGCTCAAAGTATATTTAAAGGTATTAGTGATAAAACAGATATTGAAAAGGACACTGTTGTGAAAGATTATAACATATTTGGTAATAGCTCTACTGAAAAAAAAATCTTTCCCACTGACAAATTAGAGGGATTTCAAACAGCAGGTAACAAAACTATTCATATCTCGAATAAAGCAATCAATACAGCAAAACTTATTTTTAAAGATCTTGATAATAGTGATAACATTGTGATAAAACAGCCTGATTCAGATGGTGATGATCCATATCAAATGAAATCTTCAAAGAATGAAGAATGCCTTCCTCGAAAATTTGAAGCATTTCAGACTGCGAGTAACAAAACTATTAGTGTCTCGAATAAAGCAATCAATGCAGCAAAAAGTATTTTTAAAGATATTGATAATGGGGAAAACATGGTTCCACAATTTTATGTGGAAGATGACAGTCTATGTAAAATGAAATCTTTGAAGAATGAAGAATGCCTTCCTCGAAAATTTCAAGGATTTCAGACTGCGAGTAACAAAAATATTAGTGTCTCGAATAAAGCAATCAATGCAGCAAAAATTATTTTTAAAGATATTGATAATTCTGAAAACATGGTGCCACAATCTCATGTGGATGATGATAATCTATGTCAAACGAAATCTTTGAAGAGTGAAGAAGTTCCTCCTCATAAATTTCAAGGATTTCAGACTGCGAGTAACAAAACTATTAGTGTCTCGAATAAAGCAATCAATGCAGCAAAAATTATTTTTAAAGATCTTGATAATAGTGATAACATCGTGATAAAACAGCCTGATTCAGATGGTGATGATCCATATCAAATGAAATCTTCAAAGAATGAAGAATGCCTTCCTCGAAAATTTGAAGGATTTCAGACTGCGAGTAACAAAACTATTAGTGTCTCGAATAAAGCAATCAATGCAGCAAAAAGTATTTTTAAAGATATTGATAATGGGGAAAACATGGTGCCACAATCTTATGTGGATGATGATAATCTATGTCAAATGAAATCTTTGAAGAATGAAGAATTTCCTCCTCAAAAATTTCAAGGATTTCAGACTGCGAGTAACAAAACTATTTGTGTCTCAAATAAAGCAATTAATGCAGCAAGAAGTATATTTAACGATATCGATTGTACAAAGGATATCGATGATGAAGTAGATGATGAAATATTTGGTTTTAAATTGCCTATGAAAGAAGTCATTCCCAACAATAAATTTGAAGGATTTCAAACTGCGAGTAACAAAACTATTCCAGTCTCAAGTGAAGCAATTACTGCAGCAAAAAGTATATTTAACGATATTTATGGTCCACGAGATATCGAAAAAGGTAAAATTCTTGGAGATGATGATATATTTGGTTTCAAATCGGTTGACAATGGAGAAAAATTCACAAATAGATATGTGGGATTTCAAACTGCAAATAACAAAACGATTGCAGTATCGAGTGAAGCCATCAGTGCAGCCAAGAGTATCTTCAAAGATATTGCTAATGGTGATAAAGGTGACAGCATAATGCCTCAATCTAATCTTGATCCTGAAGACATTTTTGCTTCAGATACAATAGATGAAACAGTTTCTAATAATATATTTGCTGGATTCCAAACAGCTAATAATAAAAAAATTGAGGTGTCTAAGAAAGCACTCAGTGCAGTAACAAATATTTTTGATAATATTGATTGCGGAGAAGTACCTGTAAAACAGTCGAGTAGAGAAGTTGAAGATATAATGGCAAAAGGGTCCTTTTGTGGATTCATGACAGCCAGTTCAAAAAAAGTCACTGTATCTGAACAAGCTATGTCAAAGGCAAGAATCGTATTCCAAGATGCCAATAATGACCGACAATGTATTGATGAATCAAAGTCAAATTTTAAAAATAGCAGCGATGTCTTGACTAAATCCCGTACGCAGAAGATTAAAAGTAGTGACTTTGATAATGATTTTACAATACCCGATAGGAAAAAGGTCAAAATATCTCATGAATCCCCCAAAAATAATAAAGCAGCTGTGCCAAGTTTAGGTTCATTGGCTAAGAAAACCATGAAAACATATGATGACTTTTTGTCAGGAGTTATAAATTCTCCTGAGCAAATTTTCGACTCCACTGATATATTTTCTGATGCAATTGATACTAGAAGATTAAGAACAGAAAAATTTAAACAGACATACATCCCTTTGAAAGACCAATCAATTGATGCCATAATTGAATGTGAAAATGACTTTTTACGTCCGACTTTAGGCAAAAGAAAATATTCTAAACATGGACAGATTAATTCTGGTTCAGAAATTGAAAAGCCGGCAAAAAAACAATGTATGTCTTCTTCTTTTGTTGGATTAACTCAAGAGATATCTGATTGTGCTATGGCATTCCTTGCGGATGAAGATACTGCTTTTAAAGTAGAAGCCGGGTCAAATTCTCCAGTAAAAGTTACCGATGCCTCTTCTGAAACATCCACCAGTCCTATATTGCAATTTAAACGCAGTTCGGTAAAGAAAAAACAGACTTTTAAAGTGCCCTACAGAAAAATTGGAAATGTAGAAGACACCGATGTGGACTTTGAACTGATGTTATCACAAAAATCATCTACACAACAAGAAAAAAGTAAAACTAATTTTGAAGAAACATCAAATTTATGTAAGATATTAACCACCACTGAAAGTTTATCCATTGATGTCACGTTAGGAGATTTATTAAAAGAAAAACTAAATAGAGGAAATAAGAAAACCCTTCTAAAAGATTTAAAATGTAATCATCTAAAGGTGTGTGAAAAATTGAACAACACACTTTCTAATGATGTTCTTTATTTGAAACCTGAAAATTGTGTCGATTTCATATTTGAAGGATTTCGAATTGATATAAATTTAGATTCTTCAAATACAAAAGTATCTGTCGGTTTTGTTGAAGATTTATTTCAAAATCACGTCAGCGTTGATAAGAAATTGATACCGGACGGTTGGATCTTAAACCATATCAAATGGATAATTTGGAAATTGGCTTCGTACGAAAGATCGTTGGATTGTATAAAAAACGGAATCCTGACAGTTTCGAATGTTCTAAAACAATTAAAATACAGATATGACAGAGAGCTGTTTAAAACTGAAAGACCAATCTTGCGTAGAATTCTGGAAAAGGACGATGTTGCCAATAGAAGAATGATTCTATGCGTATCGAGGATTATAAAAATTCCATTAGAGCAAATGATTAGGTAAGAAATATTTATTTATTTTTTATTGATACAAGTAGATAATTTACATTATATCCATAATTTGTATCTGTACATAAGTAGCAAATTGTCACCGACCTATTAAAACCTCTGATGAAACAATCTTGTCAAAATGTCTGTTCATTTATCCTTACCTTTGATGATTTTTTTTTTTGATAAAATTTAGGCATTATTTAAAATCTTTAATACCAAAAACACTAGTAATACAAATAGAACCCATTTTAAAGTGTTTCAGCTTCAATGTTTTTATCCGTTTACAAACCATCACAATAATTAAACACTCAATGAACAATAATTATTCACACAACATGGATAATTTTTTAATGAAATATTGCTTTAAAATAGTATTAGATCATGCGGTACTATTTGATTGAATAGAGGGTTGCGTAATTGTCCGAAAACTTTCCAATTAATGGTAGATGAATCTACATTCCATTGTTCACACATGTGTTGTTTTTTTTTTTAATTTGTCACAAACACATTTTTTTCATTGGTTGACTTTGAAAGTTTACGACACGGGTCATTCTAATGGTTTTGTCAGTGGTACTGACTAAAGTTGAAAATAAATTTCCCAATGTATAATTTCGATCGTTATATTGATTTGATAATTGCCGATAACCTTAGATTATTTACTCTTGACTACGTTATGTCTTTATATTTTGATTTTATTATATTAGGATATCACTAATGGTCTATTTCGTGTGTTTAAATGATTTTATCATTTTATTGACAATTAATTACTTAGAAGTTTTATAACGACGGAATTTCACATTTGTAAATAACTTTAATTTCCAACAAATAAATCATGTAACCCTCAAAAGATGTAAAATAAGTAAACCCATTGGGGATTGATTTAAAAAGAAAAAAAGATGGACCAACAACCAGATTTAATTTTGAAGTAAATTTTGCAATAGTTTACTAAAACTGGTACACCTTTTTATTATAATTTGTCTAATTTCAACATTTCTTTTAAAATTGTGTAGGTACCTAGTTATTGAAATATATCAAATTTTAATTATCTTTTTATATGTGGGAAAATTTGTTGTGTTTGAAGAAATATTTTAAAATAAAAAGAACAAACGCACATTACAGGTTTTAACAGGTCAATATCGAAACATTCTATATTTAAATGATAACTAGAAAATCTTAACTTACAAAAAAATTCAAAGCCATATCATTTTGTTTATTGCTTTGCAGCGACGCCAAGAATGCCTCAAACGGTTGTCAGTTTGAAATCGAACTAACGGACGGTTGGTATTGTGTCATTGCCACCATAGACAGGGTTCTATGTACAGCTGTAACAAATAAAAAGATCCAAGTTGGAACGAAACTTCTTGTCTATGGTGCGGAGCTTACGAATTGCCAGGATGGAAAATCACCACTTGAGGTAATCATATAATAAACTTTTGTAAATGAATAATATCATCATGAATTAAATAATATTGTCACCAATAATGTAATTTAATAATTTCTTGAGAAACCTTACTGATATATTCTCTATTTTGGGGGGATTGGGTAGAGTGTATAGAGGCACACCTGCCTTGAATTCCCATGCGATCTTATTGAAAGATTGACATGAATTTTTGCTATTGTTAAGTTGGTAATAAAATCACCTGCAGTTGTACAGAATATTTCACACTCAAATTGACTGAATGAATGAAATACTAGGTTGCAACTTTTTAACATACTTACCGCACCTTGTTACGATCCATCTTAATGTTGCTTAATCTTCGGTCTCAATTTTATAATTTTGATGCGTATATCACTGTTGTATCATCGCTGCAGAGTGAAGTAGAAAATTAACACAATACTAAATAATAACCGTTTCTTTCAGGATCTGAGTTTGGTTCGTTTAAAAATCCACGCCAACGGATGCAGAAGAGT
This sequence comes from Rhyacophila brunnea, assembly GCF_057557595.1. Taxonomy (NCBI): domain Eukaryota; kingdom Metazoa; phylum Arthropoda; class Insecta; order Trichoptera; family Rhyacophilidae; genus Rhyacophila; species Rhyacophila brunnea. The sequence goes on from NW_028233276.1 coordinate 1,039,241, forward strand.
TCGCTATTTTGAAAAATTGGGTGCCTTGACTTCAAGGCCTCCACCATTTTATCCGACGCCCGCTGCCGGTCCAGCGCCGATCCTGTCGCTCGCCATTTTAAAAGTATATCCTCCATTGCACATCGAAAAACTGCCATCTGGCGACACAGGTATTAATATGACTTATTTATCCATCAGTCGTGTGTGATGACTTTTGCTTGTAGATATTCTGTTGAAAAAATGCATTATATACTCATTACATAGGATTTTAAGTAACATTCCATAATAATTCCCATTTTAAGTAATGCACAACGCATAAGCCCACTTATTTACATAAGTCTGACTATGCATAGTTCTATAAATATAAAATATTATTACACTGTACTTGTACAATCATTTTTTGAGATGCTCTGCATCACTGGTATCTGTCTATTTTTAGAAGAGCGATTTTTACTCATTATAAAGCTACTGAGCGTGTCTTGTCATAACACAATGTACTGATAAAATCGCCAGTTGATAACCAAAACCTTCTCTGTTTTTGAAATCACCTAATCGCCACAACTAATCATACAAAATTTACCTACGTATTCTAGCCTTCTAACTAGAGGCTGTAATTGAGAAATCTCATCTCGCAGAATAGCCGGACAAGTTAAAAAAGTCGAGTAATCAATAAACCAACGTCGAATTCTCAAGAAAAGAAATATTCTTGAATTCAAGAAATCTCAAATATCGAGAAAAGATAAAAGTCGAGAAATCACAAGCTCTACTTCTAACTACAATACGATTTCCTCTTATTTTCTCTTCAGTGACCTTAATTCTGATCTTCTTACTTTCAGTAACCCGGTCCGATAAACTAGAACTAATTCACTCCACCAAAATAGAATCAGAAATTCAAAGCAGAGTAGAAATACTGTACAGCCAGGCGGAGAAAGACATTTCTAAACAGTCATACAGACAAGGTAAGAGAAGGATACTGAATCCTAAAGGAGTTGTTAAGAAGGCCACTGCAACCGGTGAAGAACTGGCAATGATGATGGAATCAGCTATGGACCCACAGGACTTTATGGTAATATTATTTTTGAGATACTATCTATGTTTAGCATTGATCCCTGATTTGATTTGCGCATAACAAGTTGCAAGACGTCACGCTCCTCGAGAGTTCGAAAACCGACTGACCCTATTAGGGGCTGGTAGGGCAGAGTAGGTAGTAATAATTAATACACAACAAACAATTCACAATTATTCTATCTCTGAAAAATGACAAAAACAGCCTCTGGCATATGTACCTGGCTTGTAAGTAGGTACCTCAGGTCTCATATTTCAGACCTTTTCTAGGTACATGCTTTGGAAAGGGGCTGTGAATTTCTTGGAATTATTATTACCTTCTGCATTTCTTTGCTTGTTAGCTACATATTTTGAAATATTTGAACTAGGTATACAAATACATTTTTTTTTCAAAATATTCCAAATCAGATATTCTAGGTATTAGGTACATTGTATGGCTGGGAACTTTGCTTCCAATATTGGTCAAAATTGGATGAAATGTAGGTAATAATATTAAAAATGATAGGTTTTAATAATTACTATTTTTGGCATCTAAAATATTGTGCTGACAATTGTTTTAAGTTATATAGGTAACTACAAAATCGTTTGCTATTGATTGGCTTTAAAATTACAGCTTGCTTCTAAGTATTTTTTAAATTGACTAAGTATAGAATTTATAATGACGCTAGGTTTTACTTGGCTTGCTTATAGAATTAATGTAGGTATAAAAAAATGCAGGATTTTATTTATATTAACCCTTTTACTCCCACGGGGCCGATATTTCGGCCCACCATACCTATGCGAAAACTCCATCTGGGCCGATCCATCGGCCGAAAGTTTGGAACCAAATTTACGATTTATTCCAAATTTTTTCCCGTCATATTTCGTTCATGTAGACGAAGCATTATATTCACTGTGTGTTGGGTGGTGACTAACATTTATTTTAGTGTCGGCATTGTTTATAATTATGCCATACCCTAATAACTCACAAGTCATAATTGCTCTGCTGTCGAACTTGAGACCAAAGAGGGTCATAAAAATAATAAAACATTATTTTTATGACACATTTTAAATTCTGATATTTCTTTTAGTTGTTTTATGATTCATATATCACATTACAAAATGAAATTTGTAATTTTTGAACTAACAATGGATGCCACTGTATTTTTGGTAAGATGGTGAAAAAATACATGAATATAAATAATATTATAAATGATTTAGTGCTTTGAGACTTATTTTTTGAAATTACTTCATTCCATATCAGTTAGTCGTCGATACTGTATCGAATTCTCTTGCGATTTCGTGAATTGAATAATATTCTTGAATACCTTGACACTATACGATTTTTTTTGATTACTTTATAAAAATTCTATTTCATAGAGAAATAATAATATGTTTATTTTTTTTTCTGTTACTACATAAGGATAGATTATATTATAAAATTTGATATATCAATTATAAATAAAAAAATGTTGTCACACTTGTTTTGTTGTTCAAACATAGTTTTATCCGTTCATTTCTAAATAAATATTGATACATTATTTTTTTCTTTTGTTTTATTGATGTAAACTATCAATATTATTACTTATTATTGCTTTATACACCATTGAGAACACACAAAAAAAGTTTCAAATTTTTAAAACATGTGTAGAATTAGTTATTTAAAAAAAACTAAATCGACGATTTGTTGTCAAAAAACGCTTGGGAGTTTTCGCATATGCTAGGCTAAATCAGCTAGGAGTAAAAGAGTTAAGGGCTAGACTGATTCTATTAAATTTTGTAGAACTTGCAAAAGGGTGACTATAAATTTCCATACATCTAAGCTTACGGGCTAGAAATTTGCCTCGCAGTCGATCTGTTCATGTTTGCATGAATCAGCCCAATGATGATTCAGGCCTCATGGCCTTGGATCCTCTGAGGATGCCATGGTTTAGGCGGTATCAAGTTCATGGCACAATCATTGGACAGTTTGTCCCCTTTGAAAAATTGGTATTGTAGCCATAGTAAAAATTATATTCTGTATGTTTGGTCATTGAACGATGTTGATCTGTTTTGTCGTTTTATTACGATGTAGGTATTGCAATTTTGTATGATTGTTCATGTAAATAATAATGATTCATCATCCATTCATAACAAATCCAAGTTTCAGGAATTATTTTGCCAATATCTTCACATTTAAAGATGTATGGAATCTACTGCAATAGTACTGTGTAATTTGATATGACTTACAGCTAATTTAATCATTAGTGTTAGTAGTATTTCTTTCAGCTTTTCTTTTATATATTTAGACTATGTCTATATAGAAGATTCAATCTATTTGGACCTTCTGCTTAAGATTTTCAATTCTTAGAATTAACTTAAACTCTTTGGAAAGCGATGTCTATATAGAAACACTACATTTGTTTATTCAATTAAGCTGAAGAGACAGTACACTAATAATGTAAAAAAGTGTACTTCAACAATGCTTTGTTTTCAGAGTTCCCTCACAAATACCCAGAATGAATCTCTCCGAGACGCAATGTCCCGGCGATCGGCTGAATTACGCGATCAAATCGACACGCGTGTCCGGACCATGATGGACGACCTCGGAGTCACGTCCTCACGTAAGGTTGTCGCAGTGCACAAAGCCAGGGCTGTCATTCTAAAGCCGGACAAGTCGAGGCTGAAGAAAGAAACGGTTATAAGCATGCTCACTCTCTGGCGGCCTGATGAAGGCATTACTCACGTGGTGCGGGAAGGGGCTTATCTGGATGTGTACGGGGCTACACCTACTGGAATTAGGTTAGTTTTGTATCTTTTAACTGTATTTACATGATCGCAGTGAACTAAGTCTGCTTTTGTGAATTATAGATAAATATAAAGTATTTTATATACGGATTATTGTTTGTTAAAAGCGAGATTCAATAATAATGAATAAAAATTATTGAAGAAATGTTAATAAACCTAAACATAATAAACATATGTGTACAATGTACACAGATGTATACTTCATACATGTATACTTTTTAAATTTATTGTTAGACACCATGCATTAAAGTTTATATTATCTAAGCTGGGAAAGAGTGAAGAGACTAGAGTGGCTCATTACTAGGGAATCTAATCCCGGGATCCCGGACAATTTTTGATACCTATGAATCCCGGGATTTGTAAACATAATACCGAAACCTTCGGGATTGATTTTTTTATCAATCACAATCAATTAGTATGTGTACAAAATTATGTTAGTGACGTGTATGTACCTGCACATGTCATGGGAAGTGCCGGATGCTCGAGGATAATAAATAACTATTTTTTTTGTCATACGCAATCGCGAGAACATGAGAAAAATAATAAATTTGTTCATTTACCCAGCTAGACGCTACTGACGTTCTGGCACACGAACGGTTAGCCGCCAGTGCCAAGGACGTGCAGGCAGGCACTTGTTTCTACGCTAAATTTTATGAATGTTATCTTTTTTAAATAAATAAAAAAAACTGTTTTACTTTCACATTATTATCTATATTACAATATTATTTACTCCATTAAGGCGAAGTCTTCACTGAGCCTTTTTTAAAGAGGCACCTAGCGGAAAAATACGAAGCTTGCAATTTGAGACATTTTTTTGATAATTTACAATTTCAACTGTATTAATGAATAAATATGTATCTGAAAACATTAAAAATAAAAATATTTTTTATTTTAAGTCAAAGACAAACTTACAATTGTAAAAAATGTAATAAAATGTGAATTTGTTCTATCGATCCGCACCCTATTATTACATGTATTTTATGGTCATATTTATTATTAAAATTTAGTTTATTAAGTTTTCTAAGCATCACCTAAGCGATTTTTGTCAAATTCATAGTTTTAATATTTTTTATATCTATTTTAAAAAACATTGATTTTTATAAAAAATATAAATGTGTATAACTTGAAATCCTTTTTATTTATATTAATATAAATATTTTATTTATATTTATAAAAATAATTGATTTGATATAAATAAAAAGGATTTCAAGTTATACACATTTATATTTTTTATAAAAATCGATGTTTTTTAAAATAGATATAAAAAATATTAAAACTATGAATTTGTCAAAAATCGCTTAGGTGATGCTTAGAAAATTTAATAAACTAAATATTAATAATAAATATGACCATAAAATATATGTAATAATAGGGTGCGGATCGATAGAACAAATTCACATTTTATTACATTTTTTACAATTGTAAGTTTGTCTTTGACTTAAAATAAAAAATATTTTTATTTTTAATGTTTTCAGATACATATTTATTCATTAATACAGTTGAAATTGTAAATTACCAAAAAAATGTCTCAAATTGCAAGCTTCGTATTTTTCCGCTAGGTGCCTCTTTAAAAAAGGCTCAATGAAGACTTCGCCTTAAACCCATATATTTCCAAGATTGAACATACACAATATTAACATTAAATTTAATGTCTTAAATAATAGTATAAATTATACTAGACATTGACCAATTTTATCAATGCTATTTCAATAAAAAAAATAATAATATTAACTATCGAAAAAAACGGCAATCCTGGGATCATCAAATTGTAATCCCGGGATCAAAATTTTGGCCAGGATTGGATTCCCTACTCATTACAAAAGGGGAATGTTTCCAATGATACCCAAAAAATAGCTACAACAAGCATGCATCAGCTAAAAATGTTTATTTTACTATGGATATTGACAAACTCATATTTACCACTTGCGATGTGTGACATTTCATCTACCTCGGCGATAACCCGTGTTACTATATTTTTTATATACAGTAATTTAAAATTTGTAAAACTAATAACACATTTAATTTTATTTTCATTCTAGATTGGATGAACTACATATATCAGCAAACAAACGAACCGTTTTTAGAGAAGTCACAAACCGCAATTACTTGGAAAAGTTTCCTGAATTGGAAAGATTAAAAAGAAAATGTACTTTTATCCAGGAAATGAACCAAATGGATTTTTCTCCAGACTTCAACGAAGTAGACACTGTGGGATTTGTTTTTAAAATTGTTCCTTCTAGTTTAGAATTCAATGTTGCCGACACGACAACTGATCCCGTCAAAGTGCCTTCCAACATTCAAACTGTTTATGTGGCTGACGAAAATAGAAATTTTATGGCTGTAAATTTTTGGGGTGGTATACACAAATTTGGCTATGAGAAAGTCATCGAAGTCGGAGCGTTTCTGGCCTGTTCGAATTTACAGCACAGACCGAAAACTTCAAGGAAACGAATGAGACATCTGTATGCAACTGAATTTTCACTTTTTTCTCAATGCCCCAGAAAAACTCATTTTGTCGAGAATTTAAGAAGTTTAGAAGAAATTGTAAAACTGAGAGGTATTGCAAATTATATTGACGAATGTTGTTCTAATTTGAATGAAAGTTTTCATAGACAAACTTATAATACAACGAATTCATTTAAAAACGATAGCTCTTGTAGTAATAATGTCTTTTTTAAATCGGATATTAACAGAATATTCGATCAAAATAGACCTTGGAATAAAATGATGATGTCTGTTAATAATTTCAATAAGATAAGTAATAGAAAAGAAAATATAAATGATAATTCTCTATCGGGTTTAGACTTTGAAAGTACATTTGTAGAATCAACGCTAAATAGTTACAATAATAGCTCTGTTAGTATGTCGTTAAAATTGCAAAATAACGTCAATTCTTATGTTACTAATGTTGATTATGATGCCAGAAATAATAATTGTGATAGTCCGTCAACCGCTGTAGAAACGAGGATCGACCGCCTTAAAAACTATGGCGAACCTCCAAAATTATCTCCACTAGTTTTAAATGTTTCAAAGGGCTTAAAAAAAGATTTTGTAGTTCCAAAATTTGATCCAAGTATTGAAGAAAACCCTGTATATAGTAATAATGTATGTGCCAAAGAACAGGTTTCTACGGTAAAAGGTATAAATGATTTTACCCAAGATGACTTTTTTGACAATTGTGATAACGCTAAAGATAAAGAAAGTCATTTTAAAGAAGATTTTGTGTATAGTCCTCCTCTAAGTTTGGATTAGGTCGTGCGCAGTGAATACCAACAAACTTATTTTATTGTATTATTAATTATTAACAACAACAATTCAAGAGATTTATTAACATTGGAAATATTGTTATCTATATGTTTTTAATAAAATATTACTGTCCAACATTCAAAGTCATAGAAAAGTATTATTTTATATTTACAAGTATATACCATATGACATTGTTACAAAGCAATGTAGAATATACATAATTATTTACATTTACATATTATTTCGATTCTAACAAATAAAATTGTCCAAGTGTGCCTTTTGTTATAAGAAAATTGTAAATACTTTCTATTGTGTCTTCAATGTTAATCCTAATACATACTGTGTTTGATAAGAATTTGTATGTCTTAATAAAAATTATTCATTACTACATTTATAATAATTATTGTTACCAATTTTAAATAAAGTTATTTAAATACCATGAAATAAATACTTATTTTTTATCGCCAATACTAGAGTGATTAGAAACTCCCTATTTTCATAAAATTACCGAGATTAAACTAGGTAGGTTACATACAGGTTATGCTAGTGACACAGGTACCAACAAAAATATCCCTACATTAATACCGTGGGAAAACAGACCAGTTAATGAACTGTGTATGATCTCAGAAGATATACTGTGGGCATGCAAGCAGAAATCACTAACTCCCAAAACACCGTTCTGAGATAATCGATGTTTTGTGATTTTTGTATTCTTAAAATAGTTGTAAAATATTAATTTTTCGAGTTATTTATCTAGTTTGTGTTTTAATATGTACATTAAACTTTAATCTTGATATTAACAATTTTAAACAAATAAAAATCGTTACCTCATAAAATAAAATCAGAGATATTTTAAAAATGGTAAATAAGTAAAATTAGTGACTTCTGCCAGTTAAGAGGTTTTACTTTATATACTGACATTAAAATCTCAATTTAAGCAAAATTGGAGTTAACGACTTCTGCTTGCACAGCCACAAATTACGTAGTCAGGAATAGCACTTATCTCAGTATTAATAACTGTAGAAAATGGAAGGAATGGAATTAATTTTACATTCTAATTATCAACAGGAGCGTGAAAACCTGACATTTCCAATTTGATACCATAAGGATATGGTAATTGTCAGTACCTCCACATGGCCAGTGAATTTTGGCCTGCCTCTTCTGATACGATTACATGCAGTTCAAGGTAGATAATATTATTGCTCTAATTTGAACAAAAAAAAGAAACTAACGCTGAAACGAAGTAGTTACACTTGACACAGAAAAATGTCATTTAAATACCATTTTTTTTCTATAAGGACAAACGGTGGTGTAGTTTTAATAAATAACAAAATGTATTGGTTTTAGGAAATTTCCACTTTATTATTCTTTTAACTTAACATACATTATAATAATTAGTTTTATTCTACCTATTAATTTACAATGGACAAAATTTATACTCTATCTATAAATCTGTACCTATAACAATGATGGTCATAACCTCTCTCAACAAACTACAATATGGAGAGATAGTTAGTTATATTTCAAACGAAACTATATTTTTTGTACTACTTATATATTTTTTTTATTCACATAAAGTTATGAGCACCGTCAATTGACAATTTTTTCTTACTTAGTAAATGAAATCGGTGCCTATTATAATAAATTTAGCTTTAATCTAGCAGCCATGCTCCATAATTCAAAGGTACCTTGTCCGTTAAAAATATATCATTAACCATAAACAAATTATTATCCGGGAGACAGTATTCTAAAAACCAAGTGTCAAGTTATATTTTGAATGCCTATAATGAATCACTTAGATCCAATGATCAATAATTATAATGTGCACAAGAGATGGGGAAGAGGGCAAAACACATTACTACATGAATATCAGAAACCAAATACATCTTCTGATGCTCTTCCATCGAAATGAGCCCTAACGAAGATAATTTTCTCATCATTATATAGGTACAGTTTGCATAATATAAATAAGTGTTGGCAACAATCTTTCTAAAGGGGGAGATTGACACACGACAATACATCGCCCCCTAATTCTATACTTAGTGATTAACAGTGAAAAAATAGTAACAAAAATAAATGTTTTCAAAGAAAAAAGGTAGCACCTCAGTAAGTCTTAGAATAAAATCTAGTAAAATATTAATTTAATATAATTATGTAATTAAATGGAACCTGGATTTAGCTATAAATAGTGTTTATATCGGAGTTTAATATTAAGTACAGTACAACCTCAATTACCTAAAGCGCAAATGACACGAGCAGACTCAAATGTTATTTTGAATTGTTTTAACAAGTCGACTGGGGCAGAATAAATTCCTATTTTTTGCGTACGAATTTCGACAGAACGCAAGTTTGACATTTACGTAATGACAATTGCCAGACTTTATTTATTATTTAAACAGACAATACGAATCAAAAATAACATGCTAATTAATAAAATCAGCAACATATGAGGGAAATTGTTTAGTGTTGCCACCAATCTGACCAATTCATATTTTTGGTTTACTTTACAAGCAATATGAAAAGACTCATTCTGGTGAAAAACCATTCAAATAAAACGAGTACAATTACTCATGTCAATATTTTTATATCACATATTGGTAGCTGAATCGTTTTGCGTAATTGTTATTCAAGGTTCACAACGATCGATGTGAGTTGTCAAATCTGTCAGTCTGCTGGTTATATTATAGTTAGACCGTAAATCTAAAAACTTTTTTTTTCATATTATGTTTGGAAGCTCCAACCATCATAGATATCCTTTTCTAATGATCATGGTCAAATCAGGCTAATCGAGGTTCTACCGTATCCTTTTTTGAAAATCTCTTTTAAATTTCTATCTTATCGATAACGTGCATAACTTATCAAACAAACTATATTTTGCGGTCTTGGAAATACAATATAATAATACAAAAGTCAGAACATTTATAATCGAGTCATCTGGTATCAAAGTTGGAACTATCTTATATATGTATGGGATAGTAGAAACCTTTGATACGATACAACCCGTGTATGCAATATATTCTTGAAATAGTTATGGACAATCTATTTGACCTATTTTTTACACGCCAATATTATATAACTTTATGAAATTTACGGTTTCAGGACAAAATAATAAAATAGTAAAATCAGTTTTCAATTGATATTACATAATATTATTGGAATGCACTATAATAATTTTAAAAAATGCGTGTACGTGGCAAGCACACACGACAAAGGTGATTTTTTTTGTTTAGCTCTCCATTTTCACATCAATACATAAATTATGAATACCAACAATAGTAAATTACATATTTATATTATTTTGAAGTGTTTTAATATAAGAAATGAAAATATAAATAATATTAAATTCTACAGGTTTTTTAAAAAAGGTTTTGTCGATAGCTAGTTCGGTTGTAACAACATTATCAAGACTAATTCTATCAAGTAAATGCTAACTCAATTCATGTTTTAATATAATTGGTATTTTTATTCAAAGGGCCTGATTCAATATAATTTTCATTTTTACCAAGCAAAAATAACAATTTTATACTGCCATCTGTTAATACCGAAACAAACTAATACTTTTAAAAATCGATAATTTATTGATTTGTAATAATAGTTTTCTTCTATATGTATATGTTACGCCGAATTGACTATTACATGAAATAGGCAAAATGTTGGCTAATTCATGTAATAGTCAAGCCTGTTGCCTTATTCATGAATTAGGTAAATTTTCTGCAGAGTACATGAATTCGCCAGGGTATGGAATTCTTAAACTGTCAACGTAACAGAAGAAAAAGTAAATTTAATACGGATGGTTTTATTAGTTATAATTGGACATAATATAATATTATTATTATTAGGTTAGGTTTTGTAATTCTGAATTAAATTGTTCAACTGAATGTCCATTTTGAGGTTAGCTAAAAAGTGTCAACAAGCTATCACAAACATACAATCGACCATTGCACGATTGATACCCAAGCACGAATCAAATCGCGAAAATACCTCTCAATAAAATTCTTCCGTTATCATATTATAGTTCTAGATTTTTTTTGCGCATAGTAAATGGATATAAACGTCATTGTACCTAGTTATTGATTGGTATATTTTTATATTATAATCAATGACATTTGACACATTTGGTTAGTTTGATTAGTTGCAAAAAACACCACCGGAGCGCGATCATCTATTTTGACCATAGATAATATACGTACATTTTGACCAATGCATGAGCATTTGACACATTTAGTTTAGTTGCAAAAAATATCACCGTTACGCTACTATCTTATTTGTCCAATGCATGAACTAGGCAGAAAAATTACTGCCGAATTCACACACTCGCCAGATATTTTGTCTAATTCATGAATAAAGCAACGGGCTTGCATTTTTCATGATTTAAGCAAAATTTTGCCCATTTCATGTAATAGTCAATTTCGCACACTCAGCGTAACATATATACATAAGAGATTGTTTTAACCCAATAGCCGGAATGGCATGCTAATTGAAAGGTCTACATATCGACCCACCTCCCATTTCATTTGTCGAGTAAATCATGACAGTTTTTCATCACAGATCAGTGGGATTCACACTTCAAGGAATTTTCATGTACCCGTGCATAAAAAGTTTGCCTTCAAAAACCATGTATTTTCGTAAATTCCAATAATACAATTACGATAATACGATCAATTGACTTCAGATAGTATCAAACAATAGTTTTATTTTATTTTGGATTTTTACGATTCTATGTAGAAGTTAAAATTGTTATAAACATTATACGCTTCTATCACTCGTTTAGCTATTATATCTATTTATAATAAAAAATATTCTGACTTATTAGAGTAAAATATAATATATTCCATTAGACAATACTATTTTCCCTTATGTGTCAAGTAAGAACTATGTAAATGAATTTTTGACACTTGAGCAAATACTTACAATAATTACTATGAAGTCAAATCTATGTAGTTACATAGTTGAGTAAAATTACAATGTGTGAATGAGATCAAAAATAACAACTGACACTACTACCTATATAATTTCAGCCTGTCTCATAAATTTTAATTAATTTTTCCAAAACGTGAAACTTAACAATAAAATTTATTATTCATAGAAAGTCTAAACAAAAAAAATTAAACCTAATGATAATGTTACTACAATAAAATGAAAATGGTAAATTAAATTAATTAGTGTACGAAGAAAAAGTTAGTCAAAATAGGTCCTAGAAGTAATTAAAAAAGCTAGTACAGGAATGTACTTTGATGGTGAGAATCTAGGACGATTCAGCACTACCAACTGGATGTCAGGTTAACTGAACAATGGGACAACTGAGTGATGGACATGTGGATGGTACACAGATGAATGAAATGGGTAAAGAAAAACATATACGTTACGCAAATTAAACCATAGAATTTGAAAGTAGATAGGTGTAATATTTTTGTATCCACTGAAAGTGTGTTGATCTATTTTGTGCAATTTGAAACAGCAAATATAATTGCACATTATCGATGCAGTTCAGTGAAAGATTGGAAGGTGAAATCACACCATTAACCATAAACCTCGCATTATATCCTGTTTACATGTGCATAGATTTACTGCTGACAGTATGTATTATCGCGGCCATAACAAGAAAATGTATGTATAAACATGTATTATCCTGCAGTTGCAAGATTGCATGCATGAATGAAAAAAGTTCGGAAGTTTCTGAATTTTCATGTGACAGTTGAGAATTTTTGAATCTGCACCTGCGCAGTAGAACGATATTGTGCGAACCTACCGGCAACTGCGAACAAATTTCGAGGTTAACTGATTTTTACTACCTGTCAAATAGTACTATAAAATGACAACATCGCGTTTTGCTCACTCTTGAAGAATGAGATTGGAGAGTCGGGACTTTTACGTGTAAATAGTTATTGTCACAATAGTTTAAAATACATATTATTGCTGCCAGTAAATCCATGCACGTGTACAGGTGCTATTAGTATAAGTAGATATTTTATATTAGACTTGCTTGTCTACTTTACTAATCGAGTGTCAAATCGTAGCATACATGTATTTCTTGATGCATTTCCTGCTGTGTCCAGTTATTTATCGTCCAGTTATCCCGATGTCCAGTAGCCTTGTGTCACTTGTGGAACTTGTGGACACAAGATTTAAAAAATGCAAAAAATCATAATTTGAAAAACCTAAGAATTTTATTGTGTAGTGAATGGGGCGTGAACCCATGTCTATCGCGATCTGTATGGTAAGCTTTGCTGATACAATTTAATAGATACATCGATTTATCAATCAAATTGTATCGGTATCTTAAATTATATAGATTGTGATGTGTGTGGGTTCAAGCCGCATTCGGTACAGTGAAATTCTATGATTTTTTCTAATGGGAAAGTATGTTTCTAATGCACCGGGCTAGACGGCAGTGACTTGCCTGGGCGGTATAAAAATACGGAATACTTTTACAGCGCTTTTTGGTTTGCGAGTACAGTTTTCCTGACCATACACACGGGCTTCCCGATACAAACAGGTTTGCGCAGGTAAGCTTGTGGTCAAGCATGAGCGTCTAGCCGGCGCTTATGGTTGTTCCAAATTATGTAAGTTACCGTTGTATTAATCTATAACTGGCACATGTTAATTTTGTAAAATATCAGACATCACTTAAAAAAGTGAGTCAAATCAATTTCATCATTTCATTCATCGGTTGTTTATATGAAAGAAAAATTTTATTAGAAATACCATAATTTAAACTCAAACCGATTCAATATTCGTATATTTCTTAAACACACTATGTCAATTATGACCCAAGTTTTAACATTCCAGATCTTCATTGCAATTAAAATACTAAATGACAAAAAGTTTATCATAATGATTTTCCAATGGAAGAATACGCATTTCATAATCATGGAATTATGAAAGAGTACAAACCTCCACTCCTTGGAGGCCCATATGATCCTATTAGGATCGGACATGGTCGAAAGAAAAGAACATAATATTTACATATGGCTTCCATCAAGCAATGTCAATAGTGTTATTTTATCACCTCTTAACATTTTATTTGTTTTCTTAGCTTAACATATTGTAAAAATTTACATATTTTATCAATTAACCAAGTCTCGCTAAATTATTATTTTTCTTCTAAAAATGTAATAAAAATCTCTAGCATGTGGTTGTATAAGTGGCGAAGGGTGGAGGTAGGCTATTAAGATCCACCATAAAAAGTGCAAACTAAACTTTATCATTCATACTTATTTGTTTTCGTTGGATTAAGAATACATTACAGATATTATTGGTTAATTTTTTTTAAGTCATGCATAACTTTTGGACATTTTATAGATAGAATAATATTTTTTATTTATTATAGTATGGTTAGGCAGGACTTGAATTTAAAAAATATAATCAACAATATGTGTAATATGTATTCTTAATCTAATGAAAACAAGTAAGTATGAATGAAAAAGTGTGCACAATTTCGTCGTATCGCCCAAAGTATGCCAAAACTATTATGGTTTGGTTTAGGCAAGGTTTAATTGATTTTTAAAAACTAACCAACACCATCTGTAAATTGCAGTCTTAGTTCAATAAAAACAAATATGTATGACTAACAAAGTTTAATGTGCACTATTCACCCTCCACCCTTCGCTACTGGTTTGTATATATAAATATTAAATCAAATTTTAAAACAACTTCATGACAATTAGTGCCATATTGTGTCCTTAAATAAATAAAATCAAAAAATATACAAATTATGCAATATAGAATTTAACATATTATCCTACTATGTATCAACTTGTGTTATGTTGTTTTCATATTTTTTCTATGATAACTAACCATATATTTTATTTGTCCATGTTGACAATTTGTGACAGTTTCTGTCGATATAAACAAGATGGGGAAGGGTGTTGAAAAAATATATGCGATTCGAGTTATCTGAATTTAAATAATTTTTTGAAAAACATAATAGAACATACTATGAGAAATAAAAACCATTCATATTCATATGTACGATATAGTGACAATTCATTTACGATGTACACATTCAACCCTCGAAAATTACTCACTTGCAATCTGTGAATAGTTTGCTAGAAATACTTAATTATATAAAGAAAAAATCACTGCTAACATCAATACACAAATTTACAAAAGGGATGGCAAACTTAACAATGGCAAACTGAAATCGGAGACTATCTCTCCTTTTAAACTATGCTGTTACACACCTTTTCGCTATAATCGCCTTTTGACATGAGGAAAAAAATTACACCTGTAAAAACATGTTTGCTTAAAAATTAACAATACAAATATTTGGATCGGATGCGTAATATTAACAACGTATAAAATTCGACAAATGAATTTCTCATGAGCACTTTCTCGTTTCAAACAAGGAATTAACATCTTACATCAAATTCATCCCGATAAAAAACGCATTTATTTTTGTAATGTGGTTGTCAATAAAATGCAATTTCAACTAAAAACTTTTCTATTTTACGTTTTTATTAGCTCGTATTCTTGTTTGTCCGGTGGTTGTTTGTCCAGTACAAATCTTGCAATCGATTTTTAATTAACTTCCCGACTAGCTAGACATTTGAAACTTTTAGAATATATCAGAACACGATGACAATGCATTCTTTTAATACTTTTAGCCATCTTTAAGCAGAATTGAATTCATTTTCAGTTAATTCTGTTTTGTATGGAAAGTTATTTCAGAAAAATCTGTAAAAAGTAAAAGACTATTATTGGTTGCTAAGGGGGTGGTCCTAGCAACTAAATTATTAATATATACGTGCGTTACTATGGATATCAAAATGAAATGTCAAAATGACATTCAGTATTCTATATTTGTTTGTTTGTTTGTTTTTTATTTACTTCTTATCAAGTACAAGTTTGAGCATATTGAGCATAATAATTCAACAAAAAATTTAAAAATGTATATAAAAAGTTCTTTTTATCTTGTAATTATTTTTGTCTAAAATCATAACAGATCCTATGGAAGTTCTATGGATTTGTATAGAAATTATTTATTGTTATACAGTGATTTCCTTTATAACTAAGTTTCCAGATTGGTATATGAAATTATTGAAAATGGAATAAGTCATTCATTCTAGCAATTTTATGCAATTTTGAAATAATATCAAAATACATAGCACAGTTTTGTCCTAAAACTACTAATTATGACTCACAATTTTTTTCGAGGGTTGCACACAACATTATACTAAAAATAATTATATTTTGCCAATTTCCTACTGACCCTATTTATTATCATTGTTGACCTTGTCATTTTAATACATTTTGCGTATAAAATAATGTTGCCATGTCATTAAAGACACATAATAATTTATGAATAATCAAAACACGTCCTCTGCTGTCTTTCAATATATTTGCACTTATATAATCTAGATTGGAGACATTTCATGAAATCCAGATGCTCATAATATGCCTGTCCATCCTGCTAAACAGATTGGAGTCATATCGAGCCAAATGAAGCAAGAATGATTTTTCTCAATAAAAACAACGTAGATTGAACGAATAGTTTGTACGAGTCAAAAAGAGTCTTATGTTATGTAAGAAAATTAAACTAGATGGGAATGCGGTCAGTCTTCAATTGCCGAGCCCCATGATAGTATGAAAAATAAGCAAGGGGGTGTGAAATTTTATCACTATATTATTTATTACAGAAATGCTCGTATGCACAAAATTGGCTGCAAGCCGCCTCATACTGATGAATGGCATCAATTGAAAACGTCAGAATCATTTTTAAATATCAATAATATATGCATAATACCTATGCAAAATTAGATTATGTCATCTCCTGTATCATAATTTTATATAATCTATAGGAAATAACCAAGCCAGTCACGCTTTTCTGAAAATAATACAGGAAAAGTCACCGATTAAATATTCACCATTGTGGTTTCCATGTATTACTTAATTTGCAATCGGTTTGTTGAAACGAGTTTTAATTTCCAATTGTTAAGAATTTTATATTACATCATAGGAATCGGTTTTAACGACCCGGGTAACACCCTTCGGCATCTTCAGGCTCTATACCTCAATTCTTACATTTATTTCATTAGCTCTATGTGGGTTCCTTAAAATTTTTTTTCGAGTGGACATTAGCCTCTCAAATACAAATTGTAAAACTGCAAATGAATTCTCAACACCTGGGATTTAACATTACATAAGGGGACCCGTTATCACTTGTCCATCGCAAGCGCTATTTATTCTTATTGAATAGTACAAAACTATTAAAAAAATCACTTTTCATAAAGTACCTACCCTCCGTGGACGGTATTCACTTTCTACATTGGTTTTTGTTGAGAAGAATCATTCAGAAGTCATCGAGACGGACATCAAATATTGCTGTCTTTTAATAATTCGCACCGTGAGTGTAAAAAGACATATTTTGGATATATTAGGGTTTGAAGTCTTCGTTTTGTTAGGACAAATTGAGTTTCTAAAAAAAAACCATAATATTTGGTTTATATCTACATTATGTTACATGTTCTTTCAGTTACTTCACTTTTACATTATCAAGTTCACGACTTTAGATTTGTTTCGCATTTAATCTCGAAATTGAAAAATTTGCACGTCTTGGTTTTACACTCACGGTACGAATTGTTCCATCTATGTTTTAACGGTTAATTCACCGATGACATCTATTTACATCATGGAAACTTATTAATAATCAAAACCTGTGAATGATAAACGTTTACCTTAATTGCCACAATGAAGGTGTAAAAGATATCTTGATACAAAATTCCTTTCACCGGATGTGATTGTGATTTGACATTTGCATTTAAAAACAAAGTTCAATATGCCTTAAAATGGTGTTTCGAACTTACTATGTCATTGCAAATCCATGAGATGTACATTGGATGAGGTTCTAATGTATTAATGGTGTCACACACTCGCTTATTAATATTTTACGTGTAAATAAAATTAATCATTTTTCAACTATTATAACTATAAAGCCTATTAAAAAATATTGTCCTCCGTTGAATCCTCCGAGTGTCATGAGACACTTCGAAATAACACAAGGCACCTTCGAGGCGACGCCTTGAACGGCCGGGGCGTGGCGGCATTGAAAGGAGGAGAGAATAAGAGACAAGAGACCGAAGACTACAGCGAATATGTAAACCCTGGCCCACATCATGTTTGAGGGTAGGGCGAGTGGACGTTTAATTGCACGCAAGGCGGTTGTACAGCATCTGAGATGCGGCGATGTTTAAGCGGTCGCTTTGTTCCGTCTCTTATTGAGGAGGGCGTTGTTGCTCTGTTCCAGTGTTTTTATTTGAACCTGAAACGAGACAATACATATTAATGGAAAGGTAAAAACAGGCAATATCTGTATTGGTATAGACACTAATGTCCAAAACTCGCTGACCTGATGACTTTGAATCATATTATTGAATCATGAGTGAAATGGAAACATGGCGGAATAGTCGCATGACTTTATTCATTATTTTAATAGACAATAATATTCAAGTAAATAATATCAATAATGAAGTGCACTCGGACATCTGATTAGTGACCATAGACATGACAAGAATGACCACCTCCCATTGTGCCTTAAGGCGAATTCTTTGCCTCAATTTACGATCAAATGTGACTTCAACGCCATCTAAAGGCATCTACAGGCATCTACCATGAATTTCTAAAAATGTGTTACTAAAAACTTTGGTCAATTCTAACCAGATGGCAGTAAGTTACCATAATATGTTGCAAGTATTATTAATTTGCCAGATGAAAAAAATCGCTAGACAAAAATTCATTTACATATTATAAGAATATATTCTACTATAATATTATTATATATATATACCTATTCAAATAATTATATTTTTTTTTAAATAAGTACAATATTTTATTATATCGTATTGACATTTTTATGATTTAAAAGAAAAGTTTTAAATCAATTTATACTTGCCAACTTCTTTTTTCATTTTGAATAGAAATTTAGAATACAAAAGGCCAATATAGGGCCAAAGGAATGAAAATATGGAAGAGAAGTATTAGTCTATTGACAAATTTTTTATTTTTATTTTATAAAGTAAAATATACTATATGCACATACCAGGTCACACTGCAGATGAATATTACCTACTCTATAAACTTAGGGAAGGTAAAGAAAACAACTTGTTCATAGGAGTGGTCAATTTTAATAGAACATTACACAATAAAAATAATACAAAAACCTTATAAATAGGATAATTAAATATATTTACACTTAAAATTAGTTAAAATTATGAAATAAAACCCTAAATATGTACTTTAAAATTGCTTTGAGCTGCATCCTATACTGTGTGATACAGCTCAAAGCAAAATTGTGTGCACACGTATATATTGCATTTTATGCAAATATACCTGGTGCGGCACTTGCATCCAGGGTATCTGCACACGGATGCTGAATGGTGGCCAACGCTGTCCAAACATACCTCAGCGATCGGTTGGGGGACAACCGTTCTCCTGCGAGCTGGTGGCTCTGTGTCTACCTGCGATGTCGACATGTTTCTTGGCCGACCTCGTGCTGGCAGTGTTAAAATGTTGGCTACCCGATCTTCATACCGAATAATAGCTTTCGCTAATCTGATTCAGTACGACAACAGTCCCATAATATCCTTTCGGGGTACATTTTCTAGTTTACAATTCCGCATATACATTAGCCAACAGTTTACCACCGCCAAGTCCACAAAGTGGTTAAAAACCCTCACAGGCCATTTGCATGTCTTCATCGCAGTCCTGTAATAAGTAATTATCCGATCGCAAAGATCAATGCCACCCATCGGCGAGCTTCAAACTAGTGAAAAAACGATCAGTATAGACAATGCAGGAGGATTGGGGGGAGTCCGGCAGAGTAACTTGACCACACTTGCGCCCAGACCAAACTGCTTCATATCTCCATCTGATACCGTTCCCTTCCCTACATATATGTGAAAATCTATCACTAATCCATCTCTGGCCGCGAGAACAAAATTTTTAAGGCCTACAGGATTTGGCTTGTTAAGCACAAATTGCCTGTGTCTACAGCGGCCAGTGAACGGCATCATTTGCTCATCGATGGAGTTATGAGCAGGTCTGGGCAAAGTATGGCATTTTTCTCAATTTATGGCTTTTTTATGGCAATCTTCCAATGTTTATCTGTGCAGCCCGTGCGGTCAGCAGTGTTATCTGCAAAATGAAAGTGATTCCGCAGTTCGAAGTACCCGTCTCTGGGCATTGCTTGATTAATGATTGGAATGCTTAGATCATAACACCAGTACATTCGAGTCTGCGGAAACCTTAATGTACCCATCATAATTTGGATGACGGTGAATACGAATTTCGAATTCGTATTCACCGACCACAAGTCCCTTTTTTGTGCTGAATATAAATTTGTCTGCTCAGCTATTTTTTCGAAGAGAGCGAGGTTGAAGTATTCGAAAAAGGAGCTGAGTACATTGGCAGCAACATGCCCTCTCGCCAACAAATCTTCCTCCAATTCCGGACCAGCATTCGGCATACTGAAACAATAGGAAAAAATATTATTACATAATCCATATTTCCTCATTAATTCAAGTATTTAGCAGTAAAAATACAAATAATGATGGGCAATAATATGTTTTGATTGAAGTTTACTATTCAAACCATCAACTCCTCATTCGAGACAATCGCTACATCATGTGTACAAGATGTAATGAATTCTTGTTTTTATGCCAAAGCATGAATGAATCTAATGTATGACTGGATGGTATATAAAACCAATAAATATATTATTAAGAAAATTGTAAACCTACCATTTTGTGAGCCAGGGAAGAACCCTGGATTGTGATGTCGAAGGTTGTAAATGTCGAATGTAAATGTCGTCGCTGTTGTCGGACTCGTAACCGTCGCCGACTTCGCAGTCACTGTCGTCCAATATTTCGTCGAGTTCATCAGTATTAAAAGATTTATCTATATGTAAACAAAAAAACATATCCTCATTATATTCATATACTCGTGTTAAACTTATCACTGTAGATAACGTTTTCAATTTACGATTATGTTGTATTAAAAACACGGACACGTGTTTGAAAGCACATAAAATATTTGATTTTCTACAATCATATTATGCGAATGAAAGAAATTCACTATCTATTAGATAATTTACAAAACGTACAAGATATGCTCGATGACATTTGTCATAAACATAACCTCAAACTGACGTAAAGTATTTATAATTTTACGAAAACGATGAGTATACGCCTAAAATAATATATATTGATGATAAATGCATGATGGTGATTGAAAATACAGTATATGTAACTCTTTTAAATAATTTTTGAATGTTTGTTTGACAATCAAAACTGCGTGACATAGTTTGTCATTTTGATGTACGATAATAATATTATTTATTATACACTGAAAAGTTTACTTACTTGACAAAAATGTTACTGATGAGAAGTATCTTATCTATGCTGATGAGTCGATTCCTTCCTGTTTTCAAACAATATAATAATGGCAAAAAAATAAAGAAGAATTGTTATAAACCCGATATTCGATGTCTGTGTATTCGATCGAGAGCACGAATGCTACCATATGTTAAAATGCGAGATTTGTTTATTTTGTTGATTATTTTTATCATAAATAATGATAAAAAACAGTTTTAATTTAAGCAAATACTAATTGCAAATAATTCGCAGTTTCAAATTTTGAATATAGGCAGGTTCCTACGTATATTAAGTAAATATTGTAATTTTAATTATAAAGTTATTTTTATTCATATGGCAATTTCGCGTCGAAGTTTTACCACAAACTGATCCTAGCGAAAATGAAGCAGAAAAATGTTATTTTGTCTTGTCTATGTGTGAGTTTCATTTTCAATGTCATGTTGTTGCATGTGTGTGTATTTTGTATATGTGTATTGTTTCGAAATAGTTCCACGGTGGCAGCACCGGACAGCTAAACATCGGTTGAATTTGGGCAATTATTATTGTTTCGATTTCTATCGATTCGTTAATATACAAAAATACAAGATTAAATTCAAATTACTGCCGTAAAAATTAATAAATAATATTTTTAATAGAAACGCTAAGCGTTTTTCGCGATAAATTGCGTCTAAGCCGAGGTTTTTCGATTTTAATTGCGTGCTTTCTAACCTCTAAATCGATGTTTTTTAAATTTGAAAAACAAGATATAAGGATATAATAAATTCCAATTTTCGTTTAGCGTTTCCCTGGGTAATAGATTTACGTACATTTTTATCGTAATTTTGATAATAAATCTTATGTCATTCATTCTTACCACCCGATAGAAATGTACCGAATTTGACACGTATTTTTGGTATATAGAACTCCATGATACTTCTTAATTTTTTATTTTATTTTTCTCATTACTTTTGAATATATATTTACCGATTAATAAACTTTTCTAGCTATTTTTCGATAACAACTTTACCTAGAGACATCACCTTAAGCGCTCCAGGTGTTTAACCAACGTCTGCTACGTTGGCATGCGAAACTTAGTCTCTCAGAAACAGAGAAATTCAGAATTTATGTGAATCACAATGTGGCATGGAAAGGTGTATGTTAGGCGTCATATTGTGTAATGACAGAAAAAGGATTCGCGCACCTTCCTTCACACTTAAAAGATATCTTTAAATCAACATCACTTTTTTAGAAAACAGAAAAAAAAATGTTAATTGACAGATATCTTTCTTGAAGATGTTTCCTAAAACTTGCGGTAACTGAGGATATTTACAAAATTTAACAGATTCTCTGTCTTTGTATTAAAATAGGATAATAATAATAATGATAAATTGAATCATAGAGGGCATCTGGATTATTCCAAATATTTGATAAGATGTTCTTATATTTGTAAATAATTTAAATGTTACAATTGAAGATGAATTTGTTTTTAATTATAGAAATGACGTAAAATGGTAGAAAGTATTCTGAATAATTTGAAATAACCTGGTCGTAGTCGACTCTCATGGTGGCGAGGGATCTGGTCATCTCGTCCTGGACTTCTCCCCACGCGTCACCCACCTCCCGCAGCAGTCGTCCCGTGTGCAGGGGTGTTTGTGGGACTTCTTGGTGAGCTCTCACCCACCGACTCTGCACCACCTGAGGAACAATTGAGGACCTTGTAAGAAGAACCACTTAACCCTCAAAAGCTTGTTCTGAGATATTCAGTGTTAAACATTTCGAAACATTTTCTTTCTATTATAGGATATGTTTACATATGTATGCTTTTGATATAATATTTTGACATTATTCAGCTACTTACGTAATAATTTTTTTTTTCTTTCATTATCTTAGTAAAGAAAATATAGCCTTGTAAATGACCCAAGGTCTTAAGTTGTTATTCCAGACAGCAGGGTACAAATTATAGAAATGTGTTTTTTTAAATAGATAGTGGAACAAAATGATAAATTATGTATAGGAAATGGTAATAAATTTAACTAAAAAGTGTTTTAAAGAATAATTATATTTAATCGGACTTAAAAAAACATAAGTTACACATTAAAAAGTATTTATTCGTTTTTGAGAACACAGAAAGTTGTATACAGAGGAATGTTGTCTATTTTTCCCGGATTTTGTAGCATTACATTTCTTTATTAGTTCTATTGTATCAATAAGTGCCAAAAGAGCAGTATCTTGGACATTTTTATTACCAATGCTCCAAATATTATCAAAAAACTCTTTTTGAACTACACATCCAATTTCATCCGAGCACTGTTTTGGACACAAACAAAAGATTTTCCATTAACTTTTTTCCCAGTACTTGCTGTAATGTTACACCAGAATTCCTTTTTTACTTAGCTACTTCCTTCTTCCAATTTTCTTTACACTTTTTACGTTACACTCCAAGTTTTTTTGACACGACATTGTCACTATCAGATGCATCCAAGATTGTTTCATTTTGTGTACGATTGTCACTCTGAATGATCATTATGTGAATAATTAATCATAATTACATGTCTTGCTATCTTCTACTACTTCTTGATATTATATGATGTCTGTTCATGGTTAAAAAACGAAAATATATGGTAAAATAACAATTACAACAAATGTATCTGACAGATAAAAGTGAGGTTATGATACCACTTAAATGGCCGCAAAATCTTAGATGGAAGAACAACTTGTGAGGTGTCCCAACTTAAATCAATATAACGAGCTCTATTGACCAAATACAGAAATAATTTTTTGAGAGCTAATAGCCAGGTTATAAACCTTGCTAAATACAATGAGAACCGAAAAACCACTTAAGGTGATTTAAGTGGTTCTTCTTTCAAGGTATTCAATTACTTCATTATACTAAATGTTACAACCACTTATGAGTGGCAAATACTAAATAGTACATTGAAAAAGACCTTTTTCTATACAGGAAGGAGCCTAAATATCAGATGAAAATGAAGCTGAAAAGGTTACCGAGGCCAATGGTTAAATTAACTGTAAATCAGTAAATTCATTTCTAGCAAACATCAAACTTTTGCGCTCTTGCAATTTATTTACTGAAATAAAAACATACTGTTAAGTGTAAAGTGACGTTTTATTAAATGACCCATCACAAGTAAACAATGGTATAACATGTGTAAAATATGTATAACCAAACACCAAAACAAGGCCCCATGTTGTCGATTCGCAATAGAGAATCATAATTTATTTATCGCTATAAATTCTTTACAAAAATCACGATCAGGTGTTCGAATACATAATGTTCATATGAATTCTTCAGTTATCAGATTATAGTTCAAGCACTGCAAATATTAAATGCTAAAAGCAATGATAGCGAACAATGCGCGTGTGCTGCCTGTATGGCTGCGAGACTTGGCATCTGGCGGAAGCTGGTTTCATAGGGCATCGATGACACTTTCGATGAGATTTTGCCATGTGACCTATTAAAGATTGCCGGTTAGCAATATTTACCTGTTCAATGGTGAGACGTTTAGCAGGGTCTACGGATAGCATTCCTTTGATGAGGTTCTTGGCCTCCTCTGACACAAATGACCACTCCGGCTCGGGAAACTCAAACTGACCCAGTTTTATTCTCTGAAATAAAATGTAAAAACTCATTTATTTTTGCCACTTTACCAATTGACCAATTTTAAGATGTGCATAATGTAGCGCATTACGTTTTTACCAAGAAAAATATTCTATATTATTTCATTATATAATATTATTTTTCAAAATATCGTAGAATGTAATGCGATTTCAATTAAAATCGAATACACTAATACTAGCTTTGAAGTCAATTAAATGTTCATGAATGTACTTGCCTGTTGGTATAAGAAACAATGAGATTACTCACCCTCTTCATGCCAGGAGAGATAGCGAGGCCGGTGTTAGAGTAGAAGGGCGGAAAGCCGCAGAGCAGGATGTACATGACCACGCCTACCGACCAGATGTCACACGACTTGTCATACTTGTCTTTGCCCAGCACCTGAACACACCAACAACTCTTTATAGTCAACAGTATCACTACACTAATAATTAAGGTGCTGAGAAGTAAACGAATATAAGTTACATAATATTATATTTAATTAAAATATGAGTTAGGCATACTAATACCAATTTATTCATGTATGCACGTGTAAACATGTATTATCATGCAAGTTCCAAGATTGCATGAATGAATTAAAAAAGTTCGGAGGCTTCTTAATTTTCACGCGACAGTTGGGATTTGTTCTATATCTGCGCCTGCGCAATAGAACGGTAGTGGCGAACCTGCCGGTAAGAAAACAAACTACACCACGCAGACTCATTTTGAGGTTAACCAATTTTCACAACCTGTCAAATAATACTATAAAATAACAACATCGCGTCTCGCTTACTCTTGAAGAATGAGATTGGCGAGACAGCAGCATTTTTACATGTAAACAGTTATTATCGCGATAGTTTAAAATACTGCTGCAAGTAAATCCATGCACGTGTACAGGCGCTATACCATCGGAATGTTCCATTTCATTCTACAATGAGACGAATTTGTCAAGATGTTAATTCAAATTCTAAACTTATTCTGAGACTATGTCATCACTGTGCACTAGAATTTTAAAAATTCACCTCAGGAGCGACATAATAAGGGGTGTAGCAGGGTGTTTGAAGAGAATTAGCGGCGCTCTGTGTTTCCTTGGCGAAGCCGAAGTCGGTGAGTTTGAGGGTGGAGTTGGGACGCTGGTCTGCATACAAGAGGTTCTCTGGCTTTATATCCCGGTGAGCGATGTTGGAGTCATGGAGATACTTCACCGCAACGCAGATAGAGTGCATTATCTATAATATAACAATAACAATGAATTATACTGGCACGGACCACCCATATAAGCTCACTTCTCAGATAAACAAAAGTTCAGAAGGTGATCGCAAAAGTGCATGTGGCCTGCTGTTTTTGAAGTGAAACTATTTTACACACAATACACGAAGATTCTTGTGCCGAAAAACATAAAAAATAAAGGCAGCAGGCGGGATTAATCTGTGGATCTTTAGATTAGCAAACGCGCCAACTACAGTGCGATTTCAATGTGAAGTCTTCTAGGTCACCACGTTCGTTTCTGGAACTAAAACCTTCCCCCCGAATTTACTTTCCCCAGTATATTACTCATGCCCATTATTCAGTATCTGTTCGATATCACGTGGTTTTATTAACATTAAAATCGCTAAACCTTTGCGGAAGCAGATGAAGAACATTATTTTAAATGTAAAAATATTGTGGGATGAGAAACAGAAAAGAATGCTTTTAATTCCTCTCAATAGTGCCATGACAGTATATGCTATGACAAGTCAACATGCAAAGAGCATGTGACATAATTGCATCATTGCGCATAAACCACGTGACATAACAGTGTCAGGTCATGCAGCGCTGTGATGTAGAAGACTTGATATAGAAGTTGGTTTATACCAATTGCACTATTCTAGTCATTGAGTGAGTGCGCATTTTAACTTATATATGATTTTCCATTATCAATATAAAAACAAACTATTACTGTAGGCAAAAACCAATAACTTTTTAACGATTTTTTAAATTATTAGTTTGTGTTAGTTTTAACAGATGGCAATACAAAATTGTTATTACTTACAATTTTAACACAATGCTTACGGGCCCTTTTAATTAATTTTGTAATTAACGTGTTAATTTGCATTTGAAAAGTAATTAGCAAAAACACAATTTTGTGCGGCCCGTAAGCTATAGGTTAATTCAGTATTTTGTTTCCAATATAAATACCAACTGAATTAAAGAATTTCGAAACAATATATATGCAATTAACTGCCGTTAATAACCCATGTATCTGGAGAGAAAAACAAAAAGTTTCACTTATGTTGATCACACATCCACTGTGTAGAGTGCAGACTGTGATGAAAAGGTTTTAAAAAGTATAGTAAAGTATGTGAGATGGTATATATGTGAGATAGAGATGGGAA
Organism: Rhyacophila brunnea; assembly: GCF_057557595.1. Lineage (NCBI taxonomy): Eukaryota > Metazoa > Arthropoda > Insecta > Trichoptera > Rhyacophilidae > Rhyacophila > Rhyacophila brunnea. The sequence goes on from NW_028233276.1 coordinate 1,066,633, forward strand.
AAAGAATACAAGAATAATGCTGTATGGTAAGGGCCTTACTTCGGCGGCTTGCCTTTCATTGAACGCTCCGTCCGTGTGGTCCTGGATCCTCTGGAACAGCTCCCCGCCCTCCATACACTCCATCACCACCAGGAGGCAGGAGGACCCCCCGTATGTGTTGTCGTATACATCCACTATCTGAAATAGATAACAATCAGTATTTAAAAGGTATTAAAAAAACGCCTGAATATGTAGTACTGTCAAAATAAACAACAAAATATGATTATTAATATTTAATGACAACGTTGAATTATTGAAATCATGTTTAAATCCCCATAATGTAAAATGGAATCTTTCTATTGCAAAAATAATACCTACAGACTCAATTACCTATACCTACGTTGTATATAACAGAGATACCATAGGTCAAAGGTTAGCAACAATGTACTCAAAGATACCTAAGTGCTTGTGAAGCATTTCTAAAGTAGACGTCACTATCTAACAGTCTAACAGTGGTGAAGGGGGGTGGAGGTAGGCTGTCATGATCCAACATAAATAGCGCACACTAAACTTTGTCAGTCAAACATATTTATTTTCATTAACTAAAAACTACAATTCAATTAAGCCCTGCCTAATCCAAGCCATAGTAGATAATAATCAAAAAATATTTCAAATTATACTATTACGATTTTAGATATTCTACAAATAGAAGAATATTTTTTAACGATTATGGTTTGGATGGGCAGGGTTTAATGAATTTTAAAAAATAACTAACAAACACCACCTGTAATATGTATTCTTTTTTTTTTCGACCATGTCCGATCCTAATGAGATCGTATGGGCCTCCACATAGTGGAGGTTTGTATTAACAGATTTAGTTTTTATGAGAAATGGATGTCAGCCACTTGCTCAACCTATTAGGTCCATACTCTGACTCATACACAAATTGAAAAAACAATTAGTCTACTTGCCAGACCCAGGATTCAAACCTGGGACCCACAATGCTATATGCTGACGCTTAAGCCGCGCGGCCATCGTGGCTGTATATATGTATTCTTAATTCAACAAAAATAATGTAAGACTGAAAAAGTGTGCACTATTTTTGTCCGATCGCCCATAGCATACCTAAACTATTATGGTTTAGATTAGGCAAGGTTTAATTAAATTTTAAAAACTAACCAGCACTATCTGCTAATTGTGTTATTAATTAAATGAAAACAAATAAGTATGACTGATAAAGTTTGGTGCGCACTATTTAAGTCGAATCTTAAGAGTCTACCTCCACCCCTAGCCACTGCTTTTTAAAGACGGACCTCTAAATATTTCATTATAATTATCCTTAAATTTTCTGATTCTGAAGCGGTAAGCCCATACTCTTCAGTCGTCATTAATACAATATCAGCTATGTAATACATGAACACATTATGAAAAAATGAAATTATTTTTATAATAAATGCTATCAACTACGCAACCCTACGATGGCTGAAGATAGAGTACAATATTCACGATAGCATCTGCGTTATTATTTCAACATATCAACAAAGTTATCACTAATATGGAGTTATCGATGGCTAAGTTTGGATATTAGAATTTGGTTTTCCTGGCAAAATGAGCTTAGATTAGTCAAATTTGTAATTAGATAGGGCATTAGATAACAGCAATGACGAAAGTAACCCTGCAGATTGCAGTGATAACATTCATTATCATTGTTGCGACCTATTATCGTGTACTGTTAATATGCCAAACATACAAATCACCAACAGGCTTTGCTTATCTCCCCTACCATCAGCATTGTAATCACTCCAGCACCTATTACTGGACCCGGGAGGTAAACCAAGTTATTCAAGAATAGCCACACTTTGTATTGAGGCAAGGAACTAAATTATCTCATTTAAAATATTACAATGAACCACTGGTTCCCAATCTTTGTTGAGTAGCAAACAACGATACATATCTGTAATTTTTCTATTGTGTATGCAGATCATACGTCGACATCATCTGAGTAGTAAATTTAATTTTGTACAAAAGAAATATTCACTATTTTCTTGTGGAAATAAATGAACTTATCAAAATACTGTAAAAGTACTTACCTAACAAGAAAGTAATTAATTTTTAAGGTGAAGTGAAATGTAATTTCCGGTATTGCCAACTGTACTATAATTTCCAGATAGTTTGTATGATATAAAAACTACTGTAGAACAAAAATACAATAATTATGAATTTTGAAAAGAATTACAGAGTAGACTGCATGTACTAATTATTTTTGGAAATACTATATTTTTCCTTTATTCCCTTATATTTCACTTTTACCATATTTGCTTTGGCATTGTTTCTCTCATTTACACAATATCGAAATAGTTGCGGCAAAAAAGGATAGTGTGAAATCAAATTTAGAATAACGTGACGACATTCGTTCTGTGAGAAATTAGTTGGGGTAAAGAATATGCAAAATTTTGTGGATTTTATAATATGTTAGTCAATTTTTAGCCCAATTACGTGAACCGAAAACTTGGTACCGCATACTACATTCAATTTCTATGTGCTGAGGTTGGGAGCATTTGTGCGGACAATATTTTACTTTAGACGAAAAGTTGGTAATTGCCAAATAAACTGCACCCCCACCCTTCCGACATTTGCATTAAAAGCCATTTTAATAGGGTGAAGAATACACATAACAATAATAAAATTAAATTTTACATGCAAACAATTATCTCATTTCTGAATTTCCAAACAAACAGTGAAACGTTTAAATTAGCAAGCATTACATTTGGTTTCACTCGACTAGTCTCTGTTTGTTTACTGTCAAACATTACACTTTATCTAGTCTTTTACAAGACTAATTGTTATTTTTTCCAATTGTAATTAACTGTTTTTGATTGTTGATATGTAGGTATATTGTTTGTTTAAGTTTTATTAATTGTATGCTGTAACTGTATAGGTAATCCCACTTTTAACCGAATTTCCCGATTTTACCGAAGAGGTCAATCGAATGTTTATACATTTACAAAAAATAAATAAATGTAAATATTAACATCTGTATGACGACAGTCCATACTCATGAATATTCAAACATCGAAACACCGGTAAAAAAAAGTTTTTGTTTTTTGCATAGTTTCATATTACACTATCTAGTTCGTGACCCCCTAGAAAAGATCCGTGTTATAGACAATTAGATATGTTTTTATTCAGATTTTTACAAGTAGAGTCCCAGCATTCCTTCCATCTCTGGGAAGTCAATTTTTTAACATCTACTTGTTGTCAAATTTCTTGTATTTAAAATGTGTGCATTTAATTGAAACGCGTATCATGTTTTTTGCTCGTACAGAAACAATAACAGAATTTAGTTATTTACTTTGACAAAAACAAACACTTTTTTCATAACCCAGTCTTGGGTCCGGATTTGAACTATGGATTATCTGCACTTTTACCAATTATACATTATTAGATTATGTACCTAACATAAGTTCTAAAAATAAAAATAAAAACATTGATCAATATTATTTTGAGTGACATTGCAAAGATTATATAGTTAAATAATTAAGGCAATGAGAATTAAACAAATACAATTTCACCGGTAACCCAAGTTGTTATAGCAAAATTCCATATAATGAGTCTAGTGTACAATAAAGTTAAAGAGATGTAAAACTTTGTTGACAATAAAATTTTATAGCATTAATTGAATTGGAATGTAAATAAACAATACATAAAGTATAATATTAAACATTACTGAAGTGGTATCCACACTCTCGCCAAGATTCTCCCACTCTTGGGTATAGGAGGGGACCATGCTTCTACTATTATCTCGCGCTCGCGTCCTCGATTCAAGAGTGTGAATAAGGCACAACATTAACATAACATTACAATACATAGTAGGCATCAGTGGCAAAGAGTACCTAATTGAGGGAGGTAAATAATGATGGATAGTCAAAAAAAAATAGTGTACACTTAGACAGTCATCCTTACGGGATAAAATTAAGGGCGCAGAAAAGAAGAAGTTTTGAAGTAGAAGTATTGACACTCCCAATAATTGACAAAATAAAACTCACTAAGTAGTGACATCTAGTGTCATTGGAAAGAAGGTAGATACATAACTCAAACTCAAAACTGCTAAAAGATAACAAGGGACGTAGCTAAAGCAGAATCAGTGATAATGATATGGATCCCTTAGTGTGTAATAATTATCTACAAGCATTGTTACCCCAACAATATAAATGCAGCCACTCGCTCTCCAGTGAAGGTCAACCTCTCGGCGCGCTTTGACACTATCACGCAGCACTTTCAGGGCGCGCTTGATTCCCGTCTTACGCTCCACACATTCTACCACCTGTAAAAATAAACAACGGATAGTTAGTTCATTGAGTCATCCATTTCCAACATTTTAAAAGATTCATCCGATTGTACAACAAAATGAAATGTTCTGATTGCACAGTGGAGTTTGCCCCGACTGCAACATGAAACATTATGATAGTCAGTCCACTAATTGACCTCTCTCTGGAAAAGTACCATTATCCTGATATCCTCATTTTGAGCTACTAGCAGTTAAACACAACGCGCCAGTTATTTATAAATTATAATATTTCTAGTGGCATCTGTTGTCGAGATTAAAAAATGATTTTGGACTGGTATGTAGATATATGCCTTCCTTCATTCAGCAGCAGATCGACCCCAACTGATGACGATATTATAAAAAAATATAATTTTCAAGTGACTCAATTATTGAAGCAAATACATTTTTACGCATGACACATATAGGAGTAAATGCTGCTGATCTTTGATAAAAAGAAAACGAAAAAATGATATACCCAACAAATGAGATAAAAATCAGAGGCAGCGGGTAGATCAAACCATAGACCTTCTAATTAATAACAAATACACTATTCCGGCCATGAGGAAGTCGCAATTTTAGATCTATATCAATGGTTTAGTCACTGTTTAGTGCAAAGATAATATTATTGTATGTCTAGTTTTTGTCGAAATTGAGTTAACATACATAAAATGTTTGTATGCATCATATCTTTATGCTGTAAAAATATTGTACATTCAAATGGAATATTTGAGAAGATATTGTATCTTTAACGGCCCACGTGCTCGTCGTAGGTCAAAATTGAGTTTTTATCGTATTTTCAAACCATGATCCTGGACACTCCTTAAACGTTGTAGATAATCTATTTATATAATTTTGAAGCCTTATTATCCTTTATAGTTATTTTAAACATTTGATGACTGCATAAAGTATTTTTGTTACATAAAATAGTATTCTTTTAAACCTCTCGCTCTAATGTTTTAGAATAAAGTCATATTTCGGTACATAACTGTGCAGTGGCGTTAAGATTTTTTACATTTATTAATTTTTAAACGCATTTATAAAACCATTAGTATAATTTATTACGAGATAATTTTTGTAAAATATTCACGATAAAAAATTATATTGATAATCTCTGTGATCCCAAATTTGACAAGAATTAGGCATTTTATTATTAAAAAAATCGGCAAGATTAACACATTTGAAGATGATTCTAAAGATACTTATTATAAGCTATGTCTTTGACCATTCAAGTGTTATAAACATATTATGAATAATGATTGCTTTATAATAATTATTGACCTAAGAATAAGGTAGTGTTTTTTTGAAATACGCCATTTCTTTTGTCATTCCCCAGTAGTTAAGCTACAACATACGGCCGTAGCCATAAATTGACAAACTATAATTGAAGTAGGAAGTAAAATGATATTGACGCGCGTGTTTGAACATGTACCGTTTAAAAAAAAATAAAAAAAAATTCGGTTAGGTACATGTTCAAATACGCGCGTTAACATAATTTTACTCCCTACTTTAATTATAGTTTGTCAATTTATGGCTACGGCCGTATGTTGTAGCTTAACCACTGGGGAATGCCGAAAGAAATGGCGTATTTCAAAAAAACACTACCTTATTCTTAGGTCAATAATTATTATAAAGCAATCATTATTCATAAGATGTTTATCACACTTGAATGGTCAAAGACATAGCTTATAATAAGTATCTTTAGAATCATCTTCAAATGTGTTAATCTTGCCGATTTTTTTAATAATAAAATGCATAATTCTTGTCAAATTTGGGATCACAGAGATTATCAATATAATTTTTTATCGTGAATATTTTACAAAAATTATCTCATAAAAAATTATACTAATGGTTTTATAAATGCGTTTAAAAATTAATAAATGTAAAAAATCTTAACACCACTGCACAGTTATGTACCAAAATATGACTATATTCTAAAACATTAGAGCGAGAGGTTTAAAAGAATACTATTTTATGTAACAAAAATACTTTATGCAGTCATCAAATGTTAAAAATAACTATAAAAGATAATAAGGCTTCAAAATTATATAAATAGATTATCTAAAACGTTTAAGGAGTGTCCAGGATCATGGTTTGAAAATACGATAAAAACTCAATTTTGACCTTCGACGAGCATGTACCCCCTTAAGGCAAAGTCTTCACTGAGCCTTTTTTAAAGAGACGCCTAGCGGAAAAATACGAAGCTTGCAATTTGAGACATTTTTTTGATAATTTACAATTTCAACTGTATTAATGAATAAATATGTATCTGAAAACATTAAAAAGAAAAATAATTTTTATTTTAAGTCAAAGACAAACTTACAATTGTAAAAAATGTAATAAAATGTGAATTTGTTGAATCAGACCGCACCCTATTATTACATATATTTTATGGTCATATTTATTATTAAAATTTAGTTTATGAAGTTTTCTAAGCATCACCTAAGAGATTTTTGACTAATTCATAGTTTTAATATTTTTTATATCTATTTTAAAAAACATCGATTTTTATAAAAAGTATAAATGTGTATAACTTGAAATCCTTTTTATTTATATTACTTTACTTATTATTCGATTTTCCATGAACTTTTTCACAAAACAGATGGAATAAAAATTGTTTAAAAATAAGATAATTATTTTTTAATTAAAAAATTAATTTTGTATAAATATACCAATTAAGTACTTACATTAAAATGCTTCAAAAAATATAAACAATTTACCACGGCTGGTATTTATAATCTAAGTGTCTGAGAATGATGAGCAAAATAAAATATTTCACTTCTATCGCCTATGTTTTCCGCTGGCAAATTTTTTACTTGTATAGTTAATCGGCTGTATGACATACATGAAATCAATGACATTAATATGGATGAAGCATCTGGAAAAAAAAATGACATTCACTTTATTTGTCGGGTCTGCCGAATGGCATAATCTGTTCTAACGCCATTACAATAAAGGTGATATTGCTATAAATTACCTAAACTTTTTGTCGGGTCTGCCGAATGGTTCGGTTCGAACAGGTTCGCTCAAACAAACATTGATACTAGAAACACTGTTCTAACGCCGTTACAATAAAGGTGATATTGCTATAAATTCCCGATGCGTGATATCGCATAATGGATATCGCGTGACGTCTACCTATGCACGTGCGAATGTCACTATGGGCGAATTTACTTTCTAGCTACTGTACTGAGTGCGTTGTCCATTAATAATGTCATTGCATGAAATACAAGTATTTATGATATACCCACTTTTAACATAATTATTTGCAAAAAAGATATATTTATGTTTGATAATATCAATTTTTAATTAATACAAATTTTTATATCATAAATATATATTTATGATATAAAAATTTGCGACCCGCCATGTCAATACCTCCCGGCATTTAACGGGTTGAACGTTAAATAATTGTACTGTCTTGTGAGTGAGACATGTTGTGTCAATTTGGTATGTGTGGTCAATAATACGTTTTGCAATGACAGTACTTAATTTCAAAATAATTACTGAAGTAAGTAATTAACTATTTCCTTTCCGCATAGGAAACCAGTAAAAGTCCAAGCAAGTACCTACTTTGAAGATAAGGGAATTTTTATTGTGGTCAATGACAATGTAAAGGAATTTCCAGAGATATAATAATTTAGGTAATTTATAGTAGGTACCTACCTACCCCAAGTTATTATAGGATTCGTAAAAGATAATGGTAATAATATTGTTTGCTTAAAATTGATACTCATCCAAACACGGTATACCTAATTGCAAAATAATTAACTATATCTAATGATCCATCAGTAATGACATCATAATAGTTTCAAAAACGGTCCTTGACAGAAACAAACATGAGGCCTGTCATCGAGCCGAGATGTTTTTTACAATTGAAAAATTAAGCGGCGTACCTTGCCGTTTATTCCAAGCCCGAGGACCGTGTCGGATATTTCATAGTCCTCCGTGATGGGCGAAGTCTTCGGTTGTTTCGGAACCTGATTCATGGCCGAACAAAACACTTCCGATCTATGCAATAAATCACCCAAGTGTCAACAAAATGACACTTTCGTAAAATTACATAAGCCGACTGCGCACCGGGAGACGAAGATCGCGGCCGATAACAAGAAAAGCGCAACCGAACTATAAAATTAAATTCCACGACGAGGGGCTTGTTTATAAAAAAGTAATACAGGTATTATCTAAATCTATATTTATCGCGAATGATTACATCGGGATTCAAGAACGAAACGAACTTATCGCAAGCCAATACACACCTGAAGATAGCTACATATTATCTTTATACGACATACGTTCTATTATCTATGACGAGTATTACCATAATATATACCATCAGTCTTTCCGAACGGAAAGTATTTCCAAAGTATTTCAATGGAAATGATGAAAACAGAAAATTTAAAAAATAAACGTGAAGAAATCAAAGAGGATGGACAGAAGAAATTTATTCCCTCTAAAATAATGATACTTTCGTTGATTGAGAAAAACTAAAACATTCTTTGTACCCATCCATGTAGCTACACAAATTAATAATATGAATAAACCAAAGAGATTGAAGACTGGGAGTCCAATCTCTTTGGAATAAACCAACAAATTGTGAAATTTAATCCTCAAGAGTCAAGACAACCGCTCAAAGTAGTAAAAATAACGTTCCAATTCGTGATTTATTAAAAATAATCACATTCTTACTTATGTAATCCGGTCGCATGCAAAATGTAATATTTACGACATGTTGTAAACTCCTAGGTATTTCTATTAACAATGAGATTCGGTGTTGTTTTGTTACCTACATATAATTTTAACGGATTTAATTTTGTATTAAATATCAGCCTTTAGCGGACAGACGTTGTTTTTATTGGGTGTACATACTTATCTCATAAAAAATAATGACGCCCTGTGAGGGCAATCTGGATATACCTATGCTGCTTATGAGAGGAATGTAATAAAAATTATTAATACCTACCAAAATACTTAATCAAATTGATGAAAATAATGCAACTTGTATAAATAAAATTCTGGTCGATAAGTCAAAGAAAGCACTATAGTAGGTACCTAGTTGGAAATTATGAAAACAGGAGATGGCGGAATATCGACATAGATTATAGGTACCTACCATTCTGTTTTCCAAAATTTTTCCTGCATATTATAATGCCAATCGTCTATTGGGTATAAATAATATGGAATGTATGGGGAGCTGCTATTCGTAGGGATTTTTTCGTGTCTTTGACCTTTGTTGCCATTGTAAATAATCATCATTTATTACGTACGAACTTCACGCTTGATAGTATTTTGGACAGTTTGTAAAACTGTCAAATTTCCATCAAGTTTCGAGACAATATTTTGTCGATTGTCCAACATGGCCGGACTAATCGGTACCCTTTTGCGAAAATCAACAAACACCCTACACTCGAAGGCTCTTTTGAAGAACATACCCCTCGTTTACAATGTGAAGTAAGCCAGTCGCGCTAATGTTATCATATTATTTTGCAGTGAGCCACTAGGTTGAATTATAAGAACAATATTATGTAATAATGAAAGAGGTTAAGTGCAGAAGTGTAAGAACTGTTTGTTTTCAGCTCGAACCGTGGCGCGAAGCGATGGTTCCCGGACGCGGAGTTCTACGAAAAGTTCAGCGGACCCGTATTGTATCCGGACGAAGTAACATCTCTCTGGGAACATCCGCCTTATAACAGTATGACCCTTTAATATTCGGCTTTTTTTGACAGGATTGGAAAAGATTAGAATTATCACGTTACTGTGTTAAAATGCATACATAGTCTAGCTCTGTGAATACATTGTAGTGCATTATTGCCAGTACAGTAACTGTCGCCACAACCCAATGGTGCTAACTCTCGGCTGGAGCTCTGGAGAGTTAAATGATACCAACGAACAATACCAAAGATGTCAAAAAAAACCTTCGATAGAGATGGGGCCTAAATGTATAGAATGATTTGGCTACAAGTGACTTCGCATTGCTGTTCCATTTGAAGAGAACTTCACACTTCTACTAAGATATTTGTTTGCCAAATATGCAGGGCCGCCCAACCTTACGTTTCACGCATCTCACATATTGTCGTATCAAAGCAGAGTTCATTGAATATACAAATACCTTTGGAAAGATACTCCCTTGACAACTATATTATGTAGGCAGCCAAAAGTACTACATTGACCATTATTTTTAAGATGAATGATCACATAAAACAAAAAGAAATCCATATTGACTGCTTAGTCTGCAAACCGGCTAACTCCACTCGGGCAAATTGTACAGGAAGGAGAAATACTTAATAATTTAACTATCGAGCGGAATTTAACAATTCCAAAAATACAATTAGAATTTTTTTTTTTTACAAATAAGCTGCACTATAAATTAATAAACTATTTTAGCATTCCTTTTATATTATAAAGAAAATGTATATGAAGAGCGGAGTTGTTCAATTTGTGATATTGAAAATTTGGCACTTACAGTTGGCCGTCTTGTGTGAAGTACGATAACACATTTATTTATAGGTTTAGGAGTTTGGAATTTTGTGTGAGCATATAAACATGCTTTATAACAAAATGCCACCAAAATCTAATTTTTGGTCAAAAGTGCAGTTGGCTGGTTCGCAGATTATGCAGTCGATATTTAGATTATATGAACTAACCGACAGACTTCAAACTAGAACGCAAGCTGCCAATAAAAAAGAAAATAATGAACTTACTATACAACCACACATACGATCGTTTGATTTTTAAATCAAAATGTATTATATAAATGTAGTATAAATTTCTAATAGGGAATGAGTAAAAGTCCTTCTATCCAATGTCCAAATTCTTTGAATAATAAACACTTTGACAGTGATCAATGTGTTATAAGTATACTTGTTATATAAATATCTGGTAATGTTTGGAATTTTTTTTATAACATTTGGCTTAACTCAAAAATTCCGAATATAGTCGAACTTGGTTATTACGATCACGGAAATAGCGAGATCTCGAATGTAATGAGGAAACATTCGTTGACATTTTAGTTTATGATTTTCTCCATACATTTATTCACTTTTTTAACCAGCAACTTCTCGGGTATACCGAGCAAAACTGTTAATGTATCGATCGTTTAAAAATAACATTTTCGACCCTAGCAATAAAATCCGACCGATGCCGCCGCAATTGGATTACGTTTATGACACTAGTTAAGTGTCTATGTACCTAATTGGTGTTTTCGCCGACAACATTGAAAAAGTATCCACGCATATGGTTTAAATTGCATGTAAAAAATCCAAGCTTTGTGAAGTCAGTAGGTACCTACCAGCGCCGGCGGCTCAGCACTTCATTATAATAAACAACTTCTTTTGTAGTTTATGAATGCCATGCTTGTTTCGGGATTTTACGATGGTTTTCAGATTTTTTATGTTCTATGCTTAAATAGAATGTGGCGCGAAAAATGTTATATAACGATATAACGAGTAATGCTTATAACGAGCAAATTCAGGCGGTCCCATCTTCCTCGTAATAACCAAGTTCGACTGTACTTATGTAGTATGTTCAGTTTAATTTAAATATTATTTTTGTATATAAACTGATTTATTGAATGAACTGTTTCTCCTAAGTGCGGTGCTAATCATCTATGGATAATGTACAATTGATATTAGTTAAGATGACACACCCAATATTTTCATAGCACCTGTTTAATGGTCTAGTTTCTCATGTTGTAATTTCATTTCTTACGGATGGAATAATAAATCAATTTGGGTTATTTGTTTGGCTACTGCCTTGTAGATATTATCTTTATGTTAACCTAAGCAGAGTATGGATTAACACAAAACTCTGGGAGAATAAAAACAGTGAAAATCAGATTTTTTTCAATTTTTAAGATATGATGTTTCCCGTGGAAAGAGAAGTGAAGAATATGACGTTGAATTTTGGTCCTCAGCATCCGGCTGCTCACGGCGTGCTGCGATTGGTCCTCGAACTTGACGGAGAAGTATGTAAAGCTTTATGTACATCAATAATTTGTCGATAAAACAAAATATATAATAGTAATTTCTTCCCAAGCAGGACTTATTATAATTGATAATTTAGTTAGTATTATAATCACATTTTTAAAAAATAGTTTTAGCATTATATTTATTGAATGGCAAATGATGGACATTAAAACAATAACATTTTAAACCAGCATAAAACATTTATTTCACGAATACAGATCGCAGAATGTTACAATTTCTCCCAATTACCTACGAGTCAATTGGAATCTCTGAAAATTGTACCGATAGTGTTTTACTACATTAAAATGTTAGATAAAAATTAAATTAAATGTATAATGACAATTTTTTTATATTTTCCATGATGGATATAATAGCACCAAATTTTTGTACAAACAATGCAAAAACAGTATACTTTTAATGTTTCAAGCAAAAACTAAACTCAACTGTCATTTGAAACGTTGCACGATTTGTTGGACTTGGTTCGTTTGTGGTGGAACTCAACATCAGAAACATTATGTACTTAAAAATAACACGTCTTGTGTGGTGTGCAGACTGTGCGTGGTGCAGATCCTCACATCGGTTTGCTGCACCGCGGCACGGAAAAGCTGATCGAGTATAAGACATACACGCAGGCCCTGCCTTACTTTGACCGGCTGGATTATGTCTCCATGATGTGCAACGAGCAATGCTTCAGTCTGGCTGTCGAGAAACTGCTCAACATCGATGTGCCAATTCGCGCCAAGTACATTCGAAGTAAGTTATTTTAACTCCCCACTGTTGACTATCTGTCTTTGAAGCCATGAAGACGAATGTGTGCAGGGCGACTAAAAGGTTGCTTGATAGTCGGGCCAATATGGTCATTTAAAATTGTTTTTGATGAGACATTGGATATTTATGTTCTAATTTTGGTAGATTTTAATTTTTGGGGTACCTATCTATAGGACGTGGGTATTCTGCGAATAAGCATTAAGTCAAAAATACTAGTTTTGCGATAATCGAGTTTGAAAGTTTGGACGGTCTTAACTTTTTTTATATATATAAAAGGCAAATTCCTTTCTGCGATATTGCTTTGAGTATGACTTAGTGCAGTTTCGCACGCAGAATTTTGTGAATATAGCCTGAGAATGAGAGAAGCAAATGCACCAAGTCCATTTAGTGCTTTTTCTCTGAATAGATGTATGTCTTCTTGACTTATAACATAAATTATCTTCGCCAGTTTTATAGATATGACTGTGTGTGTTTTTTTAGACTATAGAGCGTACTCTTAATAAGATTACCTCATCATTAAGTCAAAACAGCAAAATTTTGACTTAGTGCTTTTTCGCAGAATACCCACAAGGAGCTAAGCCAGAACAATCTGTAGACTGTAAATAAAGGCTATCCTTTATGTAAAAGACTAAAAATAAATAAGAAGAATTTTTCAGTACCGTATGGAGATATCTCCATTATTTTAATATGAAACAATAGTGGATGTTAATACATACCATCACATAAGGCCAACTATGGACAGGCCATGGGACTGAATTGTGAGTTACAATGGTAGTGCTAATTATTGATTATTTTCGAATGCAATGTGGTAACCTGTTCTCAGTAAATGAAGATTTTCGATTGTATATTTCATCAAATACATATTACCATTTATTTCAATATAAAACAATCATTGTTTTCTCCAGACAATTTACCATATTGCACTCAAAATATGAGCAATAACTAGCACTACGATCGAAATTTACAGTTTTGTGTCACAGCCTATAGTGAGCCTTGGCCATCACAACACCAGTGAAAGTACTAAATCACCAGTTTTGAATTTCCAGCCCTGTTTGCGGAAATCACACGTCTGCTTAACCACATCATGGCCATCGGATCTCACTCCTTGGACGTGGGTGCCATCACACCTTTCTTCTGGCTGTTCGAGGAGCGAGAGAAGATGATGGAGTTCTATGAAAGAGTTTCTGGGGCGCGCATGCACGCCGCTTACATCAGGCCGGGCGGAGTAGCTTTGGTCAGTCAGTTTGCCTTTTCTCTATCATTCTAATATCATATAATATCATCATAAGTCTGAAGATGCCGGAAGGCAATTCAAATTTATTTACAATCAAATAACATCAGTCACATTATTTTTGAAGTGTGCACAATAAGACATCTCAGTGGTAAGATGACGATGACAATGACTGATCAAAACTACCGAACTTTACACTAATGCTTCAAATACATTATCATCACGTTATATGCTGTCACAGTAAGCTGCCACTACGGGAAAATAGTGTGTAATGTCGTTTTTCTTGGTATTTAAAATGATCAGACTGATATTTCCACCTTAGCACATTTTGAACCTTTAAACGAACATCGTCAGTTAGCAAAATCTGCCGAAATCGCCAGAACAACAATGAGGTCAACCTCACGAGTACAGGCGGCTCTCGTGGTGCAGTGCATAAGGTGCTTGCCTTCCACCCGAGAGTTCTGGGTTCGATTCCCGGTCAGGACACGATATTTATGTGTTTTTCTCAAAGCCTGGGTGTTTGTGATTGTTCAAATTACTAACAACCACCTTGTACGAAAAAGCAAGGACATGGTTATTAATAATTCTTGAAAAAAAAAAACCTCACGAGTACCGCGCCACATCGACAACCGCATGACTCAATGAACGTTTTTTATTATGTTCTGCACATTTTCGACTCCTGTCAAAATTGTGTGTTTTTTGTTTTTAATAGTTTTCTCTATGGATTCTCTATTAAATTATTATCTATGTATGGTGTTTACGTCTATTATCTATGGTCTGCTGGTTGGGTTCTGTTCAAAATATTATCTATGGATGCAATAGCGCAAGTAATTTTAACGTACGCACATGTAGAAACTGTTAAAATTTTAATTTCAATTTCCATGAATAATGAATAATAATTCAAAATACTAATAAATTATAGTTGGCACTTTCCATAATTGAATTTATAGAGAGAGTAATCATTCAAAATATTTTGCGGAATGACGAAACCATAGACTAAATTTGTCATCGTGTCAGTATGTGACGTGATCATAATGTAATCGCAGTATAATTTGCTGTTTTAGTTGCATACTTTCAAACCACTGATTATTTCGGTGTAAAGGTTGCACCAATAAAATATTGTATTTCCTGGCATATAAGTACTTACCACAATTGCAAAAAATAAAAAAAACAATCCTGTTATGAGACACAAACCTCAGCCGTAATAAAAATGTTACTTATCCATTTTGTAATATAAAATATTGAATGAATTGAATTGAAATATAGAGATGAGGGCGACTATAATTGACCCAACCAACATATAACACTTTATAGGGCTCACTCTATGGGTATAGTAGTCAAAATTCTCTAATTGAATAAATATTTTTGTATCACAGGATATCCCCTTGGGCTTGCTGGATGACATCTATGATTTTGCATCAAAGTTCAGCGAGAGGCTGGATGAAGTGGAAGACTTGTTGACCACGAACCGCATCTGGGTTCAGAGGACTGTCGATGTGGGTGTCGTATCTGCGCAGGACGCTCTCAATTACGGATTCAGGTAGAGGTGTATTTCTTATATGATCCGTCTGGTTATTTACGGTAACAGATGTGCATTTGGCGATCTTCAGCATGCTACGGTTTATATCGGTAACAAAGACTATTTATTAGGTGATTATTTAGCATTTATCTTAAAAATATCTGTGGCGAAATAATCAATAGAAAATGATTATTTAACATTTGACGTTCACTTTAAAGATTATGTAAGTTACACTGTGTACTGTAAAGTGAAACAGTGAAAAAAGACCTTTTAAACACGGCGTTGGTTATATACTGCCACGTAATTTTTTTAATTTGACACGTCATGTCACTTTATTTCTTGTCATATTTTTTATCGAGACATTTTTTTTTAATTAATTTTTTTACAAACCATACTCGTACTTTTTTGTACAAGGTGGTTTTGTTATTGTTATTACATAAGAGATAAATTAATTACATATTTTTATTTTTGAGACATTGAAAGGCAGTTAGATAGGCACTGTTTGGGAAGTGGAACATACTAAAAATTGGCAAGAGTTGTATATTTACATTACGAGTTTCAGTATGTAGCCGTGTCATTGTTATGGTCTTCCGTTTATTTATTTAATTTTTTAATGGACTAAATTAGATATTTTGTATAGTGTTCATGTGTAATTTTGTTGTTTAGTTTTTATTTGAGAGGTGTTGACATCACATGGGTAACAATCATTGTCTCTCAGTTTGAATATTTTAGTTATCCTCTCAGTGCTCCATGGCCTATGAGTATCTGCGTTAGTCTTTGTGATGTTTTTATGTTCCTGGCTGAGTGATAGCGGTGCGGGGATTATGTTTAGAATAAATTTCCATTATATCATGGTATTGAAAACAGACTTTCACATCTTCGTTAGCTCTAATAATTCCATATAATAAATATGAACTCAATGTTTCTTGCAGTGGTGTGATGCTGCGTGGCTCAGGAATCAAATGGGATCTGCGCAAGACGCAACCTTACGACGCGTACCATCTTATGGAATTTGATGTACCCATTGGAACCAAAGGGGACTGCTACGACAGGTCTGCTTGATACATATATATTATATACTATCATCTTTAACGCATATCTATATATAAGTAAAAATTATATTATCAGTGTAAATTAGGTTCAGTAAATAATTATTTTCATTCTGAGAGTTTGTTCAAGATCTAAACACAGTTTGTAGAACAACATGTATATATTTTCAAAATCAATATTTGTCACATTCCATTTAGAAACTACAGTAAAACCTCGTTAATAAGAACACGGATAATTCGATATTCGTCATAATTCGAAATTTTCGCGAAAAAAAAGGCCCTTGAACATTATTTTCATATAAAACTATACCTTTAATTCCAATTTCGTAATTCGGAATTATTTCATAGTCCTGGCATACAACAATAAATCGTAATAAAGTACTCTATTTCATGAGCCAGTCATTGAAAATTGTGACAGACTTTTCTTAAAACATCATAAATTACTTATTTTAACCCGGTCAACGCGGATGGGACATATGTTTATGTTGTTTTAAACATAAGCTCTTATACTGGGCGTATGTCGCACCACCTGATATCGAAAATTTAAATGTTGGTAAAGTAGGAAATACCTCACGCATAGTATTGATTTTTGTATTGAAAATTGCTCTGATTCGTGTTCGTACTGCCATATCGATAACTTTGTCAAAAATATGTTGTTTTAATTTCATAAACATCGATCTTTCTAACCCCCTCGATCTATTGAGATTCGCCGGTACGATTGCATCAGTTCAAATCTACGCTGCGCAGTAGGTATACAAAATATATTTCATTCGAATTGAGTGTGCGCCGAGCATTTACCGTGTAAAGTTGAATATTCACCACGATTTTTTTACATCATGTGCGGGAATACGAAAAAGACAACCAAAAAACGAAAAGAAATTTGTCGTAATATTTCTAAAAATGTACTTGAACTTGTGTTCTGGATTATGTCATTTATTACTCATGTGTCACCCCAATTGTTTCAAAGTCATAAATCGAGCTCATTATTGATAGTCGTAAATATGTAGTAAAAATGCGTCCACACGGAATGAAAAAATATATATTATTATATTTTAGAGGATTGCAAGTTTTACCAATAAATTACGAATTACTAAGAAGGAATATATAAAACGTATAAATTTTTGCTAAAAAAACACACGGGTAGATATACAATATAATATAAAATATAAATCATGGAATATTGACTTTTCAACTATATTACATATTATCTTCGCGTGCAATTTAATGCTTATAAATTTTTAAAACCTTAGTCAAAAAAATGTTTTTATAGCACTTGGAAAAATTTACGCAATTTAAAAAAATAAATATTGTTTTTTTTATAAAACATAAAATGACAATCACTAACATAACACAATGCTCAATAAAACTGAAAAGTAATCTACAAAATCCAAGTTTCACTAAAAAAAAAAATAACAAAGAAATCATTATAATATTTTCAACCAGTGTGGACTCACCTTTACGCTTAAATTAGTATGGCCCATAAAACATGTAAAATGCTGACACAATCCATGCAATGAAATAAAACTGGTGACTAGCCATCCAATTTTAATGTATTTGTCATCAATAAAACTTACACTAATTAACAATAATTCAAAAGTCACCAATAAAAGCTATTATTTTCAATAATTTTTATGGCATTTTTAAGTGTTTTTAACACGAAAATAAAATTAGTAAGTGAGTAATGTCTTTATCTGCGCACTTGCTTTGAACTCGAGTGTTTTGTCATTGAAAATGGCTACAGTGTTTATCAAAGCAAAGAACTATGGTAGATTTTATTAAAGTAAACACAGCTAAATTCAACACTCCATTATGTGTTTTAGTGTGGCACTTGGATCCTTATGTATCTAAGCATGATAACAGTTGTACCGACAATTTTTAACTGCCATATTTATTATAATACAGCGAAGAATAACATTTCGAAAAACCTACCGCTGACAGTACATCTTTTGTATGGAAACTTTACGCGCCGATCGGGTTAAGAAGGTAATAAAAATAATCCTGCCATTTTATGACCCATTAACACACACGGAACCGGAAATGTGGTAGCCACATCTATGATCATAAACGATATTAATGAAAATCACAAAATTCAAAATTTTAATATTTTTCCCCATACATTTCATAATTCGTAATTTGAATTTTTTTCCCATTTTTGGTCGGAATTCGTATTAACGAGGTTTTACTGTAATATTTAATGTGATAGATGCCTTATCACTGCCAGCCAATTTTTACTAGGTGGACACTTGTAGGCCAGCTATTTTCGGAATAAAATAAATCCCTTAAAAAATATGAAATAGGAATAGAATGATACATATTTGTGAAAACTTACCAACACAACATGTTTATCGAGCTTATCGTGAATATTTTCACACTAAAATGATAGATATTGTTCAGAAAATATACACAGAATGTTTATTCAGAAGTTATGACGTTTACAAGAACCCGCGAGTTAACTCGTCCGTGGCTTGACGCGACATACATGCTTTGGCGAGTTAACTCGCCCGTGGCACGGATCAGGTAGTATTAATAAGCTTCATAGTAACGGTTTCAAGTATCACTTTTAAAACAGCTTCTACATTAAATTTAATATAATTATTATAATTATGTATCTACAATATTTTCAGATGTTGCTAGTTGTCAAATAATTAAAATTATGTCAGAAAATATGACTGGACCAGGCATATACACAATGTGTAGATCCCTCACAAGGTTCAATATTTTTTTTTTGTCTTTGAACAAGAGCAGGATTCGCTGGATTCAGGCATGCTAGACAGCCACTAAATCTAGTAATGTCATATTTGTTTCTTTTTATTGCTTTTTGGTTTTATTGCACAAAATGGTCCTGATATTTTAGATGGATCATTTTACAACAAATACTATTGATTATATGTACTCAGCAGAGCTGTAGAAGCTGATATGGATTGACATTTGAAATAAGCAAGAGGGGTTTATAGCACTTAAGAGTGACCATGGAAGAAAGGGAAAAGAATATTGAAACACACCTTATAACTTAAAGCGTATTTTGAGATTAAAAGCAGTGCTAAAATGTTTAATTTAGAATAATGTATGTTGATCCAATCAATATTGACCTATGGATCGTAGTGTTGGACTCTTACCAAGGCAGATGAGCATGCGCTCGATCTATTCGAAAAAAAGGTGCTTCGTGGGGTCAATTAGCAGGCCCAAACTTCAGAGAGAGGTTCAGACGAAGTTCTTGCAGTAGATTAGGAATCACCCTGGGTTGCTACTGATGATAATTATAGATCCGTTGAATAAGATTATTTGAATTGATGAATGCAGGTATCTTTGCCGCCTGGAGGAGATGCGACAGTCTCTGCGCATCATCGAGCAGTGTCTGAACAACATGCCGCCTGGTGAGATTCGCACCGATGATGCCAAACTTTGTCCACCCACCAGACACGAAATGAAGGTATTGACTAACCTCTTCTCCCTGTTTATTTCAATGTACGCTATTTTTGACACTGTCTAAGAAATAATTACCTACTACTCTTGACAACCTGACTCCTGGCAATGATACTCACATGACTTTATTAAGTATGCTCATTGTGTGACATAAATGCGTGTCGTAAAATAATTTCTATATGTGGTGATAAATATGTTTTATAAATTTAATAGGAAAGGTTTTAACAAATAAATAAAATACGTCAATTCTTTTGGATAAGTTTTATATAAAGCACAATTATTATACAGTTTGCAAATGTATTCAAATGACAAAATGAAGTCTATTAACACATTTTGAGCTGTTTTCGCTACTGACTCATAGGTACATGCAGCGGGCAAAAACCAGTGGAAAGTGAAAACTAAACAAATTTTACAAAAATCACTCTATCTTCAAAAATATCAGCTATTTTTCAATGAGATTTCGAATTACTATACATCGCTCTCCAGTTCAGTGTGTTTTTAAAACAAATTTTTTAAAATCACATACATAAGTATGAAAACATTTTTTTGAAAGTTTTAAGGAAATATTACCTGATAAAATATATTCCACTGAAAAAACATACCCATTTTATAACTCCGTATTTCACAGTAAAGGAGGGTGGAAGTAGGCTTTCAAGATCCACCATAAGTAGTGCATATTAAACTTTGTTAGTCTACCTCTACCCTTCGCCACTAGTATTTCAAGATTGAAATTAGAATACCCATCTTCAATATAGATTGTATCAGTATCGTATAGTATCGTCAAATAAGGGATCCACTTATGTTATGTTTTATTGTGGCTCACATACATGCGCTGCGCGATACACTTCACACTTGCAATAAGTGTTTACATAATATATAAATATATTATCACTAACGATGTTGTAAAGTGTACATGTTTGAATCCTGTTTAATGCATAAATAGTGATTCTAAAACGGCTTCTAAAGCTAGAAACACGTTGTCATCACGTCACTTGAATTCGTATGCTAGAACCATCAGACCATCCAATAATAAAAACTGACAACTTACAAAAATAATGTGTCAATTACCTGCCATTTGCAGCTCCAATTAACCGAAGTAGCAAACCATTAAAATCAGACACAGGTCACATGATTTGAAAATAAGTAAATTTGCAGAAAATAATCAAATGTGTGAGTGTCTACCGTGTGAGGTTGGTGGTGTGGCATGAGAGGCGTGAGGTGACTTCAATGTGGCTCTGATACATTTGAATATCAAGTAAAACGACGTTGAACAATTTTTGAGCCATAGTGTGAGCTTATTGTGAGTTCATGTGTGCTTGTGTGTGTGTTGGTGTGTTTCTAATACATATAACTATTTTTTTTAAATATATGTAACTTGTACTTGTTTAATTCTCAGCACCTCAATTAGACATCAATAATTAAAAAACATTATTGTAATGCAATCTATTTCGTTTGTCAGACATCTATGGAGGCCCTGATCCACCACTTCAAGCTGTTCACGCAGGGCTACCAAGTGCCCCCAGGTGCCACATACACGGCGATAGAGGCCCCAAAAGGAGAGTTTGGTGTCTACCTTGTCGCCGACGGCAGCTCCAAACCTTACCGGTAATCCATTATCCCCCATTTATATACTTTGAAGAGTTCTGAGACATGACAAGATTTGTCACTTTTGCCAGACAGCTTACAACACACTTTCTGTTTACACCAGGGAACACGTGGGTAAGAAGGTACGATTCTTGAATGTTGAGAAATATGGGATAAACTTAAACACATGTCAAAGGTTATGTTATTTTCAATATTGATGTCTGTTATATAATATGCATTAAGGGGGGACATGCTCAGCGTAGGTCAAAATGGACTTTTATTCCATTTTCAAACCATGATCCTGGACATTCCTTAAACGTTGTAGATAATCTTTTTATATAATTTTGAAGCCTTGTTATCCTTTATATTTATTTTAAACATTTGATGACTGCAAAAAGTATTTTTATTACATAAAATAGTGTTCTTTTAAACCTCTCGCTCTAATGTTTTAGAATATAGTCATATTTCAGTACATGAATGTGCAGCGGTGTTAAGATTTTTTACATTTATTAATTTTTAAACGCATTTATAAAACCATTAGTATAATTTATGACGAGATTATTTTTGTAAAATATTTTACGATAAAAAATTATATTGATAATCTCTGTGATCCCAAATTTGACAAGAATTAGGCATTTTATAATTCAAAAAATGGACAAGATTAACACATTTGAAGACAATTCTAAAGATACTAATTATAAGCAATGTTTTTGACCATTCAAGTGTAGTAAACATTCTACGAATGATTGTTTTATAATAATTGTTGACCTGAGTATAAGGTAGTGTTTTTTTGAAATACGCCATTTCTTTTGTTATTCCCCAGTGGTTAAGCTACAACATACGGCCGTATCCATAAATTGACAAACTAAAATTGAAGTAGGGAGTAAGATCATGTTAACGCGCGTGTTTGAACATGTACCGTTTAAAAAAAATAAAAAAAAATTCGATTAGGTTAGGTTAGTGCAGGGGGGGGCAACCTTTTTGGATGGAGGGCCAAATTCAAGAATTCAAAATGAGCGGCGGGCCGCAAGTAAAATACCATTTTTAGATATACACTATTATCACGAAAAATAAACATTACAAAAAAATTTATGAGAAAAATGAAACTGTTGTACATTTTATAACATTTTTTTAAATTCAGGTGTTAATTTTGTAGTTGATATTCTCAAAACTGCTTGTAAATGGACATCGGAGATACTTGATCGTAAAATTTTTTAATTTAGGTTCATGATCGAAAATGTTTCGTCACTCAAAATCAGTGTCACAATGCAGATCAATAATCTCAAATTGTAGCTATGTCGGTACACAATCAATATCTATTGAAAATGGATCGCGTACTATATTGCTAAACTTGTCTCAATTTTTCGGAAGTCACCAAATCTTTGTGAAAAATCGTCATTCAGAGCTTTAATAATTTTACCATATTCTTCAAATTTTTATTCTGATATATTCAGCAACTTGAAAGTGGTCCACGTTGTTATTCGATATTTGTGGAAGGATTAACTTGAGTTTTAATTAAAATCCATTCAAACATTTTACCATATCATGGGCATATATTTTAATTCCTTGCAACGCGGACTTAAAAGTATTTAAATGTGTCACGATGTTCAATGTAGAAAATAGTGGTTACATAATATGAGACGAGACGCAACGAAGACGTATTGATATAATACATTTACGAAACAACAAATTCTTCAAATTTTAATCTATTGTCAATATTTTTGAAAATTTATAAAAAAGTTATTCGTAATCAGAAGCACAATTAATGATGGCGGGCCGCAAAAAAATACCCGGCGGGCCACATTTTGCCCACCCCTGGGTTAGTGCAAAGTTTTACTCTCCTTTTCAGCCGTACATCTTGCAGAGTGCATTCTGCAGCACTAACCAAAACGTTTTTTAATTCGTAGTAAAGTTAGCCGACTAGTAAATAATAAAAACCTTCCATTTGTCCCCTCAAAGATTTTTAATACAAACTGACCGGTATGTGACAATATTAATGGTGACTGTTATTTCAGGTGCAAGATCAAGGCTCCCGGTTTCGCTCACTTGGCGGCTTTAGAGAAGATCGGTCGCAACTCCATGTTAGCTGACATCGTGGCCATTATCGGAACGCTCGACGTCGTATTCGGAGAGATCGATCGATAGACCAATCCTATTATTAGACAAACAATATCTCCCGGCTGTTGCGCAACCGTACCCCGTCTTTTGGAAACTATATCACTCTTTCATTTCTGCAACCTTTACTTTGTGAGGTTTAAATACACGTTTTTGAAATGACAATATTATTATGTTTATAATTTTTGACATAATTTATAATGGATGTCTAAACACATGTGATAACTGTATCCTCTATTTGTGATTTTGATGGCTTATAAATAGTAAATAGCATTTGCTGTCAATATGATCAATTTTAATATCACTGCATAATAATATATCGTCATCCAAACTAGATAGTATAATTCATCTTATAGAATTTAACTCCATTTCTTGCATTTGTATCAAATGAATGTCTATGTTACATATTAATGACATTTAATTTGAAAAAAATTCTGATTTATTCAAGATATATTAATATAGCGGCATGTGAATTATTTTTCCAGTTTGAATGATGATTATCACGATCGCAGTCACCAAACAGACTTGTTTTATTTTAAAAACGTTATATATTATTTAAAATCTATTTAATGATTTATTCAAAATCTAAACTTTTCCAATGCGGCGGCGGAAAGCTGCGTGCGTAGCTTTGTTTTAATTTGTAAATAAGCTTAGGTTGTATAAATATGGAGGAAAATAATAAAATGTGTTATTTATATAAACGACATTTCATTCCCCCCCCCCCCCATTTACCTGTTGAAACCTTCTAACTAAACTTAGTAATAAAACTTGGGAACAAAATGTATTAATTAACATAAAAGGTAAAAGGACTAATTATTTTGTCGGTGTCTGGTTTAATTCCATTGTCCATCGACATCCTTAGTGACCGATAACGACACGTGCAGATTTGCGAATTACGTATGAATTATAATATGTAGGTACATACTTCCCTGATTTTAAATTTATCCCAATATTTTCACTTGTCACTCGCAAGATTTAGAAGTTGTCATGAAATCGTGGTTAAATTAAATTTGATACTGTTCGTTTGCATAATCATTAGCAACTATAGGTGGCGAATGTCTTATGACTTGCCTGTGCCTAATTTTTGATATTTATCTACTTATTAACCCGGCACCTGCCTCAAAAATCGTATGACGCACCATAACTACGCATGAATTTCATTATCGTCTTTGTTCTATACTAAAAAAAGCAATAAAAAATATGTCACAGCTCCAGTCGAGAACCCAAAGCCATTAAGATAATTTCGACACACTAAAAAACCGTAATAAATCAGTTATAATATCAGAAACACTCGAACAAACGAATGCTATCCAAATTTGAAAGAACTTACCGCAAGTCGCCATTTTGTAGCAAATAGTTAGAGCTCTGCGCGGTGTGTAATATTTCGACACTTGTGCATACGTTCCCACGAATCGAGCGTTACTAATTTTCAAGTGCATATCGATAAATCACATATTAATGTCTTCGGGTTGAGTCGTAAACAAATATAAAGGGGACCCTTTTAATATATTTAAACTACACAAACACTTCACTTATTGAATATTATTGATAAATTAACAGGAACTCACATATTAAAAAAAAAAATAAATACAATAATAAACCTATTTTAAAATTCTTTAGATGTGTGATATATTTTAAAGCAAGGTGACAGACATAACGCAACATCACACGTTGGGCACATATAGCGAGAGAGTTTTGTTTTTTTCGGATTTTTTTAGAATTCCCGCATACGAAACATCTTCTTCTAGGCTTATCGGTATTTTGTGTCGGTAAAATGTATTCTGGCAAATGTCCCGTTGCACTTTTGGGCAATAATCGTACGGGATTATCGCTAGTTGACGCTGTCGGCTTAGGCAGGGGTGCATTTGAAATTCTCACACAATATTTGTCCACTAGTTGTTTTATTACACAGAGTTGAAAATCGCCCAATGTTTTTTTGTCAGATTTAATAAATTTATATAAATAAAAAGCATTTAATAAATATAAGTCGATCATGTGGAATGCGACCTTTTTATACCACTTGATCGATTTTCTCATACACGACAAGTTGCTAAGCATCATGTCGGACTTATCTACCGTACCCATATTTTTGTTATAATCTATAACACATTTTGGTTTTTCAATGTTTTCGCCAGTTCTATAGTTCACTTTTCCCGTTGGTCCAAATGATGCATCGTGGAGGGTGGATAGCAGTGGCGCACCCAGGGGGTGGGCCAGGGGGCCCTGGCACCCCCCAAAATAAAAATTATCAGAATGTAATTCACCAGCACATTTATAGAAAAAAAATTTAGATTTTAATTTCTAACACAAAAATTTCGAAAATGTCGGGGTTTTTTTAGAAACCCAATTCCTAATGGAACTGTCAAAAAATTCTCGGTGTCCACTCGAATTCCGGACTGGTGTACACCGAGTACAATAGACAAAAGACCGATAAACGAGAAATTAGGCTGTATTGTGTTGAAGAGGTTTGTGTATAAGTTAAATGCAATAATACTTTTTTGTGTCCATTGTAAATTAATATTTTGGAACCTCAATATTAAAAAATCGACAATAAAAATTCGGCGAAAAGAACGACTAAAACCACCACAGTCGGCGGTGGTGTAAATCAAAAGAACATTTTTTTCGGTGGAATTTGGCATACATATTGTAGCTCTTGAGTCTAGACCAGTGCTTCTCAAACTTTTTCATACCACGGGCCCCCGAAATTAGAAAATAAAAATTCAAGGCTCACCTCCCCAAAAATTTTAGTCTTTAGTGACCAACAGTCAGTGGCGCACCCAGGGGGGGGCAAGGGGCCCTGGCACCCCCATTTTAAAACATTTTAAACTTTTACCAAACTTTAACAAACCCCCGTTTTAAACATTGAAATTGAAAGCCAATAAACTAAATTAGACAAATAAAAATTTCTTAGATTTTAATTTCTAACACAAAATTTCGAAATACTAATGTCGGGATTTTTTAGAAACCCAATCCCTAATGGAACTGTCAAAATTCTCCGTGTCCACCCGAATTCCGGAGTGGTGTAGGTCATAGCTTGGGAGGGCTGACAGAGCTCTAGCCTGGGGGCCCGGGTTATGGGGGGCCCGGCGTGTCGGGTCGACCAGATAAGTGAGATAAACACACATCATAAATTAACTTTAATAGTAAAAAAAGTCGCCTGCGGCGCTATTATTCTTCATGGCCATGACCATTTTCAATTACTTATATAATTGTGCAATATATTTCCTGATTATTATCTGTCGATACTCGACAACTCCATTATTAAAGTAGATGTATTAAAAACCGCCAATAATTCACCGTATAAGTACCCTTAATTTGAACTAAAACACAATTGGGAAAACGTTAATTTAGTGTTTCACACTGACTTTAATCTTAGCGGTAGGTAGGGGGGCCGCCAAATATCCTAGCCTGAGGGCCCGTTTCAGGATGTTAGGACCATGGTGTAGGTACACCGAGTGCAATAGACAAAAGACCGATAAACGAGAAATTAGGCTGTGAAGAAGAAAAAGAGCCTATGGGACTAATTTACATTCTCCTCCTTGGGCCCCCCCCAATATTATATCCTGGGTGCGCCACTGGTGGATAGCATGTGAACATCCCTCCTATCGTGCCATTTCAGAGCCAAAAGTGGACTATTGTACTTAGCCTCGGTATCTCCCTTTTTCAGTTTGCTGAACTCTGGCATATCTTTACGATTTTTTTCTCACTGTACCACAAGCATTCGTTTTGTGAGAGTGAAGGTATTTAAAGAGCGCCGGACTCGAATACCAGTTATCACACCATAAGGTGTGACCTTTCCCGATATAGTCTTTCATTAGCGTTGTCACTACCGCACCGGAAATACCGAGATTTTCATTGTCTTGTATGTCAGTCCCTTCCCCACAATAAATTATAAAGTCAATAATATATCCTGTCATTACGTCACACATCACAAACATTTTTATTCCAAATCGATGTCTTTTGGAAGGAATGAATTGTTTAAAAATTAATCTACCCTTAAACACGATTATGCTCTCATCTATGCAAAGATTCTGATACGGTATCATCGTTTCCCTAAAAATTGTTCTTGTGTGTTCTAACAGTAATCTAATTTTAGCTAGTCTATCATTTGAGGCGGTCACACTAGGATCAGAAAAATGAAGCATTTGTAAAATAAGTTGATATCGATTTCTAGCCATTATTTTCCCAAAAATGTCTGCATGCAGGTAAGGATCGGTACTCCAATGTTCCTCTATCGACGTGTGCTTATTTCGAGTCATCAGCATTGATACGGCAAAAAATGTATACAACTCCGGCACTGACGTGTCTGTCCAATTGTGTGACCGCGATTTCGGTCCGAGGTCTCCCGCACTGTACGAATGGTTAAAAAATGTATTCGTTTGGTTCACTATTTCCGACATTATATTTTTATTCAAAAAATGTTCAAAGAAAAGACATTCGGGAGAGGATTCGTCCAAGTCGTTCGATGTCACGCCAGATCGACAATCATTGAATTCGTGAACTATTGGAATATACGGACCAGTTCTCCATGACCGCAAAAATTCAATTGGCTCGTCAGAGTCCGTATCGTCAACATCATGATCAGTCTCATGTTGTTTCAATTCCTCTTCCGACATGTCATAATCTGAGTCCAATTCCTCATTAGTACGCACATTTTCTTCCTCCATATTTACGCACTATAAAACTATGAAATGTTTTTAAAATGTTTAACTACAGTATTAAGAAACGCCAAATCACAGAAACCATTTAACTCACACACCATAGTTATTGATATCAGTATTCATTTTCACATTCACTAAAATGGGACACGGTAGACAGTACAAAAAGTATTTTAAAAATCGCGATAAAATAAAATCATACGTTCAATAGTTAATCATGCCAGTTTTAATGTGATAAGTACACCAGACAGCAAAAAAAGTATTTATCAACGATTGCGGTAAATATTCAACTTGTATGCGATAAATACAATCCCGCGCAATGGCCCGCTCGGTTGAAAGTCTGTCGTATACTGCGCAGTCGCGGCGCGCAGTTCAAACTGATTTCTGTCGACCGGCAAAACTTGGCCGTACGAATTGGTTCGAAACTTTGGTGATTATTTTATATTTAGAACCAATGCTTTTAAAATATGTCATAGGTGGCAGGAGAAGGACAAATCAGGCCAAATTTACGTGAAAAAATCAGTCCCGTATGATAAATATGGACGCGGTGGCATCGATTTATACACATGTGCATTGCGAATTTGGCCGATTTGTACAAGGTGTGTGACATCGGCGCCGGCCGGGTTAAAGAGTACATGGCTTATACAATAACAGAAAAATATAAATTAAAAAATTTTAAGTGTTAAAAGTGCGATAAACTAATAAAACAGGTGGAATTACCAATGGGGCACATACACATCTAAGAACACTTCTTAATAATATAAATTTATTGAAAGATCATTCGAAGAAGAAAGTGTCAATAGTTCAATTACTGGGTATTTGTAACATCAGCATCTCTACCAGTGGCGAAGGGTGACTTGGAAAGAGGTAGGCTGTGGAGATCTGATAAAAAGAACACACTTGTCAGGTATACATACGAGAAATAAGAAGATACCTAATACGATATTACTACTAATGAATAGGTACACACTAATGACAACGACACTAATTTAATGAAACTTCAAAAACTCACTGACGACATAAAATTAAGCGATCAGTTTAAATTACGTATTTTTTCAAAACATTTACACACATCAAAAATCATTAGATACAAGTTCTTCCTATTTTTAAAAACAGTATATTAATATTCGATTAAACACCATAGAAATACTTTTTTTTAAATTATCTGATTATTAATTATTTAGTTCTCTACTTCTCTCTGCGATCGTAGCTTGCCTTAGTTCATACAATTCGATAGACTGGGCTCCCTACGAAAAAAATTGAGAATTATTTGAAACATAGTCCAACCTTTATTTACGTCAAGACAGATGGCGCGCTGTGGTATATTATTTAAAACCTTTGCAGATTATTTTGTATCTGTGTAATAAATTCCTACACATACGGCATATCTCGTTGGCAAAATAAATTATTTTATGGAATATATAATCAAGTGATTATATAAATAAGTCAATATGCAATTAAAAAATATTTTTCTTAAGAAAGTAGGCTTCAAATAATCTCCTATTATGGAGTCTTCACCACTGATCTCTACCATATTTTACCTTTACCTATTAAAGATATACATATATGTATTGATATTTTCATTCGGTATTGCAATCCCTAATAACATTGCGTAATCAAGAGAAATGTTTTCGGTTGTATAAAACAAACATATTTATTGTCATTTGAGTACTTTGAAATAGCATTTACTTACATAAGATTTCTCTTTCTCTTATATGCCGCAATTAGTCAATTGGTAGTAATTAACGTAAGAATTGTTGTAATACCCCGTTTACACGTGCATGGATGTACTTTGCACAGTAATTGGAAGATTCCAAATTGTGATGAATTATTGCGCGCAAGTAAGATTATTTTCGATCTGCGCCTGCGCAGTAGAGCGATAGGAGCGAACATGCCGGTAAAAAAATGAACTACTCATTTTGAGCTCCGATTTTCAATACGTCCTGTCAGATAGTAGTATAAAATGACAACCTCACGTCTTGCTTACTCTTGAAGAATGAGATTGAAGAGACAGTCAGCACTGTTACGTGTAAACAGTTATTGTCATGACAGTTTAAAATAAGCACAATTGCCGATAGTAATTCCATGCACGTGTACAGGCGTCATAATTACGGCGAGTAAGTTTGCTTTTTGCAGTTAACCGGGAGGTTGTTTAAATCGTCGGGAGTACTTATAAAACTATAGTACATATTATGGAGAGAACTAGAGATTGGAAATAATATCCGTGTAACATTTTCAAAGCTACATATGTAAATTTGCCATTAGCTCACATATTTCAGACACTATTTCACTTCTCTCAGGCTCGATAGAATCCAATCACTTTCTACATTATTTGGTAGAATTTTCCTCCACAATCGAATGAGTGTTATTGGCTTTAGTTTGTATCAAGATTGAGTTACTCCATGTATCGCATCCAGTATTGTTATTTTTTTCCAAAATTTAACCAAATCGTCATCTTCAGTACAAAGGATTTGAGAAGGTCATTACAGTAATGTCGTTTCATTAATGAGATAACCCTTCGATCCATGGGTTAAATTAAAGATGTACTATTAGGTGGTAAAAATTTTGCAACCATAAGGCCGTCGTCCATTTTACAACGTTTTTATTAGCTCGTATTCTTGTTTGTCCAGTACAAATCTTGCAATCGATTTTAAACTAACTTCTCGACTAGCTAGACATTTGAAACTTTTAGAATATATCAGAACACGATGCCAATGCATTCTTTTAACACTTTAAGCCATCTTTAAGCAGAATTGAATTCATTTTCAGTTAATTCTGTTTTGTATGGAAAGTTATTTCAGAAAAATCCGTAAAAAGTAAAAGACTATTATTGGTTGCTAAGGGGGTGGTCCTGGCAACTAAATTATTAATATATACGTGCGTTACTATGGAAATCAAAATGAAAGGTCAAAATGACATTTCAGTATTCTATATTTGTTTGTTTGTTTGTTTTTTATTTACATCATATCAAGTACAAGTTTGAGCATATTGAGCATAGCAATTCAACAGAAAATTTAAAAACGTTGTATATAAAAAGCTATTTTTATCTTGTAATTATTTAATACGCTTTCATTTGGATGAGAAGGAGCATTATCTAATAACAGCACTGCTTTCTGTGACAAACCCTTACTTTTCAAAAAATCTCTCGCTTCAGGAACCCGTTTAATTTCGAACCAATCTTCAAAGTTCTTTCTATCCATTCATGCTCTTTTCTGATTGTAATAATCAACAGGAAGATTTCTTATTTCCGTTCCCTTAAATGATCTTGGTTTTTTTCGCTTTTCCAGACACCTCCACCACCCGCTTCAAACATCTAAACACAAACACGTGCACTTATAGGACGCACATGAAAGCGAGCGAGTTTTTAAAAATTAAATTCATGCACGGATAATCCGCAAACCAGATAATCGAAAGTTTACTCTGTAGCCAAAAATACTTACAACATGACGTTTGCGTTTATTGGCCTTTATCAGTGAGTCCAAACGTTCAAATATATATTGACCAGGTAGTGAGAGGTCAATGTATACAATACTATGTAATCAACTAGTGCATGAAAATAGACAGACCAGTGACGTCTCTAACGCTTTTTAGTTGCTTGGGGCAGCCATTAATAAATGTATTATGTTGTTTTATATAGAAGGTAGGTATGTAACTAATGCAATTAATGCATTCTTTTGAATAGTCCCGAGCAACATACATTATTGTATGTGAACAATGTTTGCAGAAAACAGACAAACATTTGTAAAAAATTCAAAATATTTTTATGGAAATGTTTGTAAACATTTTTTACACAATATTCATTTGTTCACGCACAGATGTATCTTGATATGTACTAGACATTCTATGTACCGTTAATATGTGACAGAAGGTTTTTTTTTATATGAAGACCATGTCCGATCCTAATAAGATCATATGGGGACACAAAATGAGTGCCATTGCAGTAGGGAAAACAATAAAACAATATTTTTGCACTCGATATTAATTTGACAGCCGCGAATCGAGAGGCAGCGGAGCGGTACTGTGATGATTTTTCAAAGTTTCTCAATATGTAAAATTTACGTACTCTCTCCCGTTCTCGCACTAGCACGCCCAATTGAGGTGCCGTTAAGTATTAACACTTTCTGACATTCCTCGCTGCTAACTTGTATACATGTTACGCCAAATGTGCGAAATTGACTATTACATGAAATGGGCTAAATTTTGGCTAATTCATGTAATAGTCAAGCCTGTTGCCTTATTCACGAATTAGGTAAATTTTCTGCCGAGTACATGAATTCACCAGGGCATGGAATTCTTAAACTGTCAACATGACAGTAGAAAAAGTAAATTTAATACGGATGGTTTTACTAGTTATAATTGGACATAATATAATATTATTAGGTTAGGTTAGGTTTTGAAATTCTGAATTATTCAACTGAATGTCCATTTTGAGGTTAGCTAACAAGTGTCAACAAACTATCAAAAACATACAATCGACCATTGCACGATACCCAAGCACGAATCAAATCGCGAAAATACCTTTTAATAAAATTCATCCGTTATCATATTATAGTTCTAGTTTTTTTGCGCATAGTAAATGGATATGAACGTCATTGTAGTTATTGATTGGTATATTTTTATATTATAATCAATGACATTTGACACATTAAGTTAGTTTGATTAGTTGCAAAAAACACCACCGGAGCGCGACCACCTATTTTGACCATAGATAATATACGTACATTTTGACCAATCCACGAGCATTTCACACATTTAGTTTAGTTGCAAAAAATACCACGGTAGCGCTACTATCTAATTTGTCCAATGCATGAACAAGGCAGAAAAATTACTGCCGAATTCATGCACTCACCAGATATTTTGTCTAATTCATGAATAAGGCAATGGGCTTGCATTTTTCATGATTTAGGCAAAATTTAGCCCATTTCATGTAATAGTTAATTTCGCACATTCGGCGTAACATACATAATTAACAACCGGAATGCGTAATGTGCTAAATGTTACATATTTTAGCACTTTAGCTGTTTTTCCATGTTAAGTGATATGTTAGAATAGCCTCGCTGGTGCCACAAAATCCACTTAATAAAATATAATTTTATTCTTTTGGTATAACATTATTAAAAATATTTTTTTGCTTTTTGTTGGTGAAGTTAAATATGTAATATTCCATCGAAATCTATTTCAGACTTTATTAGAGCAAATTATTTTTTCAGTCCCTGCAGCTCCTATCAATTTTAGGGCTCTGTTAGGATAACCTCCACATATGAAGAACATCTGTTAGCTATTTACTCAAACCATTAGGTCCATGCTCTGAATCAAGCCAAAGTTGAAAAACTAATCTAAAACCGGGATATTCTTGCTTGTTTGTATTCTATTGCTTGGCAAGCAAACATCCTGCCACTACTCCACTGGCAGGCATTACGAGTACATAACAGTAATAATTTGATTGTTTTGCAAATAACCTAATTTTATGGTTTTTATTTATTTATATTATAATTTAAATTTCCTTATAATTTAGATTTCCATAAATTAACATAAGTATCCAATGTGTCGACTTAATGCTAATTTAAAATTTTACTCTACACTGTAAGAATTATTGGTAAATAGCCAAAACTATAAAAATCCATAATATAGTTTTAATAATTGAAAGGTAATAAATATAATCAAAAATATACGATTTAATTTAAAATTTAACAAAACTTAATCTTTTCCATAGTAAATTACCATTTCCCAGTAAATCAAAAATATGAACAAAATATTCAAAACGTAGCAATTATTGTCATAATCATCTTCATCATCATTAATGGGGTGGGGTCTATCTTCTTATTATCATCCATCTCCTATCATCTGCTACCTGGAACAGATCGGTGTAGCTGGAGTCCTGCCAATCACAGACGTTCTAAAGCCATGGAATGCGGTGTCATTCTCTGTAGGCTGTAGTTTTGTCCATAAGTAATGTGGCCGAGGAACTAATATTATAATAAACTTATAATAAGCTAGTCAAGTCAAGATTTATATGATTCAACAGAAAATTTAAAAACATTTTATATAAAAAGTTCTATTTATCTTGTATTTATTGGTTTTAATACTACATAATTGGTCCATTCTCATTCTTGTTCAACATTTCATTCTTCAACATTTTGTCACCCGTTGGTCCACAGAATTTTGAGAATATATCTATAAGATAGATCTCGAAAACGTTAACTCTCCGTGATATCTCCTGGGTTAGGGTCCATACCTCCATGCTATAGAAAAGGATTAGGAGATCTACCAATGACTTCATTAACCTTTTCTACTAAGTATTTGATTTAACCCATTTAAGCTATCAACACTGTGTCACATTTTACATGATTATTCATCTTAAAAATAATTGAACATACATAACTTGAAAACATCATATTTGAAAAAGATACGATGCTCGACGGGATTTGAACCCGCATAACCACTGGTATCACGTCAACTGTGCATTAACCAATTATGCTACGAGCCTCCTATCTAATTATGACAATTTAAACTAGAAGGTCATACATGAAATGCTTATCAAATAGTGCTTTTATTGGACATAACCCGATTCATGTATAATGGCATTATTTTTGGATATTTATTTGAAGGATAATATTAATTACGAAGGTGGGTCAATAATTCCTTAGAAAAAAGCATTAAAACAGTTTTTATTTTTGTATATTTTTTTTATTTCTCAACATAATCTCCTTGGAGCTCAATACACTTGGTTAGACATTTCTCATTTTTTTTAAACCGTCAGAAAAATAAGTTTTCGGAAGGTCCTCAAAATAAGCATTTGTCCGATCGATGACTTCTTCATTTGAAAAAAAACGTTGTCCACTTAGCCATTTTTTTAAGTTTGGGAAAAGGAAAAAGTCACTGGGGGCTAAATCTGGTGAATACGGTGGGTAGTCGACCAATTCGAACTTCAATTCTTCAATTTTAGCCATTGATCGTAAACATGTGTGAACACGGGCATTGTCCTGATGAAAGAGGATTTTTTTCCTGTTTAAATGAGGCCGTTTTTCTTCAATTTTGTTTTTTAGCTGGTCCAATAAAGATGCATAATAATCCCCTGTTATTGTTTTTCCTTTTTCCAAATAGTCAACGAAAATAATTCCACGTGCATCCCAAAATACAGTAGCCATAACCTTACCAGCTGATTCGCCTTTCGCAATCCACTGCTTTGACTGTTCTTTCGTCTCGGGAGTATAGTGGTGTATCCATGTTTCATCTACAGTCACAAAGCGACGAAAAAATTCATCCGGATTGCGTTGCATGAGCGACAACAGGGCTTTAGAGGCCACCACCCTATTGCGTTTATTGTCGACTGTGAGCAAACGCGGCACCCATCTTGCAGACATTTTTTTCATGCCCAATTTGTCATGTAAAATAGAACGCTACCTTTTGAGATCCCTGTAACCTCAATTATCTCACTCAACTTTAATCTTCGGTCACTTAACACCATATCGTGGATTTTATTGATCATTTCTGGTGTAGTCACCTCTACAGGACGTCCTGAGCGTGGTTCATCCTTTGTTGATGTACGACCACGTTTAAATTCATTTAACCAGTTATAAATAGTTGCAAGTGAAGGAGCAGATATGCCGTGAACTAAATCCAACTCATTTTTTATTTCCTTTGCTGTTAAGCCTTTTATATTAAAATGTTTAATAACAGCTCTAAACTCAATTTTCTCCATTTTCCACAAGCAAATTTTTTTTTTAAATGTACGAGAAACACACAACAACCCGACAAATCTGATTGAAACTTCGCAGCATACTGAATCGGTAGTGCCGCTGCATGAAAACAAACCGCTTACAGTACTAGTCGCGCCACCTGTCGGCTTTTCTAAGGACTTATTGACCCACCCTCGTATATATTTTTTACAAAAAGTGAACTTGCATGTTTTTCTGTTACTATTATTTGAAACAATGTCATCCTATATAAACCCAAAAAATAGGATTGCCAAAACACAACTCGACCAGTGAAGACCAGACTTCCTTTCCATACATTTGATTTATTGTAAGTAATGTGCTTAATTTAAATATCTATTAAAAATCAACTTATATTAATTGCTTTATTAGTGTTAGGCCAGAGTGGTTAAGCGAGCGGCGGGGCGGCAGCGGCGTGCTCAACTCAAACGTATAAACATGTGTGAAATGTTCGAAGACAATGTCTTTTTTTTTGGCATATCACGCACGGTTATACATATAAGTTGCACGCGCCCTTGCCGTCCCACAGTGACGAAGGGTGGAGGTATGCTGTTAAAACCCCCCATAAATAATGCATACTAAACTTTGTCAGTCATATGTATTTGTTTCATTTGAATTAAGACTACAATTTACAGCTGATGGTGTTGGTTAGTTTTTAAAATTCAGTTAAAACCTGCGAAAACCAAGCCCTAATAGATAATAGTCAAAAAATACTTGTTTATCTATAAAAAATCTAAAATTATGCAATTAAATCATACATAACTTTGAATATTTTATTGATAGAATAATATTTTTTATCTGTTATAGTTTGGTTAGGCAGGGCTTAATGAATTAAAAAAAAATGAACTAACAATATCTAGTATGTGTAATATGTATTCTTAATCCAATGAAAACAAATAGGTATAAATGAAAAAGTGTGCACAATTTTATTGTATCGCCCAAAATATACCAAAACTATTATGGTTTGGGTAGGCACGGTTTAATTGATTTTTAAAAACTAACCAATACTATCTGTAAATTATTGTAGTCCTAGTTCAATAAAAAAAAATACGTATGACTAACAAAGTTATTTATGGTGGATTTTAACAGCCTACCTGCACCCTTCGTTACTGCCGTCCCGCTGCCTAAGCGTTCACTCTACCCAACCACTTACCGTTATCTTTTGTTAATCATAATGAAAGCTTAGTGTGTGCAGTATGAAGTCTTCTATTTTTTATTTTATTATACCTACATGCTTATTACTAGTTAACAAATGTAATGTGTGAATTCTTTCAGAGCAGTACGATGAGTAGCGGATTAAAATGCCTGGAACTTCTCCAAGAGTCTGAAGCTCTTAAAGCGTGGAAGTCCAAGATTGCTCTGGTCAACGATACCACCATGTACAATCAAGTCGGCATACCGGAAGATTATTATCTCGACGAGTGGGTGCTTCGAGCCAGGGATTGGAGTAAATATCTGCAACAAAAGATGGAAAAGGAATACCTAAACGTCTAAAGAACTTTATTTTATTAATGGAAATAGAAAAATGATGAAATGATTACATTAGAAGTACCTATGTAGCAATAACAGTTTTATGTGAAATCTAGTGATACTCTGTGGCTTTACTGGAGGCATCTAGTGACAAAATATGTAAAATATAGATGGCTAAGGAGTATGGACTTGTATTTCCTTGTCTGTCAAAATAATTATTAGATAAATTATACACACTAAATTACACTTCTAAAGTCTTATTTGGATGAGAGTTCTATGTTACCTTTATCCTACACTAGCCCGCACAAATATGTAATTTAAAAAATGAAACTAAATTGGTATGTTAAAATTAAATCCTCAAACATAATTCTAGATTACTTTCGTCCAGTCCAATGACTTCAGGCATAATACTAATCTATTGCACATTTTTAGTTATGTTAACAGTTGTTACACCTTGCAGTATTATTGTATATTTCAATGCAGTGACATTAAATGAGGTAACAAGGTTGACATGAATTTCATTATACCTGTGACATCTTGACCTACTAAATACTTCAGAATTAGATATGTTATTTTAAATGCTAATTAATATTGCATAGCATGGATAATGTAGATTTGCATTAATGAACCTATTATATCAAGTTTATCTATATTTTATAGCAGGGTTGGCAAATCTTTTTACGTACGCGTGCCAAAAAATCCCAAATATTATTATCTTTCGACTGTCTGACGTGCCGAGCAGTTGTTCATAGGGAAAAAATAGTTATAAAAATTATATTAAAAAAAGTTCAAAATATATAAATGAGTTTATTTATTTAGAAAAGAGTATTACGGCATTACAGCGATTGGCCAATGCGCCATAATACATAATTAATACAAAATTATAAAAATAATAACCAGTATAACAAGAAAGTAGAAAAGACAGTAATATGCTTATGTAGATATTAGAGTAAAATGATAAATACAATTATAAATTTAACAGGTCCACAAACATGATATAATTAATAAAAAACAAATCAACCTTAATAGTGCCATCAAATAAGTTAATCGCACAATACACATCATCATAAAATATCACATCTGTTCTGCGACAAGGTATCATGAAGACAGTAGTGTTACGAGTGAAATTAATATTTGCCAGTATATACGGATTGTAAATGAACCCACGAAGAAGTAAAAAGAAATGCTTTAAAAGAGCAATCACTCTACAGGTGGACAGGGATTGCATTGATAGCATACCCAGAAGAAAACGAGTCGGAAAATTAATTTTATTATCTTTGTTATAAGGAAAGAATCCGTATGTCTTTATTACTGTAATGCCTACGCCAGAATTTCTCTGATCAGGTGAGACATTCTCTCGCTACAGTGGTCTCAAGCATTGCAAAATGAATGTAAATCGGTCAAAATCAGAAATTCTCGGTGCAGCTTCTTTCATCTCCTGTTGAGGTCAGTGCGATAATATTATGTGTGACGCATAAAACCTAAGGACCGATTTTTGCAATTTAAATTAATTATAATGCTAATTCTTGAAGAGTATCACTGACTGTTATTTTTTCTACAATATGATCTGTCATTTATGCATAAATTTCGTCGTTTCCGTTTGAGCATCGATTGATAAATATTATTGGTAAAAATATTATTTAAAACCAAAGAAAATACGCATTTTCAATATTATATACTTAATATATATTTAGGTATTTGTAAAACTTTTCTGTAAATTTTTTTTTTTAAATTATATCCACCACCATTTAAATTATATCAACCATCCCTGTTCTATAGTATATGATGCAAGGAGCCTAATATGACAAGACTATCGTGAAAATCTATACCAGCGATACTCAACCTGCGGGGCCCTTAAGCTTTTATGTGCGGCCCGAAACACATTTATTATCAGGAATTTCGTATATCTTGAGATTCGTTTCGACTTTGACGCACAGATAGTGACACCCGAAGAGGATTGTCATTATGGTCCACATCAGATCTGGTATAAGAGTGTTGCTATTGCACACGATTAATTTAAAAAAACATGCAAAATCCAAAAATGTTTTGTAAAAAAGGGGGGGTTTCATGATTTTTTTCGTCATACCAGTAGTGATGCGGCCCGCGTTACTTTACAAATATATTATGTATTTGGCCCGAAGAAAAAAAAGGTTGAGTATCATTGATCTATACTAATGTCTGTGATATTTGCATCTGCTTTTTGATTATTTCCAAGATATCTAAGAACAAAATGTGTTTTTTTTTTTAAATTTTTGTATATTATTATCTGGATATTGTGACCCGTACCAAAGTTCGATTTAATATAAATAAAAAAGATTTTAATTTGAATTGATTTATTCCATTTTGGTTTTTTTTGCAACCCAGATTTCGCCTTTCCGCATTTTAGGGCACTATCCAATGGCGAATAATTTAATTAGGATTTAAATTCATGGTATATTCCATCTATACTGCCGTCCTAAGCGAAAGAGCAGTATCTCATTTTTTTTCGTTTTCTGGTTTTTGTTGCCTTAGGAACATTCAGGGGGCTCCACATCTATTTTCCTAAGCGATATAGCCGTATCTCATTTTTAAATAGGTAATATAAGCTAATTAAATATGGCGTATCTCAAAATCACAATGAAATCCTATGCGCAATAGCAGTATCTCAATTTCCTTAGCGGTTTAGTCGTATCTCTGAGATACGCCCTTTTCGCTTACCATTATGACCGGCAAAACTCACAATATTTCGCTAGCTACAATGCCATTATTGTCGGCTTGACGTTTCGGCGTGTGTTACTGTGGGTTTGCCAAGCGTGTTTTTATCAAAAATATATCAAGAATGTATTCAAGAGCGATGAAAATGATGATTATGTGTCAAGAAAATATGAAGGAATTAGGTAAGACATTAATTCAAATACAATGCTTTTAAATTTATCGAAAAAATGCATGTGAGGTTATGTCAATCACTTGTCGACATTTATATTCTTTTATACTACAATATTATCAGTTATTGTTACGAAATTTGGTTGTTTTCATTTCAGAAAGTATTCAGAAATCTATATCTAAAACTGAGAAAGAATTAATAAAGAATAATTCAGCTGTTGCTGAAACGATTTTTTTTCGGTTCGGTACATGTTGAAACACCGTTAACGTGATCCTACTTTCTACTTCATTTATTGTTTGTCAACTTATGGCTACGGCCGTATGTTGTAGCTTAACCACTGGAAAATGCCAATGGAAACGGCGTATTTCAAAAAAAATACTACCTTATTCTTAGGTCAATAATTATTATTATAAAACAATCATTATTCGTTGAAAGTTTATCACATTTGAATGGTCAAAGACATAGCTTATATTCAGTATCTCTAGAATTATCTTCAAATGTGTGAATCGTGCCCATTTTTTGAATAATAAAATGACTAATTCTTGTCAAATTTGGTGTCACAGAGATTATTAGTAAATATTTCATTATAATAATAATGTTTATATTAATTTTATGAATGATCGAAAGGTTTAAAAGAATACTATTTTATGTATTAAACAAACTTTATGCAGTCATCAAACGTTAACAATAAATATAAAGGATAATAAGGCTTCAAAATTATATAAACAGATTATTTACAACGTTTAAGGAATGTCCAGGCGTATGCTCTGAAAATACCATACAAACTCCATTTTGACCTACGTGGTGCACGTAGGCCTTTAAGTGCGGACTTACGTCATCTCAGAAACTGTTAAATGTTCGGAACCTTATGTTGATCAAGAGGCAATGCAGAACAATTTGGGTGGGGTGGGTATGGTTTCGGAAATGCCTCAGGATGAAAACATGCGTTTTGAAGGTAACTTGACAGCATTTGTTTTAATCGATATATTAATTCAATATTATGTCCGTATTTATAGTGTATTTGTATTACATAAAGGCCAAGCAATAAAATTATAAAATCACGTATTATAATAGGTGATTTTATTATTTCAGACCAACATGGATGTAATGTGAAACTATTTTTGGGGAGGCCGCCAGTTTGTCCTGCTACTACTACTCCGATTATGTATGATGCTACTTCGTCGAATCAAACATTCTTCAATAAATTATGTTATAGTTGAAGAACCTTCATTATTATTAGAACTTGAGCCAGTTAATCCAGTCAGTTCTAATAACACTGTCAACCAAGATATTCCACAAATATTGGATGAGGGTGAGATTAATGAGAATAATGGCACAGGTGAATTATTAGTGAACGTGAACGCAACAATGATGTCCTTTACACAAAAAAGGGATTAATTAGAAAGAGGAAAAAGTTTGATTTGTCTTTAAAAGAACGAAAAAAACAAAAGTTGCAATCAATAGCACAAATGCATGCAGTAAAAAATGGTTGTGATAATGAAAAATGTGCTTATAAGTGCGCTGAAAAGATATCTAAAGAAAGGAGGCAGTTTCCTAACAAAGAATTTTGGAAAATAGACAGTTCTACGCCAAGAAAATCTTTAATATTACATCATGTTTCCAACGTTCCTGTCAAGCAAAATGACAGTTAGTAGTGTGTGCTGAGAACGATTTTAGAAGAAATAACACTTTTATTACATTTAGTGCTGACAACGCGACTGGCGCGTTTGCATTAGTTGGCCATTAGATATAATTAACATGATATTTAAATGTGGTTATTAATTGGTAATATCTGGTCAGCAGTTTAATTATACTTGATGAGATAGATGATAAAGATGAGAGTGGAATTTTTCATCTTTTCCTACAATATCATAAAGGCCAAGGTCGTATCTATTATTTCGAAACCAAATTTACTAAGCAAAATAGACGTATCTTATTTATTAGCTTAAGTTTTTAATTTTTAATTAAAATTAACCCATAAGCAGTTAGGTAAGTGTGCGAAGAGGTATTATATCGCATATAAACATCAAATAAGAATTTACAAAGTGGTGCGGTTTGTATCTTTACAAAATTGATCATAGCCAAAAGTTAACATTTTTGAGATACCGCTCTTTCGCTTAGGACGGCAGTATATGCCATCCTAAATTGGAATAAGAATAACAAAAATGTAGAAACCAATAAAGAAACACTAATAAATGTACTTATCTTTCTTGTGAAAAAGCTTAGTGGGTGGTATTATCGACTTTCATTTGAAAGCAGATATATAGACACCCCTGGAAACCTCGCCGTGGCTGTGACTTACATCATTATTATAATAATTTATTGTTTTGTTGATATTCTCAGACACAAAATAAATTTAGCCATTTATTATGCAAACTATTACGAAGCATACACCCTCACGTGATATAAGAATCGATTCCAATCATATTCCAATATAAACTAGCTTCGAGGCATCTTAATTAGATGTCACTGTAAATTTAATAATTACATATATTTTAAAAATCAATGTTATTATTATCTACAATAATTATTTAAACAATGTTATAATATATTTTTATAATATATTGTATTTCAATCGGACTCTCTTTATATTTTAGCATATTGGCGATGATGTTTACAGCGCTTACATCTATGGTGATAAAGAATTCTTATAAGATAGATATGTAACGCCATTTTTCGCCACTCGAGGCGCTTACCTCCTGGGGCTTAAGCCGCGTTGACACGGTCCAAGTACGATCCAAGTAGACTTGGATAGGAATAAT
This sequence comes from Rhyacophila brunnea, assembly GCF_057557595.1. Taxonomy (NCBI): domain Eukaryota; kingdom Metazoa; phylum Arthropoda; class Insecta; order Trichoptera; family Rhyacophilidae; genus Rhyacophila; species Rhyacophila brunnea. The sequence continues at coordinate 1,110,057 of NW_028233276.1, forward strand.
TAGTATGAAGATGTCTCATCCAAGTGACAGCTTCATACTATTTACTCCTATCCAAGTGACAGCTCCATAGTATTTATTCCTATCCAGGTTAACTTGGATGAGTAGGACGTGGTCCAAGTAGCTTGGATAGGAATAATTAGTATGAAGATGTCACATACGAGTGCACTTGGATAGGAATAAATAGTATGAAGCTGTCACTTGGATGAGAAATCTTCATACTAATTATTCCTATCCAAGTCTACTTGGATCGTACTTGGACCGTGTCAACGCGGCTTTAAGGGGGATCATATATGCCAACAGAGAACCTAGCGGAAAAATACGAAGCTTCCAATTTGAGAATTTTTTTTGATAATTTACAATTTCAACTGTATTAATTAATAAATATGTATCTGAAAACATTAAAAGGATTTTTTTTTTTTAATTCAAAGATAAACTTACAATTGTAAAAAAAATGTGAATTTGTCACATATTTGGTACATAGCTTTCATTATTATTACATTATTTTTATAGTTATATTTATTATTAAAATTTAGTTTATTAAGTTTTCAAATTTTCGCCGTTTAGATTTTTGATTAATTCATAGTATTAATATTTTTTTATATCTATTTTAAAAAACATCGATTTTTATAAAAAATATAAATGTGTAGTACTTGAAAATAAGTCAACATTAACAACACAAAATAAACTAAAATCTTATTTAGGTATGGTCCCAATTTAAGCTCGATTTGATATAAATAAAAAGGATTTCAAGTTATACACATAAAATAGATATGAAATATATCAAAACTATGAATTAGTCAAAAATCTAAATGGTGAAAAATTGAAAACTTAATAAACTAAATTTTAATGATTAATATGACCATAAAATATTATGTAATTATAATGTAACTGTGGACATAAATATGTAACAAATTCACATTACTTTGACTCCAAAAAAAATATTTTTCTTTTTAATGTTTTCAGATACATATTTATTAATTAATACAGTTGAAATTGTAAATTATCAAAAAAAATGTCTCAAATTGCAAGCTTCGTATTTTTCCGCTAGGTGCCTCTGCTGGTATAAGGATCCCCCTTAATTGTTATTGACAAGTATTGGATAATTCAATGTATTGGTAAATTATTTGTGTCGCCTTTTGAATTTGTTTTGATATATGCCTGTTTTGTAAAGATTATTAATTTGAAAATGTCCCTCTGAGGCGGACGAAACCGGTCCAGATTTATATATTAAAAGTAGAAAAAGTATTAAAAAAATTGTGTTTTATTAAATTAAATCAATTTGTAATACAATGCATTTCCGCATAAAATAAATTATTCACCTTTATCAATGACACAAACTTATGAATATTTATTGACCAGGTAGAGGTCAATTAATATGATACTAATCAACACGTGTGAATATAGGTTAGCCAGTGCGTCTCGTTTTTAGTTGGACGTTTTTTAGATGGAAGGGTCAGTCATTAATACATAAATATGTTATATTGTTTTATATAGAACTATGCAGTGTATTCTTATTCATATTATTCGTATATCAAAACGAGCTAAGGTATTTCTATGTTTCCTAATTCTAAATATAAAAAATATTAAAACGATGAATTAGTCAAAAATCTACACGGTGAAAAATTGAAAACTTAATAAACTAAATTTTAATAATAAATATAACCATAAAATAAAATGTAATAATAACGTAACTTTGGACATAAATTTGTTACAAATTCACATTTTTTTACAATAAATTGTAAGTTTATCTTTGACTTCAAAAAAAAATATTTTTCTTTTTAATGTTTTCAGATCTTCTTCCACGGCGCTACATCCCGGGGTGGGATTTGGCCTCCTCCACAACCGCTCTCCACTCACTCCGGTTTCTCGCCACACTTCTCCAGTTACCGTTTCTTCCTATATCGTCTCTGTTCTGGCAGAACACACTAACTGGAGAATACTAGTTTAGACTAATTTGACTTTGAAGTTGTTAAAAATTTTGAAATAATGGTCTATCATGTGAGTTTATTAAGTAATCGTAAAAAGGATGACTTTAAAATAAAGACTGTTTATTTATTAAGAAGATTTCCAGATGGTAAAGTTTGAAATAAGGAACATTTTGGTACTGACTCAATATGTAATTTTTTCGAATTAGTGTCTTCTGCCAGAACAATGACGATATGAAGCCAGTCCACTTCTACGGCGTCAGCCCATTTCCTTCTCTGGGTCTCTTCCGTTGGGGTAGCCACTTCGTCATGATCCTTGGTGCTCTAACTTCGGGCATTCTCTCCACATGTCCCGCCCATCGTAGTCTTTGGGACTTACAGTATCTTATGATTGTTTGCTGTTCAATCAGCTCTTCCAACTCGTGGTTCATTTTTATTCTGTAGTTCCCATTTTCCAACGTGGGTCCAAAGATTTTTCGGAGTATTTTGCGCTCGAAGACAGCTAATTTGTTTTCCTCGTTTTGAGTTAAGCACCAAGTCTCACAGCCATAAGTGACCACTGGCCTTATAATTGTTTTATAAATTAGAAGTGTACTTCTTCGGCCAAGAATTTTTGACCTCACCAGTCGCTTGCAGGCATGTCAGCATTTATTCCCGGAGATAAGGCGGATTTTTATCTCCTCTGCTGTCTTATTTTGGGTATTTAGGCTGGTTCCGAGATACGTGAACTTGTCCACCCCTTCATATGCATGCTGTCCTATGTCTATATTCTGCAGCGGTACCTGATCGCGTGTGCTGACCATATACTTAGTTTTTGACTGGTTTATTTGCAGCCCGGCGTTTTCTGATTTTATTTTCATAGTGCCGCCATGGTCGATCATCCTCTGTTTGGATCTGCTTGTAATTACTATGTCGTCAGCATAAGCGCACATCTGCGTTGTACTGTTATCTACCCATCCTCTGATGTTGGTTTCACGAGCTATGGATTCCACCACAAGGTTAAATACCATAGTGGATAGCGCATCCCCTTGTCTCACACCTGATTCGATTTTGAAGCTTTCAGTTTGCTCATTTTGCACAGTGACAACTGCTTGAGTATCCGTTAGTGTGGTCTTTATTAGCCTTACTAGTTTTAAGGGAATTCCCAGTATTTTTAGGCTTTGCAACATCTTATCCCAATTCACGCTGTCGAAAGCTTATTTAAATTTCAATTTAATTTCAATTTCAATTTCAATTTCAATTTTCAATTTCAATTTATTTAATTTCAATTTATTTAATTTACATATTGTGGACATTACAAATTATAAGTTTAAGACGTTCACAACATGACATTTAGAAACAAAGAAATATTATTAAAACAGTTTTATGTACATAACACAATGTGTAAATACAAAAAATATTAAGTATATAGGTACAAGGAAGTACTATTTTAAGAATTTAAAAAACAACGTCCACCTAAATTCACCCTCACGTAAGTGGAATATAAAATCAATAAACAGGTGGTGGAGTGTAAGGTTGTATTCGTGCGCTTTCTCCATAGTTTGCCTCATGAGATGGATGTGATCTATGGTGGATCTATTTGGTTGGAAGCCGCATTGGTATTCTCCCAGGATTTCCTCAACATAGATCATTAACCTGCTATACAGTACAAATGAGAAAACTGTTTTCAGATACATATTTATTATTTAATACAGTTGAAATTGTAAATTATCAAAAAAATGTCTCAAATTGCAAGCTTCATATTTTTCTGCTAGGTGCCTCTGCTGGTATAAGGATCCCCTTTAACAATTAACTCTAGGTATAGTCAGGGCTAGATTAAGGCTTCAAGAAGCCCTGGACTATTTCTGGTGCCACAAAAACCACTTATTAAAATATAGTTCGAATCCTGTGTCTGGCAAGTACACATATTGTTTTTCAATTTGTGTGTGAGTCAGGGTATGGACCTAATAGGTTGAGCAAGTGGCTGACATCCATTTCTCGTAAAAAACAAAATCTGTTAATACAAACTTCTACTTTGTGGAAGCCCATATGATCCTTTTAGGATCGGACATGGTCGGGGGAAAAATATTATTTTTTGCTTTTTGTTCATAAAGTCACTTATTATTTTATCAAAATCTATTTCACACTTTATTGACATTAGATCAAATTTATTTTTCAGATCTGCGACCACTATCGGTTTTAGGACTCTGGGCTTCCTCTTCACTTTATAGCTTTTTTTCTAGCCCTTGGGTGTATTCGAAACTCTTTTTCTGTTTCTGAATTGACTTAAGCAATTACAAAAGCAAAACATATGGGCCTCCACAGAGTGGACGTTAACAAGCTTTTATAGGGTTATCAAATAAAAGATATATATTATTTTTAACTTGAATATCAATAAGTTGGTTGTGTCACGAGCTGTATGGCATGTTGCACAATCTTGTTGGAACAACGTCATATTGTTCAGATCAAAATTAAAAAAAACCATTCAGTAATCATGTTTCTGTAGCGTTCTCCATTGCCATTTTTGTTTTCCAAAAAATACGGTCCAATCCTCCAGACCATAAACCACACCATATTGTTAATTTTTGTGGATGTAAAGGTGAATCGAGAATTGCATGTCGGTTTTCATTACTCCAATTGCGACAATTATGCTTAATTTCGAAGTCATTTAACCAAAAATGAGCTTGACCGCTGAAGATGATTTTTTCATGAAATAATGGCTCCGTTTCAAGTTGCTCTAAAGCCCAATCAGCAAAATTTCGACGCACCCAAAACGTAGCTCGAATAGATTCATTATAGTTGCAATAAATTTTAATAATTCGTATATGCTGTACAATACTGTGTATCTTTCCATGATGATTTGCCAAAGAATTTTTCAAGTTTTTCAATTTTTTCAATTTTTCAAGAAAGATTTGCCAAAGAACACAAATGTCAATTTTGGTGGGAATCAGAAAAAAATGGCTCCTATGACGTTTTAAAAGTCTATAATTTGATAACCCTTAGTCGGCTCGCACATCAGAATTCGCCTCATGCGCCGCATGTCGAAATCATCGATGTGACGTCATCGTTAATCCATATAACAAACGTTGTCAAATGGAGCTTCGCAGATTGGTCGAATGTGACAGAACAACAAATGCAACATGTCGAGGATTGATTCTTCTACCATATTGACGGTTGCGTCCGCCGAGATTGCGCGAAGCGCTCGGTGTGGCCATTTGGTGTACTAGGTAGACGTCAGTGGTTCCCGGTCACGCTTTCCACACACAACACATCAAACTGAGACATCAAATAAACAAAAAGGGCAGACGAACGCTTCAACATTATGACTGAATCCAATATTTTCGCCTTCTACTTAAATGTCTGCGGTACCAACGTATAATAATCTCTGCTTCAGCGTTCGATGACATTTTGCGTAATGGCGTCTGGCTGGGAGTATAATTATTATTTTGACGTTTCGAGACCCGGTGTCACTAGTAGATGTGCGCGTTCATCACGTGCAACAATGCTCGGAACTAGGTCGCGTCGAATGAGGCGTGTTTTGATATGAGAGCCGCCTTATACCTCTAAAGAACATCTGTTAACTATTTACTCAAACCATTCTATGCTCTGAATCAAGCCTACGTTGAAAACTAGGTGTGAATTTTAGGTAGCTGGGGGATTCTTGCCCGTGATCACTGCTCGGTAAGCAAACATCCTACCACTACTCCACTGACAGACACTACGATTTGTACTATTACTAGTACTATTTCATTGTTTTTTTAGGTGATGAGGAAATTGGGTGAAATATACTAATTTGATTTCCATAAATTAACATAGGTATCAAGCGTGTTGACTTAATGGTATTTTAGAATAATTTATACTCTACATTTACAACATATGAATTATTGGTAAATAGCCAAAGCTATAAAAATCCATAATACAATTTTAATAATTTAAAGATAATAAATATAATCTATCGCCGCCACGATGGCCGAGCGGCTTATGCATCAGCTTATACTGTTATGGATCCCAGGTTCGAATCCTGGATCTGGCAAATACACATATTATTTTTCAATTTGTGTTTGGAATCAAAGTATGGACCTAATAGGTTGAGCAAGAGTGGCTAACATCCATTTCTTGTAAAAAAACAATCTTTTAATTCAAACCTTCACCACGTGGAGGCCCATAGCATAATAAAATTAATCATCTGTAAAAATATAATAATAATACTGGATAACTTAGCATTATACTCCATACTCGTACATGGATTTACTGTGGACAGTATTATCGTGGCCATAACAAGAAAATGTATGGGTAAACATGTATTATCCTGCAGTTGCAAGCTTGCATGCATGAATCAAAAAAGTTTGGAAGCTTCTGAATTTTCGTGCAACAGTAGTGATTTTTTCGATTTGCGCCTACGCAGTAGAACGATAGTGGCGATTCTGCCGGCAAAAAACGAACTATACTTATTTTGAGTTTAACTGATTTTCACTACCTGTCATCAAAAAATAGTATCATAAAATGACAACATCGCGTCTCACTTACTCTTGAAGAATGAGATTGGAGAGACAGTCAGCACTTTTACGTGTAAACAGTTATTGTCACAATAGTTTAAAATACGCACTATTGTTGCCAGTAAATCCATGCACGTGACAGGCGCTATTACTTTGTTGGACAGCCAAAAAGTAAAATATAATTTTGCCACCATATAATATAATATGTACCTATTGCATAATTCGTACAAACAGATATGCCGCCCTAAGTTAGAATTGATAGTATCTCCTATATATTATTATCCTAAGAGATTTTGGAAAATGCACTAACAGCACATTTAAGCGACATTTTATTGTTATTTTTACATCTTCACTTCGAAATGTGCGCTACCGATTGAATTGAACACATTTCAGAAATTTTCCATGATTTTACATGTACGTGACGTTTATATCCGATATTTTCTTACACACCGTATACAATCGCCATATTTACTGTTTACGCGTCACAGAATGACGTCTTCGTCGCTTAAGACCTTCTAATCCTTTATTTGACAAACGGATTCGACTATTTTTATTCAAATATCGTAATGAAGGCATTGGCGCACTTTTTTCCGGTGAAAAAACCATAATCTTGGTACAATTTACTACGTATAATATCTTTTGACAGCGAGGTACACCACTGACGGCCATTTCATAGATAACGTGATATTCTAAATTTGATTTTTTTTAAATACTTTGTGGCTGTTCACTCAATCTTTTTTTATTGAATAATTACCTAGGCTACTAATTTCCATAGATCAGATAGTCATATTAAACTAACAAAGTTGCCATTGCAAACAATAAAAGAAATTAATACGAATTGTTGAACATCAAAATGTGTGATATTGTATAATATCTACCTATTTTTATCGTCCTTATCATCATCAATCTTGACCTATCTATTGCTGGATGAAGGCCTCCTCAGCCTTATTCTACTCCTTACTTACACATGAATTGTTATATTTATCAAAATCAGTGATATTATATTATTATCTACCTATCTATATATAATGCCATTATTATCACGAGCCTCAATAAATCCACTGCTGGATGAAGGCCTCTCTACGTTGATTGTACTCTTGACAGTATTGAATTTTTAATGCTATTTATGTACATATTCATATCGTCATCATAATCATCATCATCATCAACCAGGATCAATCCACTGCTGGATGAAGAGTTCCGCAACCTGATTCTACTACTATTGGTTTAACGAATTTGTGATATTATACATATTTCTATCCATCTTATCATCATCGACTTGAACCAATCCACTGCTTAATAAAGACCTCCCTAGCCTGATTCTACTCCTTTCTGTCAAATGAATTTCTGTATTTATCAAAATCGGTGATATTATATTTATCTACATATTCATATCGTCATTATCATTATCATCATCATCGACCTGAACCAATCCACTGCTTAATAAAGACCTCCCTAGCCTGATTCTACTCCTTTCTGTCAAATAAATTGCTGTATTTCTCAAAATCGGTGATATTATATTTATCTACTATTACCAAATACGCAGTCTCGAATACCGCATCAGGCATTTAGCATCGATATTAAAATGCCCCTGTAAAAGTTAAACAGCCCTGCACTACAAACACAAAAATTTAAACATTTTTTTGCAAAACAAAGGCGACCCCTCGGCGTTCCTTCCGAACCGAGACCAGGGTACCTGCGCGTCCCAAGATAACAAATAACGTCCAAAATGTGCAACCCCAAGCTGTGACAAACAATCCCCCCGCACCCCTCGGAAATCGCGCCCTCAAGGCGAGAAAGTACCCCTTCGCCATTAAGATTTTTAGATATTTTTCGAAAGTCAGGTTCAGTTCCGATCTGGCAGTGAAGCCGGCAAAAACATTACCCCGCCGTCTTCGGCGCGGCGGATACCTTTAACACGTGTTTCAGTTATGATCCTCGCGTTAAAAATAATCAATCAAAAGCTATCATATCTTAGAAAGAGTGACACCCCTCATCGTTGCCGCGTGAATAATAATCTATATAGTTGCCATCAAAGTGAATCAGTGCTTAGTGCGCGGGATAATAATGATAAACCGACCCCTAATATAAAGACAGTGCGGTAACTAATTTAAGACCTCTTTACATGTAAAAGTGATGTAATATTATCAATGTGTGCCTATGCCCTAGCTTAAATAAATGTAGTTCCACGTGGGACTGTCAAATTAAAGACGTGTTTTATCTTGAATTATGCATCCTGATGTCCACACATGACCTGCAACCCGAAGTGATACCGGATCAGGACATCTACCCAGAAGACATGTGAGTTCTTCTTCATTTCCCCCCCGTATCACTACATATTCATATCGTCATTATCATCATCATCATCACACCGACCTGAACCAATACACTGCTTAATAAAGACCTCCCTAGCCTGATTTTACTCCGTTCTGTCATATGAATCCCTGTATTTATAAAAATCGGTGATATTATATTTATCAGCATATTCATATCATCATCATCATCATCATCAACCAGGATTAATCCACTGCTTAATAAAGACCTCCCTAGCCTGATTCTACTCCTTTCTGTCAAATGAATTTCTGTATTTATCAAAATCGGTGATATTATATTTATCTACATATTCATATCGTCATTATCATTATCATCATCATCGACCTGAACCAATCCACTGCTTAATAAAGACCTCCCTAGCCTGATTCTACTCCTTTCTGTCATATGAATTGCTGTATTTCTCAAAATCGGTGATATTATATTTATCTACATATTCATATCGTCATTATCATCATCATCATCACACCGACCTGAACCAATACACTGCTTAATAAAGACCTCGCTAGCCAGATTCTACTCCTTTCTGTCATATGAATTTCTGTATTTATCAAAATCGGTGATATTATATTTATTTACATATTCATATCGTCATCATCATCATCATCGACCTTAACCAATCCACTGCTTAATAAAGACCTCCTTAGCCTGATTCTACTCCTTTCTGTGATATGAATTTCTGTATTTATCAAAATCGGTGATATTACATTTATCTACATATTCATATCGTCATCATCATCAACCAGAATCAATCCACTGCTGGATGGAGGGTTCCGCAACCTGATTCTACTACTATATTATACCTATTTCTATCTTCCTTATCATCATTGACCTGAACCCATCTACTGCTGGATAAAGGCCTCCCATGCCTGATTCTACTCCTTTCTGTCATTTGAATTGCTGTATTTATCAAAATCGGTGATATTATATTATATCTATTTATATTTCCATTATCATTATGAGCCTGAATCAATCCACCGGTGGATGAAGGCCTCTCTTAAGTTGTTTGAATTTCTGTCGGTCATATGAATTGCTATATTTATCAAAATTACTGAAATTATATTTACCCATTCATAATATCGTCATTATCATCATCAACCGAGATTAATCCACTGCTGGATGAAGGTTATGCCAACCTAATTCTACTCTTCTTGGTCATATAAACTGCAATATTTTTTTAAATTTGTGATTTTATAAACCAACCCATTTATATCGTCATTATCGTCATCAACCTGCATCAATCCACTGCTGGATGAAGGCCTCTTTAAGCTGATTCCACATCTTTAGGTCTTATAAATTCCTATTCTTATCAGATATAATATGTATTGCTTCATTATTTATCAACATTTGTGTCGATATGAATGTCCCGCACCGGGAAACTATATTGTTTAAGGTTAATTTTTAAATCAAAATATGATTTTTAAAATATTATTCTATGACTCCAAGCATTTATTTTTTATAGACAATGAAACAAAATAATGTTTAAATTTATTTTTTATGCTGCTAACCTTTTTCTATTATGTACATGGGACCCGTAAGAGATTAATGTTCGCGTTATATTGGATCGCTATTTATGATAATCACAATTGAGATGTATAATTATTTATCATATTTAAATGCACATACCTACACATATATTGTATTAAATTAAAATAACAGTGGTAGCAATCGGCGATTGCCAGCTGTTCTGCTAAACCTAGCAGCCTGAAATGGTGTCAGACGATATTGAGAAGGCCAGACTCCAGAATAGAACACGCACATGACTCTAAATTTGTATTGGCAGTGACGACATGCAGATCGTAAAACTGACAAATCAGCTAAATTTTCAACTGTCTGACGTGAATGAAAATCCATCCCGAAGAGAAAACTATGGCGCCGTCTATACACACTTTACAATTATTTTATTAAAATCCAACACCAAGTCACTATGACGAAAAGCTGTCTGCAAGACCTAGCGAGACAGACTGGCGAGAGCCAGCTGGCTCAGCTAGTACTAATAAATTATAAAACAAATACATTACATTCAGGGTACCTGTTCCATATAACAGTTAAAAACATAAGACTTTGTGGTATCTTTAGGAGCTACGTCTGAAAAACTGTACCGTTTCAAGAAATTATATAATAATTGCTCGGTTCTCTGCTATCAACCTTCAACAGTGGTTCTAAGGATCTAATTAACACACTACCTATTTTAAGTGAAAGAAAGAGCAAGTGGCTGACATCCAATTCTCATAAAAACTAAATCTGGTAATACAAAACTCCACTCTGTGAAGGCCCATATGATCTAATTAGATCGGACATGGTTAAAGAATAATAAAAATATCCAAAAATAATACTATTGTAATGGAACGGGTTTTGTCAGATTATTATATTAATTATGTAACAGCGCATCCATTCTATACACAAGATTGCTATCGGCGGCTATCGAGGGTAGTTTTTCATATGTTTCTATCGAAGTAGTATAATTGTTACAATAAGTTAGCCGTCTAAACAGTCAAAACTGTCTATCTCGCTCTACAATTTAGCACACCCAAGAGAGGTGCTGTTAAAACATAGCACTTATTGTAGCAATTACAATTAACTTATAGTAATAATTGTTACAATAAGTGCTAATATTTCAATACAAAACTACCCTCTATAGTTGCCAATAGCAGTCTTATGTATAGAATAGATTCGCTGTTACATAATTATTATAATAATCTGACAAAACCCGTTCCATTATGTACAATAATATTATTTTTGGATATTTCTTCTTTGACCATATCCGATCTAATAAGATCATATATGGGCCTCCACAGAGTGGAGTTTTGTATTGACAGATTTAGTGTTTATGAGAAATGGATGTCAGCCACTTGCTCAACCTATTAGGTCCATACTTTGACTTATACACAAATTAAAAAAACAATATCTGAACCCAGGATTTGAACTTTGGACCCATGGTCTGATATTTATTTGAGAGATAATATTAACTATATATTTTTTTTACAAAAAGTGAGCATGTATGTTTTTTTTGTCACTATTTGAAGCAATATCACCTATATAAACAACAAAACACAACTTGACCAGTGAAGGTAATTAAATTAGACTTTCTCGCCATACATTTGATTTATTGTAAGTAATAATGTTTTTAATTTAAATATCTTCAATAAACAACTTTTATTCTTTGATTACTGTTATCTTGTAATGAGCGTTTATTGCGTGTAGTATAAAAGTCTTTAGGAGTTAAGTCTAAATAATTTATAGACTGTAAAAAAATTTTTGATGCCCTGCCTTTTCTAGTATTGGAAACAAACATTTCATCACCACATAACGTATTCTAATACCATAATGAGTATTGTTGTAAACATAGTTATTTTAAAATAATTGACAATAAAGCCATATTTTATGAACACCAGCCTGTCCTTTTTTGTCCGTTCGCGTTATGCCCAGCATGCACCCCTCCATACCATGTTGTGCTACTGTAAGTTTCAGGATTTCTCTTTTACTTAGGGTCCATGCTTCATACGCATATGTGACTACGGGAAGCACACACTGGTTGAACACTTTGCATTTTAGGCACAGCGGGAGGTCACTTTTGAGGACATTATTCAGGCGGCCAAAAGCCACATTATATAAATTAAGTGGTTATATCGCTTTTTTAGATTATTCTTTTGTCAACATGTGCATTTTAAGTACATACATTTAATTTCATATTTGATTACCTTTATAATATAGTAAAGAGTTATATTCGGTGAACTTTCCGTTGGAATTTGCAAGCAACTTGTAATTTGAGATAAATTACAACATTTTGCATTTTGTATTTGCCACAAAACTATGTATTTTATGATACATTATTTAATATATTTATTATGTCAATATTTTATTATTACTATCCATTCTTTCCCATTTTCGTATATTTAATTGAATGTGTGTTATTGTTGGATATACTATAACATAATGTCTGTCGCAAACTGAAAACTCTAATACCCTATTTTTACTTAGACTGAAGTTTACAAACAGGAAAAATCGACACTATTAGGATCTAATACCTTATAAAATATTCATTCGATCCTTTTTTGAACAGTTTGTATCAAAGAAATGTTAAATTTCATATTTTATTCGGAAGAAGAGAAGTACCTATATAATAATATAATATTGTAATGCTGTATGGCACTATAGACATCTAGTGATGGAATTCTGAAAAATGCAAATTACTGTAAATTTACCAAAGCACATCCTCTACCTACCAGAGGCACCTAGCGGAAAAATAAGAAGCTTGCAATTTGAGACATTTTTCTGATAATTTAAATTTTAAACTGTATTAATTAATAAATAATATGTGTCTGAAAACATTACAAAGGAAGATAATTTTTATTTTAAGTCAAAGATAAACTTATTTAGGTATGGTCTTAAGGCAAAGTCTTCACTGAGCCTTTTTTAAAGAGGCACCTAGCGGAAAAATACGAAGCTTGCAATTTGAGACATTTTTTTGATAATTTACAATTTCAACTATATTAATGAATAAATATGTATCTGAAAACATTAAAAATAAAAATATTTTTTATTTTAAGTCAAAGACAAACTTACAATTGTAAAAAATGTAATAAAATGTGAATTTGTTCTATCGGTCCGCACCCTATTATTACATATACTTTATGGTCATATTTATTATTAAAATTTAGTTTATTAAGTTTTCTAAGCATCACCTAAGCGTTTTTTGACAAATTCATAGTTTTAATATTTTTTATATCTATTTTAAAAAACATCGATTTTTATAAAAAATATAAATGTGTATAACTTGAAATCCTTTTTATTGATACGTTTGATTTGTTCCATCTCACGTATTTTTATATTTTCATTCTTATCATTGAAATGCAATTTGACTAGTTGTTGAATAATAATTAGTTTTAATGTGTTTTTTTTAATTATTTTAAATTTTTTCTAAAAAATACATCTTGAAATTCTAATTATTTATATCAAAACGAGCTAAGGTATTTTTATGTTTCCTAATTCTGTCATTGTTTGTGTTAGATTTTATATTGATACTTTTAGTAAATGTAAATTGTACGTATACAATTCACATTCAATATACACTATCGCCGTGAGCTTGTACCGGTAACACCTGACAGTTAGCATTGAGACCAAATGACGCATTGTCCGTGGAGCATTTGACCGAATGTTCATTTTTTATGCATGTACATTTTTTAAAAATACCTACCTACATGCTTGTTACTAGTAAACTTATGTAATCTGTGAATTCTTTTAGAGCAGTACGATGAGTAGCCGAACAGAATACCTGCAAGTTCTCCGAGAGTCTGAAGCTCTTAAAGCATGGAAATCCAAGATTACTCTGGTCAACGATACCACCATGTACAATCAAGTCGGCATACCGGAAGATTATTATCTCAACGAGTGGGTGCTTCGAGCCAGGGATTGGAGTAAATTTCTGCAACAAAGGATGGAAAAGGAATACCTAGCGGTTTCATGAACATCTAAAGAACTTTATTTTATTAATGGAATAGAAATAATATGAAATTATTACTACAGCCACTAAAATATTACAGCTTTGAGTGAACTTTGAGAGAACTGCATTTTAATGATAAACACAAAATAATTACGAATTGTTTTACAACAGTTTGTTTATCATTGAATTAGAAACCATTTTTTTTTTTATCTTTTTAGATATAATTATTACCAACATATAATTATATAATGATCAAAAACATTTAAATTGTAAATTATCTGTAAAATGTATTAAATTGCATCTTTTATGTATTATTCTGCCACATACCAACCTTTACTTTCTTGTAAATATTTAAATCACTTTATACCAAAAACTATACATGTCTGCTTGTTATATGTACAGTTTTTTGTTTTTAATTAAACTTAGGTAAGTACCTATATAAAATGTATTACAATTTATATGTAATAAAGTCAGATAATCTGATTATATATTATTTATTAATAAAACAGTTTAAAGAAGGTAAATGTTTTTTTTTTATTGAAATAAGTAGATATCTTTCAACATAAAATTTATGAAATTATTAATTACATGATCACCAATTATGATACGTAGGATTTTTGCGATTAAATCATTATGTATGCAAATTCTAATTGATTATGCATTTGAAAAAGCGAGAAAAATTTCCCAAATGGATTCTGCATTGTAAAATTAAGGGTTCTATAAAAATAACTATTAAAAAATGACCATTGAGATGTTCGGGGTTCCAGCGGCTAGCTCAGGTGTCCATCGAACCATTCACAAAAAACGATATTTTAAATTGAGGAGAAATTAAATGAAACCACGTCTTTATTATCTTTGGTATTATCTTATATTTTACATTTTCTTTACACGTTTATATATTTTGTTTTAACAATAAGTTTCGCAGGTTTCGCAGCAACAACATGTTGGAAAAGGGACGCTTACTAACTTTCTTTTTTTTTTTCCAAATTTCGCGTACCCACGCCGTCCAGCAAAAAGGACTCTCGTGATTGGCCAAATTTTATCGCGTGATGCTTTTGATTTGACGAATCACGAGGACCACCCCAGCGCAGGCGCGTGGAAATTTGAACGTTGCCGGCAAGCGCGGCAAAATTTATTATATTTGAATAAGTACTTATATTTAATCTTAAAATTATCTCTTTCATCCATCATCATTTATACTTTTTAAACTAAATTAAATTTATCTTAATTACACCTCCGTCCAATATGTGATTTTCACACACCGGACGAAGGCCTTTACTTATGAATAAGAAAAATTACGTAGTTGAGCAAGGAATCAGATTAGATGTTTTATGAAGCCGTTTCTAGAGGTCAGGGTTACGTTTCGACTTATGACTACTAAATGATTATTTTACACCGGGAGAAGCCCGCCTGTAACAGGGGTGTATCACAATGTTTAAAATAATGTAAATACAAACTCATTTAGTGTTAACACCACGACTGGCGCGTTTGGAGTCGTTGGCCATTAGATATAATTAATGTGTTATTTAAATGTGGTAACTAAAAGGTTAGCAGTGATTGTGTTTATAACTGGCGGATGAAACAATATTTGGGTTAAGGCCATTCATTCTACACAAGCAAATAAAACACTACAGGTCACCATCTTCCAAACGTCTCTAAATTTTGTAAACTACATGTGACTGTTAAAAGTGCAGAACATAAACACTGTGACTGATGCAATGGAATGACACAACCGATGCAACGGGATGACCACTTGCTATCACCTCCCGAGGCGATTCTACCACCGCCTGATTTCCGAACACTTCCTTCCGCAATCTGTAATATGCTTGTGTAGGCAGACTAATAATTATAAATCTATAATTCTGTTTAAAGGAGCGGTCGGTATAGGGTGAATCGTAGCATTTTACCTGCTCATGTAGAATGGCCCGGCCCTTATGTGGCTTTTACTACACAGCTTGTGTAAGTATTAAATTGCTTTTATAATTATTCTTGTAATCCAGAATCTGTAAAGTTACATTGATTTTTACAGACACTATCACACCTGCCTACCTAAATAATACGCAAACTAACATTTTTAAATAGTTTATATTTAAATTCACTATGAATTCAAACAATTGTTTTATTCTTCAGAGAAGGAACATTAAAAAAAATATACCTACGTAAAATCGTTGGGCATTTTATGCTATTATATAAATCTATAATAAACATACAACGTAACTAGCAGGTACTACTTAATGTTCGATAATTTGCGCTGGAAATAAGAGATAGTTGGAGGAATACCAAAGACAGACAAGGCGATACAATAGACATCTTAATAAGAGGCCATCCATAGACTAAAACCGTATGCGGTTTAGAACCGTGTGCCATACTAAACTTATGATTTCTATTCATGGAAATATATTTTCACAAAGTAAAGCATATGATCGTTTTCGTTTATACCATACACTTACAGTTACAAACTTGGTGAAAATAATATATTTTCATGAACGGAAATCATAATACGAGGGTGGGTCAATAATTCCTTAGAAAAAAGCATTAAAACAGGTTTTATTTTTGTATTTTTTTTTTATTTCTCAACATAATTTTCTTGGAGCTCAATACACTTGGTTAGACGTTTCTCAATTTTTTTTAAACCGTCAGAAAAATAAGTTTTCGGAAGGTCCTCAAAATAAGCATTTGTCCGATCGATGACTTCTTCATTTGAAAAAAAACGTTGTCCACTTAGCCATTTTTTTAAGTTTGGGAAAAGAAAAAAGTCACTGGGGGCTAAATCTGGCGAATACGGTGGGTGGTCGACCAATTCGAACTTCAATTCTTCAATTTTAGCCATTGATCGTAAACATGTGTGAACACGGGGCATTGTCCTGATGAAAGAGGATTTGTTTCCTGTTTAAATGAGGCCGTTTTTCTTCAATTTTGTTTTTTAGCTGGTCCAATAAAGATGCATAATAATCCCCTGTTATTGTTTTTCCTTTTTCCAAATAGTCAACGAAAATAATTTCACGTGCATCCCAAAATACAGTAGCCATAACCTTACCAGCTGATTTTACGGTTTTCGCCTTCTTTGGACATGGTTTGCCTTTGCAATCCACTGCTTTGACTGTTCTTTCGTCTCGGGAGTATAGTGGTGTATCCATGTTTCATCTACAGTCACAAAGCGACGAAAAAATTCATCCGGATTGCGTTGCATGAGCGACAACAGGGCTTTAGAGGCCACCACCCTACTGCGTTTATTGTCGACTGTGAGCAAATGCGGCACCCATCTTGCAGAAATATTTTTCATGCCCAATTTGTCATGTAAAATAGAAATGACGCTACCTTTTGAGATCCCTGTAACCTCAATTATCTCACTCAACTTTAATCTTCGGTCACTTAACACCATATCGTGGATTTTATTGATCATTTCTGGTGTAGTCACCTCTACAGGACGTCCTGAGCGTGGTTCATCCTTTGTTGATGTACGACCACGTTTAAATTCATTTAACCAGTTATAAATAGTTGCAAGTGAAGGAGCAGATATGCCGTGAACTAAATCCAACTCATTTTTTATTTCCTTTGCTGTTAACCCTTTTATATTAAAATGTTTAATAACAACTCTAAACTCAATTTTCTCCATTTTCCATTTTTCCATTTTCCACAAGCAAATTTTTTTTTTAAATGTACGAGAAACACACAACAACCCGACCAATCTGATTGAAACTTCGCAGCATACTGAATCGGTAGTGCCGCTGCATGAAAACAAACCGCTTGCAGTACTAGTCGCGCCACCTGTCGGCTTTTCTAAGGACTTATTGACCCACCCTCGTACCTATGAGGAATAGATACAAGAAAAAATTTCATCTGAGCTGCATTTGTTTTTATGTACTGCTAAAAATCTGTAATGTTGCATTATATACAAAATGGTTCCATTACTAAATTTAATTGCAAAATGCATTAATCTATAATGGCAACAAGCCGAAAAATGTATGAAATTATTGTCCAGGAATTTTAAATCAGAAATGTATAAAAACAACCAACACGGCATTTCACATTTCGGTAATTAAAAGAATTCGAATATCTCTATTCAAAATAAAAGTACGAAAACAACTAACACCGCATTTCGGTAATTAAAAAAGATTCTAATATCTCTATTCAAAATAAAATATTACAGAAAAACTGATTAAATTTACCGTCCAAATTTGTCACCCATCACTGTGTTCCTATGCACTGATATTAATATTCTTTTTGTTCATTCGTCGTTTACCTTTTTCCAACAAACACTCTTTGCATCTGATATGAATTGTGCATTGTCTTTGATGACACTGATGTGAATCAACAAAACATGAAGGAATATTATTATGTGCAATGTATAGTTCACCGAAACAAAGTCCACAGGCTACAGTTTCATTCATTAATTATTCATTTTATTCATTTGAGAGAATGTGAATAAAATTAACTGAAACTAGGGCTGCATCAGGGAACTCAGAAATAATGGGAACTAAAATACCTAACGAGTAAAGAGAAGCAGGCAACCGATCTCGAGTAAGGAAGAATACGAGATAAATTTAAGCACGTGTCAAGAATACGTCATATGTTGAATACTGACAACTGCTCTCGGGTTATGCATTGACGCTCATTTAATATTGGTGTATTACACACACTATTGCACGTATATAATGTGTGGTTCATTTTCGTAGGACACTCACACATTCAAAACCCTGCTTCAAAATTTACTGTATTGGTATATAGCAGGGGTGACTAGTGCGTCGATCGCGAAGGTATTTTTGGTCGATCGCGGACATAATAATATATTGTACCATTTTGGTACAGTTCGGTTATGAGGAATACAGCGGAAAACATATTTTGAAAATACCCGATATACTGGATTATTTGTTAGTTTGGGTTAGTTTAGGTTGGGTTAGGTTGGGTTAGTGAGATGCCCGGGATTCCAGCGGCTAGCTCAGGTGTCCATCAAACCCCGGATTCACAAAAAAAAAGAAAAAAAAAGGATTTACATATGTTGGTAAAATTAAATAAAACATTAAGTCTTTCTCATGCGGTCTTAGCGTTATATATTTTAATATTTGGTTGGACAACGTTACTTTATAGTCCATTACATATTTTATTTTTACAATTAGTTAGGCAGGTCCGTACACGGTTTACAAAGGACGCTTACTAACTTTCTTTTTCTTTTTCAAATTCCCCGTACCCACGCCGTCCAGCAAAAAGGACTCTCGTGATTGGCCAAATTTTATCGCGTGATGCTTTTGATTTGACGAATCACGAGGACCACCCCGGCGCAGGCGCGTGGAGATTTTAACGTTGCCGGCAAGTGCGGCAAAATTTATTATTTATGAATACTTATATTTAGTTTTAAAATTATCTCTCTCATCCATCATCATTTAAACTTTTTAAATCAAATTAAATTTATCTTAATTACACCTTCGCCCAGTATGTGATTTTCACACACCGGACGAAGGCCTTTACTTATGAATAAAAAAAATAAAATTACGTAGTTGAGCAAGGAATCAGATTAGATGTTTTATGAAGCCGTTTCTAGAGGTCAGGGTTACGTTTCGACTTATGACTACTAAATGATTATTTTACACCGGGAGAAGCCCGCCTGTAACAGGGGTGTATCATTAGGTTAGGTTAGGTTAGGTTAACCTAATAAAAAATCCAGAATATGGGGTATTTTCAAAATGTATTTTCCGCTGTATTCCTCATAACCGAACTGTACCGAGGATTTTTTTTCACTATGGCAAATGAAAAGTATATTTGTATTATTTGTACTTCAAGTGTATCAATTCCGAAAAAGGCAACATTGAAAGAGATTTTCGAACCGTCCATGGAAACTATGATGGAAATTATCCGCCTGGTACTGAGTTGCGTAAAAATAAAGTGAGACAATTAAAATCACAATTATTGTCTGATCAACAGTCTTTTCTCACCAACTTTAATGAAATATCCAAGACAGCTACCGTTGCTTTGGTGGTAGCAGATATTTTAATGAAACATAAGAAACCATTTGAAGACGGTGAAATATGGAAAGAGGGTTATATTAAAGCTAGGGAGCATTTAAGTCGTATATTAATCATACTCGATCTCCTATTCATAAACTAGTATCGGTAACGACTTATGGAGCTCCTGCTATGGTTGAAAATCATGTTGGGTTTATTACTTAATGTAAAAATTATGAAGCAAAATACCCACTTTTATCAGTTGTCATTGCTTTATAATACACCAGCATGCGTTATGATCAAAAGTGTTAAACCTGAATCAATTGATGGATGTTGTTTTAAAAATTATTGTGAATTCAATTTGTGGTAAAGCTTTGCAAATAAGGGAGTTGTGATAATTATTAGAAGAATGTGGATCGGAAAATGGCGAACTTTTGTTGCATACAGATGTATTTTGGCTTAGTCGGGCAAAGTTTTTGAAAAGATTCAGAGATATATTACCTGAAATTAAACATTATTTAACAAAGAAGGGAACAGAGTATCATCAACTAGATGACAAAACGTGGTTGCTTGATCTTACATTTCTCTGTGACATTACAGAAAAATTAAATCAATTGAATCTACACTTCAAGGGGAAAAGAAGTCATCAATTAATTTCAATGCAGTGAATACATTTAAAACCAAACTTTCACTGTATGAACACCAATCAAAGGAATTTGATTTTAAAATTTTGATAATATGAGGTCCAAGTGTATGGTTAGTCAGTATTCCAATCACATATTATTAACGTTGCTAACGGAGTTTCACGTGACATTTAAGGATTTCTCTAAATTAGAAGATGTTGGTACGTTTATGTTGTTCCCATTTAATGATACTAATTAACGGGGAAGAGATAAAATAAGCCATAAAAATTAGTGTTTTATTAGATATCGATTCTACACACTTTTCCACACTTCAAGGAGAAATATTGACACTAAAATGCGATGTGGTCCTGATAGCCAGAGCTTTAAGTCTTGATAATTTTTGGAGTCTAATTTGTGAAATAAATATCCACATCTTTGGAAAGTTGCAACTTATTTAACTTGCTTTGTTGGTTCTACATATCTGTGTGAATTGGTTTTCTCTTCAATGAATGCAATCAAAACGAAGCATCGCTCACGATCGACTAACGTTAATTTGACTGCATGCTTACATCTAGCAGTAACTTCATATCACGTACAATATGACAAAATTGCTGAAAATATCCAATGAAAAGTTTCGGATGAAAATAAAGAAATGATTTGAAGATATCTAATATTCGAAATACAGGTATATTTTGAAGGTAACTATGTCGAAATTACTGTTAATGTGTACTTCATTTTTTAGAACTGAAATACATAATCCTAATTATATTAATGTCGTTAATTCGATTTTTTCATATCGTTATTTTTTATATGTATAAAATATCTGCTCTCAAAATACATAAATACATATTTGAATTATAAAAATTGTGTTTTTATTGTTCTCGCATGATATAATTACAAGCGACATCAGTCGATCGCCATACAACAAGTCGATTCTAGAATAATAAAGTGTGGCCACCCCTGCTATATAGCCTATCGGAATTCTATTTATTGTCTGTTCTGTGGGCTGCATAGTGTCTTGAATTAGGAAAGTTATGAAATTTTGATACAGCTCTCATTTATATAATCTTATTCCAATCTAATCATAGACATTTTCATTCACTCGTATGGTGGCTAGGTCTAGAAGAAAATATAGAAATACGCACAGATATAAAGCCACAAATACCAACATATCATAATCAGATTGTCAGAAATGACATGAAGCCAGAAACGGATTGTTATCACATCACGTGAGCTCATATGACGACCTATAAAAACAATATAATTAACTATATTTTGAAGCTTTCTTCAATTTCATCATAGAGTGATCTATGTTCTATGAGTAATCAGTGCTTAAGATGAACCAGAGAGAACCAGAACGCAGCTCCGGTTTGTGAATTTTTTTTTAAATTGTTCGTAACTTACAGAAAGATGCAGTGATAAATTTGCGTATTTATAGTATCGTATTGTAAAAAGCAATAATATTAGCAACATATTCCTGCCGACAGCCTCGCTTTCCAATAGTTGCTTATTGAGACCTGTTGGCGGACATGAATGCATATCAGTATTACATGCATTGTGTTATTTGGAAAATATAATAGGTGATCACTATGAATTTAACTGTATATTTCATAACTCATGAAACTTGTATAGATTGTTTTTCAAATTTTCTTCAGCTTTCAAAAGCTTCCACCGCCCCCTTATTTATCTTCAACGCTCCACATTGCTACTATTACCCCCTTGGATTACTCCAGCAATATCGCCCACCTTGAGAAATACTGGCCTAATGCATTGCATCCCCAGAGGATCCAATGCCATGAGGCCAGAACCATTGTCGGGCGGATTCACAGAGATATGACCAAGTCGATTACGAGACAGTACAATTTCTAGCCCCTAAGCAATTTTATAGTCACCCTTTTTAGAACTTCACCAACAAAGTTGGATAGAATCATCTAGCCCTTAATATATATAAATCCAGCTTTTTTTATACATTAATTCTAGAAGCAAGTCTAATAAAACCTAGCGTCATTATAATTCAACAATTAACATACAAGCGAGCTGTCATTTTAACGCCACTAAATATCAAATGTTTAGTTATATCACTTAAAACAATCGTCAGCACAAAACATAAGACAAAAAAAAAATTAATATCATTCATTAATTACTAATAATCAGCCGTCAGCATAATATGTCGATCAATAATAAAATCCTTATATAAATATTAGAGACAAACTAATTCCAAGCCATACGATGTATAATATGTTTAGTTTTTAAATTATGTATATAAGATTTTATAAGAATATGTCTGTGTTTAGTTATTTCAAAATAATACCTACCACCTACCAAATATTATTGTTTCTGTCGAGCGCAATTCCAAGAATTAACGAACCTCGCAGCTACCTGGTATCTGGGATGCGAGTCAAGACACCCTTAGGCCCTCCTCCCACGTCGCAACTGAAATCTGACAGAACTGGTTGGTGATGGAACTCATAAACTGACCATTGTGATGCTTCACACATGGGGCTACTGAAACCCACTTTAAATAATAATTACATTACCTCAAACTGTCAAACTGGACTATCAGCTGTTTAGTACAAAACCGACAACAAGCACGCTGCTGCATTTACTCGAATACAATTAGGTTATTTCAATTTTGCTTATCTTGTCTTGGGATGGTTTTTATAGCATGACACTTGTTACGCAGTACTTCCAATTTTGGTAAGAAAATATGATTTTTCACCGAATCTATTGAAATTGGTACCACTGTTTTACGGTGACTGGAAACTTGAGAGACCGCGCGACTAGTATGTCGCGTCTCTTCGCGACTGTTGTGAAACTGAGAGATTCCAGTCTCGCCGTCAGCGAGCCGCCATTGAAATACATTGGCTAGATACTGGTTGGAATTTTAGTTTCAGTTCCGTCGGATTTCAGTTGCACCGTGGGAGGAGGGCCTTAGGTAGAAGCCGAGGGTTTGATTCGAGACCCATCCATGCCTTTGAAGAATATTTAATAGTTTTGGTTTTAACACACAGATGGCTGTATCTTTGGTGGCGGCCCTGCTCTCACAAATTATTGTTGTAATTAATAATTGCAACAAATGATTTAATTTTCATTGTCTCCATTCCAATAAGTCAATATCAGAATTATATATGCAACTGATGCAGTGTTCATGGCAAAGACATTATAATCCATTTTTCGCAAGTTCATAATTTTATATTTAATATTAAAAAATATTTAGCTAATGAATAAAGGTCAAATTACACTGGCAGACTCTTAAGCCGATCGTCTGCCCAATTACCGCTTACTGATCGTCCATCGATCATCCCTGACTGAGAAATGTTATTTTAGAACGTTATCTGGAGTACTGTGAGTTGAGAACAGATGGCACTGTCACTTATATTTTATTTATTATAAATTCTGACAATAGATGGTGCTCATATTTTTAAAAATTTATTATCGTTGTATTAAATACTTAACTATTCTGAGGATAGATGGTTCTCGGATATTTTTTATTCATTTTAAATTCAATACTTGAAGATCTATTTTTCTTAGAAGATAAGCTTTAAATAATCGCCTAGTATGATGCCTTCGATGCTGATGTCTGTTATCTATGCTGTAATGCGAATAACTGAAACTCTATTTTCATTTGTTTTGTTTATCTTTCATCGACTTCAAAGTAATGTTTTTAAAATTGGAATTGTACAGAAGACTGAAAAGCGCATTTCAGATTTAATTTTTTGAAAAATGTAAAATTATATAATATATAATATAGATAAGATATTTACCTATTAAAAGAATATAACATACCCAATTACAAAGTTATGTATTATTTGAAACGAGGAGTCAATGGAATTGGCCAGGCACATAAGCACAGTTAAAAAGATAAATGATTAATATCATGAAAGAAAATTGATTTCTTTCATGTTCATATTATAAAGTGACTAGGCCAGTTAGTTTCAATCATCCACTACATGGTAGCTTATAGGAGATATAGGCCCAAAGCACCCATAGATCCACTCCACTCACTGGTAGTGAATTCATGATTTACTATAAGTGATTATTGTAGCCCACGGTGGCCGCGCGGCTTAAGCGTTGGACTATAACGCCGTGGGTCCCAGGTTCGAATCCTGGGTCTGGCAAGTACACATATTGTTTTTCAATTTGTGTGTGTCAGGGTATGGACCTAATAGGTTGAGCAAGTGGCTGACATCCATTTCTCGTAAAAAACAAAATCTGTCAATACAAACCTCTACTCTGTGGAGGCCCATATGATCCTATTAGGTTCGGACATGGTCGAAATAAGATTATTGTAGATTGATTGCTTGGTAAATTTAACACAAATCTTTCTTCTTTGTCTTCACCACTTCTTTGAAGGGCGGTGATACTATTGACAATATCTACCTTGAAGTCTGCTGGACAGAGCAGGTAACTTAAGTGTTTTTCAGCCTTGATATCCTAAGACTGCTATCGGCGGCTGTCAAGGGTTGTTTTTCATATTTTTGTATTGAGGTACATATTATATTTTTAACAATAAGCTAGTTGTAATTATTACAATAAGTGCTATGTTTTAACAGCACCTCTCTTGGCTGTGCTAACTTTTAGAGTGAGATAGCCAGTTTTGACTGTTTAGACGGCTAACTTATTGTAACAATTATAATACCTCAATACAAAAATATGATAAACACAAGGCCTGAACAAAAATGATGCATAAATGCGAGTGAGAAAGTATTCGGCACCCTTATAATCTCTGCGACACGCGCTAAAGTAAGATAAAAGGTTTACAGATGTGTGGGAAAATTTGCTATGGTGTCGTTATCGTTGTAAATCGTAGTTTGTTGCTTAACTAAGCGTCGATAACCTGCGGGCGCGTGTTGCTAAAATTGATATTTTTTGTGTTAAACATAAAGTCAGTCGTAAATATTTTTAGTTAATTAAGAAGAAAAGATGGTTCTGTGTGTTGTATTAAAATGTGGTAGCCGTACTGATAAGCAAGAAGATGGTATTACGTTTCATAGGTAAGTTGATACATGTTCGTGATAATTTATTATTATATTATTATATTATACATATTTTAATATCAAGTGGCGTCTCTTTAAAATAACTTAAATTATGGATATCTTTACCTAATGGTTGCATTTTGACCACTTAAAAATACTATATAACGTAAAAAAATAGAAAATTACATTTTAATTCTAAGCGTCTAGTGCGAGCACTTTGGGCGAGCGCTAGCGAAATGGTCTATGGTCTCAAACATTTGTATACCAATGCATTCGCTCGCCCACAAACCAAACGCATGGCACGCAGCTTCATTTAGCAATGCAATGGGTGGCGTCTAGATGTATCTATAGTCTACTTTCTTACTTACTACTACTTACTTACTAAGGATAAACTACTTTCGATAACGGCCGATAGCAGTCTTGTGTATAGAATACATGCGCAGGAGTCTAGTCGGTTTGTACAATCTGTTTCGAGCATTGAAGTTTTCTACTCTTGATTATATTAACGTTTACATCGATCAGATTACAAGGCATTAGAGACATATATTTCATATTGCATTTTGTACTCCAAAATCATTGATCATATTGCCTCAACATTATTGTAAGAAATTACAATAAAATGAAGAGCCAAATTTGTCTTTACTATTTTTGTATTGATACAGACAAAAATTAATTAATACAATTGATTCTATAATGAAGTACAAATTGCGACCATGAAATTGGTTATATTCGAGGACAGCCATGCAATTTTTCACCAGTTATCCTGCAGGCTGCCGATACAGGTAAGGTCTGTGTAAAATTAGGCATTGCTGAGCACTATTATTTGAGTGTAAAGTCAATAATTTGAAAATGTAATATTTACATCTGGATATCACAATAGAAATAACAGAACTTAATTGTTGTTAAATAAAATATTTTTATTTTCTATACTACTAATTATTATTACCATACTAAGACCAGTTTCATCCTAAGGAAATCCTTAATTGGTAACAATAATCTTTATACAATTTATGTTGACATGTCACCAGGGCACGAAATGTACCGTTGCGGTTCATAAAATTCCCAAAATTATCGCTCCGTCTTGTGAAAAAATTTATTTGACCGTCTGAGGTGGATAAGCCATACAACAAAGGATCTAACCCACGTATTTTTATAAAACACACATACAATTAGATAACTATGTATTTAAATTCTAATGGATTTAGGTTTTGTACTATTCCAGTCGTTTTTTGTGACCCGAAGAAGCAAATGAAAGACGATTTACTGTCGGAAATTTTGTTTAATAGAATCAATTATGAAAAATGTTTATTTTTAAACTACTTAAGTACCTACTTATTTTTTAATTTTTTAACATTTGTATACTTACATATTATTATAATAGCTATTAAAACTTTTCACCCGGACCAGAACAACTCAAAAAGGGTCCGCTCCAACCTCTGGTTATATTCAATGTTTTGAATAAGTAATTAGAGTTAAAAATGATTTTCTCAATTTAAGGTATTTTTACAAATTAAAATTCAGTACTCTCTCAGTAATCCGCCACCCCAAAAACCAGATAAGTGTCCAATTAGTGAAAGCGGCGGATTATACTGAATACATACAAAATATGGTAAAAATTAAAACGTATTTCGTAAAAATAGTTTTTTTGAGAAATTTGTACTAGCAAATTACAGTTTTATTTATAATCAAAATCAAGCATTATTACTAAATTATACATATTTATAAACTAAGTTTATTAACTAAATATTAAACAGTAAAACACTTGACCCAACCAGTTGTTCTGTGAGGCAGATATTATTGAATGGCTTAGGATTCCTGGCTTTCCCTATGACCAAAAGCTTCAGTTTGTGTGTCCCGGTTGCATTGGAGCAGGCATAATTATTATGATGCTGTCCTTGGGCACTTTCCTCCCTGGTACATTACTTTCTTCGCGATGAACGTACGTGTTACGAAGGAGAAGTTTCCAAAATAAACCCGTCTCATCTGCGTTGTATACTTGTATGCTGCAGACTACTGAATTATGACAATCAAATACCGGCGAATTATAGAGCTTGATTTTGTGCTTTTAACTAGTAAAAATAATGGAGAATAATCGAGCGGTGGATTACTGAGAGTGCACTGTAATAGTGAATGTCATAATAATATAGCCTTTTGAATTGTTTACAGAATCAAGAATGGCTGCAAAAATAAAATCTTTTCAAAAAACCGACAGCAATTTAAAATTAGAAAACTGGTTAGAGAGGTGTCTTACGGTCAATGACACATCCATGTATGGTCAAAAAGGTAACATGGATGCAGCAGAAAATTTTTATCTGGATGAGGCCGTTTTGAAAACAAGAGAATTCAGTAAATATCTACAACAAAAAATGGAGAAAGAAGTACTTAACGCTATCGACGTACACGCGGATACACAAAAGGGGACCAATGTAGTGCCTACCAAGAAATCCATGGCGAGTCTGGGCTATAACAAACAGATTATTGAACGATCCTAATCTGGTCTAAAAAAACATTAAAATTTTTGTGTAGCCTTGCATTTTCGTAACGGTAAATTATTATCAATCCAAAATAATTTATTATTATGGTGGGAGACAATCTAAGAGTTCATTGGTAGACACAACATTCGATGAATTTGATATTTATTTAAGCATTATGTTACAAATGAATTATAAATATTGAAAGAATCACTGCTATAACTAAAAAGTGATACTACAGGAACAAGCAATCGGCTAGTTTCATCTTATTCTATCTACCTAAATATATGCTGTTCAATGTGTATTGATTTAAGAAAATAAAGACTGAATTTGCATCGCTGAAATCGTTTTTTATTTACGAAAAATAATTATGGTTTTTCAATCTTCCATAGATGGCTCCATGCCAATTTATAGAATATTTTGATATTTGGATATTTTAGCACATTTTTGTGACAAACATTCACAAACAACCTGTAACTAGGGCTGCATACAGTGCCTTGAATTAGGAATGTTATTAAATTTGGATACTGCTCTCATTTATCAATACATGCATCGTTTTATTACAATTATTGAGCTTTGAAAATTTTCATTCACTCGTATGGTGGGAAGGTCTAGATGAAAACATAGAAATACGCACAGATATAAAACCACAAATACCAACATATCGTAATCAGACTGTCAGAAATGACGTGAAGCCAGAAATAGATTGTTATCACATCACGTGAGCTCATATGACAGCCTATAAAAACAATTTAATTACCTATAAGCGGACCGGAACGCAGCTCCAGTTTCAGAAGTCCTCGAGACTATTGCTCTGTTTCATGGAAATTTATAAATTCCGTTTGGATTTGTGAATTATCAAGAAAATATTAAATTTGTTTACAAAGGTGATGTCTTCTACCAGAGGCACCTAGCGGAAAAAAAAGAAACTTTCAATTTGAGACATTTTTTTTGATAATTTACAATTTCAAAATATGTATCTGAAAACATTAAAAAGAAAAATATTTTTTATTTTAAGTCAAAGATAAACAAACTTACAATTGTAAATAATGGAATAAAATGTGAATTTGTTGAATCAGACCGCACCTTATTATTACATATTATATTTTATGGTCATATTTATTATTAAAATTTAGTTTATTAAGTTTTCTAAGCATCACCTAAGAGATTTTTGACTAATTCATAGTTTTAAATTTTTTTTATATATATTTTAAAAAACATCGATTTTTATAAAAATATAAATGTGTATAACTTGAAATCCTTTTTATTTAAATGGAATCTTATTTAGGTATGGTCCCAATATTTAAGCTAGAGTATCGTGGGTATTCTGCGAAAAAGCACTAAGTCAAAATTTTGCTGTTTTGACTTAATGATGAGGTAATCTTATTAAGAGTACGCTCTATAGTCTACAAAAACACACACAGTCATATCTATAAAACTGGCGAAGATAATTTATGTTATAAGTCAAGAAGACATACATCAATTCAGAGAAAAGGCACTAAAGGGACTTAGTGCTTTTGCTTCTCTCATTCTCAGGATATATTCACAAAATTCTGCGTGCGAAACTGCACTAAGTCATACTCAAAGCAATATCGCAGAAAGGAATTTGCCATTTATATGTATAAAACAAGTTAAGACCGTCTAAACTTTCAAACTCGATTATCTCAAAACTATATTTTTAGGAACTGAAATACCTAACGGGTAAGGAGAAGCAGGCAACCGATCTCGGGTAAGGAAGAATAAGGGATAAATTTAAATACGTGTCAAGAATACGTCATACGTCTAATACTGACAACTGCTCTCGATTTATGCATTTACGCTTATTTAATATTGGTGTATTACACACACTATTGCACGTCTATAATGCATGGGTAATTTTTGTAGGACACTCACATATTCAAAACCCTGTGTCAAAATTATCGGAATTCTATTTATTATCTGTTCTGTGGTATTCACCCTAAGTACCTTTTACAGTAACATACAAAGTTTGTGGCTTACATTTTTATTAAATAATTAAGTAAGTTATGTTAGATCAGGGTTGGCGAACCTTTTTACGTACGCATGCCAAAATTTCCCAAATATTATTTTTCGACTATCTGACGTACCGAGAAATTTTTCATGGGGATAACATAGTTTTAAAGAATTCTATTAAACAATGATGATATTCTAGATACCACTCATAGAACATAGCACACATATTTATAGCTTTATCACTTTTTTCAATTACGCCATATATTTCTTATATTCACCACACATAGATAATATAGAGTCAGTGCAGATTTATAAGACGGTTTGGTAAAGAACGGCTCAAAAATAATAGTTTATACTAAAAGATTAAATACAATAAAATTTAATAAAAAAAAATATCTTTTTGGTTCAAATGTAAATCTTAGTGAAATCAAAATATCATAATACATAAAACTTTACCATAAACCTTAGAGCCGAAAGTCTGGAAGTCACAAATTTAATATTTTGCAGGAGAGCAGTTTCAACCAAAAACAATCAGTCAAATTAATGTCTCTAATGAAACTTTTCAGATATCCTCAATTATTTTGATAAATTTGTAAATTGTAAAGGCCATTTGAGGTTAGACTTTTTTTTTTTAATTAATTCATAATTGGGAAGTTATTGGATTATCTGCTCTATTGTATAATGTCTATACTATGGACTTGGGATTTTAAATATGTAATAAATGAAACAGGTAGAGTAATAGTAACAACTCGAGTATGCGCATTGGGACATATTATAATGTTCGCACCCTGCGTACCCCCGGAAAGGACCTGCACGCCACACGCATCATGCACATCTATGGTGTGGACATCCTAAGGCTGAGTGAAGTGCGCTGGTAAGGATCCGGGAGAAAGTTGATTGAGGGTTACTCTATTGTCTACTCAGGTCAGGAGCAATATCATCGCCAGGGAGTGGCAGTATTGATGTCAAAGAGAGCGGCCTGTTGCCTTGTGAAATGGGAACCAATCTCGGAGAGACTGATACGTGCCTCCTTCAAGACGCCTGGTAACTCTTTGACCGTCTTTCAGTGCTACTGCACTGAGGATGCCGACGCGCAGATAAAGGATGCCTTTTACGATTCTCTCCACGCGGCAGTCTCCACCATCCCCGAAGAGACCGCGTGATTGTAATGGGGGATTATAATGCAAGAGTAGGAGCAGACCCGGTGCTTGGCCCCACGGTGATGGGACGACACGGCCTCGGTGACCCCAACGATAATGGTGAGCGGCTTGTAGAATTCGCCACTCTGAACGAGCTCGCCATCGGAGGCACTGTTTTTCCCCACAAAGACATTCACAAATATACGTGGACGTCTCCTGATGGACGCACTAGGACGCAGATTGACCACTTCTTGTACAGCTTGAAGCACCGAAAGGAATTTCTCGACGTGCGTACTTACAGAGGCGCCGACATCCATAGCGATCATGAGTAAAACTCAGTTGCCAGGCGAGGCCTCCAAAGCGCGAACGAATTGACGTTGAGAAGCTCCGACGCCGCAGAATTCGGATCGACTTCGAAACTGCTGTACGAGATAGTGTAGATTGTATCTACAAGCGGCACGAATCTGAATCCGACCTCATTGAGGCGGACTGAAGCCTCATAAAGAGTGCGATTGTGTCGTCGGCCTGTACCGTCCTTGGTACCAGAAGGAGTGAGAAGCCAAAGTCGATCTTCTGACGAAACGTGGGTTGAAATTGGAAAATGAGCCAGGGTGAAAGCCCTGAGAGACGAGGAGACAGACCCCGACCGAACCGAGGGCCGCCGGACTGACGATCCGTGCGGTTGGACAAGCGCAATTTTATGAACCGGCAAATTGAAGCGGCAGAGGAGGCAGCAAGCAGAAATGACACCAGGAAACTCTTCCGAATCACCCGTGAAGTCTGCAGCAGGCGACCACCGACTCTCGGAGCCATTCGTGGCCCCAGTGAAGCAATAGAGTGTGACGCAGAATACGTCAAGAAGATTTGGAAGAATCATTTCTGTGCTGAACCGCCCACCCCCTTTGGATTCCTTCGACATATCTGCGGAAGCTTTACTTTTGGATATTCCTCGAGCAATCGACATTTCCGATTGCCCGCCCACGCACACCGAGATAAAATCGGCTGTGAAAAGGCTCAAGAACGGAAAAGCACCGGGGGGAGACGGGATTCATCCTGAATTCCTCAAGTACAGCCTGAGCGCAATCCTGCACCCTATGTTTCATCTGACAAAGGTGTGGGAAGAAGAGCGCTGTCCAAGGGACTGGGTGAACGGTAAAATCACCACACTTCATAAAAAAGGTGACCCTCTAAGCTGCGACAATTACCGAGGTATTATGCTACTCAGTGTTCCGGGAAAGATTTTGGCAAACATCCTCTTGATGAGAATAAGGGACCCAATAATGCACGTCCTCAGGAAAAACCAAGCAGGGTTTCTGGCTGGTCGAGCGTGTGCAGACCAAATCCACAACCTTTGATGTCTTCTCCAGCACAAACAAAACCAACGTCTTGTGTAATAGCACCTGTCCTGATCCAGATTTCCCTCTGATTAGCGACGGACAAAACATCGAAAGCGTCGACAGCTTCAAGTACCTGGGGGTACACATCATGGGAGATGGCATTTTGTAGAAAGACCTCGCTATCCGAATGGGAATGGCTGGAGCACCATTCAACTCGATGCGGAATTGTACTCACGATTGTACTCGGTCAAAACCAAATGCCGCCTATTCGACGCTTGCATTCTGACAGTGCTGCTTTACGGTAGCGAATCATGGCACCTTACGAAGGCTCAGAGCAACCATATACTGAGCGTCGAAAACATATGTTTGCAACGAATACTGGGTGTGCGGTGGTATGACTTTAGGAGCAACGAGGAGATAAGAGAACGCACCAAGCAGCCTCTCATCACACTGAAAGTGAAGACGCGACGTTGGACCAAGCTCAGCCACGTGCTGCGGATGCCAGAAGAGAACCTCAACCTGGCTTGCCTGTTCTTCAAGCCAAGCGGATTCCGGCGTCCTGGAAGGTCGCTAAATACTATCTACAGAGTGTATCCGACGGAGCTACGGGATACTGGTTTGACCTGGAACGAGGCAAGAAGACTGACGAGCGACAGGGATTCTTGGAGGCGCCGTGTGGTGTCCATATGCCCCAATTAAGGGGCGGATATGGCCAAAGAAGAGGAAGAAGAATAAAACGTATATGATAGTATCATTTAAAATTATATTTTTGTAATAATAATAATTACAGGTATATTTTAAGCCATTACACACGAATTTTGGCTGAATGAGGCTGTTAAAGTCCGACATAAATAGTGCACACTAAACTTTGCCAGTCATAAGTATTTGTTTTCATTAAACTAAGACAACAATAGGCAGATAGTGATAGTTAGTTAAACCAAGCCGAATAATATTTGATGAACACTCGATGAAACGGGTGACGGCCAAAAACATAGTACAAGTGTGAATTCAGTGTTGCTAATCTACTTAAAATACTTACTCGCTAAACTTACTAAAACT
This sequence comes from Rhyacophila brunnea, assembly GCF_057557595.1. Classification (NCBI taxonomy): domain Eukaryota; kingdom Metazoa; phylum Arthropoda; class Insecta; order Trichoptera; family Rhyacophilidae; genus Rhyacophila; species Rhyacophila brunnea. The sequence goes on from NW_028233276.1 coordinate 1,143,746, forward strand.
CCGTATGTTGGACTTCCACACTTTTGCAACCAATTTTTGATAACATCGTAGAAATATGCGAATAAAGATATTACGTCGGATACACTCTGTAGATAGTATTTAGCGGCCTTCCAGGACTTCCGAAATATGCGGATAAAGATATTAGTCGACTGCTTCAGATAGGTACATTTAAAAATATATCTGACGACTTCCAAAACTCGCGAGTGACTGGCAAACATATTATTTGGATAAATAATTTTAAATTAGGTATGCATGTATCATTACTGTTCACCGAGAACGTGACGTCCAAGGACAGCAGAAGTAAACTAGACATCGCGAACTCGACAAAAAATAAAGTCTTGTTAAAACTTTTATAGTACCTACGTAATCAATACATTTTGTTTCCAACCAGTGAGCTGAATTTTTTAATGGAAAGATATTTCAGTTATTACTAAGTTTAGGTAGCTATTTCTATATGTACCTAATGATTCTCCTCGATTTGCCGCCCTTTAAGTAACTACCGCCCCCAAGCGACGCTCAATCTGCCTACCGCCCCGGGACGTCATTGCAGTGAATGAATGTAAAGGTCGTTTCATTTCTAAACCTCCAAGATGTAGGTATTCTATCTTTAAGCATAAGCCTACCCCATGCCTACCCCGACCACAAAGGATATTGCCGATTTTTTCAATACCACGAAAAGGAAAATGTACATCTTTATTTACACTCCCTAATTTTATTATCACCGGCCGCTACTGTGACTAGACAATAAATAATTGAAGACTTGTATAAAAACAACAAATGTTCACTTTTTTCCATTTTCATTTTATTCCATTTCTATATTCCCTGTGTACACACAACTGTGCAAAGATATATTTTTAAAAAAGTCCCTCAAATCTGCTCTCAAAAATATGCCACTTTTCTAAAAACCACAATAGTCCAGGCATTTTTGTATAAAAACAGCAAAGGTCCAGTAGTTCTACACTTTTATCACCAGGCGGCGTTAGTAATGTTAGTATACATTCTATATTTTTTAGTACCTATCTGAGCTGTCAAATTATCTTTGATTTGTTTAATTATTGCTTTATATAACGTTTTCTTATGATTGTTTTTATATTTTATCATGGATAGTACTAGCATATAGACATCTGAAACATCTCGAAAGAGAAAAATTAACAAAACCAAGCAACGTTTTTACCAAATGACGTTGACTTTCATTTTTTCAGCAATGCAAGAAAAACAATCTTTTCAGATGCGCCAGAGGATTGAATAGGATGGTATTGGATGTAATAAGGAAAATTCTGGGCCCTTCTTTCTAAAATCTTTTATAAGTTTTAGTCATACTATTTACATTTCCATCTTTTCAATTTTGCAATAAAAACAACAAAGGTCCAAAAATTGTGTAAAAACAGCAAAGGTCACACTCATTCTTTTTTAAATATCTATTTAACCGAAATAAATTTAATGTTTTTTTACATCCATATAGTGCATATAAGGTTTCTCTATGATTCCTCATTGTCAAATTAATAAAATACCTTTTGACAACCAAGATATTAAGTTTTTACCCTCTCCTGAAAAAAAGGGTTTTGTGACATTTCGTTACCTTTCTTTGAAAAGGTTCTAATTGCACTTGACCATGTTTTGAGCTATGAGCGTTTGAAATTTGGAATGGTCATATTTTTAATATAAAAAGACATGTAGATAGGACTCCGGAATACTGTTAATTCCCATATTTGACAATAGATGACTCTGAAATGAACGTATATGATAGAATATGGCTAATGGAACCTTTTCACACCAAAAAGTCATTTTAGGCCAAAATGTCAGTTAGAACCTTTTCAAAGTAAGGTAACGATTTGCTGTTTTTAGGCCAAGGTCTTCAATTTATACAAAAAAAAAAAAAAACGATTTTTTTCGACGGTATTATTTACATTATGACATTTGAACGCATTTATCAAGTCTAGCCAGTCACTTCATGAACACAAATATCATTGTCAATTTCCCTAATATTTTATGGACAAAAAAATTAGTTTATTTTATTTAACCTATCACTGTCAGAGCCGAGTTAACTTGTGCGTTCTTGTAAACGTCATAACTTCTGAATGATCTGTTTGTGTATATTTTCTAAATAATATTTATTATTTTAGTGTGAAAATATTCACGATTTACTCGAGAAACATGTTGATTTGGTAAGTTTTCACAAATATTTATCATTCTGTTTATTTCATATTTTTTAAGGGATTTATTTTATTCCAAAAATAGCTGGCCTACAAGTGTTCACGTAGTAAAAATTGGCATGCAGTAAAAAGGTTAAAACTACCTATAGTATTTTATTATTAATTTATAGATGCTCTCTTCATGTACCATAGATAGAACATTCGTTTCGCCAATGACATGCTATTAAGTTTTGACTATAATAGTAATGTTCGTTGTTATGCTCTGTTGGAAAACTTGTAGCTTCATTCATATGTTCATAGAATGTGTTTTTCAACATCTTTGTAGTAATACACAGTTTTTTTTAACCTGTGGAGCCATTGTTGACACATATCAAACGTCGTAAAGTCCACTGAATGTCAAACTGAGAAAAATGCAGTTTTATCATATCTTGTAATACAAATGGTTGTAACATGTGAGATATTGTAAGATAATTGAATCTAATACCCACGATGGCTTCAAGGAAGTCAGTTCAGTACAACATTTATAAAAATCAGTTTAGATAAAATACAGGTAGACTTTATGAGTTTTGATAAAATTTCAGTTGGACTTTATGCAGTTTGATAAAATATGCATGGGACTTTATGCAGTTTGTTAAGTATTGGCGGCCATGTTTTATTGTTATTTTAAAAGGACGAATCGAGGAGGGACGTATCAATAAAAACAAAATTATATTATTTTTCAAGGTTTATTATTGAACTGAAGTGGTACATTTTTACAAATAGTAAATTGAATATGTGTATTAAATAAGGCTCTAAGTACCAAAAAGTAGTATTGCCTGTAGTTACAAAATACCGAGTCATTGCAGTAAAATTTCATGAAGCAGACCTTTTGAAAAATGTAGTTTTACAGTGTGAAGCAATCACGGCAGCTTCTATAATTTTAGGTATTAAGAACTCGCAAGTGTCAACACACCATCGTCAGGTATTTAATATTGAATGCCATTGACCACTGCAGTGCTACTTACACCATTATAAATAAAACACGCCAACGGACTTACAACGTCGACAGGTTTAATTATTTTGCTGTATTTTTTTGACTTGCTTGAGGCACTTAGACTATTGTTGAAGTGATTGGCGTTGGTATGTAGAACATTTTTCTATAAAAATGTCAGTTTTTATTATTTTGGTACTTAGCGCCTTAATTAATACACGTATTCAATTGATAGGAAATTAAAAATAAAATGCTGTCATACATCGTACCACTGAAACATGTCAAAATAATAAAAAAACAATAATATTATTTTGGAAGTCAAGACTAGTGTGTACAAATCAAGTCATGTATATTTTTTATGACATCAAAATTTGCTTTTTATTTAAGTAGGTTTTTTTTCTTTTTTTTAGAGTTTGCAAATTAATATTATTCATTATCTTGGGATATTAGCAAAAATTGGGGGTGACACTGGGTGTAAGTCTACTTCTGTCGATCTATTCCGAAATATGACAATACATAATATAAATATGTTCATAAAATGAATTGGTATATTGGTATACCAGTATACCTACATAATTAATTAAATAACATAATTTGAATTTTTATGTTACATTATTTTAGTATGGTAACCATTAGTGGTCTATAATAATATAAATAGTGTAAAATATCTGGACTAAACAAAATTGAATACTTCTTCCATGGGTTCATCCTCTTCCAGGTCGTTACGGGATTCATCATTTATTTCATTTCTTTGGTCCAACGCCTTTTTGTAATATTCTAGTCCTGGAACATTTCTCCAGTCTTCTCCATAGTGTTTCCCGAGAAGTTTTTTTATGTCCGTCAACTTTGCCTCTTTCACAGAGGCACCCAGTTGGACGGGCTCAGGATTGAAATCAGTTATAAGTTTACCAATTTTAATTATAGTTTTTGCAACCCCTGTATCGCTATAATAAGATAATTCACCGCGAACTTTAATATTTCCTCCAACATTTCTCTCAATAATTATTCTCTTCATCTTACTTTGACGGATCCTTCCAATGCAAAACTGGTACATCGGTAGCAAGTTTATGTATGGTCGCATGTGTTGCTATTATTTATTTCCTCGTAATCCTCTGGTCGAACTATGCATTCGTGTTTTCTAATTTGTTTTTCGGTCAACGCAAACACCCTATCTGGTGGTATAAAAGAGTGGCCAGTTACAGGAAAAATAAGCTGTATTTCTGAAACAAAATGAGGAGCGTTCTCCAGCCATTTCATGGCCATGCCAACTGTCATTGAATTTTTGTATTGCCCCCCACAACCATCTGCAACCAAACGAACTTTTTTAATATGCGGTGGTAAGGCGATGTTATTTAGGCAGTGATATACACTGCTGCATATTTCATTCGAACCCTTTGCAGACTGATCTTCTGTCCACAAATATGAATGTACATTTTCAGGAGTGAGTTTGGTGTGAGAATTCCCAATGACTACTGTAAAATTGTACATATATAATTGTCTCGAATAGTATGTTGATTGATCGGGTATTTTAGGCAGGGGTAAATTCTTTTGGCAGTCAAAAGACAAGATAAAAATCTCCGGGTTGTCCTCCTTTAAAAGTCCAAAGAAAGCTTTGTACCGTAGTCTATGAATGCGTTTTTGCAGAATCAATTTATTTTTTTCATTATCAGACTTTTCCCGCATTATTTTCTCCTTGAACTCAATACATGTGGAGCAAACATCTTGTCTGGGACTACCAAAGCCAATATTGAATTTATTGTTGAATATGTTACTGAATAAACCATGACTAACGTTTAATTCCGGCAGACACTGGTCATTATACATCAAAAACATCTTTTTGATGTTGAGTTCAGGATGTAAATATATGCGTTTCTTTATTTGGCTACGGCAATAATGTGAGTGTAATGGCTTAAACGTTTTGATAAAATTTTGCACAGCTTCTCTTTTCGATGCAAACGCAAATTTTTTCTTATCTCCACCGCGATCCATTTTTTTTTGGTATAAAGTGCTTTATTGTAAATTCTTTTAGATTACGTGATTGTGTTCTCGGACCTTTCGTTTGATTTCTTCTGTCTCGATATTTTTCAATATGAAATTATCTTGTTCAATCTTGGAATTTCTTTTATAAAAGTTTTGATGGAATTCAAAAACATCATTCAATGTCAATGTGAGACACTGCGAAGTCTTTTTCTTATGTGTGCAGTTTTTTCGCATGGGTAGTCCAGGTGCCAAGTACTTGTAGAAAGTAAATAAGTTTACTAAGTATTAGACATAGAAATTTAAATATAATATAAATAATTATAGAGTGTCCTCAGTCTGCGATTCAAAGTTTTGAACCAAAGGAAGTTATTCTGAAATGATGGTGATTCAGCATCAATTCGACAACACTCACAACCTCCCAATCATCAATACTGACAACAGAGAATTATTCCGGTAATATGTATCTAGAATTGTCAGAACGATTGTGATTCCTATTTATTAATGTAAGATAAGCAATAATATTTTCGACCGCTGTATATCTGAACATTAATATTTCGATTATTTAATTTGGTAGGTAGGTACATAGTTTTTTTCCCATCCATTACAGAGAAATAAATAAATAAACTTCATTTTTTAAACAAGGTAGGTATTGTAATAATATTATATTATAGATAGTTCGTAAAAAATATTTGCTTGATCGATAATAATATTATACAAAAAATTATGGTTCTCAACCTAACCCATGAAACTTGTCACTGTTACAGAGTTTGTACAGACCATGTTTATAAATAAATCCATTATTTTGTTCAAACAATACAATAATTACTTAGCCTCTTTTGAGTTTAAATTTTATCGCCCTCCGACGAAAACATATCAATAAATCAACGCGAGGCCATTTTTATGTGTAGGAATTTGGCGGAAGCGCCGGATGACGCATGTTTAGTGGATTCTACCATTTAAAATTCATTTCTATTACAGATTCTTTAAAATAGAAATATTATAACTTCATTTGTTACATACATACATACGCTTTTATAGTAAAAATGCCGATAATCAGTGTAACAAACTACGAAACTCGGTGCATATTTTGTTTTCAAATGATATTTTACATGCAGAGAGCAAAATATATGGTAGGTATTAAAATTAAAAAAAAAACTGCTTAGGTGTTTTTTTTGCCTAAAAAATATTTCATTTCGATGTGTCATTTTTTGACAAAACCGACATGTTTTGACACCTGTAACTTGAAAACAACACGAACACAATCTGAAAAAAATATGTAGCTACCTACCACTTTCTCTATAGCTAATATATTTAATTATGTGTTTATTAAATTATTATTAGAATTACCCTATTAGTAATTATTAAACTCAAGCAAAAGACACATTGAAGTACCCACTTCATTGAAAATTCAAAAACATTGGGTATTAGTCTTAAGTACACTTGATTAACTAAACTAAAACTAAACCTGTCTAAAAGTCACAAAAAACTAAAACCTGAATGAATGAACTCGGTTTCAAGTTAATAAACTCACAATTTCTGTGTCTTGGCGGCCTTTTTCTTCTTAGCTTCGGTGCTCGACCTCTTTCTGGCTTTGTCTGGATCCACAACATTCACTTATACGTCCATTTTATGAGTTAATTGTTTAGAAATTAAGCAAAATGATAGGAGCCGTCGTTCACGTTTAGCTTGAAAGTGGAACAATGGCGGCCATGACAGGGTTCTAGCTTGTCAGTGATTGGCCGGTTGGGACTTTATGGAGTTCGATAAAATACGCTTGTGAACTTTAGGTGATTTGAAAAAGTATTGATCTTTCGAAACGTGATTTCATACATAAACAGTGGACTTTTGGGGGTTTGCAGTATACCATCATATGCAGATTTGCATACTCTATTAAACGTATATCAAAAGTAATTTTTTTCAATATGTGGACTTTACGACGTTTGATATCCATCAACACAAATATAATTCCTCTCGGAGTGAAACAATAAATACAAACTTAGTGACATATTATATTTTGCTAAATCCAATCAGTAGAATTTTTATGTTTTTTTAAGTCACTAACTACAAATTCCATAGGACTGAACCAACGCATCATAAAATGAATCTTTTACAAAACAATGACAAGACCAGTTTCGAAGTATGCGTGACAGCCTGTTGCATGATCCAGAATACCAGGTTAGTACTTTGTGATATTTTTGGCCCAATCTTGATGAACCCAAGTATACAACAATGAGGTATAGCAATAGAGTTTGTAGGAGGTCACACAGATACAATTGGGCGATCTTTAATGGTTGGGTCATGTTATACCTACAATGAATAGTGTTATATACGATAGGATGGATCATCCTATATTTTTAACCATATTTTTTCATTATGCGTTTGGCAGGATTTAAAAGTTATAAAACAAACAGTACATAATATTATTAGATATGTGAAATTACACAGATTTTAACATGTATATATTTTACTGCTTGCCGCGATATTAAAATTGTGTGCATAAATTCGAGTGTAACACAAAAATGTTACCATTACTATTTTATTACAATTTTTCACCTCATTGCGACGAGCGCGCTAGCCGAGCAGTCTAAGGTTCTCGTCCGATCACCGAAGTTAAGCAACATTGGGCGCGGATAGTACTTGGATGGGTGACTGCTTGGGAACACTGCATGCCGTTGGCTCTTTTTTAACCTTAATAAGACAAACATACGTTATTGAAGTTCTGTTGGTGTGGATTCGAATCGAACTTACGACAAATATTTTTATATTCTATTTATGTACTAATATTACAGTATTTCTTAAATTACTAATTTATATTTTTAACCAAATATACGTTAATACGTGAATACTAGAGTATTCTTCTATTTTTATAAAATATCTAAAATTGTGTATGGTTTAATGGCATAATTTTAGATATTTAATAAATAAATGAATATTTTTTGACTATTATCTAATATCACTTGGATTTTGGGTTTAATTTATTTAAAAAAAATAACAACCACTATATACATCAGTGGTCGGTTGAGAGACTTTGTAAAAAAATCAATTTTGAAAAAAATATTTGGTTAGTGGGTAAAAGCTGAGTAGGTACCTCCGCTACATGGAATTTGGATATGTGTCTTTAATCGCTCTCAGACAAATACATGTGTTCCAATGTACTTCCGTGTATTGGAGGTACTCATCATCAGGCTACTGATGATTTTTTTTATATACTTTTACTGAGGCTTACCTGCTGTCATAATACAGAAAATTATGGTAGTACATTTTTTTCTGTTAAATTTTGACCATATGATCGATTTTCGTAAATAGATGTCTCTTATATAAAAGTGAAGCTGAAAAATGGGTTACTAAATGTAATGATTATGTAATTGTTTTTCAAATTTTTCTTCTGCTTTCTTTTTGCTTCCACCACCCACTCATTTATATTCAACGGCCATTGCTACCACTGCCCCCTTCCACCACTCCAGCAATATAGCTCACTGTGGGAACACTGTGGAAGAATATTTAATATTTTTGGTTTGAACACACAGATGGCTGTATCTTTGGTGGCGGTCCTGTTCTCATAAATTATTGCTGTTATTGATAACTGCAGCAAATGATTTAATTTTCATTGTCTCCATTCCAATAAGTCAATGTCAGAATTATTATGCAATGATTCAGTTGCATAATAATTCTGACATTGTGAATATTGCATATTTTATAAATTTGTTATCGATTCAGATAACAAATGGCAAAGATATTACAATCCAATTTTCCGCAGGTTCATAATTTTATGTTCAATATTAAAAAAAATATTTAGCTAATGAATAAAAGTCAAATTACACTGCGAGACTCTCAAGCCGATCATCTGACAGTTAATTTGTTATTACAATAAGTTCACTGTCTAAACCACGGGTTCTCAAACTTATTTCAACCACCGCCCACTTTGAGATTTAAAAAAAATCTAGTGACCGCATATTTTTTAACTTACCTTTTTACATTACCATCTATTGTGTATCTTAAAAACAGTTAAGTATTGCAAATATAATTTTTAAACATGCATTATTATATGGATAGTATAGATAGGGTGTGACCCATATCCTATTTCTGAGATCAAAGAATGTTTCAATGACAGGAAATAAAACTCTAATTAATCATATTTAGAAGTATTTTTATTAACATTAAACATGGACTATGTACATGAAATATAAAGCTGCATCCACATTATTACATGCGTAAGCGACTCTAATTTAACTATCTATACGGGACTCCAAGCATTCGAGTAGTAAATCGCATCTCAAGTGGTGCCGTGTCTAGATTCCGTCGGATTTTTATAGATAGAATTTGTCTGCCGTCGCCCCTCTAGATTTCCTTAATACCTCTAATTTTATTTGAGCCTTCTACTGCCCCCCTGAAAGCCTCCAGCGCCCACAAGGGGGCGTTATCGCCCACTTTGAGAATGACTGGCCTAAATTGTCAAAAAGTGCTATCTTTTAACACCCCTATAGTACAGAGATAGAGTACGTCAATTACATATTGAAAATTGAGATGGGAGATGTTGAAATATTATGAGTCACGTCCACATATACACATACTACTTCTTTGTTTCTTCTTCTCAATCATCTTAACAATATCCATCTTAAAGTCTGCTGGATGTCACAGGTGACTTATGCTAAGGTTTTTCAACCTTGACGTCATCCTTTGTTTCCTCGGTATAAACTTCAGGAGTCTGCAGTTGTCGTTTCATACAATATGTTTCGAGTACACCCGATCCTCTTTTTGCACGGCTTTTTTTTGCACAGTTTCGAAATAACACGGTTTAAAAAAACTAAAAAGAATAAAAATACGTATGTATGTACATATTTATCAAAAAATTGCGTTGCAATGGACTGCACACCACCGGTGCATACATCTATTGTCACCGGATGCCGCCCAGGCATACATACGAACATACATGGCGCCACTAGTCAGTCACTCCAGGTTCGATACGAGAGACGCGCCGCATTCTTCGGCGTCAGCGTCATTAAATATTTCCAGCGATGAGAGTGATTTTTCGCCAGTGAAAAATAGATTTTTTTTTTCGACCACATTCGATCCTAATAAGATCATATGGGTCTCCACCGAGTGGAGGTTTGTATTAACGGATTTTGTTTTTACGAGAAATGGATGTCAGCCATTTGTCAACCTATTAGGTCCATACTACACACAATTTGAAAAACAATATGTGTACTTGTCAGACCCAGGATTCGAACCTGGGTCCCACGACGCTATAGGCCGATGCTTAAGCCGCGCAGTCATCGTGAGTGTCGAAAGCAAAAAATTACACTGAAATAATAAAATTTGTCTTTACTGTTTTTGTATTTACACTGACAATAACTAGTGAATACAATTAATTTTTTAACGAAGTACAAATTACGGCCACGAAATTGGTTATATTCGAGCAGTGGCATGGAATTCTTCATCACTTATCCTGCAGGCTGCTGACACAGGTAAGCTCTGTGGAAAATTTGTTATATTATTGTGCACTGTTATTTAAGTGTAGGTTCTATAATCTGTTATCTTTGTCAATAATTCATAAATGTAATAATTACATCTGCATGCTTATTCTAACATATCACTTAACATTCAAAAAGAGCTAATTGTGATAAATATATCACATTTATCACTTTACGTATTCTAGTGATTGATTATGTAATAAAGTTAACCGTCTGAACTGTCAAAAGGTGATATCATTTAACAGCCCCTCTCTTGGCCATGCTAACTTTGAAAACGAGACAGAGTACGTCAATTTTACATATTGAGAATTGATATGCAAGATCCGACTGTTGTACTGCAATCGCTATGACATGACTAATAAAATTGTAGGTAATGTTGATATATCTGACGTGTCAATACAAAATTCTTGTGTTCGGCTCATTACCGACTAGATGGCGCTGGTTCGGCTTTATCCGCTTGGGTTCGGCAGCACGAACATATCCGAATTTGACCGAAATGTCTACCAACCTAAATTTTTGCCATATTACGAATTAGAGATAGCCGCCAATAACCGTTTAGTTTATAGAATTCCTTCCATGTTAATTTGTAACAATGAAAATAATGGAAACGTGCTAAAGTGATAACCGTTAATATATTGGACGCTAAAGACGCGATCAGCGCGTAACGATTAGATGGCCATTCAATATATTTAGCATGCTATTTAAATATGGTAATTAAAAAGTAATTATCTAGTCAGCAGTCAATGTGTTTTAAGAACAAACCTGCTGGATATCATAATAGAAATAACACTACTTAATTGTTTTGGTAATACAGTGGAACCTCTCATATTCATTCATTCCAGAATCTTACTCGTAATGTGAAACATTCGTTAACCGAAACAATTTTTAAACTACCACAATGCGTTCCATGCCAAAAAAAACACTCAATTTTGTTTATTTGTAACGTTTATTCAAAGAAAATTACTTATTATTATTTATGAATTTATGACAATAATTAATTTTTTTTTACTAAAAAGATTGTTGCTTTGCTACCTCCTCCTCCTCCACTGACAAACTCTTCTCCACAACTTTTCGCTGTGAAATAGGATTCAACTCCATAAGCTCTTCCGCGTCACTCGTTATGCGAAATGTCGCTTGTTAAGGGGTTGTTTTTTTAGAATTTATTTAGCTCATTATGAGATGTTCCACTATCATTAATCAGTTGACCTTAAAGTATAATTAATGTAACCCACATAATTTATTGTGTTGCAAATATTTAAAACTTGTAATGTGTAATGTTTACTCATGCAAAATAAACAAATTCAAAGTTAAACTTGATATTTTGCAATTGGAAGTCTATAAAATACCAAGATGGTGAACGAAATATACATTTTTGTAATTTAATATTTTTGTTTTCCATACTAATTTCAACAATGTTATTTATCACTAGACCAGTTTCATCCTTAGGACATTCTCAATTGGTAACAATTCAATCTTTGTACCATTTTTGTTGACACGTCATTCACATATTCTAGAAAATAATTCTAAATAGATACAATCATAATTATGAATCAAATATGAACTGATCAGAATAAGAATTAAAATCTGTAAGCAGAAGGAAGAGTGCGATAAGCCTTAAAAGCAAAAAATGTTGTTACCTCCGAAAGGGGGGGGGGGGGGGTGTAGGTAAATGCGCTGGACCCCCCTGATGATGAATGTCACGGTGATATCGTCTGCTTCTTCTTTCGGGAACATGTTTATGTTGATTGACAACGCGGAAGTACAGGCGAAAACAGGGCGTTTATTGTTCGGAATATAAATACAATAAAGTACAGCGTACAAAATATTTAACAAAAAATATTTAAAAAAAAAAAATAATTAAATTTAAAATGGCGGTGACGCCGGGAGCGCGGCGCCACAGCCGACGTCCACAGAGACCAAAACCCGAATGACCCTAATAGGGGCTGGTACGGCAGAGTAGGTAGTAATAATACCCAACAAACAATTCACAATTATTCTATCTCTGAAAAATGACAAAAACAGCCTCTGGCATATGTACCTGGCTTGTAAGTAGGTACCTCAGGTCTCATATTTCAGACCTTTTCTAGGTACATGCTTTGGAAAGGGGCTGTGAATTTCTTGGAATTATTACTACCTTCTGCATTTCTTTGCTTGTTAGCTACATATTTTGAAATATTTGAACTAGGTACAAATACATATTTTTTCAAAGTAATCTCAAATCAGATATTCTAGGTGCTAGGTACATTGTATGGCTGGGAACTTTGCTTCCAATATTGGTCAAAATTGGATGAAATGTAGGTAATAATATTAAAAAAATGATATTAATAATTACTATTTGCTTACGGGCTAGAGATTTGCCTCGCAGTCGATCTGTTCATGTTTGCATGAATCAGCCCAATGATGATTCAGGCCTCATGGCCTTGGATCCTCTGAGGATGCCATGGTTTAGGCGGTATCAATGTGTTATAACATAATACATAATATGCACAAAGGGGAAAAAGGATTAGTCGAATCAATGTCACTGAATTACTAAATTCCACACAGAAACATTGGAGTTCCATACAAAATGATCCAAAAATCGATTTTCTTTTGGCTCTCCTAAAATGTAGCAATTTTAGACATAACACCTTCTTTTCGCACACAGGTTTAACTAATCACACACGGCATAATGTATTTGTCAAGAAACTTAATAATCTCAACCAATATTTATATATCCAATGTTAAATAAAGGAGATAATACACAGTTTGAAAACACCTCTGGAATATAATACGAGTATAAATTATAATAATACTTTTTTTTTTAAATGTCGCAAAGTACGTACCTACCTAAATCTGATTATGTTAATTTCAGGTGACAGTGAATGTTGTAATAATATAGCCTTTTGGATTATTTACAGAATCAAGAATGGCCGGCCGAATAAAATTTCAACAAAATCACGAGACCAATATAAAATTAGAAGACTGGGCAAAGAAATGTTTCATCGTCAATGACACATCCATGTATCGTCAAAAAGGTAAAATGGAAGCAGCAGAAAATTTTTATCTGGATGAGGCCATTTTGAAAACCAGAGAATTCAGCAAATATCTACAACAAAAAATGGAGAAAGAAGTACTTAACGCTATCGACGGGAATGCGGATACACAAAAGCAGACCAATATGGTGCCTACCAAGAAATCCATTGCGAATCTAGGCTATAACAAACAGATTATTGAAGGATCGTAATCTGTTGTTTATAAAACATTTGAATTTTAGTATAGCCTTGCTTTTTCATAACGGTTAGTAATTATAACGCTAAATAATATTATTATTAAGTATCATAGGAGACAATCTACGAGTTCATTGGTAGACATCATATTTGATGAATTTAAATATTTATTTAAACACTATGTTAGAAATGATTTATAAATATTTAAAGAATCACTAGTATAACTAGGAATATTCTGATACTGCAGGAACAAGTAATCGGCTACCTACTTTCATCTTATTTTACCTACCTAAATAATATGCTGTTCAATGTGTATTGATTTAAGATAATAAAGATGGAATATGCATCGTTGAAGTTGTTTTTATTTACTCAAAATAATAATAATTATTGTGGTTTTTCAATCTTCCATAGATAGCTCCATGCCAATCTATAGATTGACATTTGGATATTTTAGCACATTTTTGTGACAAAAATGCACAAACAACCTGATTTTGCAAGGAATTAAAAAAACTTTCTGGATACGAATACGGATCAAATAATTTTAAAAAGAGTCGTCGAGTCTCAAAACCTGCTTAGAAATTTTAAAAACACTTTATTATAAATTACTTAAATGACATTTCCATGCGAATTAGGATAGTGAGATACCCGGGGTTCCAGCGGCTAGCTCAGGTGTCCATCGAACCCCGGATTCACAAAAAAAAAGGAACGATATATTTATGTTTGTGGTTAAATAAAACACTAAGACTTTCTTGTGCGTAACTTGGTATTAGGTATATATTTTAATCTTGAGTTTGACAAGGTTATTTTGTAGTTTTTTACAGTTACAGTCGTCAGTCCGTATCGTTCTAAAACCGGACGCTCACTAACTTTTTTTTTTTTTTTAAACTTCGCGTACCCACGCCATTCTACAAAAAGGACTCTCGTGATTGGCCAAATTTTATCGCGTGATCCTTTCGATTTGACGAGTCACGAGGACCACCTCGGCGCAGGCGCGCGGAGACTTCAACGTTGCCGGCAAATTTTATTAGATTTGAATAAGTACTTATATTTAGTCTTAAAATTATCGCTTTCATCCATCATCATTTATACTTTTTAAATTAAATTAAATGTATCTTAATTACACCTCCGCCCAATATGTGATTTTCACACACCGGACGAAGGCCTTTACTTATGAATAAAAAAATACTTACGTGGTTGAGCAAGGACTCAGATTAGATGTTTTACGAAGCCGTTTCTAGAGGTCAGGGTTACGTTTCGACTTGATAGCTACTAAATGATTATTTTACACCGGGAGAAGCCCGCCTGTAACAGGGGTGTATCAATTGGTACCTATATTTTATCACTATTGTTTTATGTCATTAAATATGAGAAAATAAAATTATAGATGACGTATATAAATTGACGTACTTAGTATGTTTGAAGTGAAAACTGTTTTTTGTCTGTTTTTGTAACTCATCGTCTCATTATTTCCCAATTTAGATGCTACATCTAGCTTACACAAGTAGGTACCTATCTATGCACTATGCTCTTAGCCTTGCTTTGTTAGCATGGGAACTACAACATTATCACTAATCAGACGTTGGTGATGCTTTTGTTTGAGTGTACCATTGTGTGTCATTTGAGCGTCCATTCCTAACTCCAGATCTGAATTAGTTATTTCTTTGGCAGTAAGTTTTTTTATCAACACTCATAGGTAGGTATCCATTGAATTATTATCAACTAAAAAAATGTAGATATAGGTTATTTTTGACTGGTCCATGGTTCATTATCCTCAAATGCAAGTCTTGTATAGGTACTTTAGCAAAAATATTAATTTCAGCTATTTTTTTCCACTCTCTTGATACCTACTCTAGCTAACTCCCTTGGGACCTACTCTAAAAATCACATAAATACGGAATATTTATGTTGGCCAAGGGCAAAGAGATTGAAGACTGAAGAATCTTTTTGGCCAAGGGTTTATTTGGGTTGTAGGCAAAACGATTCTTTTGGTTGTAGCACTATTCGATGAAAGATGCTTAGGTATAATTTATTTAAAAAATATATGTTGTTTTATTACTCGATATATTTTTCTTCACATAAGTAGGTAAAATAATACCTACCTATCTATTCTATATTATAGGTAGGTACAGGTACAATATTTATTTTTGAAATAACAATACTACTTATTGGAAAGTAGGTAGGTACGTTCAGGATAAGGTAATTTATTTCAATTGATTTATTTGATAATCTTGAACATTTTGATATTATTTCTTGTAAGTACTTATGAAATAATGTTTAATTAAATTTTATAGAAACTACCGGTTTCTTAAATAAACCAGTCGACCCAGCATTCACGTGAAATCAATAGCGAAGTTAACGAAATAGAGAATTAATAAATTAGTCGTATAGTTCCTATATACGGTAAGTCCACTTTTAGTCAAAATTGAGATAATGATGACATTTTTTTCTACCGGCAGCGCTCCACAATAATAAAATGTTGTTCAGTTCTTAACGGCGATAAATTCATATGAAAAGAGAGTTTCAAAACCACGATGAATTCCTATCGGCGATAAGTCCACGGTGCAGTTTGTTCCAAAGGCCGATGAGTCCATGCGACCTCATAGGCAGCCAATTAGCATCGAGCATTTGCAAAAACCAACATGGCTGTTGTAGTAGTTCGTGTTATCAAAAGTGTCTCAAGTTTTTTAGTAGAAATACAACGAAATAATGTCTGACCTTACCCAGAATGTTGCTAAAGTGGAAGGAAATACATCAACGAAACGAGTCATCCAGTTTGAATTATGGAAAAAGAACGTGGATCATCAGGAAGGGTATTTAAAATACGAATATTTTGCAGTGAATGTTGGCAAATACTGGGTGATTGAGAATTTCTCTCGAATTAAACAATTATTTTTATTTTAGTTATTTCCGCACTTTTTTGTAATTGTTCTACCTGAACAAAATAAAATCTGTCTGATTGTAAGCTTCCCTCGTTTCAAATAATTGTTTTATAACATTTTTTTCTGTTAAAAATTACTTAAATATTGTGATTACATTAGTGATTGTAAATAAATATCATTATTATACATAATATGTACATTTGTGTAACATTTCATATTGTTTTTTCAATGTATGCTTGATCCAGTGCAAGGGCCCAATGGGTTGGGCGAATGGCTAATAACCATTCCTCGTAAAAAAAGGTCTGAATATAACCTTCACTCTGTGGAGGTTCATATGCTCTGCTAAGGAGCGAAAACGGTTATTAACTACTTTTTTTTACATTTTGTGTGTCTTTTTCTACTATCAATTACTTAAAAAACCTTTTAAAGATACATAACCATGTTAATACTTTTTTGATCTTAATTTTAATAATTATTTGTTTATTAGATGAAGAGAAGACAAAACTTATGTTCGATTCGTTCTAATGTATTAGGTTTTATGATAATAAATAAATTTAAAAAAAATTCGATTTTTATTTTACTGACAATAATTCTCAGATCACCAATGATTGAAATTATTTTTGCATTTATTGAAATAATAATTGTTTTTTATTTACCCTATACTTGTCAACCACATATTGTTAGTGTTGAGAAACAAAAACCTATGTCACACGCACTGGGTTCCTAAATACGATAAATTTGACAGTTAGCTTCAAATGCCGATAAGTCCATCACTTTTTTGTCAATTTCTCCTTTACTGCTACGATAATGATTAATTTTATTGTGAATATTTGTATAAAAACAACAAACCACCATAAAATAAATTCAATCATAGGTTTTCATAAGAAGAAGTAGTATTAAAAGAAATATTTAGATAGTTTGCCAACATTTCATCAAAGTGGATTTATCGTATATAGGAACTATACGACTCAAATGATATAATAATAATAAAAGAGTAAAACAAAATAATATGGTAGGTAACTTGAATAATAAAATAATAATATTTTATCAGATTGTATCCTCACGAATTAAGTATCACTGAATAATCATTTCCATAAACTAATATTAGGTACTCTCATGACCATAGATGATAATAATTAGGTATATTGATAGTGGCAACATTTGCTAATTTTATGAATAAACACAAACTGACGTATTGACGACAACATAGTGCGCGCGCGCCACGCCTATTGTTATTTTAGGAATTTTATAACAAAACTCTCCCCTAATTTAAACAAAGGTGAATATTTATTGTATTAATCAATCTAATATTATCCCCATCCAAATAAATCCGTTGGTTATTGATTAATAACTGAGTTTCACAACCGAACACAGGTGACTAATTTAAATGGGTGTAACCTAACCAAATTAATTCTCATTGTTATTTTGTACTAATTTTCAGGTTGCCAAGATGAATTATGGTCGCAAAACACCGTCGACATATAGGTCGACACCCTCTGTTTACTCCCATTATACGGGGAAGTAAGTAATTTCATTCTAAGCAATTATTAAAGAACATTGTATGTACCGTCTATGCTATGATATTATGTGCATTAAAATTTGGACAACGAATACTGGCCAACTAACATTAAATAATTTAAAAAGTATTAGTGATTATACTAATTTTATAGTACTCCATATCGTTTCTGTGGTCTTTTGAGACCAAAAACCTAACAACCTACTGTAACTCAAAAATAAGTAGGTTGTATTAGGTTTTGGTTTGGTTTTTGGTCTGAAAAACACATTAACCACAATGACAATATGGAGTACTATAAATATACTGTGATTTTTAAAAATCTAGACTACCTACCTACTGTATTTTTTGTTTCATAACCTGATCAGTTTCTGTGGACTTTATGAGGTAATTATGTCGCAGATGCCCGCCTGAGCCTTTATAATTTTTTTTCGAAAACTGTTTATTCCATGTATACAATTATTGCCTTTCGATCCAATAATTCTTAAGGTACTGTTCGGTTAAAGCGGATACAGCGGAAAACGCATTTTGAAAATAGCCGATAAACTGGATTATTTGTTAGTTTGGGTTAGTTTAGGTTAGGTTAGATTGGGTTAGGTTAGGTTTGGTTAGGTTAACCTAACAAGTAATCCAGTTTATCGGCTATTTTCAAAATGCGTTTTCCGCTGTATCCGCTTTAACCGAACAGTACCATTATTAATTTAAAATTTGAAATTTTCATACATTACGATGCATCATTATCACACTAAGATTATATTAGGTTAGGTTAGGTTGAGTTTGGTCTAGAAAAAAAAATATAAAAACTCATGCTCGCATCTGCGGCACATTTACCCTTTATAATAGCATCTACTCGGACACTCGTTTGTGTGGTTTATTGTAGTATCTGTCTATGACAACAGTTTTAATTTGAGTGTTGCATAGATAAGCAAGCTTTTTAGGGAATAGTAGATACAATCAAAAACATCTGTTATACTAGATGCAATTTTACAATATATAATCTGAAGCAGACACTATTGACAAGCCAAAAAATCCTCACTTATTGTACTGTCGTGATTATTTTTTATTTTTAGAATCAAACAAGCTGCTTTTCCATTACGATCACTGGCTTTTATTGTAAGTTCTGGAAAAATAGGTTGCCACGGCACGGACCAAAAAAATACAGAAAATTTGGTTTGATTCCAATACAGTGTTTGATTTGTTCTCTATTTTTTCAGTAATAATGTAATATATTATCACTTCGGCGTACAAGTTATTACATTAACGAATACCTAGTTAATTATTTTCTCATGAAATTTATTGTAAATCTGTAGAAGTAAATCTTTTCGTGTGATAAATAATGGCAATGAAAATACACTACTGTTGTGTGAAGGGGAGAAGATGGATTGAAATACTACACTCTCTCTTCTGTTATGTCTTGGAAGTTGAAAACTTTCAGTTTCAACTGAAAATTAGTTACCTTGAAATTGTTTTGAGGATGGGTTTATGGCCTAAAATACCTACATATCAATATAAATAACTATAATACTTTTAATTTTGAAATCCATTATAATAGAGTTCAACCACGTATACACCAATTCAATAAAATTAGCATTTTAGATTTTTCGGTTGTCACAGCGTGTTCTTACTCCATTTCTCATTGTTGTAATCTCATTCAGAGGCCTTTGTCAAGAGTATTGATAGAATATTGGTATAAAGTCTCAAACATTATACCAATTTGACTAATAAATCGATTGTATTTTTCAGGTCATCGACTAACTTAAAGTCGAGTAAGTCTATGCGATCGATCAGAATCCCGTGGTATCAGAAACCAATTCTTCACGATGCTGTCATCCTGGATATCCAAAGAGGGGCTCTGCTCACTGGATTCTTTGCTCTTGTAAGTGTCATCCTACATCTTAGACCAGAATTTATCAATTAAATTTAGTCACATCACTCTTATAATTTGTACAACATAATTGAATATCTTGAATATTTTTATCGTAGCACATCAAGGGATCATGGGTGAAGAAAAATTTTGATTTTCAGGGTAAAGACAACTCCACGTTTTGACCATGCCTATCATGTCACCTGATTAATAACTTGAAAGTAATATCAAACACACCTTATTACCATATTATATTATACAATACAGTAACATGCTGTCATGGTATGCATCATAATTTTTTCATTTCGTCATCATTTACATCCGTCCAAGAACCAATTTTTGCTGCTGACGGGCAGACATATTATTCCACAATATTATAGTTATTACACATGAATTGCCTAATTTCACGAATGTCCACTGGTGACATGGCACAACCCAGTGGCAAAGGGTGGAGCTAGCCTGTTTGTTGGTTTAGGCAGGGGTTAATTGATTTTTAAAAACTAACACTATCTCCAATTTGTCCTGTCAGTTCAGTGAAAACAAGTACGTATGACTAATAAAATTTAGTGTGGACTATTTATGTCAGTTCGTAACACCTTACATCCACCTTTCGCAACTGGCACAACCTATTATTATTTTATATATAAGGCAATATATTAATTTAAGAATTAATTCATGAATCACAACACATTTTGTTTATTTTCAGTTTGTGGCGCTATTCACGATAGGCGAGTCAGTTTTCGATATGTACTGCCTCGCAATGGCGGCTCCCGGCTCCACTCACTATGGTTACTATGTCATCTCATTCGAGTTTGTCTACGTTGGAAATATTCATGGTAAATTGTTATTATCAATGTATTTTGACCGAATGAATTACAATTAAGTTCACTAAAGTAATTTTGAATGAATGCCTCTCGAAGACATCCTTAGTAGTCATCGTCATCGGCACTGCAATCTACTATGGATCTTCTCTACCTTGCGAAGACATCTCTACTGCCTTAGCCCGCAGCAAGGTTTCTGGATCTCTTTCCACACAGTTGAAGTTTATTTTTGAATTTAAACAATACAACTTGTTTCAGTTTTAGTTATATGTTACTAATTTTCCAATAATTCACATTAAAAACTTTGTTTTCAAACCATTATAATAATGTAATGGAGTTCTACCATATAAAAGAAAAACTGAATTAACCATTATTTCAATGAGAAATCACGTAAAATCTCAGATAACCATTCACTATTAAGTAACGGAAGAATGTCAATGGAGGCTATCATTTTCTTTTTAATATATAAACAATGCATTCAATACTGTCAACGTAGGTAATATTAATTTTCTCCTTCTCACATGACCCATACTAAAATAGTTTTTAAATTGCTATCAAATCTTGTACGTGTAGGAATAAGCTAATTAATAAATTAATTAATTTAATGTTTTGTTTCAGTCCGCAATGCGCTGATAATATTTGCGCTCTTTTCGACAATCGGAGCGTGCTGCGTCTTTGTGACGAGCATCATGCTCATCAACGCTCTAAGAAAAGTAAGTTCCACGTTAAACAAATACTGTATCAGTCCTTGTGCAATCATTTAATCTTCATCCATTAAAGTGATAAACCTCCATTACGGCCGGCATCTGCTTGTTGCACATCCGCATAACATATAATTTAGTGATACGATTCAATACAACATTGTCTGAATTTTTTTTCATATCACTGTATCTGTACCATACTGACTTAGGGCTAATGCAAAGATGTCGACATAATATAAAACTAACTAAATATGTTTACTTGGTCATCGGTGCATTTGTATTCATTCAACCACCGTGAATAATTAATAGTGCTAATTATGGTTGCTTTATCTGTAATCTAATAATTTGGATAAATGCACGCACTGTGAATAAAGTGATCCTAGCATTATTTTTGTTTATTATTGAAATGGCAACACGCTCTTCATGTTCAATATTCGCAAATCTCATTTATATATATATTGAATTGATGCAAAGTATTTACTCCAATCGTCTTTTTAGGTTGCCTTTTAGATAATTGGTATTCAATACAATTTTGATGTGTCCGATACTAGTGAACAATATTCAATATTATATTTAATTGATATCTGTTTACAAAACGTAAACTATAGGCTATTACTTTTGTTTCAATTTCGTCACTAGGGGAGTCACTCCTTATATCGACTCATGCATAAAAGGCCGTAACTGCGTTTTTGGCTATTTTGACTTGATTGCCTTTTATTAAATAATTTTAAAGATAATACAACAACGATAATCGAAAAAAAACAAAATTCAATCAATTTAATTTCTCAATCAACTAAAAAATTACAATTTTAGCATTAAAAATTAACGTTGTTGTGTCATTAAAATTTATTTAAATCGTACTACTGAAAACTACCATTTTGCAGTTCGGGCCTTATACGTTGTTATGTTATTTATCATGTGTCTGAAAATCGGTTAGATAATTCAATTTCAATTTCAATTTATTTATTTTACATATTGTGGACATTACAAATAAATAATGCATAAACCCACTTAATTACAAGAGTATGACTATGCATGGAGCTCTTAGCAGAGTGACATAATATTATCCCTTTGATGTGAGGATGAAATATTGACAAATGACTATTGGAACATGTTGTTTATCTTTGCATGCCATTTTTTTACGGAATTGTGCAACGTATGTTGGTCCACACTGACATGCAACGATGATTCGATATGCGGATATGTAACATGCAGAGACTGGGCAATACAGTACTTCATTACTGCAAAATTATTTAAATATATTATTTATAGTGCAGGTACCAAATTCCTGCATTAGACACAACGCTTTATATACTTTGCAGTAGTGTACCTAAAAACGGGTTAAATTTAAAAAATACCTAATAAGGGATTTATATTAAAAAATCTTCGTTTAGGAGTGATGATTGTTAGCCATAGGCCCAACCAATTTTCCACGAAACAGTCAGACGCTGTCGCTTCATTAGAAAGTACCATATATATATTTTTCACAATCTGAATGTAGAAGATCAATCAATGTAAAAATTGTGGCAATGTAACTAGTGCTTATAACACTCAATGTAGATTTATAGGCAACATTTTCGAAAGGGACCTCGAAATCTTTCAGGGTTTCAGGCCTACGCATACGTAAAACCTCCACTGGCCCCAATCCATCTTTGCTGAGGATCCGACACGCATTTAAAAATGACATGTTATGTTTACCTGACACGGGATTCAAACCTGTACTGCTACATCCATAACATCTCACCCATTTTACCATCACCTGAACCTTCCTTTGACGGCATAGTTAGTCAAGTTTCATTAACAGCACTTGCTTTTTGTTTTACATAGAAACATTTTCATTTATTTGCAATCAAATTGTGTCTTCAGTATTTAAGCTAATATGTGTAGTATTCTGGTTCAGCGGAGGATAGGTATTGCAGATGAAAGACGGTAGTAGTTGTTCGTGATGATTGAGAAGACGAGAAATTATTTACTGTTTCAAGTAACTAGTAGGGTAAAATCGATGCAATATAATAAATATAACGGCAATTCGGTGCGATGTGTCTTTAACGGAAACTTGTAATCGGGTGACATGTCCAATCGATTCTGACCCGCTATTTATTGACCGGAGCACTATGGGATAATATGTTAAAAAGATTACGAAATAATATTATTTCGTAATGTTATGAAAATGCAGATCCGCTATCTCATAACATTATGAAATCATATTATATGTAGGTACTGACTGTATGTGAAAAATGAATATTTAATAAATAATATAGTTGAGATCTGGGTCACAGGAATCCTATGGTAGCCACATAATATGTATCGTATCACTTATTCCCAGTACTGTACTCTCCATCTTTTTATTTGTATGACTCGCGATGGAAGGCCACGTACTTCAAGTACAAATATGTGTATCTCTGGGTGACAATAGCACTCAGTCTCCGACTGGCAGCCGACTGCAATCCCTGAACTATTATTTTAAACTTCTAGTACCTTGGATTAATTAAATGCTGATAATTGTCTCTTATTTCTCGATCAAGTATACACATAACCAGTTTGTGTTAGTCCCTCAAGTTGTGATTATATTGAGATGCACGTGGCGTACTGTCATGCTGTCACGGCAACAAATTTAGTCTATAATAGTATATTAAACGATCACCACCTCTGTAAATTCAATTAAAGAGAGTGCCAACTCTGATGTATTAGTATTTTAAATTATCATTCATTATTCATGCTAATTTCAATTAATTTTAACAGTTTCTATGCATACGTTAAAATTACCTGCGATATTATATCCATGAATAATATTTTGAACAGAACCCAACCTGCAGACCATAGATAATAGACAACATTCATATAGAAAATACATAGTGCCAACAATTAAATGTGATTTTGACATGAGTTGAAAATGTGTAGGCATGTAGAAAATGATAAAAAATGTTCATTGTGTCGATGCAGTGCAGTACAACGTGAGGTGACCTCATTGTTGTTCTGGTGACTTCGGCAGATTTTGCCAACTGACAATGTTCGTTTAAAGGTTCAAAATGTGCTACGGGATAGGAGCATCAGTCTGATAACATTTTAAACACCAAGAAAAACGACATCACACATTTTCTTCTCCCGTAGCGGCAACTTACTGTAACATCACGTGATAGTATGCGACATGCACCATAATATTATATTTCTCGCTTTAAAGGCATAGACAATACTACTTTACACAGATAATGCAGGAATTTGGCACTTGTGCAACACTTGTATAGTAGTTGCACAACTAAAACATACCTAGGAACATTTTTAATATTATTTTGCTTTGTTAATTTTTTCACGGTATGCTCATATCATCATTTGTATTGACTTTCGTAACTAATTGTGACTTCATGGCTTATTTGTTCACTCGTTTGCTATCTATTGGCAGAGCTCTTCGCCCGCCGGAAGGAGGAAGTTTAAGGTATCCATCCATACAGCCTCTTCATTCACTGTAAAAAAATTCACACCTCTTTCAATCCATTACACTGCCTTCCTTGACATGATTTTTTAAAAATGGCCTTTTGTACTATTTTTATGACATGGTATTCAAAAATATTTTTAAACTTTAGAGATTTTTAAAACCATTGATGGTTAATTTCTTAATTTTAATTTTGTCCCTACCTATGATACTGAGGAATTTAAAAATCAACAGGTCAACATAGTACAGTAGAACCCCAATTTTACATGCGATTTGCGTACCTATAATTTCTGCAGTCCCGTTTCCTTTTAGTTCATTTAATTCCCGGTTTTACGTTCCCCCCCCCCCCCCCCGCAATTTATGTCTGAAATAGTTATTCAAAATTCAAACAAAATTACATATTAAAATTAAAGATTCAATTTATTTGAATTGAATGCATGCCAATCATTGTAATTAATTCCAGATGCATACGTACGTTTTTATTTATAGACATGTCTGCTGTGTCCAAGACCAAGGTTAAATAATGCAACCACAGAACAGATAATAAATAGAATTCCGATAGGCTATATACCAATACAGTAAATTTTGACGCAGGGTTTTGAATGTGTGAGTGTCCTACAAAAATGAACCACGCATTATAGACGTGCAATATTGTGCATAATACACCAATATTAAATGAGCGTCAATGCATGAACCGAGAGTAGTTGTCAGTATTCAACGTATGACGTATTCTTGACACGTGTCCTTCGTGTTCCTTACTCGAGATCGGTTGCCTGCTTCTCCGTACCCGTTAGGTATTTCAGTTCCCATTATTTCTGAGTTCCCTGAATGCAAGTGCATAACTGTCTTTTTGTTCACACCCCTTCGAATAATGTCTCAGCAATGAAAATATTGTCAGTTCAGGAAAAAAGGAACATTCTCAAAATGGTAAAAGAATACAATGACATAATATGCTTCAAACCAATTTTTATTATTTTTTAATATTTTTTTTTTCATTTTTCAGTATCGCCAATATACATCTTCTGTTTATTTATGTTTTTTTGTCAGTTCTCTAAAATGTAAAATTGGGTTTTCACTGTACATAATTAATTATAGGTAGATAGATTTATTATCTGCGTAGTAATCATTGACAGGATAAGCTACTAAAACTAAACTAAAAACTGGAATTTATGGCGGATCTTAACAGCCTACTTTCACCCCCGTCGCCACCGCTAAAACTGATCGGTTAGACGGTTGAATCCTTTTTCATGTATAAATGGGAAAACTTCTTGAAACTCATTTTACTACTTCTACTCGTGTCTCTGGTCTTCAGCCCGTCAGTTGTGTTGGCAATGTCAAATCAAACAATGCACCTAATCGTTTTTTTTTTGTTGTTCAGGAACATGAGAAGAAGATCGTCCCGTGGATCTACTGCTTTGCGGTATTCACGCTGTTCCGTTTCTTTGCATTTGTCTTTGCGGCGATCGTCAACGACCTCATCTTCGCGTACAACGTTCTCATGATGCTGTGCTGGATCGTGTTCATCGTGGGCAGTGCTTACGGCTGGCTGCTCGTCTACAGCCTCTACATCGAGCTCTCCGACCTCACCAAACTTGAGGACCTCGCGCATCTCAGGGTGAGTGACATGCTGGCAATTATTTTGTGGGGCAATGACATTATTTGTTCCAGTTGTAATTTTCTTCTCAATTTCGAATTTCTAAACGATGAGTACATCGAAACTGTAGATGAATTTGTCTTACTCTTAAGACAGGTTTAATACCGACAACAATATGAGCAATGAGATTAAAAGAAGTATCATAAACACTAATAAATTCAATTTTATATTTATTTGCATTAAACACGGTACTGTGATGGCAAACGGTTATTACTGCTGTTTACACAATTCTACAGGAGGGCAAAAACAAAGTTTTGAAATTAGTACGTGCGTAGTAATTAAAAGTAGTAAAAATAACAGAAAAAAAAATGATTTTTTTCCGGTTCGGTACATGTTCAAACACGCGAGCTAACATGATCTTACTCCCTACTTCAGTTATAGTTTGTCAATTTATGGCTACAGCCGTATGTTGTAGCCTAACCACTGGGAAATGCCAATAGAAATGGCGTATTTCAAAAAAATACTATCTTATTCTTAGGTCAATAATTATTATAAAACAATCATTATTCGTAGGATGTTTTATCACATTTGAATGGTCAAAGACATAGCTTATAATCAGTATCTTTAGAATTATCTTCAAATTTGGTAATCTTGCCCATTTTTTGAATAATAAAATGCCTAATTCTTGTCGAATTTGGGTGATTATAAATATATGTTTTTATCGTAAATATTTCACTATAATAATGTCAACATAAATTTTACTAATGGTTTTACAAATGCGTTTAAAAATTAATATATCTAAAAAATCTTCACACCACCAAACATGGATGTACTGAAATATGACTATATTCTAAAACATTAGATCGAGAGGTTTAAAAGAATACTATTTTATGTAATAAAAATACTTTATGCAGTTATCAAATGTTTAATATAAATATAAATGATAATAAGGCTTCAAAATTATATAAATAGATTATCTACAACGTTTAAGGAATGTCCAGGTTATGCTCTGTAAATACCATAAAACCTCCATTTTGACCTTCGTTGGGCATGTGGGCCCTTAATATTATAACTATTCTTTTTATAGACTGCTTTTAATTTCTTTTTGATTCAATTATGTTTCCCATACCCGTCTGCTATTGGAACCATAACTTGTTCATTTTGTATCATGTATTCATCATAATTGTATATTTCTGTGAATGTTCCTATTGGTTGACCTGAAAACAAATTGCAATTTGTCTGTTTACGCAGATGGGGACAATGGCGTCGTTGAACGCATCCACGACGCACTCACTGGCGGGTTCTCGTCCCACCACGCCCCACAGCACCGTCTCTACCATGCCTGTCGGTTGAATTCATCATCTATCCACCTTCATTGCATTCCAGATAAATCATCATGTATGTATTATTTTTTATATATTTAAAAAAAGGGTAAATTATTATCTAGACAATTGAGCAGAGTATATGGGCACCATAAAGTGGAGGTTATATTAACAGATTTTTCACAAATAATTGGGTCTTTCGACCGGATCAACATACACATTGAAAAAAAAAAACCATATCCATTTTTTTCCACGGACCCGTGATCCATAAAACTTTATAAACGGCCTCTCTATTAGCTTGTCTACCATGGGTGATGAATAATTATCCTCAATATTATTCTTTAGAAACCTGCCGAGAGATATGATGTTTCATGTTACAGACAATATTACAATGCAGCAAAATTTTTCTTGCATGGGATATTATGTCGCATTTTCACGTCGTCAATTTTGTAATTTAACTGTATGTTGTGAATGACTTGAAAGTCAATTGATAAATAGGAACCATATTTCAACCAAGTTCATCAACCTGTAAGTTGAATTGAACGTAGTTCTACTTATAGTGGCATCATCAGCAGTGAATCATCATTTGAGTTAACTGGTCATCTATGCGCTCCCTGTCCTGGTCGGAATCCTTCCTCTTGACCTGCACATATAGGTAAGCGGTGCATCCACGATGCTCCTCAAAGGTGAGATGGTCATTGTTGATGACTTTCACCTTGCCACGCCTCCAAACCTTGATGCTGAAAAAGTATTCTAGAGGAAGCGGACAATACGTCTTATGATGCTGGATGTGGTATCGAAGATCTGACAGCAAAAGTGGGATGCTTCTATCAAGGGCAGGCACAGAGTGGGTTTTCGATAGGCTATAGTGGATTTGCTGCTAAGCTCTACGAGCTTGGACTTATTTCCCGGCCAACATGTCAATGTGGCAGAGAACTACAGAATGCAAACCACATCCTCTGGGAATGCCCGAGAATGTGCGCCGAGAGGGAAGAAATGCTTAAGTCAGTCCAACCAGCTGTTGGGCCCATCGGCCGTCCGACCTGGTTGCCACAAATGCCAATTATATTGCATTTAAAAAATTTGCGGCATCACATTGCGGACGTGAAGATCTCTTCACATAGTCTTGTTCGTCCGTATTGTTTTTACTTTGTTTTTTGTATCTTATATCATCATCATTTATGGCACTACAACCCTTGGCGGATCATGGCCCCTTTCAAAAACTTCCTCCATCCTGCGCCGACATTCTCCAGTTGCTTTGACTGAGCATTCTTAAATCTCCCATGGCATAGTCTAGCCATTTCAATTTCGGCCGTCCAGATCTTCTCTTGCCATCAGGGGTTGCGTACATAGCCCGCCTCGCCAGTATATCTTCCCGCATTCTATGCACGTGGCCGATCCAGCACAGTTTCTGCATTTTCATATGCGATGTGATGTTTTTTTGACCTCCAAATGCCACTTTCTTGAATGACCTCAAAGATTCTTCTCAAAACTTTTCTCTCAAAGATATCCATATTTCTCTCATCCTGTTTGCTGAGTGCCCAGCATTCTGAGTTTTATATAAGGTTGTTTTGGTTTTACATGAGAGTGCTTTGTTCTTTAGAAGCTTTTGTAGATCAAAATAGCACCTGTTGGCGAGGGTGATGATTTATGGTCATGATTTATGATCATGGTTTATGACATGAGACCAAGGATTCCACAGTTTCAAAAGCATCGCCGTCAATGATAACGGTGTTATTATCATCTGTTGCACTCTTCACACATCATCAAATTCATTTATTTTAGTCTTCTTGCCTTTCTCCCATTTTTTTTTATTAAATTACGTCTTTCATTAAACTCAGTCAAAGCTTGGAGATACGGTTGATTAAATCCGAGGGTTGGGGCGTGTTGGTTTGGAGGGTCCATGTTTGTGTTGTCCCTATACAACCAAGCAAGCTTTCAAGCTCTATGAGCTTGGACTTGTTGGCCGATTGACATCTCCATGTGGCTGAAAAGTGGGGGATGTAACCACATCCTCTGGGAATGTGCTGAAATGTGTCGTCATAAGACCAATTTTGTTGCTTTTCTTACTGCAACTGTGAAGATTTCTTCATATAGATCAGTGATGCACAACCTATTTCAGGGATGGCAAATAGGATTTGATCAGCTTGCCAAAATAAGCCGTTTTTTTTTTTTAATTCATGGCGCATGCCATTCCTTCTAAGTGTACACATGATATTATAATCTAAATCATATTTATTGAATATAAAAAAATGATACATATAAAATGAAAGAAAATAAGGTAATATAAAACCATTTAATAACACACTACTTTTTGTTTGAGGTTTTTTGTTATTTGCGACTGTCAGGCTGATATGTCGTTGATTGCAAATTAATATATGCTGCCGAAACTTCCTTTGTCAACCTATTTCTAGTCTTTGACTCTACATATCGTCGATGCACATCAAATATGGTCTATGTGACGATTTTACGAAAATGAGCTAAATATACAGTTTTTTTTCCTTTACCTTGTAAAATATGAACCATGTGATAATAACAAAAATTAAAGGAGATAGAAAACAAACTATGTGCCAACATTCAAAACTTTGCATTTAAATATGAACCATGTGATCTTACTGCACATGCGCCATATTTAATACGTGGCTAGTACCGGGTTTATGGTCACATGGTCCGTATTTTACATCATGATTTCACTTGTACACGTGTCCTAGTTGTTTTTGGAGTGAAAAACTATATAAATCACACCTAATATCACTGTTTTACTATCTGTGATCATTTGGTTTATAAATTAGCGGTAAGTTATTACGTTTCATTAAATAAATTTGATGTATTTTCATGTAAATATGCTGTGCGAATCAACTGGAGAGTGGATCCCACAAAGTGATATGGATATTTCTTTACCAATGGATTCTGATATTTCAGTAGTTCAGAAAATTAAAAAAAATCAGAAACGGAGTCTTGGGGAAAGGGTATGTCGGCTATAAAAAACATTGCGGAAAATATCAACAAAGCCAATCAAAGCAAGCAAAGTCTATGGGAATAAGATGTTCACACAAATTACCCAAGGTGGCATATAAAAATTCTTTAAGTTGTCAAAAAATAACAGAAGAGGATCGTCTGCACACATTTCACAATTTTTGGATGTTGAAAACTTGGTCGGAGAAAAAAGCATATTTCCTGGGCTTTGTAGCAACACGTGCTGTAAGAAAGCGTCGCAGTGAAAGTACAGCTATCACGAAGAAGAATCAAGAGCACGATATATATCTTTTTACTAAGGACGGGGATAAACATAAAGTGTGCCGCAATATGTTCATAAATACTTTGAGCATCACACAAAGCACTAACACAAGATGGAGTTATCAGCAACACATTATTATTAATGACGGCGAAAATGTTCTCCCCAACAATACAAATAAATGAGTGGCCAAGCAAACTGAAGCTGTGGAGAATGTAAAAAAGTGGCTAAATCTTCTGCCAGTTCGAGTGCTTAAAGTCAGACAACGTTATCTACAAAAAAGTGTTTTTTTTTTTTTTTGAGATAACGTTATTTTACATTTATGGCTACATGATATTCAAACAACGTTATGTCAATCTTTTCTAATTTCTTATTAAATCGTCAGTAAAGTTTAACACTAACTAGATAAGTTACCCTTGTTTTCATATTTTTTAAAAACTATCAATATAAATTTTAACATCATCATAAGCAAGATAAATGTACAATACACAATAAATTATAAAATATTAACATTAGGTTTTAAATAAACATTTCCCTTGTTGAGTTACAAGAATTTAAAACAACGATTTTTGGCTCTCCTGTAAAGTTGCAGTTTTGTAGATAGTGTTATTTGACACTAAGCCCTCGAGTTGTTCCAAGTCATTGTTGTCGGTCTCAAACAAAACGACGATATGTCAACACATGCTATCAGTCTTCAATATGTGGTGCACAGAGAACAATGTGCTAACTGTGAACAGAAACTTTTTCAGCAACGTTTTAAAGGCTAAAAAAGTTTCTATTCACCATCCACGCAAAGATCAATGTGATATTTTTGTAGGATTTAAATGTGAAACTCTTGGGAAAGAAATTTACGACCAACATATAACACGAAAGGAGCAAGCTAAAAAGGCCAAGAACACTACCAAAGAATCTGCCAGCGAGACTACATTAGTTTTAACAATGGACTTGCAGAGTGTGATATTAAGGCCTAAATTGCTGGCATCTGCTGTTTACTACAAACAGAAACTACAACTACATAATTTCATCTTATATGTCCTTAATAATGCGGACGTGACTCTCTACGCGTGGCACGAAGCAGATGGAGGTGTGAGCTCCAACGAGTTCACAAGTTGTATTATCAACTATTTAGGGACCAGGCCACGTAACTATAATAAGATCATCCTAATTTCTGATGGTTGTAATTACCAAAATCGGAATCGAATACTGGCAAGAGCTTTAAGTGACTACTCAAAAATGACATCAGTCACTGTAGAACAGATATTTTTGAAGAAGGCCCATACTATGATGGAAGCCGATAATGTTCATTCTGTGCTGGAGCATTACTTCAAGCCCCCAATATATTCTCCAAGTGATTATGTATCACGCATGCAAATGGCTCGACCCAAACAGCTGTAGAATATTAAAAATGTTCATTTTGATTTTTTTTTAAATCACGAAACTTTAAATACGAATTTAACTTCTTTCAGACCAGGAAAGAAAGTAGGGGATCCTTTTTTCATAGATTTAAGGGCTCTGAAATATGGCTAGAGTTGCTTCAACGCCGCAAGACTAGCTATGTTCCCCCATTGCCACTGTATAACAGACCCCTTGCCTTGTCTGACTCCAAATTCAGGCATTTGGAAGAATTAAAACTTGTGATGGACAAAGTTCATCACCCTTTTTATGATTCCCTAATGTCCATGTAGGAATTGGAGCAAAAACTTTGATTTAATTTTTTGTGTTGTGAATTATCTTCTTCTTTCTCGGCACTACATCCCGGGGCGGGATTTGGCCTCCTCTATAATTTTCCTCCACACGCTCCTTTCCCTGGCTGCTCCTCTCCAGTCTCCAGCCCTCCCCATCTTTCTCCAGTCCTCTTCGATACAGTCAGCCCACCTCTTCTTTGGTCTGCCCCTAGGCCGTTTCCACTGTGGGATCCATTTGGTCATGATTTTTGGCGTCCTGTACTCAGGCATTCTCTCAACGTGTCCAGCCCACCTTAGTCTTTGGGATCGACAGAATTTCACCACCGTTTCATGTTTTGTGAATTATGTTCCAATTAATAATGTCAATGTTGTATAAAAACACTTCGTTTTGTTGGTCTTATTTATAGTTGTTATTTTGTTTGATGGATGTACGATTTGAAATAAAAATAACATTAAAACGAAGTTGTGTTTATTTTTTCAATAGAGAATGATTAATATTCATGCTTTCAATATTGTTAAAGAATAACAATTTATTCTTAAAGAAAGAGGGAAAATGTAAATGACGGCCTCGACTTTGAGTTGAAGGTTACGGGTCGGATTCCCGCTACACCGCCAACATGTTTTACATGGATGTTTTTTCTGTGTAAATATGGGTGCTGGTGCTGCAAGTCTGGGTGTTGTGATGACTCAATGGTAAGTGTTAAACATCATGGGAAGATGGAAAAAACATTATCAGCCGAAGTCAAATAAATGTTTGCCAAAACAGAAAATTAATAAATTATTTTGTAATAAAAAAGTCATATCCTCTGCATAATCACTACACAATTCCATTGTCATAGTATGTCCATAACATTCACATAAATTTTGTGATAATAGAATCTCATATTTTAATTCTGTTAACTAGACACTAGACTAGTGCCTAGTTATCAAATTTGAATAATTTTGAATGATATATTTTGATAGCTAGTATTAAAAATGGTTCATGTGACGAAAACTGTGCATAGAATATGAACCATGTGCAAAAAACGCAGTAAAATGCCATTTTCTTGTTCAAAATAGTAAATATTTGCAATAAAATGTATTAATATTTTTAATAATAATATTTTTTCCCCAATTTGTCCATAAATAGAAGTGTTATTAAACAGTTTTTATCGATTTTCTCAGAATGTACTCGGAGTCACATAGACCATATTTGATGTGCATCGACGATATAGAATATAGAACACAACTGTCCAGTGTTGCCAAAATATACATATACATCAACATGATTTCGCTTTGATTTTATATCTTTCCACTATAGACGTTTTGAATATTAGAAAATAAAAAGTTTCATTTTTTTGGCGTGCTGTTGAAAACTTTTAGCGTGCCAAGTTGGGTACGTGTTCCAGGTATTTGTCATCGCTGACCTGTTTGAAAGTATGGCCAAATTTATCCATGTTCTAATTTTTTACGGGCTGCAGTGGGTAAAAGTGAAAAATAATGCATTTTATGCATATAATACATTTTATTATTTTTAATTTAATAGTTACATATCAAATACTCCAATTACTCTTCACTCTGCATTATGTACATAATGTATTTGCATATTAGAACTTACTATGTATATATGAAATAATAATTTTGTCATCTAATATATAAAAACCAATATTTGTTTGTTTGTTCGTATTTTATGCGCTGCCATACCGTTCATCCGATTGCGATAAAACTTTGTCAACTTATTGCTTGCACTTGCCTGAAGAGTATAGGCTATATCTTATATATAAAAATAAATGTCTGTCTGTCTGTTTGTCTGTCTGTCTATCTGTCCCGTATGCGTTCCTATACCATTCATCCGATTGCGATGAAATTTTGGTAAGTGGTTGTATGCACACCCGCAAAGGTTTCTGAATTACTACAACCATCTTCTTCTTCATTTTATCTTCTTTTAGTCGTATGGTTCCTATACCATTCATCCAATTGGGATAAAACCTTCATCAGTTGTTGTGGTAATACCCGCAAAGGTTTCTGAATTAGTACAACCATCTTCTTCTTCTTCATTCTATCTTCATTTATTCTATAGTTTCTATACCATTCATCCAATTGCAATGAAACTTTGGTCAGTTATTACACCCGCGAAGGTTTCTGAATTAGTACAGCCATATTCTTCTTTTTCTTCTTCGTTCTATCTTCTTTTATTCGTATGGTTCCTATACCATTCATCCGATTGGAATGAAACTTTCGTCAGTTGTTATGCCCACACCCGCGAAGGTTTTTTAATTAGTACAACCATCTTCTTCTGCTTCTCCTTCTATGCTTTGTACTTCTATTCGTATGCGTTCATATTCCATTCATCCAATTGCAATAAAACTTTCGTCAGTAATTGTGCCAACACCTGCAAAGGTTTCTGAATTAGTACAACCATCTTCTTCTTCCTCTATTCCATCTTCTTCTATTTGTATGGTATTGGTACAACCATTTTCATCTTCTTTTTCTTCTATTCTATCTTCTTCTAATCGTATGCGTTGTTATACCATTCATCCGATTGCGATGAAATTTTGATCAGTTGTCGTGCGCACGCCCGCGAACATTTCTGAATTAGAAAACAATCTTCTTCTTCTATTCGTATGCGTTCCTATACCATTAATCCGATTGCGATGAAACTTTTGTCAGTTGTTGTGCGCACACCTGCGAAGGTTTCTAAATTAGTATTATATAAAATACAAAGTTTGTTGTTTGTTTGTTCCATCCAATTTTGAATTTTTTACTACATATTAAAAACATTTGCATATTTTGGATTCGATTTTATTTAGTGTTCTTTTGTTTGACCTTTACTCCTATTAGAATTATTTTCATATTGCCATATTGTATTACACAGATATTTTAATATTAAAAAGATAATTACTTTAAATATCTTAGATAAATGTATCCACGAAGCGACCCTGTACGAATCCGGGTACTTCAGCTTGTATTCAATAAAAAATTTGGTAATGAAATACTTTTTATTTCGTGACGCATGCGGCCCACGGGCCACAGTTTGTGCATTACTGACTTAGATCGTTCAAGAGTTTTACATTAGATTTCGATATATATTTTATTGAACATGCATAATTTGAAAACACCTCACAATTACAGTGGAACGCTGATTTTACGTGTCCGGAATTCACGTTATTCCGCTATTTGTATGTAGTTTCTGCAGTCCTGTTTCATTTTAGTACATTTAATTTCCGGTTTTTCATTTTTATTTCCTGCAATTTACATCTGAAACATTCAAAATTCAAATAAAATTACGTATTCAAATTAGAAATCCAATTTATTTAAACACATTCAATTTAATGCATACAACAAGACCAAGGTTACATATACAATGGGATTGGTTAAGTTTTTTGTTTTATTTTTGTTTTCGCTCATTCAAATGATCCTGGTATCCCAGTATTTTTCGATACCAAATTACCGGTTTCCAAAATCAGAATATACCGGTATATTCGGTAGGTATTAAGAAAGTGGAAACAAAATCTATTAATTAACATAGAAGGTTTAACAGAACTATAATTATTTGTCGGGTTACGCGATGTCCGGTTTACTTACATTGTCCTTCGTCGTCCTTGGTGACCAGCAATGACCCATGCTTATTTGTGAAATACACTAGCACTATAGGTAGGTACTTCCAGACCAGTCGCTCGCAAGTCTTAGAAGTTGTCAGGTGTATTTTTATATGTTCATTTGTATAATCATTAGTGACCTCCGTCCTAGGGGTGAATATTTTATGATAGAATAATAATTATACACTATAATGGAACTGGCCTATGCCTAATTTTTATACTATGTTTATCTACGCAAGAGTACCTTATAAAATATAATTTTGTTGAACAAAAAAGTGAGCAACACTGTGTTTGGTTTACTTACAGGATAAAAGTAAAGAAATTGCCAAATGTAAGAAGTGCAATAAACTAATAAAACATTATTACACGGAATTACCAGTGGGGTACTCGGGGTACTCCTAATAAAAATTTATTGAAAGATCATTCGAAGAAGAAAGTGCCAATATTGTTCAACTACATACTACATAGGTATTTGTAAACATCAGCATCTCTACCATATCGTCGCCTCGCGAGGATTGGTTTGTGGAAGCTCCATTTTTGGCAAAGTTGAGTTTTTAATGCAGTTCAATTTCTTACCATAGAATCGGGGTTCTATTATATAATGTTTGCAGTCTTAAATGCGTTTGACGGTTTTTTATGATTATCTCAAAATAGTGGAATAACCAATACATTCTGAAATTACTCAAATTGAGGATCCCAGGTCTCAAAATCTCTCAAAAAAAGTGCTGTTGTGCGCCCTAAAAGTGTCACATGGTCCGTCCAGCACTCTGAATACGTCCATATATTTGTTTATCTCCACATTTACAGTGAGTCCTAGTGTGCTCTGGTGTTTCCCTCAAGGCCCACAGATACTCGCTAATCTGATTTTCATTTCGCGTTTTCTTTCCGGCATATGATGTCAATGTTTTTTTATTATCTAATAACATCTAAATTTATTCAAGGTAACTAAAGTGTTATTTCATTTTTATAAATAATCAATATTAATGCAAGATTTTTTGTAAATATTTCCTTTTTAGGATTATATGTATCCTTGATATTTACGAATAATTCCAATCACATTATCTTTTAATTGCAATTTCATACTGTCAGGAAAATACACTAGAAATGCGTATATTACATCATAATAGAGCATCCAGTAGTAGCTATACAACCAACTATTATTATAATGTATCGTCACTGTTCTGGCAGAAGACACTAATTCGAAAAAATGACATATTGAGTTAGTTATACCAAAATGTTCCTTATTTCAAACTTTACCGTCTGGAAACCTTGAAACCTTCTTAATAAATAAACAGTCTTTATTTTAAAGTCATCCTTTTTACGGTTACTTAATAAACTCACACGATAGACCATTTCAAACATTTTAACAACTTCAAAATCAAATTACTCAAAACTAGTATTCTCCAGTTAGTGTGTTCTGCCAGAACAGAGACGATATTATATCTACCATCTCGTATTATGCATTATGTAGCTATTTACTTACTTTAATAAGATTTTCATTAAGAGAGGGTAATTTTATATACCTACCTATTAAGGGGGAGACGCATGCCAGCAGAAAACTGAGCGGAAATATACGAAGCTTGCAATTTGAGATTTTTTTTTGATAATTTACAATTTCAACTGTATTATTTAATAAATATGTATCCGAAAACATTAAAAAGATTTTTTATTTTTTTTTAAACTTAAAGATAAACTTACAATTGTAAAAAAATGTAATAAAATGTGAATTCGTTGCAGGGTCAAATCTTATTATTGCATTATATTTTATGGTCATAATTATCATTAAAATTTAGTTTATTAAGTTTTAGATTTTATGTGGTGTAGATTTTTGACTAATTCATCGTTTTAATATTTTTTATATATATTTTAAAAAACATCGATTTTTATAAAAATATAAATGTGTATAACTTGAAATCCTTTTTATTTATATTTGTATTTTTCCGTTAGGTGCCTCTTTTCGCCTCTGATAGTATAAGCATCCCCCTTAATAAACAATTTTTTCAAATTAATCATATCACTATTCAAGGCTTCCATATAAAAAGAGTCTATATCAAAAAACAAAAATTTTCAAGATAGATAAAAAATACACAAATAACGACAATTTCAATGTTTTATTGGTACATTTTGAAAGATACGCATTTTCTTATCTTAAAAATAATATTTTAAGATACTAATAGAGCAAACATTAAAAAAATCAAAGTAAAACTATCATAATATTGTACATCGCACGTAGACCACTCTTTCATGTTGGCCAACCTTTTCGAACGAATTTTGATAAAAAGTCTGGCAATATTATAAAAATTAAATTCCCCACGCTGTGTATACATGGCCCATTGAAATCACTTTTGACACTACATTATATATACTTAGACCTTTTTTATAGGGACGTCTTCATTTTTTAAATGCAAAATTAATATGATAATATAATAATATAATTAAAATGCCACCAACGTATTACATACCTAAACATGATATAATCTGAAATTAATTTTGACATAATTATGGTCGATAGCTGCCATATATTTAGATATTATTTTACATAAAACCACTTTCTGTAACTTTTTTATTCATTAGCTATAGAATCCAATCTGAATCTTGGCCGCCTCACGAAGAAGTTTTGTAAGATTTTTTTTTTACGAAAAATAGATGTCGATCATTAGAAACTGAAAAACTGAAATTCCCTTCATTGTGGGGAAACCTCAAAAGACTCCCATTTTCTATGTATACAACATTATCAGTGCCTACACCTTCTCTAATTGAAGCCTCCCCATCAATAATGATCTATGTCGCATTTTGGCAGTTTTGAACTAAATATGCAACAATGATCTACATCACATTGCCTCTGTTTAGGCATATTTATTTTTTTGATCTAGCAACACTAAGTCACTTGTTTTTGATCCGTTATGTTATCCTCCCATGCATCTGTCAAAATGAAGGATGACACGAGAGTTTTTGTTAACCCTGCTGATGCAAAAAGACTTCACAGAGAAAAATTCACATGGAAAATTTAGATGAGGCATGGTTTAAAAAGATCGTGGCTAGGCGATGCGCGTATTGTGCAAATGGCGCGTGCCGAACGAAATATAATTTGTCATAAAAATCCAACATGCGTCCATTTAATGTTATGTTTATTGTTATATTACTAATAATAATAGTATATTCATTGACATTTTCTTTTTTAAGTACATACTTAAAGTTTTTTAGTCATCTTTACACGATTTAAGAATATTTTCATCCGACGTCATGACAAAACAAATCGACGTGCGAACACCTCGACGGTCAGTCTCCGATTGGCGACTAGTGAGAAATTTCGTCACACCTACTGTTGAAAATTATTTGCCGTTTCACTGAAGTACGCTCTTAAGGAATTCAGGAGAGGCCTCTTCATTATAAATAATTTCTTCTCAACAAAATGGTTTTCTTTAATTATCTCAAAATGCCCAAATGTAACATAGATCATTATTGAGGGGGAGGCTTCAATTTGATAATTTAAAACTAAATATATATATTATAATTTTGTAAAAGTAGTAATAAAAATGTTGTTTGGCTTAAATTCAAAACAAATATAATATACTTCCTTGATATTTTAATTTAATGCTAAATTTGTGCAGAAATTAGTTATGGGCGTAATGCTCAATTCGTACTTACCACAAACTTACAGTAAAATTGGTAAATAGCCGAAATCCATCTGTTAACTATAGATTATAGAGATAAGGAATCCTTAACCATAGACTACTTTTGTTATGAACTCGCCCCCTTCTGTATTACCATTTACCACTGACAGCTGCTGTCAAAATAAATTTACATGTCTATAAACAGCCCATACACTCAAATTCATTTAACAATTGATCTCAATATGGGTATTGAACAACTATTAAATATCCGTGACATTTAATACGACATATTTTCCTTTACTTTCGTTGATTCTGTACATGTCTTAATTTAGTAAAACCGATTATCGAATTGAAATGTCAGTGTCAATGAATTATGAATTAACTTTTCTTATTCGGATTTAGACATTTATGTAATATTAAACCAATAGATAGGTAGTTAAAATATATAAGTACTTAGTTACCTACACACCAACATAGTAATATAAGTTTTAATCACTCTATATAATTATTCACATCATGGCATATTTGTAATAATTGTAAATGACAAAATCTGACATTTCAACGGCAAGTGTTCGTATCGGTAAAAACATGGGTCAAAAAATAACTTATATTATTCACTAATTGCGGAGACATTTAATCATTTGAATTAAATATTAATTGTGTATTTATAGTTATTGATTTTTTTTTTTTTTTTTTTCATATTTTTGTCATCGTTTAACAATTACAAAATAATTTACCTAAATTATGAGAAAGAGAATTTTTATATATGGTAATATTTTCAATAGAAAAACAGAACGAAGCTATTGCAGATTTGGTGGACCATAGACAACTCGATCATAACTATGAAAGGCTTTCTGGATAGTGTTTTGTTGTAATTATGACAGACGATTGAGCATCGCGCTCTATAACTACATAATTATAATAAAACCAAATTTATGCTGTTGTCCAGTTTACTGCATATAGGTACAGCAATAATTTAATAAATTAAAAAAATACATATAAACTACTTTAAAGAAGAGAATTACCACAATGTGTATGTAGATAATGGGTTTATGCTTATATAATCTAAGGCCAAACCATTTTTTTTTTGACAAACGGTTGTCAACATCAACAACTTGAAAATCAGAAGAGCCATTGTTATAAATGTACATCTACCACGTGGACGCAAATTCAATTAATAAAAAAAACAATATTAATTATTGATTCTATTGATGAGTGTATTAAAATTTAATTTTATATTATATATCGTCGGTGTTTTGTAAAAAGGGCGAATTAACCAAAATGCTATTTTACAGGAGGATTTTTAACTATTGACATTTATTTGTTTATGACCTGTGGATGATTATAAATATCTAGCAAGTTTATAATA
Organism: Rhyacophila brunnea; assembly: GCF_057557595.1. Taxonomy (NCBI): domain Eukaryota; kingdom Metazoa; phylum Arthropoda; class Insecta; order Trichoptera; family Rhyacophilidae; genus Rhyacophila; species Rhyacophila brunnea. Next base: position 1,185,131 of record NW_028233276.1, read on the forward strand.
AAGCTTAGAAAAAATACTGACATTATAATAGGGATTATTATATAATATTTTAAAAGGCCTAATATGTCACATTTGCTTTTTATTCGTAATTTTAATTGATTTAATTTTAGTCGATTATCGTTTTTACACAACAAAGCTAGTGGAGTACATATTGTATTTTCATTAAAATCTCGATTTCGCCAAAATGATTGATTCGCCCTTTTTACAAAACACCAACGATATGAGGGTACCTACATGCAAAACAGGCTCATCGCATTTTTTTCATTTTTGAGATTTAAATGCCAATTTGTTCAACAGAGGAAGTGCTCAAGAATGTATCATTAAAACTACTAAAATCGATTTCATTATTTCATAAATTAAAGGAGAAGAAAGTGTAGTCAAAGCAAAAATCTGCTCATTGTGTATGAAACTCCACAAGAACGTAGGATAATATATTTTTATTACATTTTTTCCCTTTTATTATATTACAAAATATAAGAAAAACCAATATATAAATTCTTTTACTTAATATTAAACCCATTTTCCAACCAATAACGATTTGATTCGCCTTTTTGCTTTCCTGCACAATTATCATTTTGTCAATGAGCCTGTTTTTAAAAACTTGATATTTTGGGCTATGATAATGATAGTAAAAGTAGTTAGAAGCAGACTTGAGATTGGGTCTATTGTCTGGGCCCTGCATCAGTTGAAGTACGGCCTTATGGTGGAAAGGGTTCAGAAGACATTTTTGAGACTTTTACTTTCAGCTGTATGGATATTATCTGTGGCTCTATCCGATTGACTTTCTCTAAGGTATGCTTACATACTGTAGCTTAAAGTTTAGAAGGGATCTTTATTTAGCTACATATTTTTTCCAACTTATACGCGGCGTAAATGGAATCTCTGCCATTCTTGGTGGTATTGACTTGTGTGTCTCTGATAATAATTCGTTGTTTGTTCTCCCAAGGTGCAGAACTAATCTGCTATTAATAATGTCAATTGGGAGGGCAATAGCTATGTTCATTCAAATCACTTTGGATATTGATATATTCCACTTACGTCAGAATGTATCCACTTTGGTGGATGTTGTTTTATGAGTTTTTAAGAAAAGGTCTATCAACCTAGTTCACTCTGTGTGCTTCCATGTACTTTTTTATTATTTACTCGTATTATCCTGTATTTTTATTTCAACATTGTTAACAGATATTTTTTTTTTCATGTTGTGAACGCTTTGAATTTATAATTTGTCATGTTCATTATATGTAAAGTAAATAAATAATTTGAATTATAACGAAAATAAGCATTGAAGTTGATTTAAATTAGCTTTAATTATATTGTATATTATTGCACCCACATTGCCCTAGTAACTTGTTCGTGGGTCGGCAAACTACAGTTCACAGGTCAAGTCAGTGCAGAAGTTGCATATTTCAAAATTTATTTGACTGTTGACGAGCTTTCACCCAATAGTTAAAACACGCTAAAAGGAAAATGTCAAGAGGTAAATTTAACCGAAGACTATGCGATTTGTACGCACTGATTAAACATATTAAATTTTCATAGGTGAAATACTCGTTTATAAAATTTCAATACAGGTCAGCATTAACACATGAACGTTTGCAATCAATTTTGATGATAAGTATTAACCTTGAACCTCAATATGGTAAAACGTTATTTCAAAAAACCAATATTATCTTTTTCATTATTAGTGCTGTATTTCAAACATTTCTAATAACTGAACTAATAAGCTCCTCCAATTTTTAACCGCACTTCGATTGAAGCGTTTCCGGTTAGCGACGAGTTGTCCACGTGTTAAAACTGTGAACTAACAAGCTCCTCCTACTTTTAACCGCACTAGCGACTTCTGGCTATTGCCTGGATCTTGTCGGACAGTAGTCTACTTATTTTCATTATTAACTTACATTTTGTACAATGAATTACTTTTTTCTGATCATTAGCCCACTTTCTGAATATCCTTGACTTTGCCTCTTGTCCTGCAAAGCCAAAAAACTATTTGCCCGGTTACAAATAAGTTTGCTAACTTACTATTAAATCCTGCAGCCGCTTAATAATTTGAATATTGTTTTTCAATGTGTATTTGATCCAGTACAAGGACTTATTTGGTTGGGCGCATGGGTACCAGTAGTCCCAGAAGTACCCGACCTGACGTATAGATAGCAGTTGTTGTTTGAAAATAATAACCATGATAGAAAGTACCAACTTTATAAAGCCTAAGTTTGAAGTTTGACGATGCTACGTTGTTCAGTAATTATTTGTCAGCCATCAACAGTGAACGCTCTTAGTGAATTTGTAAACATGGAAAAAATTGGTCATAGTTATGTGATACAATACTTTCATTTGAAAGGTTTCAGTCCAACCAATATCAAAGCGGCGCTAGATTCTACTCTGGGGGTGTCTGCTCCTTTGTTTTCAACAGTAACATATTGGGTTGCTGAGTTTAAACGAGGCTGTACGAGCTGCCAAGACGAACATCGCAGTGGTCGACCAAATGAGGTGACCATGCCAGAAATGGTGATGAAAATCCACAAAATGGTATTGGATGAACGTCAACTGAAATTGCGCGAGCTAGTAGACATGGTAGGCATTTCAAAAAGTGCTGTACATCACATATTGACTGAAAATTTGGACATGAGAAAGCTGTGCCCAAGGTGGGTGCCGCGATTACTCACAATGGAACAAAAACAGCATCGTGAGGATGTTTCAATTGAGTGTTTGGCGAAGTTTCACAGCAATAAAACAGAGTTTTTGCGTCTATTCATAACCATGGATGAAACATGGGTCCATCACTTCACACCTGAGACGAAAGAACAGTCAAAACAATCGACTGAAAGACGAGAATCGGCTCCAAAGAAGGCGAAGACAGTTCCATCTGCAGGCAAAAGGTCATGGCGTCAGTTTTTTCGGATGCGCGTGAAGTAATTTTCATTGATTATCTTCAGAAAGGAAAATCAATCAACATGTATGCATATTTGCATAATTGTATTATGCAAACTTATTGCAGTGTTTGAGTGATGAAATCAAGAAAAAACAACCGCATTTGGCGAAAAAGATAGTTTCGTTTCATCAGGATAATTCATCAGTTCACACATCCGTTATCGCAATGGCCAAAATCAATGAGTTAAAGTTCGAATTGCTTCCTCACGCACCCTATTCGCCAGATTTAGCCCCCTCGGATTATTTTCTGTTTCCAAACTTGAAAAAATGGCTCGGTGGTAAAAGATTTGCCAACAATGAAGAGGTGGAGTCTACGGTTGATGGCTATTTTGAGGAGCTCAACGATTCTCACTATAAACAGGGTATCAAAGCTATTGAACATCGCTGGAAAAAGTGTATCGACCTAAAAGGAGACTACGTAGAGAAATAAAAATATTTTTTCCCAAATTTTTTGTGTTTTCTTTGTTAGGTCGGGTACTTCTGGGACTACCTCGTAACAACCATTCCCCACAAAAAAAATACCACTGATCTAAACTAATTTAAAACTGGAAAAATATGTCATACTTATAAACTTTCTATCTGTGTCACTGTCAATATTTTCATATTTCAAATTCTTGATTTCGGTAACACATAAATCATCACTTTAATGTGATTTGATCTCATGTAGCTAATATGCTATTAACATTAATGTAGTAGGTCAAATATTATAATATTACATAATCAATTCGTATTGTATGATGTCATCATTGTCTAAATAAATGTCAGTTCGCAAATTATGGCAAATATCAGAACAAAATATAACCTTTTCTATTATATCGTATATAAATGAATTGTTATCATGTCTACATACCATATTATATTTATATCATTAAATATAATTATGAATATAAGTAGTGATAATAGGTAAATACATATTGAGCGTTAAGAAACGAGACATCGTAAGTGACATTTTGTTCAAAATATGTTTTTTGCATTATTGAATATAATATTATAATTGTTGTTGAATTTAATAAAACGCAATTTTTTATAGTACTTATTCCACTTTTAATCAATAAATTAGGACCGGTTTCGTCCGCCTCAGAGGGACATTTTTAAGTGAATGTCCAGATCGGTATTCTTATTCATGGTAATTTCAATTAATTTTAACAGTTTCTACGTGCGCGCGTACGTTAAAATTACAGTCGAACTTGGTTATTACAAGGAAGATGGGACCGACTGAATTTGCTCGTTATAAGCGTTACTCGTTATATCAGAGAATAAGTATTTTTAAATGAGCGGTACATTAAGTACACAAAAAGTCGAAAATAAAAAATCTTAAAATCATCATTAAAATCCCCAAAACAAGCATGGCATTCATAACTAAAAAAGAAGTGTTTACTGTAATGAACACTGGTAGGTACCTACGGACTTCACAAACCTTGGATTTTTCAACCATATGCGTGGATACTTTTTTATTATTGTCATCGAAACAACAATTAGGTAGGTACTTAGACACTTAACTAGTGTCGTAAACGTAATCCGACCCTGGCGGCATCCTGTCCGATCGGATTTTATTGCTTAGGGTCGAAATGTTTTTAAACGATCGACACATTAACAGTATTTTAGCTTGGTATATCCGATAAGTTGCTCGTTATAACAGTGAATAAATGTATGGAGAAAATCATAAACCAAAATGTCAACAAATGTTTCCTCATTACATCTGAGATCCCGCTATTTCCGAGATCGTAATAACCGAGTTCGACTGTACTTGCGATATTGCATCCATAGATAATATATTGAACAGACCATAGATAATAGACATAAACACCAGACATAGATAATAATTAAATAGAAAATCCACAGAGGAAACTACTAAAAACAAAGAACATGCGATTTTGACACGAGTCGAAAATGTGTAGGCATGTAGAAAATAATAGAAAACATTCATTGAGTCATCCGGTTGCTGATGTAGCGTGGTATGCGTGAGGTGACCTCATTGTTGTTCTGGCGATTTCAGCAGATTTTGTTAACTGACAATATTCATTTAAAATGTGCTACGGAATGGGAGCATCAGTCATCATCACACTTTTTTCCCGTAGTGGCAGCTTACTGTAACAGCACATGACAGCACATAACGTGATGATGTATTTAAAGCATAATCCTTATACTACATAGGTACATACTGTTACCAGACAAAAAAAGACTATAGCGCGATGACGTTTCAAATTCCAAATCAACAATTTAACATGAATATCGAAACACCTCCCCAACTAAAAGGTTGCACAGCCCTACCTTACGAACAATATTACAAACATTATCTTTCAAAAGGACGATACGAATTTTGGGTACCCACGGTGACAAAAGAAAGTACCTGCCTGCAACCAAGGGCATCGATGGTCGCTCGGCCGAAGTGACAGAAAAAAATCATCGTTAGGTTTTTACTTGGCCGGATAGCTTCCCCCTCAACCCACAGCCGTAGCGACGCGTCTCCTGCCTCCTTACCAACCATCAGGCTTTTTAAAAAAAAAGATTCAGTTTGCAATTAACCCCTAAATAAACCGGACGTGGAGAAATCGTTTCTCGACGGATGCGCCGCTCCTGCGGGGAGTGGCGCGATCGTCAAGATAAGCCGGACGATATGTTATCCTAAATTGATATCAGTGCACCCCTTGTACCGATAATGTGTTAATAATAATTCATATAACCACCCTTAAAACGAATCGCGTGTCCGATAAAGTGTTTCGGTGTTAATCCCCGCAATGTGCCTAAATATATCAATTCGCCCCAGTGTCGGCGTCAAATAAATTAAAGGTGTTACGATAATGGCCCGTAATGATGATGTGTACTCTCTGTTGTGACCTACAATGTAACCAATAATGTAACGCTACCAATGCTTGTATAATTTAGTGTAAATAAATCCAGCCTGCGCAGCGCTGTTAAATCAAAATAATGTGTGTTATCTATAACTTTGCTTTTTTTTTTATTATTGAATGATTTTTTTGTTTCAGATCCGAGGGACGAAAACGGGCCACTCTTTCCTTCGTACAATTATTATGAAATTATTAATGTAGCTGTAAGTAAAAAAAACTCATCATGTCCATTACATATCACATGAAATCACCGTCCAACTGTTGGACCACATAATCAAATTTTTAATGAATTAAATAAAATTAAATGAATTGCATAGTAGTCGCGGAATTTGAAAAACTTTCAGATAATGCAGTTATGTGACTGACATTTTTTAATTATTATTTTCAAAAACAAAATCTAACTTATAAATCTTGTCGATATTCATTATTGAATTAAACAATTGTAATTTAATTGTATACATGTTAATTGACATGAATTAATATCAGTTGGGATCAGTTTCGTTGGATTTAATTTAAATGAACACTCCGAATTGTATTACATTTTCAATAAAAAAAATCAGATAAATGCCACTGCTCCAAATCAACACCTTCATCACTTCAACACATCTGGATCCAAATACATGTAGAAAACCACAAACGTGTGAATTGAATCATGCTACGGGATTTGAATCTGTGACCGACGACTTTAGAGGCTAGTGTTCCGTCATAACTTCACTACAGTCTTTAAGGGGGAGACGCATGCCAGCAGAGAACCTAGCGGAAATATACGAAGCTTGCAATTTGAGATTTTTTTTTGATAATTTACAATTTCAACTGTATTAATTAATAAATATGTATCCGAAAACATTAAAAAGATTTTTTATTTTTTTTTAAACTTAAAGATAAACTTACAATTGTAAAAAAATGTAATAAAATGTGAATTCGTTGCAGGGTCAAATCTTATTATTGCATTATATTTTATGGTCATAATTATCATTAAAATTTAGTTTATTAAGTTTAAGATTTTCTGTCGTTTAGATTTTTGGCTAATTCATCGTTTTAATATTTTTTATATTTATTTTTAAAAACATCGATTTTTATAAAAATATAAATGTGTATAACTTGAAAGCCTTTTTATTTATATCAAATCAAGCTTCAATATTGTGACCATGCCTAAAATAAAATTTGATATAAATAAAAAGGATTTCAAGTTATACACATTTATATTTTTGTAAAAATCGATGTTTTTTAAAATATATATATAAAAAATATTAAAACGATGAATTAGTTAAAAATCTAAATGACAAAAAATCTTAAACTTAATAAACTAAATTTTAATAATAAATATGGCCATAAAATATAATGTAATAGTAAGATTTGACCCTGCAACGAATTCACATTTTATTACATTTTTTTTACAATTGCCAGTTTATCTTGAAATTAAAAAAAAAATAAAAAATCTTTTTAGTGTTTTCAGATACATATTTATTAATTACTACAGTTGAAATTGTAAATTATCAAAAAAAAATCTCAAATTGCAAGCTTCATATTTCTCCGTTAGGTGCCCCTCTTTTCGCCTCTGATAGTATAAGCATCCCTTTAAACGCTTGAAACAGGCAAAGCTGTATGTATATTTTTTGGGTGAGCTTAGAATTTTTCATCATTCCTCTAGTTGTATATGTGTTTAAGGGATTGTTTATGTACGAAGTCATACTTTAGAGGGGGAGGGGTCTGATATAATGTGATGAAGGGGGTAGACGAGGTTGTAGAAAATCTGAAATAGAAAATCACAAAACCAATAAAATATAAACTAGAAAATATTCTGTGAGACATTATACCTACCGAAATCGATCATTTACAACAAAAGTGCTTCTTGGTAAATAGGGGAAGGGGGTTTAAAAATGTGACAATTTAGCGTGTCCGGAAACTTGTACGTGTGCAGTTCGCCGTATCACACTTCACTGTGAAATATTGTATCGCAAATATTTGGCCGTATATTAAAGACCGTCCAACCTCTTTGGGTCATATAGTACTGACATAAAATTCATCTCGAAATAAAACACGGTTCTTGTCGGTTTACACTTTACAGGAAGCCAGCAGCAAACAAATTTTGAAAATGGCTGATATACTGGATTATTTGTTAGAGATTATAGGTTAGGTTTTCTTTCTTGAATTCATGAATTTTGCCAAAATCAGCTATGAAAATTGAATTAATGTTCATATTGAATCTAATAAAATTGGAGACCGTATAATGTACAATCATCTCTTTCCGATAAAAAAGCTCACGATGAACTGTGCCACGGTGAAATGTTTTACGTACAATTTACATCTAACCGCAATTTAGACGGGGAGATATTGTGAGTATAGTGACAATGGGAGAGAGTTTAAAAATAATGCTAATTTCTTTTCTTCAAAACGTCAGTTGGTGTTTAAATGTATAACGCTGTCCAAATGATATTAAAGCAAGCAAAACTCATCCAGACCAGAGTCTAGAAACTAAATAAATAGATTATTATTATAATAACTTCACACTGAGTATTTACAGTTAATACAAAGTGTGCAAGCTCAAATGACATGGGAGGGTTTTCATATTAGTATCTGCCTTTGATAATATCATTGTGACTTATTATGAGTGCCTTTTACTATACAAAATTAAATTTGATGTGGATAATAATCGTTTAATGGTATATATTAGGTATGGCTAACAGGTCGATTCAATATCGACCGAATTTGTAATTTTACGACATCGCTATGTCTATCTGCATTACAAAAAAGATTTGACATAAATTGAGTGTTTGAATTAAAAACTGCAACGAAGAAATAAAGCAATACATAACATGACCAGTAGTTGCTTAAAGAATCATTTTTCTAAATACACATTGATAACAAGATATTTCAATTAAATTTTTTACCTTAATACGCTGTAGAAATCGAAAATGTTATAGAGAAATATGACTATTATTTAGTATCAACATTTTATTTCTTTTGCAGACAGATTTAATTTTTCGGGATCATTTAAAAAGGCACACTGATTACTAAAATTGATATAACTCTTGTATTATTCATTCAATTTAAATAAATCTTTGAAATATTTATAGGTTTTGAATTTTTCTATTATGTATTTACATTTTAAGTAAACTTTGTGTATAAGTGGAATGAAAAAAACATGTCAAATATAGTTTTTTGGTATTTTTTAGCCTTCTTTTATACAAAATGACATAGATAGAAAGTCTATGATAGAAGTAAATAATAAAAGGAAGATAAACTAAAACTGGAGCTAAATATAATACTCTTCAAGATATTTAGAAGATGGAGGGCCATTTTATGTTTATTACTGTCTCAAACACCTCATACCTACCGAACTGATCATTATTTTGACAAATTTATTAATATTTAAATTTATAAATTTCTTAAAAAATATATCGGACCGAATATAACTAACATCATAAAATGATAGCTACATAATATATTATTAAGTAATTTCAACTTTAAAAAAAATCATAATATGATTAAAATTTTTTTATTTTAATCATGTCTTGCATCCTGTAACACCGGCGCCGATAGGGCGCGATGGGTTAAGCAGATTTAAATTTAAAACCGATTGCGATACATATTAAAAAAACAAAACAAAATCATTTGACGTTATTTATAGTCGATTCCTTATGTTGAATTTAAAAATGAATGTCTCATTGTATGCTTATAAGCTTATAAGGAAAATATACATGGAGAACTTCTGAGAATGTTATGATGCAATCATAAATAAATATTTTTAATTAAACATATCTATTTTTAAGAAACATTTGATCTATAAAATGGACTAGTGTCAATTGACTGATGTCATCTAATGTTCAAGTACCTATATCATTGTTTATGAAGTTCTTGTATGGAAATGGAGACTAAATATAATATGTGAAATTGAAGCAAAAAAGGGACCTCTAATTCTCATACAAAGATGGCACTTCAAACTGAAACTTGTTCCAGTTTTATAAGGAAATTATTGATGGCTTCGTTTGGAAGAAGATTCAATGTCTTTGAATTTCATTAACTTTATTTATGTTTATGTCATATTTTGTTGTCCGAATAATGTTCATTTAAATTTCTTTGTAATAAACAGGCTCGACGAATTTATAGTGTGAATTATACCTTCAAGCTGGTTTTTCATTCATAAAGAATGTGTTTCTTTTTATATACAGATATCAAAGATTATTGTTGTTAAAAAAATTTGGTAATCACAAGACATTTATGTATAGTAATCCGAGGGAAGTATTACTGGTTTTTTTAATAGTTGATTTTAAGTTACCATAAAACCACCACCTAGTTGAAGAAATTCTATGATTTTTTCCTGTTTACAAAACGTTTTTAATTGAAAATGGTACATGGATGGCATATTGATATCGCTTCCAAGAATATCATTCCCTTTATGTTAATTTATTTGAGGCTATAAGTTTTAAAATCAGTAACCTCCATTTTTACTTTTAATAATAGGTACCTAAGTACTTTCATGTCATAATATGTGTATTCATAAAATATCAAATATATTCTTTATAACACTACAACAGGCTGTGAGGCCCAATGGCAGTAGTGTAGTGAAACAGTAGTGGAATTAGTAATATAATCGAAACAATCACAAACAGCACCTAGGCTTTGAGGACATCACATGAATTTGTTGTGACCTCACTAGAATCGAACCCGAAGTCCCTGGATAAAAGGCCAGTATTTTGCGCACTAGACTATGGGGGCCAGAATGGCAGAATATGGAAGTTACTGACTTTGAAAATAACAGTCTCATTTTCTTGTAATGACACCATGACATTTGTGCAAGTTTTTTTGTGGATTATTTGGTAAAACAGGCAACTTTGCATTTAAATCGATGGATAATAGTAGAATTTTGTTGAAAATAAAGGATTTATGTATCAACAACATCTACACTTTGCAAGGTTTACCTTAATTCAAATATTTTGTTTAATATAATTTTTTTATGAATGCCTTCGAGAATATTCATTTTTTTTCAATACTGTAATTGCCATATGGGTGTGCGCCGTAAATACATATTGCGGGAACAGTTTGTCTCAACTATAATTTTATATAAAATCACAAGTCATAGTGAACCGACAAACCATCACGTAACAGCTTCTGGTTCGCCTTGATGTATGGTTGAAACTCCTCCGGATAAGTTGCAGGGATCTACGACTGTCTGAATCCTACTACACTCACAAAATGGTAACACTTTCAAGCTCCATTTCAACTAAAGTGCTTTTTAAGGAATACCCCTTTCTCTTTAGGGAGATGCTTTTTGGAAACTATTGCTTAAATCCTTGTTCTATTAATGTTTGTGATTTTTACATGTAACAGCGGACGTACTGATCTGTGATTGGTTTTGTCAGTTTAGTGATGTCACATCAGTAAAGGCTTAGAAAAAAAAACAAATCCGCCATAAAGAATGTTTCATTTTCATGTTAATAATAATTGATAATTGAATTATCTAAAAAGTATGGTTTTTGCGCTTCCCTTTCGTTCATTAATATTTTAATTGAAAAATATATTATTTTTATAGTGTTAAATAATGAGTGTACATTTTTAATAAATAAACCTGAGAATAACGACGTGTGACTAATAAAGTCTTATGTATTAATGAATTGCTTGAATTTAATGATATCCGTTTGTCCGTGAATATTGAAATCTTATTTACCATTCAATTTTAAAATATTCATTTTATTGCTCTAATCTTAATATACAAACAGTCAAGTTAAATAATATATGCAGAAAAGGTAAAAAAACTTTGTTTATTTTGAGTTATCGTTAGTGGAAACCCAACGTATTTTTTATTCAAATTTTATATTTATTGAAACGTGTGTTTATTAAGACTTTTTAAATTGACAGAAAAATAGTATCTGACGGCGGTTTTGTACTACAGTTTTAGCGACATGAATATTTTTTGTCTTTCGGTATCTTCAGGCTAATTATTATTATGCAATTCAGTGTTTATCCGTGATGCAAATTTAATTATATTTCGAAGAGGAAAGATTTCCATTATTCGTACAAGAATTCTTTGATTGTTTAAAACATAGGTACAAATCCATGAAGGCTATTAGTTTCAAAGTCGGTAACCTCTTATTTTTTTTTTGATATTTTTCTTGATTCTGATTCTGTAAGTATTTTCCCTTAGTATCTGTATAATATACATAAAATATCTAATCCAGGTCCGTTGTTGGTTACGGACATTTTATTTGACTATCACCCCTAAATGTCCTTGACAGCTTTTTGCGGTTATCTCAAAATGATTGAATATGGAAATTACCAATTTTGAAACTAACAGTTTCATAATATGTGACAGTTATTTTACAAAACCATTACACGTTATGAAAATATATTGTTAATTTTTATGTATTCGTAGTTTTTATAAATTGCACATTATAGACACATTCCACATGTGCCTCATATCAAAATGCATTATTGTAAGTATTATACTGATTGAAGTGGTGTGTTTGTGGGAAAACTTTATTTATAATATTGTAAGAAACCCTTGGTCGGCTTTCACATCTAAACTCGCCTCGTCTGCCACACAGCCATAAATCAAACCTAGGAACGTCGATCCGGTGTTGCATATGAAGACCGCGTACATCTATCTAGCGACAGTTGCACGTAACATTTCGAAACATAGATATTTGGATGCAACGATCGGCGAGCTGGTATAGGAATGACCAATTCTTAAGTGTTCATATACGTTCTGGCACCCGCAACTCGCAGCCCAAGAAGCATGCGATTTGTTGATAGCAGCACTAGATGTTTCTGCGAAGCTCCATTTGGCAATGTGTGTTTCGTGAATAACGATGACGTCACTTCGACGTATTCGACACGTTGCAGAGCTTTGATGTGAGAGCCGGCTTATTGATCAACAGTTTGTTGAGTTTCTCAGATGAGTCTCGTTAACTTAGGAAGGACACTGTTAATAATTAATATTAACAGTTCATCTGTATGTAATATACATAATATATATAATATTTTATATTACGAGTCCATTAGTGTAAAGTTATTTTTAAGGATATCTTATAGTTTATTTTGAAATGATATGAAATATTTGTTAATATTATTATCCGTCCATTTTTTTTTTGATGTATTTTAAATTTTTTAATAAAAACTTTTTTTTATATCAAAGTGTTTCATTCATTGATATTTAAAAATTTCCTAATTAACACGTTGATCGCCATGGGGGTCACCGGTGACCGGCATTGGATTACGTTCAGGGGGCCATGGGGGTCACCGGTGACCGGCAAAGAAGACCTGCCTTAGAGTTGTTCTACAGCGCCGGCGGGCACGCGCGCAGTGCATTTTTCGATACACGGTGACCGGCATGGCCCTTCTGTATATTACTGCCACTTGGCCTGAAAATATGTCTTCCCAGTCACAAAATATAGGCTCACTAATGTAAAGAGTGTACATAATAAAAAAAAAAGTTTTCCTTTTAAATTGTAAATGTGTTTTTATTGATATAAAAATAAAAATTAAATAGATTTAAAAAATGTAAGTTATAAAAAATATGTAAATAATAAAAAAATAGAATAACAAAAATGATTATAAGGTATGTATACGTACATTTCCAGTTTATGTGTATCCATGTATTATACTACCCAATTTGAAAACTTTTATTCCGTATTTGTGCCTTTTCTGTTTATTATACCATCTAAATCTAAATATAATTCGACCGCGAAATGGCACCATGCCCTCGTCAACACATATGGACAGGTGACCGGCGAAATGGCCGGCACGGCGCAATAGAATAAATTAACTTGTTGGCGCCGCGACGGACACATGTGGCCGGCACATCATAAAAACCAATATTTACGTAAAAAAATCATCAAAATGAAAAAAAAACATTATATTCTTTCATAACCTATCAAATAATACCTTAAAAACAAATAATCATTTTTTAACTATTTTATGTAAAACTAGTTGGCGATCAATGTGTTAAAAATGATTTCATTAGGATTTTTGTAGTTTTTAAAATATCAAGTTATGTATCAAGTCACTGCAATCAATCAAAATTGAAAAAAAACATCAATTCATTATTTATTGCTAAAACCTTGACATGAATAATTTTAGACTTGAGTGAAAATAAAAATAAATTAGATGCTATCAAAAAATATTATTTTGAACAGGATTATTGGCAAATGATTACCAAACGATATTTACAAAAAGGGGGGGTTAAGATTAAGTCCTGTTGGTATTACATTACGGTGTCCGAGTGTATAAAGCAGTGATGCACAAACCGTGGCCCAAAATAACAAGTACTCCATCACCAAATTTTTCATTGAATATGACAAAATTCTAATTTCCTTGTACGACATTCTATTGTGCAAATGCATATGTGTGGAAACGATGCAGGAAGTGTGTGACCATGGACTGAGGGAAGTGGCGCGACCTTGTACTTGCCTATGACCCAATACTGTTGCGTGATAGGGTGAAGTAGGTTCCTTACTTTTTTCTTAAAGTTAAATACAATACCGTACTTTTGAAGGGCGCATCATAAAATATATTATGAAAAATATACCACTATTATACAAGCAATAATGAGGTTTTGTGTCATTTTCCTACTAAGATTTTTTCAGGCCATTTAAATTACTGTTTAATTTCGGTATTCAGGGAACAGATCATGCACTGTTTTTATGGACGGCAGATAAACGGAGAAGACCGCACCATACATTTTTAGAGTAAGTGAGCATATCTACTGTATATATAATGTGTATTAGTTATTGAGTCAATTCAACAAAAATGGTGATTAAGTCGTTTTTCCCAATTCAGTTACTTCTTTTTTTTTAAATCAAGCTAAATTTAGATAATACATCGACAGTTGTAGCTTACATCCTTTGGACACAACGTGTATTTAGTAGTGTGCAACAATATTATCCAATAAAACCTAAGTACATATTTTGAAAAACTGATGGTTACGTCCTTTTTCCTTTCTAGAGTCAAATACAAAAAAATAGAAAACAATTCTTTCGGAAAATTATCTAGCGCTCCTGTTCGAGATTGGTAGAAATTACTGAATGTCAGACCAATAATAAATTAATAAAACAATATTACTTCGTGTTAGCTTTCTTTAAGAGCAAATAACGTGTTATTTGTAAATTAACAATTATTAATAGTGCAAAAAATACTAAATAGCTAGGTAGGTATACTAAAAGATATGGAAAAATAATTTTTTATCCAGTTGTAAGTATATTATATTGTATGCCCATCTTTAAAAAATCTTACATTGTATACACCTTTTTTGAAATCAAACAAATATATGGTTTTTTTGTAATATAAAACTCAAAAAACATTGGTGAATAACCAAATTATATAATAAACTGATCGGTGACCTTGAAAATGTATTGGGTTCATTTTGTTACTTTATGTAAATTTGCCAAGAACTCGTTTTTTGGACACATTACATCTGCCATGATATGTGGGTTTTCAATTCAAATTCATAGGTTTTATCGAAAATAAACTATTTGGCATCCCGATTAAATATTTATAAACTAGAAATGTTATTATAGATGCACCTACCTATCAGCATAATTATTTTACCAAATCGGGATTTTTAGCATAAAAAATAAAAAAAAATCTGGATTTAGGAGCAAAAAGCGGGACAATCTAAAAAACACATAGTTCAATATTTCTGTTTATTTCTGTAATCATAAACACAAACTACAAAACTCTTTAATTATCAAAATAACAATATTTTTCCCGACACGCCTATGTGTATTTGGCTGAAGATTTTACTTCCTGCGCATCTATTCTATACACAAGACTGCTATCGGCGGTTATCTAGGGTAGTTTATCATATCGACGGCCCAGTATTGAACGGTAACAAGTCAAAAATTCGACATTTCGCAATATGGGCATCAAAATATTCGCAAAAATGAGCTTTTGCCAGTTTTGTATAGAAACAATTCGAAAAATATACTTTAGATACCCTGAGAGCCAGAAAACCCATATGAAATTTTACAAAGTTTCAAACAAAACCAGTTTTGTACAGTTCCATTTCGAATTGTTTCCATTTAAAACTGGCGATTAACCATACGTTTTAATTTCGAATAGATACATTCTGACATATTTCCTTTTGAGTTGTTACTGTTATTTTTTTTGGGTTGTTACTGTTCAATACTGGGCCATCGAATGTTTGTATTGAAGTATTATACTTGTTACAATAAGTTAGCCGTCTAAACAGTCACAACTGTCCATCTCGCTCTAAAATTTAGCACAGATAAGAGAGGTGCTGTTAAAACATCGCACTTATTGTAAAAATTATAATACTTCGATACACAAATAATGTCAAAAACTACCCCCGATAGCAGTCTTGTGTATAGAATAGATGCGCTGATGACTTTCTTTCTGCTGATTAATGTATTGGTAAAATTCAACATATTATTCAGTAATTCTGATTTTATTAATTCATTCGAACATCTGTTCTGAACTCTAAAAATCCTTCTTCAGTTTATAAATGCTGGCATGCTTAAACTAAATTAAATTAGTTTGAAAATATTTTTAGTCTCTTTTTCCGGGAATAACTTGAATACGTATTGACATAAACGTTTTATTCGTATTTGTTGAATAATCTAAATAATCGTCAGCTTAGCTGCCCTGCAGGTCAATCTATTAATAATCAACTCAGATAATCATATTATTTATTCTGAAAAAAAAAATCATTTCACATTAATAAAATATTATTAGTAGTTTGGTAGGTACATAATTATATTAGAAAGTAGGTAGATACCTATGTATATTTAATGGTTAAACCCCACCACCTAGAAAGTCGTCGAGCCGCCACTGGGAAGTAGTTACCCCTGGTTGATTGGAACCCCTTGTAAGTCATTTAGAATTAATTTAAATCCATGTACGGGGCGGCAAATTGGAGCTAGCACCCGACTGCCAGCTATTCTAACGCGGTCCCGTGTAGGGATTGCAATACCGAATGAAAATGTCAATACCGGTTTTTCGGTATTTATTATTGAATACCGGTGCTCGTTAAAACATTAAAAAACGGAAGTACTTATCAATGAATAGGTATAGCTATTAAAATCTCTTTAAAACACTATTTTAGCCAAAACCCACCTACTTGCATTTATTATGTTGACATCTAAAAATATGTTTTGATCATAATATTGTAGAACTAGTGACTTTTACAAATAATTTGAATATACTGATAATTTAAAATAAAGCCCTCAAAAAGACGTCTAGTTCATCAAGTGCAAAAAAGTCCGGCTGCAGTTTGTACTGCGTATTCCGCGGCTTGTAAAGTCATCAATAATTATAGAATAATTGAACATTTGTCACGAATATTTTCTATTTCGAAATAATATGATAATTCAACGCAACAATTATACTTATATGAATTTTCTTTCACTGTTATTATTTCACCTCTGTAGGATTCAGTAATAAACCTATTTGAATTTTAGCAGTACACAACTTATCAAACACGTAAACGAGTGTGCTTTCTTAATACCGAAAATTCCGGTATTTTGAATTTGAAAACCGGTATTTCTGTATTGATAAATACGGGAATGCCGGTTTTGAAATACCGGTATTGCAATCCCTAGTCCCGTGTGCTCCTTTGGTACTCCTGTTTGACCGCATTTTTTCAGCGATTATAAGCTCGCCAAGCGACACGTCGGTCTATGCCCCATGGCCTATATCATTTCGTTATTAGCCCGAAGACCTATCAGTTAACACATCACGTAAGTGCTATCATCTACCTACAGGGAATACACATTTAATGGGAACTGTCTTACCCAGTTCCCTGGTCTTACCAGTCGCGGGCTTAGAGACCCGGTGGACCTGGACACCGATTGATTATAATAAAATAAAATAAAAACCTTATCCAAATTACTACCAACGTATTTTGTAAAAATAACAATGTATTTCTTCCCTAGTGACAGGGCGACACAATATAAAAATAGTATTAGTTAATTTTTTGTGTACAATTATGTATCTATTTGAATAGTTATATTAATGATAATCGGGTTTTTTGACGTCAGTTGCATTTTGTTACGTTTTGAGTATTATTTTATACGCAATCTGTATGTAGGTATAACGCATTTAAAAAAAAAAATAATTTTGGTATAGTTCACTAATTGTATGACTGGTTTGAACCGTTTCGAGGTCCCCTTTTAAATCATATGACAAATCGATTGCGTCACATGCGTCAAAGAAACGCGCCACTGTGTCTTACCCTACTAGGTGTCTTATAACAGGCTTCAGATCTCGAGTGTGAAGATAGTTTTTTTTAAATTTCAATAGTTATGTCTGTATTATGATAATGCATTTAATTTTGTCACGTAAACAAAACGCGCATCCAATATTTGAAGACCGTCGGCGCAATGTTTGCTCTTTGGGCTCGATCATAAAATAATAAAAAAGCTCGACTTCAGAACCTTGCTTCAGGGCAACTAATCTTATTTCTATTATACTTATCTGCTCTGTGATTGTCTACCTCACACAACAGATTGGTCCATGGTCTACCTCCTTAACTATTGGTTGCTTTTGTGGTCTTTCAGCATTTTTCCATCTCAGGTTGGGCTACTTTTAATTTGTTATTATTTCTCTTATATGGTTCATGTTTCACACATAATTATATGTGTACATATTATGATAATATATGAGTCGCCTTGAGTCGTAACTCACATGTTGCAATTTTGTCATTTTTAGTTAAATATACCAAGTGATTCAAAGGCATTGATATATTATATAAAGAAAAATAGTTTGGTATCAAAAGTCACTGTAAACCAGTGGTTTCCAAACTGTATATTACTACGCTTCCCTTTAAAAAAAAATCTTGGCGCCTCCCCCCTTTATTAAATAATAGACAGGTTTTTAAATAGTCAACAATGTACGAGTACTAATACAAAAATAAAAAAAAATAAACAAGGTTTTACTAAGTAGGTAGGTAAGTACTTTATATTATTCATTTTTAAATTAATTTGTTTTTCATCCGATGAATGTGCTTGTTTATTAGCACAATCATTTTCAATAGTAGTCAATCCAAATTCATCATCGTTCATTGACAAATAAATTCTTTCATGGGCCCCACATCCTGAAGCGGGCCCCCAGGCTAGGATCTTTGGCGGGCCCACCTACCTATCGCTGAAGTTGATGGCAGTGTGGTGCTCTAATGTAGTGTTTCCTAATTTATAGACTGAGGTTATCATTTAAGTATATCAAACATCATATAGGTATCACGTCAAATTGCAACGCACAATTACATATTTCAAATATTTAGCAGTAATGAAACAAAGCAGCGCCGTAGGCGACTTTTTTTACTATTATTAAAATAATGTAAAAAGTGCATTAGCAAACTAACCAAGAACTCAGTTAATAGATTTTTGTTTGCTTCAATATACCTATCTGGCGCGGAAATCATTTAAAAGTGGAAACATGGCGAACTTATTTTTTTGTAATTTAGATTTCCAAAGCTCCGATGCCTTCACTTTGTCTTTTTAAATCAATGAATGCATTAGTTGTCCTTGCATTCATTTATTCACTCATTTTTTTTTTATTAATTTTGACCCTTTTATTTCATTTTTTCACGAGATAGCCAACGCGCTTCACAATAGGTAGTTTTGAAGTGAGGTACTTATTATAAAATTAGTCTCCATATTTTCAGACAGGTTTGCAAACAACCTTTTATAGGACTGCAAACCTGTGGCTACATTAATTGTGTTAAACTTTTCGCGCCTCCCTTTGCAACACTCCGCGCCTCCCAGTTTAAAAATCGCTGCTGTAAACCATGTTGACAAAGTTGACGATTGGTGTCGTAACTCACATGTTTTTAATAAAAAATGTGAGTTCTGTCACCGAGGCTTTTCTAGTCAATCAGGGAACTCTATTTTTCATGTATGTCTGCAGCCTTAGGAGTATTATGTATATTTAATAAAAAAAAAATGTAAATCGACTCACTCACTCATTAATATTCAAGGGAGTTCAACACCTTTCTTTTAATTACAAAAAACGGTGGACTTGTGGTTTTTGCGTTTATCTCAAAATTCGATTTTTTAAATATGCGAGTTATGACTCTAGGCCAGTGGTTCTCACGTGAAATTTAACTGTGGCCGCACCAAATTTCACTTTTGTGATCGAAAAAATTAAAGCTAAATTTTATTTTCTAAAAAAATGGATGAATTTATTTATAGACAAGTCCATTTAATAAAAGATATTTGAACATTTTAGTAAGTACATAATATTTATTTATTTAAAAATAATGCAAATGGAAATTGCTCAATACTCCTTTTTTCCAATGCGAGCTGCATGACTGCTTCTAAGTTTACATCTGTCAACTGGCTTCGATATATGAAGTGCACTACACTGCATCACAAGAAACTGAGACACAAAATTGAAATTGTTTCCAATTCTATGAATTTATTGACTTGATTCTTGGTCAACGTAGGAACTTCCACCAAAAATTTTCAACCGTGGTATTATTAAAATGGTTTTTAAGTACTTGATCATGACTCATTTCCAATAACGCATATTTAACGTTAGCCCAGTAAATTAAATTCAATACTGAAAATGATGTTGGTGACCGCAGCAAAATCCTCTGGTGGCCGCACATGAGAACCACTGCTCTAGGCAGTCTAGGCAACCCAATTATTTAGACACCCGAGTGCGTTTTCTAGTGTTGTCTATTTCTTTCGACCATGTCCGATCCTAATAGGATCATATGGGCCTCCACAGAGTAAAGGTTTGTATTGACAGATTTTGTTTTTTACGAGAAATGGATGTCAGCCACTTGCTCAACCTATTGGGTCCATACCCTGACACGCACAAATTGAAAAACAATACGTGTACTTGCCAGACCCAGGATTCGAATCTGGGACCCACGGCGTTATAGTCCAACGCTTAAGCCACCGCGAGCAAATTCGTATCCGGAAATTTGTACGTAAACAGTTCAACGTAGAACACTTATTCGTGTGCCACAGTACGTGAAACATGAGTTCGTGCAACATTTAATCAAATGACGAGTTCTTCGTTGAACATTTCACCGTGGAATACATTTCACCGTGGAATACGTATTCTACAACATGTGGCGCTAGTTTGCTGTGGCAATTAGATTCAATACGAATTTTATGAGATGTCTTTATCGGTTTTAAATAATTTTATGTTGAAACTACATAAATAATATACCTATACGATGTGATTGTATTTATAATCTACTTACCTACCTATTTTTTAATGTGTATTACGATGTAAGGATACCTTGTATTACGATGGTTTTATTACGTATTTATAAGTGTTTTATTTAGACATTAATATTGTAAGTTACCGAAATAGCAATACGTTGTTAAATATTATAAATAAATAATATTATATTTATCATTCCCTGTGTAATATATTAGTATTAGCTAGTATTAGTATATTAGTAAGTAATATTGCACTTTAATGGTATAAATTATCAACAGCTATGGTTGATTTGAAACCTTTAGTAAGTAGGCATTATTGAAAATACAAAGATGGCAATACCTACCTACTTTAATTTAAAAAATAAATATATATAACGTATTAGACAATTTTGAGTACTTCTTTTACATAGATCCAGATTTATAATTCCTTGTGTAATATATTGGAATCATGTAAGTATAGATAATTGATGATTTTTATTAGTAATATTATGTAGTGCCAGCTATTTATTGGTGGGAATTAGGAAAACATTATATTAGGTAGGTAGGTATATAAGTCATATAGTAGTATAGTCAACAACCACGTGATAAAGAAATGTTATTTTGAATATTTATATTATGTATCATAA
Organism: Rhyacophila brunnea; assembly: GCF_057557595.1. Lineage (NCBI taxonomy): Eukaryota > Metazoa > Arthropoda > Insecta > Trichoptera > Rhyacophilidae > Rhyacophila > Rhyacophila brunnea. The sequence goes on from NW_028233276.1 coordinate 1,206,671, forward strand.
TATGCATTAAAGTTTCTAACATAAACGAAACGCGCATTCGATATTGGCAATATTCGAAGACACTAAACGGGCTTAGTATTTCTTGCGTTGCTGGCTTCAAATTCTTGGTCGATGGTGACTGGCTTTCGCATATATTATTACTCAGTTCTTGTGGATACTATTGGACTACTAGTGGACCTATAGATATTTAAAATGCACAATTATGCAACTGTAACAAAAGTAACCTATAACGTAAGTGTATTAAACATTACATATTATTATTTATAAATCATGTATGTGTGAATACGTAGTAAACAGAATACAGTAGGTACCTAGCCAAATAATTAACATTTTTGCTCCAAAGCGAACCACATTGAGCTCCACTGAATGGAAATTATATTAATAAATAAACTTTTTGCTAAGAATGGCTGTCACTTGTTAGCCATTCGCCCAACCCATTGGGTCTTTACGCTGTATCAACACACAATGGTTTCAAATGTTTTAATCAGATTATTATAATCTGATTAAATCATTTGAATAAAAATATAGATATTATATGAAAAATATTCTCTTAGGTATAAGTATAAAAAAACAAATCAAATGTTCTCCTACATATAATTTTGCGTGCGGACAGTGGACTAATTGAATTAAAACTTATTGTAAGTAGGTATTATTGAAAATACAAAGATAGCAATACCTACCTACTTTAATTTAAAAAATAAATGTTTTTACCGAGGTATATAGATAAATGCAGTTATTATTTAATTCACTTAGGATAATATTGATCTTTATATATAAAGTACGCAGTACCTACCAACATGTCCTAAATATAATTAAAAAATCAATAACTAAAATGCTAAAATGTAGTGTTTTGAAATAAATCAATTACAAATCCGTTGTATTTTGGTGTATTTTGGAGACTGCATTTCATAAAAAAGACAAAAGACGTATCCAGATGGTAATGATTTTGTATAGAAATTATGTCAGTTTATTGTGTAGGTTTCTTCTATTATTATTGTGTGCACAAAAAACATTTGGCCACTGTAATATACCTAACATCTGGAGTTAGGGTTTATAAATAAATGTACCTACCTATATAGATAAATGGTGTTATTTAATTCATTTTGAATACTACAATACAAAACTACATACAAATAATATAGGTACCTATATGATCTAATTGTATTTATAATATTATAACAAAAACATGTGGCCACTGTAACATACCTAATATCCGGAGTTCTGATCAAATCTAAAAATTAAGATTAATAAAAAGTCAACATTATTACGTACCTTACTATAAGAAAAATAACCTGTAATGAAACGGAGTGTATTAAACATTACATATTTATAAAAATATATATGTGAATTCTTAATGAACAGAATATTTATATAGTAGGTAATTAATATTTTTTCTGCAATCCGGAACATCAATTGGCTCCATAGAATGGAGATTATATTAACAGACTTTTTACGAAGAACGTTGTTACTTGTTAGCCAATCTTGGTCTCACGTTGGATTAACACACATTTAAAAAACAACATGTATTTTTTATCCAGTCACGGGATTGAACCCACTTTTTATATGGAACCGCTCTGCCAAGTCGGATACCATGGCTGTATTATCAACAGGATATGCAAAAGTTAAAGTACCTACGTAGTAGTACCTATCTATAAAGTTGCAAAGATCAATCATATCCAACATGAATTCAATAAATGCAGTCATCTATATAAGTAGGTATGTTTATTTTTAAGTTGAATAATAATAATAATCAAGAAAAATAATAAGAACACACATTTTGTATAGTACTATAATAAAATTTCAACATATTTGGTAGTTAATTAAACAACGTGTATTTTGGTACATCCGCGGGGTCGAACCCACTCTTTATAAACGACCGCTCCCCCAACTCGGGCACAAATATTTAAAATTAAAGTAGGTACTACGTACTTATCTATAAAAATCAATAATATCCTAAATGAATTAAATAACAGCAGTTATCTATATACCTATATACATTTATTTTTTAAATTAAAGTAGGTAGGTATTGCCATCTTTGTATTTTCAATAATGCCTATTTACTAAAGGTTTCAAATCAACTATAGCTGTTGATAATTTATACCATTAAAGTGCAATATTACTTACAAATATACTTATACTAGCTAATACTAATATATTACACAGGGAATTATAAATATAATATTATTTATTTATAATATTTAACAACATATTGCTATTTCGGTAACTTACAATAATAATGTCAAAATAAAACACTTAAAAATACGTAATAAAACCATCATAATACAAGGAACACACATTAAAAAATAGGTAGATAAGTAGATTATAAATACAATCACATCGTATAGGTATATTATTTATGTAGTTTCAACATTAAATTATTTAAAACCAATAAAGACATCTCATAAAATTCGTATTGAATCTAATTGGAACAGCAAACTAGCGCCACATATTGTAGAATACGTATTCCACGGTGAAATGTATTCCACGGTGAAATGTTCAACGAAGAACTCGTCATTTGATTAAATGTTGCACGAACTCATGTTTCACGTACTGCGGCACACGAATAAGTGTTCCACGAAGAACTGCATACGTACAACTTACATGTAACCGAGCAAATTAACTATTACTATTAGCGATTTGATTGAATTAAAAAAATCAAGATGACAATAACAAAGTGATAACCTTCACGCTATTGACTTTATAATTTTTGTCTAACTAATTTGAATAATTTATGGAATTAGAATCACATTTTGAGGGCAATAGTTTTTTTCGATTGTCCTTTGTTATACTTATAACTCCGCATAGAGGTAACCGTATTAATATAAAAGGTTAATTAATTCAGTATCTACTTACAATCTACTTTAAAAAATGAATTCTTAATGTATACACTACTTGTATAATCAATGCAATTTACAACCTGTGTTCGACTCATTAACGTACTGTCCAAAAGGATGTACGTACATGTCATTAACAGCTATTGTTTCAAAATACTTTTGTTATGTATATGTATGTTTACATGTATACTTTATTATCATTATGTTTGCGTGTATTATTATATAGCTGACGTACCCTGAAAATATCCTGGACCACATTACCAATGATTAGGTTTTAGGGCGAGCCAATAAGACAGTATATAACCTATAGCTTAGGCTTACCATAATTATGAAACTCTAAACCGGGACAGGAACGGGATACAGGTCAAAGAAACAAATTTAATCACTAAAAATTGTTTTAATATTAAAAAGTACGTACAAAAGAAGAATTCTGCTGCAGCAGAAGTATAAATTTACTTATTTATTGCACCAGTCATACTTCTCGCTGGAATGAACTTTTTTCAGCACTTTATAATTTTTTTTAAATTTCCTTATAATAAAGGTTGCGTGTAATGCTGAAGTGGCCAATTGAGTTACTCGAAGTGTGTGAGTATGAACATTATGTATTTATATATTTTCACAACAAGAGCTTCAATTTCGATTGTTAGACCATCCACAGCATATTATGCACCAGTGGCGAAGGGTGGAGGTAGGCTATTAGGATTCACCATAAATAGTGCACATTAAACTTTGTTAGTCATACGTATTAGTTTTACATTACAACCCAACACCAGTTTCGTCTCACGATATTCAGTTTAAAAACGTAGTTTAGAAAAAATACATCGATAAAAAATTTCCATCTTTTATTATCTATCAGCAGTAAAATTATAAAGCATTTGTATCAAATCTTCCATCATCTTAACCAGCGGCTCCGAATCTATTGTATGGTTAGCACTCTCAAGAAATATTTGACCAATGCTTCAAAATTAAATAAAAAATAATAGGTAAGTATCAATCAATGTTGAAATCTTTTGAATTGTTTTTTTTTCTCGTACCGTTAGCTTTTCTACCTAAAAACCGTTCAGAATTCGAATCGAGGATTTCTAGTTTTTTGTCCATTCGCCAAAAAAAAATTAGAAGGATTTAGAAAATTTGAATCTAAATATTGCGTATGTGAATGTTCGTTTATAACTTTCTAAATTATAGTATTCCAAATCAATATATCTTTTATCTCCTGTCATGCTATTTCGTACCCCTGGTGTTAGGAAAATCTGTCCATATATTATATCCACGTGGCTCCCCTACAAGCAAACATCTAATTAGGTAGAATGAAATCATAAATATAGTATCGCGCCATTTTTTCTGTAAAAAGTTAACTTTATGGGATAAAATAACGAAATTACCATTATTAGATCGCGGGAGAAAATAAGGTAAGTTTAAGATAACATTCAAGGCCATCTGTGAATAATTTCGTTGAGATTGTATCACCGTATTGGCAAACTTTTTCGATAGGAAATCAGCACGATGGCTTATGGAGATTAAAATATGCTGTTGCATTGATAGATTGATAACATAATATCGCAGGGGAGTACCTAGGTATTTTAGTGCCCTTGGCAGTAACACAAACTTGTACCCCATACGTTTTACATACGGTAAAAATGTCTACCTATAAGTACCTACTACCTATACGTACTAAGTTCACGCATGTTCGGCTATTATTAATATATTTAATAAAAGGCCATTAAATACCTAAAATGTTTAAACAATTTTGACTACAACTAAAAAAATCAAAGATCCCTGATTTGTTGATTAATATATATTAAAACCGTATAACTCTACATTATACTTGCTGATAATGTATGATGAAACATTGAATTTTCAACACTATCTTTAATTAATAATATAATATAATATAATATAATAATAACAAGGCACACACGCTTAACAGGCAATTATCGAGAAATATTTTATATACATAATTTACAACAACTATTATTATAATAACGCCTGTACATGTTCATGGATTTACTTGCAGCAATGGTGTATATTTTAAGCTATCGCGATAATAACTGTTAAAACGTAAAAGTGCTGACTGTCTCCCCAATCTCATTCTTCAAGCGTAAGCGAGACGCTATGTTGTCATCGTACTGCGGTATAGTCCCGATTCCTCTGTAGACTCATCCATTTCAATTCATGACACTCAGTATGCGGGTACACAGGGCGCTTAACGTTAGCGGACAGCAGAGCCAGTCCAAAAAATAAAAACAAATCTTTCTTAACTTTCTTCTTTAAGCACTACGGTGCATGGTTGTAGCATCAGTCCCGTGCGGCTCCGTCTCGGGACGGAATGAGCACTTAAAATCACTCCTTTCAGACACGTTTAAAGCGTCATGGAAAGCGGCTGTGCATATATGACGGGTGGCGGTGGGAACCACTTTAACGTAGGTTCGAACAAGTTCGTAGATAATCGGCAAATGTCGAAATATTCTATTTATTTATTTATTTAAAAAAAGACACATTTAGCACATAGCAAATTATTAATTCAAGACGTTCACAACATGACATTTAGAATAAAGAGTACAAGTAAATCAACTAGAGAAAAAACTAGGTTGAGAAAAAAAACAAAGCGAACAATAATTTTATAGAAAAGAAATACAATAAAAAAACAACAAAGATTCAAAAAAAAATACAAATTAAACAATAAAATAGAATTTTAAAAACAGAATACATAATGAATCGCTAAAAATGTCTACATCTCTATGGAGTGCATTGACCAGCCGCACTATAAAAAGCAACGATATTTGCCGGTTTTTTTTACACAAAACTTAAAACAATCAATAAACAACTATCGAAAAATGCATTCTATAAAAAGCAACGATATTTGCCGGTTTTTTTTTATACGAAACATAAAACAATCAATAAACAACTATCGAAAAATGCATTCTATAAAAAGCAACGATATTTGCCGGTTTTTTTTATACAAAACATAAAACAACTATCGAAAAATGCATTCTATAAAAAGCAACGATATTTGCCGGTTTTTTTTACACAAAACTTTATTTTTTATCGTAATCACAAGAAGAATGAAACAGCGAAAAGGCGGCATCTCCACAGGCGCACCCCTCACTACGCCACTGTGATATCGTACGAATATCCAACTTACTTGTACTGTCATGCTTTTTCTTTGGGACTTCAATTATCTGCATTTAAATAGGAATTTCGCCAAGTGAAAAATAGTGTAAAAATCTTAAATCTGTTTTTTAACTGTCGTTTTTTTGTGATTTTACCGAGGCTTTGACTGCGACTCGCTGTCATATCGCATATTCGGAAATTTGTACGTAAACAGTTCACCGCTGGACACTTATTCATGCGCCGCAGTACGTGAAACATGAGTTCGTGTAACATTTAATCAAATGACGAGTTCTTCGTTGCTTCGTATGCTACAACTTGTGGCGAATTTTATGAGATGTCTTTACTAGGTTAGGTTAGGTTAGGGTTAATCTAATTGAAACAGTACTATTTGCAAACTATCGCCGCATTTTGTAAGATACGTACAAATGTATTCCACGGTGAAATGTTCAACGAAGAACTCGTCATTTGATAAAATGTTACACGAACTCATGTTTCACGTACTGCGGCGCACGAATAAGTGTCCCACGATGAACTGCATACGTACAACTTACATGTAACCGTCATATCGCCCCTTCTCTTTTAGAAGTGGATCCACCGATCAGGTCCTCACTCTATTCTGTTAAAGAACTTTGCTATTGAACCAAGCTCTTCCGTCTTACCCACCACCAGGGCAACTTTCAACTCGTCGACATTCTCATAGTTATCAGCAATTCGCAGCTGTACTCTGTGACGTATATTTAGGGCATTGTACTGCTATATGTACAATGTCCTCTAAAACATCACATTCATCGCAGAGCTGCGAATCCCTTCTTCCCGTGAGGACATCAAATTAATCTTTTACCCATTGTGTGCCCTGTTCTTAGTCTCAGTACTAGCTTAAGCTCGTTCCTCTTCAAAGGAGACTCTACAAACCAGAACTTTGAGGGAAATGAAAATGCCGATGAGTTGACAAAAGATCCTGACCAATAAGAGATATCATATTTTAGTTAGTGGATCCCAGAATGCTTGGCCTCCTCAATGCACCGACTGATTTTGACCCTACGATAAAAAATAAAAAGAACTTTTTATATTACGAGTATACACGTTTTTAAATTGTCTGTTGAACCATGTACACTTGACAATTCTATGTATAAATAACAACTTTTTATTGTACTTCATAGAAATACTGAATAAATATTATAGAATACAGAAACGTCATTTTGACATTTCATATTGATTTCCATAGTAACGCACGTATATATTATAATTTAGTTGCTAGGACCCACTTAGCAACCAATAATAGTGAGTAGAAAATATTACTTTTAACGATTTTTTTCCGAAACATACAAAACAGCATTAACTGAAAATGAATTCAATTCTGCTTAAAGATGGCCAAAAGTTTTAAAAGAATTCATTGTCATCGTGTTCTGATATATTCTAAAAGTTTCAAATGTCTAGCTAGTCGGGAAGTTAGTTGAACTAGTTAGTAGTTATCTTGGACAAACAAGAAAAAATTTGTACTGCACAAGAAAAAATCTGTACCGGACAAACAAGAATACGAGCTAATAAAAACGTGGTAATAACAATTTCCCGTCCATTAAAATCTACTATAAAATACACATTATGTACTATGTAGGTATAAATTATTATTTGCAATTTCTGCCTTAATTGTTTACTGTCTCTTAGCAGCGCATCATTAACATCGTTGATTGACAGTTGAATGTTTTTTCTGTGTAAAATTTGTGAGAAATGCGCATCTTTTGGTATAATTTAATAATTTGATAACTAGTTTGAATTATTTGGAGGCCACCATTAACATACTAAATAGACGAATCGTTTGCGTAATTTGCGTCAAAGAAAATCGCCACTGCTTGGTCTGAAATGAGTCTATAAAGAAAATGTGCCATCGTATGTGGATAGATTACCACTATATGGCATCCCTAGCCAATGAAAAATGGCGTACCTGCCGTACCTTATCCGTTTTACCTTCCTCGTGTTTTTGATTCATCGATTAGCCTATGAGCAGAAATTAATTCGACCTCAAACTGATATTAAAGTTGAGATCTGGTCACAGATGCGTAAAAAGATTTGATGTCATCAAGAGGAGAAGCGATTCGCAGCTCTGCAATGAATGTGATTATATTCCACACCCCTGTACAATGTCAAACATTTGAGCGACGAGTAGAGTTTCGACTTAACGAGAAATGTACCCTGGAATTATGGAAAACGGAAGAAATCGGTAAAATTGCAAACTTATTTAGGGAGAGGTCCTAAACAACGGGTTCTAATAAAGAAGCGATATGCTAGTATTAGTACCTATATCACAGTCAACACTTAGGTAAAATTATCAAAAAACTACTACATCCCCAGTATGTACCATAGTGCAGGGGTGGCGAACCTGTGGCACGCGAGATTATTTTTAATGGCACGCATTTGAAGAGAGAAAAAATACCTTTCATAATAATAAATGACAAATCGTATTATATAAAAATAGCAGGCAAATACTCATCAAGAATAAGCATTACGTTTAATTTAAATATGTATATAATTGCATAGACTTTATGCATCACATATAATATTATCACACCAACCTCATCAGGCGGCGGGGGATGCCGCGTCACGAACCTATGATTTTGATCGATTTACAATGCTTGCGACCACTGTAGCGAGAGAATGCCTGAGCTGATAGGAGCAATTCTCATGACAATGTGTGCGATAACAATCAAACTAATTAATACATTAACAAACAATTTCATTTATACCTACAAAAAATAACTGCACCAAATAAGAAACAAAAACTTGGTGAAGCTAGTAGTAGTAATTCTGGCAGACGGTTTCAAAATTCGTGGACCGAAATGTATGGCGTAATTGAAAAAAAAGTGATAATTCTATATTTTGTCTGCTATGTTATGTGAGTGGTATCTATAACATCATTTTTAAAACAATTTTTAAAAACTACTTTTTCATCATGAAAAACTGCTTGGCACGTCAGAGAGTTGAAAAATAATATTTAAATTTTGGCACGTGTACATAAAAAGGTTCGCCAACCCTGCCATAGTGTATTTTTTGATACAGGAGCACCATATATCAGGTACATATTGAACAACCGACATTTAGTCATACAGTGTAGAAATCCATGCGATTCTGAGTCAGACAATTTTTGAGTAGGTAACCGACATACGTATTTATAGGTCATCATCGATGGCTTCACAACACGAGGTGAACCATTCTCAGAGAACTACGCCGTACGCTGGGGCAGTGACCTTCAGGCGACTTCACCGGCCACTCTAGTATCCTTGTTGACACTTCTGTCCTGCTACCCAGGATACCTGGTTAAATGTAAATTGTACGTAAAATATTTCACCGTGGCAAAGTTCGCCGTGAGCTTTCTTATCGGAAAGAGATGACCGTATACAATACGGTCTCCAATTTTATTAGATTCAATATGAACATTAATTCAATTTTCATAGCTGATTTTGATAAAATTCATGAATTCAAGGATAAAAACCTAACCTGGTTAAAGGTTAATTAGTTATTATGGTAGTTAGGTTGAAATTAACAAATAATCCAGTATATCAGCTATTTTAAAAATTTGTTTGCTGCTGGCTTCCTGTAAAGTGTAAACCGACAAGAACCATGTTTTATTTAGACATCATTTTTATGTCAGTACTATACGATCCCATAGAAGGGGTCCAAGAACTGATCCCTGGGGACACCCCATTGTGGATTTCCTAGATATTATTGTATTGCCAGTATCATATAATATAGATCTGTCACTGAAATAATTTTGGATTAGTGCATATATGTCTCCCGGTACACGTTTTAATCGAAGTTTACACAATATTAATGGCCAGGAAGCACTGTCAAAGGCACCCGCTATGTCTTAAAGAATGCCTAGTACGTATTTACTTGTTGCTGTTTCAGTGTAGTTGATAACTTTTCGAATCGCATCCTCAGTGGATTTACCCGGCCTGAAACCATATTGGTTCGGGGAGAGTGGTGCAGTCTCTGCGAGGTGAGTCTCAAGTCGTGTGCACATAAGACGCTCCAGTACCTTGCTGAATGTAGGCAAGAGTGTCAGAGGGCGGTAGGCCTTAGGGTCAGAGGGAGGGCGGCTACCGGCTTTAGGGATTATCCTAAGTATTCCTTTTTTCCAGCAATACGGAAAAATACTACTGGAAAAGCATTCGGAAAAAAGAGACGTTATTTCTTGCGCTGCAACAGCCCAAACATGCTTGGCCATCAAATTGTCAATACAATCATGGCCAGGTGCTTTCCCAGCGAGAAGGCTTTGAAAAATGCCACCAATTTTATGCTCGGATGGCAATGGCGAAGAGGTGACTTGGTATGGGAGCGCTGCTACAAAACGGGCTTGCTGAAGAATCGTATCATCCGTGGAAGGATCATCCTGTGGTATGAGGGCATCAAGTAATAGCGTGGCTGTTTCAAGCTGCGTAGTGGTGAATCCACGACCTAGAAGTCGCTCAATGCCACTAACGATCTTGGTTGGGCGAAGTCCAATCTTAATCGCGCGATACGGTGGACCCCAGGGGTCCGAGCCACCCTCAGTAGTGACAAAGTCGCGCCAGTGATCCTTTTTTGCTTGGAGATCGTGATCAGTGATCCTTTTTGATGACCTCCTGTCGATCACGCTTCCAAACGACTGTAGTATTATTGCCTATGCGGATGACGCGCTTCTCCTTGTGAGTGCAAACAGCCGCAATGGTCTTGAGCTAGCTGCTAACGAGGCTTTGGAAACCATTATGACCTGGGGTTTTACTAACAAACTCACTTTTTCTCCGCATAAAACAGAATCCATCCTCCTCAAGGGAGCAGCCAACCTCACTTCAAGGTCGCCCACCATCCGTATGGGTAGTACTTTAGTTAAAGTCAAAGATAAGGTTACATATCTAGGCATTTTATTGGATGACAAATTATCATTTATGCACCACGCCAAAACTTCGGTGGCTAAAGCCAAAGCAGCTTACCATCGGGTCTCCTGGCTTACTGGAAGTAATTGGGGTCTTAAGTTCAGATCTCTTAAAATAGCTTATGATGCAATCTTTATGAGTATCGCTGGATATGCCGCCAGCACGTGGTATCATAGATGTAAGTTATTGTCCATCCGGAAAACTCTTCTCAGCGGTCAACGCTCAGCATTACTTGCCCTCACTAAGGCTTATAAGACGACTTCTACCGACGCGTTGCCTGTCCTTGCTGGAGTGCTTCCGTTAGACCTGCACATTCAGGTCCGTGGTGCCACGACCGCCTTGCTTGGGGGTCTGGTGGCGGAGGTTGGCGGTATCTTTATATCGCCGCCTTTAGGTCTTGGACCCATGAGCCGGTGCGCTCGAAAAGTTATTGTACGCGACCTGGCGTATGACACGGCGCTGCGTGTGTGGCAGGGGCGATGGACCACTTCTTCCAAGGGCAGACAAACGCATTTGTTCTTTCCTAATATTAAGTGGCGCATGGAGATAACCAGATTGACTCCAGACCAATGGACTTCTCAGTTCTTAACCGCACACGGTGGTTTTGCCTCCAAGCTCTGTCAGCTTGGCCTAATAGAATCTCTGACTTGCTTATGTGGCGAATTGCAGGATGCCGATCACATCCTCTGGGAGTGTCCCTATATGTCGGTTGAAAGGGAAGAGCTTCTCAAGTCGGTCCGACCCTCAGTTGAACCGGTCGGCCATTGCGACTTAGTATCTACGAGGGAAAATTTCTCAGCTTTTAAAAAGTTTGCGGCATTATACGGCAAGCGAGAAGGTCTTTTCTCATCGAGAATTGACCGTAATACATTATATGGAATTAGGGATCACGCACACTCTAGTGCACGCCAACCAAGGTCTTGGGAAGTTGCTCCTGGGACACTTTCGGCACAAATTTGAGCAGCGCCTATCGTTCGTTACGCCACGGTATACGCCTACATAACGGGTGTGGAGACGTGGCGGGTGGTGGAGGGAAAAGCAAGTACTATACGATCCAGAGAGGTTGGACGGTCCTTAATATACGGCCATATATTTCCGATACAACATTTCACGGTGACATGTAATACGGAGAACTGCATATGTACAAGTTTCCGGACACGGGATATCCTACCAGCACTCGAAATGGAAAAGTTTACGAACCGAAGCGCTCGACAATTTTCTGAAGACATAGACATAGTATACAAATTTATGTGTATTTTATAAAAATAAGTGCGTTAGATTTTTTGTTTTATGGCCTATCTAGCTCAGACTGTCAAATTATTCTTTCCCACGAGACGGAGCGACAATTTTATCGATTTTACGAACCGTAACGGCGCTCCGGTCCATTTCGAGACCTGCATTTGGACACTGTTCATTCTTGTGACATTGTCTGCCTATAAGAGTCTACTAAATTTAATTAAAATTCTTATTGGAGACGGCTATAAAGCTCTGGGTTATGTCATATACGCCATTTGCCTCCTTTTAATGTTGGGTCATATTGTGCGCAACACTTTTTTAAAATATATCAGTCGCGCGTTTGTCGGCCTCGGTGAGACTCCATCATTTTAACCCGTAAGTCTTCACTGTTCGGATCAATGTCATGTACATCAGGATATTTGTACGATAGGAAAGGAAAGAAAATTATCTAGTGCTGTACGAATGCCTCTCCAAGCTGATTCCACTTCTCTGCGTTGCGTTGCCACGTACTTCCGCAGAACTTTATCATTTTATCGATCCAGCGGCCTCTAGGTCTACCTTGCGGACGTTTTGTACCTATTGGATATCACTGGGTGACTAAATATGTCCAACAATTGTCCTTTCTTCGAGCTGTGTGTAAAGCCTATTTCCTTTTGAGGTTTTTAGCAAACTCTATTACATCGCAAACCCTTGTCTGTTCCCTTATCCACCCATTCCTCTTTATGTCCTTTCGCGTTATGCCCAGCATGTACCTCTCCATACCACGTTTGTGCTTCTCTAAGTTTCTGGATCTCTCTTTTACTTAGGGTCCATGTTTCACACGCATGTGTGATTACGGGAAGCACACATTGGTTGAACACTTTGCGCTTTAGGCACAGTGGGAGGTCACTTTTTAAGACATTCAGGCGGCCAAAAACACTCCAGCCTAGCTTTACTCTGCGAACAATTTCATCAAATATACTCGTACATCCATCTATAGACACTAAACTTGTTGCCCCAGATAGATGTAGTTTTTCACCTGTTCGAGCTGAGTGCCATTGACGAGGATCTCTTTTTGGCCCGCTAAGCAGTTGAACATGATTTTCGTGTTTGATACATTTATTTTCAAGCCTACTTAAGCAAGGACACTAATTATTAAAAGGACGTAATTAAAAACTTTACCTTTTAATTAAAAAATACCGCGTATATTTTAGGTAATAAAATAAGCTCGCTATAAAAGTGGTTGGCAAATAAGGCACGGCTTTATTTTGCCGCGAATCTCGTTCGCTGTTGGTACTATGTGAGTAGAATCACATTTATTTGTTTATTTGCTTAATACTTACGTTATAATTCATTCTAAAACTAAATTTAAATTTTAAAGCGAAGGTTCTTTGGATATGTTGTAATAATAATTTCTGTGACATCCTAATATTATTAATATGTTAATATTTGAAAATTATAATATCTTTCGAACACGGCACGAGGATATTATTTTTTCTTCTTCATTTGTTATACAATTTTATCAGAAAAAGATTTAAATTGCAGTTTTATAAACAATAAATACTAATTTTTATGTTTATATTCCACGATTTTTATTAGTATAATATGTATTTATACAAATGGTTTATTAGTGTGTGAGTGAGTGTTTAGTTACAAAACTGTTTTAGCAAATTTAAAACACGAGTGTAGTTTTGTAGTTTGTAAAAATATTTACTAAATAATTGTTTCTCTACTTTATGATATAAGAGATATATTTCATATTTAAGGTAAGTCAATTATTGTAATACTTAGCATAATATAATAATCACGTAAAAATCTATTATAAAAAAACAATAATTTAAATACGTACCATTAATGCAGTGACAATTATTATTATTCAGTTTCGTCACTGTCCAAGCCAATTGTTGTAACCCTCAAATATCAAATTGTTCAGGAAGTGTAAAAAATGTGGGCATTAGATTTACTTATTAATTTATTTATTATTTTATTACAAATTGACAATTTTCTTTTATTGACACACCAGTAGCTTACATTTAGAGGGTTACAGCTAGAGTAGGGGTTCGGGAATTTCCCGACAGGAATTCTTAAAATTTTTTCGAGATTTTCCATCCCGAATCTCGAGAATTGAAATTTTTAAAATTTCGGGAATTCCCGGATCTCCAGAATCTTTTCTCGGGATTCGGGATTTCTTTATTATCAAATATAAATTGAAAAAACGATTTTCTATATGAAAAAAGTGGACAGAAAACACAAAATGTTCAAAGACTGGTCGGGGCATTTAGCTCAATTAAGCCAACGTCGACTCAAAATGAGCGCAATTTTTTCAACATAAGGGAATTTTGTGTCTCAAAAGCGTACGCGATTGTCAGTCTGTGTTTTTTGAAATTCCTTTGTTTTTTGTTTTTTTGTTTTCCTAGTTTTACGAGTATTTTGTTTGTCTTCTTACATAAATAAAAAACACATTTTTTTGGAATTTGTCTGTTTTTACACTGATTTTAAGATTTTTACAGTTTTTTTTTAAATTGCCCGATATCTCGAGAAATCTTTTCAGGAAATCCCGAATCTCGAGAATTCAAAATTTCATCATTTCGAGAAATCCCGAATCTCGAGATTATGATTTTCTCGGGAAATACCCAACTCTAGTTACAGCATTTGGCTGGAATATTTTTTATCAAGTTACAAATGGCTTGAAAAATAGTTTTGTGAATTATTTTGATTTGAAATATTTTTTTGGGATTTATGATACTTGGCCAGTTCTTGTAAGAGTATGCAATAAATCCATTGTTTAGTGAGGGTTACGACAATTATTGACCTTTACAGTAACGGTTTTTACTATTGCATTAATTATTGAGGAATGCTTACTCCAACTAGTGGATATCGCAGACATTCTGACCATATTACATATCTAACGTTTATGCCAAATTAATATTATATTTTACGCGGGTAAGTAGCCAATCGATATTGCACGATTATTGCAAATGGTCCTGGTTGTTTTTAAAAAAAAACTCACGTATTTCCTATCACGGAAAACAAATTTGCCTTAGCCGCATCATTTTTTAATATTCAAATAATAAATAAGTAACTAAAATGAAGGTTGATCTAAAATTAGATCTAAATTTAATAATCATACAAATTCACGGCGATTAATAAAAAAAACACTTCTTATTTTCATATAAAATAAATTTCATTCTAATTTTTGGCTCACCCGTAAAGTTAGTTATTTTGTAAATATAGGACATATTATTATTATCAAAATATCCATGATATTATGTCATCGATGGATATAAAATAATATTGGCAACAGGTAGTTGTATTTTACAACGTTTTTCTTAGCTCGTATTCTTATTTGTCCGGTGGTTCTTTGTCCGGTACAAATCTTTCAATCGATTTTTAACTAACTTCCCAACTAGCTAGATATTTAAAACTTTTAGAATATATCAGAACACGATGCCAATGCATTTTATAATACTTTTAGCCATCTTTAAGTAGAATTGAATTCATTTTCAGTTAATTCTGTTTTGTATGAAAAGTTATTTCGGAAGAAATCCGTAATCCAATCCACTTTTATTGGTTGCTATAGGTCTGGGGTCCTAGCAGCTAAATTATTAATATATACCTGCGTTACTATGGAAATCAAAATGACATTTCAGTATTATTTCTATCAAGTACAAATTTTTTTATCGTTTAAGCTAGCAAGTCAAGTTTATAATATTATTCAACAGAAAATTTAAAAACGTTGTAGGTATATAACAAGTTATTTTTTTACTAGGGAATTTAATACAGGTACCCACTATTATTGAGTGTACCTCGTAATCAAACAACGTTGTCTACAAAAAAGTGTTTTTTTAGATAATGTTATTTAACATTCTCGGCTACTTGATAGTCAAATAAGTTTATGTCAATCTTTTCTAGTTTCTTCTTAAATCGTCAGTAAAGTTTAACGTTAACTACATAAAGTTACCCTTGTTTTCATAAACCATACCTATAAATTTTAACATCACTATAAGCAAGATAAATGTACAATACAAAATAAATAATAAAATATAAACATTAGGTTTAAAATTAACATCTCCGTAACGTTTTTTGGATCTCCTGTAAAGTTGCACTTTTGTAGATAGTGTTGTTTGACTTGTTTCACATGAATATTGAATAATAATGACATTGAATAATAAACTCTAGCTGCATTGTAATATTTGTAATAATAGTCAATTTAAAAATTCTACGTTAGTTATAATAATTATTCAATATTATTTTGGTGCTGTCGAAGGTTGGTGACCAAATTTAAGTATATCTTTATCATTATTCTATTCCAGTCGTATCGGATCACTAACGCTTTAGAGACGTTAGGTTGCGTAGGTATACAAGATAATAATATGTATGCTATGTCTCTAATGCCTTTTACCTTTCCCTGAATTATGAAATAGAGTAAATAACACATCGCTTGTGACCAAATTTAAGTATAACTGTATCATTATCCTATTCCAGTCGTATCAAATGACTAATGCCTTAGATGATAGGTTGTGTAGGTAGATAAGATAATATATTATGTATGCTATGCCTCGAATGCCATTAACCTTCGTATCCGGAAATTTGTACGTAAACAGTTCACCGCGGGACACTTAGTCGTGCGCCACAGTACGCGAAACATGAGTTCGTGTAACATTTAATCAACTTCGTTGAACATTTCACCGTGGAGTATATTTGTACGTATGCTAGAACATGTGGCGAATTTTATGAGATGTCTTTACTAAGTTAGGTTAGGTTAGGGTTAATCTAATTGGAACAGTACTATTTGCAAACTATCGCCGCATTTTGTAAGATACGTACAAATGTATTCTACGGTGAAATGTTCAACGAAGAACTAGTCATTTGATAAAATGTTATACGAACTCATGTTTCACGTACTGCGGCGCACGAATAAATGTCACACGATTAACTGCATACGTACAACTTACATGTAACCATTAACCTTTCCCTAAATTATGAGCTAGAGTAAATAACACATCGCCTTGCGGAAAATACCGCTTAAGTTTGCAGCCCCTTTTTATTGATATTAGCTATCAGTTTTCTTGGCTTAATGACTCGTCTTGAAACGTCTTCATTGGCAATGTGTCATCCTATGAATGAAGCAATCCTTACCGCACATCGATACAGCTACATTTAAAAAACCTTAAACCTTACAATGGTCCGCTCTTTTAACTTCCAAGCTACGATTCCGTAAACCTGTACGCGACCCGTAGACCCTGTAAGAGTGTAATATATATTGTGACACTTTATCGCTTTCCGTTGGCAACCGAGATATTTCACTCCTTACTACTTAGTGTATGTGCAACTTATGGGGCGCTTCAGCGATCTTAGGCCACGCATCCCCGTTATATTGTGTGGTTACTGTCTGGAGGGTTGCATGATTTTGGTTTCATTTGGGTAAAAGCTGGCCTCGGTCGGTCGCGAAGCTCTGTGTGAATTTATCTCTAGTAAGTTTTTTTAAAAGTTTTTTCTTGCGTCCAAAACAAGGGTGTCCGTCGTTTCAGGTCACGTCGTGCTCTTGTGCTTCTCGTCGGCTTCCGGCACTGCAGTTTTCGTCCGCTTTTTCGTCCAGGTCATCGTCTTCTTGGGTTTTTCTTTTGCCAGCGGTAGTCATCAGGATTGTCGATGTTTTACTACTGATTCGTGGGAGGTCTGTTTGAAGAGATATATTTTCACTTGGTTCACCCTCTTTATAGACGTGCCCTCAATGTACAGGTGGATATTATTTACCTGTCGTTCATTGCAAAAATACACAATAGCAATTTTCTTTGATGCAAATGACTCAATAATTATTGATTTGTCAGAAAATTTAAAAGCGGCTTCAAAATAGTTAACAGTAAAAAAATTATTAAATTAGTACCTGTACTAAAATTTAAAACTTATTCAATATTTCACAAAAAAAAACCGCTCAACCATCATTCAGCAATGTTAAAATCAGTAAAATTCTATTGGAATAGGCGAATCTTGCGTTACTAAAAGATGTCAAATTAAGGCAGAATTTTTCTAAGATTGTATACATACCTACTTTTTTGGAAATGGATTCAATGGACGTATTTTTTGTAAATGTCTAATTTTTTAAAAGTTATACTTCTTTTGGCGCGTTTGGGAAATCAGATCAGAGTGTATTTTTGGCGTGTGACATATAACACATAATTTATTTTTTCACACGAAAAAAAAATGCACTTGATTAGATTCGAACCACCGATTGTTCGGTTATCAGCCGAACGCATTACCTTTACGCCACAGTATGATACTGCAATCGTCACGATTATACAGTATAATATTGTAGTTAAGAATTTTTCCGTTGCATAGGCAGCGAATTTATTATTGTCGGCCATTTGCAATTCTTTGCGTAAACAATCTATTAAACGTCAGAGTGACAGTTGGTACTTTAAAAATAAAAACAACGAGAAACCAATATATAATTTAGTAATATAAGTTAAAGTGTATAGAAATAAACCAACGGCGTTCCAATAAGCGGTCTTTTTTCTTGAGTGTGTAATTTAAAAAGATAATTGAGAGCTAGTCAAAGAATCTAGTTTACCACAAGTTTTGTTTTTGTTTTGTTACGCCAAAGAAGTACAACTTCTAACGCGCGTACATAAGTACACACTCCGATTTTTGATTATAAGATTTTGATTAAATGTATCTTTATTATTGTATATATCGATATCCAACTTCTATAGAAAACCAACTCAAAATATCTTGAATAAGTCTTGATTTTTTTAGATAAATGTATTTATTTTTTATTTAAATAGCAATGCGCAATGCAATTTTACAGTTACTCAGTAACAATTAATCAACCCAGACATTCCCGTTTATAATTATTGAATTAGTGATTAATCCCAGAAAGGGTTATTTGATTTTATGACTCGTTGAAGAAATTTTTGATTACTTTTTTTGTTGAATATACTTTTCTACATATAACGGCATTATTAACTCAACCTTGAAATTTTGAGTTGTTTTTTGAGATGCTTGGCTATATTTGTGGTTTAATATAAATTCATGAAAGTTACTAAACTAAATACTAGATTTATACCCTATTTGGATTGAACATGGTCAGAAGAAGACGAGAAAAGAAAGAATTCTTTTTAACTCTACAACAGCTCATGACACCCAATGCCAGTAGTGTAGTTATAGAAGTGAAATAATCATAAACACACAGGCTTTGAGAAAATCACATATTGACTGCTTAATCCGCAAACCAGCTAACTGTTATTTTGACCAAAAATTAGATTTTTATGGCATTTTGTTATAAAGCATGTTTCTATGGTAACACAAATTTTCAAACTCATAAACCTATTAATAAATGCGTTATCGTTATTTACACAAAACAGCCAATTGCAGGTGCCAAATTTCCAATATCGTAAATGGAACAACTCCGATCTTTATATAAATTGTCTTTATATATAAAAAGGAAGCTAAAATAGTGTATTAAGTTATTCATAGTGGAGCTTATTTGTAAAAAAACTTTTTCCAAGTTTATTTTTGGAATTGTTAAATTCCGCTTGATTGTTAAATTATTAAGGCTATACTTCAGCTGATGCATGGTCTAAAAAGATCATGTCTAGGCGATGCGCAGATTGTGCAAATGACGCGAGCCGAACGAAATATAATTTGTCATAAAAATTGAACATGCGGCCTTTTAATGTTATGTTTATTATTATATTCGTAATAATAATAGTATATTCATTGACATGTTTTCTTTTTCAAGTACATGCGGAACGTTTTTTAGTCATCTTTACACGATTTAAGAATATATTCCTCTGACGCCATCACAAAACAAATTGGCGTGCTCACACCTCTTTGTCAGTCTCCGATTGGCGACGACTGCGAAATTTCGTTCCACCTACCGTTGAAAATTATTTGTAGTTTCACTTATGTATGCTCTTAAGTTTTTTCTCCTTCCTGAACAATTTGCCCAAAAATGGAGTAGGCCGGTTTGATTAAGCAGTCGATATCACAAACACGGAGCCGCCGGATGAAAGGCCAGCGCCTTACTCACTGCACTACGAGGATCGCATACTATAGGTAGGTTTACTGTTTGAATGTATGTATTGCGATTTGTATAAAAGGAGTCTCTTAATGCAAATAAATTATATTAATCACGATTAAACCATGTTTGTATAATTTATTGAAAATAACAAATCGTTCGAATGGTTTTATTTGGGAAATCTACATTTGATTGTGCGACTGACTTCTACGTCACTAAATGTGCCACCGAAAATGCATAAATTGTTTTTAATATTGCAAATGAACTCGCAAACAATGTGGGCGATTTTTATAGATTTTTATCAGGGCATCTATTCTACACACAAGACTGCGTTCGGCTGCTACGGCAGCTAGCAACAAGCGATACAAACATACTCTAAGCTGCCGTAGCGGCCGAAACCAGTCTTGAATACTATAGAAGAGATGCGCAGTTGAACCTTTCTGCGAGACATGTTGAGATTTTTTGTTGGAGGGTATACTCTAACCCAGGGGTTCCCAACCTTTTTGTACTCTAGAGCACATTCTAAAATATCGGTAGGGTGGCGGGCACCACCTATTTTTAATCAACAAACTCCTTCCATAACTTCTCATTTTCCCATAATTTATTTTCTTATATTCATAATTTATTAATAAATAATAAACAAAAATGTTTCAAAATAATAAAACTATTATTCATATTGCATACACACAGAGAAATATATTTACAAAACGTTAACAAAGTAAACAAAAAACACAAATACAAAGAAAACATTTTATAAAAAAATAGAATATCAATATGTCAATGTGATCTTTGGCATTGCATATCATTGGCCAGTGCCTCATAATAAGGAGAGTATGACGGTAATCCTGTTAGCAAACAATCATAAAGATGCTCAACGGTGAGTCGAGATCTATATCTTGATTTTATTAAGTTCATGTTTGAAAACAATGATTCGCATACATATGTCGAACCGAAAAATGATTCAATTTTATATGCCGCTTTTTTCAAAAATGGGAACTTTTCTCTGTCCTTGAACTTGTCACTGTATTCCAAAAGTCCTCTGATATTAAGGATTTAAGCAAAATATCATTCTTAAGCTCCAAAATTTCTAACTCTAGTTCTTCTGTCTTACCTTGAACAAAATCTGCAATACATGCGGCCATTTCCATTACATTTATTTGGCAAGTAAAAGGATTGATACAGAAGGAAACAATTGGCTCGATATCTGTAAACTGCAAAAATCTCTCTTCAAATTGTTTTTTTAACACTTGAAGATGCTTAATAAATAATGACCCGTTTAATTCATTGTTACCTAGTGTTTTATTCATATGTGGGAAATGCACGAGAGAATTGATCTGCAGATATGATATCAACAACTCCAATTTAGCTTTAAATGAATTTACAGAGCTTATCATTAAATTTCAGCTATGTTTTTCCCCTGCAACTCCAAATTTAAAGAATTCAATTTTCTGTGATGACTGTGAGAAATCCCAAATCAATCAGCCAGCGAGAGTCAGCTAGTTCATCATAATTTTCCTTTTTATCGTTCATAAATGTTTATATTTCTTCAATTAAACTCACAAATCTTGTAAGAACCTTTCCTTTACTGAGCCAACGTACTTCAGTATGCAGAATAAGATCATGTTTTTATCTTCAGTATCTTCTAACAGGGCCTTGAAAAGTCGGTGTTGCAAAGGAGCTGCTCGAATAGAATTGATTATTTTTGTAATTATTTGGCATTGGGGCAGCAATCGCAATCACAATGACAACAACGCGGTTCCAGGCGGGGAATGCTATTTGCACATCACTCCTTGTACACGCCGAAAACCCGAACTGAGCCGATGATCGCCGAAGCAATCGGGACGGTACGAGCACGTGTGACGTGCTTCGGCGTTCATCGGCTCAGTTCGTGGCGTTCGTTCACTTCGGGTTTTCTGCGTGTGTCAGGCTAGCGTGAAAATTCTGTCTCTGTCGAATAGTGGTGGGCACATACGAATCGTTCCGCGGGCGCCATGGTGCCTGCGGGCACGGGGTTGGGAACCCCTGCTCTAACCTAATTAGAATACAAAATCACTAATTAGAACTTGGAAATATTTTCCAAGTATTAATATAAATTGTGAAAGATATATACATTATGTATATTTTATACAACGAAATCAATCATTGATTCTGTATAATAGACTATTTTGTCATATTATATTAGTATCCACGTTGATAACTGATCTATCGCAGACACGAATTTTGCAAATTAGCATGGCATTGTGTTAAAAAATCTTCAGGACGAGTCAAATTGAAAAATATTAACATATTCAAATTTATACTTCAGAGAAAGGAGGTGTTTTTTTAATTTATTATTGGCCATAAAGCAGGCTTTAAAAAAAGAGGAATTCGCAATCGTGCCACTTATATTTGAAATAATTTAATAGTTTTTCCTTTAACTTTAGTGTATCCTATGTGTGAGAATATTTTCTACAGCGTTCGATTGATTGAGTCACCTCGATGTATGAGTATCGACAGGCTGTAATAATATATTAATGAACCTAGATTTTCCTTGTTGTTTTAAAATATACCCAGTATTATTTGTGAATATATAATTTAATTTTAAAAAAAAAACGGTGTGTGTACTTATGTACGCGCGTTAGAAGTTATACTTTGGCGTAACAAAACAAAATAAGCCGTTACCTGAGTCTATTAATATTACAGTGGATTAGGTTGGAAAAAACGTGGGCGATTCATCTGTGTCTCATATTTATAGCACATGCTAATTGTATATTAATTATTGTATTGGACCAAATCTCATCTTTGCCATACAGCGGTTATAATCGATTCAGAAGTGCCCATGATGAATTAAAATTATTTACCAACTCAACATTCACAAAATTTATTTATTACAACGTTTTTCTTAGGTTGTATTCTTATTTGTCCGGTACGAATCTTGCAATCGATTTTTAACTAACTTAGCTAGACATTTAAAACTTTTAGAATATATCAGAACACGATGCCAATGCATTTTTTTAATACTTTTAGCCATCTTTAAGTATAATTGAATTCATTTTTAGTTAATTCTGTTTTGTATCAAAAGTTATTTCGATACCATTATTGGTTGCTAGGAGGTCTTAGCAACTAAATTATGAAATAAAATATACGTGCGTTACTATGGAAATCAATATGAAATGACATTTCATTATTCAGTATTTCTATCAAGTATTTTTTTTTTTGATCGTTTAAGCTAGTCAAGTCAAGTTTATATGATTCAACAGAAAATTTAAAAACGTTGTATATGAAAAGTTCTTTTTATCTTGTACTTAATTATTTATTGATAAGTATATAATTTTACTCATAAATAATACTTAAATAAATATAGCCTCAAATCTCGATACACAATCTTTACAATGAAAAATAAATATACACTCCAATATAAATAAAGTTTTATGAATATAAATTAACAGTGTAGAATGCTAGTCTCAAGATTGTTATTTATAAACATATACATTTATTATGACATTATATTGGTTATGTTTAAAACATGTGCTCTTTACTTGGTTGTATTGAACGACTAACTAAATGACACTATGCGTAAGATAAATTATGTGTTACATCGGCACGCGCAACTTCGTCACACGCTAAAAATACAATCTGATCTGTTTTCCCACACGCCCCTAAAGAAGTATAACTTCAAAAAAACCCTCTAATATGCGATCTTGCGCAATAAAATACTTCTGTCACTATTTGAAAAATACGGTAATAATATTCGTATGTACATCTTTACTCAATATAGCGTCAACCCTTTAAAATGTGACACCACTGAATAGTCTTATCTCAAAGTATATCACTGACAAGGACACGTTTCATCATTGGAAAATGCCAGTTGCGCATCGGTATATTGACACATTATGGTTATTTTTAAACGATTCTCATCTGTAATGACTCAATAAGGCATTGACATTATTCATTTCCCATTAAAAGTTGCTGATTTTATACGATAACATTTAACCCAAGTGAAAAAAAAAGTTACGATTTGATTTTTGGCCGTGTAACCAAGAACAATAAATCTGCCGTGATTGCGGCGCCAAAATCGGTAACTTACCGTCTAAAGCCGCGTAGACAAGATTCGAGTACACTCGGACGACGACGTCTGATCTTTAGGGGATCCTATATGCCAACAGAGAATCTAGCGGAAAAATACGAAGCTTGCAATTTGAGATTTTTTTTTGATAATTTACAATTTCAACTGTATTAATTAATACATAATATGTATCTGAAAACACTAAAAAGATTTTTTTTTAATTCAAAGATAAACTTACAATTGTTAAAAAATGTAATACAATGTGAATTCGTTGCAGGGTCACATCATATTTTATGGCCATATTTATTATTACAATTTAGTTTATTAAGTTTTCAATTTTCTAACGTTTAGATTTTTGACTAAGTCGTAGTTTTAAATTTTTTTATATTTATTTTATAAAACATCGATTTTTTAAATGTGTGTAACTTGAAATCCTAGGATCCCCCTTAATGAACTCGGAACGCGTTATATCTTTCCGAGCTAGCTCGTATAGGCGTAGTTATATATTGATTACACGTAACGAGTACAGTAGCGAGACAGTAAAATGGTGAGAGAGTGGTGTGGGCGAGTGTGTGTTTATACGTATTTTTCTCTTTTCGACTTTTGTGGCGATTCAGAATTCACTTTCGATCAAAAAGCAGGCAAGTTTTGTGTACCGAAACATGGATCGTAAAACGTACATTAAATAATTAGAAGATAAAAAGAACTTTTTATATACTTACCACGTTTTTAAATTTTCTGTTAAATCATATAAACTTGACAATTCTATGTATTATTAATATAGGACAAATAAGGCAATTGTCAACAAATCATTTTTTCGCTATTTTGCAACAAACAAACAAATATAGAATACTGAAATGTCACTTTCTAGGACCACCCCCTTAGCAACCAATAATAGTGGATTGGATTACGGATTTCTTCCGAAATAACTTTTCATATAAAACAGAATTAACTGAAAATTAATTCAATTGTACTTAAAGACGGCTAAAAGTATTAAAAGCATGCATTGACATCGAGTTCTGATATATTCTAAAAGTTTTAAATGTCTAGCTAAATTAGTTAAAAATCTATTGCAATATTCGTACCGGACAAATAAGAATACAACCTAAGAAAAACGTTGTAATAAATAAATTTTGTGAATTTTGAGTTGGTAAATAATTTTAATTCATCATGGGCACTTCTGAACCGAGTTTGTGTTTAAACTAGAGGTGAGTTGGAAATACTGTCACCAGTTTGTAAACTCAAGTATCGTATGAAACTACCCATACTCAGTACGTGTGGCCCAATAAACTTGTTCCAAAAAACTTGCGATGATATCATCGCGAGTCGCTGGCTAGTTGGTAGACTTTCAATACTATTGACATTAAATGCGCGCCAGCGAGGTAGCACTTGAATACTATTATATTTTAATTTATTAGTCTATGCATGCAAATGACATCATCTTATGTATGAACAAATAGGTATTATTATAAAAACCATTGTTATTCATTTTACGTTAACAAGAATATTATAACATAACATAAAAACAACGCATAAATTTAAAATGTGTGTAAAAGAAGATATAATGAAGAAGAAGAAGAAGAAGATAGTTGTACTAATTCAGAAACCTTTGCAGGTGTTGGCACAACCATTAACGATAGTTTCATCGCAATCGGATGAATGGTATAGCGAACATACAAATAAAAGAAGATAGAATGATGATGAAGAAGAAGAAGAATAAGAAGAAGATGGTTGTACTTATTCAGAAACCTTTGCGGGTGTTACCAAAACAACTGACGAAGGTTTCATCGCAATCGGATGAATGGTATAGGAACCATACAAATAAAAGAAGATATAATGAAGAAGAAGTAGAAGAACATGGTTTTTTCTAATTTAAAAACCTTTGTGGGTGTGCGTACAATAACTGACGAAAGTTTTGTTGCAATCGGATGAATGGTATAGGAACCATAAGACTAAAATAAAATAGAATGATGAAGAAGAAGAAGATGATGATTTTTCTAATTCAGAAACCTTTGCAGGTGTGCATACAACCACTTACCAAAATTTCATCGCAATCGGATGAATGGTATAGGAACGCATACGGGACATACAGGCAGACAGACAGACATACAGACAGACATTCATTTTTATATATAAGATATAGCCTATACTGTTTGCGAAAGTGCAAGCAATAAGTTGACAAAGTTTTATCGCAATCGGATGCACGGTATGGCAGCGCATAAAATACGAACAAACAAACAAATATTAATTTTTATATATTAAATGCCAATTCAATAAAAAAATATATTTTAAACATGTTGCATATATTGAGAGCTCTGTCAATGGGTAATTTTATTACATATTATAGACGATTTTTTATGAAGGAAATACATTAAGTATTGTTATGGCAACCATGTAAATAATATAAGTAATTATTTTATTCAGGCCAGTGATTTATAATCTTTTTTTAAAAATAGAATAACCCTAGAAATATTTTGTGACATCTCGGGGAACTCCTTTCTGATCGACACATTACAATATGTTAATAATAATTGGTTAACATTTTTAATCTCTGTATGTGTGTTTACGAGTATTACCATTAATAAATAATAATCTCCTGAATTCGTCACCAAGTAAATTTTTAAACGATTCATTTTAATTGTGTCATATAAAAATAATTATTTTTAATTATTCTATTTTATTCAATAAATAATACAAAGATTTAAAAATCTTATTTGGTAGATACTTATTTCTAATATCTATATTTCTGAGGTGTTCCGAATACAATCTGTTCAATAATGAATCCAAAATTCTTAAATAGTATTCATTATTCAATGTATAAAAACCATTTTAATGGAAAAACACAATATAATACTCAATAATCATTTCACATTTTAAATATTTTGGACCGGTTTCATCCACTCCAGAGGGACATTGTCAACTGGTGAAATTAGTAATATATATTTTATTTTATTTTAATTAATATCATGAAATTGATACTTAACACCATAAAATATTTTTTTTTCAATGAAAAAGTGCAGATACGTTAAAACCAAAATTTGGAGAAATCCTGACATCATCTAGGAATCGATTAATAATAATTATGATGGTCCCCAATATTGAACGCATTTAAGATAACACCTCAAATGCATTGGGATATTTTGGCGTCATTAGTACTGCACCAGTTGCTTATTTTGTAAAGTGCATTGCCCGGAATGCAATGGCTGTAGCTTCATGTTGAAACATTATTTTTTTTAAAGTTGGTGAGTTGTACTTTTTTTGCAAGCGTTTGCAAGTTCTCATGTAACCCTGGTTGAGGATCACTGCTTTAGGCGGTTATGTTATGTTATATTTATCGTGTTTCCACAAAAAATCAATATTGAAATGAATTTCGATATTACCTAATTGTTATTGATTAAGTTAGTGATATTCAAAATGTGCTCCGCAACCAATTCACAATCTCCGGAGGTGCCACATGTTGTTTTTTTACAATCACAGACGTTATTAATGCAAAGTACTTATGCATGACAATTGATCGTCTTCCAATGTTTTTTCGTTCAATATAAAAAATATTTTTGAACACTATGTACCTATTACAGCTTAGCAACTGGTTTCTAAAATACTAAGAAGTCAATATTAGGTATTTGATATGGATTCAAGATTTGACAATGGTAGCTGCGGTGACGTTTCATGCAGGTAAGCAGGTCATACTTTGCTTAGAGGTGGCAAAATATGGACGAAATGGGAATAAAACAACTTGATAGTACCTACATTCCCCAGCACCGTATATGTGTTGATGTGTATATCAGGTTTTTTACATGATATTCATTCAAGATAACTAACAACATAATAACATTTATAACAAGTAATCTGTTTACATACAATTAGTTGCTTGGATGTTGTGAGAGAGTTTATTTTTATTCTTGTAATGATAAATATAAAGTCTACCCTCACAACATCCAAGCAACTACGACCTTATCTGTACACACCTCATCGTCCCAAATATATAATAAGGGGCGACATTTTATCTAGGTACATATGTCACTAGTTTGTTGCGTCTGTTGAGTCTATGAACAAGATGTTCAACGATTTCACTAATTTGTATATTTTAGCGCGGGGCCCTTACAGGGTTGACCCATGGGTAGGGCACGCTTGGCAATCGACCGTAGCGCCAAAATGTAGGGAGCGCCAAATTTAAAAACGCATGTTTTTATATTCCACAGAGTCTGTACAGTAAGTACACATTATTTCATAGTTAAATAATTACAAGATAAAAAGAACTTTTTATATACAACGTTTTTAAATTTTCTGTTGAATTATTATGCTCAATATGCTCAAACTTGTACTCGATATGAAGTAAATAAAAAACAAACAAACAAACGAATATAGAATACTGAAATGTAATTTTGACATTTCATTTTCATTTCCATAGTAACGCACGTATATATTAATAATTTAGTTGCTAGGACCACCACACTCTTAGCAACCAATAATAGTTTTTACTTTTTACGGATTTTTCTGAAATAACTTTCCATACAAAACAGAATTAACTGAAAATGAATTTAATTCTGCTTAACGATTGCTAAAAGTATTAAAAGAATGCATTGGCATTGTGTTCTGATATATTCTAAAAGTTTCAAATGTCTTGCTAGTCGGGAAGTTAGTTAAAAATCGATTGCAAGATTTGTACTGGACAAACAACCACCGGACAAACAAGAATACGAGTTAATAAAAACGTTGTAAAGTAGTTCAAACAGCTCGTTATTACAATCTGAATCCAAATGAATCTAATATATTTCGGTTTTTGAGATTTGATGGAGGAGTGAGGGAAGAACAAACATTCGGTCGCTTGGTCTAAATGGGGCTTTACTGTACACAATTCGGTCAACACAATTTGAAATTTAGGAAATCCATTTCTTTATTCTTTTAAAATGAATCTTCAATTATTGTTTATATGATGGAAAAAGTCCACAGTTTTCATCGCTACTCATTGTATAATGTAATCGACCACATTCGGAAGACTGTGGGAGTAGATCACCAAAATATTGTTTTCCCCGGGCGCTAAAAAGACATGGACCGGCTCTGCTTATATTTTAATCCCATGGTAAGTCCATTGCTGTTGAAGAATCTTTCAATTATACGCAATAAGACGCGCTAAGTACATTGCACCCATATTAATATGATTGAATTACCTAATGGTGTATCGAGTTATTATAATATTTTTTCCTTGTAAATTTTTTGTCTAGTCACTCACTAAAAAAACCTCTATTGAAATTGGTTTTAAAATATTAAAAAAAAAATCAATAAATACAATATAATATTATAATGAATGTATTCTATACTAAACTCCAGTACTAATTGCACTTGAAATAATTTTCATGGGCAGCGCATTAAAAACGCAAAACGGGATGAATTTAATAAATTTCATTCAAAGTTTACGATATTGAAATAACACAAACATGGACCCTCCAAACCAACCGATCCGCACCATACCCGGTCTTAATCGAGAATATCACGAGGCTTTGGATGTGAATCATCAGCAGTTGTTTACGCCTGGGAATGTCTGGGGCGTTACAGCACAAAATGTAATTGCAGTAACTACTAGCTGCTACTAGTCAGCTCGCGGGGAATTATAAATTAAGACGGCGGCCATATTCCAAAACAGTCGGATCTTGTATCTCAATACTCAATATGTGAAATTGGCCTACTCTGTCTCGCTCTACACATTAACGAAGAAAGAGAGGGGCTGTTAAAAGATAGCACTTTTTGAGGAGTCAGTTTGGTAATCTCCAATCTCCATTGTATATTTGGAAAGAAAAAATATTCCTTGATCTACGGATATCATGAGTAGGGCCCGGATTTATATGCTAGTGCATGTTTTATTAGGGTGTATGCACGGCTATTAGAATTGCACAGAAATCCGTTTTGAAAGACGCAGAATCAAAAATAAAATTTTATTGTGCATATAAATGCATATTTGAGACGTTAGGGCATATTTCATAATTAAATGCATATTTTAGGACTTTTGCATTTATAATTTTAGTTTTTTTTTTTAAATTATGTTATTGAAATATTACTAAATTAGGTAGGTAGATAGTTTAAATGCACTTGCATTTTTAATGGCAACTCCGAACTGTGGATTTATCAGAAAAAGTGTAGTCAACTGGGGCACCTTTATTTAAAGTTTGCGCAATCACCTCTGTGGACGTTTTTTGAAATTTGAATGCCAGAGCCACAATATTGAAAAAAATATTGTAACTTTTTTTCGGAAAAATAACAGTAGTAAATAGTATTTAGGAATAGTTACGTGTGTCGTTTTAGTTTTTTAAAGTTGTGTAAGTATAGTTTAGATTGCATTTCTTATTCCATTATTTGTACCTACTTGTAAACAAACTATTTTGAAAGTTGTAATTGATTAACTTTATATTGATTATTTGTGTTTTTTGTTATTGTATTATGTTGATTACGATTATTAATTTGTTATACGATTTTTATTAGTAATATAGGGTAGAGTGGGTATTTACAATTTTTTTTTCCATAAACATGTAAATTTTTAACTGCATATTTCTTTGGTTTTAGTGCATATTTTAATGATTTTAAGTGCATTTATGGGGTCTAGGACGATTTGGCACCGGACAACTGGACGCCACAAAATTCGAAAATAAATAAATGTTAAGTACTTATAGGTACTTTAAAAAAATATATTCAATATTATTATTTATGTTTCAATGATTATATTTTGATTTAATAGTTGGTGAGAATGTAAATATGCAGACGTAAACAATGATTTAATCGTGCATATGTTTAAGTTCCAACGAAAAAGAGTTTTTTATTTTATATAAAGCCTTAGGCACGGTAATTCTCAATCCGCGATAAAGGATACATTATGTTAAGAGTAAAATGAATTCAAAATACTAAGTAGTAGATAGAAACTGATTAAAATACCCCGTCTACACGTCTCTACACGTGTCTACGACAGTGCGGCGTCCAATTGTCCGGAGGACAGTCGTCCCATTCACCATTTATGTGCATGCATATAATCGTGTTTTAAATCCGCTCCTTAATGATGAGGTTTACAATATGTATGTAGGTAATATTCACGTAGCACAATATGCAATTTCGAAACACCAATAGAGGTGTCCATTTATTAGTTATTTATCACACCTGTTTTAAGCAATAAAAAATACCAGTTTTCTTCATAATTTTTGTCAAAATCGAAAATCCTCACAATTTACAACTACCTATTTCATAAAATATAATAGTGATTATTGTTTTAACTTTTAGATTTTATCGAATACTTATTCAAAACCAAAGTGACAAAAAATAAATATGACAAAACGAACTTTGTTTGCACATACACAAAAATATGAGTTTTAAATATTGTGTTAGTTTTTTTTTTAAATTAATTTAACATAACATGAAAAGGATACGAAATTAATAATATTAGCATAAATACCAAGTACCTACCAACATAAAAATTCAATATTATCATATTAAGTTTTCAAACTTGCAAATGATTTTCACGTTGCATTTTTTCTTAGCAGCAAATTATTTTGACCGTGATACTAAAAATATAAATATAATAAAACATATGGAAATTATCTCAAAATATGCTGTCATCATCATCATCATCATCAACCGGGGTTAATCCACTGCTGGGTGAAGGCCTCCCCAAGCTTCTTCCAACTCTCTCGGTCCTGTGTCATTCGCTGCCAGTTATTTCCGCCAAACTTTACCAGTTCGTCAATCCAGCGGCTTTTAGGGCGATCCTGTGGCCGTTTCGTGACCCTTGGGTATCACTGGATGACATCATTTGTCCAGTGGCCGTCCTTTCGGCGAGCAATGTGCCCCGCCCATCTCCATTTCAGCTGTTTGGCAACGTCTATTACATCGCGTACTCCTGTCTGCTTCCTAACCCATTCGTTTCTCTTACGGTCCTTTCGCGTGATGCCCAACATACAACTCTCCATGCCTCGCTGTGCGACTCATAGCCTTTGGACATCTATCGTGTTGAGGGTCCACGTCTCGCAGCCATACGTGAGCACGGGCAGCACACATTGGTTGAACACCCTACGCTTAAGAATAATATCTAATAATATCTAATATTGTGCAACCACTATTGGCCATAATGTTATAATACTAATAGCAGTGGTAGCAATGTTGTTCTCTAATAAGAGATTAAACCATGATTTCCCAAAGTGGCGCTGTCGCCCCTCTGTGGGACGTTGCTGACCCAAGGGTGGTAGACGGGCGTCAAAATCAAGTGAGACGTAAGATGACTAAAAAATATATCCTTACAATGATTCCCGATTTAGTTTTAGACCCTTCCTCGAGTTCTTGACAACCACAATTATTGGAATCACGAGCAAATTGGCAAAAACTTTATTTGTAAAAAAAGGCATGTGGCATTTTTTTTTTTGAAAATCATGGATAAGGTCAGTATTTTCCAAAGTGGATGCTGGAGCGAATATCGCGTTGCAAACCAGGCGTTGAATATAAATTCGGAGGCGGTGGAAGCAAAAATAAATCAGAACAAGGAAAACAATTCGTAAATATTTCATTAAATGTATTGTATAATACAGTTAAAACTGTAGTGATTACAATATTTCCCAAATAAACACAACGTGCATGGCCCCATGTCTGCCAGCAAATGTAGGAAGGCGAACGTGTCGACAGGCATATTATGTGCATGTCATTGCTTTCTTACAATACGATATGACGTATGAATAGTGACATCCCTAGACAAAATGCCGCCCCATTTTTTTTATTCTTATTATCCTTTCTTGACTAAAATATCTAAGAAATGTGTTGTATAGATACATTACCGACAAAATATATACTAGGTAGTAAATCTTATTTAAATGCTATATCTGATTCAATAGAAATATTGTGAGTCCACGGTTTCAGATACATTTAAAAATTCATATAACAACTTCCAAAACTCACTGACTGGCAAAAATATTTGGATACATTTTAAATTAGGCAAATATGTACCAACATATAATTCATAAATCTGCACGTGTCAATACTGGTCATCAAGGACGTGACTTCCAAGGACAACAGAAGTAAACTAGACATCGCAAAGCCACCAAAAATACAGTCCTGTTAAACCTTGTACGTTAGTTAATACATTTTGTTTCCAACCAGTGAGCTGATTTTTTAATTGAAAGATATTTCCATTATTACTAAGTTGAAGTCGCTATTTCTATATATAACTTGATTCTCCTCGATTTGCCGCCCTTCGAATAACTGCCGCCCCCAAGCGACACTCAATCTGCCTTCCTCACACGGGATGTCACTGCGTATGAAATCTGTTTTAGATTGTTTCTTAATTTTGTGACAAGCAGTTTACAATGGGTATTGCAAGTGTAATAATATAAATAAAGCTCAATTATTTTACCAAATGTCGTCTGGCTTATTTTAAGAGGCCCCCCTAATATCTATATATATCTACGCGTTAAAAAATATAAACCGCATTTAGATATTCATTCCCATCGATTATTTTCGAACGTATCTAGTGTAAATATAATTTAAAAAAAACATACATTTTTATGATACTAAATAATATGCATTCCAATAATTAAAAGGTCGAATTCAATACGTTATTATTAGGTACCTTTAACAGACTTCCTTGTCTTACTTTCATTTTAAGACAACCGATAAAACATGTGCAGATCAATATTTTTTTTATTTAGAAATTACATACACCTACCTAAATTAATTTTAAACTATGCAATTTTGGACTATGCTCGCGCAATATGGCCATGGCTCTGTTTGAACTCAACAGCTGTGTTGAATGTACACTTTTTTAATATTTGTCTGTCGAATGGGCCTAATAATGTTGGACGAATCTCTGTTATAACCAAGGAACACAAAAATAATGGGTAGTGGGTTGCCTTGTGGGTGAGTTTAGGCAAGGTTTAATTGTCGATTGCGGAAAAAATATGGAATAAACTTAAACACGTGCTAAGGTGAATAAATACATATTTTATGCATAAAAAGATATCAAGTTAAACACATTTTTATTTTTTTTAATGATGTGGGCCTCCACAAAGAACAGATATTACGAGTTATTTGTTTTTACGGGAAAAGGATGTTAGTCACTTGCTCAACCTATTAAGTCCATACTCTGACCCCAAATACAAACAAAATTCGAACCTGGGACCCACGACATTATAAGCCGATGCTTAAGCCGCTCGGCTGTCGTGGGCGTGAACTGTGAACTAGTCAAAAATATTTTAACATTATGAACTATTTTTTTCTATTTAAATACTATAAATTTCGTCTGAACACGCTCTAAACCAGGATTATATTATGAAACATCACGAAAACTCCAGATAATGGAACCATATTCAAGAATACTCTGTAATAACGACTTGTAGATTAGATATACGTAAAACATTTGGGTTCTTGAATGGCTTAGCTTGTTTCATGATGAATCCTAGAAGCTTGCTTTCACGTGGAGCTATAGAAGTGATGTTGTGAGTGAAAGGATTATCATGAGTCAAACAATGCCGCTTCAGTAAGCTGTTTGACATAATATAGTTCTATAAAATTAGACATATTGACTTAGAAAAGCTAATACAGACAAATTTGCTAATATTAAATACAAGTTTCTTTTTTCGGCAAATTTAAATTGGATTGAGATTATTTTGCAATATGTGACAATTCAGCCCGCTGCAAATTGGCACATATAATGTTAAATCGTCTGCAACGTAAAAAATGGATTCCATTTATGACATTCACAATGTCATCAATGAATATAAGGAACATATTGGGCCACGATTTGATACTTGGGGAACACCCACAGAACAGATAATAAATAGAATTCCGCTACGCTTCAATGCAGGATTTGAATGTGTGAATGTCCCTCGAAAATGAAACACGTATTATGCACGTCCAATAGTGTGTGTAATACCTACACAAATATTAAATGAGCGTCAATGCATAAACCGAGAGCAGTAGTCAGTATGCGATTATTGCGTATTCTTGACACGTGTTTAAGTTTATCCCGAGTTCTTACCCGAGATCGGTTTCCTGCTTCTCCTTACCCATTAGGTTTTTCAGATCCCATTATTTCTGAGTTTGGGGAACACCTGAATAATTTTGAAAAACGTTAGATATACGTCTCGAATCCTCCACATATTTTCAGCGTTGGGAAAAATATGATTTGAAGAAGTATATTCGTCAGCCAGGAAAATCAGTCGCCATAGATCAAGATTTGATTTAAGAGTAGTGTATGAAATAATGAGGGGCAAGCCATTAAACACAACAATACAAAGCTCTCTGATTGTCGTCAAATATTTACCAATATTGAATGCTCGTTAAGTTTACGTATCATATTTTGATACATATATAGGCGTAAATATTGAAAATAAAATATTCTTTACATGTGTTTAAATTTTATCCCATATTTATCAATCCTCGAGAATCGTACATTATAAAAACCATGCCCAAAAGGTAACTTTGGTACCTATTTCACATTATTTTTCTATTTCCTGCAAGCGGTTTTACTAGTGTTCAAATTTAATTTAATTACTCTTGTCTATGGGCGGAAATGGCGATTTTATAAATTAAAACATTTTATATACATCTTGTATAATTTATTGTAATTTATAAAGATAACTTTTAAAACATAATTTTAATCTACGCATATTATATTATATACATGACCTAGAGAAGGTTGTGTATTTTGATGAAGGTCTGAATATAACGCAACATGATTTAATGTACTTCCCATTATTTTGAGGAAACTAAATTAGCAAAATAGTAATTAAATGTTTAACTATGCAAACAACACGAAAAATACGTAAATACGTATACATCTACATCTTATGAGTAGGGAGCGGATTTATATGCAACAAAAAACATGATTATATGCATGCACCTATGCACTTAAAATCATTAAAATATGCACTAAAATCAAAGAAATAATATGAAGTTAAAATTGACATTTTTTATGGAAAAAAATTGTAAATACCCACTTCACCCAATATTACTGATAAAAAATCGAATATAACCAATTAATAATCTTAATCAATATACCCAATACAATAACAAAAAACACAAATAATTAATATAAAATTAATCAATTACAATGTTCAAAATGTTTATTTACAAGCACAAATACTTGAACAAGAAATGCAATTTAAACTAAACACAACTTTAAAAACAAAAACGACACTTAAGTATTCCTACATACCTACTATTTGCTGTTTTTTTGTCTGAAAAATTAAGTTACAATATTTTGTTCAATATTGTGCTCTGGCATTATTAAATTATTCCGCATATCTGTCAGTATTTTGTTTATATGCGGAAAAATACCTCTCAACGTCTCTAGAGGTGATTGCGCAAAATTTAAAAGTGCCCGAGTTGATTTTTCCTGAGACATCCACAGCTCGTGAATGCTGTTAAAAATGCAAGTGCATCTAAATTCTATACTATCTAGGTACCTACCTGATTTAGTTATATTTCGATAAAATAATTTAAAAAAATTTTAAATTATAAATGCGAAAGTCCTAAAATATGCATTTATTTATGAAATATGCACAAATGTCTCAAATATGCATTAACATGCACAATAAAATTTTATTTTTGGATTCTGCGTCTTTCAAAACTGATTTCTGTGCAATTATCATAGCTGTGCATACACCCTAACAAAACATGCTCTAGCATATAAATCCGGGCCCTACTTATGAAAGTGCGCGTGTTGTTTTTTTCATTAGCAAAAAATAGTTCATTGCCGTTTTGTGTGAACTACTTGTCATATAAACATATTATTTAAATAATAATACCTTGACTCTCATAATATATACTATCCATAATAATTAATGCACACTTGATATATAAACTTTGATGGCTGGTGATAGTAATAATTGTTTAAGGCTATACTTCAGCTGAGGCACGGTCTAAAACGATCGTGACTACGCGACGCGCAGATTGTGCAAATCGAACAAAACATAATTTGTTATAAAAATTCAACATGCGTCCATTTAATGTTATGTGTATTGTTATATAAGTAATAATAATAATATATTCATTAACATGTTTTGTTTTTAGAGTAAATACCTAACATTTTTAGTCATATTTACACTATTTAAGAATTAATTCCTCCGACGTCATCACAAAACAAATTGACGAGCTAACAGGTCGACTTTTGCCCTCCGACTGGCCCGAAATTACGTCCCACCCAGTGCTGAAAATTATTTGCCGTTTCACTGAAGTATGCTCTTAATAACAAATAGGGCCGTTTCAGACGGGACACCGGTGTCGCGCTCGTATATAATATGGAGGCCTTTATATTCGAATAAAGGGGCCTTTGTATTATGCTTATGAACGCCCCGGAGCTAATGAGTCAACGCGTGTCCGGTACACTTTTCCGTCGGCCGCTATATTCTCAAGCCGCTGATACACTTGTTTTTATTACCGCAGCCAGTTTTATGTTCTAATTTATAACGCGAAATTATGCGTTGACTCATTAGCTCTGGGCGTTCATAAACATAATACAAAGGCCCCTTTATTCGAATACAAAGGTCTCCTATATTATATACGAGCGCGACACTGATGTCCCGTCTGAAACGGCTCATAGTTTTACGTTGCCGTTAGTGTCCTCGTATACAAAGTATTTTCACAGCGTCTTAAAATATACCTACCACTTGGATGAGTAATTAATGGCATTCACCACACAGATTCTACAAAAGATTTCGATTCTCAAATCATAGAATAAAACTATACACAGCTGACTATTGATAATTATAAGAAAAATTCTTCCGTAAGAATAAATAATGTGCCCTATAATTTGTGTATTTACGTTCACGATGGCCGAGCGGCTACGCGTCAGGCATTTATAATTTTGTGGGTCCCGGGTACAAATCCCGGGTCTGGTAACATTCACAAGTTTTTATACATATACAAACATTGATGAGTATATGATATAAAATATTCATCGAGTGGAGGGAAAAATTAAAAATTATACTTACAAGAAAAAACAAGTAGGATAAGATAATGAAAACTAAAATATATATCTAATTATAAAAATCATAAAAATATGTATGACGAGAAGACAGGCAATATAAAAAAAACAATACAGTTTAAGTACTTACAGTAAGTTTTGGATTAACTTTAATTGAAAGAGGCAAGAGAACAAAACAGTTCCTCTCGATCACTATGATGATTTGTGGTTCTAAAGAGTCGAGCCATCGGACAATAGTACCTTCCCGAGATTGGTATTATATGTTTGAATGTGAAGAAG
Organism: Rhyacophila brunnea; assembly: GCF_057557595.1. Taxonomy (NCBI): domain Eukaryota; kingdom Metazoa; phylum Arthropoda; class Insecta; order Trichoptera; family Rhyacophilidae; genus Rhyacophila; species Rhyacophila brunnea. Next base: position 1,245,036 of record NW_028233276.1, read on the forward strand.
TGAAAAGATGTAACGACGAATTTTAGCGCATGGATTTACTGCTGACAGTACGTATTATCGCGGCCATAACAAGAAAATACACGTGTAAACATGTATTATCCTGCAAGTTGCAAGATTACATTCATGAATCAAAAAAGTTCGGAGGCTTCTAAATTTTCACGTAACAATTGGACAGTGCGATATCTGCGCTTGCGCTGTAGAACGACAGTGGCGAACCTGCCGCTAAAAAGCGAACTACCTGCGCAGAGACTCATTTTGAGGTTAACCGATTTCCACGACCTATCAAATGGTACCAAATAATGATAACATCGCTGCTCGCTTACTCTTGAAGGATACACAGTTATTACCGACTTATAATATAATAAATCGTATAAGTATATGAGTAACAACATACACTGATAATACCAAATAAACTCAGCAGGTATTGGTGTGGTTAGTTAAATTAGGATGTTGCAGATGTTTAGAAGTTATAATTTTATTGCTTACTTTCTGCGTTAAATTAAACGACTATTATAAAAATGTATACAATTCATATATAATTGATTTTATAATATTTTTATTATGGTGATTACAGTATCTCGCCTAAATAAAATATTCCTTAAGGTTAACGTGTCCATTTCTATAAATTTCATTGCCAACAATAGAGTAGATAGAGTAGGTGTGTCGCTATTCGAGGTTGATTTTTTTTAAATAAGTACTGAATTCATGTGAATACGAGTTTATAAAAATACTGACATAATATAGAATAATTCGATGCCCTAGTTCAGTGGTCGGCAAACCGCGGCTCTTTGGGTATTGGCGTGCGGCTCTTTGCCAAATTCCCAATTCATAATTTTTACAAATAATTTTGCAAAATTCACAATTTTTATTGTTTGTCATTGTTTGTACGCTTATTATATTATATAATGACATTATCGCGAGCCTAATTTTTCCTCTGTGATGGTTGATGCCAAAAAGTATGATTGTTGTTGACACGAGCACTTTTGAAATACAATTTTATTGGTGGGTTTAACAAGCAAAGTGTTATGGAGCTTCAAATTTGTAGGTCTTGCCACCAAATTTGGAGAGAGAGAAACGCAATTGAATTTCACAACACAAGTGGAGTGAGATTTTTAATAAGTATATGGAATAGCTTTCCGAACTCATATTCGAGCTTACATCAACAATGAGCAATCATTTTCAAACATGAACAATATAAATAGCATTTAGAGAAGCCAAATAACCGATGAGAATTTGGAGTCGTGCCTGAAATTAAAAACAACAAGTTAAATACCTACCAAACATACAGAAACTCTCAAAAGAAATGCAAGGAAGGCCATTGTTCACATTAGTTTTAAGGAATGCGTGAAAATTATGTGTAATAATTCATATTCTGTAAAAATTATATTTTTAATTTCGACAATAAAAAACATATACATTTCGTTGGTTTTATTCGGGAAATCTTCTTCACTTAATATACACTCAATATTAATAATTAAACAATCATAGCATGTAATTAATTCACTTAAATATATCATATTTATAAAAATATATGGCTCTCGAAAAAAAAAATACGTTCTGTTACTCATATTTGGCTCTTTTGGTCCAAGAGTTTGCCGACACCTGCCCTAGTTCCATATGGAAACAACTCGAAATTTCAAGGTTTTGAGTTAATAATACCATTCGATGTAGAAACGTCTTGTCTTTTTAATCCAATAAAAAACAATAATAATAATAAATTTCTTCAACAGGTCAAAAAATTGACCCTTTCTGGGATTTATCATTAATTCAGTTTGTTATAAACGTGAATGTCTTGATTGATTATTTGTTAAACTGTAAAGCTTCATTGAGCATTACTAAGTTCATTCGAACTAAATAAAAAATAAACCCGTTTACTTCAAAAATGAAGACTTTAACATTGAAATGAGAATTCGTGCAACATTTTCAAACACCATTATTTTAGAACAGTGGTGGCAAACCTATGGCACGCGAGATGATTTTGCATGGCACGCGTTTGAATAGAAAAAAACCTAAATAATAAATAACAGATCGAATTGTATAAAAAATAGCAAGCAAATACTAGAGAATAAGCATTACGTTTAATGGAAATATATTATTGCATAAGTCGGTCTTTAGCAAAGAGATTGGACTCCTCCCCTTCAATCTCTTTGGTCTTTAGGCTTTATGCGTTACATATAATATTATCGCACTAACCTCATCAGACGGCAGGGGATGCCGCGCCGCGAACCTCTGAAAACAGCTGTTATTTTTGGCTTTCTTTACAAAAAGTTAAGTACATAAGTTATAAATACTTGACACTAACCACTCATCATTTTTGGAGCCGTTGATGTCCGTTTGTGTCGTCCCTGCAACGCTATCCCGTCATTTATACACGCCACATGGCGATATAAAAAAACAAACATTTCTTTCCGCGGTTAGTAGATACACTAAATAAGTTGCGATTTTTTGTTAATGCCTAGGGGCGGTCCGGACCCGAGAACCCTTCCTTGTGTGCGCACGTGTACGTGTATCCATTAATCCGCACAATACTTGATATTGTTATCTTGTGTGTCGTATTATCAAAAGGAAGCAGATTTCTACATAATTAAAATATGTCAATCCACTGATTCTTGACTGCACTGCAATTGGAATGTTTTGCCAAAAATATATTTGACAGCATAATAATATTATTGTTATTGTTACATATCGCGTATCTTTTCGAACTTAGGTAAATATTCGATTATTGTGTCATGGCAAACAAGTTCAGATACCTGTGAATGTATAATTCTATCACTTAAAAAATTAAATCAATTATTTTCCAAAAATCGTTCGCCGCAAAGCACTGACCTACAGAAACGTAATGTTGTGTAATATTCTGACCTTAAAATAAAAAAAAAACATAACCCGGTGTAGGTCATGTAGGTATATAATATGCGTAAATTTAAATTATGTATCAGAGACTATCAATTTATAGTACAGTACAGTACATAGTACGATGGCCGTGCGGTTTAAGCGTCGGCCTATAGCATCGTGGGTCCCATGTTTGAATCCTGGGTCTGACAAGTACACGTCATATTGTTTTTCAATTTGTATATGAGTCAGAGTATGGACCTTATAGGCTGAGCAAGTGGCTGACATCCATTTCTTGTAAAAAAATCTGTTAATACAAACCTCCACTCTGTGGAGGCCCATATGACCTTATTATCATCGGACATGGGGGAAATCTTGACAAGAAGTATTTATAAAGGCATTAATTATTTAGTAAATCACCGTCTCCGCCCCGAGATATCGACTATAAAATAATAATGTGATATAATAGAATAATTAATAGCTCATGTACATGTGCATGGATTAACTTGCACCAATAATGTGTATTTTTAACTATTTCCAATCTCATTCTTCAAGCGTAAGCAAGACGCGATGTTATCATTGTATGGTGCTATTTGACAGCTGGTTCAGACAGGTTCGTAGATAATCGGTAAGCGAGTGTAGTTCATATTTCTTTCTTCAGGTTCCCCACTGTCATTCTACTGCGCATACGCACTCCCATGCAAGTACCAATTATTGCGTGAATATTCAGAAGCTTCTGAACTTTTTTGATCCATGCATGCAATAATTTGGACGACAATGCGTGTTTACTCTAAATTTAATAATACGTACTGTCAGCGGTAAATGCATGCACGTATTAACGGGGCATAATAATAAGATTCGGGCAGACAATGACTGTTGGCGCCGCAGGCGGAAAAAAAACCACTGTTACAAATTATTATTCATTTCTTTTATAGTGTTAACTGTCAATTCATGGTGGAACTGCCTTGTATTATTTAATTAATTATTTGTAATTAAATAAAACACATTTTTAGTACCTGTTTCGTCCTCTTCAAGAGTCCCCTCGAAGAAGACGAAACCGGTACAAAAATTTAATTAAAAAGTGGAATAAGTACTAAAAAAAATGTGTTTTATTTAATTACAAATAATTAATCAAACAATACAAATTATTCAAATCAGTCTCTCAAAAATTGTATCATTCTCTCTTATTTTTTACCTACTATCCCTAAGTAGATTATGCTCTGCCCGCAACTACAGGGGGTTACTGCGTTTATGTAACGTTAAAATATGTATATTTAATTAATTAGCATTACTATGGTAGGTATTGGTTGAATTACACGCATTGATATAACAGATTTTGACAGATGTTTTTTATGAGAAATATCACGTGAAGAAGTAATATAAATAAATAAACTTTTTTATATAAAAATAGCACAAACGTTCATTATTGGTTATAGCAAGAGGGGTGCACGATAGGTCATACATATTTAATATGTTATTATGCATTTGACAAATACCGTAATAAACATGTCTGTACTCAATAAAAATGAATTTAATTATTTAAAAAAATCTTGAGATGGAACGCAATTTAGCATCTTTTTACGAGACGTAGTCTTGACTCTTGAGGATCATCTTGATGTCACGAACCAGAGTCCATTTTTTGCTTTGGCATGTAAATAATTATTTCGAGTTTATAGTTTTTTTATTAATTTGTTTAATGCTCATCATCTCAGTGATCACTTCAAAAATTGTATTGAATATTCCAGTAGACAAACGTCATGTGAATGTGACAAAATACAACGTTTAATAAGAAGGTAATATTGAGATATCTAACTATTTATTTTTATCCGGTTATGCTGGCTTATTAAATCTACTGTTAGGCTAAGGTCAAGTGTTTTGTCGGCGATGAAATGTCAGCATATTTATTTGCATCGTCATGTTTATATCATTATCTCAATGATATAATAAACTTTTCTTTTTTTATTCAGATAAGTCCCACGTAAAAAAATATTCATATCAGCCAAATTAAAAACTAAAATACCCATTATCCAAAACTTAAAAGACACTTGTGTGGTACTAAATAATTGTGATTAATTGTTGCATATAAACTTTCACGGTCGTTTGTATTACCTATTAACTAATAGGTACTAAGCAATT